>NC_089876.1:33612500-34812500 GCF_040182565.1 Anser cygnoides | reverse complement strand
GGGAGATGCAGCTGAGTCCTGACTGACTATACCATGGTCAGCAGAGAAGACCTCCTTTTCTAAAGAGGTAGAGAACAGGTTTAGCATTTCTTCACAAGCCCTAGTCCCTACTCATTAGTCACAGACTCCATTAAAAGCACGATATGAAGGAGAAAAAGACTACCACCTCACTCCAACAAACCTGTGAAGACATGAATCTGACCCAAGACATATCAGTCACTTGTATTTGTCTATAGTTTTCTAATAACCAAGGAATCTTCCTCACATCTCATGTAGCAGCAGTATAATACTGTATAGACATGGTATTGCCAAGAAAGGGGCTGAGTTTTCTCGCAATGAGTTTTGCCATTTAAAAAAGAGCAAAATAGACAGCAGTGTCCTGCTTCAGTGAGGCGATACACAAGGAGCTCTAACAGTGTGCCTGGTCTCCCAGCAGGCCTTATTCATGCAAACAAGCTCATTAGCTTAGTCAGGATGTGTCACAGGATGAAGCAGAAGTGAAGAAGCCAGGGCACTGTCAGTAAGCACTGGTAGCCTTTTGTGGTGAGGGAGTTGAAGAGAAAGGGAAAAGGGAGGAGAAGTCAGTCACTTCATGAAGCGAAAAGGTTGCCCAAACCCTGTTCACTTGCTTGGGTTGATTATTCTGGCTCAAACTCCAAAGTGAGTTATAGCTACCCAGAAACAAATCCCAGCTGCAGACAAAGAGAATTCCCTGTTCATTTTATGAAAGGCGTTTAATTGGGGCTTATTTTTAAACAGACCACCTTTCACATCCCGTTGCAGCAGGCTTGACACTTTTCCCTTCAGCTTCCACTTGAATTGCCACTGAAGCCACCATTAAAAGGCAACGTACTTCAGATTAAAGGAAATAATCCCTGATTTACTTTGTATTGCAGATGACTTCTGGAGGAAAAGCACATTCTGCCAGCTGTTTCCATTTCATTGTGCTTTTTTGTTTTTGAAAGAAGAACATTTGTTTTCAATTTGTCTATAAATAATAGAGGAAAACACAGCTGAGGGGCCCAGTGTGATTTTTATAGAAAGTTCATTTTTAGAAATCTGATAAGCTTATAACCACATATGTTTGAAATCAGAGTAATATAAAATACAGAAACTTAAAAAAACTACTTGTCAAGCAATCTAATATTTATTTTATCTAGCACTTAGCAGCATTTGTCAAATATCATGTGTTGGGGGAAACTTTGGACCAAGAGTCTGAAAGCACAAGGAAATATCTTGTAGATCTTCAGCAAGATACTGACCCAGAAGACTCCCCAACCCAGAAGATACTTAACACGTGAGTAGCCCCTACAGAGTCAAAAGGTTTGCTTGCCTGGACAGCGTTTGAGCACGATGCTATGTCAGGACAGACGACTATTGCCTGCTGTTTTGAGAAACAAATGGAGACAGAGCCTGAACTGCTAATCAGGTGTCTGCCACCAACTGCCTGCTGTAACCTCAAGGACTGTCTCAGGTCCTCCATCTGGAAGATGGAATTAGCAGAATAGTATTTAACTGTCCTGAGGTCAAAACTGTTGGGGGTTTTCCCTAGCTTGAGAGTGATCTTGCAAGCCAGCACAAGAATTACTTAGCTCATGTTTATCAAAATGAGTCATGAAAGCAATGGACTACACCTCAATTTTACTCAAACTGCTTTGGTATGGACCAGACATAGATTACCAATGCTACTGATGACATCTGTTCCTCAGCCCTACAGCCAGCACAGAAGTAAATCTATTTTCAGATGAGTGGGGAAGCATAAATAAGTCCTGATGACAACTAGAGAACAACAGCAAGCCAACTAGTCCCCTTATTTTACCTATAAAACCTGTATCAAAATAAAAATGTCAGGAAGAGAAAAGTTATGCCAACATTGTACCAAGAGAAAATTCCCCAGCCTGAAGAATTTTGACTATTCGGTATGATTGCTGATTTGTAATAGATTGCTGTACTATATTCCAATACAAGGAGAATGGGGCAAAAGGGGGAGGAGGGCAGAGATATATCTCCGATATAATAGCATGGATTAGAATATTAAAGTCTCTCTTCCCAGTCCTAGTACTATAAAGACTGTTTGTAATCCTAGTTTGTCCTCTGTTTTGCTTAAATATAATCACTGTGTGTCATGCCCATGCCATTTAACTGATATACTGTAAAGCTGTTCTTCATAATGCAATGTTGAAGAACGTTTCAGATCTGACTCAAATAGTTAACCTGAGTAGCTGAAGCCACTGGAAATGCTGTTCTTGGAGAAAGGCAGTTTTCTGCTTGCATCATGGCTTGTGAAAGCTACAGGAAGCCATTAATAAACAGAAAGGTTTTATTACAGAGACTCTGGCTGCTACCTCATAACATTTCCACAAAAGTCAGAAAACCCAGCCTGTTTCTATCAGCACAGTACCTGGAAAAGATACAGCATATAGCCTAGAGAAGCTTCTAAACCTTCACAGGAGAGGTTGAATTTCCTATACAAGGACGCACGCTCTGCGTTAAAGGAGAAGCTAGACTTCTGGGAAGTTTCCTGTGGAAGATTTGAGGTCAAAAAGGAAGGTCACCGTGCATCAGACCAGCTGGCTGGAGCTATCTGTCCCCTGTGGGGAAACCTCCCAAGAGCTTATCGGAATGACCAGGCGGCAAAAAGAGGAGACTACCGAGGGGCTCAGGGAACTACAGCAATCATCTCTGTCCTTTAATCAGTGTCAAATCCCTGCCCTTAAGAGCAATCACCGGTACAGAGGTGATTATTCGGGGGCCTAAGGGGAAGAAAATGGGGCAGTGGCCACTGCCACCCCTGATTGGTAAGGCAAACCCTGCTTACATGCCTCTGAGAATTGCTTCCTCTTCTGCTTTTGTCTAGGTAGCAAAGAGGCATTATTTCCTAAAGTTTTAGTGAGCCCGTGGCCACCTAGCACACGCAGCAAAGGTGTCTGTTCTTTCCCTATGGCCTGTGTAGTTGGCAGTATGGACTGCAGATTATATCACATCTGGACTTTTGGAGAGACAGAAGGGGAATTGCTGTGTCCACAGCCTTCTCAGCCCTTCCTGCAGGTGCTCTGCTGGCAGCAGGCTCTACTGCTCCCCAGGGAGGCAAGCAGTGCTCCTTACTGCAAACGTTAGGAGACAGTAACTTGTCATTTCA
Organism: Anser cygnoides; assembly: GCF_040182565.1. Lineage (NCBI taxonomy): Eukaryota > Metazoa > Chordata > Aves > Anseriformes > Anatidae > Anser > Anser cygnoides. The sequence continues at coordinate 34,809,361 of NC_089876.1, read as the reverse complement.
AGAGTATGTTCTGTTTTCAGATAAACACGTGGAACAGGCTGCTTGATGAAACAGGACATCTTCACAAAGGAAGCCAGCACAGCTCTCAGTGGACTTCATCTTGATTGTGCTTGCTTTGACATGAGCCAAAAGTAACTTCACTGAAACCCAAGGGAATTATTTTTGTAAAGTGCACTAGGGTAGGAGGTTGCCTAAAGGCCTTAGCCCCTCTTAATCTAAAAGCAACGAATTAAAAAACACCCCCCATAATCTCCGTCTTTGTAATATATTGATTCACATTGCCCACATACACACCCTGGGAGGACATGACAGATTTGTTCCCGTCATCTTTTACCACTCCTTAAGGAAAATATGTAACCAGCATCCCACCTGTCACATACTGAGTCACCTCCCAGTTAAACACGTTTCTTATTTGGATTTTTTTTCCTATTCAACAGATAAACATGTTTCATTTGTCAGTACAGCTCACTTCCTCAGGAAAACTGCTGAAGGTTATGCTCTAAAGAAAATGCTAATCATCCGCCAAAACCCTTGCTGTAAGGCACATGCTTATACTGTATCCCTGGAAACAATAAAAGGCACGGGGACTTATTTCAATCAGATGCAGTGGGGAGGGGGTCCTCTGATGCTGAAAAGGAAAGGGAATAACTCCGTTGGCTTGCTGACCAGTTTTGTCACACAGAGTTAACATCCTGCTGTCGTGCTGTAATTCTAAGCGTGCTGGTTTTACGCACCATGATGCGATTTAAAGCGTGTATGGAAAGCTGCTAATGAGTCACCCCATCGGGCTGCTCTGTGCCACAGCAACAGATAAGCTCCGCGTGCACCCAAGCTGTCTGTAAGACCCCGTGGGTGCTAGGGCCCCAACCCAGCCAGGAGAGCTGACAGCTCCAAGCCTCACCAGTGTGCAAGGCTTGCCACAACACAATGCCCTTGCTCCCCTTAGGAAACTGCTGCCGTTCCCCTCCCCAAACCATCCTAGCACCTCCCTTCACTGCAAAATGCCACTGATGTGCACAGATTTTGGCTCACGGGACCAAGGGAGCTAACAATTAATGCTCTTGCAATAGGGAGCTCCTACAGTGCACGTTAGTGATGATTATAGGACATAACAGGAATAGTAAATGTCCAACAGTATTACACACACCACAAATGAATTTTATTTATCAAAGTGATTTTTGTCCAAGAATCTTCATATTCCAAGCTTTCTCCACACCTTTTGGGGTATTCTCAGTCCTTCAGTGGGCACAAAACATGAGGCTTATTTGTGCACAGAGCAGCAGGAACAAGTTTGGCATCGCCACTCTCTTAGCTTTGTGCTTTAATCAAACTCTATAGAAGACCGAGGAGGCCCAGGAACTGGCCTTACTATCTCTAATGTCAGGAACTGATTACAAAGGCACCAGTGGCTCTTGTTCTTGCCAATACAGCTCTAGTCTGATAGAAAATTACTTGACTGAGGGCTGGTTCAGAAAGGAGCCATAAACTGATAATATCCACATTACTACAGGAACCAAGAACTTAATCTCTGATGGTTATTTCCCAAGGTAAATATTTAAATAAACTAACATCTAAAAAATAATAAAATGTAATTAGAGATAAGCAAGGTTATAAACTTTATTCCCATAAAATGCAGGAAATTTTGTTTCCAAATCCCCTCAACATATGATGGGATTAAAAAAATCACTATGATAGAAATGGACATTAGAATCTAAGAACATATTTCCTATTAATAGCAAAAAAATATTTCTTGTAATGGGAAGCTGTCAACAGACACACAGCAGCAAAAAAGGGTTGGTTTATTTTAGCACTGTCTTTAAGGAGCAGTACCCATTTGGACATCCTGCCTATTTGCACCTGCTTACAGTATCCAGATTGATTTGCCATAGTAAAATACTCCAAGTCACTCATAAAAGATGTATCTCCTATCCAATAATCTGGGAAGCATTATGAATGTGCAGGCTTCTTTGTTCTTCCCTTTTTTTTCTGTCTTTTGAGATGAGAAAAGCGTCTATTTTATTGCCCTAAAACTTCAATTCAAATCATTATTCCTTTATTTGAAAAGTAAGAAGTTGCCATTGCTGTCTGTTGTGTCCTTCCTTGACACTTCCTAAATCCTTCAAAAAAATTAACAATTTAAGAAAAAAAAAAGCATTTTAGACTCAAACTCAGGCATAGAGATTGCAGTGAACCGCAGCCAGGCAGGGCAGTGAGACAGAGCATCAGCCTGAGCCTGCAGGCTGCCAGCCCTGTCATCAGCCCGAGCCTGGGGAGGAAGAGGAGGAGCAGAAGGGAGCAGAGGGCTGCAGCAGGTGCGGTGCTTCAATTCACAAGTGTGCTGACCCTCCATAGGAGCATGGCAGGAATTTCAAATGGGATTAGCCACCCGGACAAGGGAAAGGTCATGCTTGACATTTCCACTGGAAATTCTAATGCAAATAGACCTCTGATACTTATGACATTTTTTCACACACATCTAATAGCCATACATATGTAAAAGGAAAATGATAAAATGTGATGACTAATTTATGTAAATCTCATGAAGGCAATAATGTTAAGGGCTGACTACCTAGAAACATTAGTCAGGCAAAGGAGCACAATATTACTGGATTCTTCTTGTATTTGCTACCATCTGAAATGGGTTTATTTTGATAGGGCTATTTGTTTAGCTTTCAGAAAGTGCTCAATGCTGCACAACAAGCAGGCTGCAGAACCCATGGTAAGGAGCACAAAGTGATTTCTTGGCTTTATTTTGGATGGCTTTGGGTTTTGCAATGGGGAGAGGAGGTGGGAGTGTGATGGAGGGGAGGCTCATTTTGCTGTCTGCAAAGCCAGTAACTTTCAGCCTACCTCTGACTTGAATTTTTACGCACTGTAAAATCCTGTCTGAACACCCAAGGAATGCACATATCTTGAGTCAGATACCAGTGCTATTTGTGTATGATACTTGCAATAACATGAAGGTTACATAGAAAATGGATTTGTTAAAACAAAGCCTTACCTACCACAAGGAGCCTTAAGAAGAGCACTAAATCATGTCCAGCTGCTCCCAAGCACTACAACATCAGCTTGCAGTTACACCTATTTCTACCATTTATCTTTATAAACAAGTTTCCTGTCACTGTTTTCTTTCTTAGCTGCCAAGTTAGGCATTACACAAGTGCCCTGGTTACTCTACCTAAAGCAGAAAGTCAGAGGTATTAGGCTGAACAACAGGAGAGGGGTCTGATATTTTGGGTGACACACCTTTGCTGTTGCCCTACAACACTAACTGAACAGCACAGCAAACCATGGGAAGTGCACTGTGCTATTTGCAATAGTCTCCCACCACAGAAGGAAGATAAATAAACCACAGCTAAATATAAGCTAGGTGGAGAGAACCCAACACCTTCAGAGGTCTTACTCAAAGTTTTGCTCTGATTGCACCTAGGTACAGATTTTTTACCCTGTTTGTTAGCATCATTTACTGTATTTCAATGCGTTTATTCCTGCACTAACATAATTTAAAGGGCAGTGCCTCATATTTTCCCTGGCTGAGGGTGGGGAAAACATTTAAGCTCCTTAAAGCTTGTTTATTTTTCTTGAGGCTAATTACCTGCCCGCAATGACTTAATTTTGCTTATTACAAGTTTTAAAATGACAAGTTCATCTGAGACCGGAAAACAGTGATACTTTTGCAACAGTAAAAGGCCACAATCCTGTAAGTACTTATGCATATGCTTCACGCTTTGCATGTAAATAGTCCCATTGACTAAATCCCAGTTCTTTGAAAAGAAAGAAAAGACTGAAAGAGAATCATTGTTTTCCCAGGCAAACAGTTCGGGAGAAGAAAGGAACAAGATAGAAATATAGAGAATTAACTCATTTCCCTTCTCCTACCACATGCACATATACTGAAGCTTGTGAAGTGATTTCAGGTATCTAACATTTCTCCTATAAAAGTAACCTGTTTTGTCAGGGACTTAATGTTTTTACTAATTCTCCAGGGCAATTTATTTAGTCAGATCTAATATGGTACAACTTTAAAAGATTTTGAACAACCAAAGAAGCACTCCATTTGATGTTCAGCCTCCCTGACTGATCCTGATGATATATATATTTTTTTTTGGGGGGGGGGGGGGGGGGGGGGGGGGGGCAGGGGGAGAGACATGAAATGACTCCTTCATGAAGGAAAACTTTATTTGAACTCTGTAGAAATGAAATAATCCCATGCTTCCCTTAAGCTTCCTGGTTAGATCCATCCCCATTTCTTCTGCTGTGGATGAGCCCAGGTGTATTGCTACAAATGGAATCACCCCCTGCTACAGCTGGCAGGACCGATGAAAACAATATTGCTGCTGTCAATCCAGTGGCATGAGGGCTGGGCCCAAATTACAACCTGGCATGAGCTGAAAGTGGGCTTGGACCTAGCAGTGAAAAATGATGATAAGCAGCCCAGCCAGAGCCACCTCCAGCTGAACACAAGAGAAATGCTGAGTGCTACTTCTAGCCACAGAGGGGAACAGCCCGTCCCCAGCAGAGGATGGGAAAGATCAAGACTGAGTCTAAGAGAAGCTTGTGGTTTATGGCTTTCCTGATCCAGGCAGCACATAGTAAGAGCACTTCAGCAGCCAAGTTGACATATTAAAACCCATGTCGAATCTGCAGCACTGGAGGCAGGCAAAGTAAGTGTGTGCCAAGTATGACACCAAACCAAAAGCAGGTGACCCTTGTGCACCATCAGTGAGTAACAAGGCACAAGCTATGACTTTGCAAGCGAGCACCGCCTTCTGGGAGGATAGAAGTTATTTTAGGAGGACTGTGACCCTTGATTTAGGGCATGAAATGACCATGTATTGATGTGGGTTAGAACATGACTTCCTCTGTGAACATCTTACCACAGATGCTGCAGAGAAGCTAGGTAAGATAGCCCACATTAAACCCTGTACTGCTGTGGTTAGCTTGCTGAAACTTCAGCTGGCTTGCATATCCCTGTACTACGATGCAGCCAGAAGTGCTGACATATATTTAAGACCCTTCACTTGTAGGCATACCGTGAGAGCTGCAGGCTGTAGCCCAGCCTAGTGGCCCACAAGATGTATTCAGCGGGTAGAGGGTTGTCACTATCGGTGGAAAAAAATCTGAAAACATGCACAGATAGCTAAAAACAACATTGCTAGCAGACGATAAGATGCCCATGACTGTTGACAGTGGCAAAGACGTTAGTAAGTGGAAATAGCCTTATATTGCACATGCGTGGGTTCCTCTACAGGATGATAACTAGATACACTGTCTTGCCCAACAGTGGGTCATGCTTTTTCCATTTGATAAAAAGCACCACTCCTTCTGAAGTTTCTTCTGCCATTATCAAACTTTCAAACCTGAGTAACTCTCGTGTTGCTATTACTGAGCCTGCATGAGAGATTTAACAAGTGGAAAGAGTGAAAATAAATTTGCTAGCATGAATTTTCCTATAACTGCTCTTCATCAGATTCTTGTAATAAAAGGATCCTAGATGTGCACAAACTAAAAACTTTATTAAAGCAACTTGGAACAGAGCTACTGATTCAAGGTTCTTTCTTTTTTACCAGATAACGTGCAAGTTTATCTATTGCCGACACTGTCAGTCAGCCCACCACAAGCCAAGCCCAGACCCCCTGACAAGTTATCCTGTACAATACTCTTAATTTATCAGGCAAGGGGAAAATGGAAAAGGAACTTCAGTAACAACATTACCTACTGTACTTGGGGAACAGTTAGAACAGAAAAAAAGTGTAAAAGCTCTTCCAGACATCAACTTCATGAAGCGAGTCTCGCCCCCCACTTCAGCACAAACTCCCTCCTGCTTTCATGTCAAATGCCGAAATGCTACATAAACCCCCTGCAGGATAACAGTGTCAGGGATGACCCACAACTCTCCAAATATATTTGATCATGCAGGTGCCTTGACAGTGAGCACTTCAGAGTTTACCTTAGAAATAAATAAAATACATTGTTCTTCAGTGGTTGAAGAATTGATTGATGGGTACTTTTGAAAGACTGTGAAAACACATGGATATTCTTCTATGGAGAAATATGTAGGAGTGAAAACCTTCATATACCCTCGTATTTGGCCTAACTTTCATTACTTAACAAGGAGCTCTTAAACAGACTTTGAAGTGAAAAGCACTGTGAAACTTAAGCACACACAAGAAATGGCGACATTGACATTGTTTGTGCAAACATGATCTAACCAATTTGTATGCAGCACACAAAACATATACCTAACACACATGTACACACACTGCACATCTTGGATCACACACTCAGGTATTTATTTTTTTTTAAATATAGCATCCCTGCCTCATTTTACATATGTTTAGTGGGAAGGTTGGACTCCCACTCCATGCCATCCCGTGTTGAGGCCTAGTAGCACAACACTCAGGCCCCACGGTGATGGAATGATTATTTACTTCAATGTTTTTTTCCCCATGATGCTGCTCACCCCAGTAACCACTTACTTCACTTCCACTAATTGGTCTTAACAACCCCTGTGAGACAGATATCGTTAACATGCAGCTTTTAATGGTGGAGCATGAAGCTAATTGGCTTCACTTCGCAAAATTCCAGTAGGAGTCGGTTGCCGCCATGATGGCCAGCAGGTGGCCTGACAGAAAGGCACACATCCCTCACCTTCCTCCCCAGGTTCCTCCATCACTTGCCTACTGCTGTTAACATAACAAGCTGCAAGTGCCAGCTCTGAGGGTCTGTCATTAGCCTGAAGGACACCACAGCAAGGAAGGGATCACCAGCATCAAACCCATCCATCAGCTTAGGTGCTCAGTTTGAGACACCTGGGAAGCAGCACTTGAAAGAAAGGCGCTCCAGCTACCTCAGTGGCTTCAGAAGTGCTGCAAGCCAAGCATCAAAAAAACAAAAAACAACCCACAGCGTTATCTACCACCTGCAAAAAATGAAATTTTAGTGACCAGGAATAGGACATATAAAACTGCCCAGAGAAACAACCATTTGCGTTATCCAGTCTCCATCCCTTCTTGTCCTGCACGTACCTGCCACACCTTTATGTCCCAGACGTGCAATCTAACACAACCAATGCCATCAACTCATCCTCTGTGCAAAAGATGGATGGTGTTCAAGCAGCAGAGTCCAGGAGTAGCCCCCAGCCCCACGTGACGGGGACATCACAGCCAGGTACCATTCCCCCTGAGCCCAGGTTTTGGGCAGCCGCAGCCCAGGGAACAGAGCTCACAAACCACAATCGTGATGCGGGACACAGCCAATTCAATCTGCAGATACGTGCGCTGTTACCCTGATGGAGCAGCAACAGTCAGAGTTACAAAGCTGGTGATGAATCAGCGAGTCCAAGAGAGTTTATATATAAATATATTTTAAAATATGTTATTTAAGGGAGCAGTATAGCATGCATCAGTAACGAAGGGATTGTGGCAAACAACAAATTATCCCCTGTAGAAAGTTCCAACAAAATTTGGTAATGACAAAACCCAAAAGAAAAAATTCCATCAAGGGTAAAAAAAAAAAAATTAAAAAAAAATAAACACTAAAAGCCTTGCAGAACAGTGATCTTTCCTCCTTTAACTTCTACAGGACTGGAAGCCAGATGTATTTTTTTTTCCTCCATTTTGCCAGACTGCTGAAAACTAAGCCATCTTGAACACATATTGAAAACTTAATTAAAAAAATCTTCTTGATTATTGCTTTTGGATCACCAAATAACCTACAGGATAACAGCTTCTCTCCTATCTCTAAGTCAGTCTAGAACAAGTTGGAGGGGAGGGAGGGAAGAAGGTGGGCTTGAGGTTGGGCTTATGCTCAAGGGTAGCTTACCCATTTCCTTTCTATAGGGAAGAGACTTTTTTCCACATTAAGTAGATGCAGTATGTTTTCTCTTTAGCAGAAAATAACAGACTAGTATATGATTTATATGCTAAGTGAGGTATAATGTACATTCAAATTCTAGTTTTTTTCTTTAGTAAAAAGAAAATCTGTAAACCCCCCTACTTTTCTTCTTACTGCATTTTACTGAATTTCCTTTACCTTTATTAAACACACTTATCTGCCTAAAGAGGAGGCTTTCCAGTTTTCTTTCTGAGTCTATCAAAGCTGCTTTTCAGAACAAGAGGCATCATTTCCTCCAGGGCCTGAGAGGGTCTCCCAAGAAATAGTTTCTCCAGCCACCCCATTGGGGAAACAGAGATTCAAAGCCCAACACCAGCTGAAGTGTTTGGGGTTCCTCTTTATGGGCAGGCTTCAGCTTACCTGCCTGCACAACCACATACGAAAATGCTGTCAAAGAGGAACAAGGAGCAGCTTGGCCCCTCACCACCACCAAGCTTGGGAAGGAGCACACAGCAATAGGCATCGTTGCACGAGATGAATATTAAAAAAAAAAAAAAAAAGGGACAAACACACAATTTGTTTTGCAGTTTATTAACGGAAATGTTTTCCTATAATTAATCACGGTCCAGAAAGCTGCTCTATAGCACGCCGTGCCTCCCTGCCCCCAGCTAGCCCCCATGCGGCCTGAAATTTTGCAAAGCCCTGCATTGTTCTCCCTGACACCGGATCAGCCAACACAAAAAAGCAACTGCCAGCTCAAAAGCAATCCGGCGATAGAGCCTGGTGCTATCTAATCAAGGGCAAAAGGTCACTTCCGAACAACTGGGCAATAAAAGATTATTTCCAGCCGCAGAACAGAAAGGCCCCATGGTGGATGCTTGAAAGGGGGGGGTGGAAGGAGGGCAAAAGGGCTCCCGTCTGTGGGAGGAAGTGCATTGAATACAGCCAGCAGACGGGAACCATCTGGCTTTGTGAGCAGTCTGTTCTTGAGGAGAGAGAAAAAGCCCCCTCAGCGGGGCCGCTGACTCCGTGCATCGATTCAAGCCGCCTCCCCCCCGCCCCAGCTTGAGAGCAGCTTTCCCAGGCACGGGGACTCGGAAGGGGAACTTTCCCAAGGGGCAGCCACATCTTATCGGGGGCCAGCTGCAACAGAGGGCTCTGGACCAGGCAAGGCTGTTTTCACCAGCTGCGTTTTTAATAGCAAAAGAGATTTTTAGCAGCATCCCCTCAAAACACCTCAGCACTCATCCCCACCATGCCTGCACACCGGGCTGGATGGACATCTCCTCAGGAATTAACTCGGAGCATGCAAATCGCCTTCATCCAGAGCCCGCAGAGGAGGAAGTCAGGAGCACTGCCAGTGCTTTGGGAAATATTCTCCTTTCCAAAAGGCAGTGGGGTGGTTGCTGCACTCCTCTTTACAGCTGGCTGTGGGTCACCCTGGCTCATCTGAAAGGAAGCTGAGTTCAGAGGTGCAGCTTGATGTTCATTGGTTTCTAAATCTGAACCTCTGAGCGATTGCCCCAGCAAGCCCAAGGACTGGGGCTCGAGCAAATATCCTCCAGCTAATCCTGTTGCAGTAGGGGGGAAACGAAGCAGTTAAATGTCCAGTTTATCAACAGAAAAACAACAACTGAGCCTTTGTCCTAACAGGGTGCATTAGGAAACCGTTTGGCAAGGCTCATATGCATGAGAAACCAGGGCAGCTGGGAAACACTGACGTATGTTTTAGAGAGAGCCACGAAGACATCGGATGAGAAAAATACTCCTTGCATTGATTTTCTCCAAGGTCAGCTTCAAAAAGAAGAACTCAAGAATTCTGAACGTGTCTGACAGAGCTTGACACTTGAGGGTTTCATTAAAAAGTAACCCTCACCTAAAAAATCCTCAAAGCAAGAATTAAAACTCAGAAACGTGACAGAACAGGCCCTCCACCATAGCCTGCTTGTGACAGGTCAGAAAACAACATGACCAACATCATTTTGGCCAAATGGCAAAACCAGGGCTGCAACAGCTGCAGTATTTATCATAAGCTAAGTCACAGGGCAAAAACACCAGCACTTCCACTACAGTCTCACCAAAACACTAGATATCAAACAGATGTGGAACCACACAGAATATAATTTGGAGACGAGGCCAAAAGAAAAGCCTGGAGTTAAAATGGATCACTGTATAGTGCAATTAAAAAAAACAAAAAACCACACATAACCAGTGTCACTCACCCACCCCTTACTCCTTTTTGCCATTCAGTACCTCTTCTCATTTTTTACCCAACTAAAAGTTTCTAATCAGGTAAAAGCATTTTTCTCTAAGGATTTTAAACACTCAAAAAGTATTGGAAAAGCACAAGCAAAAGCCTGTGCCTCCACTTTTCCTATTTCCTCAGGAGCTGAGCAAAAAGCACTGCATGGTTAATCAGGGCAAGGTATTCAACCCACGCAGCATACATGGAAATTGTGTTCCACTCACTGTGCAAACCCTGTGGGGAAAACAACCTGAAGGCAAAGTGTGCATATATATATTATATTTATATACAAATGTGTGTGTGTGTGTGTATATATATATATATATATATATAAAGCAGGCGAATCTCAGGTCAAGTCTGTTGCTGCTTTGATAGCAATGCTTTCAGCACTTCAGAAAGTAAAAACACTTATTGGAGTGATGAAATTCTGCCTAGAGGAAGACAACTAAGAAAACACATCCCCATAGCAGTCCCCTTACAGACAAGGCAAAAGTAAATGATGAGGTTGTCATCAGGAAGAGCACAGCCCCAAAATCCCAGGGCACAACCTATGATGGGAGTTTACATAGAGCTTTTAAGGAGAAGCAAATTAAACCTTTCCTTGAGTGCCCTAAAAAAACAATAATAAAAAAAAATCCCCAAATGGGTGCTTCCATACTACAGCTGTGCAATATTCATATTTCAGTCACAATCAAGACAAACATCTGGAGCAGGGGGGCAGTTTCTAGTCCCAAGTACAGTAACAAAAAAAAAAAAATCATTTCAGAGCCACATCAGCATCCGTTGAGGCCAGAGCACGCCCCAAGAGCCCTATGCTAAGCAGCCACCCTGGTTTCCACTTAGCATTAATTACAAGCCTCTTTCTTAGATAGTTTGGCAGCTTTGTGGTTCAAGGAGGAAAGAAAAAAATATATCCTATTAAGTGTAGCCCAGCAACCCAAAGACTGAAAGATGGGAAGCTGTTCCCAGCATGCACAAGCAACAAAGTTGCACTTAAAAATAGAGGGTTTAATTGGAAGACGCATTTCCAAAGTACCTTGCTTTCCGGGGGCCACCTGGATGGGGCAAGGTACGCTATCAAGCATTTAATGCCCTCCAACAAGCAGCTTCCCATCCCCGGCCACATACAGGGCTACACTTACAAGGTTCTAAATGTGTACCCTTTGTATCACAGAGGCCACCCAAAGGCCCTGTCCTGGACAGGGATCATCTCTGGTTACGCACCAAAGGAGTAAACATACATTCATATGGCAAGTACCTCAACGTGGTCTCTCCAGAAGATGCAGAACAGGTACTTTGCAAAAAGCAGATAGTATAATTCTCATACCAAATAGCTGAAGCTTAACCACAGGTCAAAGGCCGTTTTTTTCACCAGCACACTATCTGAAGTGTGCTACTGCAGACTCTAGCATCATAGCATAGATTCACCAAATATACACCAGGTGCTCCAGCGCAGCTCCAGAAAAATAGAAGACAGCAACATGATTCCTACAGCTATACAGTGACATATTAGCCCTCTAAAGTAATAAACAACCCCCCAAAGCTTAATATTGCAGATCTTGTGGAAGGCCCAGAGGAGATCAAGACAGACTGTGAGCTGTATCCAGAAGAACAGGCCTAAAGCTTACCCTTACATCTGAGCAAAGGCTCTTTTCCTAGGTGTGGCTCCTCTGAGATGAATTTGCACCTGCTGATTTTGTGGAGTAACGCAGCTACTCCCTAGGAGCAGAAACGAGCCTGCGCAGGAGCCTCTGATTGCTCACAGCTTTCAGGGCAGAAGTTTTCCATTTCACACTGAGCTTTCAGATCCTGGAGCACCAGTCTACCTTGTCCTCAGTATCCTAACTTGCTTAGCCAACGACCCACAGGTGCACTGCTTGATCTTGCTGACTTGGGATCCTGCAGGGTTGTACCCTGAGGGAAATACACTGCAGTAATCTACTCTGCAGATTAGGCGTGCAATCACTATTTCTTACATCCAGTTGTAAATCAGACGGTTTCCTGCCTAGGCCTAGATAAGAGGATAACCCCTAGGCTATGCACCAGCTGACAATATCAAGTCCTTTTGTTAAGGAAATGATTGCAGATGACTAAGTTCTTTCACCTGTTTCCCTTTGCCAGGTAGCATCTCTGCTGTGTGCCTGGACTGAGCTAAGCTCATGGAGACAAGCATGAGAAACTATTAGTCCCCTAGAAAGTGGAAGTCAGGGGTGTCGGGGACCAGTAACCAAGTGTGGGCATCAGGGTGCCCAGCCAGAACGACAGGCCAAAGCCGGGAGCAAGGGCTGCCCAAGTGCTGAGACAGCTGCTGAAGCTAAGGCTCAGGTCCCATGGTGGAGGAGCTTCTCCAAACGAGCCTTAGAGAGGATCCCCTGTGTCCCCAGCAGGGGAGCTCCAAAAGGACAACTACCCCCACCCAAAATGCTCCCTTTATAATGAGCTTTTAAAGCAGTCATCTTTGAGGCCATAATTTTTGTACCCAGTGGTTCCCTTTCCATACTACCTTCTTACTAATGACTCCAGAAAGCATAATAAAAATACTTCATACAACACAAATACATGTAATAAGTTGGAAAAGTCCCTTGAGATCATCAAATCCAGCCATCACCTAGCACAACCAAGTCCACCCCTAAACCACGTCCCTAAACACCACATCCACACATCTCAAATACCTCCAGGGACAGCGGCTCCACCACCTCCCTGGGCAGCCCATTCCAATGCCTGACCACCTCCTCCATGAAAAAAATCTTCCTGACATCTAATTGCTTGTAGTGTGTTGTTTATTTTAAGTACAGGAATGACACGGTAACATCTCATAAAGTACCCATTATGTCAGCATTAGCTGTTCTGGGGGGAAACAGGCAGGAAGATGGGATGGTTTTCTTGTTGTCCCAGAGCAAGGTTGAGATCTGAAGGCGGGCCTTCCTGGCTCAGGCTTTTGGTTCACACTGCTTCTTGCATACATAAAGTATAAAATACCACTTTATCAGGACACTGACTTTTTCCAACGGAAGGAGTAAGAGTGTAAAACAGGTTCCACCACCGCTTATGATCAGGCTGAGGAGTGGGAATTGTTTCTCTGGAAGGAAGGCCTGGAGTCTCAGGGTCTGCTGGCCTCCCCTTGCACTTGTACCTCTGCCAAGGCTGGAGTCGGGATGGGGAATTTTACACACTGTTTGCCCTTCTGACTCCGATGTGTCATCGCACATCCTCATCCAACTCACCCATTGTTTCTGTGTTGTCATTCACACTTCTCCTCTCTTCGGCGCTCGTTGCAGAGCAGCTCTGTGGGGTGCCCACCACCGTAGCTGCAGGGCCTGGGGCAACTGGCTCTGTCCAGCAGGCTGCGATGTCATGTCTCGTAACCCATCAAAAGCACTTTGTTTAAAGCAGAGAGCAGATGAGATCATGAGACGTCTTAACTATTCTGTGCTTCTGGCATACCACCCACTTATCTGGGAGGCATTGTGAAAGGATATTGTAAAGGTTACGTATAACCAAAACAGAGCAGGCAGGCATTCCTCTGCCCATCATTTGTTTTGGCAAATTTACATCCTCTTTGAAAAACACGATGGAGGCATCATTTTCTGCAGCAGAACATCATGTACGAGCGAGGCTGACAAACAGAACGGTCTGTCCAAAGTCACAGAGGAAATTTTTGACATGTGAGAGGAAAAACTTTGTTTTATGTTGACTGTGTATGCAAATATCCCCACATATCATCTCTATGCCCACAGAAGGCAAAAGCAGCGAGAGGACGGGGTTATCTATCATACAGGCCATGTCATGGGACATATTTTTATCACGAGCTGTATTTTATATAAACACTCCAGAAGAGTCAGAAAAGTGTCTCTTTGAAAATATGTCTCAAAAAAAGTCAGAAAGCGAGCCAGAGGCAGAGATGAAAAATGCAGGAAAAAAGAACTTCATTGAGTTTAAGTGGCAGTGGGTGGGAGTCACCTCACGTAACTCCAGCCACCTAGCTCTTAGGCATCTGCTTTCATCTGCAATTCCTCCACAGCCATCAGAGCGGGGTGCCTTCAGCAGCAGGGCTGGATCCCAGCCTGCACAGCACTGCTTTCACAAAGCCCTGTCTTGCTGGGGGTCTGGCCAAGGCGATGAGCAGGTCCAGCTGAGGGACACCAGCCCGGATCCTGCAGTCTTGCCCCTCCATGTTAAGTAAGAAGAAGTATTTGTAGTGCAATGGCAAATAATTATTCAGTAAGGGAGGAAAATATATTATCTCAGCACTTCTAAGTCAAGGTGCCAAGAAGCACTGCATTTCCTCAGCATTATCCTCTGCCAGGAAAAGGTAGGAGAGTTGTCTGAAAGAAAATGAGTGTGTGTATTTATAACCGAAAAAAAAAAAAAAAACCACTCCTTACTCCTGTAAGAGAAGTAAAAATGCAGTAGATGCCTATGGTGTCGAGTTCCAGCTGGACACAAATTGAAAAAATTAAGGGTTATAATTATTCTCTTGATTTGAAGAAATAGTCTTTATTGAACACACATAAAACATACAATCACTTTTTTTCCCATTGTTTTAATTATCTTCACTGAAACTTCAAAATAAAACATTAAGAGTATTAAGGTTTACAAATCTCAAATGCTAGGCATGTAGATAGACAAAAAATACATCAAAGTGCTCCTGTTCACTTGCACCCCTGCAATTGTTCTGTTCCTCTTGTAGTGTAAGCCCTATACATCAGGGTCAGGACTTGGCTTTATCTTGACTATTCCAAGTTATAAATTAAAGGCAAGATGGACTAACAAGGTCAATATTTTTAAAAGCCTGTAGTTAGTTTCCGAAATCCATATGTAGAAACTGAGTTAAGCTTGATTTTCAGAAATTTTCAGGTTGCATCATCCAGTGAACAAAACCAAATTTTAGGTAATCCTTCATGAGCTTCACTGCAGGCTCCCATTTGACAGAGTACATTGAGCAGAATTTGCAGCTAAACCTGATGCACTTGTTTCCCTATTACCTGTGGAGCTGCTGAATCTACATACCAAGTGCATTTCTGTCCTCTCAGGTGGACAACCACCGGCTGGCCTATGTAACCTGCCCATCGGCACGCTCCTGATACAGCCGTGTGTAAGTCAGGAACTTCTGGGTTCTTTGGATTAAATCCCATTGGAAACAGGAATAAAGCAAATAGGAGATGGGCACCCTCCCACTTTGGCTGGTATTTCCCTTAGACATACAGTGTGGGCGATCCTTGCCAAGTTCACCAGCACATTTGGAAACCTTGGGAGTGAGCATCAGGCGGGGACGATGAAGGGCACCTGGGGTGGGTTTGAACGGAGCAGGGACCGCTCTGCTGGGGCACCCCGATCCCTGCAGCTGCAGAGATAACCCCAGGTCACCCCAGGCTACTCCAGCTTTTCCTCTGGAGAACTGGGACAACAACAAATAAACCTGAGACAAGTGTGGGTACAGGAGGGGCTTATGCTGCTAGACAATTAGGGAAAGGTAGCTGTAATAGAGAACTGCACTGTAAATGTAAGTTACGTGTACAAATTTATGTTGATGCTACAGCAGTTCACATTTCCCTAATGCAAGGGAACGAGATTTACCAGTGGTAGCAGTAAGAGGCAAAATTATTGAACTTTTCTAAAATGTATTGTAGTTCTCAAAAAAAAAATAAAAATAAAAAGGAAAACCGCTTTTTCACATCTATCTCCAGTGTCTTCCTAAATTATCAACAAGGAACTGGAGAAAGAAGGAAATTATCACAATCACAAGAACAAAGCTACGAATTAGGCAGTTTTGCAGCTTGGCTTTAAGACTCTGCCCAAAATTTCTCCCTCTTCTTTTCCAGAGCTCCTGATGAAGATCAGCAACAGAAGGCCCACCCATTCATCTGTCCCAGCTCTGAAGAAAACACATCCAAAGTTTCTGCCACGTTTACTTCCTTTGGGGATTGTTTCTATTGCAAGATTTACAGTCAAAAGGATATCACCTAGGTCACAGAAGTAAGAGCTACAACAGGAAGAAGGAGAAACAGAAGTGGGTTAATGAGTCAGACAGTTTTTCCGATAGCCTTGCAGATGGTGAGAACAAGAAGCAAAAGCTGTGTTCACAGTTAAAGCTAATGAAACGCTACACGCCTCATAGGAAACTCAGAAACACAGCCATAAACTGCAGAATTGCTTCTCATTTTTTTCCCTTTTTTTTTTTTTTAGTACTTTCTCAATTGTTCAAGTTCATGTGGATGGTGTGCATGTACAGAATTCCATCAGGTGCTGCTAGAAACTTCTCCTTTTTGTCTCATAGCCCTATATCCATATGTGTAGTCTCAGTAACTACCTACAAAGCTGCACCTTCAGGCCAGGAAGTAAGGAGAGAGAGCAGATGACTGTCCTGGAGCCTAAGATCTCATTTAACACAGAGAGGCAGCCCTAACGCTAAGGCTGCAGCCTCCAGCTATGGCACTGTGTGAAGTTTTCCCTGCTGCCAGAGACAAGCACCAGAAGTCTCTTCCCCTGGACCTTCAGTCCAGGTGCCCTGTATTTAACGAATGGCTGCATCAGCATTACCGACAGAGGCAGCAGCTTCTCGGGCCAGCAGTCCCACCACCAAACCCTGCCCTCGGTTGACAAAGGGACAAACAGAACGAGAGCCTGCCTTGGGGCAGGGCAGTGTAGGAGATGCAGGGTTTCACCCAGAGCAAAAACATGAGCAAGGCTCCTTGTATCAACCAGGAATTACTGAAGCAGGTTTTGCCATAGCAAACTTTTCCATCTCTCCTCCAGTTTTTGCACACATAACGTCTGCAGATGCGAAACGCAAGAGGGCATTTACATACTGGGCAACTACTTTATGTGCATGCACGAATCTCCCGCTTACTCAGGAAGTTTCCACATACGCAGCAAGGCCAAATAAATAGTTAGCTCTACAGGCAAAAAGAGAGACGTCTGTGCCAGCACGTTCAAAGGTCCATTTTTATTTTTCCCATCTTTTCAAAACTTGCCCACATACTGCCTCACAGCCTGCAACATGCAGGCACAGAGCTTACTTCTGAGGCTGGCAGCAGGTGACACTTATCCTGATGTTAACCTCTTCCCTGCTACCCGCGAGGAACTCAAGCATCCCGATTCAGACTTTTCCTCTCTGCCCCAGCCGTGTGCAGTGTATTTTTAGATAAATACTAATAATGATGCAAGAGAAGCTTTTTTTTTTTCCACCTTCTTCCTAGGTGCCCACAGATAATTATCAAGATAATGATAAACAAAAGACACATATAGCTTTATGTGGTAAAACAAGCTTCTGTATTTAAGATAAACTTTAAAGAACAAGTGGTTTCCTAGAACTGAATATACATAAGAAAATATTTAACCATCCTACATAAATGTCAACAAGGTTTGAGAAGTGTGCACCTAATAAAGGAGATAGAGGATACAATAAAAAGGGGCCCTAAATCAAAGAGCAGGTTCTCGACAGTAAACACTCACATACTGGGCTGACTGAGACAGGCAGACCATCCAGGCTCTGCTGCTTATCCTTCATCATTTCTAGCAACCAAACATCTCCTCCACTCTGCTTTTTCCTTTATTTGTTTGGATGTAAATTTGACCCATCTCGCTAAGGTTACGCCTGGGACCGCATCCACAAGACGGCATCTGTACTGGGAGCTCAGGGTCGGCTTCTGCCTCCATTTAAGGGAGGGAAGGAGGGAAGGAAGGGAAAAAGGAAGGAAAGAAAAAGAAAGAAAAAGAAAAAAGAAAGAAAAAACGCAGAGCAAACATTATCTATTGTTAATTACCTGTAAAGTAGGGCTTTAGCCACTTCCCCAGCTTCTAAGAGCTCTGAAGTGAAACCTGAAAGAAGCCACCCATTGTTTCCAATTGTGCAAGAGCCAGGAGCAAATAGGGCTCAAATTGCAGCTCTGAAAGGCAACAGGAAATTGGCATCCCGGTAATCTGCTCCCGACTATTCATAGTAACAAAGGCTACATTCCTCCTAAAATATTCACCATTAGAAACCCAAGGCTGATCTATTTAGTAAGGCCCACAGACTAAATCTGTGGAAATAAAGGTTTTTAATTAGAAGGCCATAGGATATGGCTCTGGTTTCCAGCCCCGCAAGTAACATGTATTACTTGTACCTCCGCCTCGTTTCCCACGTCTCCCAATGCAGGCACCCAGAGATCAGGATCACTGCCGTTCTCAAATATTAAAATACATATATATTAATAAACGTGGACCTGTTTGTTACAGATGGATCGCACTGCACAGTGTGCTGTACCAAGAGCATTTTAAATAGGTCCCCGTGTTAGGATTACAAATTTTTCCAACCAAGAGTAAAAACATTGCTTCTAAATCATCATAGTCGGATGCATGCACGCACACAGCCTGTGGCATGTTACAACATCCAGTGTACAAATACCCTCTAGAAAGTGCTACAGTTTAGACCTTAAGCACTTTCACCGTTCATTCATCTCTCTGTATGGAGGAATGACTTAACAGTAAAACACCACGCTGCCAGTCAGACGCTAGTGCCTCGCAGCGTGACACCACGCAACCCTCAGGTCTCGGCTTTCCCAGCAGCAAGAGAGAAATATTTCCCACAGAGCTGCTTTATCAGGCATAGTTCATTTAAAAGAATTTAAGTACAAGCGCAAAATGCTTTGAGTTACTTGGTAAGGAGGTACTATTGCACTTTTTGCCACCTGAACAGATAAAGTTATCCCCTATCAAGTATGTTAGAGTTGTCAGCAGGAAGAGCGAAGCAGATTAACAATTACAGGGGATGTTATCTGCACCTGGCAGCAATGATGGATGACTGTGGAAGCACCACAGCGAGTGTGCCTGCTCCAGTGTGAGGCAAGAGATGGAAAGGGGAAAACAAGCCCATGGACTCTAAAAATCAATATTTGAGAAAAAAAAAAATTAAAAAAAAAAAAAGAGAGAGAGAGAGAGAGATGTGGAGTCTCCAGACAGATTTTGTATAAGTCTATCACTTGCTCCTACAGTGATCCTTTGTTTAATGCAGAACTGATGCATTTTCAACTATAATATGTTTCCATACATTCTCTTGCAGGTCAGTAAGCTCAAGCCTAGGTACCAGGTACTGCCAAACTTTGGCAAAGCTCATATCCAGATTTGAACTTTGGACCAAAACAAAATCCCAAGATCCAACTGAACTGTATTTCCCACCCTGACTAACCAGGATCACCTTCACTGTGACTCGGAAGAGAGACAGAGCATGCAGAAGTGCATTAAACCAGCAAGTGCCTCAGCAGCAGAGCAGCACAGATGGCTCATACAGCCAGAGCATTTGTCATCCAGAAGTCCACACAGTGTAAAATAATGAGCAAGCATACAGTTATTCTCTAAAAAGAGGGGGGCATGACATGACAGGAAATAGATTGTGATAGGAAATAGATTTTTCTGAAAACAGATTTTTGAGCAGGAGCAGCTAGGAAACCTCAATGTTAAAAAGAAGGTACCATGCCATCTCCTAAAAATCAAGTTGGGGAAAAGCCATGGAACTTTCCCCTTTCTCTCTGGCAACTGGTTTATTCATTTTCATTTTAAAGTGTCTTTCTCAAAGTGTGCAGATTCAAAAGCATCAGATCGAACACCACAAAAGTAAGAAATGATGCTTTTGAAGGGATCTTTCCCATGTCAGATAACACCAACTTTTCTTCCTGCTTAACATGTGGAAGAGGAGCTCTCACAACACTGGAAGAACTGTCATATGGTCTGGAAGTTGAAGTATTCTCCAGAAGATGAGCAAGGCAATTTAAAATATCCATTAAGTAGATAACTTTAGCATGTAGTTAGGGTATCCCAGCTGCTTCTCCCAGTTACTTTATCATATAAAGTAGGAACACTAACACTTACGAATCTTAATCATTCCTAAGACAGTGTGTGGTATGAACCATCCCAATTAATAAAAACAAAATAAGAAAACAGGAAAACACCCTACCGCCAGAATCGAGTCCGTTCAGAACTGCTTGCTGTGACATGAGACACTAGTGGACATGCACTGATGTTTGGCAAACTTAGTCACTGGTGTAAACCCGTTGGCTTCGTTCAGAAGAAATACTCTGCATTATAAAACCAGTCATACTACGGTAGCAGGCCCGAAGGGTCAGGCAGTATGCGAGCTCCATTGTGCTCCCTATTGCACAAACACAATAAGGTTCAGCCCTTTGGGGTAGAGCCTCTGTCGAACATTTGTGCCTTTTGACAATGTGTTCTGTAGGATATTTGTTTTCAGATTCATAGCACTGTACATGTATACAAAGGTTTACAAAACAGGGCGTGCTGACAGTGCAAGAGAGGCACGGCTGTCACGCACACCTTTCTCTGAGGATTAAACAAATGGATGTTTCTTCAAAACCAAGCAATTGGCAATAATTACATTTTTGAGCTGAAGATTGCTAGTTTTGTAACATGCATGACAATGTCATCCCCTTGGGATTGCACACTGCTTCCTTTCCTTTTACAGTACGGGCTTAGATTCCATTCCAAATGCACTGTATCAAGAATACTGAAAGATCACAGGGATTTTCTGGTCCTTTCTGAAGTAAAAAGTAAAAGGGTTTCACCCCTCTATAGGTAAACCTAGTAAGGTTATGTGTGGCCTACAGGAAATCTGTCCCACATTTGTATTTACTAATAAGTACATGAGGAAGTGTCTCATCTAAAGACACCTTCACCTGGAGAAGCGGGAGCAGCAGCTGCAAGCATTACACCGGGAAAATGACGGCATTGCATCTCTCAATCACAAATGCACACCGAGCAGCAGATATCACTCTGGGAACTGAGCTTTCTTCCAACTGTATTGGCTTCTGATATGGTGGCCGACATGTACATATTCCTTTTCAGCCTTTAAGAAACACCGAGTCTGGATTTACCTGTTAACACTACAGCCAAAGCCCGCAGTATCTAACAAAATGCACTTACCCAGACATAGCCAAGTACTCCCAGTCCAGCTGAAGAAGAGAGCAGATCCGTAACTATACATTGCTACCTGTACACATGAAAACAAAGTGCACACACAGTGAAAACACAACTGAAAAGTATAATGCTTGCAGGAATCAACACCTCTGCGGTGTTTAGAGAGGGCCTGGGCTTTGGCACTGTGGTTGGTGGCGGGGATGTGCTCTGAAAGAGCTCCCATCTCCCTGCTGCAAGGGAGTAGTCACAGCACAAGGGAACACAAAGGGCCCAAATGATCCTGTGTTGGGATTTCACAGCACTGATGCAGCACCAGAAAGCAGATCCAGGGGCTGTGCTGACCACCTGACACACAGCCCAGCCCTATTCCCTGCGGGACAGCGGCACATCAGCCCCAGATACTGGTTACAGTCCGAGCCCTCGCTCTAATGGGGGAGGCAGAACATGATGAAGGCAACTTTCTGGGTAGCTTTGAAGTTTTTCAGGTAGATCCTTCCAATAAGTACAAAACTTCACATGAGCCCCCATGGCCATGTAACCACTGGCAAGGGTTGAAGCCACGTCTAAGCTACTCCCATCAGTGAAAGCAAGATGAGAAATAACCGCAGCTAGGAAGGAGAAACATTTAAGAGCTGCCCTGAAAGCGGCTTGCCCAGGGATGAAGGCTAATCAGAACAACACCTGTGCAAACCACGCACTTTGTAAGGCTGGTAAATCCAGTTGTGTGATAGTAGGACAATATTGTACTCCAGGTTGTTTTTTTTTCAAAGCACTACCATGACTGACAGAAATGCTCCAGCTGGAAGAAAGCCAACAATTAATCAGGATTCCTCAGCATTTGGAGGTAATTTCAGCAGAACAAGAAACACAGAAGTATCAGTGAGTCCTGAACATTCCTCCAGGACAAAAATCTATTACTTCATATAAGTCCATTAAAACACTTCATGTAGCCCGTTTAATCCCTCTTAACAGATTTGCTTTATCACGGGGAGAGGAGCTAATCCTCTCCCACCTGTCGTTACGATACAGAACCATAAACAAGAGCAAGCACTCTTCATTTCTTAAGTACTATTCCCCCTCGGATAACACTATCAGCCACACTAGCATTAGCGTAACGAAGCTGTCTCTAGCGGAACACCTTAACTCTCCAGTTCTCACCCTAACAATGTATTCCCGCGGCAGGGAACGTGGAAACTTACCATCTGTTTCCAAGTCTCATCTCCTACCACCGGGTTCGAGATGCTAGGTAAACAGAGACTGTTTCCAGCCTGGTGAAGCTTCCCTTTTCCCTTCCTCCCAGATCTTACACCGAGACATTTCGGCACTCTGCCGCGTACAACCAGATGGCCAGCTTGCTCACATCCATCAGCAACCTATACAACTAGGTTACTAGGTCAGCTGCGCTTCTTGCCTAAATACACAATTCTTTTATACCACCTACTCTTCTTTTTTTCAAAATAAAAACTATCAAAGCTATCTGAAAATGGCTAAGAAATAATTTTCACCTACATTGTTACAGCAGCTGGACCGCGGACACTGTAGGCACCGTACAGATGTGGAAGAACGGACCTGAACAGCACACTGACAAAGTTTGGACTGAAGGACTGAAATCTACACTTCAGTCTCCCAGTTATCAGAAGTCCCATTAGCATTTAGCAAACCTGTTCACCCCCTCACAACAAGACGCTGTATCTGTAGGTGGTCATTCCACTTACTGTACTGTAGGCAGTAGAACAGATCACAGTGATTGATGCTTTGGGGATATGTGAACTAATTACTGTCCCTTCAACGTGCGGAGGCTTACTTCGTGCATCTGTCAGCTCACTTACCACCACACACCCACCAGGAAGACATCCATTTGCCCTCACACAACCCTGGTTGGTTCTACACTGCAAAAAGCCATCTGTCTGCCCGAGAGACGTCACGGCCACTGCCATACAGTAAGGCAATCATCCCACATCCTGACAGAGCCAAAAGTGAACTCAAAGAGATGGATGTAAAGTACAAAAGGTGCAACATCTCAAACAAGAAAGGAAAGGAAACAAATGAGCTATTTACTTCTGCTTCTTCAGTGCTGCCTTCTCTGGGTAACACCTGGCACTTAGAGTACTGCTTCAGACACACAGTGAATGGTTATCACCTAATTTCTGCATAGGTCAAAGTTCCTCTTAAGAAACAACACTCTTAAATTATTCCCAACTTCAGTTAGTAAAGACTACTTAATCTAACTAGAGTATGTTTTTGTTTATTTCTTAGGAAATCTGGACCAACGGGGTGATGCAGCTCATAATGGAAGATGGTCACAGAAAGACTATGTGCGAGTGAGTCCTTTGGGCTTTCTTCTGCTCTGCTAAGAAACAAACCCTAACAAAACCTCACATAAGCCACCTGGCTGAAAAAGAGAGAGATAGAAGTCAACAACATAAATAGTTTTTTTGGTTGGTTGGTGGTTTTTTTTTTTTTTTTTTTTGAAGAGGAGGAATAATTAACACCATTCAAGCAAACATACTCAACACAGAGCTGGATTGCATCCAGTTAGGAAACTGCAATTGGCTCGGTATTTCTGAGTGTCAGTACACAGTCTTAAAAATGGCCCTATCTGACCAACGGTGACTGTTTGACAAGGATTTCATTGTCTCCCGAGGGCTGTTTGCAGCTGCCACTGTTAGAGAAGTATCAGTGATAAGGAAGTAGTGCTGAGCAAGTCATTTACTCCTCATTCTTCTCTTGGCTTTGCTTCATCTCACGAAGAATAAATTGTGGAAGGCAGATTATATACATATACTGCTACCCCACAAGGCTCCTCGTCTGTAAGTTTTGTCACATTTATGTGCAGAACTGAGATTGAGAGAGCAGTATTACCAAGAGCATACTGTAAAGCAAGTTGTTTCTTAGATGTAACATTATTATGATTTCGCTGTGTACCTCACAGAAATTATACATGCTCTTTAATAAAGAACGCATTTTTTGGTCAGCTTTGATGCAGTTAACTACAAAAGCCCAGCTTACTCCAATCATCAGCACACTGGGAGTTAGAACAGCTTGAGCATGGCAATTCAAAGCAGAAGACTTCAAAACGCAATATGACACATTTGTCACATTATTAGTGTTCCTTAAGTGGAGTTTCTCTAGAACCACTTACTCTGAATACCATGTGGAATTACATCCATTTAATAAACTTTTTACTTCAAGAGAATTGTGGTGTTAGCCTTGACCCACATGGACAGAAGAATGAGGTTTCCCCATTCACTCTTAATGAAAAGGGGTTTTGTTGAGTAAGTGTTAAATGGCCACAAGTAGCTGTGACACTTGGGTCACCCTTAAGAGCCTTTAATTTAAAGGCAGAAGGTGGATTCAGTTGACATTGGGAAAACTTATCGGAAGAGAAACAAATAAGCCACGCATATATATGTGCGCACACACACAAATCTCAAAGCTAGCAAACTGCAGCAACCCAAATTCTACTTTATATCATAATTTAACCAGCCAAGAAGGTCTATATAGGAAAATTTAGAATGTGTTTACATCTTAATTTGGTATCCTTTAGGAAACTAAACCTGAAGTTATGGTTTCCGCCTCCACAACTACATTTAATGCTCTGGTAAATAAATAGGGCCTACACCTCTTGGCACTGTTGAGCACAATGCATACATTCAATTGCAAAAACTTACTTGATCAATGGTTAGCAAACTTAAAATTAGGGAAACTAAACTAGAGCACAGACTAGTGGTTTTGAAGTATCAATAGGAAGTTACTTGCTACCTGACAGACCACCTGACCAGAGGAAGAAAATAACAAGAACCCAGAATATACAAATGTAGCTTACAACCTGTCATTGTAACAAAAGAACTCACGAGCCATTTTCATTAATTAATATATTTTCTGCATTATAGTTAACATATGTACTTTCTTCGTGTCATCCTTATTTCGTTAAGTATTGATATTTTGTTATATTCAGACATGAGTACATTTTCAAAGTCTTTTGCAATAAATATCATAAAATAATAGAGATTCACATAATAAATATTCTTTACAATAAAAAAAGTTTTAACAGACTTTTGTCTTAAAAATAGTTGGGATTCAACTTTGTGTTTTATACATAAAATATACAAAAAAGGACCACAATTTGTGGCTAAGGCAATAAAACAGGGAGCAGAATAAAATTATAAAGTACAGAGCAGAGCTAAATTCACTAAACCAGAGGATCACAAGAAACATTAAAGATTCAAGAACGTTTAGGTGACTCAATGACACCTGAAGGCTGTTTGGATATATGAACACCACCAACTTTAATATCAACATGATACTGATGGACTATAAAACAGGAGCAGGAAGGTGGAGTGAGCAATATCCTTCAAAGATTTGACAGCAAGAGAAACAAATGAGTACAGTTGCAGCCATAATGTCTCCAATGTGAAGATCTACATAGTGTAGCAAAAACTCAAGTTAAAAAAAAAAAAAAGCAAGGGGAGAAACAATCAGCTAGCTCTCAGGACTGAGAATATTCCAAAAGTTAAGACAAAAGAGGTGGAGGCAAAAAAAAAAAAAAAAAGCAGGCTGCTTACAGAAGAATCAGGCCTTTCATTTGGTAAAGCCTTTATTTTACATCCCTCTCCAGGAAGAGCACACTCAAGAAGTTATTTCACAATCCAGCTCACTCATGAAAAGTTACTCCTTGGTACCCCAGGGGGTTAACGACAAAAAAATTGCTGAGAAGGAAAAACATCTTTGGGAAGATATTCAGAGCAAGAAGCTGCAAGAGCCCAGCGAGCCCTCACTGTCTCTGTCAGGAGTGGTTCAGTTACAAACTCAGACGACCCTGCCAAAGTGAGCGGCAGACGCAGATACTAAGTCCACACTTACCAAAGAGCAGCAATGACTACGTAAAACGCTCCACACTCAGTTGAGTGAATACAAAGAGGAGAACAAAGATGCAAAGGGAAGAACTTGTGTATTTGAAGTGGAGGGAGAAAGCAAAAGAGCAGTCTCCCCACCCCCCTAAATGGGGGAAGGAAAAAAAAGGAAAAAAAGATCAGCTACAACCTGAAAATCAAAGTTGGAGGAAGTAAACCTCCCTCCGAAAATCATGAGGGCTTGCCCTGACCCCGGGAGGGGCAGCTCTCCAGTTTACAATAGACAGTGTTGGAGTTCTTGCATCGGCAGCCTGGACGATTGACGCGGTCGTAACACCCTCGACACAGTTTGAGGCATCCTTTTGCAGGAGGGTAGCAGAGCAAGCAAGGCAAAAACAAGGACATTGCTCCCATGCACAGGTACCTAGAACAGCAGTGTGACTGGGAGCAGGAGCAGGGATTATCCGCGTACGAGTCCCCTTCATCGTCGTTTGAACAGTGGTAGAAGATCCCTTTGACCAAGCACATGCAGGTGCCGTACTCCACCATGCTCTCCGCGGAGCACAAGCACTGCCGATTGCAGGCCAAGCAGGAAGGAAGGGCCCTCGGGGCTGTGCACTCACCACATTTGCACTTCCCACACTGTTCGCAGATAAACTTGTGCTGTGTCAAGTCCTCTTTCAGAGGACCCTTCAGATCATCTACAATCAAAGACGA
Organism: Anser cygnoides; assembly: GCF_040182565.1. Lineage (NCBI taxonomy): Eukaryota > Metazoa > Chordata > Aves > Anseriformes > Anatidae > Anser > Anser cygnoides. Next base: position 34,782,799 of record NC_089876.1, on the reverse strand, counting down.
CTGCTTGGGCTGTGTCCGGATTGTCCGGTCGGACCTGTGGCCTGAACCCGGCCTGGATGGAGGCGACCGGCCCAGCAGTCCTTGCTCTGAAGAGGCGCTGCTGTTGCTCCCAGAGCTGGCTGCGCTCCCCGTGCTCGTTGATCTGCTCAAGACCGGGGCCCTCACGTTATGCTGATGTGCCACATGTCCCACGTGACTGGGTCTGTGTTCGTAATTATTATTCACATTAATCGGTATAATTTCATGAGTCCTTTCATGCTTCTCTTGCCTTGGTGCTGTCCGCGGACCAGCTTTTTTCACCACAGATGGACCTTCGGTGTACTCGTTGCTGCCCCTGATGGCCTTGATCTGGTCCAGCGACAGGATCGTTGTTGGCTGGCTCTCTCTTTCATAGTCCAACCGCTGCCGGCTGTCCAAAGAGGGCTGCTGAATCACTACTAACGAACCACCACCGCTGCTATGTTGACTTTGGGGCTCCATCTGTAGCGATCTCTACCTCTGGCATTCAGCGGGAACCTGGCATGCATCTGAAACCCTAGAATAACAATAAGAAGTCAGAAAGTGTAAATAAACATTGCGTGTGTACATATATACATACAGACACAAGATCAAGCGCAAAAGAGGAACAAAGAACAGGATACTTTTTGAAAATAAAAGTGATATGGCAAACCACAAATTGCCCTAGCCACCTGGCGCTGATCTCTTTCAGCAGGGGATTACAACAACGCTGAGGATCTGGCCAAAGTCCAGCAATGGGGAGAACCTGGGTATGGCATCATAGGTGAGGAATGCTAAGGGAGACCCCTTGCCATTAAAATTACAATTCAGAAAGAAAATAACTATAAAAATCAGCATTAACCTGCAAGCTCACTTGGCAAGCCACAGGAACCAAGTGCTTCTCACTTGCTACCGAGCTCAATGTCTAATTAGCAATAGCAATTCTGCCTGCCCCCAAAACTAAGTTGGAAACCTTAAGGAGCAATGCCAGGCTGCGTTCTGCAGGGCAGAATAAAGAGCACGCACAATTCTCACTCTTCTGGCTTAATCTGCAGCATCAGAAAGCTAAACAGATTTGCTTGCTAGCATGCTTTGGTAAGTATCCTTTTTAAGGTGAGGTACGTGCACTATAGAGCCTTGAAATAAGCACTGTCAAGTGGATGAGAAATTCTCCGTAAGGAACTCAGCATGCAAATCTCATAAAACTAAAATAAGGGTGCAAACAGAAGCAATAAGGGTGCAAACAGAAGCCTGTTTTCAAGTATTTTCTGACCAAAGGGCAGAGTGTGAAAGAAAAACAGGTAGAATAGAATAAGATAAATTAAGTGTCAGATAAGGACTTGTTTCAAAAAAAAAAGCTAGGTACTTTTAAAAAACAGAATTAAAAAATGAAAAACAAAGAACAAATAATATTTCCCAAGATAAACTGATTAAAAGCTTCTGAAATACAAATTCTTCTATTCAGTCTTTTTAACTATTAACACACAGGTTGCCGATCTGGAAAACTGCAGTGACAGTTCTGTACCCACACGAAAACGTACATGAGACTACCTAAAAGCCAGATTTATAGAGAGAACCCATAAAACAAACTGTTTTCCTTTACCGAAAGCCCTAGACAAACTCCCTGCAAGATGTCACGTACTTTTACCTGAAGGAGCAACGAGATGAGCGCTAGGTGATCGAGCACTCCCAAAGAACCCATCCAACAACCGCGGAAACGTCTGTCTCGCCTCTCCAGCCCGCAGGTGGCACGGAGCTGTTCGCAACGCGAGCGACGCAGGCACCGTGGGCGCACGGAGAAGGACACAGCAGGACTTATCCTAGCAGGGAGTCATGCGTCTGTATCGCTCTGACCGCTGTAACAGCTTAGTACCAGCTCCTACCTATCAGGACGCAAAAGTCTCTGTGCTGATCCACCAGCCGAAGGATTCATTTTACGTTTAATGTCACCTGTGAGGGCCTCAGGGTCACAGGCTTAGGAAGAAAGCAAGAGAGAGAAGCAGAAGGAAACCGCACTCACTTCTGATTCACCCGGCACAACACGCGGCGTCCCTCCCGAGCGCTGAACGCAAACCCACAGCGCGCCAAGGCCGAACGAAGGCGCAGGAGGAGAGATTTACAGCCGCACCGGCCAGGAGCCGGGCTCCCGGGGGAAGGCAAAATAACATCCCACGGAAACGCGACGGACAGCCAGTGCCATCTTCGGGGCAAAGCGCGGCACCAGCGCCGCGCGCAGACCGCCGAGCCCGGCCGCGGGGCAGGCAGAGGGCGGCAGGGGCCGAGGGAAGCGGCGAGGAGGGCACCCCCGGCCCTCGCCGCCCCCCGGCACACGGGGCCGCATGAGGCAGGACGGGGCGAGGGACCCGGCGGCTCCGCACCGCTCCGGGGCTGGCCGAGCCCCGGCCCCGAGCTGCTGCGGCGGGCGGCGCCCCCTGCGAGCCTGGCGGGGCGCGCAGCTGACGGGGAGGAAGGAAGAGGAGGGGAAAAAAAAAAAAAAAAGGAGAAAAAAAAAGTTATGAATGAAAACAAGGGCTTCCCCCCCGCCTTCTGCGGGGGGAGGGCGCAGCCCGAGGTCGCTGCTCCCTGCGGAGGGCGGACTTCCCGGCGTTTAAAGCGCCAGCGCACGGCGGCACGGCCGCTGCCGGGGCGGGGAATCCCCGCAGACGGCTGCGGGCAGCCGGCACGGCTCTGCACGGCTCGGCACGGCTCGGCACGGCTCCTTCCCCCCCCCCAGCCCCCGCGGGGTCTGTCCGGAGCCCCACGGCCGCCGGGCACCACCGGCCGCTAAGGGCCGCCCGGGCTCTGTCAGGGCGCCGCCGCGGACCTCGCCCCCCGCCCCGCTCCGCGCCGCCCGGCACCTGCTCGCCCCGCCGCTTACAGGCGCAAAAAGCACGCCCCGAAACCAATTACCTCCTTAATGACGCCGGGAGGCGCTAATTGCGGCGGGCCGGGCTCCCAGCCCACCCCGCCGCCCCTCGGGGGTCGCCTGCCCCTCGCTCCCCCGCGGCTGCTTCCAGGGGCAGCGCTCTGCCCGGCCGCCCGAGGCGAAAAACGCACCAACAGCGATAATAAAAAGTAGCGATAGCGATAGTAAAAGCGGTAATAGCGCCGATAAAACAGCTCGCGCCTCGCCGAGGCGGCTCCGCGGCTCGCTCCCGGCACCGGCGAGGGCTGAGCGCGGCCCCGCAGCGCGGGGGGCAGCCGGGGAGCGGGGCTGCGGGGCCGGCTGCGGCCGGAGCCGTGCGGCGGGCGGCTGCCATGTGCTCGGCGCTGCCGTCGGCGGCCGGGTGACAGGCTGCGAGCCCGGCCGCCGCCTCGCCGCCAGGCGATCGGCGCCGGCCAACGCGGAGCGCCCGCGGCTGCAGCGCAGCGGCTCCGGGGCTCGCCCCGCCGCCCCCTTCCCTCTCCCTCCCTCTCCGCCCGTCCGTCCCCGCACCTGACCCGGCCCCGCAGGCGCGCAGCTTACCGGAGGGCGAGGTGAGAGCCTGCCTGCCGGGGCACATTGGCGGCCCCGGCGCGGAGTCCAGCCCGGGCAGTGCAGGCAGCCTGGCGCCGTCCCGCCGCCGCGCCGGAGTGAGCGCGGCCGCGCTCCGCCGCCTTTCAGCGCGCAGCCCCCGCCCGCCGCCCGGCCGCGCCCCCGTGATGCCGATGTGTCACCGCGCGGCGCCCCCGAAATCCCGGACTGGACTCCGCCCGCGCACGGCTCCAGCCCGCGGGGGCCGCGCCGCCCGCCCGCCCGCCTCCCGCCCCGCGTCCCTCCCGGCACGGGGCGGCCCCGCGCCTCCCTCCCGCACGGCTCGGCCCGGCCCGGCTCGGCACGGCCCGGCCCGGCTCGGCCGCGGGTGGCCGCCCCCGGCCCGGCCAGCAGGGGGAGCGGGAGCCCCGAGGGGCCCGGCCCGCACGGAGGGGGCAGGGGTGCCAGGGGCAGGGGTGTCGGGGGTGCAGGGCTGGGGCCCTGCCGGTAAGAGGGAAGCCGCTGCTCGGTGTCGAAGCTCGGCGTTGACCCGCCTGCCTTGCAGGTTCCCGTCACATGTTGATCAGTGGAGGAATCGCAGCGCTGTCCTCACAGCCCTCATTTCTGTGTATGTGCTACCTATCGCGTGGCCACAGGTCATTTAGAGGCAACTTGAAGAACGCGGGAAAAATGATATTAAAAGAAATCAGCATTTTGGGAGTTATTTCTAAGAATATGCGACGCACTGGGACATGCGAGGCTTTTTAGGACTTGGCTAACCATCCCTAAAGTCCCATGTTTATCCAAAATATTCTAACTGGCTTTTTGCAATCTCTTACAGGAAACTGAAGATCTCCCACCTTTTGTCCCAAATTAAACACACACACACACTACAAATAACTCAAAACTGCTTAAAAGGAACCTCCATCCAAGACCAAATAATCCTTACAAACAAGAAAATACCCGTGCAAAGGTATTCTACTGTGACATCCTCTGTCCACCCAGATCACACTCACTGTCCCAGTGCAATTATTTTTCATTAATCTTCACCAGCCTTGGAAAGAAAATAGCCAAACTACATTTTCCATTTCCATCACTATACAAAAAAAAAAAATTTCAACAATGTATTTCTCCATGAAATAAATACAGATGAACTATCAATTCTGATATATCATTCTGTTGTATCATCTGATACAGACGAACTATCAATCATACAGATGAACTTCCCATCACAGAGGCTTCAAGTGACAAACATGGCCATAAAATATGCCAGTTCATCATTAATTTTGCAAGGGGGATTAGAAAATGTGATTTCTCACCAAAAGCACTCTCAGACACACCACAAGCAGAAAGCAAAAAAGTAACTTCTGGAATTTCTGAAACCCACCTGAACCCTTTGGAACCTACCACTCTTCCAACTAACAGTAATTCCTACTGAAGAACAAAAATAACCAGCAAAAATTAACAGAAGTTACTACGGGAGTGTAGCGCTTCGCTGTGCAAATCTATCATCTCCCACTATATTTTAGCTTTATTTCACACACAAAAAAACAGCCCTCTGTTTTAAGTAAAGATGAAAAAACAGCATTATGTAGGTGTGCTACACGTACTAATTCTTGCAGCGGTGTCGACAGGAGGAGCATCGGCGGCAGCAGTAGGTAAACTGCAGATAAACTGCAGATAACCGTGCTGCTGGGGTCAGCGGGGCTCTGCTGCACGGCCAGGCACACTCGCATCTAGCAACCGACTGTCTTCTCACACAAGTCAGTGTGTTTCTTTCCTAGGAAACTGCTGTGAAAACATTGCTTAACACCTTTTAATGCACATCTCCAAAGCGGGTACTACCTTAAAAAACTATGCCAAGCGTAACAGCTTGATTTTAGAAATACAATACTAGGCTTAAATGGGTCAGTAAAATAATCAAGAATCCTGGCAGCGGTTTACTATCACTTGGCACCAGGACGAGCACTTCACTGAAACGAGGCAAAACCCTACAGCTAAATCAGAAGGCTCTCCACAGATTCAAGCAAACATGCCTGCATCTCACGCAAGTCATCTCATTAGATTTTTCTTGGAAATGATAGCAGTAAGAAGCTTTTGTTAGAAAAAGGAGAGCTAAAATTCTGGAGAAAAAGTTGGCAGCTTGGAAGAGGACTGACACACCTTATGACTACATCCTGGCACAACCTTAATTTGAGCACTGACAGACAGACGGGAATCCAAACTGTCCTCCGAGGAAGCCTCTCTGTTCTACTGACAATAAAAGAAGTCAAGAGAGACCAGCCCTCTGTGCCCAGCGCTAATCCTCATGACAAACCTCCCAGAATTAGGTCCAGGAGACTGAATGACTGCTGATAGTCGTGATTCAGTCCCCGTTTCCGCTTTCACTTTGAGGATCATGTACAGGAGATAATCTCCATGTTCTGCAGTCGTATACTGCTTCTCCCTTGTGCAAGCTTCAGGGTGCCAGAAGACATGTTGCACAGAATAAAAGCAAAGCCCATGGTTGTTCCGTTGGTTTTTTTTTTTTTCCTTTTTTCCTAATCCACACCCAGAAGCAGCTTTCCTAAGTCACTTGATTGAGCTTTATAGGTAATGAACTACACCTCTGTGAAGATGGATTGAATAAATCATGGTCCTCCCACTATCAGTACTTAGTGACAGTGCTGCTGTGTTGCATCCCACCTGGGAATACCTTTGTATTTTCCCCTAAGCAGCATCTCCTGGCTCCTGCTAGGGCACAGCTCCCAGCTGAGAACGGGGACACGTACCCGGTCCCAGACGTTGGCACCTCATTCCGCCTCCCGAGCGGTGCGAGGTGGCTTGGTTTGTGAAAAGCAAAATCTATCCTGTCTATCATCACACGCTATCATTTCAGACCAAACAGGTGACAAGGCCTATACTTGAAGGCTTCGATATTACTGTTCCCGTCACTCATCTTCCTTGGTGATAACTATCTTGAGCCAATATGGCTTTGAGTAAACTCAGCACAGAAAGCGTCTACCTTTGCGCAAGGTACTTGTCAGTTAATAACCAGCCTTCACAGCTGTAACAACAATGCTGAAGTTATACGGGAATTTAAAAGCGATTTAGAAAACAACAATGCACGTTAGCATTTATAGCCGGATACAGTTATAAACAAAACCGCTGTGCCGGCCGTCTTACCCCTAGCACGCGTAGGCCGCGTTCCCCCATGCTGTGCAGCCAGAAGCCTGCCGGGGCAGGCGCTGTGAGGAACAGCGGGGCTCTGCAGCTCCCAATGCCTTCGTGTGGCAGAAGCTCCGACGGTGCACTTTGTAGGTGCCAGTGTTGGAAAGCTCAGGCCCCACAATGTGCTCGGAGAGCCTCAAACCGAGCACAGGGAGACAGCATGCATTCTTTAGGAGAAGACCGCTGTAATTGCGGATTTTTAAGATAGTAGGCCTACATATATATGTGTGTGTAAATAAAACTACCATAGCTGTTAGACATTGCTGTGATATTGTGGACACAAGTATTGTGGACATTTTCTTATCAGCTCATTGAATCACAGAATCATAGAATTACAGAATATCACAAGTTGGAAGGGACCCACAAGGACCATCGGGTCCAACTCCTGGCTCCACACAGGACCACCCCAAAATCAGACCCTATGTCTGAGAGCATTGTCCAAACCCTTCTTTAACTCCTGCAGGCTCAGTGCTGTGACCATGTCCCTGGGCAGCCTGTCCCAGTGCCCAACCACCCGCTGGGTGCAAAACCTTTTCCTAACACCCAGCCTGACCCTCCCCTGTCCCTGCTCCATTTCACTGAAAATGCTGGCAGTCCTGGCTGAAGCTGGTTGATGCGTGGGATGAAATAAAAGTATGCCACAGAGCTGAAGTGAAAACTATGCCTGCTGTGGTGAAGGCGCGCCCTGAAAGACAGGGTGAATCATTTCAGAGTAAGAAAGAGAAAGTGAGGGATGACGGGAGGTAGCATTTCCGATCACACTTTCTGCTCGACAGGTTGACCTTTATCTGAGATCAAAGGGACCCGTGGCTGGGGATTTCTTCAGCTCCTGTGCAAGGAGTGTTCTCGGGGCGCTGCAAAGAAGTGCAGCCACATACAGCTGCTGCTCCTTGCTGTCAGTGCACAGACTGGGGATAGGCGCACGGGAAATTCTCAGTTGCAAATATAGTATTGACTTTTCTCTTTAGAAGATAACATCAGTTTTTCTTAGAGACGGAAGAGATAGCACAAGGCAGCAGCCAGGTAAGCCTCTGAGAACAAAGGGACAAACCTCGACGTGAACCTGCTTCACGAGCATTCAAATGTTGAATCGAGGTACAGGGGGAAGTGCTGCAGAGCGAGGGCTTTGCTCTGTGACCACATTTATACACCAATGCCCAAATAATGACACCAATTAAAAAGAAAGAAAATTCAAAGGTTTGTACAGTACATTCAGAGAACGCGCCTTCTTTCCCTGTCTCTTGCACCAGCAGAGACAAACCAATGTTTTCCAGGCATATTCGTCCCAGACATGGTCAGCAGCTGGAGGTACAGGGTTCTGTGCTGGGGATAGGGGTTACTGGTAGGCATTAGCTATTTACAGATCACTGAAAAGTCAATTCCATAAACAGGGATTAGCAAGAAACACCAAGGCAGGCTGTGGCTCAGAATATATATCAACTTTTGGCCTTCCCAAGTGGTAGTGCTTACTGCTGTCTTGCTTTTGCTGTCAAAAATGTAACCGAAGACAACTAGCATGGATGGAAAGCTGTAGAAAAGACAGCACATCAGTGAAGACACCGAGCAAGAGGCAAAATTGCTCTCCAAAGCACAGGGCACAGTGTGTCTGTTCATTGCTTGCTGTTCACTTGTCATATAGGCAAGGGGTCTGTTCACTTTGCCCCTGCAGATAGCCACAGCTATTTGCTTTCTGATCAAGTTTCTTTCTTTCTCAGAGAACTGTCTCTTAAGACTTCACGTTTAGCTGCTGTACTAATTATCTGGCTTTATACAAGGCACTCTAGTGAGGTACCAATGATGTCTTAATTACTTTGTATTCATTTTTAATTCTTTCAGCAAATCAGCTAATTAATATTGTTTCACCTGTCTGTATTAAAAAAATCCTTGTGAAAATGGAAAATTATCATTATTGCGTAACACAGATAATCATTTATACACATCTATTGTAAATGAAATTATCTGCAACTCTTTTATTCCTGTCTGAGCAGTAAGCAAACTACTTTTACAATCCATTGAGACATGACTCCTTGCACAGAAATTAGAATAATCTGTTTCATTTCAATTTTCAGCTATACTGAGGGTTCACATTTGTTGAACTGCTTTATTACAAGTACGCATACCGTAGTTTTAAAGTTGCCAAGTAGAAGGAAACGAGGTTCTGTGAACCTGAGAACAGAGCTAAATGTTTAAAGCTCTTCTTTCTTACGATTCTGGATTATGCACATTTCACAGTGTCTTGGTCCTGACTTTTGGTGTCTCCTTTGACCTACCTCTTATTTGAAGGTCTGAGTGCTCAACTTCTACAATTTTACCAGGTGAAAATTTAGTCCACACATGAGGTGAGGAGGCTTAGCAAGTCCCAGCTCCCAAGAAGGAAGCGACAGATATTGAACATGAAAGCCCATTACTATGCCAGAGGGCACAAAAAATCCAAAAGATCTCATGTAGTGGAGTAGCTCTCATTTCTCTCCTTTGAGACAGATCATTCCAACAGGAATTATATTTTTGAAAGGTGCTGGGCTCCCAGATCATGGCATCAAATCCAAATCCCAGTCTCCCCAGTTTTATTCTGCTGCATCTTTAACATACAATTGAAATAAGAAAACCCCAACATTTATGTGAAGACTGGACTGTTTCAGTGCACGGAGGGAACCTGGGTAATTTGATTTCTGCAACCATCTGAATTTGAGTAGGTTCTCTAAGCCTGCTTTTCCTTTTCTCTTGCTGCCTGCCACAGCTGAGTTAGGTAACAAACAGGTAGAGCTACAAAGCTTCTCACAGCGGGATTAAGTACTGTAGGTCTAGCTGTGTATGTGCTGAGAGCTGAGTGAAAGGAGGTGGCAGTTTTAATAATAGCTGATAAAAAAACTAGCCAGAGGAAATCCACCATGACTGAATAATAGCCTTTCACTTCAAAAACAACCGAGGAACAAACCTTTCCCATTTCTGTTTGAGAAGTGGCCACTCCCCGGGTGTGGACTGCATTATCAGAGGAAGAGAGAAAGCTCTGTGCCAATTTAAAGACATTGCTCTGTGCGTGTTTTTATTATCTAACCACTTGTGGAGACTCGGGTATTAGTACATCAGCACATCTCTAGGAATGCCTACTATTTGTCAGGTTGTGCAATCTGTCATTGTCAGCCGAAGGAGGGCTCGGGAGCAGCGTTTCTAATTTGATTTGAAAATATACATGGAAACCTGAGACTGCTTTTAGCAAGAACGGTGGGGTTGGCCTAATGAACACAATCTCTTTTGTTGTTCTCCAGAACAGTGTGTCAACAACTAAGTTTAGATTCCCTCCACAGCTGTAACAGCTTCTGTAGAGAAGCTGTAACTTATGTCTATGTCACATTCTTGGTTCTGCTTTACCAATTGGAAGGCATTTCAATGAGATTTTAGAGCACAGCCTTCGACTCGCTGGAATGCAAGCAGGATTTTTTTTTTTCTCCCCGTGGATCCCTAGAAAAGAAGTTTGTGCAGAGTGATGATGTTTTTCAGTGATACTTCTTCCTCTGCACCATCACACAGGTGTACAATACCCAATGGTGCTTATGAAAGTGTGTATCCAGAGACCCAGTTCTAAAATAGACCTGGCATTGTCATTGAATTGGGACCAAAAACTGGCTATAGGAAAATGAAAATGCTACTGAATGTCTCTGCAGGCAGAGATGCATGCATTTCTGGCTGCAGCATCATCCCCTTCAACAAATAAGTATTTAAGGACTTGACTTATCATGGAAAAAAAAAAAAAAAAGAAAAAAAAAAAAAGAACAAACTTTTCCTTCACCCTTTTATGGTTGAAAAAACATGGAAAATGTCTCTCACTGCCACTCTAAAATAGTACAAAGTCACTGGCAGTTTGCTGCATCCCAGTAAGAGAATGATACAGTATTATTTTGCTATTAACCTGTATTTATCCTTGTCCCATTTTCTGGGTCTTCTTTGAAAGACTGTATAGTGCATTTGGCAATTCAAGTATTAAGTGCCAAGATATCCCTTGTGTGTTTGATGTGGTTTGTTGCACTTTGCTTTCAGTAACTCAGTGAGAGCTTGCTAGTCACATCTTGAAATTTTGCTCATAATAACAACTGTCTGACAAGGTATAGTCAGTGCCAAAGGCCTGAATCTGTTCCTAGGGAAATCAAATGTTAATCTTGGTTTCTTTTGGGATTCACAAAGTCAGGAGAGTTCTGTATTTTGGGAGTAGTTTGTCTGTTTGCTCTTTGCTCTATGCCTATACATCCCATATATACAGAAATATCAACCCTCAAGAGTTTTTGGTTCGAAAAAATGAGATCTCTCTCCCTGAAAGTGACTGGGAAATCCCTGACAATAAAGAACATAAAACACATGTGACAGTGCACATACTGTCACGTTACTGATGAAACCCTTCTTGTTCCCGTCAGGCTGGCAGGCAGGCTGTAGCTGAGGCAGGAGCCGTGCTGCTCCCGCCGACAGGAGCTGATATGAAAGCCTGCACTGCCTCTCCTGCTGGCTGGCACCCAGAGGAGCATGTACAGACACACACCAACACGTGTACATTATGACACCAAAAACTGGGGGGAGGGGGGGGGAGGGGTGTCCCTCTTTCAGACTCCCTCCGTCATGCTCTATTTTGAAACCACCACAGCGATTCTTCTTTCTCGGATTCATTAAACATGCTGCTCTCGTGAAGCCAAAGAGCTTCGATGTATAAAGGCCACGTCTCCTGTTAAACATATGCTGTTTAAAACATCTCAAAGCCTAATTAGGATCTTGCATCTATTCCTTCCCAAGTTCAGGAAACAGAACTTCAGTAGTTTTGAAAGATACGCAGAAAATAGTATAATACCCTTCCAAAGCACTGCAATAACACTACTTCAGATGCATTTTTTTTAGATCATTGCTATAATACCCAAGTATTTACAAGGGTGGTACTGTACTGTTGCTTACAGCTGTTAGCTTAGATTTACAATGGTATAACCTGGCCCCCAGGAAGGATCTGAATAAGTATAAAAATACAAAGTGTGCCCAGTTGAATGATTAAGAGCCTCATCCAAGGGAAGAAGTGAAAAATAGAAAGTACAGTGCCTTTTCCAGCGTTCTTACTGAGCATGTTTCCAGTGCTTTTTATGTTAGCTTAGAAGCGTAGACATCATTGCCTGACTGAACTCAGTGTTTCCTGTCCTATTTGCTAAATAAAGAAAAAAGAAATCTCCCTAGTGGGTTCTATTTTTTTTGTGCACAAAAGACTAGACAGAGACCTCAGAGTATTCAGAAAGGTCTTCTTCAGCTTCAGCAGATATTGAGGTCAACTGCTCAGCTGCTATTTAAGTCCGTACCTCTTAAAGCAAGTGCAACAGCTGCCATCCAGGACTGGCTTTCAGCCCCATGGAGGGTAATTAGCAAAACATCAGTCTGTAAGAACTTAAACACCACCCCGTTCCTACAGCACACTAAGCCTGCTTTTCTAATTTTTCTCCAAATGCCCAATCTATATAAAATTTAAAAAGAAGCCTATCACATTCTTATGCTGATAAGATACATTTTTCAGTATGTTGCTACTGTATTCTGAATTTTTGATGCAGGTATGGTACAGGTTGCTCATCAGGACTGTCAAAATTCAGTGGTACTCATATTTTATCACATAAATGCTGCAAAGCATGGAAAGTAAATAGAGAACAATTTTTTTTTGGAACTGGACTGGTGTCAATGATTATTTTTTAAAACTGTTTACCAATCATTTCTTAACTTGCTATATTAAAAAAAAAAAAAAAAAACTTTAAGTCAATTACTAACACTTCTGTAGACTCATTAGCTCCTGTAGACCTAATTTCCAGGGTGCCACGTGCTTTAAAAGTCAAGGCTCAGCTCTTCTTAGGAAGCCAAAGAAAGAACCAGTTGCTTACAGAGTTCTTACCAAGGCAGGAAGGGAGAATTTCTATCATCTAACCTCCTGAGGCAGATCTTGAAAGTGTTGTTTTTTTACTCTTAGCAGTGTTATTGAAACGTACTGCCTGAGCACTAAACAGTACCAAGTAAATTCTATGGCTGTTATCGGTCTCAGTTGCATTAAATTACTGATACCACTTTGTATACTCCAGTCACAGCAATAGTTAATATGGAAGATAACTCAGGTGAAAGGTAGGTGAAAAACCTTAAAAAAAAATAGAACTTCTGTGAAAGAGTTTCTTCCTGAATCATAGGAAATATTTGATATTTAAAATAAGCTTGGAGTTTCAGTCAGCCACTGAAAGAGTTAAGAGAGCTGAATCTTCAACCATCCCATACCCACATGAATTGCAAACTAGTAGAAAGTGCAGATCTTTTCTGTGGTTGAGAGGAACAAATTAGTTTATCATGGCTTTCCATCATTCCAGGAGATATCCTCCCACCACTCCACTCCAAAGAAAAGAGAGAAAGGAAGAACCATGGCAGAAAAAGCAAACAGTTACTTGTTATGTGGACAGCAAACGGAGAAGGCATGCAGAAGACTGCACATCTGTGAGCAGCAATTAAAAGAGGAAGATCAGGTGGATGCCTCACTGAGGAGATGCTGAGAAGGCTGCAGAGAGCCATGAACCACAGAAGTGACTGAAGTGGAGGTGGAAGTTAAGTGACAGTGAGTTTACTTGTTAAAAACAACTCGCCACCAAATTCACAAAATATCTGACTAGGATATTCTATCAGCTCTTACACATCAACAATAATCTTCGGACCGATCAGGTTAAAAATGGGCATTCAAAAATGTCGGGGGAATTTTCAAGTATGAAAAAAAAAACACACCACCACTTACAGGGAAAAAAACAACTTATTATACTGACCTCTGGATATGATATCCCTATCACGTCAAAGGAGCAACATTCAAAAAGGAGTATGGGAACCTAAGAAAGAGCACTGAAAGAGAGTCTTTCACTTTGGAGTAGGAAGTAGGAGTAGGACTGGGAAGTCAGTCTCGGGTACATAGACGTATCAATAAAAGCTTATTTAATCTCCAGCACGTTTGTAGGTTCCCTGTTAACTGATGCTGGGAACTTCTGAAGGTATGCATTTTCTAAATTACATACCTCTTTACTTGTACTGTTAGTTACCTGGATACCAGTATGTATGCTAGTTTGTACCTATAAAGATGCAAAGTGCAAGAGATGTAGTAAATAGGAAACACTATTTCAACTTTGCTCACTGTGGAACAGGTAAACTGCTGACAATACAGGCAGTACAGACAAAAGACTGTTCATTGGCTCTATTATAAGTTTAGCCATTGAATTACAGGAAAAAAAATCAAGATTTTCTCAGTGCATGTCATGAGAGATCAGCTTGATTTCGAGTGAAAAAAGGGGCAGGCAACTTCAGTAAACGTTTTTTAAAACATCAAGTGTATTTTAAAGGCAAGTTGAAGAACAGGCTCCAGACCAAAGCCTTCAAACAGGAGGCTCCAGTCAGCATTTGGATGCACGTTTTCTTCCTCATCCTTGACAAGGATTGCAGATGCAACGCTCCAGAAAGAGAGCCCGTATTTCCTGATGCCCTTTCAAGCTCTGAGTTAAAAAAACAAACAAACAAACAAAAAAAAACCAAAGACGGAGTTCCCAGTGCTGTGGGCTTCACTAACATTAAATGCATTTATTAATATTGGTAAAAAAAAAAAAATCAGCTTCACTGCAAATAAAATGAATGTGCATCAAATTAGCTATTCAAAGCCTGCTTAGAATTCAACACCAGTCCATCGGGTCTTGAAGCACGCCCGTAATGAAAGCAAGGCCCACGGTTTAGGACATGTTATTAACGTTTGGTGCTAACCTGACCAGTGCATTGTTTTATCTAGCTCCCAATAGGTTTCCTGACAAAGATCATTACCAAAAAGTGAACCTCTGAGGGAAACAAAAGAGAGGCCTTCATGAAGTACTTTACAGTTGTAAGTAGGAGCCAGCTCTTACAACATTCAATACACACACGTTGTTTTCAGTGGAAGTTAGATTGTGCCTCCTTTTGCAAACCCAAATGCAATGTAACTTTTTGCAATACACTTTTTCACAATTTACTTTTCCTGAGGTGAACTCCATACCCTTAGCAGAAGAGTGGTCTGACCACAGGCAAATAAAAGCAGAAAAGTGAGATCCTGATACCCCCATCCAGTTCCCTATCACACCGGTCTCCCACTGACTCGACTCTACCAGAGTGTGCGCCTCAGTAACAGCTTGCAGACGTTACTGTATTACACGCTTGCTTGGTGAAACGTGCCATCTTTCACATCACTTCCACATGACAAATATTCTCAGCACTGCTTTCCGCTCTGCTGAGCTGCATACAGGAAGAGGATCCTTTCTGACAGCAAGTGGCAAAGTGAAAGCGTAGCAGCGCACAAGGAGAGGGCAAGGTGGAAAGGGCACAACAAAAGACAACGAAAGCTCAGCAGAAAGAGATCAATAGAGTTGGACTTGTCTTCTTGGCGGTGATTCACTAATTCATTCCACATTTCACAAAAGAAGCATGAATAATTTCTCCTAAGGTGCTGAAAAAATAATGCAAAAATAATTTGCAGCACCTTTGCACCACATATCTAAACGCTGCGCTTCAAACTGCTGTGCTCCCAGCTACTCCCGGCGAGAGAAGTGAACGGCATCTATGTATAAAAGAGGCTGTGGCTGAGCTCCTGGAGGAGAAATACCTCTGCGGCAGGGCCTGTGTTCTGTGTTACTAGCAGTCATTAAAGTAATTGCTGGTGCTGTAAGCAACGGGGCAAACACAAATTGATAGGTACTGTAGATGCATCTGACAGGGCCATACACACACTAGGCTGCTCCCGTGACAGTGCTGCGTCCAACTGAGAGCAGTGTGAGTACTTTTTAACATAATATCTCAAGATCAATGATTAGTTATGAGATTAATACACCCAGAAGCCTTTCGAGTTGCCACTTGATGTCAAAAGTGAAAAGAGCTTGCACTGGGAAGTCCACTGCTAGGGATGAGGCACCAGAAATCCCTTGTGCAGAGGGGGTTGTTTCACCAAGAGACCTGCCAAGGAGAAAACCTCCATTACTACACTTAATGCTCCATCCTAGCAAGACTTTAGCCAGACTACATTCTGTTCTAACTTTTTCTTTCGCTGTTTCCCCACCCAACTTCATACAAATTCTTATAAAGGTTATGTACAGACTTGTACAAAATTGAGACTGACACTAGCTGTTGGAGAATTTCCCAGAGCAAGTTTAACAGAGATTATATAACATGTTAAATCTTTTTTTTTTTTAATATAAATGTTATTATACTACTAGTTTCTTCTTCCTAGCTTAACCCTCCAACCACCCTTTCAAACAGTTAATTACGTTTTGTAGAGATTAAAAACCCAAGGTTATTATACGCATTCTGTTTCCAGCCCTTACATAACACAGGACAAATGTGTTACAACTGGAGGGTCTTAGCAAGTCATAACAACCATTATTCTCTTTCCATATTTATTACTATCAAAGTCAGGGGTGAGGGGGGTGAGGAGGAGCAATCTTTCCTTTAATTGATATAACAGGAGAGTTTAGAGCTAGTACAGAACTTTATTGCTATTCTCTATTTTTTAATCAGATATCTTAAAGTACTTTACAGAAGAGGGAGAATGCCTCAGGGGGGAGAAATAACTTCCAGAGGTGTCACAAGAAGAGCAGGCTAGGGCTGCAGTTCAACTTCCTTGACTCCCAGCCCAAAAACCTTCCTACAGAACCACAGTTTCCAGCTGTGGGAAAGTAGCCTGGGTAAAATAAGAGAGCTTCCATTGAAAAACAGTCTCAGTTTCAGAAAAAGAAAACATTTCATAGATGGCTATTTCATTTTATCCCATAGAGAAGAATTTTAACATCATGTGTGATTGGGAAGCACAGTGCAATTTTCAGGAGCTTAAGACATCAGTGGAAATGTAAGTTTAACATATTTCATGCAGATGGATGTGTTTTAACTCATGCCATCCCCAAGACCCAAGGAAGGAAATAACCAGGAGGCTGAAAAACAGACAGCTCAAGACTAACATGGGGGAAGATAAACGCATGGCTTGCACGAAGCAGAAAGCACTTGGAGGTATTTGTAAAGGAGAAACGATGAAAGCTGCAGACCTCATGTTGTTGTCCTGCTGTGACTGCCCTTCACTGCAGTAGTCCCTGCTGCTGCCAGATAACTGTAGCTCTCACAGTGGTCAGACAACATTTTTGCCCTTTTTTTCTTGCCTAGGAAGCTCTCCTCCTGTCCTGTGAGGACCTATTGGTCAGTCTGTCTGACTGTCTGCCTACCAGAGACCACTGAGTGGAACCAAAATAACTCAAATTGCTCCAGTGCATGGCAAGGTGTGCCAGAGGAGAAGTTAGCCTGAACACATTTTGCTCTTACCTCCAAGCTCCACGGGCTCCTAACTAACTTCAGAAACCTTGATAGTCCTGGTCTGCACAGCTCTGTTTCACTTCAACTCTT
Organism: Anser cygnoides; assembly: GCF_040182565.1. Classification (NCBI taxonomy): domain Eukaryota; kingdom Metazoa; phylum Chordata; class Aves; order Anseriformes; family Anatidae; genus Anser; species Anser cygnoides. The sequence continues at coordinate 34,765,710 of NC_089876.1, read as the reverse complement.
GTTTCCTCTGTGGTCCCCCAAGATAATATAACAGGATAAACTCAGCTTAAAATTGCAAGGCACCGATAATACTGAAAGACACTGACTGTTCACAAAAAATCAAGCTGAGTCCAATCCTGACAGAACTAACTTCAAGATACAGAGCACATCTCTGTGCAAAGCCATCTACAAGATGCCCTTCCCAAATAAACGCTTTTGAAAGCGCACCCAAGGCAGAGTGAACCACACTTTGTTCTGGAGGAACCGCCAGGCGAAACTCTTCTGTTTTTGTTGAACGTCCTTGACGTTCACGTACTTTCATTTTAGATACCATGATAATAGGAACCTGCAGTAACACGGATTTTTCCTTTTTAATCTACAGTGATTTCTTTTAATGGGGTTGGGGCTTTTACATTTCATGTTTAATATAAAATGTGAAGGCTAAGAAAGAAGGCAAGAAAGCCTAAGGGTTTACCAACAATCCTCTCCTCTCTGTCCTCCAGCTGATGCTCAGCATGAGGCTGATTTTGTCATCATACTGTACCAGCTTCTTCCTGAACTCACAAAACATACCAGATTAATTTGAAATAGTGACTGTGTCCATGCCAGGGCGGATGCTGCATTGCTGGCAGGGGAAAAAAGGGGGATTAGAACTGCAAATGGTCTAAAGCTCGTTTGGTCACTGTTGCAGAGCTTGCCAACAGTGAAGGCCACAGAAATGGCCAAGGGCACTGCCTCGGTTTCTCTTGAAGTCGCTGGGCCTTCCTGCAGCACGGAGCACAGCACAGGGATGCTGCTCTTCTCGGTGCTCTGCTCCAGCCCTGCCTCCGCAGTGAAACACGGCTGCTCTCTCCCAGGGCAGGGCTCAGCTCCATCTCTTCGGGGTGCTCTTCTGGGACCCTATTCTGGGTGTCATGCAGTTGAGAAGCAAACTGTATTTCCCTGATTCACAGGACCCGTGTTTTTAACCTTCCACTGGCAACTGCCTATGGTTCGAGAGAAAGCTCTTGCTCACCTTCCTTTCACAAAGGTCTCCGTCTTTGCCCTGAGCCAGCTCCTTTCCTTTGCAAAGGGACCACGACTCTGCACAGTTGTCCTGTTCTCCTCAACTGTTCTTCTACAAAAAGGACAGAAACCTCTTCTGTCCTTCCTGCCTTGCAGCGTGTCTCCCCCACCGCTCCTCCTGTCTCATGCAGCTTCTTAGCACACCAGCCTCCAAGCGCCTGCTCTCCCACAAGCCAACCACCCTCTGTCATGTTCTCCCAGGGGAAAACCAAGCAGCGTCACATGGAAGACAGCAGGGAGGAACAAAAGGGTCAGCTGAAGGTACAGGATCCTTTTGATGGCTACAAACACTACTAGAAAAATAAAACCTCTTTGAGTTTGTTAATGTTGCTGCGGATTTTCCTTCTTCTCCATCTCATTGTTTTTTATGTGGGGTTTAGAAATAAACAATGAGCAGACTGAGAAGAAGGAAGTTTTCCACACGTGCTTTCTATTAATTTCTCTTCCTCTCCACTTTTTCTTAAATTTTACTCCTTCACCTTTTCCATCTGTTCTCATTGAGAAAAAGGGCAAAGTCCCCCCTCCTCACTCACACTAGCTGATACTAAATTTCTGAAAAATTCAGACAATTCATTTTAATTTTTTTTAGAAGTTTTTGCAACAATGCTTTCCCCTGCCAATGTTATGACAATATTTACAAGAGGAAAAAAAATCTGTAAAAAACATTATTTCATTCCATTCTAGCTATAACAGGTACAAGTAACGCGTACAAGTAAGCCATCGTGGTGTTCAGGTTGGCTGAGAAAGGGTTTTATTATATTCTTTAATTACCCTAAGTTAAGGATGACATCAGGAGTCTGGGGACTGGCTTCCACCCCAGTAGTAAAGGTCCATGAGTACGTCTGCAGGCCACTCCTCTGTGGACACAGAGACCAGTTTTGGAGGAGAGGTGAGAATTTCTTTTTCCTGGAAGACGGCAACTGCAAGGGTGTTCTTCCTGCTCCAGGGGAAGCAGTCAACAAGAGCAATGCCGAGGCTGGGGTTGGCCTAGCAGAGCTTAGTCTTTGATGTTTAAAAAAACCCCAAAACTGTAATGTCTGACACTTCATGTACAGCTGAAGTAGCTGAGAGAGTCAAGCTCCAGAAACACATCTGCTCATCCAGTGCTGATGAGGTTAACGCGATCAAAGCCAGACTCCACTTAGTGTTTAGCAGTGAGACACGTCCTAACACAGGGCAGGGTGACTACAGCCCTACTTCAGTTCACAAGCACACTGGAATCAGCATCAAAATAACACAAATCAGCCTTTGCTCTGATTACCATCAGGATTCTTACTTTGTCTCCCTCTAACTCCATCAACCCCCACATTTCCAAGCTAAAATCACTGTTTAATTTTGGGGTAATCTTCCTCATTCACGTTTATTTTCAAATTCTTCTCTTTCTCTTCTCCCCCCCCTCCATCCATCACTGCTAACCAAGAAAGGCTTCTCATGCTCTGCTGATTCAGGTGCCTACCTTCTCACCCAGCAGCCAAAAATTCAGATCCACAGCAGTCAGGTATGCGAAGAGCAGCTCTCCCACCATCTTCTTTTAAGTCTCCCTGGCAAGAGCAAGAAGAGGCCTAACAAAGCTGTATGCAGCCAATTGTGTTATCAAGGCACTTGGCACTGCCAGCTGATCCTTGATTACTATTCATCCCCCAGGAAAATAAAACACCCTTTTGTAGTAAAGTGTAACTGGTTACTATGAGGCACTACATTAACAAAAGCAGCTTTTTACCAAAATTACAGATGATGAAAGCCTGGAAGTGGAATTAGACCAAGGCAACCAGTTGTTTCTACACGTTTCAGAGAGAAAGCAGACAGTTTAACCAAGATTTTCACAATGCTAACAAGAAAGAGGTGGATGACTTCGGTTACATGTCTGTACAAAAAGTGGTAGCGAGTTCTGTAAAACAAATTTACAGATAACATTCTCTGTTGCAGTGACTTTTCTGTTGTAGCATCCAACGTGTGTCACTGCCAGCACTAGTAACCTCAGTATTCACAGGGTCTCTGTAGTATTTTTGTGCTTTTCTTGAAATCCACGCAGCAGTTTTTGATAGGCTTTTACATTTCCACTTTTCTAAGGGTACTGCTTTTTAAAGAGGATAATTATCTGAAAGGCAGCACTTACAGGGTAGAAGGGTAGAATTCGCTGGTTTGGTGGAATAATCCCCATTTAGGTGGTGAGGAAGCATTCCAGAATATTACAGGTTTTGTTCGTGTGCTAATCTACTTAAGCACCCATTGGCCTTCACCCCCCCCAGCATGTGTGCTTTAGGGATCTTTCATTTCCATGGCCACTATCAATGCAAGAGCTCTCCATTAAAGCCGCAGTACATGGGTTTAGACTCATGGCAGTGCAGCACGCTGACTAAAGGGACATTCACCCCAGAAGAGCTATATGGCTTTGTCCCCTCACCTGCCAAATCCTGTTCTCCTTTCTGCATAACCAGTGCCTGCCTGTACAAGGCTGCAATAGGACGTGCAAGTGCTGCACACACTCGTGCTACTGCTTGCATCTTGCATCAAGCACAACCAACTCTCAGCTAACACGGCAATCCAAATACCATGAAAATACCTCACACTTAATGCAAATGAGGCCCTACGAACACATTTCATGTCCTCAGGTTTAGGAAAGCTTGCTGACTGTAGGGGTAGCTTTAAACCGCATTAAGCAGAGCAAGCTCTATGTAAGCAGCTGCCCCTGTGTGAAATTTGAAGCTCTCGCCAGTGGTGTGAAGAAAAGACATGACCTCATTATTCCACAGCCCAGATAATCCATTCCTGGATAAAGTGAGAGCTGACAAGTGTTTCACCTTGAAGGTTATCAAAGCCCTTTCCACACTCTGCTGATGCGGAGGCGTTCGCTTCCCCAAACAGGGATGTGAAAACTGCTCAGTGTTAGCGAAGGAGATAAAAAAGTCGGGGTGGGGGGGTGGGGTGGGGGTTGCGGTTAAGACCACACAGCCGTGCCACACAGGTGCAGGTACGGAGAGGAAGAGAACAGCAGCATTTCCAGACCCATTTGTGCACACGGGATATATTTCCACGGGTTGGTAAAGTAGTGCTCTCAGCATTTCGAGTTACCGCTCTCAGTTCCCGCCGTCTACCTCTGGGCACTTTGTCTAGATGAGTGCCTTAGGGGCCTCTCTTGACATCAGCCCCCACCCCTGCACATCCACGAAGGTACTTCAGCTCTTAGCTGGGATAAATCACTTGCCTGACCATCTCCCAAGCCACCTTCAACGACTGCCGAGGGAACAGTGAGTGATTCCTCTCCTCCAGCTGTACCCTTGGGTGAATCCAAGCTTTACTGCCACGGCTTTCGCACAGTCACATGCAGGCAAGGCTCTAGCCTCAGATTTCTTTGGAAGGCCCTGTAATCTGTTTGAGCGATGGCTCCGCACTAGTTCAAGAGGAAGGAATGTCATCTGGTTGCCATTGCCTTCTCCTGCAACACCTGCGTTCGTGCTGGAGGCCTGCCATGCAAACAGGCCGGGGCTCTCTCCCCTCACCGGTACGATCTTTGGCAGACTAGCTAACAGAGAAAACACACATCTCCTTCTCCTATCAGAACGCTGGAGCATTGGGTTTAAGTCTGCAGGGAAGAATGACACAACTTAAAATATTTAGCACAGAACATGTAAAGCCCTGGAGAAAATGCATGGCTTAGTTTCCTACAGAAAAGACTAATAAATTAACAGGTAGAAGTTGCAGAAAGAGCAGACAAAACCCAACATTAGGAGTGGGTTTCAGATGAAATATTTATCTTCCAGATGTTAACTTGCCATTCAAAAGCATGCCCAAATACTGCAATTCTACATGCCTCTTGCACCCACTCTCTAGGAAAAGCTCTTTATTGAACTGCATACATTAGATCACCCACAGCATTTTCTTTCATGTCAAAGAAAAAAGAGGCATCAGCAAAAGCAAAAGATTTTGAGGTTCACTATAGATAAAAATGATTGTAATTCAACACAACCAAACAACAACACCAAACACAAATACAGAAGGGTCACAACGTAAAACAACATCCCAGTTGCAACTCTCCTGAGAGCCAGTTCCACTTTGACCCAGACCTCGGGATAAAACTCGGAGCAGCTACAAGAAGCTGTACACGGCCCATGTGGTGACTGTGCCCGGTGCCCAGCACGGCACTCTGGAGCAGCTGGAAGGCACTGGCTGGTTGTCCACCCTCCCTCACCTCGTCCCTCTGTGCCTGCTCGCTCCGCAGCCAGCTCCCTTTGCAAGCCCCTTCCCACAGCCCCGGCTGCATTACCATGGCACAGAAGTGAGAAGGAAGCACACGCAGTTCTGTCCCAACTTTGTGATCACAAAAAACGGGGCAAGTACTTTATGGCTGCTTTGTACAAATTCTTTCAGGGGTCTTCGCCATGGTTTTGACAAGGGGTGACTGACTTTTGGGCACTCGCACGTCCCTTCGTCTTCCAAACACAATTCCTTCTAAGTTCACTCCTTGCTGGCAATTAAAAATTGAGCTACCAAAACCACTGAACATTTGCTTTTCTATTTTCAACACTGCTTCAGCCACCCAATCCATACCTTTTCTCCAGGAGAGCCAGAGACAACCAGAAGCCTCACGGCCAGTCTCCTTCACAGGCCTGATACCTGCCTGTTGCAATAAGGAGCAATAATTTTCCTACCCATGAACTTGCAAGCGTTCATCAGTTAACTTCAGCTTACTGGACGGCACACAGCAAAGCACCACGCTTCACGTTTTGGCTCTCTCTGTACCCCCTCCATGCCCCATCAGCACGGGGTTTGAAGCTCGCTTCCCAAAGAAACACCATCCCCACGCAGCCTTTCCACAGCACTAATCAACCGATGCTAAGTTATAGGAGCATTATGTTTGGCACGTGCCCAGTTCCTGGAGGAGAAGAACCACACTTTGACATTGAAAATAAGTAAAGAAACTAAAAGGAAAGAGCCAGAATACACAAACCAGAAAAATCTACTCTAAGGACACCAAACTCATATGGGCTGACAAGTCTGAGTTCCATGATTTTAAATAACCGTCTTTGAAAATGATCTTTTTTCTGTCCCTGATGTTCTCCCTTGCACCTGAATTAAGCAAGCCTTTTGCTCTATTCTCACTCGGAGACTGCAGGAGAATTATCCGCAATGAACTTCATTCCTTCCTTTTCCAGGATTAAGAATTGTATACTGTACTTGCAGAGCAAATCTGTTTTATGCATTAGGGAAAACACAGGGCTGGACTTTTTTCGAGTTAAGTGAAGACATTTTTGCATTTTGATCATAAATATTCTCCCGGTCATTTTTTTGCAAACCTGTCAAAAGACATTTTATGCCATTTTGCAAGACGTTGTTATTGGAAGAAAAAGTTAAACTCTGTATTTAAACAAAATTTGCCTGAAACATTGAAAAACTGATTTAATGTTAACAATTCTGCAACTCAAGCAGTATTTGGGCCAAAAACTAGCTCCAAAAGATAATGGCCGACAGGAAAAGAACTGTGCTTCTAAAGAATGTAAAGAAATAAGTACAGAAATCACATCTAGAGGTAAGGAGGGGATGGGAGAGACACGTTCTTCTTAGATGTGTTCTTTTCTGTTCACCAAGCCTCTGTTGTTTTATTAATAACAAAACTCACAGAAACACCCAAACAACAATAAAGGTGGTTAACCCAGCAGGAGAAAGAACACCTACCTTTGATTTACTCTGAAGTGTCAAAGTATTCGGGCTTATATGGCCTCATACTGCAAGCAAACTGATTCAGTGCCAGGGCACGATGTGTTCAGTAAAACATACTGTGAAAAGTTCAGCTCTGAATTAAAAACCACTCATTTAAACGATAGGTGAGGAGAAGACACTTTTGCAGTGCTCTGTCCTACAGTGCCCTCATCAGTAAATACCAGTGAGTTTGAGGGTGCAAAAGTGCTCACTGGACTGCGATCTCCTGGCACATAGATTCAAGCCACATGCAGTAGCTGTTTTGCTGCAGTATTTTCCAAGGAGGATTCAAAATGATTATGAAAGGACTATGTTGCTGATGAGACTGGATGAAAGCTGCACTCCAAGAGAAATTTTCAGTTATTTTCCAGAATTCTGATAAAAAAGTTTCAAGTTTCTGTTCCTTGATAAGAGTGATCTATCATTAGGAATCAGAAGGGAAATCATCATCCCTTCCTTTAAGTCTTGTATTATCTGTGGCTTGCGATGGGGTAAGATTTTCAGTGGCATTAGAATAGCCAAGCCTTCCAAATAGACTATCTGGGGGCAACAGAACCCTTCTGGGGATGGATTTCACACATTTGCAATAACTAAGTTTTTTTAAATAATGAGCATCTTTGTTTTTTGGCTTTTTAACCAAGTTCCACAAACCCAATGAGTAGCTTCCTACATTTAAAATTACTTCATGCATGTAAATATGTATCAAGAGATTTAGTATCATGGGGAAAAATATGGTACCATGTGGATAAGAGGATAAAAGGATAAATATTTGCAGAGATGGTGGTGGAGTTTTTTGTTTGTTTCCTGAGGCACAAGCAGCAGTCATGGGCCAGCACACTCTCTCTCTCTCTCCTATCAACCTAAAAGACAATGTGTAAAAATCCCTCTGATGTCAACAGAAGTCCACTTACAGGAAGAGCAGCAAGCTCTTACCTGCCCCTCTCTTTGTCTCAGTTCAGATTCTCACATTGGTGCATGTTCCCAAGCGATCTCAGCACTTCCCAGGGAAGGCAATCCAGTTCTGCTACTCACCTGGAGCATCACTCAATGCTACTTTTAGGATACAAAATCACCAACAGAATTTTTTTGTTGGCAGTAAAAACTACGATCCTTCATTTCTTCTTTCAGGAACACGCACTGAAGGAAAGTTTCATTGGATTTCATTTTTAGAAACATCTAAAATGTAATTGTTATGATAAATGGTTCTCATCCTGAGCTTCAAGATGGAGCATACACAATTTAGAAAAGAAGGATACAGTAGTTTCAGATACGACCTTGATTTCCAAGGCAATTTTTCCAGTTAACCATTCTTTTTTTTAAATCCCTGTCTGATGTACTATTAAAGACTCAAACAATGACAGAAAAAAAAAAAAGATAAAAAAACAAAACCTGAACATACATCAGATGAACTAAGTAAACTACCTGCTTTTCTACATCCTCTAATCCTTTTCAGTGGTATGAAATTAAATGCTATTTATAGCAACAAGAGGTTAAGCTAAAAGTTATAATAATAATAATAATATATAATAAGATTTCTTTTTAAGAGCTACAAATTGTGGGCACAGTGGAACTAAGGAGAGAAAAACCACAATCAAGGCCAAGAGATTACTTCTTAAATTTCATATTGATACTATAATTAAATGTGGTAGAAAACTCTCTTAGACAAGTATATTCCTTATAAAAGACAGAAATTTCTAAATAATCATATCTCATTTGCAAACAGATATATAATGACTGCAAGAAAGAAAAGTCTTCACAACCATCAATAAACAGACCCAAAAACAATCTTACACTTGGTAAGGCCTGAAATGATGAAATGACTTCTTTTTCACTCTGACAAGTAAAAGCAGGATTAGGCTAAAATTTTGACTTACAAATTCTTTTACTTACCTGCAAAACACCAGGGAAACAGAGATTTACCCACTGAAATGCAAGGTTTAGTCACCTTTTTTGTTTTTATTAAAGTTCTTATTGGTTTTGCTTTACTTTTCCCTCTAGTTTTCATGTCTAGAATAGAAAAGCTGCCTTTCCACTGCGGGGAAAAATGCTGAAAATAAGTTTGCTTCATTAAATCTCACATCGAATGCAGGAGTAGCGAGCCCATAGGGATCTGTCGCTGTTTCAGCAGGTGATATAACAAGAAATAAGTCGAAAAGTTTTTATCTGTCCCTAAACTATTTTGTGGTCATTTATAACACTTTCTGCAAGGAGGTTTTCTTATTCATTAGGAGTCATTGGGATTTCCATTGGCCGGCTTGAAATTACCAATCACCACCCGTATTTATTTTGAGAGAAACAAACAACAACAAAAGTCTTCTGTTGATGCCTCGAAGTGGTTTCAGGTTAGCCAAGAGTTGGATGCAATTCACTTTTCTGAAATGCAAAGGAAGCCTCGTGATGTACAATTTTTAATGTGCCTGCTCTACAGTATGTGTAAAAAGGAGTTGCTTAATACCGAAGATAAACGTTTCACCGAAATCAATCAGGATACCTCCGCTTTCTCTTGGAAAGCTCTATGGTTGGCAAGCCTGTTTGGCAGCTTTTCTGGGATCATAAATCAAAAGATTCAGAATAATTTTCAGCATTTTTGTAGTGAGGCCACTCCCCAGGTCTCTGCCTCGCTGGGATGGTCCCTGGGATTAAACTGAGGTTAAGGCATGAACAAACGAAGGCAGTCATGACATTCGCTTCTACTCTTTTAGGGCCGAGAATCCACCAAAACCTCAGAATTTGGTAATTATTTTTTGACACGTGGTTGTACACTCAGAAACACTGAATTACACCAGCACTCTTACTATTTCTAAAATGCAGATTATACCATTTGAATTGTAAAACACACAAAGGTTACACAATTTCTGTTACACTCAAAAAATCCAAAAGGGCATTTATTATGATGATTCCGCATTTGAGTCAACTTTGGACACTCCATGTACAATACAAAATTCTTTAGCTCTTGACAGCTTTACAAAGGAAATTTGCTATTCACACTATGAGCAGGCATATGTATTAATTTGCCTTTCAAAGTGCGTGCAGTCCACTTTGCTGCTGATAATCTGCATAAAACTGGATTAAGGAATCGGGAATTCTTGGTGTCACGACTGTCAGTGCATACCGAAAATGCCGTCCCATGATAAATTTGGCATTTATGTCTTCCTGAAGAGCTAGCAGGGCTGCTTCTCTACAGACTGCTGTTATCTGCAAAGAAACAAACAAAAATTGCACCGTATTATTATTATTATAAAATGTCTAAGTTGAAATGAAGAAGGCAAGCACAAGAATATCAACATGCTCTAAATGCCAGATACTTACAAGGACAGAATTTCTCCAATACTTTTTTTTTTTTTTTTTTTTTTAAGTAAATGAAGCTGTGGGTGATTAGCACTTTCCAGAAACGTGATAAAGCTCCAAATTCAAACCACAGTAACGTTACATTTCATAGAAGAGGGCACTGCAAATTACTTTAACTCAATAATCGTATTACCTTGCCTTAAACTCATTGCAACACCTGATAAATTAAAACCCCAACTAGCAGCAATACATTTTTCTGTACCCAAAGCACAAGAGCAGATATTCCCAGGCTCTGTGGGCACTTTTCCTTTTAAACTTAAAGCTGGGAAAGAAGTAAAAACAATTAATTCAGCAAGGAAGGCTCGAAGGAGAGGGGTGCGTGGAAGGGGAGGAGGGTTAAGGTCTCATACCCTGAAATGTGTTTTTAAACTCTCCGGACTTCAGACAGCGGAAACAGACTGATGCCAGTGTCATTCTAAAGACACATTACTGTGGTGAAAAGACCTTGTGGAATGAAAAGAGATATTGTGATTTCCAGTGCAACAGGGAAAACAGTGATTGATATTGACTGCTCCCTTATATCTGTAAATGAAAGAGCCAGCTGAAACACATTTGTCCAGCTATTCAGCATATTTTCTCTGTTTGTTCACTTACTGAAAAGAGTTCCCCTGCTTATGCTGTGCTAATGGTTGCCAAAGCCGTTTAGTAGCTTTTTAGAGGATTTAGCAGCATGTTTAGGAAGCTTTCACAAGAAAACATGCATGGATTTAGATGGCTTTGTCAAGCTACAACAATATTACTTTTAGTTCCGTGCTGCTCTAATGAGCAGTGAAGCTAAACACTCCTGTTATGCATTTTAATGCTTTTCAGGACTTTAGAGACAGATAAAGGTGGAAGCAGAGCTGGGACTTAGTGCACCAGCTTCTTACAGAGAGAGGCAACGCATCCTTCTACAAATAATGCAGGTGCTTTGGTCCTTCCGTTCGGGTTTTTCAGAAAGCAGACGGTGTGACTATTTCCTACTTGCTAACACAAATACAAAGCTACTTGAGGAAGGAAAAAATGAAAAAAAAAAAAAAAAGGAAAAAAGAAAAACCAAAACAAAGCGTGCACACACACACACAAAGATCAGCCCTCCCATTCCAGTTTAAAACCAAACCCAGAAATCTTTCAGAAGGGAGAAGAGTGGTGATAGAAAAACAGATCCCAAACATCCTGGACTGCAAAGCTGTGCTGATCCTTGAAGGAGGGGTCCGTTTTCCCTCCACAAATACAGCACTAAGGGCACGTTTTCCACAATATGAAGAGGACCTTCTGTGGGTTTTCACACGCAATATTGAAAAAGCCCAGAACACAGCACAGCAGGTTTTGTCCATTATGCCTGCTCACAGAGACCGCCAACTATCTGCAGCACCAAAATGATGGTGCAGGGTATTACCGCAGCACAAGACGTTCAGTTGGTGGGTGCTGATATATTTCACGGAAGGAGAAGCGGAAGGAAAGACTGTCAGGCCAGCAGATCCAAAAAAGAAGGAACACCAGCCAGTCCTATCTCTTCCTGTTCCATTTGTACAATGATACTCTTAGGAGGAATTTGCGCATAAGCCAATACTGCTGAGGATGATTGGATGTTTCCTCTGTGCTCTGCCAAGAGTATCAGCAACCGTGACCATAATTAACCTCCACAGGATTTTTTTCTTTTAATTGTATTCTTAAAGTCTGAAACACAAGTTCTGTGATAACTGAAGATGACTAGACACAAGAAAACACCAGAAAAATGATATTCTTTTCTTTGTTATTCAGTAGTATTTAAGGGAAGAGGAAGAATTTTAAGGCATCAATTATCATTCTCTCTTTTCCTGGCTGCACTCAGAATTTTTGTGGACTACATCTTTCATATATTATTCAGTAATAAAAGGCAGGCAATATGGCACAATGTTTGAAATTTGGGCCCTTACACCTGGTCACAGCAGTCCCATGGCACTGTTTCCATTCCTTTGCTAACTGAGGAGATGAGGTTTCTTAGGTAAGAGATTGAACAAAGCAGGTTTAATTATTTTTCTTCATTCAAATATGCAAACTCTAAAAAGAAAAAAAAAATCCTCACAAGTGTTTTCACTAGCTAGTAAAGCTAAATCACCTGTGGGAAGCAAACACAAGTTTGCCTTTGTCTAGCCAAATGGAAATGGGACTGAATTCACCTGGTGAAATCTGCTCTATGACTGGGCTGAGGCCCACAGTTTTTAATAGACATTTTTTGTCACAGTCACATCAAGACATTTCATACCAGAACAAGCAAGAGAAGGGTTTTAAACTCTCATTTCTGCCTAGATTAAAACACAATGTAAGCCGGGTCAAGTGAGATAAAGGGGAAAGGTAGCAGAAAGTACTGGCTGGGACTGACCCACGGCTGTGCAGCAGGATGTGTCCTTTCCAGGCTTAGCGTCACTCCAAAACCAAGTGTTCCACCTAGATCACCAGTTTTAAAACCTCGCAATAGATTTATCCTCAGTGAATTCATCCAATTACTTTCTTAAATCACTGCTCCTTTTGGCCTCCACAACATCCTGTAATAAGTGCCACGGTCTAATCATGCACTGTATGAAAAAGCACTTTTGTTTGTCTAGAAGCAGATAATTTCAACAAGTACCTCCTAGTTCCTGTCCTCTGAGAACAGTGATTCATCTGCTGTTCCCTGCTCACCTTCCCCATATCATCGATAGTTTTATAGCCTTTTATCTCATCCCCTCTCAGTCAAGTCTTTGCAGGCTGAGGAGCCCTGGGTGATTCAGTCCCTGCGGAGCCCGTCCATGCCTCAGACCAGCTGCCACGGCTCCTCTGGCTCTGCCCTAGCCCTTTGTGGCTAGAAGGAGCCATGCCGCAGGGCTTCTGGGTTGCGCCAAGATGATTTTTTCAGAAAAACTGTCCACAACGCCTCCAGTATTTTTTACTGAGCAACGATGTCTAATTTAGATCTTGTACTTGTGAATTCGAATCCTGGCTGACTTTTTCTCTTCACGACACTTATCGGCATGGCTAGCATCTGCCTGCCTCTGTAAGTGCACGCTGGGAAGCACCATTACCTACCTGCCAGTTTTAAGATAATTCTTAATTATTTTCAAATCCAAAGGACCACCATTTTTACCTTTTTAGTATAAAAAGACTTTCAGGCCTCAGGGTGCTGTAAAGGATAGAAATGACGTCCTAGTGCTGTTCCACATGAAAAATTGTACCTCAGACCCCTGAAGGACAGAATAGATATTCTTGACTGCATCTGAATATAGAGTGGCTTTCAGTGCTGGCTGTTAGAGCAGTAATGAAGACATTAAGTGAATGTCAGAAACAACACTGATTAAACAGCAACAGGCCAGGCAGCAGGTAATTAAGCAATAACTACCGAGGTGTGGGGTGTAATTGCAGAGATGAATAGGCAGCCAGGTGTGGCTGAATACTGTTGAATCTCTGAATACCATAATATACTCTATTTTGATTGTTAATATTATTACCAATGAAAATTTAACAAACGCGATTCTCATTTTCGGCGCCATGAGAGCAAATTACTGACCTATGCATTAGTCTGCTATCTGGAATCCTCTCTTAGCATGGAAATAATTTGCAATGCACGTTTAAAAAGCAGATCATCGGGGTTTTTTGGTTAACAACAGGAGCTAAACATAAGGAATAATCTGTCATCTGATTGAGCGCTTCCAAGATCAGAAACTAAACAGCTCAAGTAGAGTCCTACTTCAGAGTCAAAAAGGGAACTGTGTCAAGTTATCCTGGGAGGAAGGGAGAGCTCCAGCACGCCATCCGAACCGCTCACCCCCATCAGCAACCAGCAAAGCCCCACACAAGCTCACAGCTATGGTCCAAATAAAATTGAGTACCAAAAAGAAATGGATTTACACCGAGTTATTCTCTCCTCCCCATTTCACCCCTGGCAACAATAAAATGCCCAGTGCCAGCTACAGCTCCCTGAATAAGCAGCATTCAGCATAACCCATCTTTCTCCTGCTGCCTGATTCAGCCAGGCTGACTCTCCCCCCTCCTGGCATTAAGCACCAACTGTTTCTAGGGGACTGAAAGTCCTTTTCAGCTTCTTTGTGTTTAAAGTGCTCTAAATAGCTTTAAAGAATCTTAAAAAAAAAAAAAAAAAAAAAGGAAAGAAAGAAAGAAAAAGAAAAAAAAAGAAATGAGCTTCTGTGTTAAAACCTTAGGTATTTTCAAGAAAGTGGTTTTGTTCGTGCAGGGTCTGTGGGGAACACCTGTGAATGTCGGCTTTAATTGGGCTGCAGCTGGTGTCGATTGTGTGTGCAGTCACTGGCAGACACTGCCTGGCTGTACATTGTGTTTCATTTTCCTTTTTCCTTCCTTTTTAACTCGCTCCTCCACCCCGCCAGTTAAAGTTGTAAGGGGTTGTGTGTAAGAGGGATTAGGAGCCTGCAAACAGAATAGTACCCTGTGGTTTGTGAATAGCGCGAATTGTGGCGCTTCCTGGCTGCAAGCTACCTGCGAGCCTGCGTGCCGGTGGGGTGCGTGCTGGCCAGGCTGAGCGGGTTAGCTCTCCCCTCTGCTCCGGGGAGAGAAAGGGGTCCTGCACGGCCTTTTAACAAGACTTGAATGGCTCCCGGGTCAGGACATCTGCTTCTCACTCGGGCAAATTCCCGCCCGGGTCAGACATCCTGCTTAGCTCTGCTTAGCCCGAGCTCGAAGCCGCTGGGAGCAACGGCCTTGTCCCACACCAAAATGGGGGTGTCTGGGGGCTCTTAGGGCCCAGGGATTTAGGACCCGATTTGGAAAAGAGATAGCCATGGAAGCCTTTCCAAAGCAAGAGCAGGAAATCAACCAGGCAGAAACTAAAAGGGAGCAGTAGGGGAAGATTGCTGTCCCTACTCTAAAGCTGCCCGAAGTACCTCGGCTCGGCGCCATGCCAGCAGCTCACAGCCTCTGCACGGGATTGGCACAGGGCTCCGGGCAGTGCTGGGCACGGACGGCACCTACCCCTGTGTGTGCTTCCACGAGGCTATCGCCAGCCCCAGCAGGTCTCTCCGTGGTGGGGAGTGACCCCTGGGACATGGTGCCCCCTTGTCTGCCCCTTCCCCGTTGTGTGGATGCAACCCACTGCCAGCTTGCACCCCTCTGTTGTGCCTGCGCTGGCACAAGGTTGGCCCTTCCCCGATCTGGGTCAAATCACCAGACCATCGGAAAACCAAACCAGAAAAACCAACACCAGCTCACCACTATATTACTGAGCTTCACTCTGGTTCAGCACCACCACCCCGCTTCCAACAGGCAAGGCAGCCTGCTGCCGGTACCGCAGCACAGCGCTGGCTGCGCGAGGGAGATGCACTGCAGATAATGCTTTCGTACGTGGTACTGCTTTTGGAGATAAAAATACTCTTTGGAGATATCACAATTACCATTTTCTTCGTGAAAACAGACTTAAATTGAGAGGATCTTAAGTCGTGAGAGGTGGACTTTTTGAAGCATTTCAAAAAGGCTTCAATTTAGTATTTCTCTCATGAATCAATTTTCCTGTTGTATATATTTAAAAAAATATGCAAATACATGATAACGTGCCTTTGTTCTCTTCTCTGAGAAGAGAAAGTCTTATGGCTACTACAAATCTCGTTCTGCCTAGGAGAAAAAGTTTCCAATACTAGGAAATAATCGATTACTCTGCTATAAATTTTCATCTAATCTTTGAACAACATAAAATTGACCCTATATATATACCTCTTCCTTCCACCCACATCTGTGATCTGCAGAATTAACTCAAATGGATTCTATGTTTGGCCATCCTGCAAATGGAAAACAATCTCTTCTAAACAGAAGACAATCATAGTATATTAGCTTTTCATACAGTACCCATTCATTCCTCAGACTCACGTGCTGCCCCTATCACTGGAATTTTGGAGGCAATTTACTGAATATCCGATTGTCACTTTACATGGCTTGCAACAGCAATGCTAAAAAAACCAAACACAAGTGTGCAAGGCACTCACAGGCCATGTAAGTGCCTCAGTGAGATAGATGCTTCTTTGATTTCAAAGCAGCTTTGTTTTAAAACATTATTGCTTTTCCTGAAGTTAAAGCATATACTTCTAGTCTGGTTCTGTATTCATGAACACTGCCTTGGAACAGATGAGTTCCTATTTGTATTGAAACCATCCTGTGCAACAAAATACTGTAAACTTTTTTTTTCTAAAAAGATGGACTTCCTTCTTCCCTGTTTATTAAAGAGACATTCAATATGAGCTGATATTGGATAATCTACTTTAAAACAGGTCTGTAGTAATGAAGAAGCAAGCACCTTTGCAATTCTTAAATAAAGAGGACAGGTATTATGTGTATCTTGTGTCTTTGATCCAACAAACTGAGCAAACAATCTCTGCTATTCCTGATTTCTTTCATGAGAGGTTGTTAAGGAAATGTAATTGAACAAAACCAGCTCCTTTAATGACATCTGTAGGTGACCTTAGTTTAGAACAGACAAGCTCAAGTCTTCATTTAGTATTTAATGTACAGTTTGCTTATTTATGTAATTTCACAGATTGACCATGCATGTGTGTGCCCAGAACCTACCTGAGGTGCTGCACAGGGACACTAAGTGGCCATGCCACCTGAATACACCCAACCTGACCAGGACGATGGGTCCTGCTCAGATCTTCCTGTGGTGGCCACAACTCCCTTGGGAGGCTGCAACAGAGACCGTGTCCTCCTCTTGGTCTCGGCCAGGAGGTCCAGGCTTCAGGTTCGCCTCATCTACCTGCTGTCACAGAGCTTGGCACGTTGGTGGGGGACTGAGCCAGGCAACTGGCCCTTTGCTCTTGTGGGATGCAATTAATGGCCACAAAACGCTGCATGTAACTGCTCTCACAGGACCAAAAGCTCAGCAGGGGCTGTGCCTGGGCAGCAGACATTATCACGTGTATCAGTAGCTCTTATTATTCTATAAAGCTTAAACACGCCCAGAGAAGAGAAGGAAGAGATGAGGTATGTAGCCAAAATTAAGCATATGTATCATAACTATAGCACATGATGACAGCTAGAGAGAATAAACTGGAGTCTTCAGTGGTACATGCTAAGTGTCATCATACATACCTCTACTCATCCCGACATGTTCTAACAGAGCAAAACTTCGAATCCATCTGTAAGCTTTCTTTTTTCTTCTTTCCACTCTCTTAAAAATATTACTAGATGTGGTACCCTTCCAAGCAATATATAAAACATGTAAATTCCAATTTAACTTTTGTAACTACAAGCCCAAAATGCAGCGAGTTTCCAAAACGTACTATGTCGATATGGATCCCATCACTTTGGCAGAGACATGGCATAGCTACACCTTTCACAAAGGAATTCCGTAACAAAACGAGTTTTTACATGCTGGGACTAAATATTTTTAAACAGCACTCTCTGCCAACTTCAAGTTTCAGCTATATTTGTGCAACTGAAAAAAAAAAAATCACACACATGTTTCTATACAAGATTAAGCTGCATTTCTGGTTAACCTCAGAATTATTTCATTTTTATATAAACATTTAATGAGAAAGTTTAACTTCTTCCCTTCAATGAGGAAAAGGAAGCCAAGCCACTAGAAAAACAGAGTCTTTCTATATGTACAAATACATATGTGTGTGCGTGTGTGTTCATTTTAATTAAAAGTAATTAACAGGATACTGTGTTCTCACTCAGAGTACACTGTTACTACAGAGGACCTGTACATACAGTCAATGCTATTTTGCTGAATGCCGCTAGCAAGACATTGAATTATGCAACTAAAATTTTAAAAACTAAAAGAGTTGGAAGAGACCATTAGCTGTACATGTCATAGGTTTCTCTCTAGAAAAGCAAAACAAAAGAAAAACAACAAAACAGATTTGGCAGCTTCTACCTTATGAAACCTATCACAGTATGGGTATTAATTAGTTGTTTTGTTTGCTTGCCCTCTTTTCAGATGTTGAGTTACACAGATATGAGCAGATACATATAGCATATTCCAGATTTCTTGCACTGAAAAATAATTCAAGCTTTTGCTTCTCAAGCCAGCAATTCCTTTCCCAGGTTTAACCTGGGAGAGTGGAGAGGCCTTAGATAGGAGCTATCAAAGCAAATAAATGCAGTTCTGCAAAGGGAATTGGGAGCAGTGTGCTCCCTTCCCTAAAAATATTTTTCTCATCAGTAGAACCCAGCCAGTCTAGAACTGTCTTTCAACTCATTTCAGCTCCAGCAGCATTTCTATTACATTATGCCACCATTAAATGACAGCTAGAGCCCTAAACTTCTAAAACCACTGAGCAAAAAGAAAAGCAAAAAAAAAAATATCTTATTTGTGGGTTTTTAAACTCTCCCTTTCATCCTGTTTTTAGACCTTCCACTGTGACAAATATTGTCTTTGTCTAGCAGGTTAACAGCAATTGTACTCGTAGTTACTTATGTATGAGATATCGTACTACAATACAGTAAATGCAAACAAACTCATCTAAGAATAATGGCCAGAAACTCTAGGAAATCTTCTGAGTCTCACTGTTTCTATCAGTTGGATAGAAAACACAAAAATCATATGATAATGAGAATAAAAGAGAATGTAATACTTTTTTTTTCTGTATGGCTACTTAGACGTGCATACACATCCTGAGTTGAGGCAGGGAGTGGGAAAAGACATTTGTTGTGTAGGGCTTTTAGACTGCAAGATGAATAATGTCCTTAATGGACGCTCCCTTGCTTTTTCATTTATTGGGTCTTAGTTCCTGAAAGGTGCGAGATGTCTCACGTGGAGTATCTATTTCCTCGGCAGAGTGCTAGAGGAATTTCAGACTGTTTCTAAGTTTACCTCTTGGAGCTTCCCATGGTACCCAGCTGCTTATGTTTCCCAAGAAAACTGGAGGACTACATGCCTGTTTTCTAGGGAGGCAGAATATGACCGGGAGTGCAGTTAGACCTAGGAAGCAATGCTCTCAGCCAAAGCTAGTTCCCTCCCTGCAAGGTTATTACTCCTTAAGGAAGAAGCAGAAAGGCTGGTAAAGAACTTAAAGTAAGTTTTAAGTCAAGTTTTGCTTGTGCAAGAAAAGCGAAGTAGTAATTAGCAAGAAAAAACAACGACAAATAAGTGAAACAAGAATAGCAAGGGAGGAAAGATATTTTGAGTTATTCAGACATAAACCATTTAATACAATTCTGTTGGCAAGAACAGTGCATTTGCTAACTACTTCTAGTTTCAATAAAAAATTTGAGCAATTTATCTCAGGTATATCATTGCTGTGTCGACTGAATCACTGAGCAAGTGTGGTGAGGGATTCGTAACGCCATCCAAAAGCAGGAGCTCTCTCCCAAGTGGCACAGCTTGTCCGTAGTGTGGTGGGCACCTCACACGCTGGGAACAAGCCAAAGGACTGAGTGAGGCAACATGAGATAAAATGCTCATCTGTAAGAACCTGTAGCTGCCACTTACCTTCAGTGAAAAGGTATGAGTGACTGGATCAAAATGGCATCTGCTTTTGCATTGTTAACATTAAAACATGTCATCTGAGTGCTCTCCTGCGGCTGAAAAAACTGAATCCATGTCACGTCTGAAAGTCACTTCAGTATTCTGGGTAACCAGATCTGCTACTCCTAAGATAACAGATCTGACTTAGCAAATTACTTCATTTCTTCTCCTTCATACTCATTCACAAAATCCTCCTCAGTTTGTGCCATGTTATTACAAATACCTCCCTGGTCTCTTGGGTTTTCTCCCTTTCCCTCTAAAAGAGAGAGTGTTTTAACTCCTGTCTGAATACAGTAAAAGATGATCAAAAGAAAGAAAACAGCACATACAGGATGCTAGCACAGAAGCACTGGTTTGCATACTAAACAAAAACCAAAACGCTATTTTCTCTACTCTTTGAAATTATTCAGTATTCTAAAGATCAAGATACGCTCTTAGGATTTCCTAATTGATAATAGATGTAATACATTTCATGATATCTGGAAGACTTTGTAATACTAATGATCTGCTTTGTCTGGTATGAGATAGTCGTAAAGATGTGAAGTGTCACGGGGAAGTCGGATTTCGTTGATCCCTTTTTCTCATGTAATGCCACACAACTACCTCACCAGCCCAGACTGGTGAAGACGCTTGTTTTAGGCAAAAGCAGCGATACGAAGTGCCTAACCTGCTTGTTTGCAGGCTGCATCAGGAAGTGCTGGCTGTACAGTGCAGCTGTAATGCACAAAGTTGTGCTTGTGCATCTGCGACTTACCAAGCATGGTAACGACTTACAAAACAAATCCCTAACCCTGCAAGATGTGGTGTGGATGTGGAGTCACAGCGACCCTCTCCAGCACTGAAGTCATCTTCTCTCCCCACAGACCCAAGCAGGGAAGAGCAGCCATAGCACCACAGAGCCCTAGGACAGCGCAGGACTCTCATTGTCCTTCGTTAAATGCTATTCCACTAAACTAAAGCCCACGAATAACTCGTATCGTATCCGTAATCCCATGTATGCCACAGGTTTCACCTCTTTCGATATTTCACTCAGCTGTGGATCATTCAAAACCCCACAGAAGAAATATTTCAGCATTCATACTCTTTTTTTTTTTAATGAGGACCTTCCACCCTCAGTGGACACAGTATTCAAACCGTGCTGCCAAATATTATATGATGTCCTTTCCAGAGTTAATTTTTAATTTCCTGACTCTACTGCATGAGAAATTTTCAAATTGCCTTGGCAGTCACTTGACAGCATGTGCAGACCTAATTGCAGAAGTGAATGCAGTGTCAGCCCAAATGCAAACCTCCGGACTAACTGAAGAATTTCTGCAAAATTAGTTGGTTGGTTAAATTAAGTTCCAGAAAGCATTGCCGTCCAAAAAACCAATTGCAAATATAAGGTAAAGGGCACAAACATTTCTTGCCACAGTCTGCCATGCAGTAAGGGGAAACAGGTGTCTTAAACACACCGCTCAAAAATCTGATGATTTTCCATTTTCATGTTTTAATGCCACAGTTCCAAACCCAGAGATGCTGTGAGTGGCTATAAATCTTGGCACCCTCTTCATTACGAAAGAATTTCCCCTGGTATTCAGTTTTCTTTGCTTTACCTTAAGTCACCCTAATCATGCTGACATCTACTATCGATGATTATATTAGCTCTAAAAGATCCTTAAACAAATGGAAAGGACTGACTTCCACTCCTAAAGTTCTGCTTCCAATTTTCTAAAGGAAATTAAATAATGTATAAATCAAATGCTGGGCGCAGGCCCAGGCAGCTGAACATCGCTTTGTCCTTTCAAAGTGAAGAGGAAGTGTCTGCTACAGAAGGGACAAGCCAAGAGAAATAAAGCTTAACCTCAGCTCCATGTGAAAGTGATTTGGGATAATCGAGGGAATCTGCAAAGAGGTTAAAACTGGGACCACATACTAACAGGAGAACTTTACATGGTGATCAAAAACCCATCAGGAGCTGACCTTCACCTGGGGGAGCTGTGCGGCCCCGGCAGCTTGTTACGCTGCAGTGGAGCATGAAGGGCAGGAGGAAGAGGAGATGAGCAGGAAGGGGAAATCTATTTATAGCCAGTGTTTGTCATGTCATGGTAATCTTATCATTTTTTTCAGGTTGCAAGATTCATAAATAAGTACTGCCTGACAACTTTACAGCAAGTCAGCTATGCAGTAAATGTGCATGCTGCTTTCCAGCTCTTCTTTCACTAAATACATACTACTAGGGCTATTAAGGCAGCCACCAAGGGACTTCTTAATTTATGTACTAGTGATGGACTGCTGATCCTTCTCTTTAACACAGTATATATCTAGAAGGGGGAAAAACAGTAAAAATGTGCTAGATATTTTCCTGGTATTATTTACTAAGCAAGAGATTGCTATAATTGCCACAAGGCATTTCATAAAACTATTGGGAACAGATGTATTTCGTAATATGATTTCTCTATTAAAAGAAGATCCTGATCAAGTTTACATGGTTCCAACAAGAGTTTACACTGACATTTTTGCACACAGAAGAGTGGTTTTGAAGTCCGAGATCAGCCCTGGACTTCATAATTAGGGTCAGCATAACCCTATTCGCATAACCCAGAATTTGATGGAGAGAAAAAGATGTGACATTTAGCTGTTAATGCTATAACTACATACGTTCTTGGCTGTTTACAAAATCTTCCTCTCCTTACCATCAAAGGCTACAGAATATTTTAAATGTCATGCAAATGGCCCTTAAAAATAGTCTAATACCTATGCTTTCCTGAGAAACCAGCAAAATTATTTTCAGCGCTGTCATTTAGCAGTTGTTTGGTCTGTCACAACAGTAATTGGGCAGCTGGCAAAACAGGGATAGCCACATAACAGTTACATATACATATGAATTCAACAAACATCCTGCTTAGCTGTTACAAACATGTCAGGAAATGCTTCACAGCTTAAAAAAAAAAAAAAAAAGTAAATCCTCACACAAAACCACTCTTTTTTTGTTTTTCCCTTTTAAAAAGTAGTGTCTGTAAACACACTGTTATTTTGTAGATTTGTTTTAGATTTGAAGTACATAATGAGTACTACTGCATTTTAAATGTCAGAACACAAACTCATCTGAACATTAAGCACACGTGATTCAGAAGAACCAAGAGGTTTACTGGGTTCAAAGACGTATAATTTACGAACAAGTATCCATATATTTTATGATCACTGTAAAAGATTAGGCCAGGCTTCAGGAGCACTATTTTAGCACAGAGGCAATTCAATCAACTGCCATGAGCTGGGAGATTCACCCATCCATCTCCCACACTACCTCTCTCTCAACAGAGCCTGTGCTAATGAAGAGTTAGCCCGTGCCAAGGCTGTGTTTGAAAGAGCAAAGCAAGCAAAGGAACTGGGGCTTTAGTGGGACCACAGGGCTTTATACAAACACTTCTAGAATAAACGCCTCTGTAAAGACCTCCGAGTTTCTCATCACTTTGTCTCTGCAGGTTACCAAATATCAATAACAAGAAGGAAAAAAAAAAAAAACAACTTTAAGAAGGATGGGAAGAATAGGAAGTTTTCACAGAATGTGGTTGTTTGCCATCCTTGAATTTAAACAAAACCAGACGCACAATATGTTACTCACGCATGAGAAGAGGAGAGCCAGCAAGGGAAGGAGAGACTTCTCTCTCTCTTCCTCTCTCCTTGTTTCAAGAAGCATCCTTTAAAGCATACAAGCATATGCTTCGGGCTCCACTGACGTCAGTAAACACGACTGAAGTAAAGCACATGCTTAAATACATTCCAAAACACTTATCTGCTCTGTATAATTGGAAGCTAAGTGGAAGCTATAAATCAGTGACAGAACATATTGAATCAACAAACAAGACACTTTTCATCTTTAAGGTGATGGTACTTACTGGTTCTGCAAAATCTTACACTCATTACTATCCATTATTAGAACAAGAGACAGTTTCTAACACAAGACTCATTCAATTAATAAATTTAAGAATGCTGAGACATTTGCACCGGTAACAGAAACAAATCATGATTAA
The DNA here is from genome assembly GCF_040182565.1 of Anser cygnoides. Lineage (NCBI taxonomy): Eukaryota > Metazoa > Chordata > Aves > Anseriformes > Anatidae > Anser > Anser cygnoides. The sequence continues at coordinate 34,742,181 of NC_089876.1, read as the reverse complement.
CACCAGTGTGTCACATTTCTTTGGTGCTTTACATCTCAAACACAGCATTAACTTTAGTTAAAGTAGTTACAGCTAGATTACTGCATGCAAAGCACCTACCAGCAGTAGCTGCATCCTGGGTTCCCAATCTCTGATGTGGTATGCAAAGATCTTCTACAAATTACCATCCTTCATTTTCCTGGTCACCCGAATCCTCTGTTCCCAAGGCGCAAACCATTTGCATTTCACATCTACACATGCTAAATACCTGACTCAAGAGGCCTGTGGCTTGCATGAGAGCTGCAATGCATGCAGGGCACAGGCAATGATAAGTGCCACCTCACCACGCACTCTTCCATTCATTAAAATGGAGTTAACCAGTGAGGATTTCCACCTATTATTTAAATACCGATGTCTATGGTAAAAGGAAAATGTGAAGAAATGTGAAGGTCTAGTAGAAGGCTACGCTTTGCCACTGAGGCCAGCTGGATAATTTTGCTCCATTTCATTAGATCCTGTATGGTTAATGTCTGTGCTATGGTAATTGTCTTTATACAGGTACTTACTCTTTAAAAATCGACTGTCTGCCTACTGGAAATAACAAGGCTTACCATGACCTGCAGTGACTTTGAGGTTGTTACTGTCTGCATGACCGTTCATTATTTAAGCATGGGACATTGCCTCTCACGTCTCTTCTCGTGCACTGAAGAGCAAAGGCAGCCTGACCCGAAGCTGAAAAATGTTAATGCATACTTGAAACAGGCAAGAAGCAGCGTAGCTCTCACTAGAAATACAATTTGCTGCAAGTGTGAGGTTGCAGCCTACAACATAGTTTGCTGCATGTGCATTTATTTGACAATAACATGTGACTCACTGAAGTAGAGATCTCCCAGAAATGGAGCACAGCCTTTGTACCGGCAGCCTCAACTACGCAGAGGCCTACGTTGAAGCATCAGCTTCGCAGCAGCAGCAGCAAACTACATTATACACTTGTACCAAATTGTATTTCTAGTGGCATGGGAAGTTAACGTTCTCCTGTATATTGCTTTGTGAGTTATTAGTACCTAGATCCTCTGCATGGTTGAAAGTGTATTAATGAGCTGGAAGACATAATGATCTAATCAGAAGAGATCAGCAGTAATTTATCCTGCAGATGATTTACATGCAGCAGCCATGTGTGTTTGTTTATGATCTCTACATCTGGCAAGGAGCTTTTGACATGATGGAAAGCTGTGGTAGAAAAATGCACTCTGTTCCTCACACCGACTAATTAATGCTCTACTTAATCTCAAGAAAGGCACTTTCAAAATAAACACTAATTTTCAGCAGACTGTAAAAATAGGTAACAACTGAATCACATAGTATAAGGACTAAAAGCTATTGTAGCAATCTTACAAGCACCAAAGGAGGTGATTTTTAACTCCCACAGTACCATTCTGAGAGGGTGTGCACTCAGGTACCCCTCTGACACTGCAAACAGTACATTAATGTTTATTTTTTTTCTAAAAGAGAAGTGTAAGTATGCATTTTCCTCTTGCAGAAGTTTTCCTTTTATACTGTTTCAGGAGCAACAGAGCAGAGACGACGAAAGCCTACATTATAATCTGTAGCAATCTCAAAAACTAGTAAGTGATGGCAGAGCTAAAACAGTCCCCATCACTCACACGTTGGGCATTAAACGATGGTTGGCATCTGGAAAGTAACACTGCAGGTTGTCACCCTCCGCATTTTACTGACAAGTGATCGCATAAGCAGGAAATCACGTTTTCCACAGAGAAATGGAGGGGAAGAGCAGCCGGTGCCCAGGTGGCCCCACCGAAGGCAGTGCGGGGGTGCGGTGCCCGGGCGGCCCTCGTGTCGTGGGGCTAGGCCTCGCTGTCCTCAGCTCCCACCGAAGCCATTCCATGGCTTTGAGTCACTTCGGCAAGGCCTTGTCTACACAGGATGTTATTCTGGAACTGCGACCACATTTAAATTCACGCCCTATCTCATTCCAGGATAACTTCCTCACGTTGACATGCCCTTAGAAGTACAAGAAAGAGCATTCGTCTGTGGCTGCATTTAGCCCTAGGCTGAAGTCTCACGAGGTAACAGAGAATAGAGATCTGGCTTTATCTTATGAACGGTGCTAATATATATATCACCACCCTTTGGAACGACACCAACTTTTTCTCTCTAATCTCCCAATCATTTCCCACAGAAAGCATGTACTTTCTCCAGCCCAGGAAAGAAGGCAAGGACGTTAGGAAAATCAGAGGGATTGCAGGGCATGGAAAGCCTGTGTGAGCTGCCTCCAAGAGCAGATTTCTCAGCCCAAGACACCGGAGCTACAAAATGGCCTCATTCGGTGACTGAGAAACTACTGGGGTGGTGAAGAGAAAACCAGTGTAGGCTACAGGTACTGAGAAACAAAGCTGCAGAGCCTCAGGACTGGTCCCTGGCTGGAATTAAAGGTAAGCCAGGTAACACTGATAAACTCGGAGGAAAAAAAAAAAAAAAAAAAAAGTAGAGATTGAAGCTTTTCATGTATATTAAAGTGAAAATGTCAAAACATGGTTTCTTCTGCCACACAGAACTACCACCCTTCCACTCCTACAGCTGGTGTACAAAATTTGTAACTCAGAAGTTCTCAAGTACTCCTGAACTATATTAGAAAATGCATTTTTGCTTTCCTTGCAGGTCAAACCGCTAACCATATCCCACAGAGCTCATCTGCCCTCTTCCTGTCTCCCCAGGACAAGTCAGCAAAGAGGCTCAGGTTTCCTGATAGAGGCAGTGAGGACCAAAGCACCTCTCCGACAGGACATCACAGCAGGCAGATATACCCTGGGGCGTACAACCGGGCAAGGTCGATAGTGACAGGAACAGGAAGGTGTCAAACTGAACCAGCAATTCCCTAAATACTTTGGTTTCAGAAGAGGACAATGAAGGCTGAAGTCTGCAGAGAAGTGCCAGCCTCTGCTGCAGCACTAAGTACCCGTGAGCAAATGGCATAGAGACTGCCAGTTTTCTCTGCACCTCCCCATCAATCCTTTTCTGATAAAGATTTTAATTATTTTTTTTTTTGTGGGTTCCTAGGTCTGTGAAGCACATTCATTCCCCTTAGATTAATTCCTTCTTTTCTTTTCTTCTCAGAGAAACAAGTTACAACTTCCAACCACGTCAGGCTGCAGCTTCAGTGCTGCAGACTCCTCACTCACCCACTGTGTCTCTTTCCTCAATTCCTCTCTATCTGATTTACTGTTTACTTGTGGAACATATGGGAAACATGCAGGGAAAGCATGCATCCGGGTTCATGTTCAGAATAAATACTTTTTATGACTATTCTCATGACCTGCAGCAATAGACTAGATTAGTCACCCACAACTATGTATAATCATACAATCATTTAAATACGTTTTCAAAACAGAGTACGTTTTAAGATACAGATCAACTAAATATTCCTCTATAGACTCTCTAACACCTATTTCGTACAACTTTACTATTTCCACCTGAGAAAGCGTTATCTTCCAAGAGTTGAGTTCTCCCTCAAAAGTACTGTGCAAAAATAGAAATAAATGTGAAAGTATTCGTGCTACCCAGTCGTCTCCGTTTTCTTAATGAAAGAACAATGAAGAAGTAGAGTACATAAAGACTGAAAATTGATGCTCGTGCTGAAGTAAAAGTGCCATTTATCAACATGTGCAAAGTAACCTTTTTTTTTTCTTTTTTGATTCTCTTCCCATTTCAGAAAACCAAACTCCCTCTCATTTCAGGTTCATCCAAAAGCAGAATTGCAAACATTTTCTGCTGAACAGAGAACAGAATATTTCCCTAGCAGAATATGTCATTTAATCCGAAAGCAAACAAACAGCAGTTTGAATTCAACCTCACCCATTACACTTAGCAGCAGAATTGAAAGGAAATCTTGAAAAGGTAATTTTGAATTGAAATACTTAAGATCTTTTTAAGTCAAAATATTCTGAAATCTTCTTCTAAGGTTAAAAAAAAAAATAAATGACAAAAAAACGAAAATCATAACTGCTTTTTTCTTTTTTTCTACATAAGCAATGAGACAGCAATGGCCTATACTACTTTAGTTTATTCAGGATTTTTTTTTTTTAATTATTATCATCATCCACCTTTGGACTGAAGAAAAATCTGATGTATCTCTTTTGTTTTGGGAAACGGTCCTGATAATCTTTTAAGTGTTGCTGCACACGCAGCTGCCAGCAGTAAGAGCGCCTGTTGCTCTCCCCACGCCATCCACCACACAGAAGCCAGAAGCTCATCTGCTACAGGAGAGCTGGAGAACATCTCATCAGCCAAACTGCTTGATTCCATCGTGCTATAAGGCTTAACCAAAACACACGAACATATTCCTTTTCTCACAATCATGCACAAAAGATGAAAAAATAGAGAGATTTCATAACGGAACTCTGCTTTTAGAGCTCTTTTTTGTATGAATTTGAGGGTGAGCATTATTTCTACAGGCAAATGTTGGAATACTGTAGTAAACCTTTAAAAAGGAAAGGATTTTGTTTTCCTTCTTTTTAAGAAATTCTTTCCCCATATGTTTCTGAGACAATGTGCGAGGCACTCTAAAGTCTTTCTGTCTCACCACAACAGTGCAGTTCAGCAAAATACTTAAGCAAATGCTCAGCTGTAAGCACACTTAGGAGTCCATTTACTCCCAGTCAGTGCAAAGGTTTCTGAACCAGAAGGGACTTGCCCTCTCTTTTTAAGCCAAGCACATGGGTAACAGCTTTCCTGAACTGAGGCCTCTCAGTAAGTTAGTTGTCAGGCACACATGGATGCGTGGTACTGACCATGCTGCTGAAAGAGTCAAGTTGTTCTTGGAAGAGTAACTGGTCGATCTCTGCTGGCCGGCTCCTTCGCCAGCTCCATCTGAACTGAGAAAATGTGGTATCTGGAAAATTATTTGAAACAACAATTTCCCTTCAACAGGTTTGCTTGCTGTTCTGTCTGTTTGGGGGACAGAAGACTGAAATGAGAAGAGTCATTACTTGGTGAAAAGCAAAAAAACATTTTCATGTATGATTACTTACATTAATATGTATCATTTTACATAGTACATCTACATATGGAATCTATTATTATTGAGGAAATGTTTTTTTAATGAGGAAGACTGAACAATACTTAAGAGAGAAAATGTTCAAACCAATGCTAATTTGCAGCAGAAGTAACAAAATATTTTAATAAAAAACAGTAAAAAGTCTGGCCTTCATACCCAATACCCGCCCTATCATCCTATGTTTACACCTTAAGAACAGGATTCAGCTCGTGTGGGTTTTCCAAGCTTTGCAAACTTCCTAAGCCTAAATTTAAATTCCACCTCTGTCAAAGAGTAGAAAAAGAGTAAGAACAGAGAGTAAGAGTAAGTAAACAGAGAGTAAGAGTAAGTAAAGAGTAAGAACAAAGAGTAAGTACAGTTTTTCAGCTCTGCAGAAGAATAGAGATAGCTCGTCAGACTTCTTTTTTTCCATGAAAGTATTTTTACTACCCCTGCTTTCTTACAGAGCCTGTGCCTGCCCTCCATCCCTAGTCCCAAACTCATGAAGAAAAAATAAATAATAATAATAAAACGATTTAGGTAATACAATCACTTCTGTATAAATGTAGCTAATTATATTCTCAATTGCTGAAACACTGTTTCCTCTCCCTGCATGCTGGGATTAATTAAGCTTTCCTTAAATGCTGTATATGAATTAAGAAGAAACAAACAACAAAAAACCCTCACTATTTTCAAATCAAAAAAATCTGGTGTTAAAAGGCCTGGCAGGCTAAGCATTAGTACAATAAAACTGCTGGCTTTTCAATGGTAAAAATAAAATGACTAAAAGCTCTGTTGTAAAAAGGGGAGACTTTCGAGAAAGCCCCTTCACAGTAGGAGAGAGATACTTTCTTTCAGGAATCATATCAGAAACAGGGATGAATTATTACTATCAAATATAAGCCTCAAAATAGAATCCCTCTGTTATCGTAGTGCAAATATTAATGCGTATTTGCTATTCCTGCCAAATGTTATCAGCGTTGTTCCGACTTGCAGGGAACAACCTGTTCTGTGTGGATCCTGACTGGACTAGGACTGGACTAGGTTTATCATTTTAACACCAGCAACGTTGTTTTGTTCACCTTGAGAAACCACAGCACGAGTGACGCTCACCAGGGGATACGGCAAGGATCTGCACTGGCTCGGCAGGAAAAGCCTCGGGAGCCCTGGCACCGTGAGATGAGCAGAGCAGCTCCTGTAGTCCCCGGTGCTGCCACTGGCCCTGGCATCTACCGTAACTTGCCCTCTTTATTTACCTTCGCACAGACAGCAGTTTTAAGCACTTTTTTATAGGCTCAACTGCTGCATTACTCTTCCCCCCCTCCTCATTTATTTATTTATTCATGTTCACTCTGAATTTCCAGCCATTTTCTTTGCTATGAATGTTTCTTTATATTGATTACAATTTCCTGGAAAATGCATGCTTGGTACTAATAATCCCTCAGCTTCTCCCATATTAACCCTGCTACTCTTTTCCTTATTTTCTGTCTCTTTGTTTTTGTTTTGCTTTAATCCACATGAATTTCTTCAGTACCCTCTGCTTTATTAAAACAGACTCCTTGTTTAATGCATGGTAAGTCTGCCTTCTCCCCCCCCCCCCCCATTTAAATATTTTATTTTTTTAATTTAGCAACTTTCAAAGCTTCCTTGCTATGTTGTCCAAGTCTCTCTTTCAATGACATGGTGTCAAAATGGCAGTGAAACCAGTACCAGCCCAATCTACACTGGTTTTGATGGGGAACTTACTGGGAACATCCCACAGGAGGCAGGTGCTGAAACAGATGAGTGTCCTGCCAAAGACACAATTTACAATAATGCCCCAACGGTATTTTGAATGTAGATCCTGATTTTGAGTCTGCACATTGCAAAAACAGTCCAACCTAGTATACAAGAAGAAATAAGGCAAACGGACTAGAAAATTATCCTCAGTTCTTACAGGTGATGATACCTCATAACGCAAGGGGCTCAAAACCACAACTCTGAACTAAAATACCTCATGTATAGGAAGAGGACTGGATCATCATCTTTGTCATTGCTGTCCTCTGCTTAGACTTCTCTCAAGTATAACCGGCCGGCAATTTCTTCGAGAGCCCCTCTACAGGGAAGACCAGCCCCAGCACCGGGCTGTATTTGGAACTGGGCATCACAACACAAGTGTTTTTCCTGTTACGTCGGTGGCCCATAGATGCTACCACATACAATGCTGAATGCCTTCCGAGCCTTGTGTAACAACAGATTTCAAATGATAAATCTGAACACCAGCACCGTTTCAGGCTTTGAAATACAGCTTACCTCTTACCGAATATGATGTGTCGAATTATGAAATTCACAAGAAAGAAGAAACCTCTTATATGATCCAACCATCTCCCTGCAAGTCCAGGGCTGTTTCCAATGAAATGCAGGATTGGCAGAAGAGAGATTTATTGCCACAGTTTCTTAATTCTATATTTCATACTTCAGCAAGCCTTCCTATCATGTTCCACATGGTGCTTTTAACAAGTTAAAAGCTATCAGTTTAACAAATAGTCAAAAGTAATCTAAAAAGTTAAACACACTCGTCATCACGACACACAGTGCTAAACACTACTGCTTATTTCCTGTGATGCTTCGTAAAAAAAAAAAAAAAAAAAGAAAAAGAAGACTCGAGGCAGGCTGCAGGCTTGGCATTTCCTGTGAAGGTCGGCACTCACCAGGGTGCACCTACACCAAAGCTGTAACTGAAACAACCCCATCCATGGCACTGGCACGGCATGCACCTGGCAGCTCACCTGAATTTACACTTCTGGCCTGAGCCGGTGGCTTATTCCCAACCTACACATCCTTGGAGGTGATTCCTGCACGTGAAACTGGTTTTGAAAGAAGGTCTTGGATGGCAGGAATCCCACAGAGGCAACTAAAAAGAGTTTGCTGCTTCAGAAGGATGTGAAAAGAGTGGCAGGTTTGTTAATAGTAAAGCTGTCCTCGAGCGTGCCTACAGTAGCATCAAGGCTAAGCTGAGCTGTGCTCAATTCCAAAACGCTGGTTAAAAGAAGAGCTATTCACCTCACCACTGTCTCTCACAAACACACATAGTCACGGCTCATATTAGAAATCTGCAAAAAGCAGTCCTGAAAGACCTGGAACTTGCAGTGCATTTACAATGACTTCGCTTGGGACTAAATGAAACGGGGAACATGTCAACTCTTTGATCCAGTTAGAACATGAGGAGTTTTCTTGATCATGGAGACATCACTTTGCTGTATCACAGCCTAATGGCACAGAGTGTGTTGGGTAGTTCATGATCAGCCGGATTGACAGAAATGAACTGCTAGGAAGTGATGGGCAAGTAAATGGCAGCAATGGAATGCCTTCAAAAATGCACCTTACCTTGATACATCCTCTGTTATTCCTGCTGTCTAGTTAATAATATACATTAAATTAGAAGACATTTTAATCTTTAGGAATTAAATAAATAATCCTTGGATTTAGCAAGCTTAAACATGAACTTGATTTTCAGTGCATTAAATAATTCCATTGGTTACAGGGGAATTTTTATGCACATGGAGATCTCAGAAATGCTGTAGGGTAACAACCTCAACTTTGACTAGGCCAGAAATGAGCTGGTATTAAAAGTCTGGCTTTGGCTGAAGTGATGAAGGTGATGAAATTCAGCTGAAGAGTTAAATGCAGATTTCAACCCCCCCCTCAAAGCTTTGAAACTGGGTCAGACCAATTTCCAATTAGCAGTTAGCAATTATGCAGCAAATCTCTTCCCCGGTGCAACACGTATGAAAGAAAGGCAGGTTCACAAGACAGTATGTGAGTTTCCTGGTGGAGCTGTGGCATCCCTTTGCACTTCTGAGACAAAGAAAACAAGAGCAGCAACATGCTTTCCAAAATGGAACAGTATGGCTTCAAATAGCTAACTAGAGATCTTTTTAGTTCATGTTTATGATTAATTCTTTCTTCTCTAGGTTTCATGTACAAACCAGATATCTTGGAACAGAAACCTGATGAGTTATTTATGAAATCTGTTGCACATACAGAATTGGAGGAAGCTGACTGTTGCAGTACATATCCAGTCAGCTGGAACGCATATAATGAAAACATTTTTTGGTTCGAAATAGCTACAAAATGTAGTACATCTCCAGGACTACCTGGCTGGATGCTTCATTTGCAGATTTTGTTCCTCCACCTTTAATAGCAAATTCATTGCATGAGCTAAGCGATGTTCACTTAAGAGGAAGAGCCAGTAGACTCACCTTCAACGCTGCAAAGACAGACCTGCATGTAACTAAGTGCTAAGACATTTACAGTACAATATATAATGTCAAACACATTGTCATCCAAACATGAATTTCTGAAAAATCCTAAATCTTAGTGAAAGAATTAAACCTGTGGTAGAAGCCCCTACTATGCCTTCATAAGTAAGAAAGGAGACACAAATATATATATATATATATATATATATATACACACACGAATTTCTTAAGGGTAACACAAGGAGGACACAAAATCCAAATGAACACTGTTATTATATGAGCAGCTCAAATGAATGCAATGATAATGCCCTCATGATAATAGGGCCAATTAATCTTTAAAAAGCCTCTAACAAAAGTTGAAATCTTTTTCCATAACGTAAGAGCAACTTTTTGGCTGTTGTTATAGATCCTCCTGAGTAAACCGGTTGAATTGCAAATACGGAACATTATCTCAGGATAATGAAAAGAAAAACATTTTGCTCAGCACTGACGTTTATCGATCCAAAATAGACATTTTTGCTATTGTTTGAAGTAAGGGAAGTAATTAAAGTACGCAGAAGCATTCTGATACCACCACGCTATTTCCTGTCCGTGTCAGTAACGAAACGCCTGTCCCACCGCCATGCACACTGTTCATTAACTCTCTGCAATAAACATTGTACTTCCATATCACACATCTGAAAGTGTTCCTAAACTGTCAAGTTGGGCAAGAGCATTGCTCTATGCAAAAACAGCCAAGTCCAGTCAGGAAGCAGATTAATTTGAAACCCTTAATTAATGACTGAACATTTACACAGCCAAGATTTATGAGTTACAAGGAAGTAAGTCCAAAACATAACACTCCCTCCTGCATGCAAGCTCTCTTTTTAATGATAAACAATTAGCCTAGGGTAAGATAGTGTCTGAATTCTCAAGTTCACTTTCTTCCTCCAACTTCCAAGCATTGACAGATGATAAATTGATTTCATGCTTTTTTTCTTCTCCACCTGGTCTTACATAAATATTGTTGTTAATAAACAGAGGTTAATGAATGCAAAATACAGATTTTTTTTCAATATAAAGAGACCAATAAGTTTCAAAAGATGATTTTTTTTAGATCACAAGAATGCAAAAACAGTATATAGAAAAGAAGAGGAAAAGAAAAAATAAAAGATGATTTAAAAAGCTGACTGATCCAAAAAAGTCTCAGTTTTTCGTCCTTGAGTTTTCTTCACTGGATTCACAAATACTTTTGCAAATTTAGTAACACTGAATGTCAGGAATGAAAAGTAAGTTTTCAGTTTTGAACATTTTGATTATATTCCATTGTGGATCATAACCACTGTAACACTTTCTTCTGAAGAGAACTGACGTTTTATTATGAGGAATGCTTACTGTATGAATATTAAAACAAGACTTCCCGTTCTTCTTTGGAAGTCCTCAGGCCTCAAACTAGAGAAGTCATAATCAGGAAAGGTTTTGTTCACTCTTGTTTATACCAAATTACTGAATGCATTTTTTTGCCTGCAAATTCTGTTTCGCTAATAAAGGAGTGCGGTTTGCTTCTCCCCCCCAGATCACATATCATGTAAATAAGCAAAAATGACCACAGAAATGGCAAGATCCTATAGAGCGATAACACGTCTGCTCGCACAAGTCTGCAGTGTGCCTGCATCCCCACAGATATGCTGTACGCCCCCCGACAAGGAAACTCCCCCAGACACCTCTCTTCATGTAAACAGCCACGTCTGCAACCACTGACCTAATCAAGAATGCAAGCACTATATGGGTTTGAGTTTTTTGGTTTTGAGGTGTTTTTTTTTTTTTTTTTTTCCTCCCCTTTTGCTTCCTCTCAGCAAAAGAGAGTCATGCACTCATGCAGTGCACGATGTGAGCCCCAAGCCCCCACGGGCCAGGCTCACTCCCACGTGCTCTGGGCACCCCCATTAGGTGCATGACTTTTGTTTTGCAAAGCAGAACCTGATGCTGCAGCTCTGCGAGGGAAAATACTTTGCACCTGTATTGAGAAAAAATCCCCAACAACCTGACTCCTGACTTCTTCTGTTTAGTCCTTCCTTCCTTCTCAGCTGAGCGAAGAAAACCAGTCCTGGCAAGTGACAGTGGCTGCTGGAGAGAGATCAAGTTTTCCTGACACGGACTCACAAACACTTGGAAACATGCAGTGCATATACCCAGAATCTAGCCTAGGAGCTGGCTACATTATTTTTCCCCCCTCTTCATCAGTTTTTCATCAAACGGGTGCTCACTGGGAACAGTTCCGGAAAAAGACAAAGCTGGTTTATCCCAGTAAAACACAAAGAAAGACAAAAACAGACGAGACAAAACAGAAGACAGATCGCTGCTCTCCCACCCCTTTCCCTCCAATGCTATGCTTCACTGTGCAATGTAAGTAAAATAGTTATAGCCTACTTTTATGACAAATTAATTTTGTTTGCTAGGAAATGAAGTATGAAGCCAACCTCTGTAAATCATAACTAACCCCCTTCCCTAAAAAATGAAAAACCAACAACCCACCACCAAGAAAAACCCATCAAACAAAATCCAGAGCAGCCTTTTTAAACTGAGCAAAATGCTCTTAGTTCTCCTCCCCAACAATGGGGATGTCAAGACCAATTAACTACTGCAGTCATCTGGGGTTTTGTTCTGTTTTCTTCCACTGCAAGTGGTCAACCCAGCTCCCATGGCTCATTTCTCTACACGCGGTGTCATAAACAAAGAAGACTAAGACCTCAGAGTTGTTTTCTACCTGAGTATCCTTGATGTCTTCATTACTCAAAGCAAGGAGACAAAAGCTTAGACTGAGAACTAGGTAATAGTTTGAACCAGTTTAATTAAAAAGCAACATGGTCCACAGGTCTGCATCTACCATGGCTAATAATTTGCTGCAGAGCTATTACTGTGCTGTTTCCATCTGCCAATAACCATTTAATCCTTCTGCCAAAGGCAATCTAAACCTTAATGTATTTCCATATGTATTTTAGGGAAGCCATAAAAGATAATTTGGAAACAACAATTTCCAATTTTTGATATACAAAAATTTGAGCTAGAGTAGCACACACAGCCATCAGCATTCCAGCAGTGCTAAGAAACTACTTGACAGCTTCTACTCCAGGCAATGGCTTGAATGCTAAGACCAAAGTTTTGTGCAAATGCAAAATCCTTGTTAGGATCCAAGTACAAAACACAAAGCCAGCTACAGATAGCTCCCCCTAAAGTGCCTTCCTCAACAGGGCTGCAACTCTCATTCTCAAGAAAACCCAGGGTTCAGGCACACTGTCAAAACAGAAGTTACATGAAAAAAGGGAAAATTTTCCTGTTTGACGATGTAGGTATGGCTGCAAATACTTGAAGGCTGCTTCCCTCTTCCTGCATTCTGCATCATGACTATCTTAACTGCTAACAACTTCTCAAATAATTTCAGAATTACTGCTGAACAGCTTAATCTCACCAAAGAACTTGAAATTCCAAAAAAGGAAAAGCAGAACGAAGCCTGATATTTCAAATATTCCTTCCCCCTGAAAAGAAAAAAAATAAAATAAAATAAAATAAAATAAAATCATGCCTAATCAAAACCCCTCTGAAAGAAATGGGATGACAGCAAGTGTGCAAGCTTATGGTTGATACCCATTTATTTGGATGGGAACGATTAAAAATATCACAGTTAAAATGTTAAAAACGAACAAACAAACAAGCTTTCCAGTCACTGTAGTGTTAGCGATCATCTCTCCCAAAATAAACTCAACACTTACTTTATTGCAGTGAAATTTTGCTTCTATTATATGACAAAGCAATGGAAGCAGAATAGTTGGTGCATGTTCTGTACAAATGTAGCTTTAATAATGACAGGTTTTAAGCCTGAAATTCAGTATATCTAATGTTCAAGATATTCACAGTCTAATTTAGGCAGACTTACTGATTTTATTATTTTTCTATTATTTGTTTATTACGAGGTTCCAAATTTTCAGAAGAAACAATTACTTCACCGATGACTGCAAAAGGCCAACATCTAATTTTATGTTTACACAAAGATACCACTATATATTCAAATATTTCAGTTCACACACACACACCTCTCCAATCTTTGCAGTTCAGTGAAGTGTAAACAGTTAGCGTTGTTATTAAAACACACGTTCTTCATTCACAGGAACAATACTCAGCTAGATTAATAAGCTTTTATTCCTGGGCTCTATTATTCCTCTGCCATTCATTAACATTTCTTCCACCTTGACGGCAATTTAGCTGGCACAGCACCAGAAACACAAGTAGGTCAGCACAAGGTGTTCCTCTGTATAGTTTCACAGGTTATAAACATCCTACCTGAGTTAGCCTTCAGGTAGTGCATTTAAATATTCCTAGTGCCAACTAAAATAATAATGAGAACTCTCCTGGATATTATTGTCCAAGAACTACCCTTGTTTACAGAGGACGGATTCTGTTAAGACTGACAAGGCAATTTTACCAGAGAAGCAGGGAGCCCTCTGCAGCTCTCCTGGCCAAGCTGATGCCTGAGATGATGCCTCGGTGCTGTCTCTGTGGGAAAGCCCCTTGCAATCCTCACCATATCCAACGAGGGAAACGTACATACATGTAGAAAAAGCTAAACTGAACGCTGACAGTCAGACATTACATACTATTAAAAGTAATCATAACAGAGATTTCAGCCAGCCAGGCACGCTTTAATCTCAGGATATGGGAAATAACAATAGAGATGTAAGAATATTTACTTCCCCCCCCCCCCCCCGTTTATGAAAAAGATGAATACAAAACAGTTGTTTCACAGAAAATGATATAAAAAACTTTGGACAGATCTTTTGCTAATGTACTAAGACACATTCAGTATTTACAACAACTCGTATACATTAAGAATCTGGCCCTGAAGTTGGGGCATAAGAGTCAAGGGTAAAGATTTCACTGTCTAAGAAATGTAATGACTTTTTGCTGACTTTCTCTAATTTGTATGCCTTGTCTTATACTTTAGGACTTGAGTTGAGTCAAACTCAAAGCAGCCAGCTCCTTTCTAGCTCCATACTCGACTACACATCATAACTTACAAGATCAAGTGTCAACACTACAGGCTTAAATCAGAAAAACAGATCACTGGGAGAAAACGTGTTGGATTTATTTTTCTTCCTTTTTTATTTTTAAACATAAAGGCAAATTCTAGCACTCTGCACTGATATGAGCCTTTATATTATGTAAATGAAAATACTTCAAAAGGTATAAATAAATCAATGTTTTCAATTCCTTCCTGATGACTGCACATGCTGTTTTGACTCTGAACATTACATACCCACATTTATGATTATTGGTGTACGGAAAGTGTGTGATATAAGCCACTGAAGAATAATCCCTGCTGTCTGATTGAAAAGAAAAAAAAAAAAAGAAGAAGAACAAGAATGAATTAAATTAGAAGTTGCTAGAAATAACTCATACGCAAAAAATAAAACTAAAAGAAAACAATAGCAGTAGCCTAAAGAGACATTTTTTCCTTCAGGAATGAATTCCCATCTGCTTTTAAAGAGCAACATGTTTTTCCATTACTAGAATCACAGCCAAAAACAAGACAATAAAGCAGCAAAGCCACAGGCAAGAGTAGAGGGCAAGTGAAGCTGGCTGACAGAGTATCAGTCGAGGTCCCTCTTTTATAAGCCTCTGCTGTAGTGACAGCTGAACAGCCCCCCGCTGTGCTGGCAACACACTTCCCTCGCTATCCTCAGCAAAGAGGAGCTCCTGGTAACTCTGCTGCATAAAAGGTGCCCTGGAAAAGTGAGGGAAAAGGAAAGAGGAGGAGGCAAACGGTGTAGCCAGCAGGCCACGCTGAGCAGCGGCTGTCCCCTGCAGCCTTGGCCTTTTTGGTGAAATTACCACATTTAGCAGTAGCTCCCTAAAAGCTCATCACAAGTGAGCAGCTCCGCCGACTGAGGATTGCTTGTCCCGTGCACCACAGGTGCCCGTGTTGCAGGCTCTCCCTCCAGACGGGCGTGCAACACAAATCAACCCTTCAAAGGCACGGCAAGCATAAATGCAAATCCAAGTACCCGTGTACAGAATCTGGGCGGACAACACCATTAAAATAGTTAACTAAGACTGAAATTAGCTCTAAAGGT
This sequence comes from Anser cygnoides, assembly GCF_040182565.1. NCBI lineage: Eukaryota > Metazoa > Chordata > Aves > Anseriformes > Anatidae > Anser > Anser cygnoides. The sequence goes on along the minus strand of NC_089876.1, from coordinate 34,726,801 downwards.
CCCTGCACCCCAAGGGGTTCGGCAATTACAGAATCCAAACGTTCAGCTCTTTGGACTCAAATCCCAGGTTTGAGAAGCAGGCTAAATTTTATACCAAAATGTTGCTCGGTGCACACTCAGGGGCTCATTTAAATTCCCTCTGGCATTTTCCCCAAGTTCCTCTAAGGATGGCTGTTCTTTGAGCTGTTTAGGAAGCAGTGTCGATGGTATCCTCCTGAGCTGTTAATGGGTCTGACCTTTTCAGAAACGCTAACGTCCCTTCAGCCAGATGCATTAAATCTCCTCTGCTTGATTAAACTATTAGCAAATCATTATCTCACTGAAGGATAAAATGTTCTTTCCCAGATGAGCAAGCCATGCATAAATTTCAGTGCAAACACTCTTCTGTATACCAAGCCCTACGTTTTACATAAACATGCCAATTTGCGACCCCGTTTTATATATCCATGTGATGAAAGCATACAGGAGGAACACAGATCTTTTTTGGGTCTCGGCTGAGACAAGACGTGATGAAAATCAGCCCGCTTAGGGCGAACAACCCCCAGCCCCATCTCTGCAAAACGCGGGAACGGAACCAGATCTTTCTGCAGCGGCTACAGAGGAGAACGGGGAGATGCGGCGCAATGCCACGACACCCTTGTGCTGATGAGTGATTACCCAGGCACTCACACTGCCCTCGTTCCCAGTCTGTCCAAGCACATTCCGCACGTACGAGGTTCTTGCGAGACCGGCAGTAAGCAAAATCCCATGGGAAGTCCTGTGTAGTTAGTTATTTCCTTTCAAGTGATTCATCCCGTTTATACCAAACACTGACACTCGGAAAACATTTTGAATGCCAGGTATTTCCTCACCTTCCAGCCACCTGTGCCAAACACATCCTTGGTGCTGATAAACGTGTGTAGGAAGGTGGTGATCCCTGATTACCCACACTGGATGAAGGCTGAGCCTCTTTTCCACACCCACCCACACAAAAATGTTCACTTTTCAATGAGTGATATAAATTAATAGATCCGATGCATCAATCCAAGAGAAGCTTCGGAGGTTCATCTGAGGCCTTAATCTTGCTGCGTTTCAATTTGATGGTGTCCTTCATTTTGAAAATTGCATTTCAGGATAACACTGTACCCTAGTGTGAGGATAAGCAGGACTCCTTCAGATGGCAAGGCCATCCAGAAGTGTCCAGCAAGAGTCACTTCAGCCACAGATGCTTTAAATACCAAAGCATATTTTCAAATTACACATTTCTGATAAGATACAAGAATTTTTTTTTTTGTGTGTGTGTGTGTGTGTATATATATGTATCTTAGAAGGTCAAAATTTGAGGGTCCAGTCCCAAGCTTGACATCTTAAGCACTTTCAACATCTGTTGAAGTCTATGGGAATTGAACATGCTCTGCATCTAGCATAATTAAGCATAAAAGGAACAAACATCCTCATGCTTAAAAATGAAAACCACGAGCTTTAGCTAGGATATGATTTCCAGAGTCACAGAACCTTTACTCTTGCCTTTTTTTTCCCCCTGAAGTCTGTCTTTGTAGGCTGCTATATAGGACTAGATCCATTGCCCTTAAAAATGTTAACTAGAAAGCTTTTCCCTTAAGTTTGGAAGATCTTTTCCTTCATGGCAAGCTAGATATAAAGAAAACACATTGTAATTTGCCAGATGTCTTGTTTTCCCTATATCTAAGCCCTCCCTCACCTTTATTTAAGATGCACTTTAGGAAAGAGAGACTGTTTTCTTCCCGATCTCTTAAAACCTTGTTTACCATCCCACACACCTATAATGGAATACATCCTCACTTCTTTTGCAGTTGGTGTCTTCCTGTGTGAGAAAGAGAGGAGCTTTGGAAGGTTGTCGTTGGTTTGGGTGTTTGGTTTCTTCAAACTTATAGTTTAAATATGTCAGTATCTGGTAAACAAGTACATGTATGTTTTGAAATAAATATTTTAATAGTCAGAGGCTTCAGTTGATTAGAGCTAGTGTGCTGCTGCAAAGATACTTTTTTGGCATCAAACGCGCACTCATTTGAGCCAGAGCAAACGTTCGTTAGCTTTTTTTTTCCTCTCTGTGTTCCCATTGAGAGTTATTGCAAAGTGAGAAAGATATTTTTTACATTAACTATTCTATTTCGACTAAGAACCAGTGAAAGATTTACAGGTTCCCAGGTTCCCGCTTTACTATTGTTTCCTGTAAGCATGGAAACTGATAATACTATAGAAACAATGTCAGCCTCTGCTTTCACCATGACCTGCTTTCCACCAATTTAAAAACAGTCAGTCCCATTAGCTTATTTTTACAACCACACTTAAGAATATTACAATGATATCCAGAATATTTAATGTTTTATTATTTCTAACCAACTTTAAACTCAAAACAACTCAACACTTGGTTTCAGTTTCTACCTAAAACCTCCCTCTCTGTACTGCCTTCTCTCCTGGAACAAAAACATAATCTGACAGGGGCTGACATAATAAAAGAAGGTCCCTCACTCTACTGGGTTTATTTTCCTTTTTATTTACCATCTACTTACTAGAATAAAATATTTCTACAGTGGTGAAACAGAGTCTAACTCCCTTGCTCATCCCTTTTCACAAAGTAAACTCCAAGGATTTGAGGTAAGGAATACCCCTTCCATTTCATTTGTAATTATATCCTTTTTTTTTTCTCTTCACAACACAAATCTAATGAAGACATCAGTCTTTGCATATATAAAGGTTGGTGTCCTTCTTCTAGGCCATGTTCCAACTTCAACCTTTTTTCTAACCTTTTTAAAAAATTTGAGATAATGTATAATTTAAAAATCACATGACAAGCAATTTCCTATCAGATTCTGTCCATGTGATTGTGTTCTTTTTTACACAAGAAGTGCTTTAGAATCACAGAATCATTTATGTTGGAAAAGACCCTTGAGATCAAGTTCAGCCACCACCTGACACTACCAAGTCCACCACTAAACCACATCCCTAAGCACAATGTCCACACAGCTCTTAAATACCTCCAGGGATGGGGACCCCACCACCTCTGGGCTGCCCGTTCCAATGCCTGACCACCCTCTCTGTGAAGAAATTCTTCCTGATATCCAATCTAAACCTCCCCTGGTGCAACATGAGGCTGTTGTCTCACGTCCTATCACTTGTCACCTGAGAAAAGAGACTGACGCATACCTCATGGCAACCTCCCTTCACGTAGTCCTAGAGAGCGATGAGGCTCCCCTCAGCCTCCTTTTCTCCAGACTAACACCCCCAGTTCCCTCAGCCACTCCTCGTATGCCTCTGAGGCATACTGAGACTATTGGCATTTTCTATTGTAACAGAGAGCAGCCAATAAGCATGAAAAACCTAAACCGATCCCCAAATGAAAAAGCTAGAGCCCCTTAGTTTTTAGAAGGCCCATCTTGTGTAATGCAAGCTAGCTGTAGTGACATCGTGACAGGAAACTAATCAGACCCAAACAACTCACTTTACTTGCACTTCGTTTCTAAATGCTCCTGTGCTTGTATCTTTAATCATACTTTACAGAAACATGATAAGAAATAAACCAGATAAAACTCCTCAACGTGAATTATAGCAGTGAAAACGCTCTAGATCATTTAGCTATCATCTGACTGAACAATCTCTGGATGAAGACATCTCAAAACTATTAAAAATAATCTTCAGTTATATAATGGTGCAATTTTGCTCAAAATAAAATGCAGAAACACTAGAATTAATCTTATTAAAGTTTTGAGGCAGCAAGACATTTGCTGCTTTAACCATTTTCATTACTCTCAAGGACTAGAGATTTCTCCTCCATGCCTACCAGAGCTCCTTGCTAATGCCACCGCGTCAGGAGAGGAGAATGAAGCCGATGGCATGGCACAGCACAGCCTCTAGCTGAACCGTGCCAGGCGGCAGCTGCCTGGGCATGGCCTTCAGTGGAAATTTCCTAGAAAAAAAACAGGGGCAAGACCAGCTCTGACTGTTCCACCACCACACCGGAGAAACCCACTGGCCAGCATGTGAGAGCTAACAGGCTGTACGGTTACTGCAGACCCGTCCGTACAGCAAACAGACCTACCCCTGTGCAAGGCTCCCATTGCGCTAACGAGAGGTTGAGGCAGTCCTGGGAAAAGGCAGATGCCTTCAGGGCACGGATGCAGCCAAAGAAGTTGCCAGAGTGGGTGGATGGCATGCTTCTTGGTGTCAATATCAGCTCCAAGGCCAAACCTCGCTATTCAGAAACTTCTGAAAGCTATTTCTCACCGTCCTGATTTACAGATTTCAGGTATCCATGAAGACGAGCCTCAAGCACCACTGCAAAGCAGAGCTATCAAGATGCCAGCATGCATTTCAGAAGGGCCTAGAAATAAAGATCAAGTGCAAATCCAAATATTTCTAGAAAGCTGAAGCTTTGTTTGACCTATCCGCTTGGTATAATAAAAGCTAACTGTATAGATGTTGCTCCCCTAATACACTTTTTTTTTTTTTAAACATTAGACTTCACCTGCACTTGAGAGAAGGGAATTCTAATTTACCCTCATAAATTATCTTCCATCTTCTCTCAAATGAAACAGTGGGAAGTAAACACCCTATTTTGCTATCTCGATATATCTTTAACGTACTCATTAAGATAAACATACATCCAGCAGGTGAATAGAGATAACTGGTCATAAGTGATGACAGGCAAAAATATACACATATCTGATCTGAAAAATTGCCAAGTTGGAAGCCAGATGCGTACTAAACTATCCACTTTACTTGCAGTTTATTCAGCTCATGGTAGGAGGATTCAACATATCTCTACATGAAACTCCCTATTTATACAGCATCTTCTAGTCACAAAACTAAGCATTTTCCATTCCTTTTCCAAACAAAGGGTATAACGGTGGAATGGGAACTTGCCATTCAACAGCGGAAACTATTTCTAAAGCTGGGAAGCTGGAGACACTAGGAAGAAAAGGCTTTAATGAAACTGGCCACTGTGCGTGCCAACTGTCAAGACTTTTTATATATTCTTCCAAGGAACACTGACTGAGGCTTTTTCTGTGTTTACTCTTTACATCCCAATTATTATAACTCTTTGAATGATGCCAAAGAACAAAATTCATGAGAAATGCCATATTAGAAACAGGCAGGCTTTTTTCCCCTGCAACTAGTCTGTACTTGTACTCAATGACCCATTAACTTATTTTTGGTTCTGTAGAAAGCCAGCACCAAGACATTTGCGACTCATTATCTAAGCTAAGCACAGGAATTCACCACTAGAGCCTCGGCTGACCCAAATCCAAAGGAAATCCCCATATGCTTGGAATTTCTGAAATACAAGCATTACAGTTGTTGCCTGGTAAGAAAACAGTTTCCATACACAACGGAGGATATGTTTACATTTATGTTTTTGGAGGCTTATAACTTGGACAGAAGCAGACAAATTTTCCCAGGACAGCAAAACTCTTATCACTGACATCGGGGTAAAAACCTAGTAATGGTTCAAGTCACTACTCTTCAGCACATAGGCGGTATAGCTGCAACAGTTCCCTAGACCAACTTTTAAGCCTGCAATAAGAAGTTGATTACTGCTTTCTTTTTTTTCATTATAAGATCCCACATTCTGTTGCAAATAGAAGTCCTACACAAAAAAGTTTTGCTCACTGCTTTGCCTTTGAAGTCCTACATAGAACAGCTTTGCTCACTGCGTTGACCCCATTCATTTGTCCCCAGAGCACAGTTTGTCCTGTGCTGCGGAGGAGGAAGGCTGTAGTGGATTTGACTTTGGTCCCTGCCCTTACACAGCTTCCTGGAACAAGCCTGGAGGCTTGTCTGGACACCACAGCTGCACATGGCAAGGTCTGACCCCATTCCTTTGACTTGGAGAAGTATTCACAGCAGTGTCCTCACCAGCCAGAGGTTACTTGTGGGCAGTGCTGCATCATAAAACATAGCAGCATTTACGTGGTAGCTAAATGAGCAACGTCTTCCCTGGAAGACATACAGCATATCCAACGGCCAGTCGGTTGAGAAGGGCCATCAGTGCCATAGGAGTCACGCAAACGCTTCAGAGTCACCCTCTCTTTTGAACCAAGCCAAAGATTTAGCTTTGCCCTTGTAAACAGCATACAGAAAGATGGAGGAAGCTAAGGAAAGCAAATCACATTTTCCACTCTGCTATGGAAAAAGTAAAAGGTGACTATGTAATTAGAGATGGTACGATAATGCATTCGCTAGGACTGGCTACAATAAGGTGGAAACTTTAACTCCGGTATTTCATACCTTTTAAGAGGTCGAATTGGCAACCTTAATGACATTTTCTGAATTTTTGAAGTAATACAATTACTTTCAATTAATCAAAATGAAGAAAACATGAAATATTCTTTCATGAGGCACTGCCATGAATAATATTCAGGGACCACTGTGCTGACCACTAACTATAATTACCAGGCAGCAGCATCTGAAGAAGTTTCGCCCCCTACCCAGGACAGGACATCATAGCCTGACAGCCATTGTCAGAAGCTGACTAACTGACAGCAATGAGCTATAACAGCAAGTGCTGCTGTGAGCTCTTGATTATATGGAACAGGAAAATATGAGCCTCAAAGTGACCGGTGACTCCTTTGCAATTCCCTTATGCTGTCTGAGAATTGTCTCTCCTTCCTCAATCTGAATCTGTTTGCCACAATCCTAAATCATAGAATGCAACAGGGTCCCTCCCTGGGGATGCAGGGAGGCCCAGTTGAACTGTGTGGACATCTGGGAACACTTGCCCCCATCTCCTTGCACTCAACCTGGCACCACACCCTTAATAGAGCCACCTTACTATGGCTCACCCTTTCCCTGGCAGCAGTACTCTGATGGAGATCTTGAGAGAAAAAAACAAAAACAAACACATTGTAGTCTGGTTTCTGAGCAGAAACACAGAAATCACAGTATACATATCACAGTATATATCTGTCAAAGTCTTTCTTATAATTCTCCCCGCCACTTAGAGTAGACTCAAGGAATAATACCTGGATGATGCTCTATTTCAATTTTAAAAATACCATTTTGTGCATTGACTCTGTGGCCATGACCATACAGAAAGTTTTACCTCTGCTCCTGAATATTTGTGTGTGTGCTGAACGAGTTCCACCAAGCAGACTTCCTCACTGACTGGCATAGACCGAAACTGAAGTCTGAAGATTTCCTCACGAGTGGCTGCATCTGGCAACGGCACATAGATAATTCTGTCTATTCTTCCTGGTCTTAGCAAGGCCTGCAATGAAAATGTCACAGGAAAAGTTATAACAAATGACACATCACATCAATAAAGTAAAAAAACATAAGTCGATTAAAAACAATAACAAAAAACCCCAAACAAATAACCAACAATTTCAGCAGAAGCAAAGAACTGCACAAGAACAATCAAGCTTATGTGCACAAAGGGGTTGTTCCCTTATGCAAAAATGAATCAGTCACTGAAAAGACAGTAATGCTATTCAGCTTGTGAAATATCAGTTTATGGAAAAAAGGCATCATAAAGGAACTATAGTCATTTTCCTAAAATAATAATTTTAGGCTTGTTGCAAGGTGTGCTGGAATGTTAGGACTTGGCAAAAGGACAGGTGGCAATGGACATATCCCAAGCTCAGATCTTCAGTCAAGACAACAAGCAGAGGAAAAAGACATTGAAGTAAAGCTTACATTCTGTATTCATGTTGATTTATCCCATATTATTAGTGCTGTATACAGAAGAGCAGATTACTCTGTTAGGCTTTCACACGCAGTAAGGTAACGATAGACAGAGGTCAGAGATGTTTCAAAAAGGGAAAGAAAAAAAAAAACAAAAAAAACCACCACAGACATGCAAAAGCACTGTAGTCTAACACCTTTTAGCATCAGCTTTGGACTGTCAGAAGAACCTTTCTCCTGTGCCACAAGAGAGTTGAAAATTCAACAAATTAATAGTTACAAGGTAAGGCCCCAACTTTGCAGCCTCATGTGTGTATATGGGACAATGACCACAAAGGGCAGCTTTAAAGGGTTCAGACTGGTCTGGAGGAAAAATCTCTTCTCTAGGGGAGAAGTGTGGCCTTGGGGCAGGTCACTGGGGAGGCTGCAGAAACTCTGTCCTTGAGGTTTTTGAGGCTTGGCTAGACGAAGCCAAGCCCTCCCTGGCCTGTGTTGGTCCCGTGCTGGGTGAGTGGGGGGGCTGCAAGGCCTCTGGAAGCTCCCTTCAACCAACCTGTCTGTGATTCCATGGTTTCTGGACTAGCTCAAAAAGTAAACGCTATCTATATATAAAACAATTATATCTGATATGTAGGAGAAGCCAAGCTCTTAGATTTATGAGATGAGAGGAAGCTCGTGTCCCTGTATTTCTAAAAATCTCCAAGATTTTAAAAAAAACTGTCTACAGTAAAAAAAATTAAAAAAAAAATCCTCCCAGCCTTTCCTACTTGACATTTGAGAAAAAAATGTGCATTGCAAATGTGCATAAATAGTATTTAAAAAGTATTTTTAAAAACTAAACAATGTTTATAAGATTCAGCATGTAACCTAAATTGTTTTTATGTTATGGTTCTCCCTTGGGCAGAGTAGTTTGAGTTCCAGATGACTAGAGATATTGCATGGCTGTCCTGGGCTGTCAGCCAATAAGTCTTTTCCCAGCCTGATCATGTCAGTGAAAGTCATGCTGAAAAAATAGTAGGAAAGAGCTTTCCTTCCTGCACAGCATTGATCAAGTTAACACCCTTCCTAGAGTTTCTTTAAAAAGACTGTTGTGGTGCTTCAGAGTGGAAAAATGTATCCTGAATGTTAAGAGATGTCTTGTTATTTTTAAAACAGAATGTGAAAACGTTCAGCAGAAAGTGCACGGCTCTGTTTCATTGAGCTACGCAGGAACAGAGCAAGGCTCCACAGGGAAGACTAAAGGCCCGTATCTAGTCCAGTACCCCATCTCTGGCAATGGCCAATGCTGGATCCCTTCAAAAAAAAAAAAAGAGTGAGAAGCCAACCATCCACCCGTATTTCCTTATCAGACGGTGCTACCTGCCACAGCACTCTTAGCCACTGAAGAACTCGACACACTAATGGTAGCGCAACCAGTGTGTAATTTGGTGTCTAGGCCATGCATTTATCGGGATGTTGCCATTTTTTGCCAACACACTTGAAAGAGAAATTTACATGTTTCAAGACTAGGCTTGGAGGGAGCGGAATTATACTGCAATTGCATTCTGCATGCTCTTAAGGAAATGCCCATAGCAAATTCTGTTATTTAGAAGAAACATGAAATGCTCACAAGAATACAGTGGTACACCTCTTTTAAGTCAAAGCAGGTTTAATCAGGAAGCCTAGATAATTAGAACATTTTCTAGAGACAGCTTAGCTCACACTAATGAATGACCAAGGCTGCACAAGTGGGACAGAGAAGTGTTTGGTGGAAAGAAAGTCTGATCAGCTGGGACCGAGAGCTGGAGCTAGCAGCTTTCTGCTGAGATACAGTCTCTTAACAGGATGCAGCACCCGATCTTACAAAGCACAATTACAGATGTCAAAAAATTAATATTTTTTTTTCTCAGTTATTTAAAATTGGGTTTCCTCCAGTTTGTCCCAAATGCTTTGTGTTTTCTATATACGGTCTTAGTTGGAGGCCCGAGTTTAAAACATGCTATCATTACTTTTTGTTACAGTCAGGCCTAGGGACCTTATCCAAGACAGCCAGATGTGCTGGGAACCCTACAAAAAAAGCACAAGTCAGCCTCTGTAGCACTTCCTGCTTAAATAGACATAGACAAAAAGGAGAGGAGAGAAAACATTCGGTAACCTGACTTGAGAGAAGAGTCAAATTTCCTCTTACTTCCAAACAGAAAAACAGATTCTGCCGAGAAATGGTCTCCACCAGCCCTCATGACAGGACAGGCAGATGGGGAAACCTGGAAGACCCTGGGCACTGCCCAACTGCTCCTCGCTTCGCTGTTGCATTGCTTTTCCCTTGGGCAAGCTCCAAAGGAGCTAAGAGCAGAGGAAGAGGCCACAGGTGGGCTGCAGAGCTGGTGTGCTGCCCGCTGGTCTGAAAGCGCACAGAGCAATGTCAAGCCGAGGCCATTCTTGTTTGCAGGCCATCATCTCACCCTCTTGGGCTAGATGTTGAGGCCTTTGGTCTCTGTGTACTGCTCACAGACTTATTTTTCTTTTTTGGCCTAAATAACTCAGAAATCAGAACTGAGCTGCACATAGAGGTTGGCACTAAGGGAATAAGATCTTTCTTGATGTTTTTGCACACTGTTGAAGTTTCTCCTGGAGGAAAATGAGTTCTTTCTAGGTTGCTTAGCGAAGCCTATTGTAGGATTTGGTGCAGACATCTGCAGTACCTTTAACACTGAGGCCTTTATGGATGGTGGCACCTTCTTCCTCAGCGCCACTTTATCTGCAGAAATAAAGAAGGTGTTTGGAGGTGGCTGCTCCAAGTGCTGTGACTGACAGGCCGTTCAGGAAGACGGACTTCCCACCTTGCAGCTTGCTCATTGGAAACGGCACAGGGAGCAACAAGCACACCCAGGTCACCTCAGGACCACCCCACAGCCCTCAGGGCGCAGCAGGCATGGTGGCATGGGAACCCACCATTGACCACAGGCTGGAGGTGAAGCCACCTGCAATTGACCTTCGCTGCTGAGCTGGAGGAGGAGAAATTTGGCAAGATAAGGTGGCAGCAGCAGCAGCAGGAGCGAGGCTTGGCTGTCTGTGCAAGAGGAGAGGAGAGGAGAGGCAGCTGGGGGAGGGTGAAGAGTTGAAGTGGGGCTGCAGGTTCGGGCAGATATGAGCTGCTGGGAGTACAAAATTAACTGCTTGCGGCTGGGAGATGCAAAACTGATTTGAGGCTAGGAGCACACAGAAGGTGGGAAGTTGATGGGGCCAAAATTAATTGATGTGTGCGCAGAGCTACATAATTCACTGATGTTGAGATGTGAGGGTTGCATAATTTATGTAGGCCAGGAAAGGGCACAAAATTAAGTAGTTGGGGTTTTGGTAGAAACCAGAACGCTTCATACCATTAAGCAATTCTTTTGCAAGTTTATGTAATTTTTTTGTTGTTACCACAACAGTTATGAAAGGGGTCTGAGTGCCCACACATGGAAAGATTACTAGTAGTAAATATACACAATATTCTTCAGGGGAGCAACAGGGTTCAGGAAAGTGAGATAACCATCACGTAATACGTGGTATCATCAATAGTAAAAACACACTTTAATTAAGAAGAAAATACTGCCCTTTCAAAAAGAAATGATTAAATTCTTTAGTAATTAAAAGAGAGCATTACTTCCAAATACAGCATTGGAAAAGATAGCCGATTCAAAAATGTGTATTTTGTGTGCAATTATGAAGTTAATTATTTCAGGAAAGAAAACTTAAATATGTAAAGCCAAGGAAATATTTGTGGTTCCTGGTAAGAATGGACTAGAATTAACTTCAGGGCTTTGCTAATTTTTTTCTTCTTTTCCTTTTCCTCTTTTTTTTTTTTCCACACATAGTTTTTTCAAAGAACGCTTACCCATTTCAAGAACTACATTGTCAAACAATGCAGAATTGTAACACTGACAGAAGCATGCACAGATGATGAGCTTTGTCTGGGATGGACAAAAACGCTTTCCTACTGACACACTTCTTCAGCCACGTCTACACTCACCAAAATTTTCTTGATTGGATCTTATAACAAAACTACATGGATTAAATACAATTACAAAAACATAGCAAACTGACACAATTTTCAATAGCAAAACGTAACTTGCATAGCAAAGCATACGCTGCAGAGGAAACTGCAGACTGAGGTGTGTAAGAGAGCAAGTAGGTTCAGCAGGTAACGGAAGTTCACCTGGAAAATTAATGTTACTGCGTGTTGTTCTCTGCTGCAATCAATCTCCGCAAGTAAGAACAGATTTTTATATTAAATTTAAGGCTTTTCCTTTCAAGTACATGCTTTTTTTTTTTTTTTTTTTTTTTTTTTTTAAATACGGGACCTACAAAATGCAACTAAAAGTTTAATCCTGCCCTTACAGTCCATTGGGATTAGACTACAGATGAAAATGAGAAAACTGGAAATAACAGAGCAATCTGTTTCCTTTGTAACTAAATCCTTCCAACTTGAATTAACAATTGCTGTTTATGAACCCTGGTTGTGGTCCCTATTTACACAAACTCCTGATTATGAGAGGTACTTTATAACTTGTAATCTAATTTAGTAATGCAAATCTTTTGACTTTCATCATTACACTACTTGAACATATGTAAAGTATTTAGAAGTAAGTTCCTGTAGCCTGCACAAGCCATAACTGTTTGTGAGATCCTTTCAGTGTTCCTGCCCACATGTTAGGACAGATGTATTGCAAGCGGGGAAAGTATTGAGACAGGAGAGACTAAGGAAGTGAATTTGTTAATAACGATGAAAGGGCCTTCCTGCACCATCATATTCATCTCTTGCAGGATTGGAGTCAGCTCCCATGATGGTGTTTCTCCTACCGTTTCAAAGCTCACCTTCGTGCCTAATATTTTCGTTCTTACTCTGTGCCAGGGCAGGTCAAGATCCCAGTGCAACAAGCCAGGAAGCGCTTAGCACTTCAGGATCATCAAAAGTTTCAGGTAAGGGAAGCTCATCCATGCTGTTCATTAGACATGCTGCTGGAATCTCTTTGCAACTATGGATTAACTAAGTAAGGTTAGAAGGTGCTGAGGGGAAAAGACAGGCAAGCAAAAATGTTTGAGTATCACTATTAAAAACTATGGCCCACTGGAGAGCCAAATTTTATTGTTCTACAAGGTTTTTCTTCCCCCTCCATCTAGCACAAGCTTCTTCAGGAGGCAACCTTGAGGTCCTCTGTTTCAGGTGACACACTTATGTGCTGTGTCACAAGGATGGAGTCCTGTAATTACAGGCTCCTGAGTCAAGCGATACTGCTTTTTTCTTGCTAAGAGCCCCTTTCCCCACACTCTTCCTCCTCCCCACTTTCCTCCTTCTGTGCCAAAGGCTGTCACCACCTTCAGCACATGCCAACATCTCTAACCAGTTCCCCTCTTTGATGACTTGTTTGTTGGTCACCACCCTTGTACTTCTCCCAAGATTTGTGCAGATTATTCTCTGTTCTCGTTACACAACATCTACAATTGCACTTGGGGTGGAGTAGTTTGTGTCTTTAACTTACGGTATATCCACTATTTAAAAAACTTCATTTGCGAACAGATTTTTATTGCATATTACTGAAGACTAAGTCCTGCAAAATGCTGCATTTTCCTATTATCAGTCCCTATACAAAGACTTCACCTTCTGCATAGATTTCTAAAAATCAGGCTATACAACCCTTCTGTCATGTCAGTCTTGCTCAAGACCTGGAGCATTGTGCAAGTTGACAAGAAAAGACATGATAAGTTTGACAGCAGGTGTTCAGGAAGAATGTGCACTATCAAGTGGCAGTGAGCACAGCATGAACATTTTACTCAGGCATAAACCATAAGTACTAATTAAAGGCAGAGAACAAATATATGGTTTGATATGCCGACAAATAGTAAAACAACTCGGATGATATAAACTGTTTCCCTGTTCGAGTCAAAACCCAGATGAAGCGATACAGGGAGTTAACCATCTGAAAAATAAGTATGTAACCTGTCCTTGACTGTTAAGCAAATGCCCCTGCTTGCGTAGGATTTGTCTGCTTGCTTTTCTTATCCTCCAGGTGTAAAACCAGTAGTTTATCTTTTTACTTCAACCACTGATTTTTACCCGTTTGCAGTTCATGTCATCAGCAGAGGGAACCTTCTCCGTGTAATTCACAGCATACTCTGAAATTGCTCTCTTTGCTAGCTACTGACAGGAAACAACACCTTCAGCTGTCATTACAGATTGTTCCCTTAACTTGTTACAGCAAAACTGAGCTTACCCTACAGTTCTAGTAAGCAGAAAAATTAAAAATTCATCTTTTCCTATGAAACGAAACTTGGCAAAAGAACTTCTGCAACTCAACAGAAACCACTGGTGTCCCTTGTTTGAATGACATACCTGGCTTCTGCAACTTATCCAGCAAATCAGCCATTCCCACTAATGGTGGTGAGTTGAAACAGGTAAGAGTGTTACTTAAATGACTAGGTTTTAATAGGCATTGCTAAAAGTGAAAGCATTTTGAGCCTACACACGGCCAAAGCATTCAGAGCTGCTTGTGATTTGGAGCTATCTTCTCTCCCCCACACCTGCTGTCAGGCACGGACGAGGTCCCGCTGCGGGCTGGATGCCCGACCACCGCAGCCACGCTCCCACCAGGAAGCCAACCCAAAATGCCCTGGCACCCAGCGATGCTGCCAGGAGCCTGCTGTCTGCTCTGCAGCCCTCACCAGGCTGTCAAATGCTGGGGTTTCGGGCTGCTCCAGCTGGGAAGTAGCTGTGCCTCTGCCTTTGGGGATATGGCACCAGGCATGCAGCGCCAGGGATTATTCAGCTGCCTTATCTTGCCTATACAGCTCGGGAAAGAGGCTCCTGCTCCCTCCTGCCGCCTCCTGAGCTCATCTCCCACAGCCCCTCCTGTGCAAGGGGCACGGGTGGCAGGGCTAAGGCCTCTCCGCCATCTATCCAAACTGCTTGCTGACAATGAAAACAGCAGAAAAACCGTGCAAAAGCAAACAAAGAAAACCACCCACCAGCCTTGCATTTCCACGCCTGCACAAAGTTGGACGCACCAAAATATCCCAATCTTTTTTGATCAGAGTAACAACATCATCCCAACCGCCGTGCATCCCAGTCCTGCCGCAGAGTTTGATAAAGATAGCTAATTCAAGGGGAATCGCAGAGAAAGAGGGCTTGAGGAGACTTGTTTCCTTGCAGCAATGAGACCATGTAAACACAACTGCAAGGAACAATGTGCTCCTTGGCCTATGCAGACAATACCAGAGCACGTTTTTATGTGTTTTTGTTCAGATAGGATTAAAATATCTCAAGAAACGGCGTTTCAATCACTTCTCTTGGCAGAAACATCTGCAGGCAGATACTCTGCAGCTGCAGAACTAGTATCTCCATGCTTTTTTTCCCTGATATTTCAAACAGTTAAATTGGCCAGTTGGCACGACTTACTGCAGTGCTCATTGGGAGCCAAGCTTTGCCCAGGCCTCCATCTATAAAAGTCTAAACCTGTCAGTAACACACCACATTTTCAATGCAATAAAAGCAGTGCAAATCCAAGCAACCCTACTGATATGATTCCAGATACTCCAGTTCGCCACAACAGAAATTCAGCTCAAAAATCAAGCTTCTTGAGTGTATTCAGAGACATGGCAAGCTCTGACAGCAGAATCAGGCTCTCCTCTGCTCTATGTTGTCAATACGGTCTTAGAAAAACTGAGGCAATTTAGCACATTCTCCACAATCAGCCCATACTTTCAGGACAACCTAATACAAGTGTTCAAGCCATGAACTCTTTGCAAAAAAAGGTGCTTGGCTTTGCTGCTTCTTCTTGCTCAGGCTGCAGCTCCCGTCCCTTCCTTGTGCCCGCGCAGGGCGGCAGAATCTCAGCTCAGGGCTGAGGCTCTGGCTTCATTTGCAAGGCGAACCTCAGACACAAGCTGTTGTTCTTGCCACATGGCAAATCTAAGCAGCCTCACTGCAGTGGCGTGAGGAGAGAGGATGTCCCAAGTTTTGGCTGCTGTCCCGCAATGTTAGTAAGAAGCAGGAGCGACCTAGGATTTTGCCACTTGCTGGGTTGCACGGAGAGGTTTGTATATGGACGAGGAATCGCAGCTCTCCTCCCTCTCCTCTAAATGCTCTGCAGCGCTTCCTCCCTGGTTTCTAACAAAATGATTTTTAGTAAAGTTAACTGAAGAAAAAAAAAATCTATCATCAGCTAATAAACAATGTAACACACCCTCTTCAGTGTATGTTTACATAAGGGAGTCCTCCATGCTCCCGTCTAAGAGGTGCAAAACCTCAGGAATGTCAGCTCTTTTTTTTTCTTTTCCCTCTTTTTTGGGGTGGGGGTTTAATAAAAGAACCCCTTTAGAAAAGATAACAATTACATGTAATGGAACCTGGAACCAGACTCTTTTGGCAATTAATCACCCAGGAGCCGTTGCAATCCTGCAGGCTGTTTCTGACAGATTTTGAGAGCTTTACAGGAATCACTGGGATAAGATGTGCCTGGGCTGGCTCCTGACAGGGACCGATCATGTACAAAGTGGATTGTTGGTTTGGGTTTTTTTTTAGTCTGTACTTTCATACACACACACACACAAACGTGTGCACCCGTATGCACATTTATACAGAATTCTCTCTCTACATACATGTATGCGGAACAACTGCAGAACTCATTCATTAGCCCAGAGGCAGAAAGAAAGAAAGAAAGAAAGAAAGAAAGAAAGAAAGAAAGAAAGAAAGAAAGAAAGAAAGAAAGAAAGAAAGAAAGAAAGAAGGAAAGAAAGAAAGAAGGAAAGAAAGAAAGAAAGAAGGAAAGAAAGAAAGAGAAAGAAAGAAAGAAAGAAGCCTTTTCTTCCTCTCAGCAAAGTAGAGCTATCCATCACTTAACAGAGATACTTCCTGTTTTCAAGCAGTTGGGAAGGCATGACTTCCAACCCAAATACTTGGCTTGGCAAACTATTCCTGTGTTGACAGATGCTTTTATAACCACTTCATTCCACCTGAAGTTTCAGCATAAAAGGAGGTGGTTTTTTTTCTTTTCTTTTTCTTTTTTCTTTTTTTCTTTTTTTCTGAGGGAGGAGAAAGGGAAAGCAGAACGGAGAGGAAAGGGAAGGAAAAGGAAGGAAAATACCACAGTTATAACAGCTGGATGACAGAGGTTAGCATAGCTCTGACAGATGTTACCATATAACCTCAAAATGACATGTTAGCGAAAAAAAACAAAACCTGTTCCTTGTAGGAAAGAGATTTTTGAACTCCTGCCAAAATATTACAGTTCTCCTCAGAAGCTTTTGAAAGCCATAACAATGATCTACCACATAATACAGTATTTTCCACAAAAAACCTATGCCATATTACCATTGCACCGACTGGGTAAACTATCAGCACTGGAGGAGATTCTGTTCAGAAGAACAACTTCTCCTGAAATGACAAATCACACAGCAGGTCAGCTGCATCAGGACCTGCCTAGCAGCACCTTTTCCTATTCTGTGTTCTGTTTTCGTAGGATTCATAAACAGAATTCGCTCTAAACACTTCTCAGGATTGAACACTTCAGTGCGTGACAAACAGCACTAAAAATCCATTGCACACTGAGAAGATATATTTGTGAAGTTGCCCGATCCACTTTACATAACCTTTTGTCATATCGGTTTCTGTACTGCTTACACCTGGTTACTTTGGTGACTATCCTACCACAAAAATCTTGATGACTTTCCCTGGCTTGTGACCAAATTTTACAAACCTGTCTAACAAACTACAGATAAATAAAATGTACAAGAAATGTTCACAGACCAACACAGGTATGCGAAACAAGCTGCTTCTAAAAAACAGATCAGCAGGGATGGAAGCAACATCAGTGAAACAATTCAGAAGAAGTTTCAAACGGAAATCAATAACTTTCCATCATTAAAGCCAACACTATGGCAGAAAAAAAATAGTTTCTGGTTTTCATTATTTGAAAGATGTCATTTTACTATCACGGAAGACCATTTGAAGCAACGAAGTAGGTACTGGTCACAATAACTGTAAGCTCATGGAAAAGTCATTCAACTTGTAGAGAGAACAAAGTCACGAAAGAAGAAGAAAAATCACTCATTTATTCTTGCAATTGGAAACCAAGGTGATCTCTTTAAAATCTTTCTCAAAACTTATTTTCCAACAAGACAAGGAGCAAAACAAACAAATCTTGGTTTAAACCTCTTTCTTGGGGAGGTGCAGCCCACCGGCCCCTTACTAACACACACATATTAGGTACAATCCAGCTGCCTACTGCCATTTGGGACCACCTAAGGCATCCAAGATATCTCCACAAAGCCAGCAGGTATTACAATAAGGCCTCCTCTCTGCCAAAGGGGATAGCTGTTTGCTAGCCAGGAGCTCGCTGAGCATAACAAATAGCTCCAGATGCTTGCGTTCAGGCCACCCAGTCCCACTTATGCTTTTGGTATAGGAACAATCAGAAAACACACTAGGTTTTTAACTCATTACCTGATAGTCCAGATGTCTGAACACCAATAAAGCCCCCTCCCCCTTTCAGAAAATGCACTCTTAACTAATTTTTAGTTATAACCTGAGGAGAAAAAAGAAACAGATCGGTATATACAATCAGAAAGAAGCTGCTAACCAGCATCCGCAAAGAGGCAGGCACATGGTAATGCACTGCTTGCTGCAGGGTGTCTGGCAGCAGACATGCAACGTGAGTCTTCAAACACGGCCACGCAGCTGAGGAGCACCTCAAGGAAGACGGGCCCTTTGGGAACAGCCAGCTGTGGTCATTGAGGATGCCGCTGCCCTCACAGCGCAGGTGACATGGCTCCAGAGGCTGAGAAAGTGCGGGGCGTGCAAAAGAACTGCACGCTCGACTACAAAACCCCAGATAGCAACATGCCAGGATATTAACATAGTCAAGACACGGCCTAATTAAGAACAGCAGAGTGCTGGCTGGGTCAGAAGCCAAGATACTCTGCTTCAAGAAAAGGCCTCGGCAGACATGCCTTCTCTTATTATTGCAAGCAGACAATCACTGACTTCCTCCACCCGGATGCAGGAAGACAACCTGGTGGTTTTCTCCCTCAAACAGGCAGAAACCACTTTGTGTGTTGATCTTAGAAACTGGTGGGTGGTGCTGCGATTACATAAATTACAGTGCTTACTGTAGTTGTCAGTCGCAAGTGACAGATACAGCTTGGACTCTGGGATTAAAATATGTACTTCCTAGTCATTAGGCCTGGAGCACTGCTGATACAAGTCCCGAAATCATTTTACAGGTCTGCCAAGTGTTTATAGACCCTAATAGATGTGAAATATTGGATGAAAAATTTTGGTGCCAACCAACTCAAGATTTTGCCCTATATTGGCAGGAGTTCCCTCAAACATACGCGAGATTGCTGACCACTGTCCACCTGGCTTTCTCCTGACTGTCCCCTACTTTTTAAGTCACCTGTAATGCTTCCATCTCCAAGCACTTTTCAATGGAGGAATTATTTTGGTCAGCCCCTTTTACATCATCTACAGTCAGCCGGAAGGCATTCCTGCCATGACAGACAGTCTGGCATCAGATCTGGCTTCATTCTTACCACATATCCTAGATATTTCCATCTTCATTTCTGGATAATTTAAGAGATTAAGTCTTGTTCAACTCCCTGACGAATCTCAGTATTTGTTATAAATTCATTTCATTTAATGCCTAGTATTTCCCTGAGGCATTTACTTTCAAAAGCTTTTAGACGTCTGTCTGTACCTTTGGTGGATTTCCAGCTTTCAAATCCATCTGTTAAGGTGGAAACAAAATTTCAGGGGAAGATTCATAGATCAGTTTTAAACTGTAGATGCTCAAAACCTGCATCTTCTTTATGCTGGTAAATGCAGCTGCTCTCTTACTGATATATATTATTATTTCTTTCTAGACATTCTGTTAGTTCACACTTAATGCCACGCAACGTGAAGATGCCTGTTCTGTGTACGGCTTGTTTTTGTGTTTTTGTATCACATTATTGGAGTTGAAAATTACTGTGGTTCTCATTATGTCTATTTGGTTTTTAACTTTTTTTTTTTCCCTCCTTTGTGCATGAGTGTCTGTTGGTCTGCTGGATCTGGGTTGCCTCGAAAATAACCTAGCTGTGGTTTCTGTTAAGTAACATAATGCATGATCTACCTGAGTCAACCTTTTCTCTCGCACTCTTTTTTCCCAGTTAAAAGAACAGTGGCTCCAAACAGCAGAGGTGAAAGACTGCACCTCTGCTTGACACCATTGTCTGCATGAAGCAGTATTCATCCTGTCAATACATACTTCAAGCAAGTAAGCTGCTCCTTGATCTAAAGCCTTGATGAGGCAATTACTTCTCTTAACATATCCTGTCATTCCAAGATGTTACAGAGTCAATCCTGATGGACAAAGTCAAATATTATCTTTAAATCTAGGAATATAATCTAGGTTATAAAACAGTGGGGGGGGGGGGTGTTTTAGATTAGTTTTTTCCTGAGTTATGGTATGGATTAAATCCAATCAGCAAATGATCTCTGTTCTACTGAACTTGAACTGCCTTTTTTTCTGCCTGAGACAGCACAGGAAAAGTCTTTTCTACCAATGGAAAAAAACACTTTTTCTACTGACTCAATACTTAAAAAAATTCAATTACTTTTATCAATATTTTTTTTCAACATCTTCTGGAGACTGTCTACATTCATAGCTTTCCCCGTTTTTAGCTTTTGTATCAAGTCTTTCCCTTCATGCTGTGAGCTTAATATCTACTTAGAGATACTTTATTTGATAAGACTGATAGATTACTGCACTGCTCAGCTGTTTAGTATTACCATTGCTTATTTTCATCCCTTTTTGTTATTAAGATTTGTTTTTTCCCTAGTAGGCCTCTTGAAGGATATAAACATATGCTGGTAAAGGACTTCCCAATCACCTTCTTAATGCTCATTTACGCTTCTCTGATAAGGTCACCTATGTATCTCTTCTTGTAATGCATTTACTCGTGAATCATTTATAAAATTTTTAAGATTATCTAACTTACAGGTTTTTTTCTTTTTTTTTTTTTTTCAATTTCTGAAGGATATTTCTAAACATTTAATTTGCACAATTTTCTCAACTTTTACATTTACAAACCTACTGTGATGTCTTAATGCTTGGATGTCTGGAAAGCTGTATTTACTATGCAAGCTATAAAACTGCCACGCAGAAAGGACCAAAACTGAACTCCTGAGGTGAATTTTGGCTCTTCAGAGAGGCTTTCTAGTTAAGTGTTGAGAGAGTATTACTCTTATTTAGTTTACAGGTGTTCAAATAGGTGGAAGCTTTCTAAATGAACAAGCCTACACTCCTTATGGAATGCAAATTTTGGAAGCCTCCATTAATACCCAAACATACATGTTTATAAGTTTTTGCCATACCCAATCTGTATGGTTTTGTTTGTTTGTTGTTGTTTCCAAATCATACAATGAGAAGCCATTTTGGTTGTATCCTGCTGCCAGTGTCACAGAATCCCACTCCACAGCACTGAGGAACTGTAATCTATTAGCCAAGCAGAAAAAAATACTGGATGACACCATCATCTAAAAGAAGCTCTGTGTTCTCCCTATCAAACCTAATGGGTGAGTGATTGCTCATTTGCAAAGTGGAAATGGGAAATAAAAATACCTTCAGTGTTCCTAGCTAAGATCTTCCCTGAACCTGATGGCATTTGATCTGAAAGCTTATTAAGTGACTTGCTTAGGAGTCACTTTGAACGACAAGATTTATTTGGGCTCTAATCATTGTTTAGAAATAGATTTGAGCTGTAGTCAGTTTAACATAACCGTTTGATTACTTCATTCGTCTTTCTGTAGTTATACTCAGAAGGTGCCATGTAGGCATGCAACGTATCATTTAATACGAACAACAGCACAGTTCGGGATACAGTTAGGAATAACATGCCCTGAGTTTGATGTTGCCCAAAGGCAATGTGGCTTGTAAGGAGACATCTATCTTTATTTTCTATTGATCTGGATTTCCCAAAGCATTTGCAAATTGCAGGAACTGTATCAACAGACATCTGTATCAGACATCAATACTCAAAGCTGACCGCTAATGAAGAGAAAATCTGCATGATTACCCTCTGGATACGGACAACTCTTGAACTCTAATGTTAGCAAAGGAATGTAAGAAAAAAAACTACTTCATATTAGTAACTACATCTCTAACAGAGTGCTTCAAAACCATTGAGATTTCCTCCCACATATCTTTAATTTTTAATATTATCCTCATATTCATTCTTCAAGTTTCTGAATCCACAAAGCTGTGCTTTGGCTGAAGGCCAGAATATGCAGGATCAAACATTTCATTTTAGTCAAGCTGCTCAGATAGAAAAATCAGAATTTCAGATTCTTTCTGGGGATGCAAAGATATAACGTTATTTGTTTCAACAGCATATACATGAAGAAATTAGTTTATGGGAAGTCCACGTCAGGGAACTCAGCTCCTCTCATGATGAGCACCAGAACTAGAACAATGACAGAAGTGGGGAGAACTGCATGCATGTTCCCTGAAGGCTTGCACATTTCCACAAAATCCAGATTTGGCACATAATAAATCCCAATGAAGAATTGCCACAGTCACAGGCTCTGTGTAAACAGTACTCTAAAGTGCACACATCCGCAAAAGAAGTACCCTCCAGGGACTTAAGGGGACAACAGTGGACCCAAACAGAAGAAGAAAGTCCTTTGTTGGCCACTGCCACTTACGAAAGCGACCCCATTTTGAATTTATCACACACCAGATACCATCGGGGGGAATTAAGTTGGTCTAAATTTAGTTTTTGACACAAACCACATTGTTGTCACAAGACGCCATTGACCCATGAGGAACTCCACTTAATGGAGACAGGGGTCCTGGTATACAGTAGTCAGGACATGCACAACCATTTAGTACCCTAACAGCATGTAGAGGATGGGGGCTAGGTAATGACACCATTTTACTGTAGACTTCCAGGCAGCAAAATGCACTTGGCTATGGAACACCTTTGCACACACAGTGGCAGAAGCTCCAGTTCTTGAAACTTCAAGACTGAACAACCTATTAAAAAGATTTCTGCACAGAATGTTCCTATATATATGCACAGCACATGATGGCATTTCCCAGCAGTTACTCTTTTAATCTATATCTGCACTTCCATATTTTTTCCAATGCAGAAAACAGGAAACAGTTTGCTTTTCAACAGGCATTACTTAAGAGATTTCTTTGCGCTGTAATTTCTGCCACAAAGGGTGCTGACAATGAATCAAAAAAAACTGTTTTTAAACATAAAAATGAAGATAACTAAAATATAAGCCAAAATAAGTTGCTCTCAAGACAGAGTTTGGGATTATGAATGTCAGATTTTGATGCAACTACAACTTCTCATCTGCCCAAGGTAAGTTAAAATTCAGTTGTTGATGATGCGTGATTTAAATTTTCCTTTGTAAAAAACACTTGGCTCAATATCTCTTTTTGAAGGCTGATATTTTAAAAACAGTATTTGCACAAAACAGAGAACATAGTTTCAAAACTCAGAAGCCTTCCATTCCTAAATGCAGCTATCAAACAGCTAGCACTGGAAAGTAAGCAAAACAAGAAATGCCTCTCTACAGTAACCTACCAAGATGGGTGTTAGTGGCCGCACCGGAGAATTTCCTCTGCCACACAGAGCCTCAAGCTGCAGCAGTACTTGAAATCTCCACAGATTCCATACTTGTTTGTGGTACACCTGCACAGAAACCAACTAGAGCGTTTCATAACTTGCAGGGCTTCGGACTTCCTGGAAGATTTATTGGCGAATGTGACAGCCATCAGCCTCTCCAAAACCACACACATCCACCCTACAAAGATGACGGGGGGCAACGAATCTCCAAGTTAACATTGTTTTTTATTCCACTCTGCAGATAGGAAACGCTTCCAGAAAAAACCTCTAAGGCCTTGTACACAAGGCAGAGCCCGCCCCTGTGGCACAGTACTTCACATTTTATTTCCTCACGTATCAGTTCAGCCCGGAGACTGACAAAAGCCCGCTCAGCTACAGCTGCGCACAGCTGCAGGGCCCTGCGTGGCGAGCAGCCCTGGGCCTCATCACTGCACCTCATGGTAACCCAGCAGAAGCTCTGGGGCCTTCTGCAGTGTCCTCTCAAACACCAGGCTACACCTGCTTTTAACTTGCTGGGATTTCACTATTAACCACCCATTTAAGAGGATCAGTGGTAAAACACAGGTGCACAAGAGCCCGAGCGCAGGCCAGGCTGTGTGTAGAGGGGGCAGGCACCATATGCCACGATGTTGGCAGCGTGCCCCAGCCATGCACAACTGTTGTACCACACCTTGCTTTGTCTGCAGCCCCAAAACATTATTTCCATCCTCCTGCCTACCAGCATCTCTACTCAATTTCCTACCCATAAATCTGCTTAGCCAGACTGAATGGAAAAGGCTGTCCTCCCAGCCTGTGCCACTGTGACAAAAAGGCCTCTGCATGGTGCATGGCACAGCCAGACCACACCTGCACAATGAGAGACTGAACCCACCGTCCTCTGTCTGCACAGATCTACGCTATAGAAAAACACTAATCTATACATTCATTTATTGCTTATTATTTATGAATATTTATTATAAACAAAACTATTTTTAACAAAGAAGATGGAGGAGGCGGCTAGGCACTGGGATCAGAGAGGTACTGTTAATTGCAACTACGCCCTCGTACATCCTCGTAAATCAATCTAAATGGGACTTCAAAGCATTTACTGAGCAGAGGAACAGAAGGGCTAATTACCAAGTCCCAAAATTTTTTCCAATTGTTTGTTTAGTTAAGATTTTGGTATCACATCTGACGTTTCCTTCACAAAGAAGGTAAGTTTCAGTTAAAATACATATTAGAAGAAAATAGCATATGCCCAGAAAAACAGATTTTACCAGTGATTTCAAAGTGAAAATACTTCCATTTTATGAAGGACCACATTGACTATCTCAACCTATGGAAATCTATGAAAAGACAGCTTCTCTCAATTATTCACCTTCCCTTCTTGAGCTCAAACTATAAATGCACACAAATAAAACCATTTTCTAAGAACTGAATTTGAATTTGTTATTGTTAAAATGTAATATAAACACTACTTACTGCTTAGAGATCCATGCAGATAGTAATAGACAAAGTAAGCAGAAATCATTCAGATCCATTAACCCAAACCTACCTAATTCAAAATAAAACAGTATGAAACAACTTCTCATATTCATTACAATACTCACCACAAAACTATATCGAATTCATCAAATGAAGGACTATTGCTCACATATTTTTGAATGTGAATTGATAAATAAGGAATGAAATAAAAAGTGTCCTTTGAATTTTTATCTACTATATATGTGACGGACACTAAACTGTCATAATGCAGATGATGTCACTATTTATACTGACGAAATGAAACTTGACACATTGTAAGTTGTATCAGAAATAATTCCTTTAACTTCCTCCACCTTTTTTTTTTAAATTAAAACAGGCTATTTGAATATCCCAGAAGAGTTTTTTCTTTCTTTCCTTTTTTTTTTTTCCCCCCAATTACATATTTCCTGCTCTTTTCTCATCAGGTTTTCATTCTTGTGAATTTCAGTGTAGCAGCTTTAAGAAGTAACAATTACAGCAAAAATGTTTAATTACCCAACTAGGTTTTAAACAGTACCTGTGGGCACATACAGTCCTCACATGAAGTTACTTAAAAGTAAACCCACAGGAATTATTGTTAAATAATGGTATGATTATCAAAGAAAATTATTCTGTGTGAGTCATTTTACATTAATTACAATACATTATTTGAAAGGTAATGTAGATGCAGCTTATTCCACAGTGCTCCTAGGAAGTTTAATGAGCGGTCCCACCAGGAACAATAGGCAGGAACTGGACCTACACCGGGCACGTGACAGAGCTCTCACACAGACTAGCTGCATGTGCCAAATCCATCCTGCATATGCTGAAGTCGACATCAGCCTTGAACTTGGCAGGAATGGACTGATGCAGTAAAACTAATGAAAATCATTTACAAGAGGCTACAAACAGCTCTAAAATATTTAGAGAAAACCATGGAGTTGAAGAGCTGACCAGATTTCCAAATCCCATTTTCTAATGCTCTTAAAATACCCACTTCACTTTTTAAAACTCTCTCCAAACAATGGTTTGATTTAACAGTGCTCTCTAAAAACCTGAGAATTAATTCAGAAGAAAGCTATTCATCTACCATTTATAACTGATGGGAGAATATCACTCAGGTAACATTAACAAATGTATAAAGTAAAAGAGTAGCTGTTAATCTCTATGATTTTCACTCTTCCAGGAGGAATCTGGATCATGCACATGCTTTTCTGAAGACAAAAACCTCCTCTTCTATAGCAGTCATCATTTTAAAATGAGATTTAATAATACACACAGGTTATATATTACTCACATGTGTAATACCATGTTCATGTGTGTTGACCTCAACTAGAGTCATGATTGCTCAGTTTTGTGAATTAG
This sequence comes from Anser cygnoides, assembly GCF_040182565.1. Lineage (NCBI taxonomy): Eukaryota > Metazoa > Chordata > Aves > Anseriformes > Anatidae > Anser > Anser cygnoides. The sequence continues at coordinate 34,700,677 of NC_089876.1, read as the reverse complement.
ACTACAGAGATACTTTTTTTTGTAGAGCTTGCTTTTGATTATTATTCATAGTGAGCTTCCACTACGTACCCAAACTCCACAGTGCAGAGCCTATTGAAGGGGGAATCGCTGTAACTATGTACACCCACACTTGTTAAGAAGAGCCACAGCCTGCTGTAGCAAGCCAGCATAGCTCCACTGGCTTTTCCTTGCACTTTAATAATATTTAGGGCAGCAGAGAGGCTAGTTCCAAAAATTAAGCAGTGGCCAGTAGTTTCTCTGTGATATGAGTCAGCAAAATTTATATAACCTCAAAATAACACAATTTGGGCAGTTGAATCTTACTGATAAGTCCATCACTGACTCACTCAGCCACCAGAAAATTCCGAAACTAGGGAATGATCTTTAACAAACCTTGATCAATCCACAAGAATTAAGGACAGGTCTATTCCACCCAGGGAAATTAAAGTCCAGGTCAAAGAGCTTCCTTACCGAGGAATCCCAACCAAAATGGAAACCGGCACTAACTATTTCTACCACAGAAGAAAAGAGCTTGGAGTTGGAGCCAGACCATGGAGGAGCAAACAAGAGAAAAGCAGTAAAACAAAAGAGCACAAAGAGAACAAAAAAAAAGCCAAAAAGAAGAAAATAGAGTATTTTCCATTAAGATCTGTCAAAAGAGCCAAAGATGTCAATAAGATTCACACACACAAGCAGTTCTTGAAAGGATCTGCCATAATTAGCATTGCAGCTTGACAGTGAATGAAAATGAACACAAGCAGTTAGAACTGGCCAGATTTTTGTTTCCCTTCATTTCCTCAAAAAGACTTTAGGCTAAGAACTCTGGGGTCAGAAAAGCAAGCAAAAGACTCCGAAATGTTTATATGGTGCCTCCCTGCAGTTTCTGCTTGGAGACCATAAACCATGCAAGCTTCCTGGCCAAGCTAGGTCCCTCGGGACGCATGTGGCTGTCCTGGCTGCTGTGCAATCCCACACAGTGCCGTAGGGACAAGAGACAGCAGCACAGCCCCCGAGCGTGGGGACACCCAGCACTGGCCCTGAGCAGAGAGGTGAAGCACCAGAGCTACAGCACCTAGCACCATATGGTAACTGCTTTCAAACCAAAGTACTTCTCCCAGTGAAGTAGGTATTTTATGTAAACGACACTTTGGTTAGTCAAAACACTCCTAGTTTTTCTATTAAAACAAAACGAAGCAGAAAACTGATCAGAAATGTTGATTATTCACATGTTGATCATTCATTCACTGAATGAGATCTTACTCTTTTACCACAAAGAGTTGCTCTTGAAGGAGCAACTTCAAAAAGTTCTCTGCCATAAGAGGAAAAGGAAACCTGTTTTTCTTCAGTCATACGGCTCTGTACATCTCAACTATTCTTAAACAACCTTAGGTATGATAAGACACTATCAGGTCCTCTCCATGCTAAAGGGAACTATTAACTCAATTAGCAGATGGTTTTCTAGCAACAGGAATGGTAAAAATGTCTAGCTTTTGCTATCCAGGCTAGCTAAGGTCAGATCATTTTAGAAATTATTCTTGATATTTTTTGGTCTATGGAAACTATTTGCTCATATTTTACTGATAGCAAAATTGTTCCAAATTATTCCACATCAACACGGCTTACCTCTTAGCACAGAAGTTCATAAAAGAAAGCACAGCAGTCTAGTATATAAGACCTGATCTATATAAACATAAAGAAAAATTAATCTGAAAGATGAATGGTGTAACAATGCCTATTCTTCAAATTCCTTTGATAAGCACATCCTAGCACTCCTCCGGGGAATAAGCCCAACCTTCTCTACCGTCTAAACATGTTACCGTTCAGCCTCTACTATCTTCTACACATAACATACAATGACAGGTTATCCTTGTATAGTTTGCCACAGCATTAAAAGCAGGACTTGGGAAGGTAGCCAAACACCTGAGGCTAAATCCCTCGCACATTAAAATTCTATTTACTATTACCCATAAGGCTATTTGATATATAAAAATGCAAAAGGAGGTCCATATGGAATTAAACAGATTGTTCGTTTCTGGGCTTTTCCTTTTTCCTTTTTTTTAACCTAAAAGAACTAGGTCAACATTTTCCAGAATTGCCCAACATGTCTAAACTTATGCAAAAGGAAAACTCTTCCCACTATTACTCTTGTTTTGGGGAAGACAGTACAAAATTTACAGGAATTTTTCTCATTTGAGTTTTCAGAAAAGGAAGCACAGTAGAATAAACCTCCACCACATGGAATAATACAGATTTTTATGTGAAATATCAGTAGACATCTACGACTGGAGCTAATAAAACAGTAGCAGTCTATTACATGGGCCACTCACCAGAGGAAAATGAAGTATATATTGCGCCTTTGGGTTTCACGGTTCTGTTTTCATTTCAGAAGTATGCAGAGAAACCTAGATTCTACGAGACATTTAATGTACCAGTTACAAGATCCATCTGCGTGATTTTACCAATATCGCCTTCTACATCAGTTCATTCCAATTTGCTTAGCCACTTGACACCCAGCTCCATGGATGCCATTGCTCTCCACTCCACATTGCTGAGTGCCCCACTCTCACCTTTTAGTCCTTCGGGTGATATGGGTAGGAAAACCAAAATGTCAGCAATGTCAAAATAGATCACATCCAATGACTACTGGTTAGCTACCAAACTTCATTAAGCCTCTAGTGTACATGGAGAAATCGAGGATTACTAGAAGTCACACCTGACCAAATCCAGACAGGTATTTCACAAAGATGACAAAAGGCACCTAGATGACAAAAGTCTGAAATCTCCAGTGTACGAGGGGTGACAAAGTTCCACAATCAAACCCCAGTATTGAAAAGAGACCAATATCAGTACGGGCAAAACTAAGCACTTGAGGGAAGAGCTCATTCCCCTGTTAGCTTTGTCCCAAATATAAATGTGGTATTTTTGCTGAGTTTAAGAAAGCTTGAAGCATCCTTTTGAAGAGAAAATAGCAGGCAAGTTGGAAATATATTTTTTCATTGAACGTAAGCACCTGCTGCAGATCACTTCCAAGAGTCATGCCCCACTTCTTTTCAGCCCTGGTGCTATACAAACACTTGTTGCCTCCACAACAGTCAAAAACCCAGAGTGTGTGAAAGGGAACACATCATTCCCAGTTTGTACCTTCCTTATTACCAAACATTCATAGAAAAAACACAGCCTGTAGAAATGCCAGTGGGTCTTACAATGGTCAGACTGTAGTTAACGCATGTTAACAACGTCATGGGTAGATACCCACCTTCTGTGCACTGCTATAAATTACATGCAATTGATTCAACAGTTTGCATCCAAAGTGTTTTGGGGTGTTGGGATTATTTTAAGATTTATTTATTTATTTTTTCAGCACACTGACATTCCAGCTGATAGCTCCGGAAGTATGTTCACATTCCGCTCTACTTAAAATATTTAAAAGATTATAGTAAGCAGAGGAAAAGGTAACAGATATGGGTAAGTATACTGAATCATGTATCCACATTAAGTATTGCTTACCTTTGATGAAGAAAGTAAATAATTAGGTACACTTAAAGCATTTTTCTTCCGATAGCTCAGAACGCTGTTATACAGGCAAAAGCTTTTGAAGACTTTAAGAAGGGAATACTTAAGATTCATAATTGCCCTGTTCAGGCAAGATATCATTGCTACAAAACTGAGCATCTATAAACACAGTACCTTAAACTGATTATTAAACTACAATATTATATACATATAAAAACTATAAATAAATATAGAAATAAAATATAAGTATTATATATAGTGTGTATATATATATAATATTTATATATAAACTATAAACTATTGATTAACAATAATAACAGTTTTTCCTGATGGATGGCCACATAAATAGAACTGATAATTTTGCGAAACCCAAAGTATTTTTTCAGGAATGTGCTCACTTTGATGAAAGTTTTCTTCAAAACATTTCAGGGCTTTGTTTATATTGAGAGAGAAGCAATGGTATCAACATGCAAGTCCAAGGCCCAAAGAAACCTTTTCTTTTGAATATTCCAGTGATTTTTTTTTCTTATTTAAGAGGGTCTTTAAGTATTGTCATGACCATAAACATCTTAAGTGTCAAATTATGAATCCCTGTGAAATAGGGTTCTTCTGACTAATTATAGATTCCAGCTAATCACCCTGTGCACCACTGATAATTCAGGGGAGTTTGAGGTGCAATTGTTTTTTTTTTTCTTTTTTCCATGAAAAAAACACCTAAATAGAGAAAGTGATTAACACCCTTAAATCTCTAAAAGGCTTGACTAGTGGTGTGATATAGATGAAGAAAGTCCAAACGAATATAATTTTATTTTGTGTGGTCAAAAAATAAACATATATAGTTCTGTCATAGGGCTTTTTCTCATTTGATCTTGTTTTAGTGGCCAGTTCCCCTGAATTATAATTCTCCTTGGTTTAAAGCTCATTCTGTACAGTGGCTCATTTAAGAAAGTTTTACTGAACACAAGGGGGGCCGTAATGATGGAGGAAAATTTGAGTAAAGAAAGAAATACTGGAAAAGTTCAGAATAAAAACAAGTCATCAAGCACAGATATTAGCTGCTAGGGCTTTACGAACCTTGTGACACCTTTTAGCCTTTTGCCTTGGATGATTTCTGATTGTCTAGGATCTACTGAAAGCACTTTTCAGCTCCTATCGACACTTGGCATTGTAGAGCCTAACGCTGCTAAAGGATTTGTAGCAATATTTGTTTTGTTACTGACTGACTTTTCATTTAAGACCCTGGCTTTTTTTTTTTTTAACCTCTCTAACCTCAAGTAGCATCTCACTAGTCTGCAATATTTTGGTGTAGGCAAAAAAGATTATTTTATATACTTGAGTCATTAAATGATTAAAAAAAACACCCCACAAAACCAATTAACATGAGAGCATGATTTAAGACCAAGAAAGAAACATCAAAAGACATTATAACATTGTTTGATGCTCCTCTCTTGGCAATAAGCTTTCCCCCATTTCACAAACAGAGGGAAAACAAATGTTTCCAGTTACACGTATGCTCGCACACTGTTGGCTAAGTGAGGCCAGATCTTTCTCTGTTAACTACATTGGTATGCCTTAGTTGCCAACTGGCTTTGAATATTTGTCAGAAATAAGAGGTTCCTCCTGCAGCAATGCCTAGATAGTAAGGGATGATTATGAGATGAAAACATACCAACTTGGACATGAAAATAAATGGATGTGAATACAGTACAATACAACATTAAGAAATTTATTCTTGTATAGGCCACCACAGAACATTTCATTCTCTTTGAGGAGTTAAGGCACTCACACAGCAATAACTAGAAACTACAGTCTTCTAGGGGTAGTTAAAACTCTGGGCTTCATTCAGAGGAGAGTAAAACATGAATTACCTCCATTGCTCTTAGGAGCACGTGCTATCAGTGAAATGAGGACTGGCTTCTTAGGGCATCCCATCCCATCTTACTGCCTACTCCCATCCCAGTCACCTCCAGAAGGACCATAGGGCACTGCAGGAATGCAGGAGCGAGACCCTTTTTGTGCTCTTTCCTCCAAGATAACTAGAAACACTGGACAAAATAGTCATGCTGCTTCCCTCCAAGAAAGAGGTAGAAAAAAATCTAAACAAAACATTTTATGCTTTGTAACATAAATTGGAAGAGTCACACACATCAAACATTTCAAAACTATTTCTTAACCATTTTAAAGAATGGTTTCTGGCTATAAAATTGTGCATAAATTAAGTGGAAAAATAAACAATTAAGGCAGTACAGATATTTACAAAGAAGTAGATGTAAATACATCTCCACGGCAGAAGAAATGTGTACAGAAAAAAATCTGGAAGGTTTTCTCCTCTTCAGACTAAAAAGTAGAGGGATGGCAGAGGGAAGCAGTCAGGAGAATAACTGGAGAAATATAATGAGCTATAGCTGTTTTCTGAATATCTTCACATATACAGGATTATCAACACACAAATATGAATGAAAAGGAGTTTTCTACAGAATAAATTATTACATTGTTTACCACATTGCTTGATATGTCCCTCTGCCTTCTACTGAAACAGAAGATTTTTGAAGTAGGTTTATGGGTGCTCTTAGTCTTTCCAGTAACACAACGATATACATACAGCCTTTGACAAAATGGTGTATGGCCATGTAAATGTATTTACTCCCTGACTTACAAACCCATTTGGGTGTTTTTACCCCCTTCGGAAACACAGCAGCAGCATGGCGAATGACTGAGATAAAGTGTTTTTGTGGATTATCGATGGCCTATCACATCACCACACAAAACATGGCAACTGCTTCTCCTTTTTTGTGCACTATGATGAACCTCAGTAATCACCTTCCTCTGTGTACCAGGGAACATCTTACGGTGCCTGGAAGCCACAAAAGTCTGGCAAACCATTTGGCTCTGCTTTAAATATTATGCAGATTACAGAGGACAGAGAACAAGTTCTACTTTGTAAACACAATTAACAGCTGTTCAATCTGTACCTTTGCACCCAGGTTTTTCATTTCTACAATTTAATCTTTGTTCACAGAATGGCTCGGGTTGGAAGCGACCTTAAAGAGTTGCACAACTGTGTTCTACTTTTACGTGTCAGACACCAAAATCCACGCTCTTTTCCCTAAAATCTTTGGATTGCCAGCAGTGGGCAAGACTTGCTGCTGGGTTCCAGCATAACCAGTCTGGTTTCCAAAATATATCAGCACCCTGGAAGACCACTCAGAGCTCAGGGAAGGTTAAAATTAAGGATGTCAAACTGTCATTCAGGAAAGTGTTTAAAAGCCAGTGAAAGACCCTATTTAACATAAAGGACTTAAAACACTTAAGACCAACCATGGTCTAAGGAGAGGTTTAAGATCGCCATTTTGAGAATCTTGTTTCTCTTCCTCAAGCCTCTACAGCAAATCTGCTAGTGCTCTAAGCTCTCACTGGATCATCTATTTGAGAATAAATGTCTCAGGAATGACGTGGGGGAGTTCTAACTTAAAAAATTCAAAATTGTGTAAAAAAAAAAAAGCATAGCAGGCACCATATAAGAACACAGAAGGTTGCCACACGGGAGGTAACTCTAGCTGTCTGAAAGGAGCAGATGCAATAGCAAAATGGCTGAGCTGCACAAATAGCAAAATCTACCAATTATCTTGTTAATATAGACCTGATGGTAGCTGTAATAAGTGATTAGCAGATATATTAAGTACAGTATGGTCATACACAGCCTTTACTTCAATGGTTATAATGTGGTCTTACAAAGAACCTAAAGGCTTTCGGTGTACCTACAAGTCTAGAACACTACTAGCCACCTATTAAGTCTGTTAAAATGTTTTAGATTGATTTCCCAGTGCCTAGAATGCTGCCATCTAATTTTATATTGAGTTAATAGAAATGAAAGATCTGGATGTGCAATTCAACATGGAGGTTTTGGCAGTTGTAAACTCTTTCTCTTGCTCTGCCTGGTTTAAAACTCTGTCTCAAAATAGAAAACAAATGAAATAAAAACAACCAATAGCAGAATCCACAAGCAAGGAAGAAGAGACTTCAACAGGCTATGAAAAGCAAATGGTTTTCACATGCATCTGAATCAGAGATGTAGCCACTTGCTTCAAATTAAGCAATGGGTCTCTATCCCTACTAATCAATAAAACAGTTAATTATGATAACTTCAGCACATCAATCAATTGCTTGAAAAAATGTTCTCCATTCAAAATCAAGTACAATTGCCTCTAAATCCATCTATGCACTTGCATGTATCACCTTGGAAAAAGAAGAAAAAGTAAAAGCAGTTTGCTCAGGCAAACCCCATGGACTTGAGGTTTAAAATTATGAGAAAAAGACTATTTGGCAATGCTAACAGTCTCACTTTGTTTTGCTCTGCAACTTCCTCTGTGTAGACAAGATAGTCCTAACTGATGTTTGTACAGAACACTGGTAATCTTGCCTATGTGCATAGTATCAGGCATGGGTAAAATTAATCCACAGTGTGTGAGGACAGACAAGAAATTTAAGTAGGCTTTTCAATCCAAGCTGCCTAACTGAAAGAAAGCAGTCATTGGGAAAAAATATATTTGGAGTCTCCAAGTATTTCTTAGACATAATATAACTCCTTTCCCCAAAACAAAAAGCCTTCCTTCCATATGCACCTTCTATTTTTGTACACACCCTTCCTCACTTTTTAAGTAATACTTTGGCACTTTTAAAATAATACTTTGGCAAAGCATATGAAAAATTCAAAAATAATTGGTCAGGTTTTGGCAAAGCTTAAAAAGTATAGGGAAAGTCTGGAGAACAGAAAGCTGGGCACATGATAATGATAACTTTGTTCTCGTACGTAGGCTGAGTTATTCATAGCCCATAATTTGGTGTATGCCTGCATTCACAATTCACAGGTTTTATACAAGTGTTTGTATTTCTCTAGAAATGTCAAGCCTAAAAGGTTTTTCATTCCAAAATAAAAGGACATGAGCATGAAGCTGCAACGTACCTGTTAACCGAAATTTGCTTCCAGCAAGGTGTGACTTCGAACAATTATGTGTACCTGTTGCATGTCATTCCTCTGAAGAGATGCCAACCCCAGCCAGGCTAAATCTCTAACACGCTGTCAGAAGCAAGGGAAGTTTCTGCATTAAGCACAGACAACACTATCCTGCGATTTCCTTCAGCTACAGAGAGCAGTTGTGCACTAGCCGGGAGGTGGCTGGCATCACCTGAGAGGATTGTTTGTGTCTCTGCATTTCAATGGCCAAATTTGGAGATGTCTATCAGTAAGTGGGGATGCACTGGTGTGGCATTTGCCCTTCCCATGAATTTGGCTCTGCAGTCCTTTACTGACCCCACAGATGTTAGTGCTTCTACTATTTTCTGCTTTTCTTAAATTCTGTTTACATATTAAAATAATTATTAGTAATTTAAATTCAACTGACTATTGGATACAGCATGCAGGAAGTGTTCCACATGGCACTGTCAAGCAAAAGGAAATTCTTATCTGAAGGGAGTTAAAGGCAATGGGTACAGAAAAGTCAAATATCTTTTGAATCATTATCATAGTTTGCTTAACTACAATAAATTTCAAAACTGTGAGTAGATAAAAATCAGATAGGTAAGTTATACCTAAATTTCACACCACATTTAAAATTTTTTCAAGGTGCCTTAGGAGTATGAGTCCCAAATACCTGACGCAGCAAGCCCTCCACTCTGAAAGAGTTTGAGCAAAGTGTTTTATTTTATTGAATTTTCACCTTCAGGGAGGTTGTATCATACTGAATTAATAATCCAGTATAAAATATCTTTAAAGAAATGGATAGAGCTCAGGCAATTTTCTGGGACACCTTCAACACAGTACAAGTTGCTAATAAAGTTTCACCAGGTGGATGACGAGGGGGAGAGAGTAAAAGAAGAATCCTTACAGGAAAATCAATTTTTAAAACTCATTTTGAGGATAACTCATTCCTGATTGCGTGCAATCCAGCAATATGCCACAAATGATCTTGGGTTTAAAGTGCAGTTGAACTTCAGAAAGGAGATGGACAGAGGCTGGAGAGATTTATGTGGCTATAGTCTGTTGTTGGTTTTACTGTTTGCTGGTGCCCAGCTCTGATTTAAGATGTGCTGAGCAGGCTATATATAAAGTAATAATAAATTACTGTTCTACATGGAGATTTATGTGTCAGGAGCCCAGAGCCCAGAATGCATGCTTAATGAGTTTTATAAATCTATATAAATAAATAGAAATGAAGTCACACTGCGGGATGTCCCTGTCTTGTGTCTCTCAATACTATCTAAATTAAATATTTTAGGTTTATTTTCAACATGTATATAAAGAAACATGCTAATTATCAGCCTGCAAGATCAGCTTGGGTTTTGAAAGCCAATTAAGTTCTTTGTGGGTTTATTTTTGTCAAAAAAGTCAGCGAATACAACTCTAAACATACACAGGAAGCATATCTGCTGCGTAAGACGAGATTTTTACAATTACTTTTCTGACCGTAAATACACTTACTTCATTTCTTCTTCCTAACTCTACATTTCCCATATATGATTCATGGTGTCATGCCAAGGTCACCCAGGTCCTCAGTATTAAAAGGTTATATAAACACGTATCTGGAGGAAGCAAAATGAATCAGATAGGCAGCAGACAGAGTGCAGGCTCGAGCAGCTTGAAATTGCTAAATGGAGGGAGGGAGAGTTAAAGCCAGATGACCAACATTAAAAAAAATTCACTTTCATTTGTAACTTCACACCAAACACAAAGAAACACGGTATTGCCAGGAAAGAAAATGAGCAGAAAATGATTCACTTAAGAGAGCGCTGTTTGAGGGGAGGAGCAGGGAGGTACAAAGGCAGCCCCCCCAATATTTGCCCCTCTGGAGCTATTTGACAACCTCTTAGTGCTCAGCTTTCTTGTGCCATTCCCCAAACCCAGCACCTAGGCAGATCACTGCTTCAAAGACCTGGCAAAGACTTGCGCTTGGATCCCAGTCTCAAACTGCAATTGATGTTCTGTTGGGCAAACTACTCCATAAATGAAACAAAATCAGAAGATATAAAACTTACAGTCAGGACTAAATCCTTTTCTGTGGTATTTCTGTTAATCCTATTATCCTTAGCTACAAGTGCTGGCATTAGGTATAAAAATGCTGTTAGAGGGATGGTGCAAGACAGTATCGGACAATCAGACTAATAATTTATATATCCACATTTTCAAAATACTGTAATATTAACAGCAACAGTTTACATTCATAGCATCTCTACAAACTAAGGCAGTTTTACAAGTGTGAAAATTGTGCAGCACAGTCTTTTAGTGCTTTGTCAGAAGCATCCTAGGGAGTCTGGTCAAATGAGAATTAGCATCCATTTTTTGCTTCTAGTCTCATACGTGTGCAGCCTTTTAACCCTCCTACACCTCAATCATTTTCTAAGTTCTTACAGACTTCTAAATGACTGCCACAGAGTAATCAGCAGCAACTCCAGCTCTATGATAAAGCACTGAAGTGGAAAAGCAAGAGGCAGTGGCTGGCTTAGTAATGAGCTGCTGGTGAGCAGGTTGGATAATAGCACAGTACTGCAGGTCAGCTTTGACTCGTATCACAGAAAAAAGGCAGACCTGTATTGCAGAAAAAACATCTTGAAGAGTGATCAGGCTAGCTGTATACACCCTGGCCCCAGGTACCATCCAATTCAGACAGGTGAGTTTGCACTTTGCCTCTATACTGAACCAAGGAAATCCAGGCAGAGATGGGGACACACAAGCTCCACTGCAAGCCAGAGCAGCTTGGGCAAAGCATCTCTGCAAACTTGAGCTTAAGCCTCAGCGCAGGTCATGGTGCTGCTCATGACTGCAGATGCTATGTTAAAAGCACAAGCTGCTCCCTCTCTTGAACTAACTACAGAGAACCATTCTTCTCCACCGAGACACTGACTGAAGACGAAAAGGCCAATAGTCACTCTGTCTCTTCTGCATGGATAAACCAGGCAGAGAAAGAGCACAGCCAGAACACTTGAAGACTCATGCACACCTATTTGAAACTTGACAAGCCGTGGAAATAGGTCACCCAGTGTGCCTGAGCACTGTTCTCAAAAACCCACTTTCCATTAGAAAAGGAAACTCTCCAAGAAACAGAAGCAACTTGTATGGGTAGTCTTGGTTTGATGACCATCAGAAAGATTTTCATATATATGTTCCCAGTAAGCCTCATTTTTCTCTCACTTAAAACAATCTCAAAGTATCTGATAGTCCCAATAGGTCCAAAACAGTTACTGAGTGTTAACAAATAATACATCTGCATATACACACAGACACTTTTCATGGATGTGTGTAATACCTAGTATCATTTTATTTCTTTCACTGCCTTTAAGTAGACTAAATTCCAAGTTTCTAGTAGACTAGAAATGGGAGAGGAAGAAAACTACTGTTATTCCTACCAGCCAGCAATCAGGAAGCTAAGGATGGTCTACCACTCCCAGACCTAAATTTCTTAATTTTGTTGGTTTAATGTAGCTGTGAGCTTCTCAATACAACTCCCTGAAGTATCTTAATCTGCTTTTCTGCTTGCCTTAGCACGGCCTTACTGCAATTTCTAGAAATCTAACAATCCTCAATTCTGCTTCATTCTGAATGCCTGTTCTTTCTATTACTCATCAAATAAGATTCAAAGCATAAATGGAACAAGGTGGCAGAAACTAGCTTCCAGCTCTAAATTCCTGACACTACAAACCAAAGTCTGTAATTTATAGTTTAAAAAAAAAAAAAAAGCAATGACTTCTTGTTATTGTTACCTTTATTTGAGAGGTTACAGCCAAAAACTGTCCAAATTCCAGACAGTGCAGGAACAGTCACACTTTCTCCTGCCAACTTACAGCATGTTAGGACAGGAATAATTTTTTGTAAGAGGACAGCATGGTTGAGGCTTTTTCAGAGCAACATTTTTTCAAACAGTAAATTAAGAAACACTATCTATATTCACTGACAAACTGATAACCACACATCTGGCATGCAACCTGCGTGTTCCCAGCCGGACCAACACCCATTTCCTCTGCGCTTGTTCTTGTGCTATGGATCATCTTTGCTGTAAATCTTGAGATCTGGCTGATGTCCTCCGCTGCAAGTTCATTCTCCCTTATAGTTTTTCCATATTCCTAGCAAAGGCAGCTCTGCTTCTCCAACTTCAGTGAAAACCATTTCCAAAATCCTAAACTCCTTTTTACCAACTTTCCATTCCTCCAGTTCTAATCCCCGGCTGTCTCTAACTGACTTTTTCCACCACAATCTTTTACATGCATTGTCTGATAGCATCTTCCTCACCAATATTCAAACTATCTTTCCCTATCTTCCGCTGACGTCATCTGACATCAATACAGGTGTGCATGTTTGTCTCCTCAAGGCTTGGCTGCAGGTATCCCTTCCACCAATTTCTTACATTTTCACTTCCTGCAGCAGTCTTGCTGCTCACTCTCTTTGTTTTCTCTCTCTTCTCCCCTTGCAAACTGTCTTTAGTACACTGAGCTGCAAACATAAACACAACTACTATTCTCACACCGACTACTCATAAATTTTTCTCTGCTTCAGTCTTTTCACTGTCTTCATCAAGCCAAAATCTTGAGCAGCACTTCAAAAAAACCCTTGCAGAGCACCACCATCAGCTCAGGAGTGACACAGAGACGGCACTGATTTACCTCCATCACTTTCCCACTCAGTGTGAGCCAAAAAATTACCCTGTCAGTCAACGTTATAACAGGAGCACTTCTGACTTGGCCCATTTCCTGAGTTCTTCATACTAATGTGAAATATAAACTTTGCAAGTTCTTTCTGCAAAATATTTCTAGAATAGATCTATTCTTTATCAAAATACCGATGCCTGCCTCACACCTCAACCCATATTGCAGCCCTCCATCACTGACTCATTAGATGCTTGGTGTACTTAAAACCAAGCACACACACAGATCAAAATCTAAAACATGTTACATGCCCTCCAACAGTTGGACTTGGGAGTGCTTTTTGCCAATAATTTTATCCTGCATGTCCTCCAAATAATTCTTTGGATTCTTCATGGCTATGAAATACACACACCCACATCAAACCCCACAGTCCTTACAAAACTTGGTCTGTTGACATGCTGAGGCCAGTCCGTGACGTTGTTGTTATTTCTTCTGTTTTCACCTTTCTGCCTGTAGCCATTTGTTGTCTCAAGCCCTGTACTGAGATTATCAGTTCTTCTGGTCAGAAACCGTATTGGTGCTCTGTCTCTGAGCTATGGGCCCAGGTCCTCAAATGAAGTCCAAAGGCACTGATTGCCATTTGGTAGATAAAGAAAAACTACAGTTTCGGCCCAGCTACAATATTTCAAAATGAATTAATGTGTAGTTCTCTCCTGTGCACTAGCTTACCAAAAGCCTAACCAGAATCTGCATTTCTGAAATTTCTGCAGCCCTTTAATACCTGTGTTATGCCTCTTTTTCCTACTGGCAAAAATATAAAAACGAAGCAAGTATGCCACTTGGTTAGTGCTTCACGCTAATTAAAAGCAAACAAATACAGTTCTCTAAGCATAGAACATTTTCAAGACGTCTTCAAGAACATTATGTAAGCCTAAGAACGTTTTCAAGAAGCACAAGTATTTACAAAAACATCAGAACCTCCATTTTATGGATGGAGTAATGCAAGGTAGAAAACTCAGTTAGTTTCTACCAGCAAAATCACACAAACTGAACAACAGTCTTTCAAATATAACCCCATGTGATGTCTCTTCATTTGGTCTTCGATGCAGATAGGCTTTACCCAACAACTTAAGCAGAAAATCCTAAATAGTGCAATAGGAAAATAGAAAACATTTCTACAATGAGCAAAGGGGCAGAATGTTTTGTGAGCAAGGCAACTGAAGAACAACAAAGCTTAAGAGTCTCATCTCTTCACTTAGACTGAGCGACCAGATGGATGAAAAAATACCGTCTTGATGTGCTGATTCTGATCAGCTTCTTAGCCAATGAATATTAGCAAGACAAACTACTTAGTTTTAGTTAAAGTTATTAGCCCATTTCATACTGAGGGCTCCTAAAGCATGAGGCACTGCGTCACCGTCTATGGTACTGTATCAGCCGTCTCCAGGCCAGAACCTATGTTAATAGGATTATTTTGCATAGGTAACATAAATTAAGACTTTCAAGCAAAACAAGTCACCTCCCTGTTACTGAATTTCATGTAGTCACCTTTCAGCACAGAGCTGCCACTCAAAACTGGCAAAAACTTAAATTAAGCTCATGAGAACAGGGACCGGGGGGACAAAGAGAGCTCAGCCTGACTGCTGGGGATGCTCTGGGCACCTCCCACCGACTTGTAAAAGCAAAGACAAAGCTGCGCTGTGCCTTAAGGAAGACTCTTGAAGTTTCCCCTTCCTGACGCAGCACCCGAGCGCACACCAAAAGCGAGCCGCACCCGGCCGCAGGCACTGCTACGCGAAAGCCTCCAGCTGCCTCCTGACAACGCCATCAGGTGAAACAAGCACTTGGTGCCCTAAATAAACAGCGCTGGACAAGGGAGGGAATTACTGACATTTCCGGGTTTGGAAAGAGACGTCTGGAGCCTCAGCTCCCTTCCAGGTCAGACTGGCTGCCGCCTCGGATGCTGACAGGGACAGGGAGAGCCACGACACTCGCCTTGCGGTGGGCGAGGGCCGGCCTGACAGAGAGAAGCAAAATCATGTTTCTGATACCTCTCAGGCTCCTGGGTTAGAGAAACCTGTTAGCCCAGCCGTGCGCTGCTGCTGTTATTTTATCGACAGGATTAAGATCCTTATCTCAGCTGAGCTATTTTCTTCAAGTTGAAAATCTACATTTGTTATGGAACCTGGGGAGGAGAAATGGTCTGGAAAGCATGGGCTTGTTCATGTGTGCTGGGTGCAGGCTGCCGACTTCAGGCTGGCATTTCCACCAGGGATATGGCACGCACACGTGCTCTCCTGGTCTGACGGTTTTGAGCTGTGATTGTGTAATTTAAAGAACTACTGAATGAACAGAAGCTCCCATTCCACTCAAATCCAACTTCTCTACTCAAAATGCAGGTTTAGTATGACAGGAAGATTGAAATGGAGGAAAAAATGAAGTAGTTTTCTAACCTCAGAAATGAAACAACCTACTATGTAATTCATTCTAATAGCACTTGCAGATGAAGACCATGGCATTCAAACGCTTTTTGGTGTTACTGGGAACCTTTTGACTTCAAACTGCACAGCCCTGACATCTCTACCTCTAAGAATTAGCTTGAATGGAAGAAGGAATATTCCCCGGAAAATAATTTCCCATTGAGAGATACATCCCTCTATACTTTCAGTTAGGGTCAGGCTTCCCACATAACCTACTCAGCAGGCACAAAGTTTCTTCAAATGATGGAGGATTAACCGGTGATCATTCCTACCTCTCCACATCCCATCTCCTCCCAGTTTCCTCTGCAGTGTCTCTCTCTGCTCCTCACCCTGGCGATTCCAGACAGCGGCCGGCATGGATAGCGGCTGGCACAGATGGCGGCTGGGCACATCAGGTTCTCTCCTTGCTCCCAAGAAATTGTTTAGCAGGAATCTTTGGCAAACTGAAGGCCCTCACAGAATCAACTACAACCTCTAATCTTCAAGAGTAATGTAACTTGGTATCACAAACCCAAATGCACAGAATATCACAAGACATTTTCAATGTACTGATGTATTGAACTTTTCACGTGTCATTTACAACCAGCCTGTCATTTTTCAAGTTCATTCAAAAGGGGTGGGTGTGTGAAGACCCCTGTAAAATGCTGAACACGTGCGACCTTATATTTTTTCTCATGCAATGTAAACCTACTCCTTAGCTTTATGGTTCACTATTATTGTTATGTAGCTGATGTTCTTTTAACAGCTCTTTGAGACCATCTATCCTTCAACGATTATTTACAAAATTCAAGCAGTGCCAAGAAGCCTGCACCCAACAGCTGTTACGATGCTCTCCCTCTGCTTATCTGACTAGGTGTCACCTTCCTGAGTCTCTTGCTGAATCTAGACAAAAGATGTGTGGAAATGCAGGCTACTGCATTCTTTCAAGAGTTTTCTCCACTAAGTGCAGCAACGGTTCAGAAATGCGTTGTATTGAACAGAGAACAGGAAAGCAAGCAAGATGCAGCCCTCACACACTGTGTGGCTTGTCACAGGCAGCAAGGCTGCCCCTGTCCCTAAGTAACTCGTTGAAGGACAGTTTTGTCTGAGTACTTACCTTAAATTCAGATTCTATTTACATTACCGTAACTGTCACTGCCAGAGCACAGACTTCCTGAGACAGAACGTATGGTGGCTTTAATGAGAGCGGAATAATTACAGTCTCACACCAGGACCGTAAGGTGTAGAAGAAGAGTCTGGGGGAATAGTCTTGCCCTGCTGTCATGCACTTGGGACACCAGTTTCCAAACCACGCGGCTTTCTTTGGAATTACAAAGCCTTCTGAGCCTTTGGTAATAGGGGTATATGGGTGTGAGGCAGGCAGGAGAATTTTCATCTAATGGTCAGGATAGAAACTGCATGCACACACTTTTTTCTAATAATAATGACCTTTTTTTTACTTTTTGACACGTGTGGAACCAATTTCTTTCTTTTGCTTTGTGCTGTTTTTAACATGCCACCACTCTTGTATGGTTTTCCCCTCAGAGCTGTCTTGACTTGATGGAAGTAACACTGCTTTAAAAAAAAAAAATTAAAAAAAAAAAAATCAATCTCCAGTACTCCTTCTCTGACCCAGTGAACCTCTTCTGTAACTTTACACCGGAGAACAGCCCTGCTCTGTGTTTCAATCTTATTAAATGCTTTTAAGATTTTAATCATTCATTCATTGGCTGCTAAGTGAATATTATATCCCTTTCCTGTAGGCAATCAGATACCGTAATACTTTAATGTTAAAACTTGTTACTGCTGCATACAAAAAAGTAACAAATAGTTTCTTATTTAGTGCTGGATTGGTACCCAGAACACCACCTAACTAGCTGCAAATATCCCAAAGGCACCTTTATTAAAAGAGCGGATCTGAAAATACCTGAAAACAAAATTGCAAAAGACAATGGCTGTAATGAAAAAACAGGCACGGTTTTAAAACAATAGCTAACAGTTGTGTCAGAGGATTTTTAGAGGTGAACGCTAAAACTCTATCAGTGCAGTATGATGACATTTTTAAGTCTTAGCGGAAAGCTCCATTACCGTTGCTTTTTGTATTTTTTTCCTATTTTGGCAGTTCTCTTGGTAAGTATACTGTTTGGTTATGGTATTGCAGCAATTCCTGCAATGCACAACAGAGAAAAAACAGTGCAGATGATATTCCTGATAAGCATGTTAGTGCTCTGTACCGCCAAAGAGCAACTTAAGAATTTAAGTAATTCTTCTACTCTTTCAGACTCTACTCTTTGGCAGCTGTGAGGGACTGGAAATGGCTTTAGATGAATCACTAGCCTGGCTACTCTTACACTCCCAAAATTTGAAAATAATCTGACAAATTGGTCAAAGGGCTGTGCCCAGCACAGTTTGGTGGCTGCTTCACCAGCTGTGGAACCGATGCTGATGCTCCTCTCCTCGGTGTCTGCTCCCACCCTACATCCCCCTGCTCCGTGCTGCCCCAAGCACTCATGTGCACCACGCCGGGGGAAACGGGGGCTCAGGCTAACGCTGCTAGCTGCTGCTCTTCGGGTCCGATTCCTCGCCACACACCACCAGGAAGGCATGCAAATACACATGCTCCTGCAGAGCAGGAGGCAGCAACGGACCACTACTCAACATGCAGTTGTAAGCTCTTGGTGCATGCTCAGTTCCTTTTAAACGAGTGCTTATTTTAATAAAAACATGATTGCCATCCCGGTAAGATTAGATTGTAAATACTGAAACTTTCATATTACCATGATTTAACTAAGTTTTTTTTTATGAGGAAACGTCAAAACTTTCTCCTGACTCATGGTTAAAACACTTGCTCTGAATTAAGCTATGATTTGACACAGAAACCAAATAAATTATGGAAAAATCTCCTCTTTCAAAACTTTGGTTTTGTTCTTTCCAGGCTTCTTCAAACCTCCAAGGATCTGACCTCAAGCGCAATAAAGTCAATGAATTTTTTTCTACTATCTTCATCAGATTTTGGGTCTGGACCAAAGCAGTTTTTTTTTTTTTTTTCCCCTCCATAATAGTTACAGGCAAAATAGACAGAATAATAACCTGTTGACAGGTAATACTAATTTACAGCCATATGAGAGACAGAAGCTTTGCACACAAATATGCTGTAAACTGAGCTCAATACTATTTGCAACCTATACGGTTTTATGTCTTGGGTTTCTTTACAATCATAACAGCAAGTGTTTTTTTTAAGACAAGTTTTCCTCCAAATTATTACATCTTTTAAATCATTGGGTATCTCCTAGTCTGTCATCAAATAATACAGAACACAATACATGTATAAGAAGTCAGAAAGGAATCCTTTAATACACTTTTACCTAGATGGTTCTGTCAGATCGTGCGCTGCAGGTTAATGAGATAAAGAGGCACATGACAATTTTTGAATGAGTATGTTTTAAAAAACATATTTAAAAAAAAACACACAACAAATTCGTGCTACAGAAACAGATATCTGAGTTAAAAGAAAGGAAGACGGGGGATGAGGGGGAGATGGGAGAAATCTTGGCCTACCAGCAATTCCAGCGTAAGATTTTCCTTCAGTCCCCCCTAAACGTTCATTTCCCTGCCATTGGGTATTCCATGAAAACAAACAACACTTTGCATTAGCTGATTTTAAATTCTGAGTAAGTATATTCGTGCAAGAAGTATTTCTTGGCCATGCTGTGTACCAACAAATAGCATTTCTATATATCATATTGCACTACTGAATTACAAAGCAAGTATTGTTATTTCTCATTTTATGCTAAAAGGTAACATCCTTCATACCTGATACACCTTTACTCTGGCAGCGGGGTCACTTTACCTTTCCAGAAGCTGTTAAACCATTACAAACAGAAAGGAGCCATAACTCTTGGGGAAGCCTACAGCATCACTTACAAATAAACACCTTCTTCCTCACCTATACATTATTTGAGTTTTTTGTATGTACATATACCTGCATAGTTTTGATACTTAGAGAGTTACATATAGATGGAAATTCTGTTTTACAGCCACTACAGTTACTATATTTAATGGGAAAACTTGGGGGAATAATGGTATGATCCTGTGGTTTTGCTGGACTGATTTGTTATGTGCCCATCCAAGAACACGAGTCAGTTGGGCCGCAACAGAACAGTCCCTGTGAGCTTCACACCAAGCACACACCAATTTTTCCACAAGCGAACGAGGGTATCGTTAAAGCACCCTGCTAATCCAATAAAGGGCATTCTTTCAGCTGGGAAAGAAAGGGACCACTCAAAATCCCTTCCTTTATACTGCCTGTTTAACATAAACAGGAAGGATGCAAATTAGCGCAGAAACACGATACTTCACCGTCTCTATTTTATTGTAGTGTAATCCAGCCATTATTTTGCAATCAGAAAGGGCTTTTCACCATTATTACTGCTGGAAGGTAAAGTTGGTAATAAATTCAACATAAGCCATTTTGAAGGCGATTCTCTTCTTGACAGGCAACCAGTAGAGCCATCTCAGAAAGCTGAAATACCTGTTAACTCAAATGTAAACATCTCATCTATCACTGAGCGTCGCTAGGCTTCTCTTTTGTACCGGTTCACAACGTTGCACCAATGTATTAATCTGCACTAATGAGCAGGACATCTTGAACAAGTTCACGAGCAACACAATTGGAGGGAAAAAAAAAAAGCTATTGGAACTACACATTGAAAAATCCCAAATCAAAAGGCCAGCAACATGGAAATAGATTTCATCTCTAGAAAAACAAAAAAAAAGACACTTCCGCAAAGCCAGGCACTGTAAAGTTAGTCCCATTTGAGAAAGCTTGAATAAACATTCTCAGCCCAGTATTTGCCTTTCTGCAATTATTGACTGCAATATTTTGAACTTAAACATCCACATATAAATAGTTTCTGTTTAATCAGCAATCATATAAAATCAAAATGAAAATAAATTTGGCGAGATACCAAAATGAGAGTTCTAGCCAACAGCTACACCTACCCTGCAAGACATACCAGTGCAGACTTCCAGACAGATTTACTATTTATAACTGAAACTCACCTTGAAACAACGCAAAGTAAAGATGTAAACTTAACCTGAAAAACACACAGACCTTTAAGGAACCACACACGCAGCTTTTTTTTTTTTTTTTTTTCCTCTTCAGCAAGCTGTTTTGCAGGACATCCTTTTGTGAAAATACATACACAGAAAAACTGTACCAAGAGGGGCTCTGAAGAATTTTGTGGCTTGATTTTTCTACCTGTAATAGTCATATTGCCACAGCAATGGGAGAGGTATGAGCAATTCTTTAAACAGTTGTTTTAATTCTGATGCCAAGCCTTTTGGTTAGGAAGAATTTTTCTGACTGAGTTGAAAGTCTATCGCAAGTACACAGAAAGACCTAGGGCAAGAACAAAGGTGCAGGGCAGAAGCTAGTTTATTCAGGCTTGTCAAGTTAAATCTTGTAAAGTATGTACACATTTAATTGTTTTCATCATTTATATATGTTTCAAGTACGGAGGGGGCCTCCCGAATCTCCTTGGGTAGAACGCGAGCGCGGATTCTGGAGGTCCTGCTTGCTCCGTGAAGAAGTCATTCATTTCTGGCACAACCTGAGGCTTTAAAAGATCTTTTTGTCACGCTAAAAACCCCTATGACTTGGAACTGTTTAATTTGTTTCAAGCAAAAATCTCTCAACAGCAGCCTGAACTTTGCAGGCAGCCTTAACGTTGGGTTAGACACATTATAAGGGATTAAACAAAGCAATAAAGTAATGGGGAATAAATGAGGGGGCAATGAGCGCGTAGGAGACACACTGTACTTGAGAAAGCATTATAAACCAAGGTACCAATTGCAATAACTGCAGTAAAACAGTTAACGAAAGCACAGCACAAGTCTGGTTTCTCTCTTTTGTTGTCACTTATTTTTCTGAATGACTGGATTTGCTGCCTCTTTTCTTCTCAAAAATGAATGATTACAAAAGGGACACCTGGAAAAACACGGATGTGGTCTTTTAGATCCAGCCCAGCTCCCTGCAGCCCCCCATGCACACTCATCACTGCCCAGGCTCCTCCCCACCTTCTTTCTTTCCTCAAAAGCAGTTCCTCTCAGCCACAGGAATTCCAAGCCATTCTTTCAGGTAGCTCAGCCTCACCATTTCTCCTTTCACATGTCAGGATGTGCCATTCAACAGAGCTTTGTAGGTACATGTTGGGAGGGTGTTGTTTTTTTTCCCCAGCATCTGTACCAGGAGTGCACACAAATGGTTTAAGAACAAAACAGGGAGCAATCTGTACCAGCCTACCAGGTCATCAAAGACCATTTTATTGCTTTTACACAAAGATTTTTCCCTTCTGCTTGCTTTTTGTCCTTGTTTTGACAAATGTTAGCCACAAGAGATCCCAAGGAAAAGAAGAAAAAAGTCCCTTATCTCCATTCACCAGCAATACTATTTTAGACAGAGGAACAACAACCTCAGAGGAATCTCAGTTATACAGCTGAATTGAGTTTTTTTCTTGACCAATTTTTGGGCAAGTCTCCCATCAGCTTCCCTATACCCAAGAGGGAGTTAGGGTGCTTACCCTACTCCGTAACCTGGCTTGCCTTCTACAGCTAAAGGAGCAAGCACCCACAGAGTCCGATGAGAACAGCAGTAGCTGAGGATGAAAGAAGCAGTATTACCACACGCCTAGGATGCTACTGTGAACATCTGAGGGCAAGACGCTTGTCCCCAAGTATGTATTTGAGTTAGTTTCTCGCAGCAGGAAATAGTCAGCAAAATAGCAGGACTGATACGTCATCCCATGGTTACACAGAATTCAATCCTTGCCGTGTGGCTAAAGCAAACAGAATTCAAGGAGTAGGATACATCACTGAAATCATCATTTTTGTCCTTAATGTCCTTACCTGACAAAATTTTAAGAAAGTGACTCTTGGAATAGCTGCAAAATAACAAATCTGCCTCTAAGAGGTTACAACACTGGAAAATATCAATCAGTTTTTTCTGTGATAGAAGAGATGGTCTAATTTTATATAACCAAAAGCTCTGCAACATCCACACGGACAACAGGATGCAGTTTAGGCATCACGTCCCCTTGTCAGGGATGAAAAGGATGGCCTAACTGAGAATCACCTGGTGAAAAGAGAAGTTTCTGTATAGTCTGCTGCTCTAAAAAAAAAAAAAAAAAAAAAAAACATAAAAACATTTTAGACGTTTTGATGAGGTCACTTGCTTCTTTCCCATTTGGTGATTTTACAAAACAACAATTACGAAAACATCAGAGTTTTGCAGGAAATGCCAAGAGATCAAATGTACATTGAGAATCATACTACAGCTCACTGGAGGTACTACTGGGACAGGTGTTTGAAACTACAGCTTCTTTTTCCTTTAAGAATACTGAGGGGAATGTAAGGTCTCTGAGCCCTTTCCCCAAAATGCAGCTAATAAGATTATCAGCTTGCAATCCAACACTGAGGCAAAACAAGTACCAAAACAACCAGAAATCATACCTGTTGCCTGCAAAGCAAACACTAGGCAAGCTCTCAGCCTCTTGTGGAAAGGTTCCTCCGATGTAACCTGGAGCTGTGCTTTATGGCAGAGCACACTAGTCTCACGTGGTCCTCAAAAAGCATTCCACAAAAGTCCTGAAGAATTAGCTGGGTGATTTCTACCCACAATGTTACTCAATAATAAGTATCACATGGCAAGCATCAACAGCAATATCACTCACATTAATTGCTTACTTTGCAAAGAAAAAGCCGTTTGTTTTCCTTTTTCATAACAACTGAATACTAAAAAGGGTTCCTTGTATCATGTCACTCTTCCAAAATTGAAAATAGTTGCCAAAAATATAATCTGTATATCGTTAGTGAAAAAAATTTCCTGGGGGAAAGGTAGTGTGCATGTAGTTTCCGCTATCTACCACATGGAGTATTTAGGAAACAAACATTCTTTCCCCTCTAATGACAAAACAAGTTATGTGAGCAAGATGAAATGATTCGTGAGCTTGGGCTTTATTCCAAAACCCCTATGTATTAAACCCAACCATTAGCTGGATCATCGTGCCTGTTTTCTAAAGAATATAATAGATGGAAATCTGCTTCTTAAACTGTTTTTCATGTAACAGGAAACAGACAAAATAGCATTGCAGCAGCATTCACAGAGGCAGGAGAAAAGTACTGATCTTGAAGTCAGAACTTTTCCCTGCTGAATGCTTTTTGCTTTAACAAAGGTTGAAATCGTGGCACTTTCAGTAACAATGCACAGCCTGGTGTACATCTGTATTATGCCAGATTTTGTTAAGGTGCATATAAACTACAGACAGAAACTTTCCATTACAACCTGGTACACAAGGCTTTCATGCAGGCGAGTCACACAAGCATAAAGAAGCTCACAAACTACACACAAGCAGCTATGTGCAGTAGCATGCACACAAACAAACACAGGCACACGTACACAAGCGTTAAAATTTTACAATGTTCTTTAAATACGTTTTCAGAAAATGTGGCTTCTACCACTTATGACGGAAAAAAACCCCACACATTTCTGAAGTTTTATGCTTCTCCATTATTTAAAATCATTTTAAGGAAAGTGAAAACTTCACCTACTTTCACGTGTAACATTAAAAATAAAAATTGTTTTCTTCTGAAATTTGGTGATAATGGAATGGGGTGATTAAAATATGCACCTCACTGCAAAACACAGGTTCACTTCCACAAAAATAAAAACTGTTCAGTGGACAAAAATCAATGAACTTCTCGGCTATGATCTGGTAACTTCCTGGCCTCGACATCCAAGCCACCAATGCTATTACCCTCTTGAATAAACACAGTGTTTGGAAAGGTTAAACCTGTGAGGTCCTCATCGGAAAGTCCCTGAGTAAATTATAACATTTGATGATGACATTCCTGTGTCTTTTGGAAGCAGCCAGGGGAAGTAAGGGTAGGTCATTACAAGCCACTTGCCTTTACAAGCGGCTGTAAAAGACAATGAGGACAGGAAGCTTCCCACCGAGATCAAGGTGCACAATCCCCAGCTAAAAATAAACAAGCACCGATAGTCACATCTGCTGGAAAATATCATTGGAGCCTGAATTCCCAGGTGCCAAAGCAACGGGAAGAGAATGCTTCAGTTCAGCAGGCTCCCAAAAGACCACAAAATAATAATTACAGGGATTGGAAATGATCGGTGGTCGTGTTAACACTGCAGATAAAAGTATCAGAGAGCTAACTTGTCTTACCAGGAAAAAAAAAAGGAAATGAAAATAAAAATCACGCTAAAAGATTTTAAACTTATTCTTGTCATCCGCTAGCTCCCAGACACAAAAAGCTTCCGATCAAAAGTAATAGGAGCAGGAGAAAATCATAAATTTCTACCCCTCCTCCTCAGGTATCACAACTGTGAAGTCTCCCAGGGCAAATTAGATGATGGCAGTGCAGCCCCACCTAAAAAGCTTCTGACATTTATGATCTGCTTTAGTTGCCAGTGAGCTCAGGAGCACAGGCAGCAGGCTGTAGGACAGCAGAGCAGGCTGCACTTTTCCTCTTTCAGGAGATGGTGATCTCTTTCCTCACTTAAGCTCACTTACCTTTAGATACTTAAGTCACCAAATTAGCCAGCACTGGACTTCGGACACCTGAGGGCTCCAAAGCCTTCAACAGCCATATGCCCGTGCCGAGAAATAGGTATTCTTTGCTGAGAGAACAGGGTTGCCATAGCTGCTGAGATCCCCTCCCATCACACCAGTCATGGGCAAACAACCAGGGCCCGTGGGCAGGCCGGGCACAGCTGAGCAGCAGTGGCAGGAACGATGGAGAAACTCATTTCTGCCTTGAGGATTGTTTTTCTCAGGGAGCAGAGAGATGTCAGAAGCTAGGAGCAAAGGGGGAGCTTGGGGAAGCAGCAATCCTGCTGCTCTCCAGCTAGTGAGGCTGGTGGACCAGGGAGCAAAAAGCCTGGAGGACACAAGTCGAACACCAGGGGAGGTCTGCAAAGCAAGCTCTTGACATGCTCCAGCTCCTCAAGCAGGCAGAAGACATGATTATGTCACTTATCTATTTTTAACTTTGTGGAAAAAGTCAACCTCAAAAGCAGCTTTAAAAAGGAAACAACAAAGTCTTACGCAAAAGGCGAGCTGGAGCCCCCTCTCCTGCCAGTCCTCGCCCTGACCTGGGGGATGGCCGTGCCATCAGCAGGCTGGCTTCTGCAACGTGCCTGTGAAAAATGTGACTACAACCTGAGTCATAAAATTCTTTCCTATCCTCATTTTTTGACGGCTCTTCCTGCACAGAAAGGCCTGATGATAGACTGGAGACTACAGTGGGAATAGCGGAAATTCAAAGTGCTCCAAACCCCAATTCTGACGCCATTAATGCATACGTTTCTTGGACCTGAGGCAGTTTCATTTCATTCATAGATATCCTAGCAAAGTTTTAGAAACAATGGACTGGAAACCATTTCTGGCTGTCAGAACGAGGAAAGACTATGCGCAGGAACGTACCCTGAAAGCTGATATAAAGATTACCTAAACAAAAACAAGACCTGCGACTAAAATACAGAATGAAAACCACTCCAGTTGTGGGAGGGCTGGAGGAGCACTGTGCTTCAGATGAAGCCTTTATAATGTTTTAATTACTCACATTGCACGATGTGCTGCTTGAAGCCTTCTGCTCCAAAGAAGAAGAGCTTTTCACATGCCCAGTACTCCTCACCTGTGTGCTAGGTGGTTCACTATCTCTTCTGGTTCAAACGGCTTTTGAATAACACTGACTTTTTCAGTGCCACCCCGGAACAGCTACAGGTGACACAACTGTTGTAACCACACGTTTATTATGTAATAACAGAATTGCAAAATTATACAGGTAACCTGGTTTGAGAAACAGAGTTCCTACATTCTAGGAATCAGCAGGAAAAAAGAGCTAGTGAGCAAAAACTGGTAATTAGGCTTATTTTGTTTTAGTCTTCCTTCTTGTTGATAACTATTTCCATAGGACTCCTTCCTGCAAAGTGTTAATGGCTAATACCTGTCACGTCCCGCAGACTGTCGCACACCACAACCTGGGAGCTATCACACGCATTCTCTTGGACACACTTTCCACATGATTTGAATATATGCTACCCTTAAAACTATTCTGGCATGACATTAAGGAAGTTGTGGCTCAGGTGGTAAATCCAGGACCATCTTGAAAGGAAAGGCTCGTAAATTAAGCTAGATTCAAATTAAACGGGAAACCACTGGTTGTTTAGATTTTATAAAAACTACCCCTAAGAACAAAAAGCATTTTAAATTCCTATTGACTGCCTAATAGCAGGAGGTATATTCTGGTTCCAGAGCACTCGTTGTACAACATAAAAAGCTCTTGCATATCCCACGCAAGACAAAGTTCAAGCTGCAGCAGTCCTACAGCCCTGTTCCGCCCCCGAAGCAGCTGGGTTCTCCTGCAGTAAGCAGCGTCCTTGGAAGTGGCAGTCCTGCACTTAATGCAGTAGCACTGTACCTATCACCCTTAGGGTGTTCAGCTCAAGGCCCAAGCAGCGTGTGCAGTTATCACGTAGGTGAGGTACAGCCCTACCATTTTCTCTTCCTTTCCTAAACTCACATTCCCTTTGCACCTCCTCCCAACACAGTCAACAAAAGCAACAAAGCAAAAAGCGAGGTTCAGTTTGGCTCCCTCCTGCCTGCAAAGCATTTTTTTTTTCAAAGCACTATACAGCATTGAAACTATCTGAATCCAGTCCACTAAAAATGAGGTACTTCAGGTGTCAATGCAAAATGAAGTTCATGAGCTGAATTCTTTTGTCACTCTGCTCCCCCCCCATAACTTTACTTCAGTAGGATTCAAATCTACTGCATATAAAATGTTTATGATGACATTACTTTGTTGCACAGAAGAGCCCTTTTCAGCATGGCCCAGGGTATCAGACTCCTGTATTATCTAGGTAATAGATCACGATTATCACCCAGAAGGGACAGTAACGCTCACATAGGAAAGAAACAAGTTACCAAGTATTCTGCAATACTGCATTGCTTTAAAACCATAATAATTAATTTTAAATCCACATTAACAAGACCCATAGTACCTTGATAGACTATTAGCTGAAGATGCAAATGTAGGGAAACGGGTCAAGTTTTTTTTTTTACACTTAAGATTTTTGCAGCAAAAATCTCTGCAAACTAACTTTGTGCATGAAAACTCCCCCCATGGAGGTTTTACAGACAAGCCACAGGAGTTTATTAGAACAGTAATTCATTTCAGTGTGCCCAAGCAGTTCAGCTTGATTGCCTTCTCGGACCAGTTATCGTCTCAGCTGCTTTTGTTTATTTATTTATTTTGGACCAGATGCAGAAGGAAAATTCCTTAAGCCAGAATGGCTGGGAGGACAGGCCCTTTAGTTCAATTGCTGTGCTGATGGAGATCAGACGTACAGCTTTGGGGGGAAACATCTAATTTCACGTTTTAAACACCTGCATAAAAAAAAAAATCTGAGTCTGATCAGAGGAATCAGGGGACTGGGATTTATGAGTAAGACTGTCAAGAGTATAAGAAACAGAATACAGTATTTCCAGCTCTCTTGCCAAATACGTATTACGACTTCAGTTCATTTTACATAGATTCAAGCAAGCAAAAAAAAAAAAAAGAGAAAAAGAAAAAAAAAAGTCTTACAGTCTACAGAAACATCAGGGATTAAATGTCAATAGCAAATCTCTCAGTACTTCCTGCCACTATGCCAAATAAAGCCTGCTTCCAAGCCAAACATCTGCTTTGTCTGTCCCAAACAGGAACTCATGAGAAGGAAATGTAGCACCCTTTACCACTGTGGTCAAAAGACAACATTTTTAAAATTCCACTTAATTCAACAATTTACCTGTAAAATCTCTGAAAAAGTATTAAAAAAAAAAAGGCTATTTGTATTCTGTTCCTCAAGGGCTTTCATGACCAAGACATCATTCATCAATCATGCAAATGCTGTACTGGCAAGAATATCCACCCAGGCTAATGTTTTTCACAGAAGCTCTCATTCCACATACATTAATTCTAAAAGAATAAACCAGACTGACATTTATTATGTGCACATGTATATAGAGCCCTCTGTCTCTTTTGCTCTCTAAAATATGAGATTATACAAAAATCAGGTGTTCCAATGACATTAACACAACTCTGGGAGTACAGCTTTATCTGTGCCTATGCTATCAAGCCTCCGCAATAACTATACGGGATCACATATCTTTCCTATTTTCCTGCTCTTTGCTCCAACTGAAGAGTAATATTATAGTATACCAGATTATATTCTGCAAACCAATGCTGCAAATTACCATATATAAACATTTTTCTAGGCCAAAAACTCTAGCAGACTGCAGCAGAGCTCCCACAGCACAGCATTCTGATGTTCCAGGCTGCGGAGGCTTCCTGGGAACCGCATTTGAAATTTCCTGCTGTCATTTGTGAAGGCTGACAAAAGATTGTCCCCATAGATAACAAGACAGCATTCTTTATGAGGAGCTGGGATCTTTTCAAATGAATACAAGACTTCTACAATTACAGGTAACGTACTGTACTCCTCCCTTTAGAAAGAAAATCCTCTTAGATGCCAATACAAGTGGAGGCAAACTGTGAAACTTGGTACGTACTGTGACAGTGAGATACTCTAGAAATTGTTCCTGTGCATTTTACAGAGCTAAAAGAATTCAGATATATTTCTTTCAAACAATTACATATCTCAAGCATGAAAATGCCAGTCGATGACATATCCAACAGTTCAAAGCAAAAGAAGAACTGTAACAACATATACCAAAATATTTGCCATGTATGTTTGAGCTGCTGCTCCATTCAGCTGAGCTGTACCAATTTATACCATCTGACAATCTTGCCAAAACATTCTTTGCATTCCTGTAACAATGTGTATATGCGATTAATTAATTCCCACATCACTTTGTTGAGACACTCAAGTCGGCTTTCTCCCTTTGGAGGCAGGAGATGCGTAGACTAACAAAACTTACAGAGCCAGGAAGGGGCAAAGCCCAGCCGAGCACTTCTTGCTTGCCTTAATCCTGTGATCGCTCTCACAGAGAGATCACAGGGCACTTAAAGCCATGGAGGTAAAGGACACAAGCTATGTTACTGTTCAGAAAATATTTAAAATTTAGAATAGCATTATTTGGTTATGAACATCAGAGTTCAAAACCACGGTGAAGGCACTGCCACAGCGTGAACAGTAAAATAAGGAAGGGAAACAAGAAGGAAAGGAGAGACAAAACTGAGATAATCCACCCACGCGTGCACACACACAAAGGAACAATAAATAAATCCATAGCACTATCAAGAAATGAATAAAACAGTTCAATACATTTACCAGCTGTTATGACCTTGAGGTCTCTTTTAAAAGAGATAGTGAGTTCTCCACACTGGAGGAAAGGAACCAGAAGTTCAAGTCAAATTACGTTTTAGATATGAATGTCTGCAGATATGAATATGTCTATATTCACTTTCTTTCAGGACTGATAAATCAGCAATGAATAAAGAGATCCTAATTCTTTTGGGAATAAAAAACTTTTGTTTTTCTCCTAATAAATACTATTGGCATTGCTATTCAGATATTATAGAAGTAAATGGCAAAAGATAGCCGCTAATAGTGAACAGGTTTTCAATAAAGAACAATATTTATTCAGTCTGCATTATTTAAAAAGTATTTTGTTAGGACTTGTTGGAGTTTTTAGTTGTTTTTATCTCGTAGATCTCTTATCAGTTTCAAGCCAAAAGTCATGTTTCCACATGAAATACTAATAGTCTCATTTTGCACTAGTGGGCATGCTGCATTGCAACAAGCTGCAGCTTGCTGCCAAATGGAGCTTGCATTGCTGGGGACATGCTACATTTTTAGGTCAACATTTGAAAGAAAAACAGCTGTTAAGCATCTCTGTGCAATACACATGGATTCGATGGGTAGTCACCTTCCCTTTGCCTCCTTTAAAACTTCCATTGTACTTACTAATCCTTACATGCATTGAGAGTGCAAGGATTGCTGAGATATTTCTTCTTAATACGGAATACTCCGTGCATCAGCTATGTGCTGTTGGTGGCAGTGCTTTTCTCTGTTCTTGATCTAGATAATACAGAAGCAGACAGGAAACAGAAACTGAGAATTGCGAAAGAACTGTTAAGTGATGAAACATTTTTAAAAAATCCTTCAGGCCTTCATTCCCGTTTCCTCAAGTTTGCTGCTACGCTGGACGTAGGAAGACAGGGAACTGAGCTCCAAGTCGGACCACCTGGTAGGCTGCTGAAAAGCCAGGAAGGCCTGGGAACCTCTGTATCTCAGTGAAATGAAAGACCTTTTCCCATCCAGCCATCCTTAATTGCTCAGTGTATTTCCTGGCGATCGCAAAGGAAATGAGTTGCTGCTCAATTCACTAGAGCCCTGTTCTATAGCTCACTTTAAAAACAACAAAAAAAATCAATGAGGGGGAAAAAGGCATGAAAGAGTAACCAAGCAAAATCGGTAACTGGACTTAAAGAAACTCAGATCTAATTCTTAGGTTGCTTTTAGTTTCCCATATGGTTTTGAGCAGATGCATTTTACCTACCCTACCACAGCTGCTCACAGTTTCACCTGTTAATGGACTTTAGCCATCACAGAAACTGCAATCCCCACAAATATTCTGATGGAGAGTACCATGTACATCTGTAGGTGCCCTCCTTACATCCACTCACATGCCTTCCACTCGTTGTTTGTGTCTTTTCTGCTACTTAGATTTATTTTTGTAAAGGAAGGTTCCATGAACATAGTCACACAGCAGCTGCCTGACAATTAAGGCTGCAAGAGCTTGTCCCTCATAAAGAACACCTGCAATCTCTCTAAAACTTCCACAAGTACACAACACCGTACGTTGGCACATGCTGGAGTGAAACCAGGCATGGATTTGGTGTTGGAACCCCAGCAAAGTTTCCAAGGACACAGGGAAAAGCAAGCAGACCTTTAGAAAAGTCAAGCAGTCAGTACTCTGGGACCAGTGTTTATGAACTTACCTTGCCATCAATCAGTTCCCATCTCATATGGGAATTTTATTATCACAGTTCTTTGTGAACCTAGTCTTTGGGGTATTTCCCAAGGGCGTTCCCTTTTAATACAAAAAACAAGCACAAAAATGAAACAAAAAACTCTGACCAAACTGGAAATGAATGAGAGAACGTTTATTAATTCTCTGCACACGAGAGCTAAATTTGCAAAAGTGAATAGTTAGGAAATCTGGACATCTAAAATTGAATTAATTTTTGTGCATCTATTAACATGGCATATATTGAAAGACTTGGTTTTAGATGTGCTGTTGCTAAACTCATGGATTCTCTCATTACTGTCAGCCAAATAAAGCATTTACATCTTACATGGCTTTTCCCCTGAAGTATTCTCACATAATGGCGGGTAGGAAGAGGCTATTATTTCCAGTTAATGAAATCATCATCTAATTTATTTTATCTGCTTTTAGGAGACAAAAAACATCTGAGGAGCAATACTTTCCATATGACCTGAGCATCATCCACT
The DNA here is from genome assembly GCF_040182565.1 of Anser cygnoides. Lineage (NCBI taxonomy): Eukaryota > Metazoa > Chordata > Aves > Anseriformes > Anatidae > Anser > Anser cygnoides. The sequence continues at coordinate 34,668,535 of NC_089876.1, read as the reverse complement.
TGCTAATTCCTCAAGTGTTTGAGTAAAGCATCAGACATAAGCCTCTGTTAACTGGGATCTGGCCAGTTACCACACATTAACTATTAGGAGCTTGCGAGGGGAGCAGCGAGAGGAGGAGAAAGGGAAAGAGGGAGACAATGAAAGAATAGAAGAGAATGAGAAGACAGCGACTCAGTGACTTAGAATATATTAAACTGCGGTAAAGTGTTCAAAAAAGAAAAAATAAGTGTTAGAAAACATGAATGTGTTTCGTTAAACATAGCAAGTAACTTAAATCCTGTCCCAGGAGGCACCAATTATGCCCCATCCTCTTCAGCAACAGTGTGGTTTCAGCAGTAAATTCCTGTGTTTATTTCTGGAGGAAGGGTTTTCTCCAACTGCTATAAAATACTTGTAAAAAGCTTCATTTGAGGAACACATTATCCTTCTGCAGCTGGAGTAGCAAGAACATCAGCCGCAGAGACCTGATTTCAGACACAAGGAAACCAGCACATCGGAGCCCGGGTGACAATCAAGTGCAATAAATAGTTAATCATTAGATTGCCTTCCCTCCTCCCTGCTGCTGGCACAGTTTCACTCTCTGTTAACCACAGGGGGCTGAGTAAAGAGACAGCTCTACCTCTTACACTGTCTAAAGACAAGCAACATACATGCAATCTAGAGTTTGAACGTGAAGAATAAACATCCTGAGCGTCTCTAAGTTTTGGATTGGCCTCGTTGTCTAAAGGAGGAAGGTAATGCAAATTACCTTTTCCAAACCAGTGTACAGTTAAGAACAGACCTGTTTTGTTTGGTTCCCTTAGTTGTAGCAACTTCTGAAATACAAATACAGCTGATCCAGCAAAGCTTTAAGAGCTTCTTCCCTGCTTCCTTCTTCCAGGCAGCGTTAGGATTAATTCAATTAGCTTAAGTAGTTTCAGTACACACAAAATATTTTAGATTTACTTTGGTTATCAAATACTGAAAAAAATCCAGAGATACCACTACGAATCTCAACCACAGCTGCAGTTTGCCTGACATTTATTAGAAGTCACAACACAAAGGAATGGAGCAAAAATGTACCCATCCTCTTGAATTGCTGTGCTCCATTACAGGCTACAGAACTGGAATTGGCAGGACAACAAAAAGTGCGGCTAAAATACTTGGAGCAGGAAAGGAGGAATGGTTATTTCACAATTCAATCACCTTTTTAATTTCCAGTTTCTTATAGTTAAGTTCCCCGTAGCTGAACAAACACCTCTCCCTTAAAAAGCGTGCCTACGATACTACATTTGGCTGCTCACAATTTAAGGGTACTTACTACATAAGGGTAGTCCGACCTTATCCCACCTTTTAATTGGTATTAATTTTGTCAGGCCAAAATGAGGACAGTGATTTTCTTGTAGCAAGAAGCTTGCCTATACTTGTGCTGGTAAGAATCTAGCTTGTTTTAGGACCTAACAAAATGAGCAAAATACAATGATGATAGTAAAATACACACTGAAAACCTAAATTCCATTATTTTACAGTAATTGCAGAGTACGTTTGTCATGTTTTTCACATGGTAGCAGAGAAACAATAGTAAGAAAAAGACACAGTTTGGAAAGATGTAGCTGGTATTTCAGAGTAATTAAGATTGATGGAAGGCTTCCAAACGAGCCCGCTAATGTATCATGCACAGCCTATTAAGCTTGACACAGTAAGCTTTTTCTCATGGCCTTGACAGCAATGACTATTTAACGTATCTGGTGTGTGCTGTCCCCTAGGACCACAAAATAGTCTTTATAAACTGTTAGGACAAACACTGACGTGCATCTAACTTTGTTTATCACTGAAGCCAGGCCAAACAGTGCTAATTGGAGTTCTTCTGCTAAACAATGTTTACGCGCTAATTAGTCCACTTCCTAAACTAAATGTTCCAAGAAAAACTAAGAATATGTGGCAAGCTGCCACCGAATTGCTGTCTCATCAAGTGTGTTACTTCACAGACAGACACAGACAGGTAACAAAGGGTAAATTCAAAACGACAAACCAACTTGTGTGGCTGCACAATGTGCAGAAAGCCTCCACTACCTGAGAAAGGAAACAGTCCCACAGGTTTAAATCAGATGGGAGGAAAGCACTCGGGTCACAACGTTGAAGAAAATACACTGTTGTACCCAACAAGAGGCAATGGGGGACGGGGAAGAAGGCATCAAGATATTAATACGCTGTATCTTTATTGCAAATACATGATACTACTATTATTTATGGTTTAAAACTACTTAAAAAATTAAAAAAAATAAGGAGGATATGTCTGCTAAATGATTTGGAAAGTTAATCATTCAGATCTTTGAAGACAGCAAATCAAACCAGTCAAACAGCAAACAAAATCTGGTGTGTTGCAGAGACAAACTCAAGTCCACTTTCGGGGAGGAAGGATGGTTAAAAGACCAAAAAGACTGAATCTCCAATAAGGGCAAATGTTCACAGCCCCACATGTGGGCAGCTCCAGGAGCAAGGAGGGGACAGGAGGATGAGGCAAAAAAGAAGAAAAGCCATCGACAGGGAGACAAATTGCAAGATCGAAGCAGGGAAGGAGACAGAATGGTCTCAAAGGAATTATCCCCCGTCTCCTTTCCAGGATGGATGTGGTTATGAGACAGTGGCCTCTGGAACACACATGTTTTTGTTTACCCTGCACATGATCAAGTTTTTTATTATGTATATTAGAATAATTTAAACAAAGCGTCAAAGAATTTGGATATGAAGGTTTTCAGTGCTATTTTTTTTTCGGAAGATTAAGTCACAGGTTACTTGCACAAAAACATGGTAAAAGTAGAGATGTTTTCACGCACTGCTGAGAGTTCCAAGAGCATTCTTCATGGCCCAGGCGGTCAGTGCAAGGCTGAGTACAAAAGGATCCTGGTCTCTAGACACTACTGCATTATCAGCATCACTGATAATCACAAATGTCTTTTGCTCTGTTTAATGAAAGGAGGAAAAACTCCTGACCTGGAATTTCAAGCTAGCTTTGCAATTTTTGTCTTCTGACCCCATAGTCTCTGACCTGCGTTTCATTTCACTCTGATGCTGAAAGACTTCCTTGTGCAGTTAGAGCCGAGTGCCAGACACGCAGTCTGATCTGGTCCGGATCTTCAGCAACCTTATCTCCAGCCAGCAACTTCCTCTGCAACTACAAAGGAGACCTGAACCACCTCCAAACAGAAAGGAGAAAAATCCACGGGCATGCCTAACTGGTCCCAGACACCCCAGGAGCCTCCTGGCTTCCCCTGCCTGCTCCATGGGGCAGCCTCTTGCCCACACACCTCGGGCTCCCTCCTGCCAGCCGTGCCTATTAAACACAAACCAAAGTCTCTAGAGGGTCCCTTTCCCTTCCTACACACAGCCTCAAATAGTTTTCTCCTCTATTGCCAGGTACAACCTGGCAAGAGCAGCTAGCTCTGAGTGGTCCCTCTCTCAAGCAGGGAGATGTGGGGAAGAGGGAGGGGGAAAGGCACACATACCCCCAGCTGCCGGGAGGGGTAAGCGCCGTGCCCCAGCTGCGAGACAGAATTCCCTTCAGGATGTGCAGAAACACCAAGTGGCAAAGGATAAGCACAGTAGACAGGAGGGAGCCAGAAGTATGATCCACTAACCAACATCTGACCATTTCTAGAATGCATCTGGGAGCTGTGCCTGAGGCATCGTGCAGCGATACACCTAACTTGGCTGGCCAAAGAGGCTCCCTCAGCAACAGGGTAAGGCTGCAGAACATCCCTCCTGCTGCAAATCTTTCGACACCGCTCTAGAAAAAACGGTGGTTTCTCCTCCCCGTGGCTTGATCTTTTCTAAACCATACGATCTTCATGTGATCTTTCCTAAATCACACGTTGCCCCTTCTGGAGCTGCTTTCTTTTTTAGCTCATTGGTTTCTCAGTTACCAAAAACCAAGAGCGCTGTAATCCTTAGAGATTATAATCATAAGAAAACAATTACTCCCAACTGCCAAAAGAAAGCAAACAGCTCATAAGCTATTAAAACTGTCCCTTCAAAACCTCCAACTGAAAAGACCAGTAATTTTCCTTATTTGTTAACAGGCTTTTATATGAACCCACGTTTTCTCTTTAATTCAGTTCTTAATCTTCACTATTATTAAAGGACTACGTTCCTTTTCCAGTGATGGGGAAATCCACGCAGAACCCAAGGCTACGTGGTTAATTCACAAACACGTCACGTTGCTGGTAGAGGAAAACGCAGTCTCTGCAGCTTTGTTTATGCCTGTGGATGCCAAAGGATATACTCAAAAGGTACATGTAATCAGCAACCTGCAGAGTATAATTAAGAATAAAGGACAATGTTCCACACATGGTATACATTACAAATGTAATCAGCTTCAGAAGATTTCTTTCTTAAAACATGAAAACCTTGAAAAAATTCATGCCCTCAGTATAACTGAATTTGTCACGCAAGTTTTACGAATGCTCCCGTGATTGGCAATCATGATTTATTTTGCCATTTCTTTATAAAGCAAGAATATTGTTTTGCCTGTACATGTGGTTGGAAGAATATTTCAGAATTCGAGCAGTTACTGCTGGGGATCTAATATTCCTGCCGAACCAGGAGCGGCGCACAAATCCAAATGTCAACTATAAAGCAGGCTCGGTGCTATTTCGGGGTAGTGTATGCTCAAAAATGCAAATGGAAGCTTCTGCATTAGCGTAACTTTTGAAATAAAAGTAGCAAGAAATATTTACCAAGAAAATACAGCCCCTTTTAAACTCTTGGGGTGTGATTTTCCGAATACTTCAGCCTGCAGACACACTTTTGGAAAAGCAGCATTCTGGAGCAGTCCTGTCCTACAGCTAGCAGAGAATAACAGCAATTAAAAAGAATAGTAAAGCTGTCAGCAGCTCCCTTCTTATTCAGGCCACTGTGATTTCTGTCCTTAAGAACACGTCCTCACTATGAGAGAAATGAAAGAAAGAAAGCTGAGAATGACTGTACATGCTAAATATTCCCGAGCTCCGGTAGGAAGATGGCATGTATTCGTGTTACTTCACCTCACAGCAACCTCTCCCTAGCACCAAAGTCTGCCATCGTAGCAGGTGGACAGCCTGCTGCAGATTTTGGGTGGGATATGTATCAGAGGGAGGCCCCAGAGCCTTTCCCCCTGGCTCAACACAGCCTGCCCCCCTCCCACACTGGTGTGTTTGAAGCAGCGAACAGCTTTTTACATCACTTTATAGCAAAGGGCACGTTTCAGCAGACAGCTCCTTGCCTCTCCGGATACACGTGAACCTCCTCCTGATCCCCACAGGGGAGGGACGATGGCTTGGATGGAAAAACGAAACAAAAAAGTATCCCTCAACTCTGAACTTTGCCTCGGGCATGATAATGAGTGTTTTGAACTTTTACAAGAACGTTAAGGATAAAGGACAGAGAATACAGACTGCTTTAACTCTCCCCCCTCTTCTCCAGCTTGTCTACAGAGACATTAATGGCTTCACTAATCCTGCTGGGACACTTGTATTCCAGGATTAATGCTCCTTACCCTGTTCTGCTCGTACTTTGTACACAGCAAAAACAGAAGAGAAGGGAATCTTCCTCCTGACCTGCAAGTGTCCCTGTGAGGAGTTGCACTGGGACAGCCACCACAGGATAACTGCATCAAAGAGCTTCCTTGGAGGATAAAGTCTTTATCTCTGCTGCTCATTTGTTCCTTTCCTGTTAACTTGAAGTGAAAAGAAAAGCTAAGTGCAGCAGTTCTCCTGACTGCTAGTTTGGGAACCGTTGGACAGCTCAGGGACTATTACATCTATCGTGAAAATTTTCTTTCTCATAAGATAACAACTTTTTATGATTAGGTCATGTAGTTTCTGGGCCAAATTCGCCCACAGTTTTCAGTGTAGACCCAGTAAATCCAAAACATCTGGGTGGATAAAACAAAGTCTAGAAGTTAGCCTCCTGAGCCTCAGAAATACTAATGTTTATCTCTACATGCTTATGTACCCTAACACTCAAGATAATTTTTTTTAATTACAACTTATTTTCCAAACTCAGATTGTGGGAGAGACTTGCTTTTTATTGACTAAACTAGAAAAATTAAGACGTATCTGTTACTTAAAGTGGGAAACAGCTACTGTTTCCTTCCACTAAAAGAGAGGTCTGATTCCACCATAATCTGACAAGATAGAGATTCCTTCTCATCACTGCAGCTGTAACACCGTAGATTGTCAGATCCATCAGATTTCTCCTGCAACATCTGTCAAGAAGTAAGACATTTACTAACGCAGAACAGGATTTGCTTAGCTGGGTCTTAAGCTAATAGAAGTATGGAATTGTAAACAGGCAGTGCTTTAGGACAAAACATGTCAAAGGAGCAGAATTTAAACAATGACATGTAAGGAAAAATGAAAAACCAATCATTTTCAATTAGACTCAAAACATGTTTAGTCCCTGTTGCCCCCTGCCAATAGCTACAAGAAATGAGACACATAAAAGTGTCTCCTTTAGCAACTGCAAAAAGTAATAGTTAATAGAGGGGAAGCTTTATTTGGTGCAATGGGTACAAAGTAAAGGAGAAAAATTAGCTATTTTCATGGGAAGCACTCTCACAGTTTAAAAATGCGTGTAATTTCAAAGCAGCCTTATTTATCTAGCTCTCATAGTAGATCTACACAAAGACTCTACGTTGGTGTTCCTTACCAGGAACTTTAGGCTGACACCAAAGAACGAGTAGTGTGCTATGGCTAATCTCCTGTTTTCTTCAACCATTCAGCCTGAGTTTTAACTTATTTATTTCTGGTAGCCACAAGCAACAGTAGCAGACAGCTGAGATCCAATCTTCCTTTTCTAATGAACTGTAGCAAATGCTGTCCATTTGATCAGAAAATACGGGGCTATAAAGAAAAATATTGTTGTATTTAATAGTCTAATTTGTCAGCACAGAAGTTAAAAAAAAAGTATTTACAAAGTAAAAATGCTCTTTCCATTTACATCACTTACTGAGAAGATTAGATTAAAAAAAATCGATGCTTACTTTAATATCATTATGTTATGATCATATCCATAATTGTTTCCTAAGGTTCCCTCTGTTGGCAAAAATAATGAGATTCAAAAGTACAAATAAATGAAATACAGTTAAATATCTATATGAGTTATACTGCTATGAAGAGAAAAAAAATCACATTCTGAAAAACATATACCTTCAGATACATCTGTAAACAGGATCAAACGTCCAAATCAACACAAGAATGTATTTCAGCAGTTGGCCCAACAAATTAAGTCACCATCTCTACCATGAGAGACGTCTCCAGTATATTCCTACAAGGTTCTTAATGAGCTTAATATCTCAAGTATGGGAAATTCTGCAAATGCTACAGTTGCAGTAAATAAGAAGTAATATAGCAATACCGTAAATAGTAAATGGAATACAGTAAATAGTAAATGGAATTTTTACAAGGCATCATAAAAACAAAGTTATTTCCATTCTGCGATTTATCTTTCATGCAAAGCTTTAGCTGTCATTTAAAAGTGGTAATATAAAATTAAAATTGTCATTTTATTCTTCAGGTATATATATCCTACAGGCCAGGAGGGAATCGACTTAATAATGCTCTTTTCCTAATACATACTTTTTCTTATGACCTTCCCCATCCAGTTCAAGTCACTGTGCTTGCTTTCTCCACAGGGATAGCTCTATTTCTCCCCTTGATAAATACACTAGTTGCATCAACACTGCAGAGCAAGTACAACAGTTTTCTACCTATTGCTGTAATGTGCATTGTCCATGAGCACTTGGGGAATTAAACAGCGAATTTTTCCCTCAGGGCTGAGGCTGACTGGAAAGGAGTGACTGGATACAGAAAGCCTTTGGCAAGCAGCTCAACCAGGAAGGTTACGAGAGTGGATAAAAAAACAGCTAGCCAAAAATAATGCTGCAAGTCCACTGCCAACTTGCAGGGAACCCACAGTGTATTTTAACTGATGTCATGAGTTACCTCTCTGGATACGTGCACGTTCCGTGCCAAAATGGGCAACTGAGCTTCTATGGAAAGCAAAGTAAGACTGCTGCCCACTTGTGCCACCACAAGTTCCTTTCCATTTCTCCCTCTAACTTTAATTCACTAGGTATTGCAGCGAGGGGTAAGGAGAACAGGATGGCATCACTGCTTTTGTTATCACAGGAACCCATTACCCACTTCAGAAAAGGATCTGAACAGTCAGGAGACAGTGATAATGCGCATTTAAAGCACAATGACTGCTTTAAGAGGCAGAAGTAAGGAAGAAGTCACAAAGAACAGAAATAAAAGGATAAGAAACCAAGGTAGAAAAACATTTCAGAAAAGAAAAGAAGAAAGATTTGATGATATAACACAGCAACTGCCAGTTGAAAACAAGAAACACCAGGAAAGGGAAATCTGGGAAGGAAGTGCAGGGGGAGAAGGATAACAGAGAGAAAAAAAAAATGCAACTGAAGAAAATTTGGGGAGTGGGTAAAAGGAATCAGAGAAAACACAACTTAGAAAATATCCAAAGCCTTGAAATTTGGAACAAACCACTTTAAAAACAAACAAAAACCCAACATACGAGTCTTTAGCTTCCCGAGATGTGTTTTACAGTGACACTTGTCCTGAGCCCACTGACGTGTTTTGGTCTGGTTTCATCAGGCCATTAGGTTTATGTCATCGCACCACATCCAACGATAACTAAGCACACATATTGTCCCTACTGCTCGCCTACGTTACACATATCCATTACAGGAGCAAAGCCACAACGTTCCTGCTTGTGCTATGATTGAAGACGAGTGGACAGAAGAGAGTGAAACCACCAGCATCATGGCAAGGTAGGCTGTGGAGCACCCTCCCACCTTCCACCACCTGTCTGAGACTTCCTGAGGCAAAGGCTTTTCTGATACTAGCAGCAAAGAGGTGATCAAGAGTCCTCTCTCAAACTGGATATACCTGAACAGGATCCAAAGCCAGTTGCTCTATCACGTCAACTACCTAGTGTCTAGACTGGCCCTAACTCCAGTTAAAGTTTTTTTCCCCCCCACTGGCAGGGCATAATGCTTTTTTCCTGCATGGGTTTCCCATGCTGTTTAATACACCATAAGTTCAGTTGCAGCCTTCCAGAAATTCAGAGGAAAAGGTCGGCCAACCAAGATACAAATAAATCCATCAGAAGCTTCATTAGTTGTAGTTGCTTGTGGAATTGCCAGATTTAGCTCTAGGAGGAAAGGACGCTGGTGTGGAAGTTGATTCTGTTGCCATGAATTATTTTCAAAATGCCTTTTTTAAATTTATCATTTATTTTCACTTTTTTAGGATAACTATTTTGACTCAGTACCTCCCTCATCACAAAACATTAATTTGTAAAACCTCAGATAGCAAATGATTGCTGAAACAGGAGCAGAATCAGGGAAGACATATAAAAAGCAAAAAAAGAAAAAAGAAAATACGTTATGATTGCAAGCTTCCTCAAAGATGTTTGATTTTATCAGATATGACAAAATGAGAGGTAGCTAATGTGAACAGGAAGGGAGGGACACACTAAGATGGAGAAATACAGTGCCAAGGAAAAGACAAGAGGAGGAGTACAAAAAGAGAGGGAGGAAAAGCAGACTAAAGTTTGAAACCATGAAGTCAAGAGAATGAAGAAAGGTCAAGCTGAGAGCAACAGAGAATTTCAGCTGTTGAATAGACCAGTGTTCACAAAAGGAGCAAGTCAGAAGGAAAAGCATCATTAGTGGTGGAAAAGGGCAAGATGTGGTTCAGAGGGAAACAACTGAGAAAGATCTGGAGGGAAAAAAAAACAACAAAAAACACACAAAACACAGTTTGGTAAAGATTAACTGAAGTGATTGAACTGAAAGAGCGTACAGGAGATACCAACCAGAGAACAACAACATGGCTCAGGGAAGAAAAAAAAAAAAGTATTCCGGAGATGCAGAAATCTAGTTGATTTTGACCTTGGTAATGGAGAACTTGTTTGGCATATTTGAGAAGGGTCTCAGAGAACTTCAGGCATCAAAGTACAACTTGGTGCCCTTTCACAGGGCATGACTTTGTCAAAACGTCTTTCTGACTTAAGGAAGATGAAGTATAAAGAAAGACTCTGAAATAAATGCATTTTGAAATTAAAAAAAAAAAACCAACAACAAAAAAGCACAACAAACATGTGAACTCTGTATCATCACCCTAACTGTCTGCAATTTTGATGTTTCTGAAATAGCACTCCACTGCTTTTTGCTTTGCAAGCAAATCTACTGATACAGACCATAAGCAGGAAAGCAAATAGATTTTGAACACGAGGAAAAAAGTGAGCACAAAGGCAATTACACAATGCCCTTACATTTATAATTTTGTGAGAGTTCAGTCTCAGAATTAGGGTGCAAATTCAGCAGCTACTGTCTGAGAAATTCAAGAATGTGTCCTTTCACCAGTGAACTGAAAGCCTGATCTGACGTTTCTGAAAGGACGATGCAATACAGACATCAATCTTCACTACTTAATGCTAGGATTGATGCAACCATCCAAAATGCACTTTGTAACTCTCCCTTCAACAGGATACAGGAAAAGTACTGTCTCTTATGAATCAGCTGACACAGGAAAAAAAAGATAAGGTTCCTGGCATACATACCACTCTCTAGGTCAAGAGAACACATGCCTGAAAGCTCTTCCATTTTTTTAATGTATTTCTCTGCAAGCCTTGCCTTTCTTACAGAGCTAGACCATGATGCCAATAAGAATGCGATTACCTATCGGTAATTAATCTGCTCCCATAAATTGCCCTAGTCATTTATTCTGTGTTTGGGATTATAACAGGTTGTTGGCTGATCACTGGAAAATGGTATTTTCCTAAAAAACAACAACAAAATACAACAACAACAACAAAAACTTGTAGTAGTTTATAGTAGTCCTTACATCATGATCAACATTTTAAGAAATGAAATGGCTCTGAAACACTGCTGAATCTTTTGAGTGTTTCACTTGACTCCCATTTCACAGAAATCTAATGAACTACATAAAGAAATCAGGCTTTGGAGGCAGAGGAGAAGAGTGAGAAAACATGCATTATTCCACAGAACAAGACGTTTAGTTACCTACAAAAGAGGTAATTGTAAAATTCTAACCAGTTCTAATTAGTTCATATATATCTTTTATGCTAGCTCAGAACTATTTCCTGATATTAGTGTATTGAATACATATCTTTATGAAAACCAAAAGGAAAAAAAGCAAGACACATAGCAAAATAAACAAAGAGTAGAAAGTACAGTGCCAGCCAGAAGGAGATGCTTATGAAAGAGCTGCAGTAACGTTTGCAGCTAAGGTCTAATTAATACTTCCACTTTTTTTTTCTTGTGAACTTCAGTATGGCACCAAATCATGTTTGAATTACAACCTGCTGCCATTTAGGTGGGCTTTCATCCTGGCAAGCTGTACAGCAGACTCAGAGCCCTTGTGAGGATTTCACTTCACTATGAATTAGTGTTTAACATTGAGAACGCCTTTCATCATCGGCATGTACTGCCTTCAGGTGCCTATAAATTCCTCTCAGTCTTTATGTAGCACTTGTCTATCAGACCATGTCATCAATTTTACTGCAGGCAAGAGGCAGCCACACCTCTTCCTGAGACACAGACAACACAACAATTACCACAGCCACTCTTGCATTATCGTTTCGTATCAGCTCATTGCCAACTGCAAATCACCCACGACTCGCTACGGAAAACGCATCGCACTTGCCAGGCTCCCTTCACAGTGCTGGTGCTGAGCTGTGAGGCTGCGATGGTCTCAGCACCACCAAGCAAACACCTCCCTCTGACGCCACGCACAGAACGCGTGCATGGGGTAGCCACGGCCCTTCCTCTCCCTCTCCATCAATATGCAGTGAAAAACCACCTACATTCCAGGACAATGATTTTTTCTTTGGTTTATGACTTCACTATTTGCTTTTTATTGACTACATCAAGCCTACATAGGAAAAAATAAAGATCAATACATGCTATCTGAATTGAAATGAATGGGTAATAAATACTTACAAAAAATAGGGCTTATCAGCCTTTTTAATGAAGTCTGTACTGCACTTGCTTGTAAAAAAGTTATTTTGTAAAGATGAACTTCCTGAAATGATGGCTTCTCTTGTGAATGTTAAAAAATAATACATGAACACAGCTATCCCTCCAAAGACAAGGCAACTCAGAGATGGGATAGTGAACGCTGAATGTTGAGGGTCACTGGCTTATTCTTGCCTACAGTCAAGAGCAATCTGAAGCTGTAGCCATCACCTCGTAGCTGCTTGGTTAAATGTGCTGGCTCCAGCTCACCAGCAGGGATGAATTCATTCATACTACCCGTCATCAATGAGCTGAGGGATTCCTCACGTAAACACAGGGATAAAGAAGAGGGAGACCAAAGCTTCCGCCTGAAGATATCACTATCCACCTAAATTCACATTTCACATCTTAATTCTGATCCCAGTTAAAATTTGTGCTTCCATTAATAAACACTCAGGTCCTAGACTTGAATCCTAAACTTAACACTGCCCACAGAGACACATTCCAGTTAACAATCAGCATTTTTGTGTTTAACTTCTATTCCTGGCAAAGGCAGTTCAGCTAGGCCAAAAAAATAGATAAAATTAAACAAGTAGCCTTATGCCAGAATGATAATCTAAATACAGGGGATTATAAAGGCAAACTTTCCCATTTGTTTGACACCTAAAATTGTATGTTGTAGGAAGCAGTCTCCTCAAGTTCATTTTAAGACTCACTGGCAGAGTTGAGGGAGGAAGGCAGAGAGATAAGATAAGGTTTATTTTTTTTCTCTGTTGGTTTGTTTTCCTTTTTCAAAATTTAAATTAAGTTTGGTATAAAGATTTCTTTTCCCCCAAAAGGGACAATGAGATCAATGGCACGTTCCTGTGTAGGCCCCAGAAATGCTTCTCACTGGCAGCAAGACTCAAGCAGGTCGGTCTAGGTCAAACCACCCGACGAATGCAGAAACTACAAAAAGCAATGGAGTCGCTGAATCTCAGTGCAATTACTGCCCTTCCCCTGATACACCACGACCGACCTCATCACTCCTAACCCACTGCAATTAACGTCAAGTAAAGTGAATTCAGTTAAACCACCCTCACGGTGCAAACCACGACGCTTGCTTTGGCACAGGAGAACCCACTCATGATTCATTTATTTTATCTCCGCAGCAACTTCAAGCTCTTGGTAGGAAAGTCATGCAACCTGATAACTTCATGGCTTGTGATGCCAATCCATACTTTTATTGCGTACAGTACCATACTGCAGTAGTCATGGGCAGCAGCTGATCTGTGCTGCCAAACACCTTTTTTTCTGCGTCATGTGCAAGTATTTCAGGAACAATTTCAAGGCAACCTGCTTCTCTCTCTCTCTCCTGTTTCAGTAGTGATTGTGTCCCCTGTAGAGAAGGGACATCCTGCTGCTTTTCCAAGAGCACACCCTAGCAGCTATTTCCCTCCAGGTCCCCACTGCAGGAGGGAACAAACACAAACCATCAAATTATTCTTACGAGACAATTCAGTCTTCACACTGCTAAATCTCATTCAAATGTGTATTTTGTTTGTCACTCCTTTGATTCTGTTTTCATAGGAAGGAAGTAATGATAAACAAATTACCACACAAAAGCATGTGAGCTCTGTCAGGTAGTTTCAAAGCTATTGACAAAAACCAGTCTATTCACTGCAAGCGTCCCACTTTTACAATCTCTCTCTCTGATCAGGATGCTGAGGACTAATTCAATCGTTTCCGATGGAAAAATAGCTGGTGGGCGTGTTTAATTCCCAGAGACAATGGTTTGTCATGTGGAGCTTTTCTCTACCTCCATCCCTCTATCCCCCGCTTTTTTTTCCCCTCTAAGGACTGCACAGTTTGCTCTGAAATACCATAGGAATACTGAACTTCCACAAAACCTACTTTAAAAAAAGGAAGAGAAAGGAAAAGAGTTTGGGGAGGAGGAGAAGCCTTTCAGTAAGGCTGGGACCTTTGTACTACTTAATCAAGGCAGGCTGCTTCCCACGGACAAGTCCACAGTATGGGATAGATAGTAAATGTCAAAAAACATCCTGTATTGTAATTTGTTAAGTAATTCAAAGAGAATTTTGTCTCACACAGGACTTTAAATTGGAGTATTTCAAAGCTCTTTCTTAGTAACAGGCTAAAAACAGTAGACCATGCAAATAAACAGCAGTGCTGGTGAGTTTGCAGCAATTCGCACCCTACTTGAAGTCACTGGCACTAGGCCAGCCAATTTGCTCCCTGTTATTCCAGCTACGACAGGGCTCTTCATTCACGTGCCACCAGAAAAAGAGCATGTGAAATCTCACAGCAAAGGTGTTTTAATCTCACAATAGTACTGGCACTACAGTTTCAGTACCTTTCGCAGACCCTCGCCAAAGCAAAATTTAGTGTTGTAAGCCAAGCTATTCCAGTCGTGGTTTAGAATCTCATCAAAATAGTACCCTCATTGCCCTTTTTTAACAACACTGTTTGTTGGGAATGGAAGAACCATCTAATGCAACTTCACCAATATTTCTCTTACGTTTCCAGAGGTGCCCGCTCTCTTTTGCGATTGAGCGTAACTGAGGAAATAGCCTGAGATTTCAGACATGACAGATCTGAGCCCAAATCAGAAGGCCTCCTGCTTTCTGAAAGCTACTTTTTTTTTTTTTTTTCCAGCTACAGCACCTTTACGTTGTTTCCATTAAGGTAAGCTTCTAGCCACAGCCTTGCCTTTTGTTGGATCTCTAGGACCCATGGAAAAGTGTTGGTGAGCCCTTTCAGAGTGACAAGCCTTGTACACCAAGTGTGCCTCCCGTCTCTGGACAGATTGCTACCACAGAGACCACAGACTCACCACTGGGAACGAACAGACAAAAATTAGTGAAAACGTTAGTGAACACAAATGAAAAGAAAGAATTCTAGCCATCCATCTGAAAGCCACTGCATTCCCATCAACCTGGCAATCTTCACAGCATGCGTTACAAATACTGAAGATTTAAGAGGGAGTTCCCTAAACTGTCATGATAAAAGACAAAATTTTTGGAGGAGAATTGGACATAATTTTGAAGTCGTTTTCTCTCCCATAATCATCACAAATCACCAGTGAGAATCTGAGATTTGGAAAGGAGTGGATACATTCTTCTTCATTTTTGGCCAGCAATAGAAATGGATACAAATTTGGGAATTTGGTCATCCACTTAATCTTTACAACAGAAATGCTCCCTTAAAAAGGCAAATTATTGCCTACAGATTTTCAATCCAAAGTACATTAGCTTAATGCTTCTAAGCAAAATTGGAACAAGTAAGCAACTATTTAGTTGTCAACATCTGAGTGTTCACCATTAGACTTTATACTTTATGTTTATAATTTACAAAAAAAAAGTAGTTGAAAACGTTCATATTTGAGGTATAACGAATAAAAACTTCACACTTAAAAAACATTAAATTGTGATCCAAAATCTAAGATGACACAGTGCATTCAGAAGAGTGGTTGTGATGCAGGCATTTCCAGAGCATTACTTGTGAGATTCTAGACAGTTTTACAGGGCTGGAAACCTTTTCATTTTATAGTATTCCTCAGAGCAAACATGGTAACAGACCAGCTAATGAGCCTGAAAAATTACTTCCATTCAAGTTACACACATAGAGATTTTAAAGAGGGAAGAGCCACCCTGTTCTTTTAATATTAGCAGTTTTATACACCTGGTAGAATTGCAATACTACAGTCTCACCTTTTAAACTGCAGAACAACCTGCACAATCGCAGGAGTGATTTCCTTCCTGTGGGTAACATTACATGAGAAGTCAGGTGCATACCGAAAGGGCATGGATGATTAAAGCTGAGTAACCACAGCAGAGAATGCAAGAAACTCCAGTCGAAAAAGATGCTACTGGAAAGAATTACCACTAACAAGGAAGTTACTATTTTCTTGGTTTTTCTTCTTAATTTTTTTTATACAGGCAATATACAATAATCAACTTGGAATTTCCATACAGCAAGTAACTCCTTAAAAAAAAAATCACCTAAATTCTGAACATCCTACATAAAAAATAATGATACAGATCCCTCTGAGTGAATATTTAGACAGTTAGACCAACAGCCTCAGAGCTCAGCAGGTTGCCTTGAAATTTCTTTCATAAAATACTGGCTACTCCTTACTTTTTAAGTTGAAAACCTATAAAGACATTTCACCGTGCTGTCAGCAACTTCTGCTCCTGTGACTGGCAGGCAAAGGGAGCCAGTAACCCAGAACTCAGACATCATGCTCCAAGTTCTAGGCCAATTGTGCAAGAGGGGAAGCTAAGAAGAACTCGTGGCTTATCACCTCTCACGCCCCAGGAACTTTAGCTTGCAATTGCATCAAGCAGACAGCTTTTCACTTCAGCAGCCTCTCTTCCAAATCCTCCTGGCTCTGCAAATTCTCATACAGAAGGGCACAACCCAGTGTTATGGTACAAACCCACAAATGACTGATGACTGAAGAGTTTCCTTGCTGTTATCTCCAGGTAGTGCCCAAGAAAACACGAAGCAGAGCTCAGCCCTTCACAGTGCAGAAGATACATGCTGGATAGAGTGTGCTTCAGAAGTTTAGGTCTGAGAACCCAGGAGTTAACATTTTTATCAACATCTATGGCTCTGCCACAAGTGGCAAGACAAAGTATAATGTAGAGCTCTCACAACCCCCTTCGTCTTTGCTCTCCAAACATGCACGTATATGCACACCATTAGAGGACTTTTTGCACTTTTGCAGCTTTTCTTTGTTTCAACTCCAACCTGGAGGAAAACCAAAGCACTCTCCTTCTTCCCCACTCCTCTCCCCCCAGATGATCTGCTTTTAATCACTACTAACATTTAAAACAGACATTAGAAAGGAGAGGCTACCCCTTTATAATTACGGAGCTTGATAATTACCTGGTGACTTGTAACAGACCCGTTCTCAATGCATCTTCCTTCCTCTCTCCCTTGATAATGTAATCTAATCTCCTGGCTATGCTTTCATCTGGCATCCAATGCTGCTCGTTGTTTATCAAACAACAATCTTTTCTTAGGTAATGACAGAACAAAGGCAAGGAAGAGCAACTTTGGTAATACTACAGCACTTACCACTTCAAAAGTAACTGTGTCAGTATAATTTACATTGCCTTTGTGCTTTTTATTTTTATTTTTCCCCTTAAAATCTTGTATTATCTTCTCTATGTGAGCCTATGACCTCCCCTCAGCCCTTTTACTGGACTCTACGTATTTACATGTTACAGAAGCTATTTAGCTAGATGTCAACAGTGGAAGTCAAAACTGAAAACATGGGTCCTAAATACAGAAAGCCAAAATATGCCATATACGTCTTCATATTTGAAAGGAATTTTTACTGAAAGCAATTTCTATGAAAAGAAGACCATGCGCTTTATGTTATGGGACTATCACAAAGTCTTAGCAATAATGTGCAATGACTATTTTTTTAAAACACATTTTCCTCTCTTAATAACACATTTAGAAATTCTGATAGACTCTAAAAATTAAAGGTTAACTTTCTCAAAAATCTTATACTTCAAGCAGATGTCAGGTTGTAGAAGTTTCTGCTTTGGATTTTCTGGGCCCAGTGATCGTGTTTCCATATATGCTCGTACTCCATATGCCATGTGCCTTAACTTTCAGTAGGTCCTCACATCCACAAATCAGATGATCTCTGCAACATCTCATTTGTGCTATGTTCAAGACAATTCTGACGAAGAACCAAGGCCCCAAAGCCTTTATATTTTGACAGTCTGTAACTACAAGCACTATAAATGGTATCACAGCACTAAAAAGCAGAGCTGCTCAGCAGTTAGCAGCTTTGTATTGAACCAGACAGAAATAGCTGGGTTCATCTGTATAAATGGTACCTGCAGCCCCAAGATAGTCCTAATCACTGAATCCCAGCCTGGTCACTCCTACCATAAGTCTCTTCTACCGCGCACAACAGAAAACAATTAAAAAGTAGATCTAGCTGAAGGAAGAGAGAGATGAGTGTGAGCTATGCAGATACATACTACTACTGTAACCTAAGCTTTAAGATATTTGTACCAAAAAAAACTTAACATTTGCATTATTATAAAAGAAACCTCCTGAGTACCACTCTCCAAGTCTTCACAAGGAAAAGTGTATCATGCCCTGGCCACATATGGATTTATGACCGATTAGCTTTATGACATAACAGCTTTATGGTGCACAACACTCACCCAAACTAATGTTAGTAAGACGATGATAATACACTATTCCTGCTCACTTTTCATGTGATTTGTACACATTCGGAGAGAAATTCCATCCTCCCTAACCAGTACCTGCAGTGCTCTGATGCTGCTCTCAGACGATGTAGTGGAACCACTTGCTTAACAAGGAATGAACCAATGAAAGATTGAGATTAATAAATTAATAATAATAATAAAAACACTGAAAAACATGGCTGTGTATGAGTGTGAGGATGCCTCCAAGTTCTGATGCTGTTTCAGTCTGATTGAAAACACCGCCCTGGCACAGACAAATCAGGTCAACTCCAGAACTAAACGTGGGCAAAACGGGACAACATCACTGAAAGCCAAGTCTAGGACTGGTGTACACTTCGGTAATTCATCAATTAAGACATCCATTCCCTAAAGCATAGGAGTCCAGTTACCTAACAGCACTAAGTTAACCCCCATTATTAAAAACAGACAAACAAAAACCTTTCTCCTGAGAACTTTTTGCTTGCTTAGTGAAGTTGAAAGAAGGCAAAAGAAAACAAAAAAGCTGTGCAAAAAGTAATTATTATCCTTCATTGCAATATGATTTCAGAAGCCTTTATAATAATGGTCTTTGCAGACATTCACATGGTTATAAGGAAGCTCACAAGGACAAGCCGAAGAGTTATGTCAAAGCTCTGCTGACAGAACAGAAAACTGTTCCGATTCCACAAAAAAAAGAAAGAGCTCAGGACCTGGTTATCCAACTTAAATTAATTGTTAAAAAAACACCCTTAGTATATTTTTCAATTGACAGCAATTTTTGCAAAAAGACGAGGTGCTTCAGATAGGATTGTATGATAAAACGTGGTAAAAAAAAAAAGCCATGCTGTAAGAAATAGCAGTTATGAAGCCATTTCTCAAGCACGCGAAGTGTAAGCTGTAAAGCTGCAAGCTGATTTCTTCAGCGCCACTGCTTAACTGGGGAGCTTTTACCGACTCAGAGACATCATGCCTCCGGCAATGCTGCGAGAAAGTAGGGCACGCGGCTTCCCCTGCGCCGCTCCGCCATGCGCAAAGGAAGCTGTTGTAACACAGAACAGGTGTGGAGCTTTGACTCACCAGCCACGCACGACTTCCCATTACACACCCATCACTTACGGGACCACTTATATTGTCTTCTGCCACGAGGTTAGGCTGGAGGTGAAAGAAGCCATGCCACATCCTATCAATCTGGCAGCATGCACACAAAACCTGTCTCCTTGCATTTGTTATATGCACAGACCCTATACGTGCTGTCCTCCCTCCCCACGTGCTCCTGCTCTGGCTTCTTCTGCATCAGCAAAAAGGAAAAAAAAAAAGGAATAAAAAAGACACTCAGAAGCTGCTAAATAAATGGAATGGATCCTAGCTAACAGAGAAGTTTCATCAGCATGCTAACTATTTAATTTCTTCCCAGTCACTTGGCTAGAAGAGTACATAAATCAGACAAATTTAGGTTGCTTCTAAAGGTACTAGTTGTAAGTGGTTACCCTACCAGTTGTGACAGCACCAACACTGCTGTAACTGGGACTTAGCAGCTTTTGCACCTGAATCTTTCAGCACAGTCCTCGCACAGCAACTCCACTTACACCCCTGTGGCAAAATACTGGGTCATGCAAAGATACCCAGGGTAATTCAGAACAAGTTAATTCAGGCACCAGTCACGCAGTTTGATTAATGCAACCCTCAGACTAACTAAAAACCTGTTTCTCCACAACGCCATGCGAACAGCAAGGCTGCTGTTGTTGCAGCTGCAGCGCTCCCTGCTCTAGCTCTCTCAGATCAGTCTGACCGTGGCAGGTCAGACACCTTCCTCGCTCTGCTTTGAAATCATCTGGTTCTCCACCTGAAGAGCGCTTCTCAGACTGGTACAGACACCAAAACAGCTTACACAAGAAGTGCTGCCAACCCATTTGTCTCTGGCAAATGCTGTAATTTTTAAAATAAAAAATATCTACCTGTTATTCAGTGCACGCCAACTGCTGCCAGTAATAAGTTCTATCTTACAGCAGGGCAGTTGCAAGTGTTAAAACACTTCTGCATGTGTTTATCCCTCGTAGCCTTGTGCATTTACAGGAGGGAGAAGCATTTAAGAGCCAGGCAGAGCTGAGCCATAAGCTGGGTTTAGCTTCTGACAAAACAAGACGATAAGACCACAAGAAAGCAGACCCTCGGTAACAAATGACAGGCAATAACAGAAAGAGGGCTGCGCCTTCAGCCCAGGCACGAGGCGATGGTTGCACCCAAAACTCCGGTGCTGGAGCAGCCCCAGTTGGAGCCCTGGGCACTGCTGCAGACCAGCGGGAAGGCAGGAGGCACCCCGCCGCCCGCAGCATCTCCTCAGCCGTATCCGGAGGGAGAGGGAAACCCCAAGCAGGTCTTCAGCCCCTTCCGTAGCTCTGCAACACAGAAATGGCAACCAAGTATTTTCCACGAATGTCAGCCACCCAGCGGATTCCTGCTGCTCCTCACGGCGCGCACCACTGCCAATAATTCTTGGTAAGCACAAAGGTTAGCAAACCTGCAATACTTATTGAATATTTCTCGTAAAAATGACAAGCTACAAGTGAATCATAGCTTTATGAGCCACCCATTACCCCAGTCTATAAGAAAACCATCACAATTAGCTTTCCCATTGCTGTTTCTAACCTTTCTTACCTTTTGTAATAAAATTTTAGCGATTACTACTTCTTTTTGCTGTAAGAGTCATACTATGATTTTGCTACAAAAGAATATTTATCAACTGATGAAGTGTGTGTTCTAGAAAATTAAAATTGGGGTTATTTTCTCAGTTTTCTAAGAAAGTACTGTAAGAGCTGAATAAGGAAAGGTTATTTTAACCTCCAAAGGCTATTGTTCCTTTTTTCTCCCAAAAAATTGTCTGGAGCCAGACAACATAAGACTGCTGTGCCCTGGGCTAGAATGGAAGGGGGGAAGATAGGAGGGGGTGCCTGTTTACAATTACTCCATTCCTGTTTTTAATGAATCTTTCTCAATGACCACTAAGTGCTGGTTTTGTTCTTTGGAACAAGGGAGCTATTACTGGAGGACTAAAAAAAGGAAGGAAAAGGGAAAGCAAACGGAAAGCTGCCAAACTCAAAGGCGTTTCAAACATTTCAGCTGTATATCCCGGAGGTAATCTGCTCCACAGGCACAAGACTGTCCCTACACATTTGCAGTCTCTTTTCTTCCTCTTCCTTGACGTGCTAAAAGGAAACAGCTGAGATAAAGGGCAAGCAGATAGTCTTAGAACTCAAGTAAAAAAATCACAGGTACCTACTAAAATATGAGGAATTGCATTATTCAAATGTGGGTAATTAGAACTTAATCACTATCTACATTTGGCTTCTACTGCCACTTGCAAATGAGTTTTCCAGAACCACACAGGCAGACTTAAAGAGGAAGGGATGGGTCACCTTTGTCTCACACCATCTCGTCGCCCCGTCACCCTTCTCAAGAACTTTGTCTCCTATTCCAGACAGCTATTGCTGAAATGCAAAAAAAAGAAAAAAAAAAGGCAAAATCCTCACTCTGCCTCCCTGCTGCACATGCATACCATCCCTCCCCTTTTCAGGGGCCAGAATTTCAGAAATTGCGATGTTCAATACTGGGCCAATGATTTAAGCTGAAGGACCATCAGTTTGCAAACCACCACAGCCAAATGTGTGTGACTTCACTGGGGAACCTGAGCATTTCACTGAGGAACCTGCATTTCTGTTTTTCTTCCTAAGCTGGCAAGGTTGCAAAGCACCCTGATAAGCAGAAAAGAGATTTTGGATTTAGTTCTTATTACATCTTAGTTAAATATCATCCCTTCTTCCAAGCACTGGGAGGAGTATACCTTACTATAAACCAGAAACAGCCATAAAGACAACTAATAAATCTTCCTTCAACAAAGTTGTTTCCAAAAATATGGCATAGACACAAGAAAATGGCACTACATGATTTGTTTTGTGTGGTGCAGTTTAAATACTCTATTGACACATTTAGAAAAACCTCCTTACATCCACAGAATTTGAGTAATGCAGCCACAGCAGATTCATGCCAGCAAAACCAGGAGGTAACTCAGCAAATTACCAGGTTTTCTATACGTGTAACTGAGCTTTCTTGAAAAGTCAATCCACTTTATTAAAAATGTTGCTTGGAAGAAAATATTTTCCTTTAATTCTTAAAAAAAATATTTGAAGATACTGTATGATGTGCCATATGACTGTCCATTATAAAGCTGTCTGGGTTGGACAATTTCAATTCACTAACTGCTCATCATTTATTTCATTATTTTATTTACAAAAGATACTGATCCTCTACTGTGTATGAACCTGTCCAAGTCACACAGACGTTAAAACATCCTGCCTGTAATCTCACAAGTCTGGAGTACAGCTCCTTATTGCACCATTTCCCATATCTTCAGAAGCCATCAGATAGATCTGGGCTTGTATAAACGTAAGTTGTACGTGCCTATACTGTATGGAGGTATTTGAAGCTAAAACAAACGTGTGTTAACATTCACCTGCTGCACACGGGGTGAAGAGGGAAACAGTTCTGCGCTGCTTTTCGGCTTGCCTATTCACACTGTATAGAAGCAGTTTTTAGTTTTGCCCATTAATCACAGGTGGGGTATTGCAGGAAAGGGATCCGAAAGCCACTAACACGGCAAAGGGGAGAAGGTTCTTGGAAAAATATTCAATATTTCAAAGCAAATGGAGGGAGGAGGCAGAGGAAGGAGGAGGAAACAAAACAGGAGAAAGTCGTTTACCTCAAGGTCTGTTTTTTATTATTTTTTGTTGTTGCTGTTTTGGTTTGGTTGTTTGGGGGGGGGGTTAGAGAAGTAACTTATCAACAAAAATTGTTTCCTTTCACTGTATGAGTTGGACACAGAAAAAAAGTTAGAAAAGGTTAAAAATGCAATAATAGGATATCTACTCTGGTGAGTAGATATGTTTGCTTGAACGCAACTAATAGGCATGCACACGTGGGATTCCTACCAAACAAAAGTGAAATAGTTTATATTATTTAGCATCTTGGTTAATTATATGCACTTTTTGCCACAGCTCACCATGAAGGATTTGGCAATACTTCTGCAACCAACATAATAAAATAAATAATAAAAGAAAAGCTCAGAACAACATATTGTCTCACAGAGTATCATATAAAGTAAGAAACCGTTCTAAACAGAAAGTCAGCAGTCATTTTTTCACAGCAGTAGTACCCATCTTATTTTAAGATCTTACTTCACACATATCTTCGAAAGAGAGGTCGTCATCAGTTAAACTTTACCTGTGTACTTTCATCCTTCAACCTGAGGATGTACTTACAGACCTGGAACTGCCATGGCTTATGTGATGATAAGAGGTTGCATTGCTTTTACGTTTCATATGTGGCAAGGCAGATGCAAGCAAAACTTGAGGCAGTCCATGACTCACATCAAGACGGGTAAGTTACCACATGTCTACCACAGCACACACAGACGGATGTGCCATGCCATGGAACAGCTTCCACAGTGCAGCTGACCACCTCTGCTGTTGTTTGTGTACCAAAGCTTTTGGTTTTCTCTTTGTGAGGACCCTGCAAGCTGCAGGAAGCAGATGAATATCTCTGCTACAAGGACTTGCATTCATTTTAAAATGTAGATGTGACAAAACACATTTATATAATATTTATTCTGAAAATCTGGACAGTTTTGTTATCTGGATAAATAGAAAATCCATTTTGTAATCTGGCTAAGATGCTCACCTCGGTGATGCTCTATGGCAGTGACTGCTGTGATAGCTCTCTGATGCTGTTTTCTCCACATTCAGCCAAGATTACAATCATAACAATAAAAGACCCGTTCCCTTATCGGAAAGTTGCTGTACTCCCCACGCGATTGAGATTGCTGATCTCTGAACCTCCTCCACAACATCGCATCAGCGCTGACCACATCGCTCCATGTGCGAGCACAGAGCTGACCTATTTTTATATCATCTCTATACTACTCGGCGTATATCTCGGCACTTTGTTTGTTTTTTGATTGTTGCTACACTCAGAGCAGATATTTTCACTGGCATTGGGCCATCCATAAGTAATCCCTCAAACAAATACACTGCGCTCATGAAATCGCAGACGGGACCCTCTTAACATACACACACAGGAGAACAAAATAAGGCTGCAGCTGCCCATGCGGTTCTGGTAAACTCCCAGCATCTGCCTTTACAACCTTAAATTGGCTTTTATCAGATTCTATGTGTTTTTTAAAGCTTAAAAGAAGACTCCTCTGCGAGGAAAAGCAGAAAGCCTGTCACGTGGCACACCGCTGACAGAACAGGAACACGGGGTCACTGCCTCTTACGGTGGGCAGGGACAGGGTTTTTCTTCTGCATTTTGCATGGTGCCCGACCCAGTAGGGTCCTGGTCTGTGACCCGGGCTCGCAGCAGCCTTCCTGTACACACTGGGGGAAGGAGCCAATCCACAGACCAGACACTTTCCATCTGGATGAGGAGAACAATTTGTGGTAGCAGGAGGATGTTGCTCCGTACACGGACCAGCCACCCGAAAGCCCCACCACAGCCGCACAGCCTGCGGATTGCACTGCTGTTTGCAAGGCAGCGGAGAAATGATTTCTTTCAAGACTTGGCTTCTTCCTCTGGCCCCTAAGGAGGAATGTGGTCCAGTGGTTACCAGCATCACAACCAAACACAGATCTCTCTGAAAGGCTGGGTGACTAAATGGATGATATTTAAGAGCTCTAGTGCAGTTACAATTAGACCCCTGCTTCTCCACAAGTATCTAATATGACCACAAGCAACATCTCAATCATGTCATTTACAAATAGGGTGAGCGCTCCCTGCCTGCCTTCTGTCTGAGATACTGTTCCACAGCGGCCATAAAATGCAGGGAATTAACATTCACTCAAGAGATTAATATGCAAGTTGCTTTTTTTTAATTTATTTTTTTCCCCAGATACTTTGCCCTTTCCTTTACCACCAAGGACAGTGGGGGTGCTGCTGTAATCTCGCCTCTTTCCTCTCCCCAAACCCGAAGTCTAGCTCTGTGCTTTGCAGACGAAAGACATCATGGAAAATGAGACTCTGCAGTTAGCACACAGAAAGCAGTATGTTGTCCAGACTACCCAAAATACAGAGAAGATGTTTGGAGAATTTTCTGATAAGCTCATTAAATTTGCTGAGCCAATACATTTTCCACAGCCAAATCTAGGTGAATCCTCCCAGGGAAAGCAATTCTCCTGTTTGGACCATCACCAATGCTCCAAAGATGAAGAGCCTGGAGTTTTTCACAGACTTGATTTAATCTTGACAAATTATTCCTTTTTTTTTTTTTTTTTCCTTTTGAATTCTCAGAATCAGCTACAACACTGTCGTGAAAACTTACAGAAACAAAGCACAAGCACAGAATATTTCATTTAGTGATTAACACGTGACATTATTTCCTAGCAGTATCTACAGGTTTTGGTACCACAGCAGTCAAAGAAAGAGAACTGAGGCTTTTGGATTTCTTTCTTGCCTGTTTTACCTTTACAAATTTTATCTTGTTTGTTTTTGGGGCTTGGCTTGCATCACTCAGGGAAAAGATATAGCTACATCAGCAGAAAATCTCCTCCTCTGCCAGCTTAGCAATGGAAACAGAGCTCACGGACAACCTCAGCTGCAGCCACACCAGCGGCACCAGACCCATCCGACTGCTCCAGCATGCTTACAACTGTGCAAACCTCGACAGCAAACAAGATCCAAGCCTGATTTTGGGCTGATGGATGGAAATCAGTGCACTGCAGAGCTTTATTTCTAAGTCACTTAAATTTCCATTAATTCAAGTTGTGTAATTTGCATTAACTTGCACGAAAGAGCAACATTAGTTTGAATTTCTTTTCACATACAACATTGCTACTGCTAGTCTTTTGCCAGCTGACATTTCTCTAGGAAGCATATCTTGTACAGAGATTAAAGAGAAAGAAGGAAACAAGGGTATCTTAAAAGGAAATTCCCCACATTGTTTTTCCTCTCAGACCATAAAACAGGATGAAGATGATTTCAAGATTAAACACACTATATCTTTAGGGTGTCATTTACAGACCAGATGAAAACTGAAGTGCAACTGAGAGCACAAAGACAAGAGACGGTTCTTCACAGTATTTTCATCAGAGATTTTAACTGACGAATATGTAAAGCTGCAGTTAGCAACCTCAATTTGAAGGAGAAAAATCCATCTTCCTGAAAATTGGTTTACGTTTTCCACGTATTTTGGAAAAAGAGCAACCACTTCATGTGTTCTGGAGAACAGTCTTTTGCCTATATCATACGGTAAAAACTAATGAAAGGGTAAAGAAAGAAGAACCAGTGATATGGCCCAGCCTAAACAGTGTCATGTCAGACAACAGCAGTATTATTGTGCTATTAACTCTTACACAACTTACTTTCTCTTTTATTTCCCACACTTCTTTCTTTGCTTTCTCCTGTCACCAACAAGCATTTGGATACCACCTGTTGTCTCATTGTATAAAGCACCTTTACTGCAGAGAGAAGTGCAGTACTTCAAAACGTAGCCATAACGGCAACACCATCTTCCTACTGAGAAAATAAATAAATAAATGTTTTCTCCTATTCGTTCTTTTCCCCCTTTGCCATCACTATACAACAGGGACTTACCATTCAAGTATCTGTTTAGACAGGATATCTGCTTAGACAGGATTCTTGCTGCTCATACACAAATGTATGAGGAATAATGGGCAGCCAGGGCGTGCTGGCGAAAATCCTGCAGTGCTCCTCAATAAGAGGCTGATGGAGAGCAGGCAGAGAGGGGAATGGAGGGTAACCACTTGCTACCACAGCAAGCAGCACTTGCAATAATCACCAGTGACTTAAAATGAGGCAAGGTGTAACCTTTCCATCTTAACACCAGTACTGCTTGGAAGTTAGTGCTAGGAGATAGAGATGCAAGTCCTTTTCAAGACAAGTGCAAGTGGCCATTATGAGCATGGTTTCCCAGCAGCCTTGCATACATCTTGCCTTTCTTCAAGTAGAAAATGCAGGGATCGTGCCCAGAGGGCCCACACTTTTGAGTTTTACTTTCAAAAACCAAAACAGGCCCATAAAAATCCGTAAGAACTTCATCTTCCTAGCCAACTAGGGCTCAAAAGCTGCACCACACTTCTCTAACAGTGCGGGAGGACTGCTAGAAGGAAGGAGAGGCATCTCCCTCGCTGCCTTTCCCTCCGGACCACAGCAGCTGTGCAGCGCTGAGGAGTATAGGAGTGCGGATGGTGCAAACAGCACGTGCAAGGAACAGCTAGGGGCCTACACAAAGAGTCATTTCCAAAATTACTCTTTAAGACACTTCAGCGAAGACGCAAAGTTTGTTGTTCTGAAGAAGTATCAAATGAAAACTATTATCAAAAGAATTTCAGCCCCTTAAACAAAGGTTAAATATTTCTAACTAATTTCAATAATTTCAAAGTCAATTAAAAAAAAGTCTCCATTGCCTCTATTTATAATCTTTCTCTTCTTTAGAGGCAAAATAAATTTCAAGAATAACCAAACTGTCAGTATGCATCAGAAATGGGCCTTTGATAATACAATCTTAATTAGTTCTGACTTGATCTCCGTTGCCTTTTATCAGCCTTGGCCATCGTAAGAACTCCGCAGTTCCATGACTGCTACACACAAAACCGGGACAAAAAGTTTGGTGAAAACCCTTACTCCTTGTGTCCACCCCCCGCCTCCCTATTTTTTGCAAGTGATTTTGAACAGGAAGAATAGCTTTACAAGGAAATTAGTACTTGCAACAAGCACAAGTTCATCCTGACCTTTCAATTCCTTTTAACACAGCTGCATTCTGCAGATTTGTTTTTCCGTATGACAATACTTCAGATTCAGTGGCAAAGCACCACACAGAGAAGTCTCCTTGCCGAAGCTACGACTTTCCCCTGATGGCTTATTAAAGCCAATCCAAGCCAGAATAATAAAAAGTAAAGAAACAAAACAAATGCAAACTGTCATTTAAAAACATATATTCTTAAAAGGCTTTAGGGGTATCATTTATGAAACACAAAGAGATTTCCTTCTTTAGCAGTGTTCCAACACATTACTCTTTCGTGCTTACTCCAAGACATGAATATACTTGCCTAAAATGTCAGCGAGGTATTTATACAAAGGCAACTCTTCAGAAACCTATTATTGTGAATACAAAACAGGAAGTACAGTAATACCACCAGTGTATGTTAAATAATGCTTAGTATATAAACTGTGCTCTTCAATTAATAAGTAGTGTTAACCCCTTTAGGGGAAAGGGAGATGTGAAGTGTGAACTGAAAATACTGACTCATGATAAAACCTTTGAGTAGTTTTCCCACAAGGTTTTTTGTTTCACTGGCTTGTTTTTTTTTCTTCCTTCCCATCCTAATAGGAGAACACAGAGGCCAGAATTTGCAATCCAAGACGACGACTAATTTTCTAAATGAGAAAAAGCAAGGGTTGAAGTGGGGGAAAAAAAGCATGAAAATACAGTAAAATTATAGTACTATAAAACTGTCACAACTATTTACAAAAGGATGCAAACAAAAATAACGTATAATAGTGAACATTCTTCAGCCACTTAGCTAGTATCCTACAAAACAGCATGATTAAAAAGTTAAAAATGAATAAAAATATCTTTTTTATAAGCATTAAGCACTGAGTTAGAGAAACATATTTTTTATATAAAAAACCAACTAATTAATAAAAAAACATATTACCCCATTCTGAGGCAGACACTCCAGGCATAAAAGTAAAGCTCTTTCCCCACACATGTGGAATAACAAAATATTCTTAAATAGACAGACTTCTAGAATACAAGTAAGGCAACCCAATCACCAGTTTGTTCTTTGCAAAACAGCCACAGCTGCAGTGAAAAAAATAATCAAGAGCTTCCTAAGTACAAAGACGTGAAATAAAACCACATGCAAATCCCAGATGGGCAGAAATCAAGGCTCCTCTTCTCCTAAGGTCTGACAAACCTATATGTGTTTACCAATGCGTAAGAACATCTCTTCTGCCACAACTCAGTCACACAGTCTGCCTTTCTCTACTGTCTTTTACGTGCACAGTATTTTGAAATCTTCATGCAAGCTAACAGATTGAACTTTGGTTTGACTGCCATCTGCTGATCCCATGTTTTGTGAACCTGAGACGTCATTTGAAAATGTGCACAAAGCTTTCAAAATGTTCAATGTTTTCTCCTTCCAGATCTTAGTTACAAAAAAAATGGAGAATTAGAGGTAGAAGGTATTTATGTTTAAAGACAAAGTAGACCAACTGTCCTGATATCTGTTATGCTTTTGCTAATTTTCAGACAAACAACAAACAAAACCTTAATAACCGTGTGCATGAATACAATGACTACAGAAACAAAAGCATCTAACAAGTCCATCATGACCATGAAACAGAGAATCAGGTACAAGAGCTGCTTCTTAAAGAAAAACCTAACTGTAGCAACTATTAAAAAAATAATGAAAACATAAAATAGTAATAGACTACCTTCATACTCCTCTGCAAGGGTGAAAATCACAACAATCTATTTGGCCACAAAAATATTTGATATTATATAAAGTCCTAGTTTCATTGCATTCAAATGAAAAAACAAAACAAAACAATCTCACACACAAAATACAAATTCACTTTCAGGACTCTCTCATTTTGCTGTTTTCGTTCCTTCAAAACAGCTTATACTTCTTGAAGAGCTGAACAGGTTGCTGATCCTGAAATGATGAGAATACAGTCTGAGACAATACAAGATGAGAATACAATCAAACCCACCAGCCCATTTGGAAGTGACCATACCATGGATGAGGACAGGACTTCAAAGGATTTTTCTAACCAAAACTATTTTTAACAGTATAACACACCATTATGTTCATATTACTAGTGCTCAAGGATGAAACTGAAGTAGTAAAATGTTTATTCTCCTGTTCCATGTAGGAATGGCTGTCTTGGCTACACAACTTTAGCTTCTATATGTGTCAGCAAGTAGAAAAATCAAGTGAGCATATGTATCCAAGTAGACAGCGTTAAAACCAAAGGGGTTCAGAATTGCCAAAAACAATGGCTGTTTCAACCCAGTCTGTATCCATGGTATATTTTTGCCTGATTTGATACTAACCCTAGTCACCTTTTTCTAGTTCCCAAAATTCCAGTTCTGCAAACATTTAAATATCTGCTTAGCTTTAAAGTAAAACATATGCATAAATGATTCCTGCATTGTAAAAAAAAAAAAAAAAAAAAAATGCAATCTTTGACTTATAGGAAAAGAAAACAGTTACAAAGGTTTGAGTGTGGACTGAAGGAGTTCCAACAAGTTTACCAAAGTTCCAGGTTGAGATAGTCTGTAACAGTATTTCTATAAGATCCATCTGAATAAAAAGTAAACTCATGGAAATCTCACCACAAAAAAAAAAAACAGGCTGATATTTGCATAAGGAGTTTAGATTTTTCTACAAGCCCAGAACTTCAGGTGGCATGCCGGGTACACAAATGCTGGTGATTCTGAATGAAACCACAACTCTTATTCTCTTAGAACAGTACTAATTAAAATAATTTCATTTAAAATGTATTCAGTGTCTCAAAACATTAATGGTCCAATTCAAATTTTGTCTTTTCTAAGAACTTAAATTACTTGTGTTGTCACAGCATTGCTGGTAGATCACATATAAACACACAGCGTTTTATGGGAATGTGTCTGCTTAAACAATTACTTTATTTGTGAAATGACATCTTGTGTGAAACATATTCTGTTTTCATGTTCAAAACAATGATGAAACAGATTCCTGTTCTCTGTAAAACCTGCAAATGATCTAGTACCAAACGTGCAAACAAGGCTTTGATGTTGGGCAGGGAGGGTTCTTCGCTTTTCATTCTCTGTCCACTATGCATAAAAGTAACCCAAAAAAGAGCATACTTGAAAGCAAGAGGATTCCCCTTCAGTCATGACTCTGAAATCTCCTCAGACATAGTGGGACTGCACAGTCATAGAAAAGGGAAGGATTTTGTTTTTTGTGAATGTTAACCAGCAATATTCTTGAGAAGCAGTCACAGAACAGCACCTAATGTCTCAGTTACAGTCTCTACAGCAGTTACAGTTATTTTGCCTTGCTTTCATCACGATTGTGATCACTCTTATCTAGGATGCACAAAGGATACAGAGATCTTCAATACGAAGGTGTCATTCCTCTACAGCTGCTGCTAGCTGTAATTGCAGCAAGGAGCACAGCCGATTTCCTCTTCACACCTACCCCTTGTTCCTGCCCTCGACAATGCTTCTAGGAGAGCAGGCAGTTGAAGCAATAACATAAAATACCTCCCTGTTCATGTGCGAGTCTGCATTCTGATAGTAAAATGCACGAACAAGCATGACCAAAAAAAACCAATATACTAGTTATTTTCTAAACAACAAACAAGTGCATTATTTAGCATACGCCAGCGCTGCTGAAACTAGCCAAGACAGACGTTTCAGTTAAGAAATCAACTGTTCGTCTTGAATTCTGCTGCACGAAACCAAGCCATTAAGAGTAAAATCCTGTGAAGACAATGTTTCTGGGTGAAGAATGTGATCTGCACTCTAGCTCTCCCGGGGACTATATTGCTTCTAACCGTAGGCAAGGAAGTTCAGAGAAGCACAAAGAGGAACCAGTGGGGAAATTTAGGACGAAGCCAGTTACATTTCCTCACACCCACTCTAAAGGCATCATTAGTGCATGAAGACAATACAGAAGCTCAGATATCAGATCAAAATAGTACTTAAACACTAAACCAAGTATTTAAAGACTTTAACACACTTCAATGTTTAACGTATGAAAGAATGTGCTCCAATTTAAAAGAGAGAATTTTGTAAGCTAGCGCAGAGTACTTGCATTCCTTAATAAAACTAAAATAAATGGCCATTTTATAAGTGCAGTAACATGTTCCAAGGTGTGTGTTTGCCAATTACACACACCTCATATGTTGACTGATGAACACACACACCCTGGCGTGTGTTCTTGCTTACATATCTCACGTGCCTCCCTGTTAAGTAATGGAATAAGACTTGCCTCGCAAACTGGCTAACGCTGCCTCTTCTCGCTCAGTGACTTCTGCAGAAAATATTCACGGTTAAGAAAAACAACTTCTGGAGCAGAGTTAAGCTATTTACAATCTTAAATATACTCTCTCCGTCTACAAGACCCAATTCTGTGCTAGCCTCCATCTGCTGTGCCATTGTCAGGTGTGCTTTTTCCCCCCAGACTGGGCTGGCATTCAGCATTTTTCTGCATGCACTGGAGCCCACCATAGAGACATGGTTTTTCTTACAAATACCTTTTTCCCACACCAGCTAGTTGCCCCCACTGGCTGGCTGTTTCACTACTTCCACCTTCACGAAAAGATGGCCACGCTCATGTTCTCCACACAACGACAAGGTAGACTGTGGTATGAAGACAGCCTCCTTCTAGAATATTTTTTCCCCTTTAAGAAAACATATCTTTTTTTCTTGTTTTGTTTTTCTTCTACTTGAAATAGCATGCTTATTTTGAATAAATGCTGACTAGTGTGCAATTGCTCTAACAGAAAAGCATGCTTTGTAGAAAACAATAGATTTCTCAGCCTGCTGGAAGCCAATCCATGATTTTTTTTTTCAGTCAAAAGACTTAACTCCAGAGATATAAACACCAGAACATGCACCTCACGTGGTCATTTCTGACAATAAGACAGAGTAAAAAGAAAACACATTGCCATGCTTATTGTTTTTCTTCCCTTCCTTTTCGGAATCCTTGTACAACAGTGTGAAGGAATTCAAATTCTCTAAGTTCATTATACTGTGCGATGCTTTCTCTCTCACTCTGTTTTCAGCAAGTCCAGCTGTGCTTCTCAGGAACTGTCTTCAGATAACAGCATGCACTGGCAGGTTAGAGGCCTTTCCTATGTTACCTCTCTATAGAGACACAATACAGATCCTTTTGTCTCATCTATTTTTCCTGTATAAAATTTACATCTCATTTATCAAGGTTAATACCAAAGAAATGATATAATACAGGAGCCATGACTTTTGATGAAACAGTTATTCAAAGTAACAAGGAGGAAGACTGAGGGTGAAGAACCCTAAAACAACCTCAGGAGACTTCGCAGCCGAACAATATTCAGTGAAAGTAAATGTGAAGTGATGAAGATGAGAAATTCAGTCTTCCGTTCACGTGTAAAAGGACAGGCTCTCAGACGACCCATTACCGCTTAAGAGACAGACTTCCTAGTTTTAACAAACAGTCATGAAAACTTCAGCCTGATGCTTGGCTGCAGTCAAACAAGCAAATCAAGTGTTCAAAATTGCATACTGCTAATAACAGAGTAAAGAACGAAAACAGAAAGCACCACTACGCACCCATACAAATCCATGTTTCACCCAATCCTTGGATAATGTATGCAGTCACTCAAATGTATGCATTTCTCTCAAAAAGGATATAGCAAATCTGGAAAAGGTTCAGGAAAAGGCAGCAAGGATGACCGAAGACATAAAAAAGCTTTGGTATAAGGAACAGTTGGCTTTCCTCTCATTTTGCATAGAGCCACCTTGCTCACCTATTCCAGTTTTTCAGAAGTTGACTTATTTTAATGAAAGGATTACATAACTTCATAGCAAGGTGGAAGGGTGTGCACAAGTGAAAGGTAAAGTTTCAGATTTGTATATCAGCTACTTTGAGAGCCAGCTGCTTTGCTAGAAACAGAGCACAGAGAAATATAGAACTGGGAAACAGAGGCATAGTTTGGAATGAAAAGCATAAATCCTGTGTCTTCTGTGAGTAAATAAGAAAAATTATCATCAGCTCTGTTTGGAAATACGCTCTAAAACACCCACAGAGCTGTTTTGTTGTTGTTTATTGGTGGTGGTTTTGTTTTTTGTCAGTTTTTTTTTGTGGTTTTTTTTTTTTGACTTGTCGATGAAACATCAACAAGAGCACTGCAGTGATGTTTCACTTTATCTCTTCCATCTGTGAAGTGATAGGTACTTACTTTGCCTTCCCCTCTCTTAGCAGTGTTCTGGAAGGTATTCTGGCAAGCGACACAGAAGCATATTCGTATACACATGCCATAATGTCTAAGCCAGCAATGGCTGCAACCCTCTGAAGAAACAGCCCAATGTTTCAACAGGTTTATTTACCTCTATTTATCATCATACTTCATTAGTTCTCTGTCTCTTTGTCTTCACCTAAAAAAAACCCTCTGGTGGCATTGGTACAAGTTCTGTCATCCTTTTCTATCATCTTGCCAACCCAGTTTCCAAACACAGTTTCCAAAGCAAAACTCCCTGTGCAGGAAAAAACAAAGCAGATGTGGGGAAAAAAAGAACTGGAGGGGCATAGGAATGAAAAAGACTTGTTTTACAAAGTTACAGGTGTTGATATGAGTTTACAGGGAAAAGATACCAGTAGATAGCAGTGTGAATTTAATGCATACAATTAATTTCATAACAGATTTTTCTCTTCCCCAAAATATCTTTTTATAATATAATTGTTATGTTGGAATAGTAATTTAGAATGAAGATATTAATGGAAAAATGAACTATGCATCCTATCTGAAGTAGCAAGAGCTGTTTTAAACTCTTTTTTGTATGCCTGGCATAAACATGCTTCTCTGTAACACAAAGCTTAATTCACCATGGATGGTGTGCACTTGCAATTACAACAAAAGAAGTAACTACACCCTGTTTAATTAAATTCTTCAGCTAAGTAAGAACGTGTAACAGACTCAAGCCCCAAAAGGAGCATTCACTTCAGATTTTCAGAACTGAAGAGTGGACTCATATCAACCGTTGCTTGGCACCACCGAATCAAAATACTCATTTGACTTTTAGACACTTCTCTCTCAAGCAGCTTCAAAGACCTTGTAGTTTACACGATTTTCTAAGCTATTTCAGAAATTTAGGAAACACTTGTGATTTTGAGACAGTTTCTACAGTTGTAAATACATCAAATACATGGAGCTTCAAATAAGCTTTTGTTATTAAACTACATTGGCATATGCAACCCTGAGGTACTCTGGTGACCTACAAAGTCATCCACCAAGCTTGCACTGATCACAAGAGATGTTAATGTCTCATTTGGATGAGAACAGAGCCCTAGCTTTATGCTCCTGCACATATGCATAACAAACCTTCCACATACCTTATGAAAATGATATACTATGAATCAATGACTCAGATTGTTCCTTTTTTCTTTAATACTATATTATTACAGTACTGCATTCATTTAGTTTGATGTTAAGTCTTTTTTTAATAACTAAGATCTTATAGAAAGAACACGTTTTTCTTATACAAACCCATTCTCTTTTGTTGTTATACTTACTGCACACGAATGGTATTTCTACTTGTGCCTAAGCAGTACATGTTAGATGTGCAAGACATCAGCTTTTATCACTGCTGGAGCAAATAAAATGTAAAGTTGGAGCTCTTTCAACATGAAAAAAAAAAACAGCTAGTGGAAACTGCCTACGAAGTCCTATTTTTCTTTCTCCCCGTAGAAATTTCACAAAAAAGATACTACTCATCAACTGAATGGGCTAATGATAACATCCAATATCCATAAAGAACCTTAACCAAAAGCTTACCAATATCCTTACCGAGAAGCAAGTGCATATCAGCTAATCCCTACATTCAACAGCTCTTCGGAGTCCCTTGCTAATGTAGAAAGTTTGATCATGTTCCAACTTGCTCATTATAAAGCTCTGAGGTTCAGAGATTTTCTAAGCCTAAAACTAAAACATAAGAGGTCACCACCTTAACGTGTACAAGCAAACAGTGAAACTGTACACCAGCCACCTCCTGCTCCTTTCTCCCAGCATAGTCCCAAGCTGTACTCAAGGGAGATGAATACAAAACCAGGGGTACGGACAATGCTAAGCCTTTTGCTTCACCATGGCTTCCATTTTTACTAAAACATCTTTCACTCTATTAGGGGAGAGAGAAGTATCAGCACTTAATATTATGTAAAATGATGGGTGACTTCTATAAGGTCACACATTTAGTAGTTTATGCTATTATGAGCTTTGACCTTCTTGTCCTTTCCAAACTGGCTGACTGCCTTCAACTGATTTGTTTTGTAATGTTCCAGTCAAAACATTTCAGCTGTTGCATGAGAAGGAGACCAGGAAAAATATGTCGCTTTGTTTATAATTTTAAAAACTTAATAAAATGACTTCACCCTAACCTTTGGAGGGAGGACTTGAGAACTGACCACGTTAGAAGGATTTGAAACATCTTAGTTTGAAAAAGCTTTGTGAGGTTTCTTGACATTTAGCAGATACATTTTCCAAGTTTTGACCACTGAAAGACTGAAACTACCAAGACTCAAGGAGTCTGCAGGCCATGTTGCATCCAGGCTCCCAAAATTACAGCAGGAAAATGACCTCTCCTCTCATTCGAGTTGCCTGAATCTAGTCAAGCAGGAGGAGGAGAAAGAGGATACCAGAGCTGACACTGAAAGGAACAAGAGATAGATATGAGGAATGAAAACACCGAAACCAAGAGTTTGAACACTGGGGCAAAACCGAGGCTCATTAAGGAAGGACTAAATATGGGAACCCAGAAGGAAACAGAATTGGAGAATCCTGGCAGGGCAGACAGATAAAGATGAGATAGAAGCCTGGGGAGATTATTCAGATGACTGAGAAGAACTACAGATTTTGGGAGAAAGACTGTGAAAAACAAAACGCACGCAAGAACAGGCGAAAAAGTTGACATCAATGGAGTAAAAAAACTAGGAGCAAGAATCATACTGAGGATAGATGATAGTTTGCTGAAGGTGAAGAGGTCAGGAGATAAAGGAAAAACAAACCAAGAAGATACTGGATAAAGAGAGAGAAGGCAAACTGAATATGGAGATGACACAAGGAAAGAATATGAGGAAAGAGTTACGGCTATGGAACATTAGAAGAAACATTACTACTGAAAAAGTCATTTATCTACCTATTCCTATATTCTCAGAAAACATCTCGGATAGTAGGTGAAAGTCCCATTCTTGCCTAGTAGGCACCACAAAGACCAGCAAAGGAGTTGAATACTGTTGTCGATTTACCAATTATTTCAAGCAAACAAGTTTTCTATGGCAGACCTAGAGGGTCCTGTACTGCTGATAACCATGAAGATACCAACAGGATACTACACCAGGGGCTCTGGATGCTCACTCCAGAAACTAGTAATTGTTCACCTGATTTGAAACAGTGTAAATCAAAGCTCTTAAAAGTAAGGAAATTTAAGTAGTAGGGCAATTAAAGCAGAGGCCATCATAATGACTTGTAAAAATAATTTTCTAAATTAATGCAATTTAATTAATCATGCACAATGAATAACACTTTAATTAAGGTAATTAAAGATGGCATGATGATGCACATGCACAACGAAGAGTGAACGGAGGTTGTACACGCAACCTCACCTATGGCAGTTCTGAATTCACAAGTGCTCAACAAGCACAACATGCTCTGTAATGCGATTTTAATATAGCATACACAAAAAACTACATGCATACTGCACGCTTCATCCACAAAGAGGAAGGCTGGGCAGAAGACCAAGTGCAAACCAAGCCCTAAATGGGTCTGTGGCCACAGCCCAAGTACGCTAATTGCGGCCATTGCTCTAGCTCTGTAGCTCAAAGGACCACACTAACATCCTTTCCAGAGTCATTCCACAAATATTTAAAAAGCAAGTCCTCTTGGAACATCTCTTCCTTAACTGTTATCGCTACCCTAATGAAGCTTATTAAATATAAAGAGACTAATGCCGTCCAACACACTGACTGTGAAATACGCCTCGCTGCGCTTTGCTCATCTGCCATGGAGCACTGATCCCCAGCCACACGTCACCGAGGCCTCGACAGCTCCTGAGGATGCTTCCTCAGGAACCGAGCCAAGCCCAGCACCCCAGCTGCACCCTCCTCCATGCGACCCCAACACTTGACATGAGCAAATTGGAAGGATTTAGCAGGAAGAAGTTAGCATCCCGTGGGCTGTTCTCAAGTAATTCACATAGGAAGCTAAAACCTGTGCCTTTAAAAGCAGTTGCACAACTTTCAGGGGTTAAAACTCACTGTACAGGTACATGAAACTTCACCATAAAATTGGTATTGCTTCTCTAGATAAAGGTGCTTTGTTTCGCACTAAACGCACATGAAGAATACAGATGACCTAACGCAATGTTTAGGATTTTATACCTCATTTATAGGTACTGCTCAAATCCACTTCGTTTTTAGAGGTACGATTCATGTTAACCCCAAAACATATGTTCTCATGTTCTCTTAGCATCATTTTCACGATACAATTGAAAGAAACACAAAACCACATAACGATCTGGTATCACCGTTACAGACTCATTGAACTGAGGATGGTATTCACACACAGACCAGCCTGAGAACCTTTCAAATTTCCTGCTTTGTTAATAATTTGGACGCTTTCTGACCTGTTGTGCTCCTCATCTGGACTTTGTGAGGCTGGGAGGTACGAATAAGAACAAACTTTGGCCCATGGCCCTTACCTTCCCTTTATTTATTTATTTTTGTTTTTTTTTTTTTTTTTTTTACTTTTCCAAATGAAATAAATACGCCTTGATACCTTCAAATCAGTTTTCTGGCACGTGTTGCAGAGAAGTTTACGGAAGTTATTAGTGATGCTAAAATACACGACTTTGTCAATGTAAGGAATGCTTTCCGTTATAAAGAATAAG
Organism: Anser cygnoides; assembly: GCF_040182565.1. Classification (NCBI taxonomy): domain Eukaryota; kingdom Metazoa; phylum Chordata; class Aves; order Anseriformes; family Anatidae; genus Anser; species Anser cygnoides. The sequence goes on along the minus strand of NC_089876.1, from coordinate 34,629,600 downwards.
AGCAGGCATATTTACTTTTCTGTTCTATTTGAAGTAAAACTATTATATTTTTACATACACTGTTTGGTTGTATGTTTTCACAGACAAAATAAAGCCAATTTATCCTGGCCCTATACTATATCTGTTAAAGGAGAAAATATGCAGCCCAGCAAGTTTTCCCTCCAACCCTTCTTTTCAGGCAAGTAATAAATCTTGAGTGAAAAAGTCACTGTGCTCTTCAGCTGTCACCACTAAGATTTTGTTTTTTAAAACCAGAGCAGCCTTAAGGCTGATTTACTACTCAGTCCTCCACACTCTGACAATCGATGCTGGAAACAAAAATCAGTTTTGCACACCTGGAAATATTTTATTTGCTGTACTGGTGAGAAAACAAAGTTTTCATCAGCGAGGGGGGTGGGGAGGAGAGAGCTTCAGGTGAATCTTAAAACCCAGTTCTTGACTTAAAGAGAAACTTCATAAATATGCCCACGAACACAGGAACTGCCTCAGCATTCAAACAGGGTGGTAAAGCTCTTTAGGGATTCTCGGTTCGCTCTGCAATCCAGCCTCAAATCATCAACTTAGAGGTCTTTGGCCAGTAAACAGCAGTGCTCATCATCTGTGTCTATTTAGACTTTTCAGTTTGGCAGGTGAAAAGAATTTGTGACAATTTTAAAATCATTTCACTTACTCTTTTGCCTTTCTTTTTTTAAACAAACTTATAAAGCTCTTAATCACCCTAAAATGTAAACAACTTATATTAATAGTGGCAAGATTAGACTCTGAGAAACAGCTACTTTCCAGAGCACCTCTTGGCCCTGGTCAGAATTGCAAGTTTAACAGCATTAAGGGTAAAACCCAAACACATACCAGAGAAAACCAATTGAAAGAAAATGTGATGGTGCCAAGATTGTGAAACGATTTCAGAATATCAGATCCTTTTTTCAATGGCATGTAGTTCGATATCATTTTTCCCTAAAGCTTCATTTTCTGAAAATTTATTATATGCTCCAGAACAATCTTGTCTTCAAAAGAAATCCCACATCTTCTGTTATTTCAAAGAACCATGCTTGCACCTGGGCAAAATGATGTAAGCACTCTAGGTGCTGGCTGACTAAAAAGTCACAAGACACAAAATCTCTCTCCTCTATTTTTAATCCCAGGGCTTTAGAATAATATGAGGAGTGCCCTTTGACGAGCAGAGAGGCATTTCAGTGTTTAAAGTAAAAAAAAATAAATATATATATATTTAAAAAAAGAAAAAAAATAATGCTTCAGCAGTATGGCGAGGCATGGTGATTGCATTTACATGCTTTGATTGCTATTCTGAAATACATTCCCACCTGTCCTATTCTAGTGATGACTACAAAGCCCATATACAAATGAAGACTGATTTCAGTAACATGATATCAGGCAAGGCATGTAGTTTAAAAAATTACTTGTTAGTTATCCCCAGTGGTCCCCAGAATGGACTTCAACTCTAGTAACCTAGCAGTACCAAATCAAATAAATAACAAGATTTCACTCTAACTAACTGGTGTTTACTTGGTACTAGTTTATCCAACTATCATGAAATACTTTGCCAAGCCTTAAGTATCCCAACGCTTTCTCCTTCTAAAAGGCACCCAACTCTTGTGCCACTGGTCTTCCAAACCTGGATGAAATCAGCATAGAGGCAATACTGAGAAGTGGCAGCCAGAGGCATATCCCAGCTCCCCAGGTAGGACTCAGCTCACCTGACTGCTTCTCCTCAAACCAAACCCAATGCAGAGCACGATGAACAGGCAGAAATACTTAAATTTCCCTCTCTAGAGTCCTAAAGCCGTTTAGCAGTTCTCCTTCACAATTCTACGTACAATTCTACCCATGTTGAAGTACCTAAAGCAGCAGGGAGAGGTAGGATGGTTTGTAGAGCTGATAGCACCAGCCTCTTCTCAGAGGTACACACCAGGGCGAGAGGCACAGGTTGCAGCAAGCTACACTGCTAGATAGAAGGAAAAGAAAGAAACACACTCTTCATGGTGAGGATGGTCAAACATGGAGCAGGTGCCCAGAGAGGCTGTGAAATCGCCATCCTTGGAGAAACTCAGAGGTCTCCTGGACGAGCCCTGAGCAACACTGAAGTTGGCCCTGCCCAAGCAGGAGGTTGGACCAGAAGACCCCCAGGGCCCCTTCCAACCTGGAGCTATGATCTTGGACCAATCTTCAGGGCAGGGGGTTACAGAGAGGAACACAGCACACAGCTGGTGGGTAACGCGGCTCCTAACTCCACAGTCCCACACCGTATCTGGGAAGACTGAAATCCTACCAAGTCAGGCTGTAACATAGGAAGGCCCTTTCGTAAAACATATCTGACCAAAACGGTTATCACAGGTAGGTAAACATGTAAATGTAAGAATACAGAACACGGCAGTGAGCTGAGTTAGTGCCACTGCATCTGACTGCTAAGCATGCTTGCAGTGTCACCTGCTTTATAACAGCACACACACATTGCCAGACAATAAGGAATAAATATGCAAGATTCTTTCCTATTTCTTTTAACTTGTAAAACGGCAAACCTAAATATTTGAATTTCTTCCATAAGCCTTCAGAAAGACAGAACTTTGATGTTTTTAAAGAGGAAAGATTATTTACTTTTGCTGCAGGCAAGAAATTATAATTTCTTTACTGATTCTGCCAAATGGCTCTATCATGCTTTTTTTTTTTTATTTTCATCAAAACAAGCCACTTTAAGTTAAGGTTGTCCCAAAGCTACACAGTAATCAACATTTTAAGGGTCAGATCAACTTGTTGAACCTCTGTTTGACTTTTCTGACCAAAAGAACTCATCCAAAACCCAAATGAACCACAGGGGAAGAGACTTTTATTCTCTTTCCCCATACTTGGCAGTTGCTAGGAAGAATACAGGCTGCAGTTTTATTCTGTTCACATAAGCAGAACAGACAACTCAGTATCCACACAATTCTTAAACTAAATAAGCTGAATTCAACCCCAGTGACTAATACATTGAAGCCAACAGGGCTTCTCTAGTGCTTCTCTGCAGAACAGCATGGACCCAAGACTTGGGGGTGAAGGTAGAGAAAGAAAGTAAGGAGGAAGGCTGGGGAGTACAAAGTTTTTGAAAGCAAAATAAAAGTGCAAAAGGAGGCAGCAAAAATCCTCTGTGCTGGCACAAACCACAGAGCACACGCTCTTATACTAGCACGCAGGATACTTAAAGATGAGAAGCCAAGTTCCCCTGCACTAAACCAGCATTTTTAAAGATCCAGTTCTTCGGTATTCACTGTACCAGTACAGTTTCTGATTTGAGCCCACGAACACCGATGAAATCCAGACCATCATCGATCTAGAGACAATGGGCAACACTGACAGCACAGCATCTCGTTAATCTTCGTTTGTCCTATCACATCCTGTCATTCTTATGCAAATAGAATATTTGAGGATACATCTTTTCTGCACCCCATGACGAGGAGAAGTGAAGCTGTCAGGAGCACCAGGATGTCATCCTATACCACAGGCCATCACTTCACTCAGCGCCTCGTGTTTTACATCTCAGCTAATGTGTTTGACATTCAAATTTGACCCAGCAGGTGGTAAAACTATCTGATGCTGCAGCAGCACGCATCTTGCTTCCTCTGCTGAAACATTCACCAAGGTCCCCGAGGATCTGACAGCCTCCCTCCCTTCATTACATACCCTGGCTAAGGGAGATCGAAATTCTGCTGAAGAGGAGAAAGATATCTGCATGGGCAGATAACGATAGCAATTCACCCTTCTCACCCAAGAATTAAGCCTGATATTAAAAGTCTTGCAAAACAGAGGTACCATTACAAGAGAAAAAAAGGCCACAAAATCCTGTTGAACTGGCGTAGGTTTTCTTCCATGGAAATCTCTTGGACTACACCAGAAAGTTCATCCATGTATGTCTGCATAAGACGTTTAATTCAAGCTAATCTAAATATACATGGTGCTCAAAATATTTTATGTGATGTTTGTAGCCATAAGTGAAATCTCTTGTTAGGCCAACTGATATCTGAATAGAGAAAAGCTCTGAATAACAAGCAGCTCCATAAAACTACTGCAAATTTTTTTTAGGCATGAAAAATCACTCTTGAACGTAGAAGTCACCAAAAATAAAAATATTTTTCCTACTATTGCTCATCAATTCTACGTCTAGAGTAAAATAAATAAATAAATCAAGAATAGAAGGGAAGTTTTACTATTATTACTGACTCAGAGTGTTTTGTTTCTGTATCACTTTCAAAGAGTGTTCAGAACATCTTGTTCCAGAATCTCTCTCTTCTGGTAGAAACTGCTCTTCCTGCATCATACACGGGATGAAAACAGTATGTGCTGGTTTTGTTTTCTTACAAAAATAAAGGAAACTATCCCCAAGTATTTTCAGCATCGCATGAATGGGATGCAAAGTAGCTAAGTGCTACAAACACAGGACACAACTTGAGGTTGAAATAATATTTCAATTAAATCATGACATCTTAGAGAAATTTTCTTATTAACAGACATTTGTAACAAGTCAAAACAAGTTTAAAATTAAACATAACTCTATAAAGGCTGACTCAAAACTACTCACCATGCAAAAGCAACACAATGTAGTGTTTGCAGAGATGACGATGCCTGCACTAGGCTCAGGGGAATACCCTTACATGTGATATTCCCATGTGCTTTTCTCAAAAGTGCATAAGATCAATCATCACATATTTATCAATTAAGAAGCAGACATAAATGAAGATTGAATCAATTATTACCAATTTTGTAAGTATTTAAAACTTACAAAGCATGCACTCCTCAAACATTTCTTGGTTTCAAAAATCTAAAACATAGTCACAAAAAACTATACCCAACATATTCTCAGTACCTGGAAGTAAAGACTATGGATTGCCTTGTGCCTTTATACAACATGTAAAGTTCATACATTAAAAATTACCGTACAGTCACAATACATCTATGCAAAGAGGACATTTATTTATTGTACTACATTGTTGAACTACTATTCAATACAAAATTTAATTGATTTAATAAAATTTTACACATTCAAGGGCATCACTATAAACCCAAACTGAAAGACTGCCCATTAAGTGAAGTTCATAATACAAATGCTTTCTGGTGTCGGTCTTTTTTTTTTTTCTGGGGAAGAAAATGTGCAACTATTGCACTGGTGTAGCCTGTGTGGCCTGGATGAAGCATGATGAGCATTATACCAACACAAATGTAATTCTCCGCTCCCTTTAAACATCAGTGTAAACCCCTTCTCCGGATTGGTGAAATTTTGCTCTGTTATTCTGTAAGTGAACTCTTTCTGCAAAGTTATCAGAACTTTTTTTCCTTTATATCTTAGCAAAAATAGTATAAAAAATATCTTAAATACCCGTTTATGGTTTTTCGCTAATACAATTTCTATAATCACACAACTTGCTACTCTGAGGGGCACTGTCTCACGCAGCATGGACTTTTTCTTTACATTTAGGGTCAGGACTAACAGCTTTATTGGGGTTAGAATCTACCAGCCTAACACTGCCATACGAACACAAGCGTGCTGTTTGTTCTACGTTTCCTTTCTTCCAGCCCTGTACCATGGGAGTTCCTTAACACTCTGCAGGGACACATATGTATAATATTCTTCCTCTCAGCCTCCACAATGCCTAAAAATCTTCCCTGTGGTGGCTACTATAGCTTGTTACCCACAGAGCTTTCAGATGTTGATGATAAACGCAAGAAAGGAAAGAAGGTGGAGTTGACAGAGCGGTTGCCACAACATGTTATCTGTTCATCCTTCCTGGCTGCAAGTATCACTGGTGCCTTGATTCAGTGACACTGCAGGACCTAGCTCATCCCTGTGTAAGCCCATCTCTCCCCTGACTGGGCCACCTATTCTGTGATATGCTATCCCTCCCCATCTCCTGGCTTTTAGTTAAAACAAAGTATTCCTAGAAAACTGGATATATCAACAGGTCTTTTCAGAAGCAACAGCTCCCTTCATCAACGCCACCACGTTCAGATGCACAGAAGTCAAGTTTTTACCATCAGATGAAAATAAAAACTTTCAGCCACGTCTTTAAGAGATCTGAGTTTGCATCAGTGATGGAAATACAGTTGACATATACCTAGAAAATTCTAACAAAAGTGAACGTTTATCAGGACGCTGTCAGCTGGGTGGCTTCCTTCAGTTCAAAAGGAAAGAGGCTGTGTTCAGGAGCCAAAATACAATTTTATTTTTCCTCAAAACTTCATGTGTAAATGAACCTTACCTTAAAAGCATGCATTTGTACCTATTTTATGCCTGAATGCTCCAAGACCAGCGGAAAAAACACTATTCCAGAAATATCTTAAAATGGAACATGGAAAATATGTATAAAACTTTTAAGAAACACTATTAAAGATTGGGAAAAAAAAATCATTAGCTTGTCGTCAAATTATGAATGTTGTGAAGGTGAAAAGCTGTAAAATAAAGAACCTTAACAATGCAACAAAACATATCTTAAAGGAAATCACTCCAGACCGGTCCGTCTGCTGCACTTAGCTGTGAGAAGACCCAGCAGTGACAGACTGTTTTAAAGTGGATTTTCTAGAGGGCTGCTGGGTTGGTTTTGTGTTTGGAGGCCTTCTGCTGTGTTACAACCCTTTCGTTTTTACAAACTTGCGCTCCAGCAGAGCTGCTGTGAGACCTAAGGAGAAACTGCGCTGTCTGCAGTTGGAACCCCTACTGCTGGCAGCAGGCGAGTGGCACCAAGGAGATGCTTAATCTCTTGAAAGGAAGAAACTAATGAAACCGACAGTCCAGCAAACCCTTGCATAAACAAACACAACAGAAGCAAAACCCACAAAAGCAGTTTGACAGAAATGTTGTTGCACAAGTTCAATGAGCTTGATTTAGGAATAATTTCTTCTAGGAAACGGATACTTAGAATACGGATATTCACAGAAGATTTTGTTTCTGTTAAAATTTTGTAAGAGGGAGAAAAAAAGGCAGGGACATGAACCTTTCCTTTGCCTTGTCACCATTTCCCAACATCTATTCTTAACCATTAATTTATTAGACAACAGTTTGGAGAGTAAACAAAGAGAATTGAATTATTCCAGAAACTGGTCTTCTCAAGAGAACAGTATATACCACCCTGCATCTATTTGTACCTTGTCTATCATGTCCGGTCTGTTTGTAGCTGCCAAAATTGTCACGTCCTTCAGCTGCTCTATCCCATCCATTTCCGTTAGCAACTGAGCCAAGACACGGTCTGCTACATTTCCAGCACCTGAAGAGCTGATTGAAAAACAATTAGTATTAGCATTAGTTTGCCCTTCCCAGAAATTTGGAGAAAAGGAAGAATACATTTTTCTTTTCAATTTTCAGAAGTGTTTCAACAGAAACTTAGTTTCTCTTTATTTTAATTCTGATGTTTATTTTCATCTTAAACAGCTGAAGGCAAAATAATCAGTCATATGAAGTGAGAAAATGCAAATTAGAGAATTAGTCCTTTCTCAATAACAAGCCATCTTTCAAAAGCAACTGAGGTTTGCTACTTTCTACCCTGCTGTATAGGCTGTAAAGATTTAACACAATGTGGATGTCTGGAATAAACATTTTTATAACAACTGAATCCATGCAGATTTTTTTACTAGTCAAACAAACTTTAGTTTTCAGCACCATCCAAGTCAGTGCTTACACCAACCCATGAAGTATAAAAATTAAGTAGTTATGTATTTTGCAGAGTTGGTCTACGTTTTTGTATTCTCCCCATCAAACGAGTAAAAATTGAGTGTTGACCAACTCCTTCATAATGGCATTGTCAGTCCTTAGGTCAGTTGATTTTCCAGATACCAGGAAAAAAAACCTGAGAAACAGAAAGTTCCAGTTTTGAAATCACCAATATGTGAAAAACCTAAACAGGCCAGACATAAACTATTTTAAGCTTTATTTATTTATTTTAGTCTGGAATTAACTCTGGTAATGTCAATGTTCACAGCAAACTGCTTGAATTACTTAAATATATGTAGCAAAACACATTACAGAAATAAACTCACTTTCATTAAATCTTCTAACATCTTAAAAAGAATAAGTGATGTACCACCTTCTTCCTAGACATTTATCATGTATGCGTGCACATATATATGCACGTGTGCGTATGTATATTCACATGAATAATGAAGGATGCAGAAGACATTGCATAAATCACACCAAGAGACTAAGGACCTATGTTGCAATAAGTAATAAATCTTATGAACAGCTGTGTTCTTTACACTATCCCATCTTCCTCATTCTCCATAAAGAGGCTTTATTTCTGAAATATTATAAAAATAGGTGACTGCACGTCATCTCATGTTTTACTTTTGAAAAGGTGCTGTGCCTAGGAGACACTGGGACTGCACACGGATAACTGTATATGCTCAGATACAGACGCACTACACCAACGATGTATGGGTGTTCCTTTCAGCGCCAAGCTCTAGGTACATACAGATGAAACTGTGTGTTTCACTATGTATTTATGGAAGAAGTGTATTACAGCCTGCATTAGCTATAGGAATAATGTAAACAGGTGTCAGTTCTCCCCTAGTCAGAGAGGTGGTGGAGGAGGGAAGGACAAACAAAAAAAAGAGGAAATGAGAGAAACAAAGCAAGAAAAGCTGAGAAAAGCTGACCCACCACCAGGACCATGCTCAGAAGGAGCAGGATGTGTGCCTGCTGTGGTGCCAGGCTGTGGGCCAGCATCCCCAAAGCTCCTCCTGGCGCCCGGGGGCTGGAAGTGAAACCCCCGTGAGCCTGGCTTTTGCCCCCCACTGTCAGCAGCCACAGGTAGGGCTCCTGGCACTGCTCAGCCATCAGCTGCCTCCACACACCTGTGCCATTTGGGGGGGAAAAAGCCCACGGCCACGCTTCTCCCTTTGCCCTTGGGAAGGGGCTGCTGGCGCCGCTTCTCTCTCTGCGTGCTGGGCAACTTCACTTTTTCCACCCTCAAACGGACATTTTCCAGTACAATTTAACAAAATAAGTCTCCTGATTTCTGAAAAGCAACATTCATTCTGAAATAAGCGTTCAGAGCTTTCCCAGTGGATGTGGCACCGGAGGCACCCACTTAGCCACAGAGCTGCTGCAGCTTCCCAAACACCTCGGAGGCGAAGCAATAGATTTTCTCCTAATAATCTCTCCAACTTTCCCGTTCTACAACTGGTTCTGTAATTTTCCAGAGCAAAACAGTTAACCTATCAGACCTAGCCTGGAAAATATCTTTGAGGGGTTATAATAAATGTTGGCTAACAGAATATTTAGGTTGCTAAGAAATATTAGAGAAGGGACTTGGGTTAGCTCGTTGTCAGCTTTCTGGTTTGCTGCAGCCAGGTTAGAAGCTCCCGAGCGGGATCAGAGCATTTCTAACATACCCCTGGGTCACAGCCCCATTGACTTGCAGGGGGCTGCATGTGATAAAACACTTCAGGTGTTGTGCAAGGATAGTAAATGCTTTTCGAAGTACACTGAACTTAAAGGAAATTAAAATCAACTTTGTAACATAAGCTAGTCTCAGGAGGGATTCAGGCCTCCCATCCTGCACAAGTTTCACATTCACTCAACTTTATACCCCGTGGATCACACACAAGAAAAAGCTAAGCAAAGGGAAAAAAAGTATTAAGGCTGGGACCAAAATGTTAAAATTACATGAGATGATCTGAAGCTAGAAGGCTTGGGGGGGGGGGAATGCTAAACTTTTTTTTTTTTTTTAAAGGAAACAAAGGAGAAATGCTTGTTTATAAAGAGAGGTGGCTAGAACGGATATTACATCTTTCCCCAATATAAACGTTTCTCTTACAAGTATCGGACTAAAAGGAAAAAAAATATTTACTCTAAAGAAAACCCCTGCTGTTACAGGGGAACGTATATTGCAAAGGCTTTCACACAATTAGGGTATAATCAGAAAATTGCAGTTAAGCAATAATTGATGGCATAATACCCAATAAACAATTAAGGGGAGATACCAGCACAATACTAGGGGCTTTTACAAGGGTAATACTAGGGGCTTTTACTAGGGGCTGTTAAAAGGAGTAAGAAGATTTTAAAACCACACAAGCCAAAAATACCAATAATAACAGCAGTACCAAATGAAGACACGTCTGGATCTGTGACCAGAAGTTTTCAATTTTAGTGATTTTATTTACATAGTTCACTAAGCCGTCATACGATGCACCATATTTAGCACAGAGTCTAGAGCAAATTAGCTTTTGGCTTAGGAGGATACCCCATGAAATCAGGGGCAGGCACGCGTTTACCGAGCCAGATCTCTTTACCAGCCGCTCAGAGCTGGAGCAGCGCAGCACCGCGCGCCGAGAGCTCTCGCGCTGCCTAAGCCGTTAATCTGAAGGGTGACATGCAAGTATGCATTTTTCCATTTTCCCATGATTTCCCAGCAAGGGTTTCGAATTAACACAGGCAATGTTCATTAAGGCTGCCTGGACTTTTGACGCAAACAGCAGTCAGAGCCACAAATGATGATTAACCCTCCAGTCCCAGGCTGCCGCTGCCAAAACCAACTTCCAGCCGAGCGGCGTCTTTGCCCCCCTTCTCTCTACCTGACCTCCGTGCCTCGATGTCATCATCACAACCGCATGGAAATAGCTCGCAAAAGGCACGTATGGGTACAAACTAATTTCCTGTCAACACGCCGCCTACAAATCCCGGCGGTCGGCATCAGGAACCTTACATAATCCACGCAGGGCCATGTGTGCACGGGCGTGTGCATGCAAGAGCCGTGCCCCGACCAGAAATACCTTGAACTTCAAAATGAAAACGTGTGAGGAAAGAGGAGCCTGGCTGCTTCACGCGGGCCTGAGAATTTGAAATAATCATGTAACAAAATCCATCAGTCTGTGGGCTACGTGCTCTTTTAATCTTTTTGCCAACTCCTAAATCCTCGATGAAGTAGTTTTAAAGGCAAAAAAAAAAAAAGGTATTCATTTGTACTAGTTTACCGCATCAGCCAGAGCCAGATATCCTCCCCTACACGAGGTTCCAGCTAATGCTGCAAGTACCCCAAGAGCCCCAGGCTGAGCACGCCTGCGCTCCTGCACGCGCTGCCCTCAACCAGCAGAGAAACTTCCCGAACTGCCGAGCCCACCAGCCAAGACTGCCCACGGATTAAGACAGGCTCTTCACGGGGAATAGGGAAAATGAAACCTCTCCTCAGTATTTTATTTTAGCTGAAGGCGCTTCCAGTGTGCATTCTGGCAGAAGAAAACACACCTGCTACAGCATACCAAAGCGTCACCGTTAACCTGAATTAATTTTGGCCTTGTCTGCTGGAACTGAGAGACCCGGATCCCAGCTCCAAATTGCATAGAGCAGGTGAGGGCCACCCACAGTGCCCTTTCTTCTCATCTCCGGCCTCATCCAACGCCCATCTAACCACCGGATTCAGACGTCAACAGGCACTGTCCCTCCCACGTGAACACCTTAAGCCACTCATACTTCTTCCCGTGAATATAAAAGCAACTGCGACCTGATTCTACCACTGCATCAAGGAGTACGTACCTACAGCTCATCAGCATATCCACAAGGAAACTGCTTCCAGACACAACTACATGTATGCAATCCTCAGATCTCAGTGCTACCTTTCTTGTTACAGGTAGTTTGCTGACTGAAACAGCTTTCTTGTTTTGTACATTTTTACTTGTTTAGCACCCTTTTCTTCTTTTCTCCCCTTTATCTAACAGATTATTTTCGTATTTGGAAGTAGAAGTACAAGAAAGCAGTGCTTACTATTTCACCTCATGATGAAATGGCACTGCAAGCCGATGCAAATGTACATTTACATCGGCTGAAAACCTAGAACACTTCCAAAGCCAAGACAATGAATGTTTTTTTCAGAACAGCAGATGTTATTTTCATTGGAAAATATATTTAAATCCAGACCTCCAATTAAATCCTGTCAAGGAGAACCAGCGACTCTCCATCTGCTATTGACTTCAGCGACGCTGAAGCCCATCTGAACACCTTCGGTACAGAATCAGGACCTTAGTTCAGTTACGTTGTTAAACTGTAGGCGTGAAAATGCAGGAACTATTCACACCGCAACCTTCTGAGCACTTTTAAATTCACAGCAACTGTGAAGCTGGGAAACCAGAAGGAAGTGTGGGAGGCCCCATCCCGAGGAGCCCAGCGCTGCCCAGATGACCCCACCTCAGGCAGACCTGAGGGGCCGAAGGGGCAGGCCTCAGGAGATGCAGCCAGGATAAATTACTGCAGGGGGATTAATCTCCACACAGCTGAAATCTGTAACACAGGCTTTGTGAGAAGGGAGTGCAGCCCACCCTCTTTTCCAAAACGTCCTCTCAGGCAAGATTTACACACAGATAAAAGCTGCCTTTCTTATTTTTCTCTCTAACAAAAGAATTGCAATAACAATCAAAATTTACTGGTTTTAAAAGTACTCTTGGACATGATATCATCTCAAATAATTCCTTCCCTGGAATCTCTGGAAATAATTTCATATCAAAACAAATGCAAAACTCATTGACACGACAGAACGGCTGGTATCAAAAAATGAGCACGGGTTGAAGCTGAGCTTTCTGGCAGGGCTCTCGGCCTCCCCACAGACGAGGGAGGCAAGACTGTCCTGACGAACCGAAGCCCCTTGCCATCATGCTGCCACACCAGCCTCGCCTCACCCGTACCATCTGCAGGGTTTTATTGAGTCTGACATTTCTGTCAGGGCTTTGCAGGGGTAAACTGTCAGCAAGGAGCACCTGCCAAGGCGGTCCTCTCAGTCCAACTGCCACGGCCGTAATTAACTGTCACGCTGTTTTATTTCCTTCCCTCACAAAACCCAGTGAAATACAGCTTTGGCAGTTCAAGGTTTTCCACAGCATTAGAAAATATCTACTCCAATAGCAATACCAGAAAAAGAACGATAATGGCAGCATCTTGCCTGATAGCAAATTTCAGTCAAAAATTATCAGTAGGGCATTCTGTCCAGCTGAACGGACACTGCCGTGCCAGTTAGAAAAAGCAGGCTCCTCCACGCAAATATCCCTCGCTGAAATAGTAATTCAGTCAGAATATTCTTATCAGTCCAGACAGGGTGTATTTTAGCTGTGAACTTTGTTTCCCCTGAATGCTACTGGGGCTTCAAAACTGAAACCTTATTAAATATACTGGGTTTACAGAGATACGCATGTTTACATAAGCAGTGCAATATCACTATTTTTCCTATATAACAGCTTTCTGCCTCCCCCCCCCCCCCCCCCCCCGAAAATCAGAACACCTTTAACATCATATACTTATTTCTGCTTATCTATCATAGAATCATAGAATTATTAAGGTTGGAAAAGACCTTCAAGATCATCTTGTCCAACCATCACCCTACTACCAATGTCACTAAACCATGTCTCTAAGCACCAGGTCCAACAAGCTGCAAAACCATCCTCCAGAATTACTAATTGATTCTTCTACACACATACACACACAGCAAATGAGGTATTTCATAAAACAAAAAGGCATAGCAAGCATACTTAGGCAAGAGTAATCATTATGAAAACACTGGGCCAAATTCACATCTGGCACATGTACAGTACAACTCCCATGCATATTATTAATTCAGACTGCTACAGATGCTAGAGGCTTGGATGTTATTAAAAATCTGGGAAAGAGACACAGCATGCAAATTCTGTGCATAGTATTATCAGTTAAATCACAGAATGGTTGAGGTTGGAAGGGACCTCTGGCGATCATCTGGTCAAACCTCCCTGCCAAGCAGGGTCACCTAGCTCACGTCTCACAGGATGGCATCCAGGCGGGTTTTTGAGTATCTCCAGAGAAGGGAGACTCCACAACCTCTCTGTGCAACCTATTCCAGTACTCTGTCACCCTTACAGTAAATTAAAGGGTCCTCATATTCAGCCAGAAATCCCTGTGCTTCAGTTTGTGCCCACTGCCTCTTGTCCTGTCGCTGGGCACCACTAAAAAGAGTTTAGCCCCATCCTCTTGACACTCGCCCTTCAAACATTTGTATATGTTGAAAAGGTCCCCTCTCAGTCTTCTCCAATATATTGGCTATTCATAAAATAATAATAATAATAATAAAGAACAACTATTAAGTGCTAAAACAAAAACCCACTCCCCATAGCAGGGAATTTTCCTGCCTGTATCATCAGAAAAACCCTGGAAGAAGATAATTCTAAACCCTTCCCTCCATCAGCACCCTACAATTAGATGTAGTCATATGTTACATGCACCTCTATCAGATTTTAACCACTATATTGTTCTGCATCTTCCCTTTTTCCTCAAGACCTAGATTCAAGCCCTACAGAAAGGACATCTTCAGAGGAATAATGGGGGAAGTCACTGAAATTCTGAAACTGGGTAGAACATTTAACTTTATGGTTACCTCCAGCCTCAAAATGGTGTGCTTCATGTCATTTGGTCGTTAAAGCTTTAGAAAAGCACTGAAATATAAAAGAATTCTTATTCCTTGACTGACCTGCAATGTCTACACAAGCTTCCTGAAAAGAGAACATGAGCTTTGTGAAAACTGGAAATAGTGCTCAGCTGTCAGGAGGTGACTTTATAACAAGTGGCCAGACTGCTTTAGCTACATCCTAATTAATCTCCATGTTCATACAAGCAGCCTCTTTTGCCCAAATTTCTTATTACTGCAGCTTCCAGAAGTTTGTGAAGTAGGTCCAGAAAAAGGCAACACAATTAAAGGAGAAGAGGAGCCAGTCTGCGATGGATTTGGAAGCGACAGGCTGTCTTCCAGAGGGCTTTCCTTAAGCACATTACCAAATCCTTAAGTACTAGACGGCGATCCATGGCCCGTTCCCATCTGCCTGCAACCAGACACACGTCTATGAAAGATGGACACGGGGCCTTGCCTTCATCTGGCACCGGCACCATCCAGCTGAAACAGGACGATGCTGACATCTAGAGCTCTCTTATTCTTTTAACAGTCGCCACCTTAAAAAAAAACATGCACCTGATACACAGTATATTTCCCATTTTCTTTCTTTCCGTTTCCCTCAACATTTCTCTTCTGTGCATTCCTGGAAGTTAATCAAGTTGAAAACTGTAATCAATCACGTCTACCAGGGAAGCTAGAACAGTTTAAATTGGAAGCGTTACAGACCTAGAAGTAAGTAACTAGACTGGATTTCGTTTCATTATAACAGTATTTAAATATGAGAGGCTTACATTCACCTGGAATAAGTTTCATTTATAAGTTTTAATGACAATTATGTTCTCCTTTGATTTCATTTAAAAAGGCATTCAATAATTATAGTCCTAACCCTGCCAGCAGTTGTAGCCTGCTTGCTGGGCCCATTGCATGGGCAAGCTGAACATAGCCACAGCCAACACCACACCAGGAAGCGAAGTGGCCACCGCTTATGGCCACTTCTGATCCCCTTAGTCCTGGTATCTATTTCAACTGAGCCTCTGTCAGGAATCCAGACAAAAGGCTCAAATTCATGTCTTTGGTTGAAGCACCTTGCTGCAGGTCAGCCTTGCCACAGCCCTTCTGGGCACTGCAGAACACGCTTACCTACTTAATGGACTTGATTAGTTCCTCTAAATCCTGTAAATATATCCATGCATCTGAATGATTGCAAGAAAAAGATTTGTAGATCCAGTCCTGCTTCCACTGATGCCAATGCAAGTCTTACTGACTTCAACTGGGCACAAAGCTTCAAATGTCAAAATTACAACAAAGGCTGGCAAAATTACAAATATATATATATATTACACACAGAAAGAAACACGGATTTAAAACACATTGTGATAAAGGATTATTTTTTTTTGCTGGACAAGAATCTTCATGAGTTTGCTTCAACAATAAAGGGGTGCAGATATTTATCACATATACATAACATATGGGTAATGGTATCCGTTAAAACTGCTATTCCAAAACAAATCACAAGCTTTACTGTGCAATTCAGTTATTTCAAAACTTTACTTCTTCACCATTTGTGAAGGCCTAAAGTAGCTTTTTTACAGCTTTTTTCCCCAGACAATAATTGTTTTTGGATACCAAGTACCTTATAGAACTCAGACCACAATCACAAATTTTCCAGTGCCTCAACTCTCCATCATATCCAAACAAAGGTGGTATTGCCAGGAATCAGCTGGTGGTCCCTGATTCAGGGACAACCAGTGCCAACGTAAGTCAGAAGATCAAGCTCCCTGCCTGACATAGCCAGTTGCTAGCATCAGGTCCATCACAACTCAAGTACGGCACAGGAAAACTGCATTTCTTCCATCTACTCTTTGCTCATATCCTTTGGCCTTTGCATACGTAATGTCAGGGTGACAATACCTCCTTCAGCTCTTCTGCTGGTGATTTATCAAATGCACAAGCGGTTTTCTGCTGAGAACCTGTAGCCTATCTAATACCATTTTGCTGTATCCCTGCAGAGTCCAGCCCATAGACTTCACCTCTCCCATGAGGGAGGCTGCCAATTACACAAGAAAATTTGCATAGATACAAAAGTGTGACTGTATGTTCAAGCGTACAGTGTAAATATGTGCTATAATACTCCAGAAAGACAAACATCTCGGTTTAAAATCCGAAAATTTATCACAGTCCCTGTTAGAAGTACAGTTGCCATACTACAGAAGAGAAGCTGCCATTCTTTATAGCTTCACCTAGAAGCCTGCGTGCCTCAAAAATTCAGATGGCAAATATTTTAACACCTGAAGTGAAAACAGTACCTCTTTCAGACATTTTGAGCATTTTAATTTGTGGCTTCGGAATGTAGCCATGCCCCCACTCCACTGTACCCCATCATACATGATAACAGACATCCCTGGAAGAGCATCACCATATTGTAGTTTCAGTGGGTTGGTACCAAAGCCCTCTCACTTTGTCATTTCTACCTTCACTCCAAAAAAGGTTAGTATTGTTCATCTACCAACTTGTTTCGGCCTTCACTAATCAAATGCAAGGTACTGATCTTTGTCCCTTGTCCTTTATTTTCCACCTTGGAAAACTGTATTTAGCAGTATCACATCTGCCTACATTTCCCATCTTACATTACAAAGATTTGCAGTTAAAGAGGAATTTTTTTTTTTTTTGCTTCTGAAAAACAAGAAAAGGAACAAATACGTCCATTGCCCAAAAATCCTAAAAATCCTACTTGTATAAACAATGTCCCATTTCCAAAGCACATAGATTTCTTAAGTTCAGCAAACAGACTGTCTGTGCTGCATTTACACAGAGCCATGTTCATTCATCACTTTCAAGTCTAATTACCAAGCCATTTCCCTCTTGGCAACCTCTAATGGCCAGAAGAATTAGGTTTTACATGGTCAGGATAGCAAGGAATAACAAATACCCATAATTCTTCGCAGCTGTGCAATTTGTTAAGAGTCTCGAGCTCTGAGCGGGGAAGGGATTACTGAGAGGCAAACATTCCTCCCCGTGTGCTGCTGTATCTGGACCAGCCCTGCGAGTCTCCCTTCAGCACAGTCTCTCCTCCAAAGAGTTGTAACATCAGCTTGCAAAAGTAAGGAAAAAAAAAGTCGTCACCAGCTCATGGAACCTATCACTAGTTACAGCCACAGGAAAAATTTACAGGACAGTGGAAAAGATTTCGTGCATCATGTAGCTCACCTCTCCCAGCACAAGACTGCTCCTCGCCGCACGTTAACCCATGAAACGTCAGTTTTGTTTGAAGCATGTCAAGTGGTAGGTTGCTGAGCTTCTCCCATAGGACCAATTCACAGTGAAAGAGAATTCACCATCTGAACTCTTCCTAATTTTCAGAGGTTTTTCCTGTCTTAATGTAATCATTTTTCCTACTCTAAATTCATTGCGTACCTCTACTTTCTCCCCATTTTTTCATCAGTAGGTTTATCATTTCTTCTTTAGAATCAGTTACAGTAAATGTCTTCCTTTTTCCTCACTGTTGGTCCATTCTCTTTAAGCTTCCTCTAATACCTCTACGTAAACCAGAGTGAAAAATCTTCCGAGAGGTCTTGGATATATTAGGTAGAGTGTTAGATGTTGTATTAAAATTAAGGAATTATGGCTTGGGACTGAAAAACAAGTAAGACACTGTGGCAGATCTGAATGCACCTACAGTGTTTGCAATGGCATGTGCAGTGACAGAGACTCTGCCACATGATGCAAAAGAGACATTGCACATCATGGTGCAAACAAGAAGATTCCTCAGCTTTCTTGATCTACCTGATATTAATTTGCATCTGCTGATGAGATGGGATTGTTTAGTGATCTCTATAGAGGGTTGGGAGCAAAACGTTTATGTTTTAAACCCACAAGCTTTAGTCAAATCTAAACAAGTAATAATGGGTTAATGAATATTTGGCAAAGTGCTCTGAAGAGTATAAGCAATTACTCAATGTTATTCCACATCTGTATATCAGATCTGAACCGTGCATACAACTACTCCCACAGCTTAACAGTTTATGCTTTTCTGTATCTCTGGACACATCCTGTGAGGATCAGGAGAGGGTACCTACCCAGGAAGTTCTGGGATGCAGTGCATTTTCTGCACAAGACCCACAGCCCACAGAATCCTAAGTAGGATTTAAACTAAGAGGTAAAACTTTTCCAAAGTTGTATCCCAGTTTTTCACTGCCAAGATGGAGAAAATCAATTCAACCAACAGAGGGAACAGGGAGACAATATAAACAGGTGTTTCCTTGAAAACTTCAGTATGGTTAGTAATAGTACAGGAAATGGATCTCCAGAGGCCACAAATCGTTAGCATCTCTAATGCATTTGCAAATTCCTACTGTGCAAAGTCAGCCTGTAAAAAAAGGCCATTTCTAATAAGTGCCTTGTCTGGTTTCCTACACCATTTAATTTCAGATGAATTTTATGAGAACTCTGCTACATATTTTACCTCCCATCTGGTTCAGATTTGACAATGAAATATTTGTGTGTCCCACCCTGTTCTTTTTAAAGCTCCAAAACCAGATGTCTCCAGTGCAACATGACTGCAGCAGGTCATACCACATTCTTCAGCAAGCTGTGCCAGGCCTACTACCCCCCACAGACAGTTCCAGGTAAGGTAAAATTGGGTTATTTACCCCCTAAAAGAATAAAACAAATAAACAAGCTCAATGCCTTTAGGGCATGGGGTGAAAAGGCTGATTAAAACATACTATGTCTTAATTCTTCCAGAAGGTTTTATCTTGATGAAGCAGTGTTTCTGAAAACTAAACACATGAGCATTGCAGCAGAGGGAATTTTTTTTCCTATTGGCTTGATTCCAGCACACATTTTTGCAACTTCTCTATTGTGAAAAGCAGGCAGGTGTTTCAGTGAATACCACAGGGTGGCTAGCGTTTCTAGGAAGTTTACCAATGTCACAGTTGCATACACTGCATATGAGAAGGATGCTGATGGGGACGTCTTATATCAGCTTTTGCAGTTTCGACAGAGAATGTTTTCATTTTCTTAGTAGTTTCACAGGGCAGCTCTATGCTACACAAGATGACATCTCCTTTTAAGTAAACAATTCTAGTTGCTGAACCATCAGAATGACTGATGTCTTTAACCCATTTTTGCAGATACAAATGGCCCCTTCAAAATACAAAGGGATCTGTGTGGATGCCAAGGTAGCTTCTTTTCCAGAAACATGATGGAAAACTGATGCTCCTTTAAACTAGATAAATACTTTCTACATGCATGTATGTCATAGTTCTTCATGCAAATCAAACAAAACAGAAAAAAATACGTAGTTGTTCACCAGAAAAAGTATTTTATGAAAAAAGTGTCCCCCAAGAAAGACTACTTCCATAGCTTGTCAAATCTTAAATGCCACAGCAGCAAATAAAACCTGTTATAATACTGCCTCAGACAAAAGCTTAACACCTCTCATAATCAACAAAAAGCAGGATATTGTAAGAAGACTGTTAGCTGCTTGCACAAGAATCCCATTTTAAGGTAACACATAAAAGGACATAAGCGCTCCTAATTTTTTTCATGAAGTTTTTCCCTGTCTAGCAAAATGCTTCAATGTAAGTTTAAATTTAAGCATACGAGTAGTCTCTTTGGAAATCCCAGAGTTATATAGCATATGATCATTTGCTTTGCTTGATGGAGGCACTATATTAGGACAGTGCAACAACCCTGGGAAAAGAAAGGAGTTAGTTACTGGAAAGAAACGCAAGTTAAAACCACAAAAAAGAGCCAAAGGGCATGAGAACCAGTAGAATCCTTCCTGCTAATGACATGAGAAAGGATGAACTCCACCAACTTACCTGTTTATGCCAAGTGAAATATGCTTATACTTAAGTCACAAATGTTACTCTTCTGCATGTGGAATGAATTTATTTAATAAAATAATTCTAGAAAGACAATATACTTGTGATTGCACAATGTACAAGTAAATTATCAGAGAATAATGTCTGTGATTTTTGTAGCAGGATTACTTACCTTCCCCTTTCAACTGCCAACGCATCTATTTCATCAAAGAAAAGAACTGAAGGAGACACCGCTCTGGCTTTCCTAAAGATCTAGAAAAACAACAATGAAGCACTCAGTTTTAAGGCGCTGAATTTTTTTTTTTACATACTGCTATCACCCCCTGCACACCTCAAAAGCTACAGAACAACAAAGAACAGACATAAGCTTTATGGTCATTTGTTTTAAAAACAGATCTTTTATTAGCTATTCCTGATCCTGCATAACACAGGCTTATAGTGAAAATTGCTACAGGATCCCTAATTTGATGGGCATCACTAGGCCAGTGCAGCATTAAGTTAAACAGCACAAAGATCCCTTCTGGTTATTGTTTGGTCATTTAAAAAACTTAAATCAAAAGATTTTTTTGCAAAATTTAAAGATAACCTTATAAGCACAGAAGAATTTGAACGCCAAGAAAAGTGAACATCATGTATAGCTTGCACTTTCTCACCTCTCTCACTGCTCGTTCAGACTCACCAACATATTTATTCATCAGCTCAGGTCCCTGTAAAATAAAGAAAAGACGTTTTAAATACATATTATATTTACATCCCAAATGACTGTCAAAATCTGCTAGTGTCACCTTACTGATAAACTTACAAGGAATTTTGACAATTTGCCACTTGCAAAAGTCTTACTTGTGCATTTTTCAGCTTACATTCCACCTATACCAAGTTTTCTTCCATTTATAGCACTGCACATGCAAGTAACTATGCCTGTAGGTTAATCCTCTTACTATAATGCTTACCTAGTACTTTAATGAGAAACAGCATTAATCAAAAAAATAAACACTTGGGGGTTCTCAGGAGTTGTTGGATCAGCAACAGCAACAAGGGGGCTGCAAGTCAGCCAAAAAGATGATTTACAGAAAAGCATTTACTTGTACACTCAACATGCATCCTACCTAGCCAAGCACTGAAGCAGTGACTTAAAACCACGTTTAACAGCACTTTTTTGAATCAGACAACCTGCAGGTCCAGAGAGGAGCAGCTGCCATAGCTGCACACCTGAAACCCATCTATGAGGCACTCCATTCCCAGTGAGAAAGCTGTTCAGTGTCTTCACTGATTTGCATTCCTCCTCCTCTCTGCCAAGCACAATTATTAGTGCCAGCTGCTGCGGTGCCTGTTTATACTCACAGCCCTGTCCACCAGGAAAAGACCGGAGACCACAGGGTCAGTGCTGAAGTCTTGAGCAAGTACTTACAATTACAAAAAGCAAAACAATGGAGAACTCTCAGAGCATTTTCTGTTTTGCTGTATCCCGTAGGACAGGCTGCTAAAATAACGCTTCTTAATGAGGCTAAGATTCTCATGGGATTGGTAATGACTCATTGACTTCAGCCTGGTTTGCATCAACATTGACCTACAGCCATGACCAGCGATGATTATCCACTGCCCTGAACAAAACGAGCCAGTGGCTTTGGTCTGTTTTCCAGGGAACAGGTGCCCTCATAATTTCACCAGCAGAAACAACGTCCTTCACAGCTGGAAAACTGCACAACCTTCCTGTGCTTCAGTGCTATGAGCACCTTCGGGCAATGCTCTGCTCTGAGCAGTAAGGCAGCGTCAAACAGCAGTTATGCTGGAACCAGGAATGTGTGGCAGACATATACCAGCAGTGACAGAGCTTCTGGCACAACCCCTCTTCCAGCAGGACCACCTGGTCTTTGTACCCAGGTGGGCAGAACACAGATTCTTTACTCCGAAAATGTAGCACACTGTTTTTTTTGCAGCCTCCCCTCTCCACTCTCATTTTCGACCTTGCAGTAAGTTAGCGCACTGACTTTATCCTGACACTGGCACCACTGGAAGGCACCTCTGCAAATGTTTGGGAATAGATATATACTGTAATAAGAAAAGCATAAGTTATGTGGTATCAGCAAAGCATACTGGCTAGGCCACATTATTATTTTTTATTTTATTTTATTTTTTAGTGTTGGCCGTTACCATAGGGCCAGGTGAGATACAGCAGCAGCCAGCTGTAGCATACCATACAGGTAAAGCCAACTGTGTAAGGGCTAAAGAAGAGTACCGTATGCCTTGCCAGTAGGAAACAGAAATGATACAAGTGCTGCTACCTTCCGCATCCATCCTTAAAACAACTGCTGCAGTAGCTAAAGTTAAAATGTCACCTGTAGGCTTTCAACAACTTCAAAGTCTACTGGACGCCTGCATAGAAACAGAACTGTTCAGATACATAACTCAGGAAAGAAGAAGAAAAGGAAAAAAACAAGGTAAGAAGGTGAGAGAGTAATGCAAGGCCTTTTCTTATATTCACCGTGAACATCAAAGATGAGGAGCAAGCAGCCGTTTGTGCAGAACAGGCTTGTAGCCTCGAATAGACAGCATCCAGCTGCCCTGGGCCCTTGCCATTCATCATGTTCATTGCAGATGAGAAATGTGATAGAGTGGGCCCAGCAACTGCCGAAGTAACAAGACAGCAGCTTTCACTTTCTGTCTAGCTTTTTGTCAAACCTCTGCAGATTCTACCCACGATTACAGATTTCTCCTACTACCTTTTTCTTGGAGCTTCTCTCTCATGCCCTTATTCCCACAAACTGTCTTCATCCACATCAGCATTCTCATGGAAGCCAACATCATATACATCAGAGCCAACAGTGTACTCCTCTAGTATGACAAACAACATCAAATAGTCTGACATTTTCTCTTCTTTTGTCTGAGCAAAAAATACTTAAAACCAAAACTACTCCCTTTGTGCTTTAAGGTACAATATAATTTCAGATGCATGGAGTTTTATTTTTAATTACGCATTAAAATATGATCAAGGCAACATCAAAGCAATACGTACTGTTTAAAATGTTTCCAAAGAGAATTATTTTGAATGCATGGTTTTGCTGTAAGCTTTAACATGAAGTTTTTCTCTATTTTTCTCTTCATTAAGCAGCAACTCCGGGTGAAAGACCACTATGTATTAATGACCTGTGCCTCCCTATGGAGAATTTTCATCAAAGTTGATTTGAAGAAGGTCTCATAGTTTACCACTCACCAACAATACCAGAACTGTCGTTCAGAAACATGTCTTTTATTACAAGCAGCTTGGAACTCCTATTATACACGGCAATAAAAGGAAAAGACTCCAAAGTGAAAGAAAGAGCACACCAAAGAAGAGGAATTGGTATACGTTTCACCAAATGCAAACACTTAAAACCACAACACAAAAACTAGAAACGTTCAAAGAAGCTGGATGTAGGAACTGAACTGGGTTAGCTCTGGTCCAAGCCAAGCTGAACGTCTGCCTTACCCTGTGTGAAAACAGGTTGTCCTTTAGCTGAGATTGCTGGCCGCTCTTCCCAGAGATCGGTCTGTACGCCAAGCAGCCCAGTTGCCATCACCAAGCTGCTGGCTGACAGATAAGCACTGCTTCCAATTTTCTGAAAGTTCACCTTCTCTTTTCAGGAAACTCGTTTAGAAGTTGGAGACCATTCAAGAAATGCCAGGAGATTTTTTATTATTATTATTTTTCAATGCTTTTCTATTGCTTTAAAAAAATCAAATGACATGAACCGCACTTATTCAGCAAATTGACAGTTGGTGAAACATCATTTTTGGCCTGGAGGTGACCATAATGATTCCTTTAAAAGCTGTTTACAGCTGTTGATATACTGACCTAGAGGTGCTAGTAACAAATGGTACAGTTTAATGATGCATAGCTCTGCTCTCTTCTGCAAGAAGGAATCCTCCGTATGAAAGGATGTGAAGAAATAAAACCTGTTCCTTCTGGTCATTTGCACAGTGACTCCAAAACCAGCAAAAGATTTGGAGGAGGAAATTGGCAGAAGTAGCTGTAGCTTAGCCATGCATATAAGCATACCATTTTTGAGCTACAACCCAGAGAAATAGTATAAAATCTGCCAATTCAGGCACGCTGCATACTGCTGAGTTTTGTTTATTCAGCCTCAAAATAGAGAGAGTAGTTTCCATGCATGCTCTGTTGAAAGACTATCCCATCCTCCTTTATAAGATGCATTCCCCTTCTGTCATGACACCTCCCACGTGTTTATCTTCTGGACTGGGTGTTGATTTTTCTCTTATATTGGTAACCCTTTTTATATATATAAATTGGTAACCCTTTTTATATATTATAATATATAAATATATATTTATACATATAAAAGAAAAACATCC
This sequence comes from Anser cygnoides, assembly GCF_040182565.1. Taxonomy (NCBI): domain Eukaryota; kingdom Metazoa; phylum Chordata; class Aves; order Anseriformes; family Anatidae; genus Anser; species Anser cygnoides. The sequence goes on along the minus strand of NC_089876.1, from coordinate 34,605,047 downwards.
TTACATTTTAAATATGATCAGAATACACTCTTGAAAGACTAACTGCTCAAAAGATAAAACCTCTGCACACAGGCTGCAACACGAGATAAGCTTATGTACACACTGTTATGACAGAAGTTCTCAGTATTTTTAAACTGCAAGGGCAACATCTGGTATCCCTGAAGTTAAAGAGTATCAGAGAGTATCAGTAATTTTTCTAATCAGTGCTTAAAGCCACTTGGGGATTTTTTCCACCTGAAAATACTAGGGTAATGCCTTTCAACTGATAAGAAACTTTATCAGTGACTTTCCTCTCTGTTTTTTTTTAACCTGTTGTGACAATCAGGTAAGTTACGTAGTTATGCTTGTAGAAATTATTAAACAGACATTAAAATATCAGTTGAATAATTTGTTTAATTTCAAATTAAGTATATAGAAACAGAGCTCTGCACAGTGAACCTCAAAAAAAAATAAAGCTTCATGTCAAAGCAGTTCTCAACTGCTTAAAATGCACACCTAGGGCAAGGTTTATTTGCCCACATGCAGACATCTGCATCTGAGTTAGACATTCACACTAACTGATTTGGACAGACAGACATCTACCTTGCAGATGCGATCCACATCACTCTGATGTGCTAATTTCTCAGCCTGCCAGAGTAGCGCCGACAGCCAGCTTAGATGAGCAAAGCGTGATCCCAGCCACCAGCAGTACAGCCTTCATGGAGTTAGATGCAACATTGCAGCTTCCCCCTCCCCAGTTTCATGATGATGCAAGTGAGATGACCTACTGTCACATCAGCAACTCATTTGGAAGAATTCAGAAATTAGTTATCTTGGTTAAGCTGCATTTTAGACAAACATTTAGTAATAAAATGCAGTATATTTGCTTGCTAAGAATAAAGCCTCCTTCTTCTCTTTAATGCTGTTTAATGACTTAAGCTGCATCGCTCAGACTCTCAGCAGCCTGTAAACCCCAGGCTCAGCGCACTCACCGTTTTAATCACTTCCTCTCCCTCTGCCCTGCATACCAAAGGACCTTAAAAAAACTTGTTGGCACCTGTCTGTGTTTTAAAAACTTCAAATTAGACAGGTGCTTGTGGGCTCAAAGTATCTCTGGGAATAGGCTGGCAAAAAATTGTGAACTGTGGTCCTTGCAATTAAGTTTCTAACAGCAGCGCCATCAAACTCCTAAGGCACTTTCCTTTATCGACTTGTTTGCCTTCTGTCTTGATCAGCAAACTTTAGCAACAACCTGTCTGGGCTTCTTCATGTAACAGCAAAGCCAGGATTTGTAGTCTGCATTGAACTGACAGGAAACACTGAATAAAATTCATGGCACATTTGGAGAGGGCCCTGTTGGGCACAGCCGCCATGATGATTTGTCAGGACTCGGCGCGGGCACCGGCACCGCGGTATCAAGTCAGAGGAGAAATTGTGTCGGGGCAGAGTTGAAGCAGACCCAACAGCACCCCATCCCACCCACCCCAAAGGCCCCTTTGCAAGTCACTCATGTCCAACACAGATTTTCAGCGCCCCTTCCTATTCAGCACTGCATTTTCCTACAGCGCCAGCCCTCGGGCCCAAAGGCCGCCATCCACTACTCTGTTTAGGACCAGGCTTGTTACCAGGAGGGCACCATCCACGTGGGATCAACAGCAATACAGTGAAAAAAAGGCAGGAAATCAGCCGTCCGTGCTGCAAAACATACCCAGAGCCATACTTCACTGCTCCAGCAGCGCCCGATCCCGTGACTGCCATTTTGCCACATCCCGACTGCTGACAAACCAGGCAACTTCAAGAGGGGGAAGCTACGTTCATTAATCTTGCAAGGTAATTGAGAAGGGAGAAGGAAACTGAGATGGGAGATTATTTCCAAATCATTTTCTGTCTGCACGTTCACTGTTGGAAAGCTTAGGGTAAGAATGGAGGAACGCCTTATTTTCAGCTGAGTAAAACATGCAGATAGCCTGAGCATCAACAGTGTTCATAAAGTATCTCCAATCGCTCTCCCTTGTGAAAAATGTTAAATATTAGAGCATTTTCAAAATATGTTGTCTCATTGTGTGCTAATTAACTAGCATGTTGCTGTAAATGTGTTACTACACAAATATAAATATATGCAAATAAAATTTGCAAATGTTATCAAACGTTTGCCAGTTTCCCATAAAACCACAACGCTTCTTCCTTTTTAATCTTATACACATCTCTCAGCCAGTCACAACCACCCAGCTTTCTTATTTCATGCTTCTGCTCGCAGAAATCCCTGTCAGAAGGCTAAACTATCTTCCCAAAATTCAGTGACAGTTCTTCACAAAGCAAAGCAGGCAGCCTTTCCAAGCCTCATTAATCTGTTTTAACTGCCCCAGCCAAGAGCTGAAGGGAGAAGCAGAGGAAACTTCAATTGGAAAATATTTTGACGTAATTGACCCAGATGACAAACTAAACTTAAGCACATGTCAAGCACGGGGAGTGGTACAAAAGCATCTGCAGGGTGATACAGGAAGTTAAATCAAGCCAAGGTGAAGTCAGAGCTCCGAGAAGAGTGTATATTTTTGTAATTACTGCTAATTGAAGAAAAGAAAAGATGCCTTCGGCCCAAACTCTTAAGTAACGGAAAGTAAAATGCTGGGAATAATTTCTAACCTTTTTATTTTTGTCTATCACAGTTGGAGCTCCTAACAAACACAACTAATACTTTAGAGCAGTACAGTACATATCGCTTGCTGTTAATATCCTTAAATGTTACTTACCACCATGTTTTGTTTTGTTGTTGTTTTTTTTAAATATTGCTTTCATGTTTACAACAATTATTGTGCCTCACTTATAGAGCTGAATTCCAAGAGATTTAACTTTTGGAAATCTTAATTTTCTGTATGTCTAAGCTGTTTTTCTGTCAGTATCACTAAATGAGTTTTTGCTTTAGTTTTGTCTTGAAAGAGCAAAATATTAAGAAGCACTGAGCAGCAAGAGGAAAAATGATGCTCCTAAAACCATTACAAACATATACAAGTTGCATAATTTTTCTTGGTATTTATTTTGTAAACTCGGGTAATCTGCTTGTTGGACAGAAAGCAGAACTCAAAATCCTTTGTTGATACAACCCTGAGCAAAAGCCTCCTGATATTAGCAGAAAGTCTCCCTCTGACTAAGTACAAGGTAATGCCGGATACCATCACCAACAAATATCCCTTCTGGTACACTGCATCTTGGGCAACAAAAGGGGCAAAAGGATTTTCCAATCCCCATGGCCCTTTTGGGACTGGCAGCCAAAGAACAGCTTGTACCTGGCTGATGGAATTTATCTGGGTAGGTGCTGCAGCGGTGCCTCATCAGCCTTACAATATAAGAGCAAGCTTCAGGTTAATACAAAAAAGTACAATGGCATTGTTGTTAGTGAAGTTAATCACATAGATATCATAACAACGGAGAGAAAAAAAAATAATCAGAAATTGTCTCTCTGCAAGTTGTCTCCCAGAAGGCTTACAGAAAATCCATGAAGAAATGTAATATTCATTAGATTCTTAGCACAACATAATGATATAGGATTTCCTAAAAATAAAAAAATCCAAGAGGTCAGCCATAGCAAAATCTAAACAAACAAAGATGCAAGACAAATGCTGATAAAATTATCATCATTGTTTCCCAATCTATGGAATACAGCAAGATATGGAAGTTTCCTCCCCAAAATACTCTTACAGTGTCACCTTAAAATCCCAGATCTAATCAACATACTTCTCTAAAAAGCAGCCAGCTATAGCTGACCCTAATTGCAGGAACTGTCAAAAAGTACAGAGAGAGAATCACCAAGTAAACAGTGAAATGAAGCAGAAAAATCAGAGAAGCAATGCAGTAATATTCAATTTCAGAAAATTAGATCACATCTAAAGCAAAAATGTCACATGTAGTTATATATAACAAAGAGGTGTCATCAGCCTGGCAGAAGTTGAAAATCACATCCCCCATCCTATTAATATTTATTGGTCTAATATCTGCGTACAATTTTATTTTCCCGTTGGTGAAAGACACAAACTACATCTCTGAGGAAAATTACAAGCTTTTGGGCCTGCACAAGAGGAGCATGAAGAAGGACAAGAGTGCATGGACAGCTGATATGAATAAGAATTCAGTCAGATCAGAAATTGTCAATAAGTTAAGAGTGATGTTCAACCACCAAAGAATGAAAAAATTATCTTAGTTCACTCCTTCATCCAGTCTCCTATTTGCTTATCTCCATGACTGCAAAACACCACAAACTCCCAAGAAGTTGAGAACAATTCAGCTGTCTTTTGATAACAGATTTTGGGGAAAAAAGTATCAAGATGATCACTAAACCCCTGGAAAAGCCTCAGTGCTATGAGAGATATAGACAAAGGGGTGATAGGAAGGAACAGAATGAGCCATCTCCTGCAAAGCAGTTGACAACCTCCCTCCCAATAAATTTAGCAGATATGCTGTAAGGGAGACAAAGAACGACAGTCCAGTAAAGGAATAAAAATACATGATTCCCCTTAGGAATTATATGCAAGATTGCTTTGTAAAAACAAACAAGCAAAACAACCGCTTTTCTCTGGAAAAGCGAAAGGTCACCGATCTTGATGAAAATACAGCTATAAAAAGGTTTTGGCCAGATATCAAAGAGCATGTTTACAAAAGGGCACATTCATTGTAATACTAACCATTCAAACTTCACAATAGATTTTAGGAGAGAACAGGATGCAACGTCAAACATCTGTTATCACATTATTTTCTTCGTCTCCTCTGCCCAGAAATTACATCTAGACTTTGCCTATCTCCCAGACTGGGTTAGAGAGAAGTCAGACGCACGCTGTTTGACCACGTCTCATATGGCATTGTGACAGCCATCTGCTCCTAAGACATATGGAAACATCACGTTTTAGGAGATTACAGACATGCCAGACAAAGTACCTTATTTAACAGGGGCAGCTGGCCAAGCTGGAGAGACATTGCACAGACACATCTGGACAAGGAGCGCAAAGCCCTCCCGGAGCCAGGGAGATGCCAGCTGCACCCCAGTGCCACAACCAGTCGAGGTGAGCGCTGTCACCCCTTCTGGAAAGGGACGGACTTACTGTGTCCACATAGCTTAAACGTGGTGTGCATAGTGGGGCCACCTTCCAAAAAAATCACTGAACCAAGTAAGCAGTTCCCTCTCAGGTTTCAGACACAGGGGAGAGAGGTGGCATCCAGCCATGGACTCAGACCCATCGCCAGAGCAAAGCCTCCTGCCCACATCGTATCCCTGCCACGGACCAAGAACCTGAGCCCCCTGAGCTATACTGCGAGAGCACACGTCCTACTGGCTGTATGGCAGACACTTTTCATCAGGATTGCTTATTTAGGGCAGGACCGACTGGAAGGAAAATGCAGGTCTGAAAAGTAAATTATCACAAACAGGCTTCCATTTCAAAGAGCCTGATATCAGTTCCAGAGATGGATATTTGAGACACAATGCAGAGAAAGGGAAAATTAACAGAACCGCTAGCTAGGAAGAAAAATTCTCTCTCTCTCTCAAAATCATATTCATCTATTTTGGATTTATTGCAGGAATACATGCAGTGGAAATGAATTCATGCCTGTTGTGCTTTAAGAAGTGCTACAGACAATGATGTTTAACACATTTAGTACATGATGAATGTTCCCTTTTCTGTCCAGGAAGCAAACGTGAAGTTAGGGAAAGTGGGCTGTGTTCCCTTCCTGGAGTCAACATATCCAAGGCTGGATACACTCCAGAGATGTGCCTCTTAGAACATCTGTACATTGAATATTCGACCAGTTCCAGGCCTAGGGATTTAAGCCGACAGGGAATAAAAGGCACTTTCCCCGAGCCAGCCCTTTCTGCTGCAGCTCATCAGGGATGGGGGTTTGCACCCTAAAGAAACGCTGCATTGCTGTATAAAAGTATTTCATATCAGTGCACCTTCCCAATCTTTTATGTATGGATGATACAGCTGCATCAGCTATTTTCAGCGATTAAGTTAGACTGATGAATAGTGCCAACATAGTGCCAACACTTAGTTGTAACTGTTTTTTTTGGTGGTGTTTTTTTTGTTGTTGTTGTTTATTTTGTTTGGTTTTGGTTTTTGTTTTTCAGATCAAGACTTTTATTTCCTCCCCTTTCAGCCCTCAGTGCTTTGGGCAAAACAAAGAAAGAATGTTTCCTTAAGCGGTGCAGGAGGAAAAGGTTACCTTGTTTACCAGTAACTGGAGTACAAAGACCGACTTTGTCTTCAGGGAAGAGGCAGGAAAGCTAGCGTTTCTTAAAGGCTGAGGTTTCCAAGGCTGCTCTTGTTGGTGTGACCATGACCCAGAGGCCTGTCTGCAGCACCAGGAGGCAGAAGCAGCGCAGGGCTGCTGGCTGCAGGGTCAGCGCAACCGCCTCTGCTTCCAGAGCTACATTCACAATGCAACTGAAAGGACAGGCAGAGGAGGAAGCCGCGCAGGAACTAGCAACACAGAGAGCTTTGTGAGGGAAGAGATGGTCAACAGAAAAGAGTACGTGATCGCACTGTTGAGGAGGAGATACTTTTAAAAGAAAAATACTTAAACAAATGTTTTTTCTTGCACTTCATTAACATTCTGACACAGCTGCAAGACTACCCCATGTGGAATCGCTCTACTATCTTTTTTCCCTCCTATGCGCTGAAGCTCCACAGTATTATTTAATAACTTCCATTCATGTATTTTCCATATGACCCGCAGCAATCAATTTCATAGGCAATTTCTCTGTGTTTCTTAATGCTGAGAGAACATACCACTTATCCAAGAGTACTCCAGATATAACTGATTTTGCAAACTTTCTAAGAAATAATGGAATAGAATGATTTCCCCTGAAAAAAGACTAATAGGGCAAGAAAAATCTATAATATAACACGAGTAGTAAGACAAAGAAAGCAACTATTCTTAAGGAATAAAAAGGAATGTAAGAGTTGAGATGGTATTATTTCCATGCCAGCAATTATTGTAGCAAGAATATCTATCCACTATCCAAAGTTGCATTTTGCTACCATTGTTTTAAGAATTTGTTTCCATTAAAAAAAGCTTTTAAAATAATGCTAATAATTAATATTTTTCACCAGAATAAGAGAAGCATTTAAATGCCTCTGTATGGCTTACCCCTCTCATTAAAAAAAATAATAAAAATAAAAAAACAAGTGTACAGGAAGAAAGTAGTCCTCTTCACAAGAAAACACAAACCTCATTTGATATTTACAAGGGATTTTTCTCTAGCAGAGGTAATTATCAGAAATGCCAGGAGCCACTGGATTCTAGCACTGAAAATTGGTAAACTGTCAACTGTTATCTCAGAGTTAAGAAACCATAAGATTAAATGGCCTACCTTCACTGCCAAGAAGTTGAGGCCACTTTCATGAGCCAAAGCTTTTGCTATCATTGTTTTTGAGCATCCAGGAGGTCCATAAAGCAGTACGCCTTTTGGAGGCTGAATCCCCATTCGGATGAAGGCTTCAGGATGTTTGAGCGGCCATTCAACTGCCTGCTTCAATTTCAGCTTGATATCTTCTAGTCCTCCTATGTCTGACCAAGATACCTGCAAAGCAGACCATTTTGTTGAACTCACACAATGGAACAAAATTAATAAAAATTAAAAATAATAAAATGACAGCATGATCATACAGGCAACAACACTTTCTGTGATCATTAGTGAGTCACGACTCAGTTTTCTCTCTCTCAGTAATTTCTAAATTACTTTGTTGTCTTCCTCAAAGACTTAATGAACCCCAGAAGGTTTTACCTAGTGCTGCAGAGTAAAGCCCTGGTCCCAGCTGCGTGACCCCACTAAGCTGAACTTTTGGCAATTCTTCCACTTGCCAACATCACCTCTCTTATATATGACTACAGATTTGACTAGAAGCTTGAAAATAAACAAGCCACCAAACAGACAACTATCTACAGAAATAAATAACATTCAAACACAACTGCATTTAAATTTGCGCTGCTGAAGACACAAGACAGGCTCATCAGTGACACATTGGGAAACCACCAATGCATTCTATCCAAAACAGCAGATGGATCTAAAACCTGCTACACTTCTCTATCTCTACACAAGCCTAAGAACTTACCCCAGCCCTTTCTTTGTTCTGTCACCATCCATTCCTGTCCACCTCAAACAGTAAACATATCAAGATGGACCTAAATCAAATGATCTGGTGTCTTAAAACACTCTTCCAAAAATTTGTAAGATGTAAGTCACCCTTCAACTACAGAAAGACAGCTAAACTTGCAAGGCTGGCAGAGTATAACCAAGACACAATGCATCACCTCTCGCCTGACTCTGAAAATTGCCATCACTCCTGGCACGTCCCAATTGCTATTTGCCTAATACCATAACAAACTGGAAACTCAAACTGGAAAGTCCCTGAACCAGGCAATTCAGTCTACTACTGAAGAGGAAGAAAAAGAACGTTTGTGAGTGGTGCAAGCACTTTTGTGTAAGTACAAGCAAACTGCAAACCAAATAAAACTTCTCTTCAATTGTCAGTCTTTGACATAGAAGAAAATTACAAAGATAAGGGAGAGTAAACACAGAAAATCAACACATAAGGGTCAACCCCTCAGAAGTACTCTGAGATTAAAGGCTAGCTGGAAGGTGAGGAGCTGCTGATCTGCTGCCAGCAGAACATGTTGTCTCTCATACTGGGAACATGCTACAGGAACTCTAGAAACAATCCTTGTATTTCTTCTTAGTGACTAACAGCTTCTGGTTCTTTGGTTCTTAAATAAATAATTACCTTATAAACCTGAGGAAGTAAGAAATATGTAGAGCTGATAGCCACTGCCCACTGAGAACGATCTGAGTGCAGAGGGTTATGCCAAGGGTTGAATTCCTTTATTGGGGGGTGGGGGGAATGGGACAACACTAAAATAGAAATGAAATAAATTCAGTAAGGTCAGAGCAAAGAGAAGACTGAATCAGATACAGCAGAGTAACCCAGTAGCAGAAGGGCGGACAGGATTTTAGGATTTTTAGTGGGGGCATTATCAAAGTGGCAGGCTAGTTCCAAAAGCCAACTTTTGCAACCTGCCAATATTGCTTTTTGAATTGCTGTGTCAAAGTAGTATTGTGGGGAAAAAAATGCAAACACAACACCCTTCTGTTGCTGTTCCGTAATACCAGCAAGACTAGCTGCGCAAATCAGATTAAAGGAATAGAATGAAAACGGGCCGCACACAAGTCTCTAGTTTTGAAATAAAAGCATTTGTCTGAATTCATCAAAAACAGTTAAGTGAGAAACTCCACAACAGTGAGGAAGGGAAGAGGAAAAGAGAAGCACAAATTCATATCACCTAAAATTGACCTCAGTGCCTTGGGGTTCCAACACAGTTGAGAGTGAGAGAGAGACAGAGCTTCACAGAGCAACTCAGCCCGATTATCAGCTGCCTTTCAGAAGTCCCATACGTGGTCATCCCTCACCCAGCTTCTCCCTCTTTCCTTCAGTGGGAACAAACATCATGATGAGATGTCTAACTCAGGCACCTCAGTTAGGTGCCTGAAGTTGCAAAGAACCCTCCCTTTCTGCCTAAATTTTCACAATAAGAGGTAATAAATGCAAAAGAGATAATAAATAGAAAATAAGAGATAGTCATTCCTATCATAATGTCTTTCTATCTAGACATAGAGATTTTGGCAAACACAAAGGAAAAACTTCTTAAAATGAATTAAGACACCAGGAATTTCCTACAACTTTCAGCAACAGTGGCAAAATCCATTAGTGGTACTTTGCACACAAAAAAGCCAGGGAGAAAACACCTACATGTTGCTTTCACCCCATTTCAAATATGCAGACTATCACACAAGCCTTCTGAGGTGCTACTGAAATGACTTTTAGGACCCCCTACATGTCATTTAGCATCAACAAGAGTGACAGAAGTGGCCATACAAACAGGACGACTAAATGTGAGCTTGCAAGGTACAAGTTATAAAAGAAAATAGTTCACCAGGCAAAAATTCAGTCAACTTACTTTGAATTTCTATAATGCAGGGTAGAGTTCAAAAAAGCAGTGGTATTAAAAGCAAAAATAGCTAATAACACACTACGTTCACATTCTGGTCAAGTCCTAAACAAAGTACTCGTCTCCTCATTTTAAAAGGATATAGAAAAGTAGGGAAAAACACCACAGTCCCCCACCAACAATGCACTCTGAAGGAAGAATTCAGTTGGATTCACACAAGGCAGTATATGCTCGACAGAACTAGGTGGATTGTTTTTGCATACCATCCTGAGGAACTTGCTGACCGCAATTAACCCAAATTACGGTGCACACGCTGGAACGGCCAGCTACGCATCTTCACCTGCACACGACTGAAAGGAAAGGTCTCGCAGCACAGCAATGAAGTGTGATATTCTGTCACTGTGGAAATGGTTGCAAAGACTAGCCTTAGGGCTGAGCTTACACACACGGAGACAGTGCTCTGCTACAGTCTGTAAGACACCAAGATTTCATTACTGCCATAATCTTTAGCTCTCCCTAGGTCAACAGAGCTCAGAATATGATGCAGAACAGCAACTCCCCGGAGGTTGTTCACCAGCAGCAGTAAAGAAATAAAGCAGACGTGCAAAGGATGTCTCATCCAGAACCTTTTGGCTGCAAAGACACAAATCTGAGTGTTGAATTACAGTAAAGGGAACGAAGCGGGCAAGAAAAACCCATAGCACTCTACAAAAATTTCAGAAAGACCCATAGGAGAGGGAGGAACAACTACAGCACAACTCTCCAAACCGATGAAATATTAACTTCTGATTTATAATGTGCATCCCCTTTCTCCTAAATCCCTGCTGCAAAAAAGCAGCCTTCTAAAAAGGTTGTAACACATAGCAAAGTTCAAGAAAGGTTCTGTAAAAACAGAAAACGAGATCCCACATGGAACCGGGCAGACAAGGGTTTTGCACGTGTCTTGGTCACCAGCAATGCGCACGGCAGTCTGGACGTAAGCAGAAGGACAGGGGAATGTTGAAAGGGAAAGCACAGGGAGAAGCACACGGTGACACCTCCACCTCAGCAGCTCCTCTTCCTCCAGCACACAGCTGCACTTTATCTGCCACCCCAAACTCACTTGTGGCTGCTTTCCCCATCCATAACTTTGAATATCCTTGGAATAAAAAAAGAGCTCAAGATGTGTCAATGACAGTTCTTTCATTATCCATATAACGTGTGAACAACACTGGTCTTACAATCAAAGGGCAACACGACAGGTTGTGAATCACCTAAAGTGTGAGTTAGTAACAAAAAATTCCTAACTAGCTTGCCATAGAGCACCTTTCAGAAGCAGACAGCAGAGCGTTCTGTAAAGGTTAGCACATATCCTCCAAAACCAAGAAGTAAAGTGACTTGCACAAGGCCACCCAAACCACTCGCTTCTATCACATATCCTTGTTCTTTAGCTACTACCCCAAGTATATGTATAACAGAGGTTTTTTCCAGGTCTTAAACAAAAGACTGCAAGAGGGAGATTTAGCTCAGCAGCCTCCTAAACAGTCAAGCAGTTAACGCTCTACTCTAGGACCTAAGAAGTGAAGATTGATTCAAAAATTACATTTTCTTTACAGCCTACTTAAAATTCTGCAGATTTCAGAGAACAAGCTCTGCGTTGTCTAAACAATTTGGAGTTCATGATTAAAACAAGTAATTATTTTCATTCAGTATCAGGTGACACCAGCCTCAAAAAACATAAATGGCAAAGGTGTCAAGACAATATGGGATGGAGCACTTGTACAAAATGCCTTTACCTGTAGCTTTAAGTGACTTTGCACTCTTCTTATTCAGTTTGCATATGGCTACTTCAAATCAGTTTAAAATGGAAAAAATAACAGCTTCTCAAGAATAGAAACTTAAAAATCATAGAAGTCTCAGCTTAATTCAGCATGCGCATCAGTGGATTTACTTGTCACCAACTGCATAGCCTAAAAGCCACCAAGGGGGCTGACAAGTGAATCATGTATATATAACAAATGGAAAAAAAAACAGAGGATATTATTAACGTAGATCAGACTTCTGTCTGCTATTTGGGAAAAATCCCATAGCTGATCAGTTATTTCATGACTGAAAATATTTTCAGATCAAATTTTTTAGATGACAAACAACATTAAGGTCAAACTTCAAAAGATGAAGGAATGCAATCCCTGATTTTCTAACAAATCCACCCATACAACCAACTGTCTAGCTGGATAGTTCTGGGACAAGGAGCGCAGGCAAATAAAAACCTATCCTTAAGGAAAGAAAAAATCTGAAGGTTAATCAATACAGGATGACTTCACAAAATACTATGCAAGCAGATCCATTAACCAGATACATATACATACATGTTTCTTGAAGAAAGCTGGACTCCTATCTCATTCATGCTTTCTTTTGCTTCAACCCCCCATCATATTTTTAAAAGTTTGCTAAGAACACAACAGATTGGCTACATAAGGGAGCCCTGTGGGTGTAAATTACTGCAGAGCACCTACGCAACATAGCACAGTACAGCAGGTTAACAGCCAGCTAGGAAAGTGTTGGGTGGATAAGTGGAAAGAGAGGTAAATTAGTAGAGAGGAATTTATTATGGAAATTAGGACTATAAGCAACAGTTCCACAGCAAGTGAGCAATACTGAGGTTTCCCAGCACGTGTTGCAGACATTCAAGTGAACAACACAAAACAGCAAAGTGTTCTAGGACATAGCACCACCAACATGCGATGCTGTGACTAATTAGTGGCCCTGCAACTGCATCCAGTTAGCTGTTAGAGGCTTGATTTCTACTGAAACCAAGTACTTCAATATCCAATTAACAAGTGTCAGAGCAATCAGTCAAACACGTGGCTTCAGCCAGAGCAGTTAGGCACGTAACCTTGACTAGTGAGGCAAAACTGAGTCTATAAAATTAGATTAAGACATACCTAGGAACCATTACTAGAAGCATGCAACATAAAATTTTGCTTACTCTTCTTAAAAATGTATCCAAGGAAACAGAAACCGCACTACATTCTCTGCTACAACACTTGTCCTGTAAGCACAGAAGGAATCTGCACTATGTTGTTACCTTCCCTTCAACAAAACAATGAGTCTCAGTAGTATTCCAGTGACTCAGCTGATGTTTAACAAATAAAAGTAAATGACATTTGAGGAAGCCACTGGCAGGATAGTTTAGTGGCGAACTGTCATAGCAGGTTGACCTGGATTCAGAATAGATTTCCTTGAGACCTGACTTATGTATGTCATCATTGCCCTGTTTAGCAGCACTCCATCCTGCTCCAAATGGGTTGATATGGCCAGAAGGCACAGCACAGTGATAATGACATGAGCTCGAGAGACAGCAGCAAATTAAGCAACAAGAGATTAGTAGCTCTGGTTCTCAGCAGAACTAACCAACCCTTGCAGATGCTGATGGCACTACACCATTTCCAGGAAAAGCTGTCTGGGGCCGACACAGGCATTTCCACCCAACACTTCGCTGCACAGCACGGACTCTTAACAAGCCAAGTGTGACATCCGAGCTGGCTGCGTGCAGCATCCTGTTCACAGATTTCATTTCCCATTCCTATAGTTTGGGAGTGAGGGTCTGTAGCTGTGCAGCCCAATTCCCAGATGACTCATCATCATGCAGTAAGACAGAAATGTTTTCTTCAAGGGGTTGGGGAGCTGCTGAGAAACACCAGCACAGCTGCTTGCAGAGTCAAGAGCCAGTAAGAGCAAATACAACATTTTCTTTTGCTCAATCTTCTTAAACCAGATCAGCTCCCCAGTTCTATTTATGTTGTGTCTGTTACTGAATTACTATAACATAACCGAAAGAGTTGTCAGTGGGGCAATGATGACTGAAGATGGCACTGCCAGAATGTAATGAATGTTCATGTAATGACAGTCCCTGATGGGTAACTGCTTGGCAGCGATCACCTACCCACAGCATCCAGCTCTGCCCTCAGTTAAAACCTTGTGATCTCACTGAAGACACTGAGGTCACAGCAGTAGGAACTGCACATAAAATTACTCAACTGCTTTACACAAATCAGAGCAATCACTCTTCATAGCATCGTTTCAATACACTTTGATTAAAAATGCTAACATTTGGTTTCTACTTAAATTTGTGTCTGCTTTGCAAAAGGCTCCAACTCATACAGCTATTTAGGATCTGCTCAGAGCAGACATCCTAAGCTTTTTACTGCTTGCCCCCTCAGCACATAAAACTATGGATCAGGACATATGCTTCTGCACTACCAACTCTTTCTAGAGCGTTAAAAACTCAAGTTTTTGTAAACGGGTTTTCAAAATTCAAACTAAATAAATATGTAAACAAAAGGATGATGCACAACATTTATTGGCAACTTGAGACTTCCACTCTACAAAATGACTCTCTTTTGGTAGGACATTTCAATGCGTAACTGTGACTCTAACAATGTTGCTAGTGTACTGCAAAAAATAACTTACTTTTGGCACATCAACTGCCACCTCCCTCATGGCGCTGGGCCTGACATCATTCATCCCTTGCAGGAAGTCATTGAAAGCAATCATCACTGACCCAGCCACCTCGTTGTCTGAGGGGTTAGCTCGCTTCCCCAGAGCTCTCCGCAGCGCGTACAAACCTATTAAAAACAAAACCCATAAAAACATGTAGACTTCATCCTGTTTCTCACAAACACAAAGTGCACAACACACAGCAGCGTTGGAAAGGAAATGATAGTCAAAAGCATGTCCCAGCGCCGGGCCTTAACTAGGTCAAGGAACATGCAAGACACTTCTGATGAGAGAGGAAGAAAAAGGGGATCTTATGACCACAGACAGAATATAAACTAAATCAGTTCCAAAAGACAGAACAAAACAGCCCTATCCCTGTGTTCCTGAGATGAAGCTAACAGGACAAAACCTGCACATGGCCATACACTGATCCAAACGTTTTTAAATGACAAATTGGGAAGAAGGATAATGAGTATTTGAGACAAGTACTGATTTAACACTTGCAAGATACCCGTAAACGTGTCCATTCCTCTATTTATTAGGACTTTGTTTTCCCCTCCATTTGCTGCTCTTAAAAAAATAATGCAACTGATGTGATTTCTGTTACTTTCATTGGGATCCTGTTTTGCTACCTGGTAGGATGCCAAATACCATTATTTTTCTTGATATGCAACAAACACTCCCTCTTTTCTATACCTCTGCAATTCTGAATGGCTCTTCTTTCCTTTCCAGCCATCAGTGCACTTTCCAGATGTACGCAGGCATAGCTTTGACCTTCTCTTTCATTTGGCCAAACCACTGACACACACCATTTATGAATCTTAACGCCAATTCCTAGCTTCTCCCTAAAATCCAGTCCTTCACACTCTGCAGAGGTGGCCCCCACTCACCCCACAGCAGCCCCAGCAGTGCCACCTGCAAGCTCCGTGCATTCAGACCAAGCAACCACAGCCCCCGCTGTGCAAGACGCCCAGAAGCACCATGCTTTTCCCACTGTATAATTACGCCTGTTAGGGTCTAATACAATTTGGAGTTGTATTGCTGCTATTTCCAACCCAGCCCTATGACTTGGAGCTGTGAAATGTGTGATATATTAATGCGTGATGAGTATAATTCTATATGCAGGCATGCAGACATGTACACACGCAGACATGTAGTACACAGCCTGACGTGTGTTACAAAAAACTGGGGCAGTTAGTACGGCACCAGTTTGCCTTGCATGACCATAAAAAGACAAACATTTGCTAAATCTTTTCTCTATTTAACCAGAGAAAACATCAATTAGCGCTACATGAAAGCACAATAAAAGGGATAAGCCGTTTCTGAAAATAGACGTGGTTTTAACTTGCAGCAGATTATTGTCTTTTTTCTGCAGAGGCACTGGTAGATGGGGACATACAAAGTTTCTGACAATGACAGGAATTCTGCATTTCCTACAATATATACAGCGTGTGAAGAGATATAATATCTCCCCTGTGCACCGGTACAGCTGGTGTCTCTCCATAAACTGCCAATTATGACAGAGTCAGAGCACCTGCATTCAATACCCAGGCTCTTAATACAATAATGAAAAAAAAAGTTTGCAATTCAGGTTTCCCCTTGTGCAGAACATCCAGAACTAATAAGATATATAAATAAAAACATTCCATGAGGCCAAGTAGAAAATGAAAATCTGGTCACCAGAGGACATGCATAAAATACAACTCATTTTAACAACCCAGACAATTTTCATGGTTCTTCCTCCCCCACTTCTTCCTTCCTCCAAAACAGTTCATTTTAAGCCAACAAAAGTGAGAAGACACAGATTCATCTCCATAGATTTAAAATTTGCATCCAAGCAGATAACAAAGCGGGCAGGTTATTCTAGAGCCAGAGCAGCAATGCCATGGAGGGGAGGCAGGTACTGGGGGCCAAGTCCTACGGTTTGGTTTTGGTGAAGTCAATTCATTTGGCACTCGCATCTGAAAAAATGAAAGAATAAATAGCATAGCATGAAGTTAAGGCATAGAGAAAGCAAGTAACTGATCACTGTTCCTCATTTCTGTACCTAACTGTTCCATCAAGTACTAGTTTAGCACAAGGCCCGTCTGATGAATTTTAATCGCCTCATGGTTATCTTCTTCTCATTACATGAGGAATTCCTAACATGAACAAGTTTATTTCAAAAAATTGAGAAAAAAAAAACAGGTAAAAAGGCACAAAGAGAAGATCACTCTTGAGCATTGTGCTGCCAGTGCTGCCAGGAGCACCCGAGTGAAGTTTCAGCCATCAGCAGCGGGTTTGAAATGCAGCAGCCCTGATCCAGAACAGGAATAAAGAGGTCACAGCTTTCCAAACAAAGCCTGAATTAATTTCAGCATGTGCACGCACACGCCATTGCACAGGTCAGCATTTAATTGAAACAATGTTTTACATTAAAACAATAATAAAAAACAGATTGGAAAAGAAAGCATGATTCTTCCTGTTTCCTCCTGTTATCATAATCATTCTTTCCTGCACTTCAGACTGACCTCTACCCAGAGGGGGAAGAAAGTCTTATTAACAGGAGAAGGATACAGCCAGTGGCTTGCCTGAGGGGAAAGAAAACACATCCTTGTCTAGAGACACTGAAAGATACGTGTAATGTAAGGAAATGCGGGGCACGGTGCAAAATACGCCGCTAGAAGCAGCGCACAGGCAAGGGAGGTGAACCACCAGAGCGAACACAAGTTGATCTGCCCCACAACACACGGAGCGGCTCAGCTTGGCCATCTGGCTCCTTTGGCATGGGGATGTGCTGTCCGGAGCACGTGCACCGCTGCAAACTGGCTCTGAGCACGGCACGGTTCAGCTTCGCTTGCTCCTTTTGAGACCCAGCTGACCTGAAGGGATCGCTGAATGCCAGCAGCCTCTGTCACTGAAACGCCACTCGGAAAGCAGCATCTGCAACCGTGAGCAGCGCTGATGCTCAGCAGAGTATAAATGGAAAATCCCAGTTTACAAAAAAAAAAAAAAAAAAAAAGGAAAGAAACAAGCATAATAAGTCATGCATGATTACCAGCAATGGAAAATAAACAATCTGTTCTAGTCCGGCAACTGTGCGCCCTACCTCACTAACTCATCCTGCCTGTCTAGAACAGAGGAAATTAAGTGGACAGAAGGGGAAAAGACCAGCAGAACGCCTTGTCCTGGTACAGCTGGTCCTCCTTTGGTACCGGGCTGAGTGTGAGGTAGATAGCATTGTTCCCCTGCAAGATTTTCCTGCTCATAGCTTGGCTAAGTGTTGGCACATTAGATCATAATCGCAAATGCCTGGGTCTAAAAATAGACTCCACCACGCTGCTGCATTTGTCAGTCTGTGTATAATTACACCCTACTGTAAATAATAGAAAGCATCCACCCAAGACAATGAACATTCATACTTTAGGTTTCTAAACCAAATAACACAACACACGAGGAAATCAACCAAACCAAACAAAATCATTAATCACGCTTCTTTCACTGCCCATCAGCCACTTCTTCCACAAACCCGTCTTGCCTGGACTTACTCTACCAGAGGCATAACACCAGCATTTGTAAGCGGCTTCACAAAAATGGTAATTTTCATGCAAGCTTGTTTACAAGAGGAAATGTTTCTTCTTTCCCTGCTAATCCAGCATTTCCCTCCCAAATTACTCTGGCCAAGCCCTGGAGACACATACCATTCCTTGCTGTGACAGCTTTCAGATCCACCACCGTGCTCTCCTGCCTGGCTGTAAGAGGAATGCTCAACAGCAAACAAGAGAGATTTCAGCTCCCTAACGGCACTGCATGGGGCATCTTCCTCTACTTCTAGGCCTTTAGACACCGTACTTCAAAATTTAACAGTTTTATGCATAGAAATGAATGATTCATATAACTTAGAATCTGAACTTTAGACACCCTAACAGGGGTATACCTGACTTCACAAGCAATAGATACAAAAGTTATTCCAGTGCTTGATAATTTTAAGATAAGGATCTCTTCTCCTTTATTATTTGACAAATTATGCTAGGAAATCTTTTACAGAACTTCATGTATCACTGACGACAAATCGCATGTATTCTTGAACATGTAACCTCATAAATAAATGGAGTTTATAGTCCTTTACTATGATATCGGATGGTCAATTACAAGAAAAAACCACACGTATCTTGTTGCAGGAACCACCACTCACCATGGGTAGCTGAGGTGTGTTCTGCCATTTGCATCCTAAGAAACTTCTATAATTTAGGAATGTTTTCTTTTGTTTGGTGATTGTTTTATTTTGTTTGTTTCAAACACAGCAATAAATTTATTGAGGAACAAAAAAAATACCTGAAGATAAGGCTACTATAAATATGTTTTTAAAACTTATTTCTTGTGATTTTATTCTCTACGTAAAAATGCATGCCCATATAGAAATTTTTCAGAGAGCAGAAACCCTGAGCTTTTTTTTTTTTCGCTCTCTTGTAATCACATACTGCAATTTGTCTTCAGCTGCCAGCGCTGTATGGTAAAATCCCCAAAGAACTTCATATACTGTTTGCACAGGAAAGATAATGCCCTTAAATCCCTTGTAACCATAACATTGCAAATTCCCTCAGCTAACCTGAGCACTGATCTACTGTAGGGATTGCGTACGCGATTTATAGCCCTTTGTGAGGAGCTCCGGCGTTTGCTGGAACATGTCTGTGGAGCTGCCTGCAAGTCGCTGGGAGGTGCAGCAGGGGAGGGAAAGGAAGGAAGGAGGAACTATATTTTCAAAACTCCTTTCATACAGGAAACAGTTTATTCACAGATCAGATACGCACACATCATTTATCCTAAGGGAATGACAGCGCAGGGAAGTAACGAATCCCAGACTGCCCGTGTTTGTAGCCCGCTCTCACGTGCAGCGCACCTAAGCTAAGGTGAGACCCACGTGTGCAAGAAGGAAAACAAGGCCTGCCCGCCTACCTGAACAGCAAGACGCCACAGAGAGCACCTAAATGCTGGTCCAGTTGTAACTAGGATCACTCTCAGGCCAGGATACAGCTGGGAGTTAGAGTGGGGAAACCAGTGAAAGCTGCCCTTAAAAATATTCAAGTTCTGCATCCCAAGAGCAGCATCCATTCAACACAGATACCTACTGGTCGCCGGTTTTACTCCTGCAGGACTAACAGAGACCTACAACTTGAGTTCATTTTACCAGAGAATCTTTTGTGAACTTTATTAACTACAAAAAGAACTAAGACTGCTCTCAAACCCTAAGTTTGCCATTATATATTCCTAGAAACCATTTTATCGGGAGCCTGAGAGGGAGTGAGAAAGCCTTGACCTTTTCTGCTACTGCACCATTTTTACACAGACACATTCTCTAGCTATAGCCATGCTTGAAACACAGGATGCTTCTTTCTCTGCCTGAATTGGCACCAGCTATGGGAAACATCATTCTTGACGCAGATACTGAGAAAACCTGCACCTTTGCAACCTGACGATGAGCATCGACTCCGAACAGATCAGTTGGCACCTTCCAGGTGCGAGGAAGATGGAGCGAGACAAACCGCTCAGTCCCTCCCCATGTACTGCAATGAAAACAAACCCCCACTGATTTTAGTACGGGCAGGGTCAAAATGTATTTGAGACCAAATCTACTACCATCACTGTTACATTTAAAACCAGACTCAACACAAAAGTAGAAAGGAAAAAAGATGCATACTAGTTGCTTCACAGAGACAATGCTGTATGTGAGCAATGAGAAACCCCAGGGGCAGGAACGAGGTGGGCACATCCCACCTGGGCTCCACGCGCTCCTGCTGGCCATGTCTGGCTTAAAGCTCGCGAGTGCTGAAGATGAGGATTGACTGTCTTGGTCTTGTTACGCTGCAAATCAGTGGGATGGAACATGGCGTGAGAAAACTCAAACGTTCCAGTCTAAATATCTATTGCAGTGTTACATCTATATCACGCCTGGGTTTTTCCCAGTCTTCCCAGTCTGGGTTTTTCGCATTTTAAAGTCCAGTGTTCTGCCACTTCAGCAAAAATCTCTCCGGTTCCTAAGAATGCAAAGAGATGGCTTATCAAAAATGTAAGTATTATTAATATCCCCTTGAGTTTAGAAAACCATGTTTTCTAAAGAAAAACCATGAAAACCATGTTTCTTTATACCGAAGAGCAAGAGGCCCTTCCCCACATCATTTTGAATGGCCCATGGGAATCAGGATTCAGTCAGAGAATGCAGTAGTAGGTAGTTTGCAACAGCCCAATCTCAACCTTTTTCCACGCTTCCAAAAAACAAAGTAGACATGCTGTTTTCAGTCACTTTCCATAAAGGAATAAACTATAGCATGTCAGGCAGTGCTTTCCCTTCATAATCTGAAACTGTGACCAGTTAATTTCAAAACAACCCCAAATATGCCCTACAAAACAAACAATCCCATTGCCTTGGCCATCCAGTGCCTTTATCAAAGTCTTCGTTTTCAACAGCATCTTGGGTCCAAATTCCTACGCTTAGGAATATAATCCAAGAAAAATATTTACATTTATTGCACACCCCCGGCAGAACTCTTGCCCAAATTGTCTTGGGAAAGGCTCAAGCTGAACCACGAACTTCAAGGCTTAAAGAAAGGATACAGCTTCGTGCTTCCCTCACACCAGGCCACTTCACTGAGACCATGCTGAGCTGAATGAAGGGCTCAGCTTTGCCTTACGAGGCCAAGAAGCCATGGAGTGAATGCAAAGTTTGTCAGACAGAGGGGGCAGCCAGCGGCTGGGTCTCCGGGCATGCAGAGACGCACTTCAATCGCATTAGCCCAAGCAGCTCATGCTTCCTGCAGATGGCCCGTTTACCTAAACTGCAGAAAAACACCATTGATTAACAAAGATGGTCCTGGATTTCAGGGGAATTTGCCTCCCCATCGATTACGGTGAAGAACAAAAAACCTAGGAGCCCTTCAATTCCTTTTTCTTTGTAATGCCAGAGGGCTAAGGTGTAAGAACAGGTCTTCAGGGTGGGTTGGAGACATTTTTTTTTGGTTCATAAAGGATGCAGCAAAAAGTGTCTCAGAGCCAGCAAAAGTACAAATACAGCACCCTACTGAATGACTTCTATTTTTAAAGATCTAGTAGCTATATATAACCAATATTCAGAGGTACAGATTAAAGAGCATAATCGCTTTTCATCCTAGCCATATTACTTATCAGAATGCAGGGGCAATAAAAGGGCCAAGTGAATATCTAGGACAGTAGTACCTCAAAACAAGAGGACTCAACATCATGACCTTAAGACAGCAGACTATGCCATAGGTCCATGTGAGCTGCATGGCTTCCCCAATTCAGCAGGAATGCTGACTTACACTGGTCAAAAACGCAGCTCGATTTCTTCTTTCTGTAACATTTTGGTAACAGCCAGCTCATGTCAGTGAAGTGTTATAAACCTGAAGGCGAAGCAAGGTGATGCCTCTACCTGTATTGCAATCGGGCAACTTCCAAAGCTTTGAGGTAAAGCAGAAGGATGACTGCTGCTTTCACAGAAGTCTGAAAGTTACACTGGTCGCAATGCAGCATCCTTACTGGAACCAAACTGATGTTATTGCAAGAGCAACCACAATTTAAACAAAGACATTTGTTCTTCCTCTCCTCATGATGCTATCTTATCACAGTCCAAGTGTTTTATATCAGCACACTGAAATTATGTGTAGCGAACAAGGATGTTCAAGATAAATTCTAAGAGTTACAAAGCAAATACTTCCTCTCTCTGTAAACAATATGACTGAACCCACTTCTTGAAGAAATCAAGCTATATTTATATTCACTCTCTTGAAATGCTACAGGCAGCCATAGAAGGATAAGTTTATAATAAATTGCTATATTTGGAAACCTTTGTTGCTAAGCATCTTCTAACATTCAGTACAGTTTATACCATTCATGTCCCTGCTACATAATTAACATTTCATATGTTTTTGAAAAAAAGTGGAGTGCTTATCTTTGTTGTTGAATTAAAACCATTATAATTTTTTTAGGGAATTAATAAAAGGCTGTGTGGCCAATTAATTAAAGCAGAAGCAATGAGATCTCACGGGCATACAAATGCTGACATTACATGCAAGGATAGGGCAGAGTCTATCTCCTGAACACTGCCTCTGCTTGAGATAAAACAATTCAGAATGCAGCTGTTCACACTAAAAGGTAGCCTACTAACCAATTTAGGACACGGGAAACCTCTTCCAGCCTTGAGAACATGACTCTCCCAGCTGCACACATAAGCAAGCCCTTTTCTTGGCAAGAATTCTGTGCATGTCAATCCCTCAGAGGGCACTCAAGCCCTCAAGAGTCAACTCATCGCATGCTGATGTCCACAGGATATGGACCAACGCCTGAGAAGGGATTTGCAGGTTTTCCATATTATGCTGTTAACCTTTCTGAAAGGTTACAGGAGGAAGCAACGTGCAGCTAATGGTGGAAACCACAAGCAAATTGCCAGGCAGTAGAGAAACTCAACAAATCACAATTTCTCCAAGGTAGTCATTGTAGATAATGTAACCTTGAACAGAGATGAGGCACGTTAATTCTGAAAAGTCTTTCATCAAAACCAGTGACACTTGCCATGTCAGAAATATTTTTTTTGCTTTTAGCTTTGACAGACTGATCGTAACTGCTCAGTTATTTGTAAATCCAACAAACAGTATCTTACTTAACATGTGATAGAGAGACACATGTACCTTGTGCAACGTCTCGGGCTGGGATACACATACAGACAGAGCTGATGCCGGTCACCCTGCTGTCAGCTCTTGCAACGATACCATAAGCTTCATAATTCTTCATAATTTTTTCATACATTCATGTAAATTTGTCATTTCATTTTATAAAATGCTAAAACTCTATCTTCTGTAGCAGCAAAGAAGGTATTGAAAGAAAAATCCACAAACACTTGAAATAATCAAAACAGTGAGTGCTTAACCGATGATTATGACCATCTGTACTTCAGTATTTCACAGGTGCTTGGTCACAGTAACCTGTTTGGAAAAATCCAGTGCACAATGCACTGATTCTCAGGTTTCTTGACCTCCTTTCCTCCCATTGCCCATTCCAGCATAGACAGCACTGCAGTTCCGTATGCACCATACACACAGGAGCTGAGAAGCGTTCAGTGCAAGCTGAACTTTAAAAGCTCCTTAAACTCCTTAATCACTTCCATGAAAATGCACTGAGCTGCTGAACAGAACAGACAACTGGCCTGTCTGACCCCAGAAGTATTGCTAAGCACTCCTTGCATGGAAGAAAAAACAAGTCCTGCCAAGAAAACAGTTGGAATATGGTTAACGCTACAAGAGCTATTTACTTTTCATTAATCCATGTTCTTCAGAATTGTATAGAAGACAAACAAAAGCTTTTATAACGAAGTATCTTCGGAAACCTAACTAGTGACGCCAAAGTGAAAGTTTTGGCTGCCGTAGCCCTACAATTACTCCATTTACCATGTCATATTAATTTCTACAGCCTTGGTTTATATAAGCAGTATATACACAATATATATAATATTGCGTATAAAAAAAACAGAGTTGAAGTATAAAGATAAGGAAGGATGAGTCCTTTAAAAATTATCTAAACTTTGTATTAAGAATATAAACATATTTAGCTTGTAAACTTTCAGGCGTTCCAGCCACAAAGAAATTAACTAAAGATGCAAATGGGGTAACTGGGACTCCAGAGTCTCCCAACGACCAATGCTGCAATACAACTGGCAAGCACAATAATCTTGTGCTAAAAACTGAACGGGTATTTCTGAGCTCAGAATTCATGCTTCTAAATTAATTTCCATGTTTTACCTGTACTTACACGCACATCATGAGTGAAAGTTACATTTAACTTGAAAAACTTGTGAAGGCACCCAGCTCAGATACTGCCTGAATATCAAACATCTTGGTTACTCAGAAGCACGCATCAGCAGTCCTAACTATATGTTTATATCAGGTTTTATATTTTAATATACACGAATATTACGTTCAATTCTGAGCACCACATTACCAAAAGGTTATTGACAAACTGGAGGGAGTTCAGAGAAAATCAACAGAAGTTCTCAGAAGGCAGGAAGGACTTATTTATGAGGAAAGATTAAACGAGCTAAATATTTATAGTTTGGCGAAGTAATGAATGAGGAGGTAGGGGACATGACAACAGCCCACAGATATCATAAGGGTGTAAACACTGCGGAGGGGGGCTGGACGCGTTATACAAGGATGCAAATAGAAATAATGGGATAAAAGTAAACAAGGAAAACTTAGGATGAATATCAGAGAACATTCCTGGACAGCAAGCCATCTTGGCCCACGGCACAGTTAGTGAAGCAATAGAAGCCCATTGCTCACAACAACAAACAAGACTAGACAAAACACTGGAAAACTTGCCATATGGAATAACCCTGCGCTGCTAAGGAGAAATATTGCTTCATAAAAGCTAGTCTTTTCTACGTTTAACTCCAGTGAAAGTAGTAATATTTTACAAGGTGTTGAAAATTTAATATAAAAAAAAATAGATTTCGAGAGCTTAAATGGCGAAGAAAAAACCCTACTAAGAACATTCCTTAACCACAAAGCAATTTAAATTCAGTGTGCGTAATGCTTCCAAATCATGCTTATGCAGTTTTTTGAAAAGGAAAAAATACATGTCGGCTGCAAAGAATTAAAGCAGCTGGACTGTGTTTTCCCCAGCAGAGGTCACTCCAAGTTAGCAAATGACAAGGAAATGTAACAGCACAGACTCCAGCTTCAAGGAAGACTAATAAAAAGGCGACGAACCTCGTTCCGAGCACTGACTTTGGATGCAAAGCTCCCAGATGACAGCGTGTCCTGCAGTCAGACACCACTAGATGCCAGAGCTTTTGGATCTACACACAGCTCAGAAAACACGTAACATTCAATTTACACAACATTCAGAATTTATTGTCTAAAAAGCCCTCATGAAGTGGGTAAATATCACCTATTTGCAGCCAGATGAAATCAATGTGTGCATGCATGAGCAGCGCCTAGGCTGGATTGTGTTTGGAATTCAAGCCACAACATTTTCACTCAAAATTTTACATTACATGAGCTAAGGGTTTACTATGTCAGAACTGTGACACAGGTGGACTGACAGACTCCCAAAAACAGAGGTAGGAAAACAAAAAGGGGTCTGCTCTGTTGTTGTTTGTATACATTTGTTTTTAAAAGAATGTTTGGTATCTTAAAGCAGAGCTTAAAACACAACCCTAAGCAGCAGAAGAATGCTATAAAAATAATGCTCTCAGTCCATACAATTTTTTTCCTCTTGATCCATACAAAAGGCCAAAAATTCATATTTGAGAACTATCCCTTAAAAATTCTGGAAACTGGCAAGCAAAAGCCTTGCCGTTCCAGGTGCCATCAGCTCTAATAAAACTTCCATCAGCTTAATAGTTAATTCTGATGCAAGAATTAACTGAGCATTGTGCCACTGCCAGAGGAAGCTGTCTGGGTGCCAAAGGAAATAAAAGTAACCAGCACATACAGCAAATACATATTTGCCAACTACAAGGGAGCAAATATGCGTAAGCAGAACTGAAGAGTCATATTTTGACTAGACTGCTTTAAGCAGCTGCTCATGGGCAGATTTAAGGTCACTTAAACCGCGCCGACGCATTCTAGCAAAATATAAGAATTGATAGAGCGCACTTTTAGTATTTCATCCAATGAAAACAGAAGTGAACTCGTGTTTAAGTGTTGCCTGGAACATAGCGAACCCTTGCTGCGTGACGCGTGGACAACTCTCCGGAGCTGTGCCTGCACCGGAGGCCACGGGAGGCTTTCCAGCCCCCAGCTCGGGCTGCACGCCCCAGCTCCGCTGCCCAACCTCACCCAGTGCACGGGGTCCCACGGCACCGCTCACAAGTTCCTTGTCTGTAGACAAATGACACAAAATACAGAAGCAACCACGCAGGCTCATCGCTTCTGCATCCTGGTGATCAGGACCTGCAGGACAAGCAGTCCAGCCTGAGACGCTTGGGATTTTCATACAGAAGGGGGAGGCTGGAGTACAAGCAGAAAAACTTT
Source organism: Anser cygnoides (assembly GCF_040182565.1). Taxonomy (NCBI): domain Eukaryota; kingdom Metazoa; phylum Chordata; class Aves; order Anseriformes; family Anatidae; genus Anser; species Anser cygnoides. The sequence continues at coordinate 34,578,576 of NC_089876.1, read as the reverse complement.
TAGGGGTCAGTCAGTTAACTCGCTAAACCTTTGGTAAACTGAGACACAGCTAGCTATCTGGTGTGCTAGGGATGACACATGGGAATCCCTAGTCTTATTAACATTTATTTTTAAAATTGATGAATACTTAGAAGTGTTTTCTTGGTCTGCCCAGGAGCAGCTGGTTTTCTTCATGCTCTATGCTTGGCTATGTTTCCTTCAACACAAAAATTATCAGGTCTCATCCCTTTAAAAGCCATTACTAGACTGCGGATTTTTATTTTCTTAAACAAAAGAAAAAGACTAACAATGAAGTAAGATTCTGAATAAGATATACAGCCCCTTACCTGCTTCCTTGCACAAGGCTGCTAAGTCTGCACCCACGTAGCCATGCGCGCTATCAGCCAGTTGCATCAGCTCTGCAGCTGTGAGCGAATGGGGAACTTTCTTCAGAAGCTTTTGGAGTATGTCCAGACGGTCTTGGGCATTAGGAATCCCAATTTCTATTTCTTTATCAAAACGGCCGGGTCTGCGCAGCGCTGCATCCAGAGCATGGGGACGATTGGTGGCCCCAAGTACCACAAGCTGCCCTTCGCTGCCCTCCTGAACACGTCAAATAACACAAAATAATTAAACTAAATTAATAGTCATGTAGCTTATAAGCATATTTCCTGCTTACTTTTCACAACTACTACACACGTTAAATCCTGATGCTAGGTCTCAAGGAACAAAGCAAACATTTCCTAATATACACCCCACAAGTGATCCCACCCAACCTGTGCCCACAATGTAGCACTACCTTAGGTTTTATGTACATACAAATAACACAAAAGAAACTTTACCCCAAGATCCCCTCATCCCAGTGTATCCCACTCTAATTCCCAAGAACTTGCTTTCCTGTATCAGGAGAGTAAGCACTGAAGAAAAACAGATTAAGTGTTTGAGCAAAAAGGCAGTGCTGGCACAAGATCAGAAAGGTATCAACAGGCCTTGAACAAGCAAGGCTGGGAAGCACATCATTTAAGGTATAAAAACCATCAGAGACAGCAGGTTGTAAAACCTCCTGTAGGCTCAGCAGGAAAAGCAAGGTCAAAAATCCTAAACAATTTCCTCAAGCTCTGCTTTTTCACTGTTAAAGTGAGGCAAAATCAGGTAGGTGGCTTGCAGAGCCATTCCGGTTTTGAGAATGAAGTACTTCTCCATGGAGGATGCCCACCAGTCTTGGCCATCAGAAAATATCTTCTGACTGTGAACAATCCCAGACTGGTCGGCAAAAACAAGTATGCAGGGAAATAGCAAGAAGTTTGCAGATTAAATAAACAGCAGAGACTGCTTTTTCACACCGTGGACAGAATTCTTTAATCCTTCGTGCTAACAATCAGAAAATAATAAATGAGAGATCAGCAAACTTTATGGCCTTAATTCATAACGCACAAATGTCAATTAATTCTATTATTTCTTCAGTAGGCTTTTGTTTATATCCTAGATTTCACTATGGCAATCGTAAAATCATCGTTTCCTTCAGTAATGCAGACTGCCTATCATCAGAAGTGTCTTGACTTCTTTGATTTCAGACCAATCAAAGTCTCTGGCTTAGTTCAATGGTAGGCTATCACTAAAATTTCAGTTTTATCTCTAAAACTACAGAAGTTGGAGAAGGCAAATGAAAGGCGGTGAATGGAAAATTCACTTCTTTTTTTTTTTTAATTTCACAGTTATCAGGCAACATTCCCTTCCTATGCATAGCATCCAAAAACCATTAGATTACTATATAAAGTTTCACCTAAGGCTATTTTCTTTTCCCTAGATGATGCATCTAAAATTGGCTGCAGTATAGAAGCAAAATTATTTTGCTCAGTTAGTCCCCATATGCATTAATTGTCTCAGTAAGTCTACTTACCGAGCCAATGCCATCCATTAATGTCAGCAAGGAAGCAACAACTCTCTTTTCAACTTCATTCTGAGCCCCTTCTCTCTTTGGACAGAGTGCATCCAACTCATCTATAAATATAATGGAGGGGCGACTGGGAAAAACAAAACAAACAAACAAAAACTTCAGTAGCTCACAAGGACTTAAAACATCAAGACCGAGACATGCAAAGCAGTTTAAGGAAAACACCCAGGCCCAATGAAAATTAACAAGCACTCCACTCCCTTAGGCAACTGAAAGTTTCAGCCTTGAACGTGGCACTACTCTAAGAGATAACTACAGTAAGTAAGAAATTAGACAACACCTTAACGCTGACCAGCCTGCGTTTCTATGCCTCTCCCCCAAAGACTCAACACTAAAAATACTGTTTTCATAAGTAAAAAGTCAGCATTTTGTTTGCCATCTCCACAAATGCAGGATGTGATAGCATTCTACTAATGTATTGTGAACAACCACCACCTGGAAGTCTGAAGTCTGCCTTGATCAGGTCTAATAATTTTGGGCAGAACGCCACCCTAAGTCAGAGGCACGCTATACCCAGGACTAACACTAGCTCATTTAGAGCCAGCTACCGTGTCTCAGCTCGGCACTGCTCTGCTCTCCAAAAATAAAACTAGACAGAAAAATTTGGATCCGGGTGAAACTCTGGCTTGTGCTTCCATCTGCCGAAATAAGTGTACAATGCACTAATGATACAGACCGAGCAATCCGGCACCATCTGTAACAGTCCCTGAACCAGGGCAGTGTCCAAAAGCATTTAACAGCCATACTAGAATTTCACTGCTTTCCTTTCAGTTAAGTACTATATAAATACATTTATTTCCTTTTAAAAGCCACTGCAGGAAAAAATTACAATTCAAAGATTCTTGCAAATGTTTTTCTTTTAAAAAACATCAACGTTAACATGAACGCTGGAACCAGCACCGCAAATAAGTCAGCGTGAATACAATTAGTGAAAAGAACATACCGTAGAGAAGCTTCGGCAAATATCTGACGTAATCTTGATTCAGATTCTCCATAAAACCTACAATAATTAAAACATTTTAATAAGAAACTTTTTTTTTTTTAATTGGTATTTTCCAGGCAACTTGGAAAATTACTGCTCTTGTCTGTTCCAAAAAGCCACAGCACACCCTTTCAAAGTCTCCAGCACATTTATGAAGCACATGCAAATCTACAAGAACCTTCATTTCCGCAAGGACAAAAATTAAGGTACAACTGGGCTCAGGCAAAGATACAACTATTTTCCAGGTGGCAAAAAAATTAAGGAAAAATCTTGTATCTTCTGATTCTGCATCTGTATTTTTAAAGAAACAAAAAAAAATACTTTGCTGGAGTCATCAATCTGTGCATTGTCGCCTTTGAATTTCAAATACTCTTTAACACGTCACTCCTCTGGTTGCAAAAATAACTTAACACATTACTGTGAATGCAGTTTTAGCCCTCTTTTTAATTTAGTCCATGCCTTACCCAAATTTCTAAGCCAAATCCAATGAAACTCTTTGATTGCAAAAACAAACACAACCTCTACTTGAGAGAACCCTTTTTCCCGTTTGTTTTTGACTCTTGGACAGATATCCCAGAGCCAGTTCTACAGAGAGGATGATGGATCGCCAACGGGTAGATGCCAGTACAGATTTAGGGCTAATATATTTGTAGAATTAATGAAAATAAATTGGGTGGACTTACTTGCTTATTATTTCAGGACCGTTAATAACGGTTACATGAGCTCCAACCTCATTTGCGATGGCTTTGGCAATCATCGTCTTCCCGGTACCTGGAGGGCCATACAACAGCACTCCTCTAGGAGGAGGGATTCCTTTGAACAAGCACATGCACACAAACAGAGAAGAAAGTTACTTGTGATAAATGCCTGACTGAACAAGCTCCATTTGCACATTACACTGCCCCGTAGTTATTACTGATTAGAACTTGAACTCAGAATTAACTTCTCTAGCCAACATTATTCTTACCATTGTGATTAAATGGTATGCCTTCAGGGGGAACAGCCCTCTGCACAAAACATTTGTGGCACTTAGATGGGACACACATCTAGGTTTTATACTTCTGAAGTCCAAATGATTTTGTTTAAAGTGCAACAATTTAAACTGTTTTATTTTTTCAGTTTTAATATGATCATTTTCCCCACGTTTTGTGCTTTTTTTTTCCTGAAAAATTATTGAACTAACCACCTAATATTCATGAATGTACTTAATAAAGTTACTTGTGACTGTTACAGTGTCATTATTAAAAATTTCCAACAGAAAACCACTTTTTTCAACAGTCCAAAAGTTTCAGAAATACTGTGAGGCTTGATTGAAGTACCTAGCTACACCTTAAATACTTTGAAAAAAGATGAAAAATACACATCCGATCATTAAAAGGATGAATTTGCCTCTTTACAAGCAAACGTTGAGAGCCAAAACAGACAGAAACATTCATGCACAGAACTTAAAGGACAATGGAAGAACCAGGCATTCCTGGATATTGTTACAACTGGACAGAAACTACAGATAACTGCAGAAAAGTAAGATTATGATCCCAGGCCAACAGCTGGAAAAAGCATTTCAAACCAGCAGAGGCAAATTAAAAGGGCACAAAGCCAAAAGCAGAAAGCAAAAAATTAAAAAGCAAAAAGAAGAGACACACTTTGGACAAAGCATTGACCCTGCCACGGAAGGCAGTGCTGAAGCATGACCAGAGAAGAAACATCAGCTGGGTGCTGCAATCGAATGATGCTTGCAGGAGAGGTTACACGACAGCGGTGACAGGGGTAGGTCACCTGGTGAGGACAGGAAGCCTGAATCTTAAGAACTGCTTTACTTGAAAGGACAACAGTATCTGCTAATGGATAGAGGCTACCAATAAAGTGTCTGTACAGACATGTTACTTCCTAACAGTCCATTACAGCATGTGCTGCTCCCTCGTGTGGCGTTTCTGGTGCTGGCAAGAAATGGAGCTGCTGAACCAAAGGTCTTGCCTCCAGCGACATCCTCGCTGCCTCACCTGCGGGCAGGCAAGGGCTCACGGCACTTGGATGGCTACCAAAAGCTTAGCTGGCAGGGAAGCATCATCTTCTCTCATGTAATTAGCAGAGAATCTGATCAAGCCCTTTTAGGACAAAGGGTGAAGAATGCTGATGCTGAAGCAAGGCTTCTGCCAGCACAGAAACACGTGGTGGTGCGGAGGCTGGAGGTCAGAGCACGGAGCTGGACGACGCGGGGCTGAAATCTCCTCGCACCACCCCACTGACACCCCCGGGCCATGCCCACGCCACGCACACTGAAAGAACCACTCGTGACTCATGGTCATCGCCTCCGTGGTCACTGCACTCACCTCCTCTTTAACAGGTGTGTGTGGGAAGAGGGGAGGCAGAGAAATAAAAAGCCTCAAAGCCACGATACGAAAGAAATATTTATAGGCAAGAGCCCTGTCTCACAGCAATGCACACCGAGACAAGTACAGTGAGCAGACGTGCCTGCTTTATGTGCATATCCTTTTGTAATAAATACACGGTACAGTTTTATCTTTGTCACAAAAGTCCTCTCAGTTCATATATATGTTAGATATAATTTAAAATATGGCAGCAGTACTCATATTAATTTTTCAACCCTGTAATTCCATACTAAACTCAGCGAGCAGTTTGGGTTAACAGACTCGAATACTTCCTTAATATTTTACAGGAACCCTACAACAGACAGGGATAAAGACAGCAGAAGAATTAATCTGTCCTAATTTTTATCAACTTTAAAAATACGTCATTAGTTATCTCTGCCAAAAAAAAAAAAAAAGGTCTTAGGAAGCCACAAGAAACATATGTACCTTTCAAACGTCCAAGTACAAAACTCTTTGCTGTTTGCTATAAATTCTGCTTATGCATACCTGAGTTTTCCTGGAGATACATATTTCTTTCCTACTGAATTATTTTTCACAAAGCTAATAATTACGTCTCCATTACATCCATACAGTTTAAACAATAAAAAAGTTTGACATTGTTTGGACACGCGAGTGTACTGAATTAGTGTTACATAAAATCCAGGGCATATTTCTGGAAGAGTAACTTGGTTAAAAAAGAAGTCATGTTAAAGAAAAAAAAAGGATCAAATGAAGGAAGCCAACTCGTAGGCATCATACCGTAACTCTTGAACAGTTCGGCTTGCTTCATGGGCAGTTCAACTGTTTCTCTAATAGTTTTGAGCTGGCTGCTTAAACCTCCTATCATATCATAGGTAACTCGGGATTCACAGTCACCGTCGTCTGCTACGCCGGTCCTGGTTTCAACAAACTGGATTCTAGTTCTCGAAGAAATGTAATAAAAACTGTCTGTGCTGCTTGCTGCTCCCGCCTTGCCAGGCGGCAGGAGTCCCTCCCTGCCTCCTGTCCCGGCCGGCTGTGAGCCATGGGGCAGGTCTGCACCAACCCCCGGGCTGCCAGTCAGGGCTCCCTCAGCAGGGCCGTGCCCGCCGGATGCCACGGCAGAGCTGGGGGGAACTGGTGAGGCTGGGTCCATCCGCCTGCTCGGTGTGCTCACGGACGCGGCCTCGGGGTTATCGTCCAGGTCCAGCCCGCTGAGCTGCAAGGACAAATCTAGCGCGCTCGCCTCCAGGTCAGATTTCTCCAGGTCTGGCTCCTGCGTTTCGCTGGAGGTGGCCGGGGCGGTCAGCTCTGTGCCATCAGTTCCTTTCACTCTCATCACCACGATGTTACAAAGTTTACCATAGAAAGAGAAAGCCAGAAGGTTTCCTGGTAAAACCACTTTCCCATCTAGGATAAAGAAAAAAAAGAAATTTCAATCTATTTTGGCAGCAAGAACTTTAAGACATCAGAATGCTTTCTTCTAAGTAAGCCTGAAGAGTGCTACAAATTAACCTAACAGAAGGTGGTTAGGTAATTTAAAGGTAATTTCAGGTAATTTAAATGATCCTTCCATACACAAGCCGACTGCACTGGATAAACATTTGTCATCATACATAAACTCTCTACTAAGCTCATCGTTACTTGGAGTATTTTTGACCTTCATATAAACTGAGATTAGGGAATTAGTGCTGCAAGAAGTAAAAATTTTGTATTTGCTGTGTGCCTCATAGGTTCACAATATTGCATGTTTAGCCCGAGTCTTGCCCTAAAAAGGGGGAGGTTTTAGCCTTTGTGTTGACAGACAGATTTGGAAATTGGATCTACTAAATGCAACCTACAGGCACAAAAAAAAAAAACACGCCAAAAGCAAAAATGTACACAAGATGTATTATTTTCAGCCAAACTCATGAATTTGGAATCCAGTTCATGTTTACTGTTTCTTAGCTTGTCAACAATGTTATTAATTCCTGAACCAGAAGATTACCACTGAGGACAAAAACTACACCTCTCAGTAACAATACCGTGAAATAAAACTTACCTAGTTTTATTTTTTTTCCTTACACATATCTACCACACAACGAAGAGAAATTTTGGTTATTTACTACCAATGTAGAAAATATTCAGAGTATGGGATTTCGTGCTAATACTGATGCTTTATCTTGTTTTTAATGCATAACATTGTACTCTTGTTCTTCACAAAACAAGTGAATTCTGGAGTGCACCACATTATCAGCCAGAAGGCCAACAACAATAGCTAAACAACTAACTGGAAACAGCAATAGGTACAATGAATAAACAAACAGGATTAAGGCAAGTTAGATGTTTATAGCATAGTAAAATGATTTGGCCAAAAGACAACAGATCCCAGAGAGAAGTGTGAGCAGACAAAACCTGACCTTCCACTACAAATTTAAACAGTCAAACAAAATGCAAAAAAATTTATACCTAGGTTTCTCAGCAGGCAGACAGACATTTCCTCAGCTTTAATACAGGCATCTTTGTCCCTGTGATTGGAAGAAAAAGGAAAAAAAAACAAAAAAACAATAACTACTGCAAAAACAAAACAAGAGTCAATATCACTGAGGCACCTGATGATAAATACCACCTACTTTTCATGATACTATTTACAGTCTTTGGCTCATATCATAGTCACACAGCTAAAAAAGAAGCACACATATTTAACTTGTTTCATTTTTTCCCCATACAAAATGCTGTAATAATCAATACAGTTAGTTATATTTACTAATACAGACTATACGTTTCTCATCTCAGCACACAGAATGGCCACTGCTACGTTTACAGATCAGAAAGGTCTCTTTCACCCCCGCAAACACACATACGTATCATCTACTGATTAAACTGGCACCTTGAACATTTGCAATACTGTGCATGTCTTTTAAACACTGCACATCCACTGTCAGTACTACACAAGTTTTCTCCACAATGCATTTTCTAGTCTTCTATTTAATGAAGACTAAGTGACTCAGGAGATCTTAAGCCCCTTCCCGAGCCAGCCCTGGCCAGGCGCACAGCATTTTCTGAAACAGTCTCATCGCTGGGATTTAACACATGGCTGAGCACATGTACTCTTAATCCAAAGCAAATGAAAAGTAAAAGCTGTCTCATATGAATTGCTTTCACTGGTGTTTATATTGACACATTTTACATCACATACATGACTCACTAAGAGCACAGATGTCATTAACTCTCCCTGCACCTCAGATACGCTGCAACATCACATGTGGTCGTACAATCACTTTTTCATGACAGTTTGTCCATACAATCTTTATCCTGTTTCATCGGAAGCTTTACCTTTTATTAAAGCCATTAAACCATCGTTATAATTCATTAGCATTTATCCCAGTCAGCCAACCTGTAAGCACCTCACACATCAGCCCTTCTGTTTTCACAAGAAAAAGAATGTTTCACAAGGCCCATTCTGCACATGGGAGTCTCCAGCCTCTGTAAGCTCTTTGATACGTGTAATGAAGTGTTGCACAGAGAGGTGAACAGCATCATCAAAGGCATTTAGAGCAGCTGCAAATAAACTTATGATCAAAAGAGGGAGCTCTAAACCTAGAAATAAACATTAGTTTCTCAACTTTAATGATTTGAGGGAAAGCAGGATATTATGCTAATTTACAAGAGAGCTCTCAGTAAAATCACAGCCATTCCTGGCAAATAAACACACACTCAATTACATTGTTAAGGTCTGAGGTTGGGGGTTGATTATTGACTTGGAAAATAGAGCTAAATTATGCATGCAAGCAAATCCCCAGAGATAGTAATTTTCAGAGAATAAATTACACCTGTAAAGTGTCTAGAAAATTAGGAAACACTGGAATAAGGGTATTTCCATTTATTCTTTTAATAATTAACGTTCTTATCTGATAGGAAGTTTGTTGATTTACTGTTAACTTAGGACAATTAGTTCACTATAATCTACTACAATAGCTTCAGGTAAATTAGCAGGCTTAAAACAGACAATTTCCTGTTTCAATGTTTTCTCTCCTTGATTATACCAAGGAAAAATAAAAGCCATTCATATGACTTTTAACCTGGTGGTATACTACGTATAATAGCTCTAGGAGCCTGACTCTTGACACAAAATCCTGCCTGAGAGGAAAACTCTGGTTTTGGAACACTTTCCAAAAAAATTACCCTAACCATAAATATTTCAGAAGTTACATACAATTCCTCTGATTTCATACTTAGCTTATCACAGATTCATAGAACATCCTGAGTTGGAAGGGTCCCACAAGAATCATTGAATCCAACTCCTGGCTTCACGCAAGACCTCCCCAAAACCAGACCCTCTGTCTGAGAATGTTGTCCAAACGCTTCTTGAACTCCAGCAGGCTCGGTGCTGTGCCCACGTCCCTGGGGAGCTGTCCCAGTGCCCGACCACCCTCTGGGTGCAGAACCTTTCCCTGACACCCAGCCTGACCCTCCCCTGTCCCAGCTCCATGCCGTTCCCTCGGGTCCTGTCGCTGTCCCCAGAGAGCAGAGCTCAGCGCCTGCCCCTCTGTTCCCTTCGTGAGGGAGCTGCAGGCCGCCATGAGGCCTCCCCTCAGCCTGCTCTGCTCTGGGCTGAACAAACCAAGGGACTTCAGCTGCTCCTCACACATCTTCCCCTCCAGACCCTTCACCAGCTTTGTAGCCCTCCTTTGGGCACTCTCTAATAGTTTTATGTCCTTCTTATATTGTGGTACCCAAAACCACACGCAGTGCTCGAAGGTGAAGCTGCACAGACCAGAGCGGGACAATCCCTCACCTCGCCCCGCTGGCAGCGCTGAGCCAGATGCACCCCAAGGCACGCTGCCAGCTCATGTATTTCAGTAAAAGTCACAGCTTTAAAGAAGGGCTGCCTTGCATATTAACATGGCAACATATATCTAGATTAGTATTATTATTTGATTTAACACAGCTATTATTTTAGTTTTTTGTTTTTTTTTTTTTTTAAATGACCCAAGTATTTTCAACCACTAAGTAATAATAATCAAACTTCCTCTAGGACTAAATTAGCCATAACAAAAAGCTCTAATTACAACATTGTTTTCATTTTCCGGTGAGAAGGGAGGCATGGAAGGTAAAGCATGCTGATTACAGGGAGTTAGTATACAATCTGCAGCCACGTTAACCAGTAAAAGCGTAATTTAAGATAGGCTGGTTATATTACCAATGAAAGCAAGGCTGCCTCACCAACATTTCTGAATCAACCTACTGGAAGACAGCATCTCCCCTTTAAAATGGACAGTCACATTCAACAACGGAGGTTTGAAAAGGAAGGGAAGTTAACTTATAGAAATTAGAGGTGTTAGTAACTTTCAAAAGTAATTGTAAAATAATTTTAGTTAGGAAGTAACTATAACCAAATTCTGCATTGACCAAAACGCTGATATGTGGAATGTTATGAGAATGACAAAGATGAGAAGTCACTCAGTAGATTAATAAACCGCTGATTTTTCAGAGCCTTTGTGATTTCAAGACAGCTTTAATTTGCACCTTCTGCTCCCTATCATTGATAAATTTCAAGGGAAAAAAAAAAAAACAAGAAACATTTGTGAGAGTTTCCAATCCGAAAAAACATTCCAGTAAACAGAAACCACATACATACAGTGGTGACATTTTGAGGGCTCTCCCCAACCTGTCAGCCAGTAAATTGTCTTAACAGTGACAGGACTTGTCGTCACGAGCTTTTCAGATAGCAGTTAGCAGCGCACTTCCTAATGACGACAGCCACAACACAGGTTCCTTCTGGTCCTTTCTAACCTGGCATCATCCTCATCCTTTACAAGTGACTTACAAGTATAAAGAATCTACCTTGATCACACAGTTATACACACCTGCCAGAAGCCTGATCTCTACTTCAGGAGGTGCTAGGCTAACATCACTATTAGTTAATTTAACATAAAATGAAGAACCTCTTGAGACTAGTGGTCTTGGTGGCATTACAGTCTCACAATATCTCTACCGCTCAGCTGAGATTTTGTACAGCAGCTGAGCCACTCTTCAGCCCACAGAGGAGGTATCAGCCCCCAGTTTTTAAACTTCAGCACAGATGATTGAAGGATTAAGGCATATTTGACTTTGTATGCATACTAATTCCATCAAAGCAAGAGAGAAAAGTGGTGTCTTTTAAGACCGCAGTGCAAAGCAGATACCTCACGGTAGGTACATCAGTGGGCCGTGACAAGTTCCATACCTCAACTTCACATCAACCTCTTCTGCCTGGATAACTGCCCCGGTCACAGGCTGCACGGTGACAGCATCACCCAGATTTACTTTCAGGCTCTTCTGCGTGGTTTCACTCAGTCCAACCTTGCCGCCTGGAAAGCCTGTGGTGGGCCAAGCAGTGCAGACCTAAGAAGGGTTTCAAAGCAAACAGCAGTCAATTAAGAGACATTTCCCCCCAGTTTTCTGTCCTCCAGTTAAAGTAAGCGATGTTTTGTTAACAAAAACATGGGCTGAGGAAGGACGAGGATTAGGCTGCAATGTGGTTCCACGGAGAAATAAGATACTAGTAAGCACTTTTCTAATTATTTTTCTGAAAATAGCTTTCTAAAGGGAAGCGATTGTATTCTGCCTATAAAGGACACGCAAAAATTCCACGTGAACTTTACAGCCATCCTGCAGATGACACAAAAGCATACGTTGTACAGGCTAGAAAATGGTACAAACCGATGAAAAACGAGGAAGGTCTATGCTCATTTTTCACAATAAAGATGTATGTGTTGGTGTAAGTAACACACACCTTCGCATAGACAACTTCTAACCTACTTGCCAGGATAAGCAGTGTGGGTTTTTGCCAGTACTGCGAGGAAACGTGGCACTACACCGTAAGAGATGTGGAAGAGCACGTTGGTCGTGTTTCTACACGCTTGGTGGATCGAGGTCCGAGCTGACCGGCGGGGATACGGGGCTGCCTGTTGGGAAGGACCGCGGCCGAGCAGCTCGGGGCTCACCTCCTGCCTCCCCTCCGCGGCGCTGAGCAGGACGGGGCGGCCTATGCATGCACCTGCCGACTTCATGCTGCTCAGCGACAGCTGCGCCAGGCCTGCCCGCAACATCTTCGGCACCTTGTCGTCCCCTGAAATCCCCCGGAGAAGACACATCACCGCTCCGCACCCCAGCACGCCCCGCACCACCGCGCTCCCCAGGCAGGAGCCCTGCCCGCAGCCCCTGGGGCCACACCACCACGCGACGGCTCGGCGCGTTCCCTCCGCTTTTCCTTTTTATTTTGTTCATTTTTAAATAAAAACCAGCCTGCCCAGGCCCGCCCCGGCGTGGCTTCCCGCCTGGCGGGCACAGGCGGCTTCTCGGGGCGCCAGCCCCCGGCTCGCCCCTACCTGCCTCCACCGCCCCGGCGACGCCGAGCACCAGCGGCCCGCCCTGGGCGCCGCCTGCCCGCGGGGATCCGCCATCGCCATCGCCGCCCGGGGCCGGCCGCCCCTTGCTCCTGCGGCGACAGGCAGCAGCCATGCCGGCCCGGCGCCCAGCCCTTCCGGAGGCAGAGGCCGGCACCGCCCCCGGGGCGGCCGCTTCCCGCTGCGCCATGGCGGGGCCGGGCTCGGGGCTGCTGCGGGCGCTGCGGGGGGCTCGGGGCCGGGGGTCGTCGGCGGGCGGCTGGGCAGGGCTGCGGGGGCGGCCCGACAAGTACGGGGGGGTGAGCGTGGAGCTGGCCCAGCTGCCCCGACCCCGCCGCCGGGAGCGGGCCGCCTTCGGGCGCTGGCTGCGGGGCAAGTGGAGGGGACCCGGGGAGAGCGGAGCCCCCGGGGGGTCGGGGCTCAGGGGACGGCCACGAGGCTGTTTGGCTGGTCTGAGGGGAATGAGGTGGCTTTCTGTGTGTAAACACCACATAAAGGGTCGAGCTGGCCATGCTCCCACGCCTGCCGTCAATACTAACACGTTTCTTGCACCCGTTGGGTCTAAATACAGCCAGCCACATGGGAACCCATTTTGTGAGCGATAGAGCTCGAAACCAGAAAGCACGTGGCTGGGGCGGCCGCCCTGGGCTGGTTCCCCCAAATCTCACGCCTGACTTGGTGGCCCCGCGTCTGTCTTTCAGCCTCGGTCGCCCAGTGGCAGAAGGAAGGCCGGGTCGCCGTCTGGCTGCACATCCCCATCCTCCAGAGCAGGCTGGCGGCGGTGGCCGCGTCGCAAGGCTTCACCTTCCACCATGCTGAGTCAGGCTCGGCCACCTTGACGCGGTGGCTGGGCGAGGGGCCCAGCAGGCTGCCCGGGTACGCCACCCACCAGCTGGGAGTCGCAGGTGAGTCCCACAGGGTGCCCTGCGAGCACAGAGCATCAGCAGCCATGAGGGAAGTGGCTGCCTGCTGTTGGGTTGCTTCACCAAGTGTTTCAGTCATAAACGTGCTTCTGCAGCCATCTAGAAACAGGCCGATCCAGAGAGAGGCTTCACAAACTATTCCAGTCTCTGAAACTATTGCAGTTTGAGAAAATAGTAGACAGGCCAACAAAGAGAGAAGTTTCTCAAACTGTTCCAGTTTACAGAATTCTACCAGTCTGAGCAAATTGTGGACAGCTCAGGGAGAGAAAACGTGGCCCTGAAGCTTTGACTCATGAGTACTGCTTTTCGTTTATCCTTCTGAGGCATCTCAGCTTTCACCTTGCAGGTGACAGGGGTTGAATTCCTTGGTTCCAACTGTTTAAAGTTTCAAAAAGTAGCTACAAACTTCTTAGAAGAAAGTTCACCTCTGTTCAAATGTTCCCTGCCCATAACTGGGTGCATCTACTACATGCATCTGCCTAAACTATGCTTGTTTAAGGCCTGTGAATAGGGTAAACTTGAACCAAGAGGAATTGCTCAGGAGGTAGCCCAACTGTTAGCAAAAATTGGAACAGTCCAAAAGAGGCTCTGAACTAACTCGTAGCTGTGTAACAAATAGATTTCACGAACATCTGGACACCATACTCTTACCCATCTAGACCTCCCACAACCAGAGTTGGAAAGGAACAGCTCTAAAAACTAAGGAAACTCCCAAGGAACAAGATAAGACAGTTTCCCATTTTTTATACAGCACAATACAAGGAGTGAATACTGAGCCAAAAATACAGTCAGCTTGAACGCAGCCTCACCAAATTTGCATGTTTTTGCCGTCTCTCTCAGCAGTCTTGCACAGATACACAGCTACCAGTCCCATCACTTGGCAATTTCCTGTAATCTGGAGGTTGGTTTGGGCCCTGCCACCCTGGCTATATAGCATTCATGAGCGCAGCAAAGGCGCAGCAGAGGCACAGCAAATCTTGCCCTCTACAAGCTTAGCTTGTTTGGCCTTGGCTACGCAGACCGTGTGGGACACTAGTTCTTCACTGAGTGGTTTTAAGTCCTGTAAGCAGTTCTTTGAAAAATCTAGCTCGAAGGGACTCTAAGAGCTGGGTTATTCTTTGCAGCAGCAGATCAGGTGAAAGAAAGCTGTCAAAAAATGCCTTCAATTACACAACTATTGTTCAGTACAAAACCGGCAGAGGGCAGCATAGATGCTGACGGCGGGCTTGGCTTTTTTCAATGGACATGTTAGAGCATGTTTTCCTGAGGTATGAAAATCTCACCATTAAAATATGTGGCAGTAAACTCGAGTAAGGTAATGCATTTCCCTAGAAAAAATCACCCTATTAGTCTTTATATTTCTTGTATATTTGAGGAAGTATGAATAACTGAAAGGGGATTTTCCTGAAGTAGGTTGTGTGCAGCTGAAAGTGCTAAAAGAAAATCCTAATACAAGTGTTGTGGCCCTGATGGTTATCAGCAAGGGCGTACTGTAAGAAAAATCATAACTGAAAACACTTTCCAAAAAAAATGCACTTTCAAAACACCATTTGTTGTTGTACTTTTGAGATAAACTTTGATTACAGTCTGTGCAAACAGGAAAAAACTCTTTGAGAAAAGTTTAATAAATGGAGGTATATGGAGTTCATATTTTTTTTTGCACAGATTTAAGTATTACACAACAGATAGCTTATATACTGTGCTACTGCTTTTCAAATCTGTACATTTTTATTAATTATTGGGATTATTTATTTATTTTTTTAACCAAGAGGTGAAGACTTCAGAAAGGCATTTGGTCATGTAAACAGATTTCTCTGTGTGAAATAATGACTACAATACTTTTTATTTTCCGGTTTCGTGCACTATCAGTGGGTATGGAACACGTAGCAGGACTACACCAGGTAGCGTGGATACCATCTGGCACGTATTTATTCCATTATCTTTCTACCTCAGGAGACAGAGCCTGGGTAGTGGAAGTGTTTCATTCTATTTGTAACTCATTTTATTGAAATATTGAATTATTTAAATATGTTCACACTTCACATTGTAAGCGTGCATGTGCCAAACTGTAGGCGTTTTTATTTCTTGTGCAAAAATCTCCATGTTTAAGAAAGTTTCTGCAATCAAGAGGAGCAAGTTTACCAATGAGTCTTCACCTCTAAGCTGTGGCCAGTCACAGTACAGTACGTAGTCCCTTGAGCATGCTACAAATAGAAAGGGAGGTTTCCTCCTTGAGGGAGGTTTGCAGAGAGGTCTGCAGGAAGCCAGACGACAGGTAGCCAGCCTGCGCTGCCAAGTAGACCAGCAGCTGTTTTTGTACTGTCTGGAGTTTCCCCGCATGGTGAACGCGTGGTGAATGCTCCAGGGCTCCTGCCTTTCCGTCGTCACGCAGCCAAGGGATGACAAAGGTGTGAATAAGCAAGGTCAGGTCTTATTTTGCCAGACGAGATCAGAGTCGCCAAGAGAGAGTAGCAAATGTTACTCATAGGGCTTGGCCATTATTGTTTAGAAATAGTGGAATGTGTGATCTGTCTTCCAGCTGAGTTACTGCATCCGTTTGTAGGTGGCAGAGTTCTCCAAATGTGTAAAGGTACAGAAAAGCTGCCGATGGGGTGAAATGATTAAGATGTTTTTGAAAAGCGCTTCCCAAATTCACTGCCATCCAGGGAGTGACACATTTGTAAATACGCTCCTTAACAGTGGCACGTTGAGGAAGAAGTGTAAAATGAAAGGAAGAAAAGTTAAAAGTCATTCTCTTCTCCCTCCTGTGCAGTGAAAGCCTTACAACATGGATATGACTTTCATTGTTACCTACCTTAGTCTAGTTGTTGAAAGGAAGTCCTTGTTGTTGAGGTGAGAGAAGGGTCTCCACACAGGTGCATGACCATCAGTGACCTTGGCCAGCCCTGTTGCTTAAGGAAGTAGGTAAAACAAGAGCTGCACAAATGTCAGACTGGGGGAAGATAGCCTTAGGGGGTTAAGGCTGTCCAAGGAGCCACAAGTGATTAAAAAGAAGGCCTGAAGCTGTTTTACACAGCAATAGTTATTCCTGCCTGGTGATGTTTATAATGCAAGCTGTCACGTGCCCTTGCCTGCCAAGTGCTCTTCCGTTAGGAACATCTTTTCACACCGATCGTAAATAAAAAGGTAGAGTGAAGATGTTTTTCTCCACCATTACTGTCTGGAGTCGTCTAAGGGATTTTTTAAAAAATATGAATCTTACCTATTTCCAAAGAGCAAACAGTCAAAACAAAGCAGTGTTGTAATAGCGAATACTTGGTTAGGCTACAAGTGCAGACCTCTCCAGAAAGCCATCCCGGAGCTGGATGATTTAAAGCTCTAGGTACCATGTTTGTAGCAAGACTGAAAGCTTTTAAAATCACGGGTCAGATTCCACAGCCAAAGTGTGATATCACTGATAGGAAACACGTGTGGCCCAGCAAGCTTCAGCTGGGGACTCCTGAGTTAGACTTGGGAAGATGAGAGCAGAGAGCAAATCCCATTAGTGGCTTTTCTCCTCGCTTTGAATTTAAGCAGCATCTAGCAGAGTTCTTGGATATCTCAGGGAATCTCACAGCCAAAAGTTATATTCATGGGCATCAATTTCTAGGGAACAAGGGAGAGAAAAGGTTCTTTCTGTTTGATTCAAACGGCAGCTTTGTGACTTCAGCAGTCCTTGCTCTCAACAAACCATTAGTCTGAAAAATGGCTTTTCTATAAAATAATCCCTGTAATCACAACATGCATCAAAGCTGCTCCTGCTTCCCTTTCTCCCCTCTTGTAATCAGTACAGTACTTGACCCTGGGCATTGCTAAATATTTACAGGAGGAATTAAAAAGTAACAAATGGGGAGGCAGATAAGTGACTACCCTCTTAAAGCACGTCCTCTGGCGTATCTTGAAGGAAGACTGGTATTTCATCTTTTAAATATTCCTCCTACACATAAGCCTGCCATTTGTTATTTAAAAACCGGGATTTTTTGAGCTGGACACTCATTTCTTAATAATTCCCTTCTGTGGAAGTATTTCTCCATAGCATTTTAAATGTGTATATCATCAGACCTATCCATACGCTCTTCCTTTCGCTATAAAATGATAGAAGCATTTTTTTATCATTACCTACTAATTTGAAACGCATGCCTGACTGTTGTGGAAAGCTGCCACTGTGCTCATTCTGCTCGCCACAGCGCACAACCGTAAAATCTGACAAAATGCCTGTTTTAAAGGGAAGACGTTTTTCAAGTATGACTAATGAGAGTGACATGATGATTAGACATATGAGCACTTGGGTTTTAAAAAGGGGGAAAATCATATTCGGTAGGAGAAATTCTTGGGCTGAGCATGAGGTCAAAGTGAAAAGCTGAATTTCTCAGTCATACATGCTGGTATGTAGAGTTTTTTAAATCAAGTGAAAGCATTTTTCTACTCGGGAGCAATGGTTTTTAATTAACAGGCTTACTGTGCACTTTCTGTCATCAGTTGTCGGATGGGCAGTACATGATGAATTCATAGGTAGTCAACTATCTGAACGTTTTCATTATCAACACAGCCCACTGAGTCAAGTAATAACATTTGTTATTAACCAGAAAACACCCAAGTCTTCATTGCAGTAGGCAGGGGGTTTGTGATGAATTCCACTGGAGAAAAGTTCTTGCCTATCGTGTCTATTTGGCCAAAACCACTGGAAAATTTTCTGGTTTTGCAAGATTATAGGCACAGCGCTGCTGAAGAAAGCAGCTTTGCTAGATTATTTGGGGACATCTTGATTCTAGCATTCTTTACTGCTGATAATATTAACATATGCAGTAATCTGGAACTTAAATGTGGGCAGTATTTATCTTGGTACTGCTAACTTTGAATTTTTATACAGGATATTTAGTCTTTTTTTTTTTTTTTTGTATTTTATTGTGTATCAGTTTTCCACCGACCAACTGCCTTCCACAAATCATCCAGGCAAATCTTGCCAACTTTAAACTGAATATCGTTAGGGGTTTGTCATGCTTTATCAAAACATGTTAAATTAACACATTTTAGGATTGAACATAATCATCTAGCACTTTAACCTTATTCAGTGTTTTCTCTTTTTAATAGGTGCTGTTTTAGATGAAAGCACTGGAAAGGTGTTGGTTGTACAAGACAGAAATAAGGTAAGTTTGCTATAGGATTATAAGATAGAGAAGTTCGTTTATAAAAGCCTGCTCTGCAGTATAAAATGAAGGTCTTTTTATTTTCATTCCAGTCCAAATTTGTGATAGTTAAAAGTTACTTCTTTGAAGTGGTCTTTTGTAACACATCCATCAACAGATTGCTGTATTTGCGTTTCAGATTCAAAAAACCCCACACAAATAAATGATGGACTTTGAAAATCATTTTAGAAGAGATGATCTTAGTTCTTTTAAAAGCAAACATACTATAAAAATTACTTCAGCATATGATTTCATGTTCAGAACAGATCTTTTCCTCCATGTACAGATTTTTAAATAATTTATGTCTCAAAAATTATTTCAAATTTTCAAGTGGATTTCAGACAGTTAACTGGGCCATGCAAGCGTAGCTTCAACGCAAGTTTTCATTTGGAAGCAGACCCAAGAATAAAGCAGTTCCCTTGTATGAAGTTTCCTCCCTTCCAATCAACTAGACAACCACAGTAAATATAAAGTGAGGAGAAGAGATCATTCAGAGGAAAAAGAAAGTGTTCAGTGACAAAGCTGTGATTCAAAATGCTGTCATTCTGGTTAACGAGTAAATTGTATGTTGCGGATTACTGTTGCAAGGGACACAAAAGCCTATGCAGAATTTAAGCATGCTAAAACCTTTTTTCTAGAAAAGTTGGTTTTGAGCAGTAATCCCTTAACAGCAAGAAAGAGTAGAATGCGTGTCACACAGTGTTCTTAACATGATACTCACGTTGTCCTAGAGGAAAAAAAAAACAAAACAGTTCAAGTGTTCTAAAGCACTAGCACACCTATACAAAAGAATACCTAGTTCCTCAAAATAATTTCATTGATGAAGATGATGAGAGTTTGGTTTGCAGTTCCCCAGAATACCATGAGGATGCATCAAATCACGGCCTTTGTACATGTCCGAGCTCATTCTGCCAACAAAGACAGCTCCGCTCTGCTCCCCTTCTTCCACACCACGTATGTTAGAACAGAGCCCAAGAAACACAGTACGTTTCTTGGGTTCATCGCCCAATATCCTTTCTGCTTCAAGTTTTCTTTTTTCTCCTGTAACCGACCCAAGAGTCCCTAGTCTTGCGTTTGGACCCATGCAGACCTCTGGAAAACCCCCGTGGCTTGAAGCAGATTTTGGGAGATTCTGGTTTTGTTTGGTTTCTAAAATTCCAGGCATATCTGTGGCTTTAAATAAGCAATACCATGGTTGGCCATGACCTGGAAACCACCTTTGTAAAGCAGGTGTAAAGATCATTAATTTTACACAAACTGAAGTGCTTGACCTCGCTCCAGAGGATGCCAAACCAGCGAGTATTAGCGTGGTGGCGGTGGGTTGTGTGATGTGGCTTGAGGTGAGCAAGCCATCACGGCTGACGCCTTCCAGCCTCTATCAAGCTGGCCCAATTTAGCACAGCAAGTGCACAAAGCTCACTAGCTCATCTGCAGTTGTCCGTGCTAGTCTAATTAAAATACACTTGCTTTACACTGTGCTTTGAGTAAATGAAGGAACATTCACAAACGAATTAAGTGTCTCTGGTACAACGAGGTTAAATGCTATTACAACATGGAAACAATCAACACTGGTATGTGCTAATTGAAGTATACTGGGTTGCATCGTTTTCATTTCATATGGTTGTATCTAAACCAGAATCTCACTGGGTGGTTTTACAGCCTTTCCTGAAATAACTACTAAAATATTTTTCTTAGAAACCAAATTAACCAACGCTTCAGTTCCTTGGTAACTACAACACAGTTAATGAACTTCAAGGAAAAGGCATGTCCAGTCACTCAATTTGTAATGCAAGAGTTCAGAGGAAGAGAAGCATTTGTTCCCAATAAACTACCACTTTTACGTAGTTACTTACTGTAAAGTAAAATTTCAATGACTTGTATATAGCAGGACCTTCAAGCTTTCATTCAATAATTACCGATTAAAGCATAAATGCAGCTTGCAAGATACAAGCTCCAAAAATGGTTCTAGTTCTGGAGAGTCTCTCTGAACGGAACAGCACGCAATGGACTTCAGAAATACTGCATTTGTTTTTCGCTATAATTTCTGTGTGGATAAAACCAAAAAACGGCATGCTTACTGTTCAGTGAATACCTTAAATAAAGAGGTCTCAAAGAATAAAAACAGAAATTGCACATTCTGCAGATTTAGAAGGAAATAGCAGCTTCCGAAGCCTGTGAGGTAACACGGACGTTCAGGTTTAACTTCCTAACACAGAGTTTTTGTTAAAGCTCACCCACAGCCATTTAAGAGCAAATATCTCCGTGCAGTTTTACAGTGAGACATCCGATGTCCTATTCAGGTTCTAGGTCCAAGTCCATACTCACCAGAAATCGCCTCCTTTGCCTCTGGCCCCAAAACGTAGCAGGACCAGACGTGGCACGACTGCCCCCTCCAGTTCAGTCTGAAAGCGGGGATGGTGTGTTCCAGGTGAACCATCTCAGCTTACTTCAGCTTACCTTTCTAGAACACAGCTGGTGACCCACTTGAAAGGAGAAAAGTGGTTGCTTCTGACTCCCCTCCTTACAGCTCTTTTTACTGAGTGGACAGAATTAAGTATAAAAATCAAGGTGTACGAATACCCATACGTTTCTTGTGCAGTGAGCAAATATCTCAGTGCAGGATGGTCCTGTCCTCCCTACCCCCCACTGAACAATTTCCCTGAAATGGTGACTCTCTTAATAGAAATTATGTTCTGAAAGCTTCAGAAGTTTTAAGTTTACATGCAGCTTTATAATGCGAGCTAGCTGAACTTCAAGAGTTATTTGGGTTTTATCTTCAAAGGACAATTCCACTGCATACACAGAAAGATTTCCAGGAACTGAAATCAAGTCTGAAAGCCAGCAAATATATGTATTTTCCATCTGCACTATTTTTAACTTATTACTCTAAACTCCTATCCAAGCTCTTTAAGAGTGCCCAGGAAAAAAACATTTCCAATGTAATCAGTGGGGTTTCAAAGCACTGGAAGGCTCACAACTTCCCCCTCTTTGCTGCTTGTTCAGGAAAAGCGACTTTTTTTTATAGAGTGTACTTTTTTTCTGCATTAGTTTCTAGTTGAAGGTTAACTTCTTCCTGCAAACATGTTTAATATTGAAAGGAATAAAAAAACTAGTATGTAGATGTAAAGGTAAAATCTACAAATCCGTGAGGAGGTGTAGGAACTGAGACTTCTTGACGAATATTAATTACAGCATCAAGTCGTATTGTTTTAATGACTGAACTTTATTGCAATTCAATAAATGCTTCTATACACAAATCACACACAAGGCTTCAGGTTTTGTTCCATAAAAACAAATGACAAGTTATACAAAATGGTTATTACAGACACACAAAGTCATCTTAAAGCCAGTGCAGTATAGAACAGTACTACAATCATAATACCTGTTTGTAAGATTAAATATATACACTTTTTTTTTTTTAAAGCTAAAACCATGGAAGTGGGATACATCAGTGATTAAATACAAGATTATATAGTCTATAGCAGCTTTTTTAAATATTCAACTACTCTATCTAGTTATCTAGCAGCAACGTTGTCTAATGATTGTTAGACAGTTTGTTTTCAATCAGTAGATGTTTTGTTCCAATATTTCATACAGACTGTAGGTGTCTCTGATCATCACATTAGCAAGAACAAAGTAGTTCCTACCTAAAGCCTTACTGACATTTGTAAGGGTAACTATAATACTGCAACTTCACCAAAGAACTTGTGTGTTAATCATCTCCTTCGTATTACAGAGTACAAAATAGGCTGCATACTACATTAACATTTTTTCCTCCAATACAGACTGTAAATGCATGGAAATTTCCAGGAGGTCTGTCTAATCCAGGTGAAGACATTGGTAAGTCCGAGGATAACAGGTCAGACATCAACAGAATTACAAAGATGTTAACAGCACTGAAACACGGTGACCCACATCACTCCTACGAGGACTCCCTTCTTTGAAATAATGGCTGACAGGTGCAGTGATGTGATCCTATGACCTTAAAGTTAACGGCGTAACATCACCTTCAGGGTAGAGCAGCTTTATAACATTTACGCTTTTCCATCAGTTCTCTTAAAGGAGGGCTTGAGGCCAACTTTTGTTTTGTAGGCTTGTTGAGTATGTTGCAGTAAGAGCCAGAAGCACAGAGGATTAAGATAATCTGTATATAACCAAAAATAAAACTGAAATAGCAAGCTCTCAGCTCACACTGCAATCCAGGGCAGTGAGCTCATTGATATACTGAGCAAAAATTTCCAACTTTCAATTTTTATGTGCAAAACAGCAATAAATACACTTGCTTAGTTCCACCCTTGTCCATTTGTTTGTTTAGACCAAGAGCTCTTTGGCCCAGGACCAGCATCAGTACAGGTCCTGACCCCTGGGGACACCTCCTTCCAACCAGAGGCAGAAGGCACTTCTGTATTAAAAACAGTGCTGATTTGAGGAAAGCCGTCATTTCTACCTAGCATAGCACGGGTGATGCTGAATACAGCAGCTGCAGTTACGTTCAAAGGTGAATGAGCAGAAGTGTATGAAAAAATAAAATTGTGCTTTCTCCTTGGATCGCACCCCTTAAAATTAAGATTCGAAGACTGGTTAATTCTCCAGTTACACTGCAGTTACTTGGCTGGTCTTGTTTTCAAAAGTTACATTTGCTCACATTAATTTAGCCCCACATCAGTACTCAGATGTGAAAATATTCTTCCAATAAATAAACCATGGCTCAAAAACATTTCCCAGAGCAATGCAGCAGCTCTGCCAACTGGGTATTGAGACCCTAATTCCTGAATCTGGTCCATACCTTAGAAATCTCTCCATGCTGTCTTAGCAGTAAACCTCTAGCTGGAATACACAAACTCTCCACACATTGTTCGTTACTTCGACACATGGAAGAAGTTTCTGGCTAATGTGATAGATTGAGTTGTAGTGTCTGTAACTTCTGAGTCACATTTTGACTACATCTTTTTGTAAAGCACAGTGGCAGAAATCATAATTATTTGCGCAACAAAGCAAACACACACAAAGTAGTGGAATGGCTACTTCAAAGAATCCCAAATACTGCGCTTGTTGCCTAGCTGTGTCACCTTGAGAGACAGAGAAAGGATCTACGCCAGGAGATAGCACAGGAATTGTTATACTGCAGGAAGAGAATAACTAGCATGGGCAACAGCTTCACCAGGGGAATACTGTCGCTGAGTGTACCAGTGGCCATCCCTCAAGAAACAGGTGAGATTATGGATGGAGCCTGGATGTAAGTAGTAAGAAAGACCTGGGAGCAACAAAGCTCTTACATCTCCCCTCCTGCCACTATTTAACAGTATCATAATAAATGTTATCATTCTTTGCATCACATTTTACAATTACAAAAAGAGATAAGTTAGTGAAGCATAAAATATAACAGAGCTAAATTTTCCTTTTTTCATCACTTATATCAAATCTTACAAACTTGCACTCACTCAAGGGCCTAAATTTCAAATTACAGTTACAATGCTTGAAAAATCCTGTGGTTATATAAAGCAACAAAATATATGACTGCCTACTCTAATGAGCATGAACTGATTTGCACAAGTAATTTGAATTGCTTCATAATGCAGATTAAGCAAAGAGCGAAGATATTTGCATTTGCCTATTTCTGAAATTCAAGCCCTAGTGTTTCTTCTAGTTTAACTGTCATTAAGTAATCAAATATATACATTTAAATAAAAGCTCAAAGCAAAAGGCACTTTGTCTAAAAGAAAAGCTCAAAGCTTAAATGAAATCCCTACCTTCTTTGACCCTTTACATTTAAAACAGTCCTTTGCCTAATAATAAAACCACCTGCCACAGGGAGATTGCTTTGTAACTGCTCTTTTACACCAAAGGACTGAAGGGGCCGCTCTGGGCAACATAAAACACAGTCCCCAAGTACATTCGTATCTTCCCCCATATGCAGTAGCCTTTTAGTTAATACTGCAGAAGTCACAAACATAAATCTGCAGACACCATGTATTAATGGGTGTCAAATCCTACAAAGACCTCTGTGTATTTGATGTTAACTTTATAGAGATTGTTCCATTGCAAGATAGAAGTTTATCTAGTGCAGAAGTATGTGCAGGATCAGTTGTTTGGCCTCTGTCAGAGAAATCATTTTGTTTATATATTTATTGCCAGCTACTGGATGTGCTGAAATCATTTTCAGGATTTGAAACTGCACCTGAGAGGTCTGTTTTTGTCACCAGTCAGGATGGTGGTTTGCACAGGAAGGATAATCTCTACGCGGTCTTGTCAAATGCATTTTGCTTTCTGAAGCTAGCCAACACACTTATGTCTTACCAAAGCCAAACTGAAGCAGGTAACACTGCAAAACAGCTGTATATGCAGTTATTACTTAAACAAGACACAACTATGAGTTTACTTAGATTAAAAAAATAACCTAGTTAGTTTTACCTACCAGTAGCTACACCAGGCAAGTAGGATTTGACAACTACAGTGAAACTGCAGAATTTTGGGAAATAACTGGAATATCAAAAACCTTATTTGGGCTCTTCAACTTATTATTCAAGAGTAAAACTTCTCTTTTGAAGAGTACTGGATAGCTGGGTAATTTGGGGCCTTAATTGCAGTATGCAGACCCTTAAAAGCTCTGAAGTTACAGCCTAGTTTTGTAATGAGAAATGTTAACGTTTTCATCGCTTTGGCTGGCGTACACACGATGTACACACACGCACCATGTTTTCTGCAGGAACATGGTACATGTTATACAGGCGTTATGGCCTATTTGAAATGTCACTAGACCGAGATACATTTTGAAAAGGACTTGGTGCCAACCTTCTTCAAACACTATTTTTCCCCATGTTGTTCCACCTTGTGGCAATGTGGAATGACAGTACGTGATCTGATGGAGTGATCTGACACACACAGGTGGGTGTTCAGCTGCAAAGGGTCTGAGCCTGCAAGAGGACAGATACAAGGAGAGGGATGCGGGCTAGGCTGAGAGGACTGACAAGGTGGTGCAGTGCTGCCCTGGGGTAAGAGATCAGCGGAGCCAGCGACCATCAGTTTCAAAACCATACCCTGTACAATATTATGGAAAGCTTTTCTTTCATCATTTTGTAGGATATACACAAGAAAGGCACGTAGCAATTAGTTTTGTTCAGGGACAAAAAATTAGCTTATCCTTGTGTTGAAGCAAACAGGCTTTATGCTTTGAAAAGCTTATGAAGCAAAACAGAGGATGCTTTGAGTTAGAAACGTTCTGCGATCAAAAGGTTTAAAGAGTGCTAAGCTATTCTTGTGTGCATTGTAAGAATTGCTCTCTTCACCCAGGAGACACAGCAGTTCGAGAGGTTTTTGAAGAGACTGGCATCAAGTCAGAGTTCAAGTCCATCCTAAGCATAAGACAGCAACACCAGCACCCCGGAGCCTTTGGCAAGTCGGACATGTACATCATCTGCCGCCTGGAGCCCTCCTCCTTCAACATCAACTTCTGCCAGCAGGAGTGCCTGAGGTGTGAGTGGATGGACCTCGATGAGCTTGCCAGGACAAAGCACGCTACTGCCATCACCAGCAACGTAGCTAAGCTGTTACTTTACGGATACCGGGAAGGATTCGATAAGATTGATATAACCATGAGAGAGTTTCCAGCTGTTTACACAGGCCGGTTCTACAAACTATACCACAGGGAGCTGCCCGAGTCCTACAGAAACATGACATGATAGCAATAGATTTCACATTTCCTTATATTAATAATTTAGAATTTTTATTTTAAGAGTTATTTAGACCATATTAAAATTATTCATGGACCATTTGATTTTAGGATGAAAATCGATATTTATTCTCTAACAAGCTATAAAGATATAAGTTATTTTAAAAGGTAAATATTTCTGCACACGTGCATCAGATTAGTTTCCCTTTACTCTGTAAAGTGAATGTAAGGTAAATAAAATAGCTCTATATAGATCTCTAGCAGAAAACAGAAATGTTATTGATCCTGAAAATATATTTTCCAAGTAACTTTACCTCCACACACACTGGCACAATAGGTTTAAAGAGCAGTATAAAGACAGTATAAAACATTCATGTTTTAATCTTTCTGCAAAAGCAGCTAGTATCAGCAAATAATTGCTTCTATTTTTGCTAGCTTGGAGAGGCGCAGGAAACTCTACCTCAAAATGTAGTGTGGCGTATGTTCAGAATCTGCCATGGAAATCAGCTTTTAGCAGACATTGGAAGAAAAAGGATAGCTTTCTGTCCAGGTCCGGTTTTTGGTCCAGGCTTGTACTGTCCAGTTCTTTTCAGTGCCACATACCAATCCGAGTACTTCCGTGATCGGTAGGTGTTATAGTTATTAGATTCCAAGCGCTCAAAAAAGAAACATTCTTCTGTCGCACATTTCTAAAAGGGAAAAAGAAAAGGATTATTGGTATTTCATAGCAACAAATCAGGTGGTCTGATTCATGGGACTAACTTATCCAGAGAATAACTTAACAACACATCTGATTTTAAGAAATTTGTATTGTTTCATGTTTAAATTGAGATACAGTTATTGTTAAAATATTATTTAAAACACCTACAAAAAGAGTTTATAAACTATGATTCATTCGTCATCTTTAATAAAGACAAAGCAGATTCTAGTTTATTTCCACTGTGTACTTCTTTGTTCCTGTCTGAAATTTGGTCAGTTAAATGAAGAGCCCTATCCGTTGGCACTTACTGACAGATCCTGAATTACAAGCTTAGCACATTTTTGTTACCAGCACTCAGAAACAAACAGTAGCAAGCCTGCATGCATCTGTTCAAAGTTTTACTCGATTAATACATTTTAAAAACAATTTTAAAAAAAGATCAGACCTGGCAAACAGGTATATATTCCACACAGAAACCAAACGTACTCCACTCCTGTTTAGAAATACATCTACAGAATTATTCTACTTCTGGAAGTAGGTCTTCAAAAATTCCTCTACTTGGGCTAAATTAGCATGCCTTCACACTTACAAATAAAAGAAGGTGGTTCTTCTCTCAAGGGGTAGAAAATGAGCAGTCGGGCTCCTTACTACGGGATGTTACGGTTTCCCCCAGCTTACAAGGATTCAAGTGACTTTTGAACAAGTTGATGGAAAAGTAATTCACTGAGGTTTACTAAATACGTAGAAACCATTCCTGGCTCAGAAGGCCCCAAAACTGAAATTGGTTGGAGGCTGCGAGGCTGCTACAGGGAATTGCTACGTTTGCCTTCTCTTCCACTCTGCAGTTGGTCACCATCTGATAGAATACACTCAACTGCACGTAACCACTCAAAAAGCAAGCCTATTAACAAATACAGTGAGATACCTGCACATCTCTGCACGCAGCAGAAACCACTGCTCCCTAACAGTGAACATACTGAAGAGAGTCTTAATTGGCAAATGATCCCTTCGTATCAGTGAGATCATTTAAGAAAAGTACCATCTATTGCAAGAACTTAACTCACAAATATTCTTGGATAGTTATAACAGCCCAGGGGACTTAAAACCTAATGGTTTAGCTATGGCTAGTATTCGTGGCTGTTCCCAGTCAAGATAAAACAGGGAAGTTTAATCAGTGTTTAACTGCAGTTATCCCATAGCATACTGACAACAGCAAAAACCTCGTCAATGGATAACATTGCTCTAACAGTGAAAGCAGTGCCAAATTTCCCTGCAGAACCTACACTTTAAGCAAGAGAAATTTTCTCAAATAAAAAGATGGCTGAAGCCCAACACTGCAGTAACTTATTGGGGGAGCGAGGGAGGACGTTCTTTTCATATAAACCATCTGTCAGCCCATCAAGTCAGTCGTACTCGTTTGCCTTGAAAACGCTTCTGGGAGGGCTGGAGGAGGAGGAAAGCTAGCTGCAAAAATGAGAGCATGTAAAAGCCTGGAGAGAAAACGGGAAACGTGAGGAAATTCCCAAAATGAACAGGCTGCTTTTTGCTACAATCTAATGTTTATATTCATGAATGTATCAAGTATCCAACCAGAACTAAAAAGTGAGCTGGGAAGAACTAGGCTTCACAGAGAATGCATGAAAACATGCAAGAGTTAACTCCTTACGCATGCCAAGTTTCTGTTGCTACGAGCAATTAAGTCATTCAAATGCAGTCCATAATAAAGTGATCTGTCTCCAAACACGTGCCTTCAAATGTAAGTCTTGGCAATAAAGAAATAAAGCTATTCCAACCATTTTCAGATATGAATTTTGATCTCTAAGAAAAAGAACTTGCAAGAAAAATATATATATATATAATTTCTCATGCCTGTAAGTCACTATTTTAACATTTAAAGTAGCAGAAATCGAATAATTTTAATATGATTTCTATTTTAAATAATCTTTCTCAAGATAAATTATATTTTAATGCCTTTCGCTCTACCAGTGTGAAAACAGATGCATTAATCATCTCAAGCCACAGTGATCCAAGTCTGAAATG
Organism: Anser cygnoides; assembly: GCF_040182565.1. NCBI lineage: Eukaryota > Metazoa > Chordata > Aves > Anseriformes > Anatidae > Anser > Anser cygnoides. The sequence goes on along the minus strand of NC_089876.1, from coordinate 34,549,425 downwards.
GATTATAGCAGCCTTAGGAGGACTCAAACTGGGTAAGAAAAAGACGCACTTAGAACCAAACCAAACCAAAACTTTGAGCAGAGCTCAGTACAACTGCCCAAACTGGAACTTGAGTCAAAAAAAGAAGGGCTGGGGAGCACCTTGTTTTTGCCTCATCAACCCGGGGGTGCTTCTGGAAGCACCAAGACCAGAATCCCTATAAATACTCAGAAGCACTGAGACCGAATCCCTATAAATACCCTGTCATGCCCAGCTTCAACTGCCACTACCAAGGAAAACCACAGTGAATTTAAGCAGGCACTTTGCAGATTCAAGTGCAGACGAAAGGCAAATTTGCACACACCCCCCTGCGCACTAAGTCCTCAAAGTACACAACCAGAATTCAAAGAAATGCATCATGCTTATTTCACCTTCTTCATATTTCTCAAGTTTAAAAAGTAAAATAGATTCAACTTCCCAAATGCACATTCAGGCAGTTCATAGATGTTAGAACCAAAAAGGGTGAGAAAGAAAAAGAAAAAAGGAAAATGAAAAAGAAAAACATATTTTCTAGGGTTCATAAAGACAGTTTGCAAGGTGCCACGTGGTTCACTCTGGCCACTAAAGTCCTAATTTTTCCACAAAGCACACGTGACACAAGTGCCTTGCTGTAGTATGTCGCCACTGTAAATGTTTTGACACCAGAGCCAGCGTTTAGGTGACAAATGAAGGTCCGTGCTTCACGAGCCATGCGTCCCTCAGCGCTCACCAGAGGTGACAGGGAGGCAGGAGGCCCGCTGCCCAGCAGGACCGGGATGCCAGCCACCCCCTTTGTTAAACACGGCCACTGGCAAGCAGCTGGATACCCATGTTTACATTTTTAATGCATGCCGGCCCAGCAGAGCAAGGTTTCACAGCTCATCATGAAACACCCGAACTGTACAGCCCTTTATGACAGGGGTAGGCAAACGGAAAATACTGGGGCTGCCGCACGCAGCAGCGCTCCCAGCGAGGACTGCAGGGCCTCCCCTTCCGCCAGTAAATATTTTGTCTACTGCCAAGCAAGGCCTCCAGCCAAAAGAAGGCCGAGCGAGCAAATAATAAAGCCCTGGGCGCAGGAGTGTTCACCAGCAGCAGAGCTCCTCGCCCTGACTCGGCCGCGGCTGACATCGTGGCAGCCCAAAGGGGAGGCCGCTTCCTGCGGCAGGATTCCCCCTCCCTCCTTCACACAGGTTCGTTTTCAGCACAAACTGCATCTGCCTCGATATCGAACACTGTAGGCATTAACTGGTTGTGACGGTTCGGACGCTAATTAGGAATTAAAATTCCTCACGCTCGTTCCTTCTCAAAACTGAAACCAGAGGGAGGTTCTGGTAGCCTGGAACTACCAGAGCCGATGGATTAGAGAAAGGCTGTGATCAAATATACCCTTTAAAAGTATAAAAAGATGAGGAAATGAACACTGCTGTCACAATATTCCTGTGCCACATTCTTAATCCCTAGCATCAAAAGAGAAAATCTTCCCTTCGAGTCCCTTCAGTCTGACAAAGCCTGCCTGGTCACAGCTCAGCCACATAAACACTACGGATGGACTGGACAGGTCGCATAATTAAGCAACAAGCTACTTGTGAAATACAGAAGTCAGTCAAGATGACAATTCTTCCTTTCATGGGAAATTGATAAGTTTCTTCATAAAATGAAATAATTGAAAATGTTTGATTCCAGAAAGTGAAAATATTTCAATTGGAATAATTTAATGAAACTGCAAAGTCAAAATGAGATACAGTAGCCACATTAGAAGAGAAATGGTGCAATTTTTCCATTAAAAATCTCATTAAAAAACTGAATCTGTTAGCAAACACCACAAACCAGCTTAATTAAAAGTCTCATTCAACTCTCGAGACAAGAACATGACCCACCATGCAAGAAGTGATATGCTGCCTGTGCAATAAACCATTGTGCAAAATCGAACTAGGAACAAACCATGAAGACACATCGTGACGCAGTAATTACAAAGCCATCCAACTAGAAGAAAAACAAGCCCGAATAATAATTTTTCAAGTATTTATGAAGATGTCAGTATGTTTATAGAACAAGGATACTAGACAAATTGATCCTTGACACCAGAAAGTAATAAAAAAGAAGAAACAAGACAGACATTAAAAAGTGTTTACAGAAGAACAGCAAGCCCACCCCAAATTATAATTGATTGCTGGGTATTAAAAAGTTTGTTTCACGTAGCGGAAAGCTGGCTTCCACAACAAAGCAACACGCAAACACAGATAAAGAGAGCTTGCTATTATCCAAGTGCCAAATGTATCTGGGACAAGAGATTATCTGTTTTATCTGATGTTCAAGTCAGTGTGCAACTGCGCAATACCAAAGAGATTCTTAATCACAGCATCCCAAAATAACAGACCCTCGAAGATCGGCACACTGTTCGTTGTGCAAGGTCTCTGCAACATGTCAGTGTATGTGAACACAAAATTGAACAAGGAAGAAACATCGGCTTAGGCTAATGTTCTGATGATTAAAAATGTTACCAGATGAGAAAAAAAAAATACAAAGGAGGAAATGACCAGCAGTTTCATCACAGAAATTTGTGAAGGTTTCATAATGTTTAGGATTCTTCATTCCACAAACAAATGTACCTCTCAAATGTTCTCTTAATCTAAAAGTACACTACTGAAAATGACAGATGGAAAAGCACAGAATAGTACTTGAACGACTACTGGAATGGAGAACTAAATAGGTGTTTAGAAGTGAAAGGTCAATACTGTTTTAAAAGAAATAACCAAAGATTTCAGCAGATACAAACTCATGTGCACTGACGAGATCACCTCACCACAAAGATTTCCAGAATACGCTCTTACAAAGCTCTCACTGAAACACCACTCCACAAACTGAAAAAGAAATCCTGGCAATTATTAACAGTTCCATGAACATGTTTATAGGCAGAAAACAGTAGAGGCACAATTGGCCACAAAATGTTGGAAGGCATATTACAGAATTCCTCATGGAAAACATTGTCTGCACTTCAGAGAATAATCATGAAATTGCAGAAGTATTCAGTAGATGTGAAACACAGGCTGGATGAAGAACAAAATCTTCTTAGAGTAGAGAGTTTTCATCTACGAATAGCAAAAACAAAGAGCTGCAGGAAGCAATGTTTGCAGCAAATATGGCTCAAGTCATATTTGTTTCCAAAAGCAAACAAATAAAATGAAGAAAAAAAAAGTTCAAATGAGAAGCAGAACGTGGTAACTTTATGAGACTTTAAGAGAGTAATTCCAAGTGAAAGGCTCTCTTAGCCTCTGACATGACTCTCCATGACCTTACACAAGGTGTGCAGAAAAGCCACTGCATATAGCTGTAACAGAAGCATGTTCTACACAGCACAACCAAGAACCACTATGCAGCGGGAGGCTGCAAATCCCAAATATAAACACGCGTGACTGTTTGTAATTTTGCAAATGATGCTAAATGTCTATTTTGACCATTCGCTGCTGCTTGGGCTAAGGAGGGTGATTTGAACAGGAAGCCGAACGCCAGCACACCAGTGCCACAGGAAATTCCCAATTATCCTTAATTCAAGAATAGCTCTGTGGAGCACTACTCACATTTTCTTCAACTGAGCTGTCACACAATGTCCAAGTAAATAACACTGTAACTTGAAACAGGTTATTTAACTGTATTCCCAGGCATAAACAAAATCTGCTTCCAGGAGCAGGAGACGGTGCGCTACATGGCTGAGCAGCACACCAAGGCTCCAGCGCACATAAAGCTGTTGAAATGTTTTGTTTGCCTTCGGACTTATTGCACTTAGGGAGTGCCTGAGCTGAGAGGTAATTTCTGTAGCCCTTTGCAGGGAGAGCTGCAGTTCAGCTGGAATTAGTAATTGGCTTTATCATTAACACCCGTTCCTCATGTTGTCAGCTGGGACTCTCAGAACCCAAACGTGGCCATCTTCCAGATACAAAAGCATCGGGGTTAATTTAAAACTAAAATTCTAGTGGGACGCTCCACAGTGGTATTTCACTGGACACAAGCATTTAAAGTTTGTTTGTATTCAAAGCTATGAACATGCACAAGAGATTTACAGCGTCTGTGTCTCGTAAGCAAAATGACTGTAACTGCAGCTCTTAAAGCACGATTTAAAATCTAGCCCTAGGAGATCTTATTATCATTCAGATTCTGCTAAACACTGGCTTTAAAACACAGTTAAAAATTAATGTGATAGCAATAAAAAAGCATGGAGTTTAAACTGAAATTAGTCTCATTGGACTAGTTTTAATTAACTTATACTTTGCAAAAAATGTATTTTCTTGCCAATTCTCTAGTTTGGAGGTATGTGATCAAAAAAACTTGATTCTCCACAAAAAGTAAGATGAGAAAACAATTTATATAGATTACTACCAAACAACAAAAGTCAAAGTTTTTTAAAAATTGGCTTTACTTCAAAAGTCTTTATCATCACTTTATGTGAAAGTAAGTGGAAGATAAAAAAAATTACTTTGGAGGAAGCAAAGGGAGAGACTTTATTCTTTGTTCTCATCATTTCATTTCCTTCCCCAGGTGGTCACTATGATTCTTCTCTCTCAATGCCATTCCAGTTAAATCCTGCAGCGTGCTCTGCTGCTTGTAGGTGAGGGCAGAAACAGCCATCTTTTCCTAGGTCATAGTTCAATTAATTGACAAGTTTTGCAGAGCTAAATCCTCCTGATATGACACACACGCAGTAGCTCAGCAAGTCATGCTGCAGGAGAGGTTACTCAACACAGAGAGGAGGACCTCACCATGCGGATACAGAGATACATTCAGAAATGCTGCTTACCAGTGCCAGCAATCTGCCATCCTCCTTCATAGCCAGAAAGCGATTTGCACTTACACCTTTGATCGACACCACTCCTCTTTCTTCTGCTTGAAGTTGCAGTTTGACTGTGAACAAAAAAAAAAGGACAAAGTAAATTTTCATGTAAACAGTGATATTTCAGCACTTGACAGTGAAACCTATTACTTCCAGTTTAAAACCAGAGCAAGCCCAAGGTAGCAAGCAATCCTGCAGCAAGGTTAGCAAACTATCTATATCTAGCTTTCTGATCTCATTTTCTCAGAAAAAAAAAAAAGCCTATTACAAAGTAAGTAGTTATTGTCAAGTTGGCAACAGTAAGTTATTCTCCTATAATGCATTTGACATAAAAGCAATTAAGAAAAACCCCACAAAATTCCTTAAAGGACCTCTTATGGCACCATTAACTGCTTATAGACGGGAACTTTTCACGTTACTTTTCTTAAGGAGATATTTCTCAGTGTTTATAGAACAGCATCAGAGATGGGATGGATGCTGTAGGAATTCTGTATGGCCGGACCGTCAGTGCTTACAGGCACGAGTCCGTATGTGCCATGGTTAAGGCTTAGGGCCACTCAGGACCACACCCCCGCGGGAACTCACTAAATGTTCCAGCAGTACCTGACAGAAAAGTGTCAATTAGTTTACACTATGACATCCTACGGGTGGTTACGGTAAGAAAACAAAGAACTGCAGGTGTAAATGAGGACAGCAAAGACACAATAGTTGGTGTTATACAAATTAGGAACGTGAGAAGTGGACGCATTTAAATCAGTTATTTAAAAAAAACTCTGACCAGCCATTTCTTGAGAATCTGTAGGATGATACCCCCATAGCTTTTAGCTAGCGCCTATGAATCAGAACAAAATTTGAACTGATTTTTTTAGTCATGAGGCAAATCCAGTAGTTTAGACTGACACGCACACACTTTCCCCTTTGCCTGTGGCCTGTTTCAAGCTGTGACGATAAGCTTTCTTCCCTCCTTCTTCTTCCCTGACTGCTCACATCACTGCCCTCAGACCAGCAGACGCACCAAGCCTGTCAGTGGCTGGCAGAGCTGAACGCGAGCCAGAAGTTGCACGTACATTGCATTTCTGCCTCACTTTGACACACGCGTCTGTGACTGCATAGCTCCAAGTCCAGATTTTTCAACCATTAGCTACACAGGCCTGAGAATACAACAATACAAGAAACTACACTGAGTACCCCAGAGAAAAACACCAAGCATCTTCTACATGCCTCAGGTACTTGAGGCTCAAAAGCAGTCGAAAGGCTGTGCTGGAACTTCCATTTTTCTGGGGAGAGAACGGAGGGAAAGGAAGCCATGGGCACACTGTCCTAAACCTCACAGGAGGTACCGCTCTATTCCAACCATTTTAGAACATCTCCCCCTGAAAAACCTTACTTTGATTACTTAAAACATCTATTGAAAAGGGGAAAAGGCGCATACAGCAACTGCAGCAGGTACTCTGAGTGCTTGCAGCTTTACATGTGGTCCTGCCCCCTGCCCTCAAAGGAAAGCTAAGCCTGTTCCCCGCAGCTCCAGTCCATCGAGATAGCTTGCACAAGCAGCATGATTCAGTCAGATTTCTCCTACAAAACAAACATTTCAGAAACAGCAGAGCACAAATGGATTTCCCAAACTCCCTAGCTTTCCCTCTATTCTGGACAGCCACTACTTCCAGACCATACTGGAGCCACAAATCCTCCTAACAGCTAGAGGCACTCCCAGATAAATACAATTTCTCTGCACAATGCTGTGCTTTCATCCACACGCACTGAACAGGGATTTTTAAGAGCAACAGTACTCCCATAGCAGGAAGCACGCTCATTGCAACACAGGCATCCGAAACGAGGAATAGTTGAGGAACAGCTTCTCACCTTCTCGGGGCACGAAAAGAGAAAGGACACTTTTGCCAAAGAACTGCCACAGCTAAAGAAAGAAGCACCAGGGTGTTGCAAGCGGGTGCTGGCTGCGTCCCCGTCAGGTGTCAGAGTGAAGGATGTGACTCAGCTGGAGGGAGGCTGGCGGCATTTCCAAGCCAACGGGATTGGAACTTACTCGTTCCTCTGTTTTCATTCCAGAAATTATTTTGGGAATTAGTATTAATACTAATAATATGAAAAAAATTATCTTTGGAGATGCAATGCAGAGATCTGACCACGATAAAAGCCCAGAGGGAGGAAATGACAGCTATGCTCCGTTCACTCGGAAGCACTCAGCCACAGCCTTGCATCAGCCCGGGCTCGCTGCCGCGAGCCTGCAGCCCCTGGTCTGCTTCACCCGCGGGTCTGGTCTGCATGGCAAGGTTGTTTTTGTGGCTCAGCAGGGCAATTCTGATGGGCAGCATGGGTATACAAGCTTCATTCGCCTACCTGCTTTCAGGGAGGGTTACTGGTTCTCCTATGTGAAGATGCATTATTATAAAGCCTCACCTTTTAAGCTAGCAGTAAACATTTGAAATGATGGTAAATTTTGGAAGAACTCCTGGAGAGTCAGAGGGAGGTTGCTGCTTATTTGACTTTCTGGTCTGGGGGGGGACATGCTTTTTGCGGCCCAAGCGAAAGACTTCTTGTTTTATTTCTGCTTTTGCGAAAGACAGGACTGGAGCAATCCCAACTGTAAGAGTATCAGAAGATGAAACCTTCTGGATATCTGCTGCAACCCCTTTGTCAAGCTTTGTAATTATTCCATTTGATCTTTCTGTAGGTACGGGCAGACATAGGAGTCTCTAGTAAGCCCATTATTTTTTTATATAAAACTGAAGCCACACTAACACAAACGCTGCACTATAAAGAAGATAAAATGGTCTCTTACGAGCTACGTGCCTGCTGCCATTTTCTGCAAGAAAAAACAAAACAAACTCAGAATTCACTAATAACACTTCCGGGGAATACCGAAACCGCAGTCATAAAAAGGTGGTTGAAATGTTTCGTTTCACCCCAGAACGCCACATCCAACACACAGCTCTCCCCGTATCACTAGGCCCAGATCAGACTTGTGAACAGCTTCAAGAGCAGTCAGCGCAGCTCCCTGCCTGCCGGGGAACCAGAAGGTGGAGAAGTGCTTTGGCCAGGGACTGGGGGAATGGACTTCCGCGATGTGCCCAAGCACACAGCTTTCACCGCAGGCTTAACAAGAAACAGCTGTGTGAAATATCTGAAAAGCAGCATTAATTACTGGAGCATGGCTATATTACTCTTCGTGACTTTCTCTTGACAAAAGGAAAAAAAAAAAAAAGCTCAGTAACTCCTACAATTTCATACTGGGCCAGAAGTTCACATTCTGTAAAAACAAACATTTTAGAAGTTTGTAAGGTCTGTAAAAATATTTGCATAGCTCAGAGAAGCAAAAAGTGTTCTGCTTAAAAAAAAAAATATATTAAAATCCCGTAGAGTCAGAAATGCACTGCAATACTCATTAAATGCCCCAAAACCCTAACCAGTTTCTCTGGATTTCCCTTTCCAACTTGAAAAACACATGAATAAGCTGAGCCAAAGTAATACCTTAAATCTTCCAGGTTTCAGCGTTATTTTAAGGATTTATTAATGCAGCAGTGCTACGTTGATCTGGAGATGCCAAGACATAATACACGTTTGCTAATGAAATACGTTTTGACCACGCCATCAGCCCCAGAAGCAACTCTTTTAGGCTCAGCTAAATGCAACTTAGTGCAACAGAATGCTTGACACTGATGGTCTGCACCTCTTACAGCCCTAAGGTCACCAGCAGCAATGGTTCAGACATGAGCCATCATTTTAGACCCAGTCACAACGTTTGTCTCCAGCATACCTGAACCTCAAAACCAGCTGCATGAAGACCTTTAGAAACGATGGTGGGTAACGCTGAGACATGACAGCAATCACCCTACACCTTAAAACTGCAGTTACCAGCTGCCACGGCAGGGGAGATTTCTTTCCCCCTTGACAAAAAATAGATCAATTAAGGAATTTGCAACGCAAAGAAGTAGCACTGAGTGTTGTGAAACAGCGAACTGCCAAGTGGGGGCCCCAAAGGCACGTTTTCCCAGTTCTTTTTGCAGTCCTTTGGGAGGGCCCCCCTCCTGCACAGCATCACGTATCTGACTACTCACATCCGTAGCGCGCCCTTTAGTTTGCGAGGAATGCCAAGAGGTATCTTTGGGAAGATACAGAAAATTTTGTGTTAGAAAACATGAATGGAAGAAAGATGAAGTTAAGGCACTGCACTACAACAGATGAATTTGAAACCTTCTGCCACAACCTTGTTAAACTTGAAGCCAAGATTATAAAAGTATCCTCAATAAAACTCCTCTGAGCAGTTTCCTTGTTCCTGCGTTTAGCATAACCTCAACACTTTTACCTACACAAATGAACTGGCTAACAAACTGCCATGCGTGGATATAACAACACGGTCCATAATATTGCAGTGAAGATGCTTCCACAAGACAAGATGGCAAGCCCAGAAGAAGCCACAGTACTGCTCTCTGATAAACCAAACTGATAAAAGCACAAATAAATAAATAAAGCCTTGACATTGTATGACAGAAAGATAACTAGCCACAAAAAGACAAAATTAAAGTAATTGATAGATATTTATTACCTTTGGGACAGACTGCAGCAAACATGTCCTTAACCAGAAAGTTGTTTCTTACAGCAATACCTGGCCCAAAGCAAACAGTGTTGATAAACTTTCCAACTGTAGGGAAAAGAACTGTAAGAAGGTACACGATGAACAAATCTCTCCTTGCTCACCCTACAGGTGATCAGGAGATCCCTTCACACTGCTCTCCTTGGAGCCACGTTTTCCAATTCTCATGCGCCAAAGTAAACCCAGAGGTAGGGTGCCATAAGCTGGCCACAACCCTTCTGCAGTTACCTCACCCAGACAGCAGCAGCACTGCCAAGCCCCTGTAAGATCTTAAAAAGATCTTCAAGTGTTCATCACAGGGAAACATGCAAAGGAGATATTTTTTTTAGTTATGGGTCCAGAAATTTTTATTTCTCTATTTTTATTTTCTCTATTTATGTCTTTATATTTATTTCTCTATTTTTATTTTTGTATCTCCCAAGTTTTGCAAAAGGATTCCCATATAAAAAAACAAAAAATCTCAGTCTGTCATCCTCTGGAACTGCGAAGTGCTTTCCACAGGCAGACTGCATTCAAATCCCTTCTCCAGCTGCTCAGGGTGGTGCATCCCATTTCCAAAGTACGGCAATTCTGCACTTTATTGGCAGCTGAGCTGAGAGCTAACTGAGCCTGAGCTCTCCCACAGGGATCCACAGCAACCTCCGCATCTCGATGCAACAGACAAATGGAGAACGTAGGAGGGTGCTGTGGAAAGTGGTTGTAAACGTACATGAACAATAGCTGAGCCAAAACACAGGAATTCTAGGTCCTATGAAAATTCTGACCACATTCATTTTTGACAGGACATTTTTCCAGCGGGTCTGACTGGGAAAAAGGAGCCCTAACCCAGCACCCAGCTGTCTGACATGCACATCCGAGCCATCACTAAGGGCTTAGTGATGCCTTCTAGAGCTGTACGGGTAACCTCATCCTCAGAGCTGCCAGTACTGATTTTGATTTTGTTACATGACTCCTTGCTCATCATGCTATCTCCATCTCTATACAGCAGATTATGTAAGCAGCCATTAACAAGGAAAACACATCACTCTGGATGCGGCTTGAGCGCATTCCACAAGTATTAAAACAGGACAGAGGTGGGACGTTGTTAACACAGCCTCTGCGTGTTGTGAGAAGACAATATGTATACACTGATGTATATATACACAAATGATTATACAAGAAAAAAACTAAACTTTGTTTGTTTGTTTTGGCCAGCCTCCTTTCCATTACCACAGGAAATGTTCAGGTGCACTCTTCAACTAGTGACACTCAGGCAAAGGGATTCTCACTGGCATCTGAAAGATGTGAAAGACAGGAGGAGTTAGTGGCCTTTTTTTTTTTTTTTTTTTTTTTTTTTAATTCTAAGGCAATCCAAAGAGACCAAACCTCTTCAAGGCCACTCCCTGATGTGCATCTTCAGCAAGGTCAAGAATTTCCCCCCCCCACCCCCCAAGATCAGGCCCAGATCCCATAGCAAGTGATGTGTTACTGCCCTGCAACCAGCAAGCAGAGACTCCTGCAATTGTTTGTGTTATTAGCAGACCATGGACAAAAGATTATAATTGCACCTACGTGACCAAGGATGCATGGTCAGGGCAGATTGACAAGTTGCGGGTTAAACTGGCCAGTATATCTGAGAAAGGGTTGTAAATGGGCATTTATTTCACAATTACGAGAAGCTTTTCTAAGAATACGAAAGCTGAAAAGTGGTATTCAATAGCCCTGTGGTTGGCAGGGCTTCCATCACATCTCTGCACTAACTGCATCTTCCCCACACTTGCTTAAAGAGCTCAGAAAGAATTTCCAATTCAGTTCTGTGTAGTCCAGTAACGAGCTGCAGGGCGAAGTAGCACAACGCAGACAGAAAAGACGCTTGCAGATGTGGAGAATGCAGCAGCTGTGTACATTTTCCAAAAGGTCTTTTATTGTCCTGAGTGCCAGAACTGAAATGTTACGTGTAAGATGAAAGCTCTTAAAGTCCTTTTACGGGACTTCTCCTTCTCCCAACCCCACAAAGGTTCTGTAATGGCCCAGACCAAATAATACTGTACTGACTTAAATGATCCCAAATGGTCTCATTACTCTGCATCATGAAGGGGTCATCCAAAAAACTCCTTGAAAATCTGTTTGTTTAGAAGGTCTTGGCAAAATCTAGCAACCTAATAGTTCAGAAGGAGGGAGGGAGCTGCCCATTCTGGAAGTCACTCGCTGCTGAGCTAGAACCACCTTTCTCACGCATTCCCAGTCAGACGTGTGCTGGCAGCTGCGGCGGAGCAGTGCCGCCAGCCTCCTGCATCCCGAGCTCCTTGCCTGGGGCACGCACTGGGCGCCACGGCGTGTGCTGTTGTTTTGCTCAGAGCAGCTGCACTGGCTAAGATGCCACAGTATATCACAAAGGAAGAGGGAAAGCAAGGGTCACAGCAGGGAAAGAAAGGAACAGAAAAATGTTAGGAAAAAAAAAGAGAGATGTAAAGAGCAAACAGCAACGAGAAGGGGCAGGTAGGCATGCAGTACCTGAGGGTGCAGTACTGCAGCTCGAGGCAAAGCCCTGCACCTCAAGGAAGTGGGATTTGCGATGTGTTAGCCACAGGGATTCGTAACATCTCCTTTTTCCTACTGCTTCACAAGGAAATGGGAAATCTGCCTACTACACCAGGGCAACCCTAAAATAAAAGTATGCCAGGAGCTCCTGGCTTCGGTTACACTTGCACAGCAAATGAAGGTGTGATTAAAGCCTAAGCTACTCCTGCACTACAAATCAACCTAGCAGAGATCACTGCAGACTTGAGTGCAGGCATACCCGTGGCCTCACAGAACCGCACCAAATGCAGGTCCGACAGAACCTTATCTACCCCCACCTCCTCTGTCACTTCACGGTGAAAACCCTGCCACCACGTTTTCACTACAGCCAAACACACAAGCTAAACCCGAGCTCATGAGGGCTCACTGACATTTCCTGCAGTCACACCTCGTCCTGCTGCAAGACAAATTCATGGTGCCCCCCGCACACACACACGCAGAAGATAGTTTCATGCTCTGCAGAGTTTTCTCCCCACCCCAAAATGCTGCTCCCAGGGCTGGACCAGGCAACTGGGATGTCCGCTTCCAGCATGGCCACCCTTCCCTGGAGGACCCCAGACATCGCCCTCTGCCTGTCCCAGACACGAACATCAGGGTTATTGCACACATACAGCTCTCCTTATTCTGCCTCTCTCTCACTTGAGCTGCCTTCTCAACACAGGAGGAGAGGGAAGCTCCTTTCATGACTACATCACTACTAGCTCCCTGGGAGAAAGCGATAGGAAGGACAACGCTTCACCAAGGGGAAGCTGGGCCCCAAAACAATGGCCAGCTAATGCTCCAAGAGCTTATGTGCACATAGTGTACATCTCGAGAGCAAACACACAGTACCCAGATGCAGCAAGTAACAGAGCAGCTCAGGGACCCTGGAAAAAGAGGAGGAATCCAACACTGCCACAACCCTGTTTTCACTAGTATACAGCTGCTTTGTTTGAACTGCAAAGGTCATGAGCCAAACACCTCGCTCTCGGTTTACAAGAAGGGAGAGTTTCTGTACCCCCCAAAAAGCCCCAGGCTGCACGTCCCTGGATCAATGACTAGTATTACTGCAGCCTCTGCTGCTACGGAAAAGCTAAATCGAAGCCAAAGGCTCAGGGCCCATCTCCAACATATTTGCAGAGGCCCTGTAAGGAAAACCCTTCCACGAGGCCCCCGAACGACACCGCCGTGGTGAAGCTGTTGCGCCAGCCCCACGCCGGTTGTCCTCCTGCGGCTCAGAAAGGAACAGAGCAGCGACGATTCTGCTGCCTCGCTGCTGTGGCAGTGGTTCACCTTTGGAGGGAATAAATATCAGAAATGCGAAGAAGTTCAGAAAACAAGGAGCAAAATAGCAGTGGACGATGTGTGGCTAAATGCAACGCCCTCCCGCGTACTTGGTGGCAGAAGCTGCCGATTCCTTCGTGCTTGGCGCAGCTTCTATCCCCAGCCAGGTGCTCAAGCGAGGAGCAGTCGGGCATGCTTGCTCCACACCTAGCATCCTAAACCCTCCCAAACCCAAGGGCAGGTTCAAAGACACACGTGTACACACACACACACACACAGATTAATACCCCCCACTTTGGCATTTCCAGAGCCAGGCAAAACTGCCCTGTGGGTCAGATCCAAACCTCAGCCCACGTGCCGGTGATGCCCACTGAACCTTATTTCTAGGAATTAGAAACATCTTTGGCTGCATTTCTCCCATACGTAGCCTACAACCCTTTCTGACGTGCCTTTCTCACAGGCATATTAATGCCTTCCGCTGGCCGACAAGCTTTGCATACAAGGCATCCCCAGTCCGGAGACTGCAAACGTGAAAGCAATTCTCTGCTCGCTTTCATAGGGTGGTTGTAAAAGAACCCCGCCACGGGCAGAGCTGCTGAAGCAGATGCCGCCTAAACCCCCAAACACGTGTGCAGGGCAGACAGGAGAAACACGCGTAAACAGCAAGCGAGCCTCGGCAGAAGAGGCGGTCTTTTCAAAAACAAAAACCACAGAACAGCCACCAAAAAAACTCGAGCAAACGAAGTGTCACACCGAGAAACAGTGAGTCACGCTCCCGTACAAAGGCACATTTCTTCGCTTTCGCATGACAGCATCCCAAGTGTATCTTTTTCCTTTTTGCGAGCCAGAGGCATAAAACCACTTGCAGACAGACCTAAGGCCTTTAAAAACATCCACAACAAAAATATACACTCCTGAACTATGAGCACTCTGAAAAGTTCCGGTTACACTTAAGAGTAAATCCAAGGCTTTAAACGGAATAACAACTTGTGGAACTGGGTATCAAGCCCTTAAACCAGCCTACCACACAAAGCGGGCATTCACAGGCCTTAGGAGCTTTAATCAAAGCATTACAAATACTGAGCACAATGAAAATTATTTCCTTGTTCAGGTTCTCCATCTATTTTCATTCACACCCCACCTCCGATTCCCACAAATATCTGACTCTACCTAACCTATCACACTGGGAATCCTCCTCAGGAAACACCGATTACCAAACGCGCAGCATCCTCAAACGCTCCCTACAAACTTCAGGTAACAGATGGTAAAGTCATCCTGCAGAAGAATAATTTCAGAATAATGTGACACTTCTGGAGTTCCCATGTGCTGCTTACAAAACACAATTCGAGTATTTTGTGCTGCTGAGTCAAGTAAACAGCGATCGCTTGGCATTACATAAGGATTTCAAGTGCCAGCACTGCAAATGCACCATCTTATAAAGGTATTCTAAATACTTAGCTGCCACTGTTTGCAGTCTCCTTGTCACTGCAGATGAACTGAGTGCATCACTTCAAGTCAGGAGGTCAAAACCAAGCAGAAAAAATTGCCAGCTTTACCAAAGAACCATTACTGGGTACTGGTAATAAAGCCCAACCTCTAAGTACCAATGGCTTTACCCCAAATACTTGATGGAGAACAATGTTTTAGGGTTTCATTATCAAACCCATGAATGCACGTACACACGTTTTTTAGGACTTTTTCTGAAGGACCTGTTTTTAACAAGAACAAGGTAATTCTTCACGTTTCTTTAAACTGCTTTCTTTAAACTTTAAACTGTGAATTTAGCATTCACAAAAGTAAATGGTAAAATAACCACTTTCAGTCGTTCAGCTTTAAAGCAAAGCTGCTGTAACAGTCTAGCCCACGTAACATCACTGAGTAATGTCAGCAGATGCATATGGAACTTGTAGAATTTAAGCTCTTTATGCCTATCTTGTGTTCACTAAAGTCATGACAGCTATGAACTGTCTTCCACTTGCAGCAAAACAAACACACATAAAAGCAGTGACAAAATGAGGTGATGCAAAGAACATCACTCGGAAGACAGAGAAGGTAAAACACAGCACTTTTAAAAGGTATTTTTCAGTGCTCACATGCTCACACAGTAAGTATTCAGTAGCACACAGTATTTTAGGGATGTCAGAGCAGTGGACAACTGATTCAGATGAGATGAAAGGGAAAGGCTGTCACAGCAGCAGTATGAGACAGATACCTCATATGCAGCAGTATGAGATAGTACCTCATAGATATAACAAGCTTCAAGTGTTACAGATGGAAAGGAAAAGCTGGATTTCAAAAATGCCAAGAAGAATCATCAGCTGGATTTCAGGAGAGTCTGAAACAGTGGTAAAAGAGGAACTGCGTCATGCATTCAGGGTGCCAGGGACACAGCACAGCTGAAGGGAGGAGGAATAAACAACAAGCTGATAGATAAGGAGCTGAAAAGTTGCCCTTTGGAGCTATTTGCTCTGAATCCAGCCAAAAGGGTAAGAGACAGTTACCATGTTGGTTTTTGCACTTCCCCAGTCTCCAGTACCGATGAAAAGATGGCTTACCAGAATCAACTGCTGACTCTTCAATAAATATTTGTGAGAAGTCAAGTAAAAGCAATCAAAATCCACACACATGCACGCGGCATTTCACTGGTGCCTGTTCACCTAGTTTGCTGCAGGGACAATGCAAAGACAACGCTGAGCCCAGAGCCTTACTTCATCCTCCATCTATTTTATCCCTGTCCATCAGGCTGCGTACCCACCCTATGCTGGCATTTAAATAACGCACCCTCAGGGGAACAGCGCGGGCTGCACACCATGAGGCCAACAAAGGACAGCAGCTGTCAATCACTGCCAACCCAAAATAACAGCGAACCAGAGTCTTCACAGAAAGACTCATGACAAAGTCACTTCCCTGTCCTCCACTTCTTCCAAATAAAACCCCAGTGTGCACTGCTTATTCTGAACACCGTCATATCATACTGGAGGGGACACAAGCACTGTCCTGACGGGAGAAGAGAGACTTCACAATCTGCAGCCTGTAAGAACAGGCCTGCTCCGCTCACTGCTGCTTCAGCCAGCCCACTACCACTACTGTGTGGGTTTCAGTCTGTTTGCCGGTTTAAATCTCCACACAGCTCCTAACTTAACTGCAAAAAGCATGTCCCCAATGTATCCTATGGCTACAGGCACCACCAACAGCACCGTCTCACCTTGTGCCACACCAAGCCACCAGGCAGGCCTGATGTCTCTCCCTCCAAACAACTACATTTTCTTCTTGGTGATAAGTTAAAACTGCAAACACGGGACAGCACTGTAGACCACTTCAGCTTTTATTAATCTTCTAAGGACATGAACATTGTGGGCCTTTTCTTCCCCTCAATTTTCCCAAATAAACTACATTTCTGTCAGTAAAACGTCCATACGGATCCTGTAACCACTTGTAAAACCATGAAGTGAATCCTTCACATATACATATTGAGAGGCAAGGCCAGATGCATGTTTAGCTGTTCATCCCAATTGCTCCACTCAAGTTACTGAATGCCTATGGACTGAATCCACATGCTATTTCCCAGAAACTGCTCTGCCTGACACGTCTGTGCAGCAGGCTACCCTAAGAGACCTGCCAGCACAGATGACAGCCTCTCCCCATACATCTTCTATATGACCCTTGCTGCCTGCTTCTTCACACTAAAGTATGCTTTCGTTTTTGTATCCCTCTCTCTTAGGTATCCCTCTTAGGTGTTGATACCCATAGATATCAACAGGACTGTCCTAGGGAAGCATTGCACAAAACTACTCTACAGGTGCGAAATCTACATCCAGAAATATCAGTCAGTCCTGCTCTTCCCAGAGCTGTGGGCCCATGCAAACACTCACTGTAAAACAGTCCTAAAATGACTATTCTAACCTGAAACATAACAGAGGTGCAACCTCTGGCCTGCTGGTAAACTCGGTCGTAGAAGTGGTGCCAACTATAGCACAGCTGAAGCTGGGCAAGGGGAAAGGGAAGAGACCACCCCTTTTAGCAGCAGAGACTCCTTAAGTCAGCCAAAGTATCTAGCCAGAGGACCTCCTGGTCAAGTCAGCACTGACAGAGTAACAGGTGACGTTCAAATACAACACTGAGGAAGGAAAAAAAAGATTAAAATAAAAGCAAAAAGCAGAAATTTGAAATACCCAGGAGACTTGAGTACTTACTCCCCAGTATCCAGAATCACCAAGAAAAGATAGAGTCTGCCAAAAAAAAATGGTGCCAGTCTCAAGAGGTGCTACCGACATTTCCCCCAAGGCATACCACACAGCGGCCAAGATGCTGTGCCGCCTGCTTCCAGAGCCTCACCTATTTTGCCAGTACGTTTAGAGTGTTAAGGACACCCTTTATCAGGAAAAATAACCCCAGGACTACACCACACACAGGATGGCAAGAGGACTTGTTATTAATAAAACACACTGGTGCAAAAACTTTTCCATGGGGACACCGAGCATCATGGGCACCACACTGGTCAGCTGGAGAGCAGAAAGGAAAGATCTGAGAAACAGACTACAGGTATTTCAAGCTGTATCGCAGCTGATAGCTCTCCTTGCTTTTACAAAACACACCACCATGCAGGATTTTATAGCCAGGAGTATCAGGATTTTGTGACTTTCACATTACAGCTGGAATCCAGATGACTACCGTTTTATGAAACCTGCTCAAGTCTCATCAGAAAAGGTAAGCTACAAGCTCCGTAACACAGGAACATCACCCGACATCATATTGTTATTGCAAATGACTACAGAGTCTAGTTCCTAATTTGCCTTCTCCTTCAATCCTTAATATCTTTCCCCTTTGAATGACTCAAGAAATGTGGTTTTGAGCTCTAAAAGTCAAACATGAGTGATAATTTCATACAGGATCACTCAACCAGAAGTGTACCATGGTAGTTTGTGTAAAATGACCTCCACCCAGCTTTGTAGACATCATCTCATTTATACACTCGGACGAGCATATCAGCCTCTAGTCAGAATCTGACCCTACCCTGCATAAACAAAACAAATACATAAGATAATAATCCTGAAATGGCATCAGCACTCCGGACAGTCACCCTTTAGATATTTTTATTGAAAAGTCAGGAGGCAGCAGAAGAGGCAGGCAGGAACTCCAGTTTACCCACATATTGTCACAAAACAAAATACTGAAAAAGATAAATAATGTCAGCCACTTTATTTTGAAATGCACCGTCTTAAATGGATACTAATAAGAGTAAAGGTTATTTACTCCCAATCAGACTTGAAATGCAATCCCATTACAAGCTTCTGGGCTTCAAAAGTTGTGCCGTAAATATTTCAAATATCACTTAGTATAAATATCCAAATCAGAGATTTCATGCAACTATCTGCTTTTTCAGGAACAATAATTTGAGCATCCTCAGGATTCATTTTTTTTTTTTCCCAATTACACTACGGTTATATAGCTCATTCTGGTTTTAGTAGGTAATTATGCCAAACACGATGCTACAAACAGTCAAAAAGCTCCCCCATTTCTAGGGTTATACATCAGTAGTACAGCTGATCACCTCCCAAGTATTTTGAAACACACAGCCAGTGATCGGAGAAGAATGCTCCCAAGAGTGTTAAAAGAAAAAAGCAATGATCAGAATACAAATTTCACAAATCACAAGTTACGGATAGATTCACTGATTTAGTTCTGACTGCTTGAACGAATGAGGAAATACCAGAAAATATTTTTCTGGGGAATAAAAACAAAGAAAAAGGGAAAAAATACTGAGCTCAGGGAAAAAAAAACTTTCAAAGAAACTGTCTCATTACAAGTTTCACTTCAGCACGTTAACAGCCTTAAATGTGCTGAAACCACTGGATAATTACTTTTATAAACTGCTTGCCACATATGATGGCAAACTAAGGGACCTGGAAGTAGCTTACAAAACAAGATGTCAGTGAAAAGATGACGATTTAAAATTCAGATTGAAAGACTAATTAATTGAGGAATAATTAAATGGAATTCTGTCCCCCAAAACAGGGGTGGAGCAGGTCCCTGCCTTTCAGAAAATACAATAGGTGTACGTATTCTGTGGAAACTGAACAAGAAACTAGGGCATTCTTCCAGGCTTTTCCTGTGACTGTTAATTCAACTGCCCAAACCAATGCTAAATCTCTTCTTGCCCACTCAACTGCCTGTGCACTTGGCACTCCTCTTGCTTTTATTACGGAAGATGAACTTGAACACCTTTTAAAAAATCCTTGGTAATATACACCAAACTTGCATTAGGAAAAAAAAAAAGAGAAAAAAAACAAACAGCTTTTAATTCAATAACTGCAATTTTTGCTCTTGATCTAGTAAGTCAAAAGAAATCACATATAAAAATCACTACTAAAATACTTGACCTTCTGTAAAATGTTTTTCAACGTACCTCCACCACAAGATAAACTTTTTAGGACCAGCTGCAAAATTCTGAGCATTAGCCAAAAAAACAAACATTAGCAGCTGCTTGATCTCGTTTGCTTGATGAGCAATTCAAGAGTATGTAGCTCTATTTTATCAAGTTGACAAACATCCGAAAGTCTTCACTGTGTCTTCACCAAATATTATACTTGTGTAGCTGCAGAGTTTTTACCAAAAGCCTTAATATATCCACAGAAGGGGACCATAAAGATAGCTTTTGCAAAAATTTGCATTTCTGTGAGTACCTCCATAATTTGAGTGTATTCTGTCAGAATCCTACATATTATCTGCATTAGCCATTCATTATAGCTGCGTAATGGCTACGCATGAGTTGGACTGTTTTTTCTGTTAACATGAGTATTTAAGTACCTTAAGCACTCCCAATCTGTAAAGCCCGTAAGAACTTTTAAGGGCTAAATCCTGCCCTCTAGTGTACCCGTGGACAGCCGTGCCCTGGGAACCTTCCATGCTCCAACCAGCGTTATCCAACCCAGGCACAAAACAGGTAGGAGACAGGACAACTCCCTGCCTGCCTGGGGGCATGTCTCATTTGCCACACTCCATCTTCAGAGCGCACCCGCTACTCAACCACACACCTCTGGGGTAGGTAAAAGTTGCCCAATTTTGAGTAAGAGGATTAGCAGACGTGATGACAGATGAGGGAACATCCATCCCATCCCTTGGCAGCATGCTTGCCTCGGTGTGCCAAGCCAACGTAGGCAGTCTGTCCCTCATTTAATTATTTTACCTTGCAGTGCCGTGGAGAAAACATTATGCCAGTATTTCAATGACAAATAAAGTAAGCCAAAGACACACACAGGAAACATACTCCCAACTTTCCTGCATGCAGGCTCTGTGCTACCTCATTCCCTAGAGTCAACTACATCTGAGAGCCGGGAAGAATTTCTGTCTTGAATATGTCGCAAAGCATTAGTGTTTGGCACAACAGCTAAGGTCTGTGCAATAGATCAAAGGTAATGCAAAATAAGTCTGCTTTCAGAGAGACTTGGGTAGAAGCAATATATTCAGATGTTTAGATTTAGGGCCAGATTTTTAAAAAAAAAAAAAAAGTCAACTCTCACCTACCGATAGGATTTGGAACAGGATGCCCTGTTAATAGTTCTGGCCACGTCCATGGACACCAAAACAGGAGAGATCTTCTGAGTCCTAAATAACTTAAGCAGCTATATAAAACTCAGCATTGGGTACTGAACCATTACACTAAACCACTTAGCTCGTTTTCTTCCATTTGCATGATTTTCCAGTAAGTTTTGTATCTTCCTCACTAAGCTGCTATGCTCTAAAAGCATATACTTCAATATATTATTTTAAAAACCTTTAGAGCTTAACCATTTAAATGTTATGATGCAAATAACTCATAACATTAACAACTACTTACGAAAAGAACTTTCTTCAGAAGAAATTTTCCTGGACCAATATTACCCTATTTTACATTTTCTTGACATATTTTTGGAAAGGTAATTAGGTACTGAGCAGAAAGAAGGTATTTCAGACATTTGCAGGGTTGATAAAGCTCACGCTGCTGAATCCCTTCTGAGTGACTGACTGGAGCCTTGTCATCTCATTAACAAGTGGACGAAAATGGCTCAGGATTCCTTGGATGCCTTGTTTTATACTTGTCATGAAATAGAGCAGCTTGAGAAATTATGGAAATATACAAATGCCGACCATTCCTCAGCGAGGGAAACTGAAGGGAAACCAGCTGTGCTATGAGACATTTCATAAAATGTATGGCTAAGCGCTCCTTTCCCATTCCCCTTGCTTTCCCCCGTCACCAGCACTGCAGTCTCTTCAAGGCAAACACCTCCGGAGAGTTTCTGAAAGCCTTTCCAAGACGACTGGCTTCTTTGTACTTCTTCCACAATATAAACCAAAAGTTGTTGATCAACAACAAGACATGTTTCTTTGTTTTGCTTTACACAACAAAACCCTAAGGAAGTGCCTTCTGTTTTCTGTTTGTCTGAAACATACCTCTTTGGGGGAAAAAAACTCAACAGAAATCCCTCGGGTGTGTCCAAAGGGGCACTTCACTGATGTCACTGCGCAGCATGCATCTGATGTGGCAATATCGACCATCGCAGATGTATTGTCCTGCTCTTTCGCTGCGTGAATCATATGACTCCTCTCCTCCAGCACACAGGGCATAAACTTCCATTCCTCCGTTTCACTGACGACGCAATCATGAATAAACCCAAGTGAATGGGGTGAGTGTAAAACAGTCAAAACTCTTGATGCCAAGACATAAAACAGACTATATACTTCGAACAAGCTGTCCTTAGTGTTTGCGGCAGAACGGGGGAGGCAAAAAAGGACATGGATAATGGAAATTTGTTTACAGTATTAGACTTGGGTCTGAAACGTAGAGTCATTCACCTTCTAAAACAAGGGTTCCCTTTAAAAGTAAAAATGAGGACGTGCTAATCAAATGCTATTTTGTATAATTACTTTGTAATAGCAGTTACCACAAGAATCTCTCCTAACTGTCCTTTAACTAGTTTTCTAAACCAAATTCTCGGCACCCAATACATTTCTTTTTTTTCAAAATCATCTTATAAAACCTTTTATTTAAACCTAGAAAGCCTTCATGATTTGAGGTGTATATTTTCTTTGCTAATTTTTTTAAAGTCTTTTCACATTGTCTTAGATTTACGTCTTCTCTTTGCCATCTGTCATGCCAACGTGACCCGCCAGGAATACCACAAGATTTCAGAGGGACTTCCACAGAGCAGCGTTCACCAGATCAGAGTTCAACACTGTACAGATTTGTATTGAATGACGTACTTAAAACCAAGATGCTAGAGATGTGACCAACGTAATGTCGTAGCAACACGCCTCACTGACGTGCCAAGCACTAATTTCTCTGCTTCTGAGAACTGACTTCTTCCAGGAAAAAAAAAAAAAAAAGCTGTTTTCTGATAGCAAGGAAAGGAGGAGGGAGCGGGACTGTCCCCGAGCAAGTGTCCCTGCAAAGCCTGATGCCAGGGAAAAAAGGAGAGGAGCAGCTCACGTGTGGTGGCATTCCTGTGCACATAGGCAACTGTTGGAAGCAAGCCCCACCAGGTGGGAGAAGTGGCCAGCTGTACCGTGCTTACAAATCGTTCTTTTTAACAAGGCATTTTCTGCAGATGACCAGAGAGTGAAAAACTAAGGAGTACCTGAAGAGCGCCCAGTAGCTGACTTTCTGCAGAGCAGGGCAGAGGCCACATCAATTGTTAATTACTCAGGATTTCCTTTACCTGTTGCCACCATTCACTAAACAGGAAAAAGGGTAGGAAGAGAAAGGGGTTTCAAAAAGAGAGACAGGCATCCAATGAAAGAGGAAAAAATACAAATCAGCAGATAACAGTGAAGAAACAGAGAAGAAAAAGGTAGAGATACAAAATGGGAGTCAGAAAGAAATGACAGGGAAAAAAATAGAGGAAATCAGAGAAACTTAAAAGGGAAAGGCATAGGATGGAATCAGTAAGGTATTATCAATACCAGAAAGATTTTCAAACATAATTCCCTACTAGGAAAGCAGCATGAGAAGGCAGTTCAAAACTCTAGTATCGATAAGGCTAAATGGGAAAAGAAAACACACATTAGAAAGACTCAGGAACAAAAAACTAGAATTGTTCAGGCAGAACAATAAAAATAAAAGGGGGGGGGGGTGGGGGATGATGATCACGGTCAAGCCTTATGATGAAAAAGAACGACAACAACATTCAGGGCAGCTTGGCCCAGCCAGGGCAGCACAGAACAGCACGCAGGGCTACTGGCCTTTTTCACCACAAAAAGCAGAGCACTGTACAAGGTAAGCACCTGGGAGCACTGACAGCATCTGGAGACCTAGCTTCAGTCTCCCATGTACCCATGTCATCGGCTTGCTTTGTGTCAAATTTCCAGCAAATTCTCATAGCTACTTCTTGTGGTAAGAAGACCTGTTTTATAAACCAAACACACTTCTTTCCTCTAAGAATTTCCACATTTCCCAAATACAAAAAGGTAAATCAAGCTGAATATATTACTGTGTGCTTTCCGGCACAGACTTCATCCTGCGCAGTAACTGACCGGTACGCGTGAAGACCAGACCACTGGCTGGTATGTGGTACATTAATGCCTTGCTTTAGGCACCAACATTGGGAAAGTCCATGTGCAATAGTTTACAGCATTTTTTTTTTTTTTGGAAATAGATATATTTTGTTACTGTTCATGCAACATCAAGTAACACTTCCCTTTAAACCACTACCTGAGAGAGACAGAAATGCAAAACACGCTGGATGAAATCTGAAAGTTTCCTAGCTTTTCCTAAGAATATTAGTCAGACTAACAAGGGATTGTAACTTCCTCTGCATGTACTGTTCCATATATATCTTCATCCATCCCATCTTACGTAAAACAATTTTACCAAAGAGTCACAAAGTAAAATAGCCTCTGACTGAAGCCCAACCTAGCAATACTGTTATTTGGGAACAGTCTGTTGCAATACTTCTTTGGAATTGTACAAAAAGCTTTTTTTTTTCCTTTTTTTTTTTTCAGATGCGCAATGTTCTAACTGGAAAGGAATATGAAGAGTCTCAGAAACTTCTGCTGCCTTTTTATCCACCTCCACACATCATTCTCCTCCTCGTCTCTTGGAGTTTAGCCCCACCTGTGCATCTATTGCTCAGAGAACAGGTTGGAAACAGACCAAGAGTCACAGTAAGACATTTCACCTGCTCTTTAAGCCAAAAGCCCACAGGCAGGCCACTGCCTGGTCACGGCGCCCACCCTGTAAAATAACAAATTGTCTGAAAGCAGGAACTGCACTAAGACAATCAATCAGACAACTAAGCAGCAACCCCTTGCACCTGCTTTGAAGCCAACATGCATTTCAAAAACTTGATGTTACATCAACAAAAAAAGTCCGTGCTGAATGTTTTCAAGATACCCTGTGGCCTGCAAAAGGCATCTCCCTAACAGCCACCTGCCCCGTGCTTCCCTGCGAGACCACCTGCCAGGGAGCGGGCCGCGGGCAGCGCAGAAGCAGAGGCGAGCTCCGGGCACGGCCCCGCGGCCGCAGCGCCCGCTCAGCCCGCGGGCAGCCTGCCTTCCCTGCTCGGAGCCTCCTCCCCAAACACCAGGTGCCAGGGGACGAGGTGCTTCTGCCGGAATCCGCGGGGGTTAGCTGCGTTTTGCGCGTCCTTACGAAGGAGGCGCGAAGAACAAAGTCACGACACGCAGTGTTTTAAGCCCGAAGGGTGCCCCGAGTGCGAAGCGACGCTTACACCGCTGCTCCTCGGAGCGCGGCGAGAGTGGTCCTGCAGGAAGAACCGCACCTCCGCCCCACCCCGAGGCACCCAGCACGCTCCCCGCGGCAGGGCGGGGGAGGCGGGACCCCCGTGCCCACTGCACAGCCTCCAAAAGCACGGAGGCTCCCGGCTCCCGGCTCCCCAGCAGCCCCCCGGTCGGGGCGGCTCGGGCACGGGCACTCACTGTGCGGGTCGCTCTTCTCCCGGACGCCGTCCACCCTGCCGTCGGGGTTGATGCGGAGGAAGAAGCCGCCGTTCTTGCAGTACAGCCGCTTGGGGTCCTTGAAGTGCCCGGGGGGGAAGGCGCCGCCGCCGCCGTCGTCGGGCAGCGCCGGCAGCGTGGTGATGCTCCCGGCCGCCCCCGCCGCCATGCGCCGGGCCCCGGCGGCTCCCCGCCGGCCCGGGCGGCCTCGTCCCCTGCCGCGGCCGTCCAGCCTCGCCTCGCCGCCCGCCCCGAGAGCTGCGCAACGCCGCTGCCGGCCGGCCGGGACGCCCAGGGAGGCAGGGAGGAGGGCCCGGGCTTCCCCCGGCGTCGGCCCCGGCCCCGGCCCCGGGCCCGGCCGCCCCGCCCCGGGGAGGGGTGTCGCGGGGCCGGGGAGGGGCGGCGGGCGGCCTGGGGCCGGGGCCGGGCCGCTGAGGGCCCCCGGCACGGGGCAGGGGTTGGTGGGCCGCTGGGAGAGGCAGTGGCCTCGCTGGCTTCGATGGCAGCGTGACAGGACACGGGCCGAGCCGCGGAAGCCACCTGGGAGCCGCCGCCCCGCTCGGGGGCACTTACCGGGGCGAAGCTGGTTCCGTGCCCCTTCACCGGCAGAAAGCGGATCGAAAAGGGCAGCACGACAAAACCCTGGCACGGGCCCGCCAGCTGCCGGACCAGTGTTTCTACACCAACTGAGCACTTAGTTTGTAAAGCACGAACCCCTCGAGTGTGTGTTTTGTGCCTGAGGCTGGCACCACCACGGCACACACCTGGGAGGATGCAGAGCTTTGTTTCGAGACCCCTGCTTTGCACCCTCGGTCTCCTGTCCAGCAGCAGGGCAGTCCTGCTTGCACCTTGGCACGCTCTCCCACCTCTATGGCAGCACAGGCAGCCCTGGACAACGCCAACCCAGACAGCTACACCGGCCTTTTCATTGCACAGAGCCAACATACCGCAACCTGCGCTGGGAAACAAACACAAAAGCAACACCCGCTGTCCTGCACACGCCATTTGTAATGTTGTTTTTTTGCTAGCACGTATTTAAAGTAATTTCGTTGCTGGTCAGCTTCCTGTCCCAACTCTGACCCTTCGCAAGCCGTAAATCGTAATTCTTTACCAGAATTGGTGACAATTACGCTGCTTCCCACACCCTCACTCCAGAGGCTTAATCATGATGGATGGAGCGTGCAGAGCACGGCGCGTCCCAGCCCGGGGCTGGCACAGGTTCACCCCTGTGTCAGCCAGCCGCCCCTCGCAGCACCGCGGGCACAGCCAAGCATCACGCGCCTGCCCTCATTCTGTCCACGCGTGGGGATTTCAGCCCCATTGCTCATAGGCATCCCCCCTCTCCTTGTGTTCTCCAGGTCTTGCTTCTTGCTGCCTGTCTGCTTCTGACGCTTTCTGCCATTTCTCCCTGAAATCCAAATGTTATCACTGTACCTGAGAGTTTTAGATGGTCAAACCAATTGCAGAGATGCTCCTGGTTTCCTCCTGCTCTTCTTTTACAAGAGAAGCTGTAATCAGGACATTTTGTGTCCTTGCTCTATAAATTCTTCCCAAGTCCTTGTCTCTTTCTCAGAAGGGAGAGTTGTTCACACAGGTGAAGGGAAAGGGGAAAGAAACATTATTCTTAAGCCTGTAAGAAGTTCAAACAACCAGCCAACCAAACAAAAACCCAACCCAACAAAACCACTTTTCTAAAGTCTGAACATTCCTGGATTCACTTAGCCATTCCTGACACTCAGCCTCCACCTACACACAGAGCAGGCCTTTCATAGCCCTCACGCAGCTCTGAGCACTGCCCTGGGAAATCACATTTCAGCACCTCGTCGGCCAGCACTCCTTCGTTTGGCAAGAGGGACATCCCTGTACCCTGGAGCAGCGCTGCCTTGGCTGGCTGGAAGCCCAAATGCACATCTCACAAGACAGGGCCCTGATATTTTTCAGATTCTTCCGAGCCCTGGTCCCCGTGGTGGGGCCCAACCCAGTGGTGGCAGGATGGATTTTCTTTAATCAGCTCAAATTACCAAATTATCCTTTTAACAATTTGTGCAGCTGTAAGTGGCTACCAGTAAAATTACAGAGCTTAAGAGCTCTTTGGAAGCTTGTCACTGGACCTTCTATCTGTAGGGTCTCAAAATAAAAGACAAGCTAAACGGAAGATCATATTCTCTCAGGTATTTCCACTCACCTCAAGATCTGTCTCTCTTTTATATATTTTTTCATTTCACACTTTCTAATGGAGAACATACCAATTTTTATTTTCTCCATACTTATTTCTTCTGCACTCCAACCTTGCGATATGGTCATTAACATTTCTCTTAACATTGACTAAAACAATTTTGGCAGTAGCATTTTCCTTTCTTGTGGCCTCGATCACATTACCCCCACCACCACCCTTCCTCAACTCAGATCTTGTGCAGAATTACACCCATAGAGCTACTTCCCCTCCACCCAAGCCATTAATTATCCCTGTTTTCAACCCCATTCATTCTCATTCTCCTGGCCTGCTTAAAACATATTCCATGTTAGAATGCCTTGAACCCTACCTTCCTTCTACATTCCAAAATAAATCTTAAAAACCTATTCTGTAACCCGTTCCATTTATCTAAATTACCTACCTTTTTGTGTTTGCCTTGCATTGTTTCATATGCAGCTAGCTTTTTAATAGCTTACCCCTTAGAGAGACAAACCTGTTTTATCCGGTGCTGCCCTCATGGTTTTGGCTCATACGGAACACAAGGCACTTCATAAATGGGACAGACAGCCCATTCTGATGGTAGATAACCGTGGGCCATGTGTATGTCCAAACATTGCCTTTATTCAGTACACAATGCTTACATTTTCTTGAGACCCTCAATAGCATCATACTCAGAACACCTAAAAAAAAAAAAAAAAGAAAGAACAACTAAATTGTATTGTTAGCCTAGTTACAGAAAAAAAAAAGAAGAGTAATTTTTGAGGTATTTCAAATGGGGGGTAACAAACTCCATCACTTTTATTGCTCTAGTTTTTAATTTTTAATCCGAAGTGCAAGACTCACGTCTACAACTTTCCCAGACTTTCCAGCAGATCCTGTCATACCACAGCCCTAAGAAATTTCAATCCTCTTTCATGGAAGTTGCTTCAGCCACGTGTCCTTCAGCCTGCTAGGACTGTGTCCCCACAGAAACCCACACAAGATGGTGTTTGAAAGGCACGGTAAATTAACCTGCAGAAGACCTGATTTACCATGGAATTAAAATAATTAAAAATAAGCCCACCCTGATTTTTGAAAAGAGAGTTAAAACTCCTGGAAAGCAAAGGCACAGATGAACACCTCCGCTCATCTATGTTCCCCCCACTAAGACATAACATCAGGTGGTTTGTGTCAACACAGCAGGCAGGAAATGCTTCCAGGTATTAGAAAAGGAGCACCAGCCCCAGGCTGTCAGTCCATCACAGCAGTTCCCGGCTCTCTGGGTTTCTTGGCTTCACAATCCCTCTCTTTGGTACACATCCAAGTAACGATTAGCCAAAAGGAGCAAGATAAGCTGTGTCTCCTTTGAAATTTTCCTGTGTTGTCTAGCACTCAGCCAGCAGTGGAAAAACTCCCTCTCACTTTGCTGGCACTACCAAAGCTGAATGCCGCCCACTCAGGCATTCGTTTGTCAAAGGCAACAGCCCTCCAGAGCTTGCCACTCATGGCCAAATCTTCTGTAAGCAACCTCGACTTCAGTGTTACGCTAGGTTTATAGGACTGGAGGAGCTGCCAGACCCCCAGTAACACCGCAGCAGGTCTTGTTCGGAGCAGGTGGTAGCCTACACATTGTCTGGGCTTGTGCAGTGCCTCCGTTTGGATGAGCCTCATGCTCTCCAATCATCAATATACGTCAGTGCTACACAACACACCCTCTCCTGAATCTCAAGAATGCTGTGATAAGAAATCTTACATCCAGATGAGATATAGCTGGATTTCTCTGGTCACAGTTCTTTTAATTCAGTCTCTCTTCATTATTCCTTAGCATTAAGTAACGCTGTTTTTTCCTCCAAATAGCCCTGAGGGAAGAGGAGCTTGCAAAGTGAGAGAACGGCATTTTGTAGTTTGGGTGTTGTGTGAAGAAAAAAGTTGTGTTAAGATCAGAAAGGGGAAAGAGCACTCAGGCTCCCTCACTTGCTCTCTTGTTCCTTCCCTCTCCCTCCCTCTCACTGTCACCCTACTTCTTCTTCTCTACAGTTCTCTGCTCCCGATGTCTCCCCTAGCTTAGAAAAAAAAAGACAAAATGTGTGGTGTGGATGGCCCCTGAGTAAATCCACCGGAGTGCTCCCTGTAAGCGGAAGATAGCCTTAATGTGAGAGAATGGCTTCGTTCAGGCAGTCCAGACAGATACCTGGATAGGAGAAATACAGTAACTGCCTTCATCTTCTAGTGAATTGTTCATGCTTAAAGTAACACACATGGGAAAAAAAAATACTTCTTAAATATAATTATTTCCTTCAAAGTCTGAGCATGTGTTTAAGAATTCAGTAGCAACTTATTCCCCAGAGTGCTTAACTCTTTCACCATCAACAGCTGATAGTTATTTTCTGGGTCAACATCCCCATTCTCAGGAACTTAACCGCATGCTTCATCTGCTTTGTATGATGGAAGCATATAGCCACAAGTGTCTTTACAACAGACTGAATTTTTCTTCTATGCACTAATTACAGCAGCAAGCAGCCTCATTTTTTGCTCGCCTACTTTTGTAAGTGCAGATTATGACAAAAAGTTACTGTATTTTAAGTATTAATGCATATTATTAATTGCCTGAGAAAGTCCTCATGCACAGCCACTTTTTTCTTCTATGCATGTTCAGTATCTCATTTTCATTTCTGAAGATTTTATGGCACTATCCATCAATATTTGTTTATAAACAGAGGCTTATATCTTCCCTTTTCATCTTCTTTTCTGATACAAACAACAGAAAGAATTCATACATCCTTTCTATTACAAACCTCTTACTGTCTCTGTTCCAGTTCAGAAGAGTACTTCAGAAGAATAAAGCACCAGTGGGCACTTTGTCTTTCTAAAGTAATGATTTCTGAATATATGCTTACTCCAAATATGACCACAGACGGCCAGAGCTTTGTTTTGGGCTGTCTTTACAAATGGTTGATGTTGGAAACACGACAGGCCAGGATGGCTGAAGATAAGAGGACTAACAAACCGATGAGGCTTAAATTGGAAGTAAATCAAGTTTGTTATGGTCCAAAATGATTGCACTTGGAAAAAGAACTAGACTGTCTAGAAGCACTGACAGCTGTTGCAGATGTAAGAGATATAGTAGTGACCTCAACTTATGAGAAATAAGAAATAATGTTCTAAGTAGAAATATTATGGAGGTTAGAGTTCAGAATTAGTACAATCACCATTCTAATGTACATATAAACACGTGCATTCTTACTCTTTCTCTGTATCCACATTACATATAGCAATCAACATAAGAACATACACATCAGCAAAATTACTCTGGACTAAGAAAATAAACAATGTCAATATAAAGTCAAGATTGAAACTACATAGGAAAAAAAATACAGTTTTAAAAAATACCCTGAAATCAAACATGATGGCCTCAAAGAATTTGAGTTAATGTTGGATTTCAAGGAAATCCAAATTTATTACTGTGAGATACTCCTGAATGGGAACAATCATAAAAACACCTCTTTCTCGCAGGACTGCATTACAACCATAAGATCATCATTTATGTATCACTCCTAACCCGATGCCACTGGAAGGTCAGTGGCTGAAAGGTCTCTGGTCCCGCTGTCCTACCTCCAGGACAGTGGTGCCCCAGCATGGGCTATGGGTGAAGGCAGTTTAAAGACCTTTACATTAAGTTAGTAGTCCTGCGAGTTGTCCCAAAGAAACTTATCTCTGCTTATGACTCAGACGTGTTTTAGCTTCATTCTATCACTACAGGGCAGAGAAGCTGCTTGCTGCACTGAAATGCTTGGAGCCATAAGACATTATAGGGAGATCTTTTTCTCTATAGCAGGGGAAAATCAGTGCTTGTAAGGCAAGTACAGAAATACAGCAACTGTCTGGGCTTTTGCTTGTTTCTGCATTTAAGAAACACATTTGAATAAAACATACAAACATTTAAGAAGTGGATCTTCACATAAACACAGAACAGTTGAGGTTGGAAAAGACCTCTGGAGGTCATCTGGTCCAACCACGCTGCTCAAGCAGGACCACCTAGAGCCCGTTGCAACAATTGGACCATACTTGGGACCATTGTAAGGATTTTCACTATAAAGATTTCCACACCAACTATAGACTACTCTGAGAAAATGTCTACCTCATAGTGTCATACTGCCCAGCAAGTGATCAGGAAATAGTGGAAAATCTACTGCAAATTCTTTTTCCCCTTTTAACTGAGGTTCCTGTCTTGTAAGGTTCATAAAACTCAAAAATTCCATCTGGGCTAATTATGCAGAATGCCAAGTTATCTACAGGATATAAAAATATAGGTGGAGGTGGGGAAAATATTCTTTCCATTCACTGGTATGTTATAGGAGAAAATCAAACTAAATTAACAGAGGAATACAGCAAAGACAGACTATTCCCAAGGAACAGGAGTTACCACATTATGCAGCTTTCATCATTTCACATTTGAGGGCAAGGAGAGATGAGATCAGCGATATGTTACAAAATAATAAATGTTATTTTACTGTATCATGGATTTAGTTTCTACCAGTTGTTCAACTGAAATCTTGCTCTGCATTATTACTGTAGAACTTATTAGCTGGCAGGTAGAAAATAGCAAGAATAAAGAAAACAAAACCCCAAATCACTCTCTTGGTAACAATCTGTACTAGCTGATAGTATTCCAGAAGGAATGTCACAACAGCTTTCCAGTTTGTTTTCTCTTTGTTTCAGGACTGTTTCCATGGATCCCCAAACCTAGGCCCCTGTGAAGGGCTCCCCAGAGCATAATGCCATGTAGCAGCAGGTCACAGACCAAGCATCACATGCAGAACACAAACACAGCTCCAGCAGCACTGTCAACACATTAAAACTATTGCAAATACAGTTCAGAATACTAGCATACTAGTACGTGTGGAAAGAGAGACAGGCCCTGGAAATACTCTTAGAAGTGCAAAGAAATTATGCAGTCTCTTGTGCTGCATTAGCTTTTAGTTCTAGCAAGGGAGACCTATTCTGAACGAATTTGAGGAAGCATTAGTGCTGGGGTGGACATAAGAATTACCATTTCACCACACCCCAATTCATCCAGCCATGCAATAGCAATCTTAGGTGAAGAGCTTTCTGGAATTCTCCCTTCTCCTTGCTATAAAATCATTCCTATACATCTGTATGTATACCTCTACTGCACATGAACCTACACCTCTTACAATATCTGAAGTTACAAGTACTGTACGAGCAACTTAAGCCAACTGGCTCTTGTGAAATCTTGTTTGTTTCTTGGAGAGACACTCACAGCATTTCTTCGTGGCAGCTTAAAAAACTGTAATCTTCTGTCCACATGCCAAAACAGAATTTGTTATCTGCCAAAAAAATGACTTTCCCAATACTGTCCAGGCTATTATCTCAAACCTGACCCACAATAATTAACTTCCAAGCATCTGGGAGGTTAAATTGCTCAGTGATCTCTCCTCTTGTATTCAGAAGTGATAGGTATTACATGAGAATCACTATTTACGTTACATTCATTTTTCCCTCGGGAAATATTAGAGAATGAATTGAGCTTTACTGAATGCAATCTTCCATCAAACACTTGATGGAAAACTTGTGAAAATATGGCTATCTTTGAAAGCAGCCTGAAAAAAGAGGTTTAAACTTTGCTACATAGTTCTTATCCCAGTGATAGTAAATAGATGTGCAAATGGATTGTCCTTCTTCAAATCAAAGGGCCTAATTGAATACCCTGTAAAGATTCTGCTACTTACAGACACAGCAGATAATCTGGGAAGTGGCAGGAGAAGGACCTCCTCCTACTTTACTGGTTTTATGTTGTTTTTCCTCTGTAGAAGCTGTATTACCTGCTCGAAGAACCACCAGTGAATGCTAAACAGGAAGTTTGCTCCAACATTACTGTGGCCAGCTACCAGCTCTGCCTTGTTCAGCTGCCAGCCATGAATTCCATTCATTTCTTACTTCGGATGGCATTTGGGAAAACGCTGCAGATCTCTGTAATGCTGTAAATACAAGCAAGAAAACCTAGCCCTACCTTTAAAAGAACACTGAAGGTGCAAACTCCATGCAACAAAGACTCAGGGGTGAAAAGTAGGAATTACAGGTGCCACTACCACTCTGAATCTTTTATCTGAAGCCTGGTCTGTTAATGTTGGTAATCTGCCTCAACCTAAACTCACAAGTTCTCTACTGACACCCTCAGTGAGTTATCAGCTGATAATGCAGAGAAAGCTAGGCCCGCTGGCTTCGCCACAGATTACTCTATGACATTAAAAGGTTGTCCCCCGCTGTAGTGAGCAACAGTAGCGGGGGTCAGCATACGCGTGTCAGCAGTGTATTTCAGAGTCTTTCGACAGCAGATGAATGGAAAGGCTCTGTAATCCTCCCGGGACCCAAGAATGAAAACTACAAGGACACTGAAATAGGCACAGACATGTCTTCCTTTCTCTTCTTTGATCCACCCTCCACCCCCAGCCTGTCTCATCTCCTCATCCTTTGTCCCCACCCTGTTCCTTTCCCATCCTCTGATTTCAGTCGCAGGTTTCTAGCCTGTTTCTAAATCTTTCCTCAGCAACTCATGCCAAGCTCTGTCCTCTGGATTACTTTTCACTTGTATCTCACCATGGCTCCCAGCCATCTGCTCCACAGCTAGGTTTCCTTTCCCCACTTCTTAATTTCTGCCTCTGTTCTTGAAGTTCAAAGCCCATTTCTCTCTCTCCAACCAATCCTCACAACTCTATAGCTTACTTGTTTCCACAGAGTTTTTCCCTTTCCTTTCCTCTAGCACTTTTCCTCCTCCCAGTAGCTCCCAACTCCCCATTTCACTCTCCTTGCACGTTGGAAGCCTCCAGTCCCATCAGATTGTACATCACCGTCACGCTGGTGTACCTGCCTACATACATTGGGTAACACTGGAGCTTCCAACCAGCTCTGCTGGGAGCCCTGCTCCTCAGGCCACCTTCAGCCCTTCTCCCCCAGCACAAGCCAGCCCTGGGCACCAGACACCACTCCACACCATCAGATCACTTTGGGTCCTGCCGTCCCCAGAATGTGAAGGAGGGGTTCAGAGGAAAAGGGAGGCTGGTTTGGCCTGCCTGATATCTCCCTTTCAACTATTTTCCAACTCTTCAGTTCTAGACAAGGCTGTTCTGAAGCATCTGTACCAGTTTAATATATATATATATATATATGTGTGTGTGTATATATATATATTAATTAAAAAAATCAGTCACAAGGCTTCCTCTAAAATTTTGTGGAACTAGATGAAATTTTAACTGTTCAGTTTCAAGTTTGCCTGAACTCCAGTCTGACAAAAAGGCAACAAAACTGAAATATTTTTTAAAACACATCTCTTATTACAAAACTCTTTCTTCTTTTAAGAAATTAAGATACTATTGCACAGAATTCCTCAGCAACTGCAACCAACCACAAGCTAGTGTGTAATCCAGGAGTGCTTCACTGCAAGGAAAAAATAACAAAAACACATTTGGCTAACTTTACTGCCATAAATATGAAGGGCTTTAATTCTGACTAATCACACACCTTGAGTCATTTCACTGTAGTCAACAAGTACCTTGTAAAAACAACAACAAAAATCAGTAAGCAAATAATGGTAAAATCCTTTCGTTAAGACCAACAAGTTAAATTCAAGTGAGTATATTAATTAATTAAATGAAATCAAGGTAGTCATCTAGCATTTTTAGTTCATATGTTTGCATACATACATTATACATGCAAGGATACATACAGATGAGTACTCGAGTCTTTTTTTGTAAAATTTACTGGGCATCTTGGCCAAGAAGAATGATGGATTTTAACTGTTATTTCCATTCATAATTGAACTGCAGTTTCTCAAAAACATAATCTCAGAGTTTTTACATTAAAATAACAGCAGTTTATGAATCAATTTACAGGCTTTGTCATCTGCTGATTCACTTATTTTAGAAGACCAAGTCAATATTGATGATTCCTTTAATTGTGTTACACATACTTTATGTCAGTTTCTCCTAGTATGAAGTAGGGCTTTTTGTTTATTAATTTCTCATCCATTGTTGCATTTCATACTGTTGTTGTTGGAATGCCAACAAATAAGGACACTCACCTCCGAGGTATTAGTCTCTTCTTATGACATCAGTGTGTAGGCTGTACAAAATCGAGGGATGTTAGTCACTCACACCATCTGTGTGGGCCTGCAGAAAGGAAGATGTAATCTCTCATATGGTGAGTTTTATACAAAACAGCAACAATCCATATTCAGCTGCGCAGATGAAATGGATCCCTGGAGGAACTCCAGTCTGCCAGAGTGTGTGCTTGTGCCTGTCAGCTGTTGGGGGTAAACTTTTTAAAACGCAATGACAGAAAACCTTTTGTTTGTCCAGAAAATAAATTTGAGGGTGGTCGCAGTCAGTTTCACAGACTACAATTAGTCAAACACAGTTAGTCAAACTGTGTTGGTATTAAGTTGCATTTTAAAATTTCAGAGCCAACATCCTTTCTCATTTCTACTGACATAAGAAAATTTGCTCTGGAGTGATTTGAATAAAAGAAAGAAGAAAGTGATGAAATCATTTCTTCATTCTTTTTAGATATTTACTTCCCACAGTTTGAGGTTTTGTCTTCCCTAGCCTCTCTGAAGCTACCATCGTGCTGTTCCTCAAAGTGGGGAAAGCTGCGTCTACCACACAAAGGAAAAGTCTAAATGTATTGTTAGCAGGTCTATAAAAGTCTCCCTGCATAGCTGCATGCAGAAGGAGGAACAGGACATGCACAGCATATATCCCCAGGCCACCTCACCTATTTGTTTAGAATTTATGATAACATTCTTTTTTTTTTTTTTTTTTTTTTTTTTTTAACTCATGCACTTCAAATAGCGCCTCTGGAAATCTAGAAAGCATGATTAGTCACTGAACAATGGGTCTTCCTTCTTCCTTATGTTGTTAGCTACACTTTTGCCATTTTTTTTAACATAAAAAACTCTGATATTTATTTTCAGATTAAGAATAAAATCTTGTGTCCAAATTTATTACTAAACAGAGTTATTTTCAATCTTAGGAGATAATTATAATTAAATTTACTTCATAGGAATTGTTAGCTTGATTACAAGACTCTTTAAGTCATTTCCTGTCACTCTTCCTTAAACTCTTACATTCAACATCCTTGAGCATAACTTTCAAAAGAAATTATTTGGGAGAATCTCCATTTTGCCTACCATTCCCAAATGCCAACTCCCATGTTACCTAAATTAAGCATCAATAAAGCATTTCAGCACTCTAAAACTGGAGACAACTTGAGCCTCAATCCAAATCCTTTAAAACTGTACTGGACTCTTTCGATTGATCACAATTGGTTTTAGGACATTTCAGACTTCTCACTAGAAGTCCCGGACCTATACATCACATCATGTATGTGAAATAGCTTAGTTCTGGGTCGGCAAGGACAGTAATGTAAATACAGGACAGAAATACTGATTAAATGATTTGCATAAAAGAATTATAGTCAGCATAATTAGTAGCTTTATCCAGTCATTTTTAAAGCAATTATACTTAGCAGATGGAAGTAATTTTTCTGAAGGAGAAAAGGAGGCCCCTGAAATTTCACGAAGGGGTGAGCAAACAATCCTTAGCTGCCACATGTCCAAAATGCAACATTCTTCAACCTAGTGTTCTGGGAAAAAAAGCTGTGTGTTACTACATCATATGTTAGGAGGTGACAAAGATGAATAGTTTTGATTGTTAAAATTAATAAAGCGGGCTACCCTTGTTCTTTTATTCACATACAATATAAATCAGCAACAAATAGTCTCTATTTTTATTGCAGTCTCTTTATGTCAACTTTTTGTAATGTCTATTAAAAAAAATTAGCATGTATTGTGATGTTTGAATTACTACCATGTGGGATAATTGGAAACATAATTATAGTACCTCTCCGACACAAGGCTTTTTTTCCAGTATGGTTACACGCAAGAAAGGCAGATCATGCTGTAAGCAATGAGAAGAAAATACTGGAACAAACTGTAAGCAATTAGCTTAGTTAACTATATGGAATTGGCCAGAATTCAAATGTGGTACAAATAAGTATGAAAAAAGGAGCTGCATTTGCTCACCTCATGTCTGAATTTGATCTGTTTGCCTTAGCATAGAAAAGCAGTAGTAGTTTGAGTAATTTAGCTGTAATCCTTGCTCTGTCAAAGTTAACTAGACTGTCAGTGACTTCAACCTGAAGAAGATCAATCTCAGAATAGTTAAGAATTTTCCCACTTTTAAAAGCATTATCTTCAATACATTATAAAGTAGATGCAGGGCATAGAGATCTGATCCCAACTGCCTTTTAAAGAAAAACATCCATCAGATCTTTGCTATGAAACTTGGGTGGAATCAGGATTAAGGTTCTAGGCCACAACAAAAAATTACATGTAATAAAGGAACACCGCACCATTCCAGATGAACAGAAGAAAATTCTACTATAGCATACTTCTGTGTTTTAAGACAGATCAAATCTTGTTGAAAAAAATCTTTATAGATGTGCAGTAATGTAAAACAACATTAAGAATAAGCACAACTCAAAGGAGAGTTACACATAGCAAATGAACGATGATCATAATGAAATGCATGAGACATGCTTTCACTCACTGGAACACATTTTATGATTTTCTAATCTATCTATTCTCACTAGGAATCACTGCACATAAAAAGTGCATGGCTCAAAACCAGAAAAACTCATAAATTACTTTTTAAGGCACAGAGTTTGTGAGAATGAAAAAAGGAATATTTTTCTTAGACATTGTACCTGTTGCTGGCCCCTTCTGAGGATACAGCTGCCTTTTGCGTGGCAGTTGTAGCATTCAGTGGGTTAGGGTAGAGATACAGCCATAACAACTTTCTTTCCATCTCCCTTTGGCGCGTGGTTACCCTTGTTAATTCCCAGTTCCTAAGGGTTAGGAATAGACGAGACTTTTGATTGCAGGGACTATAGTCACAGCCCATGGAAAGTAGAAGCAAGCAGAAGTCATTTGGTACACCCAATTCCCTGCCCAGGCCAGAGACACATCATTTTTTCAGATGAGACGCAACCCGGCATTCCACAAAACAAAAACAACAACAAAAAAACGTTAAGCCTATGACACAATGGAGGAAAGAGGTTAGTGCTGAGGGCAAATTCCAAATATTTCAGCATGTTTTCCTGGATCGTCTCTTACGTAAGCCACAAAATCCAGTCTCACAACAGCCTGCTGAGAGCAGAGGGGAGTGGGCTGGGAGCTCACTGACAATACCAGGCACATGTGCGCATACACACAGCCACCGCACGCACAAGGCAACAACAATTATCTAGTCCACTGCAAATGTCAGCCAATTTATGTAATATCCTTTTACTCAGCATTTCGTATTCACTTAAGGGTGAAAAATCTCAATAAACTGTCTCGGGGGCATTGAAAGTGGGGGAAATTATTTGGATTCAAGTCCTTCTCTGATCATTGCTGCTGCTGGCTGCTTGATAGCCTATACATTACTTCAGTCAAACAACCAGTGAACAAGCAGGCATTTATTTCATAAGATTCACCGATGCAATTGGTGTTAACATGCTCTAATTGTTATTAACAACAGCTGAGCAGCTGTCATTTTAAGTTGACTAAGCACAATGGCTCTGGGCTGCTGCTGCTCATGTTATCCCATGAGGCTACTCCAGAATCCAGTTTGCCCAGAGAATAGCTTTACTGATGGTAAGGAGCCAGAAATTACAGACTGGATGACCTTAGTGCTATGACTTCCTGATTTAACACACCTAGGAAATAAGGGAAGAGCTGAGAGTATGAAGATGAACGGGCTAGATATAAATAATATCAATGTCTTCCCCACAGAACCTTTTAGTAAACAAATATGTTGGTGGTATACGTCCACCACCTTCAAACAGGACCAAGTACCTTACCTGGTCAGTGCTTAAGAATTACTTAGTAGATGGGTCATGAAATACAACTTTTGTCACTGCACTACATTGCTTTTCTATTATTTTTTTTAAGTTACTTTCATCTGAGACCTCCAGTTCCCTGTACTTTCTAGGAAAGTGAGCAGCAACAAGCTGTTACAAATGCTGCGTCTTTTTTAAAACAGGAAAGAAGGTGGAAGAAAGCACTTTCCCTACTCGTCACAAAACAGAAGAAATTTCAGTTTGGCTTACAATTGGAAACAAAAGCTGTTGTGATCAAACCAAAGCTTACAATGCACATCAGACATCAGAATTCTGAAATTAAATCATATCTTCTCACAGTATTGACCAAAAAAAAAAAAAGAAAAAAAAAGGTAAAAAATAAGATTAAAGTTCCAAAACCAAGCACAGAAACTCACAATGAAATACTTGTTACTTCTGTAATGATGTCATAAGGGTAAATAAAATAATCTATGCAGCAAGCACAAAAATTTAAATTATTACGTTTGGTTTTACAGTAATTGTGTTTACCACAGGCACCTTTATTGATTTAGAATGTCCATGGAAAATTCACTTGATTAGTCTTCCCTTAAAAGCCATTGGTTTACACTCCTCATTGAGGCACTTAATTCAGTTTTCCTTAATCAAAAGTTCTTAGTAACCCATTACATATTTAGGATTATCTATACAAGGGACAGCATTTTTTAAAAGTGATGAGAGTTCCAAAATTTTGTAATGTTTGGTGTACTAGTTTGTAGCTGACTGGTCAAACCATTTTCCTGCAGCTATTTAAAATCTTCATGATGAAGTACTCTGTTTGTTCAGTCTCATAATGGATCTGATCTACATGAAGAAAAGTTTATTTTGGACAGTGCTGTCATAGTCATCTGTAATTCTAATGAGTACTTGTGTTTTTGATGGAGGAGGAAGATTTACCATATGGATCTAACCTCCAAAACAATGGTTAGCATCATTCTCTGAAAGATAGAGGCGTGTGTAGGCAATTAAAAAATAAATCTGGTTTACATGAAAGAAAATGTCCTGCAATAATCTTAAACATCATGTCAGCATCCATTTCATTTATTTACAAGATTTGAGATCTTTTCCTGGCTTTTCTTTTTCAGTAACTGAAGTTTCCATTTGTTACTTTTGCTCCTCCTGGAAATCCAGCAGTAAATGATAACAAAAATTGTTACTACAAATACTTAGATGACTTTGCTGAAAGAGTGTTTACTTCAAGCATGTACCAAGAGACATCAGATCCAGTTTGGCTTAAAGCTTCTGTCTAACATTAGATGCAAAATTTTCCTTTAGATAAAAATGAGATATAGGATATGTTACCAAAAAAAAAAAACAACACAACACCACAGGAAATGAGAAAAAAAGAGATTTAAATGTTACACTTCTTTAAGTGTAAAAAGATTAGGTGATTCAGTCTCACCATATTATTGTCAGTGATCCTTTATTTAAATGACAGCAGTTGATATCAACTGAATATAGCATTTTCAAGAACAAGAAGCAGATTTATAGACGTCATAAATGTAGCATATCACTGTGTGCCATTGTGTAGTATCTCTAAAAAGACTGAAAGCTCCAGACTTGCTGTAAATACCCCCTGAATTCTGCAGAAGTCTCTTTTGACTGAAATATGGAGCCAGTATTGAGCCAATGCCTGGTGAGGTGCCCGCTCCA
The DNA here is from genome assembly GCF_040182565.1 of Anser cygnoides. Classification (NCBI taxonomy): domain Eukaryota; kingdom Metazoa; phylum Chordata; class Aves; order Anseriformes; family Anatidae; genus Anser; species Anser cygnoides. Next base: position 34,508,433 of record NC_089876.1, on the reverse strand, counting down.
AGAAACCCCACTTGTAGGGAATGTGCAGACACCACAGATCTTTGAATACACAGGGGAGTGGCCGCTAATTTCTAAAAATAAGGTTAACATGTTTCTCTGCCACAAAAAATACGCGAGGTCTGATGGATTTCTATTTTGCTTTCAATTCAGAATTTGTTTTATTTAGAGTTGTTTAATTTATAATTATATCATGCTGGCTGAATGCTTAGTTGTGTTATGGAACCCTGCCCAGAGATCCTCAATGCTGCAGCTTTTAACAATTTTTTCGCATTTCACAGATAGTCTGCATTTGCATTTTTCTTTTTTTAGTTCCTTTAAATATTAATTATAAGATTTAAAAAATGAAAAAGAAAGAACAATAACAGCAGTGGAACAGTTTTAGGCTTCATGTGATTAATTGCCTCTAGAATGTATTGTGGAACTGAGTTGCTTTAGTTTAACACAAACTCAGCAGCATGCAGATTATCTTGTCAAAATCTAAGTATAGTTTGAAATATTAGCAATATTGAATGCCTTCAGAGTTATGCCTGACATAACAGAAACGTGCTGTACTGCAACAACTACAAAGCCTCTCATAAGGAATAGCCATTTATTGTTAGTCGCCAGAGTGCAGTGGATCTCTACTGCCTCAAACATACCTAAGGCAACAAGCAGACTTGTTGGCTGAGGTAATAAAAACCTTTGAAAACCTACTTCAAGGAATCGGGTATGGGCTTACATGGTTAACAACAGATACAGACTGCTGGAAAACTAGAAACATGGGAATGGTGATTTTCTCCCTGATTGGGAAGAATGACAATACAACCTTTCCCGGAGCAGCTGTTTCTGAGACTGCACAGTCCATGGGCAGCTCCCTGTATGGTACCTTGACATTCCCACTGAAAATCCAGTAGTTTGAAGAGGTCATATGGCTCCCACAGGTGTCCCAAATATCACGAGTAGCCAACTTCTTGTAATAAACTTACGTACTGAAAAAGAAAAAAAAGATTCATAATATTCTATAGCCTGACATATGTTACTTCACATAATACATACTTAGTAAAACTGTCTTACATAACTCCATTTGGGGTGAAATTTCTTCTACAGGACTGAAAATTCCTGATTTATTGCAGCAAACTGCAAGTAGCCCAAGTTCCTCTCAGAAGCAAGTACTGAGATCTTGATCCTAAATACTTCATACTTGAGATGTTCCTGGGTTTGGCCTGAAGTCCCTCACTTTCCTGCCAATTTCAAATATGATTCACAATGGAGTTTATTTTCTGATCTGTTGTAGTCACAGGACTTTGTTAGATGCAGAATACAGAGGGGATTTTAAGAAAATTAATTAGAAGAATTTCTGAAGTTGGCACGTCCAAAAGGATTTTAGAGGCTAGATCAGATCATGAGGCCATCATTTTTGTATTAATCCCTTCCTTCCATGCACATTTTGGAGGCGTAGGAAAAATCCTCTCTTGCCTGATTTCTAATACGGAAAATTACTCTTGTAGAAACAAGCTCTGCCATAGAAGATATGCTTAGTTTGATTCTCCTGTCAGTAATTAACAAGAAATTAGAAGCTAATAAGAGATGACGACACAGTAAGGCAATCCAAGAATAAATCCTATACCACTTGTGATTCATTCCGAGAAAGTTAAATTTCAGTGGGACTTTTGCTATTGTTCTCACAGGACTGCAGTGAGAAACTCCGTGATTTCAAGCCAAATAAAAACGAGTAAATAAGTGCCTTGGAGCCACAAAGAATCCTTCTTTGGCTGCTGGCAACAGCACAGCACAAAATTAGCCTCTGCTTATGACGTTCGACCAGATGGGTGTCACCCAGGTGGAACAGATGACACATTAAACAACAGACAGTCTCTCACTCTCTCATTTGACCCCAAAAGAATGACAACACTCAAATTTAAGGAAGAAATTACTATTATCTGCTATGCATATTATGCAAGTCATCCCGTGTACATTTAGAAATAGATACAGAGCAGATTGTGTGATATAGGTGTGATATAGGGATTTTAACTACATTCATTTACCCTACAGGTATTATGGAAAGGTAAGTTGGTGGCCTGAGCATCCCATACAAAATAAAGCCATTTTGATCTGTCGGTAAAGAGGTATTCGGTTGCACAAACAGGAGGAGGGAAGATTATTAATTCAATTAAAAACAAACAAACAAACAATGAAGATATAAAGTGCTGGGAAAGAAAAGATACAGGCTAAAGATAGAGTTACCTCAGAAGATGTGCAGTGCTTTTGCCTTTAAGAAGAGAAAGCAGCTGATCAATGCAGGTGGGCTTAAAGGAAGTAAATTGATAATGCATGTGGGAAGTACATTTTTCTGTGGATCCCACAGTTCTGATATGGCCATACAGCATAACAGCTGATCAGGCTATTTATCTGATTATTAACAGCACATTACAAGTATTTTGCTGAATGAGGCCCCTTACCGGGTCAGATCCTTGTCCTTAACGCTGTTTTGGGGAGTGGAGATATCCCAGTAAGGTGACAGCTCGGCTCCTGGGGATGACAAAACATGCACAGGAGAAACTCAGCGCAACACTGACCATGCTAGGAGACCATTTGCTGTACAGTGCATACAAGTCTTACAGGGTAAGTGAAATTTCAAACAAAGCTGGATTAGTTGAGTTAGAAACAGATTTAAACTCTGAGATGTCAAACCAGGTAACTTGTAGTATATTTTCTCCTCAGGAAATTTTTGTTGTTGTTTTATTTTTTTTCCAGATAAATGTTTTAAGTAAAACTGGTAGGTTTTCAGGGCTTCCTGCTGAAAGCAATGAATTCGTAAACAAGGGGAGCAAAATATGGTATGAATTCATCCTAGAGGAAGCATAATTAAGAGCACTTTATTTTTACAGCCCAGAGTATAAACCTTCAACAGCTAGAAACGTTTGCTGTTTTTCAAAGGCTGAATATTTCAAAAAGACTGTTTTCCATCCAGTATCACAAGAGGGAAATAACCAAGACCAAAATAATGTCTCACAGATTTTATTTTATGTATGAATCAACTAGTCTAAAGGAAATACTACCTTCTTTGACTGGAAGCATGGGAGAGTTCAAGGATACAGTATGTATTTTTAAAGAAAAAACTAATACACATGTTTGGAAAGGAAAAGGACAAGACTTAAGCTCCTGGCAGTACTTGCAGACATCCACAGACATTTTGAATAGAGGTATTCTTCTGGGGGCTTTCACCTTGTCTGAAGGTTTTGTATTTGTTCCAGGTCTTGCACTGTTTATTTTAAAAAGTCAAGTTATTCTTTCCTACTGCACTGCAAACTAGAACATTACTCCTGCTAATTTTGGGGACTCGAGCAAACAGGGTAGAAGAGCCAGGCACAGATGAAAGCATAATTCTAAAAAAGTAATTTAAGTTTCCACTTTAAAAAGAAAGAAATAAACAAGGAGAAGAGGTAAGGATTTTCCTCAAACCTGCAGCAATCAAATTAGTTAAAGTCAGTACAGAAAACACGACAAGGGGCAACTTTTTATGCTTTTGTCAGACCACGACTAATGAACAGAGATCTGACACTGAAGATTAATATTAAAGCCATAAATAATGATCTTAACTAAAGTAAGTGATCACAGATTATAGGGAATCATTTAAAACACATTAAAAAGAATTAGTGAAACTCCAAACACACACACAAGAAACACATACGCTGCAGTCTCAGTTCATTTCCATATGATTTAAAAAGAAGACATTCATTCCATCCTGCCAACTATGCCAATTTGTATGTAGAAAAACCATTCTGCTGTGCTAGGTTTGCGCTGTATGTTATATGACTTTTGGTAGCTCTACTTGGCACACTGTAACTACAGTGGTTTAATCTTCACCCTATATTCCAAAAAAAGAGCTACTGTGTTCATTGTCAAGGCTTACTACTACCCTCCAATAATTACTCTGTCCTGTTATAATCCTTACAGAATACAAACTTCTGGTAGCTCTGTACAGGCAAGCAAGGCAGAAGGCTTTTAGACAAAATCGATCAGCTTTATCAGGTTTGCAAATCTGAAAATGTCTTTGAAGGTGAAAAAGCCGAATCTTAGATGACACCAAAACTTTCATTACTACAATAATTCTGGCTTGTGGCATTATCCATGGCCTCATTCTATTATGCGCTGTATGAACACAACCGAGTTTCTTCTCTACAGAGTTTGCAGTTTTAGAAATAAGAAACAGACTGATAGAGCTGAATTAAGATTGTCTCCAAAGCTGATCTCTACCTGACATTCCCTGCAGGGGACATCCTTTTACCACTAAGGATGCCAGGCTCTTACTCCACATCACGTTCTTCAGTGGAAAGGATGGTTTGACCTCCTGTATCTCTGATGCAATTTTTTTTCCAGGTCATCATTAAGTACTTAATTCCTGTTGCTGTCAGAGCTTATTAGAGGTTCATCACAGAAAGAGCTGCTTTTAATGAATGTTGCACTCCTCATCAGAATATGCAGTTCACGATTTTACATTTGTTTCCCCTGAGAAATAATCAGAAAGTGACCCTTTTCCAGCATTTGCAAGAGTGGGGAAAGACAACCATGTTTTTGAAATAACCTGTTTGTTAGGGACCGAGGCTTTTACTCCCCCGAGCAACGGAAACTCTACTGATGTTTTTAATGAAAAAGGGATTGATTCCTGTATTACTTTACAACCAAAGCATGATTCCCCCTTCCCCTTCAGCCTCCTGAGAATAACATATCACTGAAGGAACATCTTGTCACACATGCACATCAGCAAAAGCATCTGTAAATTCTCGTTCAAAAACTGAATTTGTGGTAGAGGCTCATAGCAACACATAAAACAGAAAGAAAACAACCTGACTGGCCTTTTAAACGAAAATCCAATTCATGACAAGTCCTATTTTAACTTGTTAACTGAGGTAATCGGACATGAACATTTGAGTGAGGGCAGGGAACAGAACATGTTGTTTGTATAATGCTTCTTCATATCATGGCCACCTGTTAAATTCCAAGTATCAAGATGTAGGGCAGTCTAACATCCTATTTTACATATAATTAATTAAAGCAGCACCTCTTGGCACATACAGAAGTCACGTACTTTTAAATTAGCTCCTGTATTTTGGCAGACCTTCCTTAGGCAATTTAGCAATAAGTCTGTTTAATAATCAGACTGGAGCAGATAGGAGACACTGGAACAATCAACTTTAAGTCAGTTCCTCCAGCTTCTGCACAGTTACTCATTTTTGCCATGACTTGCCACTCTCCCAGGCAAGTAAGGATCAATATACATTATCTTCTACTAAGGTTACAAGTGAATTAATGCACTCAGTTGCAGGTGAGGACAATAAAATCCTTCCTTACCTGTTGCCTCCAAACACCACACAGGGGGCTTATAGTAAGTTACTAAGAGCGTTTCTTCTGGCCTTGAAGCTCCTCTCTTCTTCCATAGTTTCACTGGTCTTCTGAACGGTTGTGAAAATAACCTGGAAGGCAGAAGGTTATTTTCAAGAAGGTGCTCTTCAAGCTCTGTTTGAAACAGTCCCTAGAATCCATCACTGGAGCTGAAATTTAAAAGGTATTCTTGTATTAACCACATATACTATTTACTGCTAATTACTGAGCTGACATTTGGTAATTCTGTTAAGTTTATTTAGAGCACTGTTTTGAGATGTCAGACGCTTTAAAAATAAAGGCTAGAATAACTGCACAGCCAGGTTCACACACCTTTTTTTTTTTAATAGTTAATTGCCTGGTATTTCAGATAAACAGAGATAAATTTGGGATCCTTTTCCAGTCAAGTTCTCTTACCGTTGATTCCAACTGAGTTTCTTGGCTTCTGGCAACCATCAACTTACTGCCACAGTTAAACAGCCCCAGAAAACAAGAACATGAAGAACTTGAATAATAGGCTTGGGATGGTTATTTAAACCATGCTTACATAAACTAAGAGATGAAGGGAGTGAGAAGCAGGGTACTGAACACTGACTACCTCTTACATTGAGTGAGGCATACCCGAGGAACTGGAACGCTGGTATGAGCAGTGGCAGCAAATGAAATACAGCAATTAATACCCAGAACAAGACCTAATTCTTTTCCATTTTCTGTGGCTTTTATTTTTTTTTTTGGCAAAAGACTGTTCTTGGACAAAATTAGGATTTACTGATAACAGTCTGAAAAAAGAGATAGATGGTCTTCTGTGATGCTAACTGAGAAAGTATGTCTGTTCTGCTGCAGAATGCCTGTATCATAGATATATCTGCTTCCTACAACTCCTCTAGAGTTACTTTGGCTCTCTAGCATTAAAAAACAGATGTTTTGTTTTGTTTTTAAAGTCACATTTAGTCAGTGAAAGCAGTGACAGATTACACTTTGGAAATAAATCACTTCAGCAACTGTTCTGTCTTATTTTTAGTCATCTCTCAAAATCTGCAATGCTGGTTAAATATTTGGTCTCGCAACATAGCAGACAAAAGCTGTGAATAGCACTAGACTCCAGCCTACTGATTGGAGCTGAAAGTGGTCAGGGAGCAATCTTCCCACTATTTCTAAATAAAAACTGCCTGCTGTCTTTTATGCTCTTGCAATAATTAAAGAATAATCCTATTGTTTGGAGTATCACTGGGTCCCCAAGGAAAGAATTCCTTTCCATCTAAACAGATTTTTACTTTTTTTATTTTTATTTATTTATTTCAATCTCTGCAAGGCAGATTCCTCCCACTTGATTCCTCCCCTTCACATGTGCTCATTTGCCATCTGTGCATGATCATGGCCCAGCCTTTCCTTCCATCCCTCTGAAAAGCACGCAAGAATCCCTCTCACACGTCTCATATCCTTGTTATATCCCCTGAAACAGCTCTAATGTAACACTACTGACCTGGACCCTATGCTGTAGCAATATTTCCTACCTGACCCTGGAGGGCAGACCTACCTGGGAGCCTTTTTACAGTATATTAGATTTAATAAGCAGAGTATATGTACCACGAAATATATTAGCACACATTAAATAATAATAATAATAATAATACAGGTGTCTATTCACCACTCACTAGAGGTACATTTCCCACTCTGACGGAAGACGCGTATTTTGTAGAGACATCAGCAGCCAGCAATCCAGTTACCTTTCAACTAAGCATTTAACAGAATCATCCTCCCTAAAGGTGCAGCTCTGTGAACAGCAGCCTTTACCTCAGTGGTGCAACATCTCCGTACAATGCAGCAACCTCAGCTCTCATTGCTCTGTTCTACCTACATGCCACTATCGAAAACAACACCTCAGGTACCTTCCCACTGCAAGAGCTGGCTGCCATGCAGGGATCGTGGCCATCAGTGAAAAAACACGTTGCAGTTTTCCTGTGCCTCCAGTGGAGCAAGCTGTCTGGCAGCATGACCCCTATATTGCAGGTCCCGAAGGAGAGGGACACATGAACACGTGGCTGCCAAGGACGGTGCTGGCGAACACTGGGGCGGACCACCCACAACACAGAGCTGGGGCCACCTGGGGCCTGATGTGCAGGGAGAAGTGAGGGATCTATTTAATCCACTCACTCTGGGAAGCACCTGTTCCCCTGAATCCCACTGTACATCCCCACTTTGACTGCTCTAAGGACTGCTACAGCTGTTCTGCAGGGTTTCAGCCTGTAAATCTATGCACTCGCTAACCACTCTCCTACGTGGTCCTGCCAAACCACCAGTCTATTATGTAACATCCCTCCTCACTGCTCAGGATGTTCCTCATCCTGTCCTCCGAGGGGATTCAGTGCTTTGAACTCAAAGGCATTAATGTAAGGAGATGGTGAACGCTGTGGCCAGCGCTTGGCTCATACAGATCACACATTAGTTCTTCACTGTGCTTAGTGTTTACCCTGACAATGTCTTTGAAAAGCTAAAGCTAGAAATTCCCTTCTAAGAAAAACTGGCTTTTCAGAAGCCACTCAGCACTGTAGACACGTGACTACTGACTTCGTTGCTGTTCCTCTGCTAAGTCTTGAAATGCACGCTACATGCCCGGAAAGGGAGTATTTGCAGGGGAACAGAAGTGCAGTTGTGCCTCAGACATTGCTCCTCTGCTTACACGCTCCTCTCTACTCCCCGATGTATCTGTAAGTATTGCAAGTATTTGCCAGAGGTTCCAGCTCTGATTATGTCCTCAGGGCTTGCTGTAAAGCACGTAACCGTTCCAGCTCTGCAGGGCACTGTGCGATACACAGCGCAGAATCTGCAAAACCTGCGTGCATGGACAGCCACAAACACTAACACCAACTGCAGCTTTCAGAATTGAAACAGCAAAAATAACAAGGCTTTCATGAACATAATGCAACAAACAGAATCACAGTGCTAGCACCGCTGTGGGTGTTTCCAAATTCTAAAGAAACGGGTATTACTAATGGAATAACCAGATAGAAAGCCAAAATAGATGGAGCAGAGTGTTCTTTTATTTCTCCACCACTTAGGATCAAAACCAGTCTCCAGTCTGTCCACTTGCCTGAGTTTTTCTCACTCTCCCTTCAACTGCATCCCTACAAACATCAGGTTTTGGAGTATTTTTATCTGCAAAGAAAAATTCCACTGACTGCAGATCTATCTACACCATGTTGACACACTGCAGAGAAAATGGTCTGGTCCTGCACCTGCACAATAGCTGATGCAGCAATGCTGGTGGCAAGTGGCAGAATTTAGTTTGAGATTTTTTGATTTTCCAAATGTGTGTCATACTAACTGCTCTAATTGTACTCATGTGGAACTGATCTCAAGAGGATTGCTGATCTAGGATCTAAGAGACTGGGGAATAAAACTGGAATACAGTCCTTCTGCTTCAAAATGCTATCAGCAAATTATATTTCTACAACTGAATTTGAGGAAAGAGTTGTAGAAATAGCACTAGGGATGACCACGTTCTGGAAAGTACCAAAAGCTTAAAGCTTAGCTTAACTCCCAAGGCGAAGAATTAACACAAAGAACTTGAGCAAGGGGCAGAGTAATAACACAGTGCCATGCTTTTGAACATCCTGTCACACCCTAATCCCTTCAAAAAAGGAAACATATCCCATAAAACCTGTGGCTTTGACACACACAAAAAAGAGCATTTCTAGTTGGTCAGGATCGGATCCATGTTTTAGATTCACTGTAGAAAAACTACTGAACAATTTAATATTCCCCGACAGAAAAACTACTGAACAATTTAATATCCCCTGACAATCTCCCTTATGTACGTATGTACAGAATGTATCGCTTGTAATGTCTCTGTTGTTAAAGGTTCAGCCAAAAGTACCTGTTATGCACAGCACTCCTGGCAGCAATTCAGGCTCCAGTAACGGCAAGCACACCCTTTAAGTGGAAGCTCAGACCCATTTGAGTACAATGCTGGCATGTAACAGAGTGTTACAGAGTTTAAACACAGTAAGTTTTGTTTTTTGTTTTGTTGTTTTAATCAATAGTGAGACATTTAATGCATTCATTACCTGGCAGAGCTGGTGCAATTTTAGATGTCCTGCCTGAGCTGCTTATGGGAAGCTGACCTACTTTTCCCAGCAGAGGGCCAGTTCTTGATGCCAGCCTGCTGCAAGGTCCCCAGTTACTTTGATCCACAGCGGCCAGCCTTAGAGAAGGAAAATTCTTAACATCACAGGGCAAGACGCACGCTGGGAACATTTGTTGTAAATCAAACACTGGCAGGAGTAAATCAAGAAGTTCAAAAGCAAAAGAAGAGGTTAGCCAGCTTCCATACATAGACACCAGAGTAAGCTTATTTCTTATTCAGTTAGATGATGCTATTAATAACTCCAAACAGAGATGGGAGGGGGGAAGCTATGGGTGCTTAGAAAGCACACAAAAATAATTTATACCTGGTAGTAACATTTTAAAAAGTTGTGGATTTTTTTTGTTTGTTTGTCTGTTTTTGGAGCCAGTTTGTCAGTATCAGTTTCTCAAATTTACACAGTCTCACTAAGGACAGACCCCAGCATGTGAAGAGGGAACACGCCAGGCAGGTGGTGTTTCTAAGTAAAGGAACAAACCATGTTATTCCCACTGAATGAGGAACACAGGACAGCAGACTGATTTTTGAAATGTTGATCTGGTAAAAAAAATTCCACCCCAATCCCCACATTTGAATGCACTCCACAACAAACCGAAGCGGAGCTAGTGCAGCCCGGAAGAGCTCCCCAAACAGTCTGCTCCCACAGCCTCCCCCCAAACCCACCCAAACCACCGCGGCCCGATGCAAGCCAGCCCCAGCTATCCATGATCCCACACTTCCTGGCTAAGGAATGTGGAGTTTCACCTCTGGTGGAAGATGCCCAGCACCCCCTGCCTGCCTCCCGGACTCGGGCTGGGCAGGGCAGGCAGCACGGAGCTGGACAAGGCAGCGGGCAGCTCACGGGTGGGATGGCTGGCTGGGGCAGCAGGTGGCACCCACCAGGCTGCTGCAAGCCCCAGTGGTGCATTCAGCCTACTGCGAGCACCATACCCCCTTAAATACACACGATTTACTGCTGGTTTTCTGTGTGAGCATGTAGAAAGTCCATTGGGAAAGAGAGGGAACCATGGCAGAAGTGATTTAAGACACAGCCTGTCCCAGTTCTCCCAGGAAAACAGAAGTACAACAACAAGTAGGAAGTGACGGAGTGAGGGTGCCATACACCTGAACCCTGAGTTAACTCCGCTTAGGGATGGGCACACCTCTGTAAGGACTGCGGGGTTATTTCCTTCACAGAGCACACACATACGTGCTATCTGCGTCGTTAGCCCTTCTGCTGCTAACCTCCACGGCAGCCTCAGAAGCTACAGCTGACAAGTGCCGAAATACTTCAGCAGAGTCACACTAGTGGTAGCGTCCTAGCTGCTCCCCCTCCGTGCCTACACAGGATTTTCTCCACTCCGAGCAGCACACTGGAGAAACCAGGCACCTGGCTAGGACAGGGTTTCAGCAGGGAGCCAGATCCTGTCCACTTCCCGAGCCAAGCCCTTCCCTAAAACCTCTTCTGCCTTCCAATACCCCAGGCACGTCGCAAGCAAAAACTTAGCTCTTCCATCACACCATACCCGACACAAACGACCTCTGTGTACCCTAGGAGGAGCATCTGCCAAGAGGGAAGCTGAAATCGCCCGTGGCAGCTGCTGGAGTAATTCCCGTGCTGAGAGTCATGCCAGACGCGCACAGGACCCAATTCTGCGTTGCTTCTTTAGAGATGAGGTGCTGAGGAATCCACACGTGCACACCGTACTTCACATTGCCTTGAGGGCAGCTTGCATGTTCATCCTCTGTGCATATCAAAGAAATAATGTTGAGTAATCCAGGATGCAGTATCTAGCTAATTTATAAAACAGCCCATTTTGTTGGCCTGTAGAAAAGCAACTGTTAAATAATCAAAATATAACGTCCGAGGGCTTTTGAGAAAACCTCCGCGTCGCAATATTTAAATACACTGTTATGTACTTTTAAACAGCCTGATTGGAAAAATTACATCATTTGGGATTTTCTCAACATTTGGTGCGTCAGCTCTCGGTGTCTTAGAGCCCTATAAATAGACATTTGGACCACTTCAGTACAATTCATGTATGATTTTTTTCCATAATCCACTTAACTCTATTATTCAAATAGAGTGCAACTGGATCTTTTCTTGGGAACAGGGATTATGCAATGCTAAGTATAGGAGGTTCAAGAAAAACAGTATAAAGCCAAATCTGAGCTGCAAACATTTGAAAAGAAGCAGAGTTTCTCTGTATTTATTTATATGCTGGGCTTTGATTTCTTTCTCACCTAACACTCACTAGCTCCTTTTGCCTCTTTTGATCTACCAAACCGTTTTTCTCTCGTGTCTTGGTGTATCGAGAGCGTGGCCGAGCTCTTACACATCAATTGTCCAACTGATTAATAATGAAGATGTAATCGGAGAATGATTACGATTATAATTAACTCGATCCTTATCCTGCAAGGAAGTATGGTTTAAAATTAAAATTACAAGTCTGTACGTTACTGAAGAGATTTTGCCAAAACCCACTGGAGTTTGTTAGAAAAACAAAACATTTATGTTTTCAAATCAGAGATGACCAAATACTGTAAGCGTAGCTCTCTACACACAGAAACTATTTTCTCTAAAATTTCTGACAAGTAACTGCAATTCATATGCTCCCTTAGCCTCTCTAGGAGCTTTCCATTTACACTAAATTAGAAAAAATATTAAATTCAGCAATGAGAACTCTCAATGCAACGTTTACCATAGAACACTACTTTCATAAACACGCCTACATGCATCTAAAACATGTTTGAGGATGAACTTCATTATCTGTGTCTTTCTTTGCCTTGCATACTGAATAGATCAGTTACTCGCTTAGTGTGAACCACTCAGGTAAACAGCACCATGCAAGACCTGCATATGCAATATGCTAGAATATGTACAGTGTAGAAGAAAGCTCCAGCTTAAAATGCATGTAGGTGGATTTTCTTCTTACTAAAAATTGAGTTAGAGCTTCTCGTCAGGTCAGGGCTCAAAAGCTGTTTCTAAGGATCCCAATTCCATCCCACGCTTAAGCATAACTGAGAATGTCAATTCTCAATTAGCAGCTCAGGATTTCACCTCTCCTCACAGCTCCCAGCTGTGCAGACTCCCAAGCTGTCTCAGGAAGGGCAATTTTTTGCAGAGCATGGTGTAGGCTATGGAGCTCTGTGTTACAGAGATGAAGACATCAAGGGAAGGATCACAGGGATTTGAGGTAGCTGATGGCTCTTCTCTAAAATGGCTTCTGGGGTGGGGACCTACAGCAAGGAAAGTAAGCCCAGAGGGAAAAAACATCCACTTACAAGAGTAAATGAGTAGTGAAGGCTCTAACAATCAAGTTACAACCCCATTTTCTGTCCGCCTTTTCACTGATGCAGGATGCGGAAAACATACACTTAGCCATCCCGTTTCTTAGCTCTCACCACCACAGGACTGTCTGCCACCAGCAATTAAAAGGGGTAAATTCACCATTTTAATGAGAATCAACTCCTAAGAGCAAGAATCCGCTTTAGTAATGACCATTTCCATTCTTTTTCCATCCTGTTTTCACCTGACTCATCAGACGCTCACTGTGTAATTCAAATTGCCCATATCAGAAAAAAAATATCCCTAGAATTACGTATCTCTTTCTTGCAACAAAGTGCCACTTCTGAATTGGTCTACTTTTAGATGTTAAGTGCAAAAACACCGTACCATGGTTGTGCTTCAAACATCCCGGGAAGATTAATTTTCAGTTTTTAGCCAATAGCTGATAAAACTACAGTTTTCCTCTCTGCAAGGGTAACTGAAAGAACCCAAATGAAGTAATCTAAAAATCCAACTTGCTATGTAAACCAAACTGCGTAGAGATACATCCACTCCATAATACCAAAAGGGGGGATTCAGCCTGAATTTATATCAAAACCATAGAAGTTTCAAAAGACAGATATTTCAAAATGGAAAATATATTGCCCATACAAGTATGCGAAAGTAGGATCTACCAATACAATCTCTTAGCTTAAGCAGAAACAGTCATAAATTATCATAATCATAATTATCTCTTACACTTGTGACATACAGAAATGAAGAGCAAGGTAATAATTAAAAATTAATTACATCTTATATAACTCTCATATCACACAGACAAGTATGAGAATGTTATGTAAGAAATTCCTACCCTTCTTTAGAAGTAAAAGACATTAAATAATTCACAGGATACAAGTCCCAGTACCTTATACGGGCAGCACACGTTCAGAATAGGAGTTTATCCATTTGAAGCAAACTTTTCTCCAACTCGACTTGACAGATACTGCCTCTTTCGACTTGACAGCACTCCTCTTTCTAATGAGAACAGAACGGCACATCTGCTCTGCTGAATGTTACAGACATCAGACTGGATTAATCTATCCATACAGACAATATCATTAATTAGAAACGCACAGCTGTAGTTAGAGGTTAGCCCACAAGTGAGTTTTGTTTGCTATTTAACTCATTTCTAGAAATGGGAAATTAGATCTACCTTGTTACTGTTTCACAGGCAGATTTCCACTGTTCCACACGCTCAAGTCATAACCACACCTAAATGCTTGCTCTATGACTTGATGAAGAAATGTAGATCGTACCTGGACTTCTTCCACTCACTGACTCATGGACTTGTTAAAAAACAAAACAAAACAACAACAACAAAAAAACAGCCTACAAGTCCTACAAAAACATAAATTCACTCGACGCATGTGAATTTAACAGCTGATTACTTTGGGGACCCGAGATAATTTCAGCATCTGTTTGAAGCACCAGCAGCACCAGGTCTAGAGCTCTGCGCCACGCCTCTGTCTTGGCTGTAACGTTATCATAAACCCTAAAACCCTCTGCACTGCCTGTGAAAGGAACAGGTCCACCTCGGAACATACCACCCATTTGAAACTCTTTCAGTACATATGCTGAGGGAGAGCCACAGTCAGTTGCTTGTTTGAGGTGATGCTCAATTAAGGTCCGTGCCTCAAAAAGCGATGCTGCTTTTGCGGTGTTGCACATAATCGCTGAGAGGTACTGGCTCCAGCCACTTGCTAACGCCTGAAGCACAACTGATTTATACTCTGCTGAAGATGCTGCCAGCCAAGGGCCGTGAAATTCTTTCACAGGCTTTTTATTTGCTAGCTTTAAAGACTGCTCTGCCAGCGCCTGACTGTGACTCAGGCATAAGAGCTCAACTGCGCCCCCACCGAGGAAAACCTTCCCGTCACTGAGAGCGTGATGCAGTCGGTACACAAAAGTCCAGAACTGGTCTTCGACGAGCTGCATCTTTGCAGGCACGGCTGTAGTAAGCACGGCCGTGAGCAGGGCGATCCCTCGCACCCTTATCCTGACGGGCACCAGCTCACCCAGGTCCGTCGCACGCCCGTCGCTGGCCGTCCACAGATCCAGCTGGGCGCCGCTCCCCGCGCAGGAGGCGCTCCGCTGGGTGAGGTACGTCACGGGCCGGGCTCCGCTGACCTCCCCGAAGGCACACAGCACCTTCTGAGCCACAGAACCGATCACCAGAATCTTGTTCGCCACGCACCTTTCCATTAAGTTTTCGCACACGTTCCCTTTGACCAAAACTAAGTTCACTTCAGAGCGTATTAGAATATCTAACGTAGTATTTAGCCACACGTCTCCTGGTCTGCCTTCCTGTAGGTCAGGACGGTCCAACACGGTCCTTACGTTACGTGGCTTAGTAAAACCTAGGTGACGATACTCTTCCGTTAGGTCACCATCCATCAGCAGAATCCGAAGGGGTTTGTCTCGAAAGTGTTTGATAATTGTGGCTTGTTCTGGTGATACTAAAGTGACAAAACCTGGGCAAACACAAGAATAGCTTTCAGGCAGACCAGGTAAACAGCATGTCACAATTTCTGCAATATTGAATTGGGAAGAGCCACTACATTCTGCTCTCTTGTGTTGATACGCAACGATGCTTTTAAGCAATTTCATGTTAGGCTCATTTCCATGGCTCAGAGCTCTTGCCAGGTGTCCTAAACCGTAACATTCACATGGATGTGCTGACTGTCCTGAGAGGCATACCCGAGAATCATCGAGCTGACTCGAAAAAGGGCTTGTCGCTAGAGCACCGAAGTATCTGCTATGGGTTAATCTTTTCTGCTTGCAGCTGGATGCAGTAACACCACTTCCAGAAATCACAGATGCATTGTTATCATCTGCTGATCTGACGGGGGAAGCTATTGATCCAAAGCCAGCCAAAGGTGAAACCAGGCCCTTGTTAAAATTACTGTCAGCTTCTTGATGGGAACAAGAATTTCTTGGAACAAGTTCTTTTGATGGAGAAACTTCTTTCTGAAAGCACAGAAAAATCTGAGGATTTAGAAAACTGTCACATGCAATCTCGTAAGTTTTACTGTTAGAAGTGTTTGGCCTAACACTGCTAGAACACAGCTCTTTATTTACATCATGTACTGATATTTGAAGACACTGGACTTTCTCACAGCAGGAGTTCAACCCCTCAGACATGACCGACACTATTGCTGAAACAGGAACGTTCTGCTGGAGACACTCCAGGATGGCATTGCTCCATGCACCAACAAGAAACAACAGGGTGCTCATCCCAGTTTTAAACTCCTTGTTTTGCGCCTGAATGGTTTCATTAAGAAGCTGTCCGGCAGCACTGGTTAAGTCCAAACTTTCTATCAGTCTGACAGCAGAACAAATCAACATGCTTTGGTTGGTGCTTTCATCCACAATGAATTTACAGGATTTCACTGGCCCCAGTAACGTTCTTCCAGTTGATGCCAAGGATGAGAGCTGCTGAAGTCCTATATGTCTTCTTGAATTCACATCCCTGAAAGCCATGGCCAGAGGGCAGCATCTGTGAACAGAACACAAACTTATTGTCCCAGCCTCACAGTACTCCAGAGGACACATCACAAAATAACTAAATTAACAGCTGAATACTGAACAGAGCTCTTCTGTGAGGCACTCTGTATAAAACAGTCCTTTATGCTGTGCATTTACTATGAGATACATAGTTGCTGAAATGATGCATTACTAAAATACCATGGATTTTTTTTTTCTGGCAGATAGTAAAATGCTGTTAATTCCAGTGGTTTCTTAAACGTGAAGCAGTCCAGATCTTACAGAACTACCAGTTCTCTCATGACTTGCTATCTGGAATTTCAGCTGTCTTCCTTAGGGCAAAAGTTCCCTAGGGCAGAACGGACAACTGCATGCAAAACTAAACGCTCCCTACAGATGCATCTTGGTACCAATAGCGATACCACTGAATTTACCCTCCAAATCTGGACAAACATAAAACTTACTTTATTACGAGTTTATTTTATTCCAAATTCTATTTATTCATTTAACATACATAAATACTCCATTTAATATGCATGAAAAGGAATGCCGTCTCTTTATACCTCACAAAGCAAACTGCCAAGACTTCTAGGTTTTCGTGTACTACTTGGTTTTAACGTGCCAAAAATACATCTTCTCTCCCTTGAAATACTCCCCATACCACACTCCTGTGGCAGACCGCATGGATTAAACTAAAGCGCCTTTTTTTTTTAAAATGAAAAAAGTACACACACTAAGAATTAAAGTCATAGCTCTTACACCTTTTATGTTCAGATTCAAGTAATAATTCATCTCCCTAAAGGTCTCTTTGTAGAACTGTTGTAAAATCAAAACCTCTTTTGCTACCCCACTTAGTGAAAGGCCATCCAAATACTAACTCAAATGAAGACAAAGCAGGAATTTAAAAAGTCATTAGATTTAGGCAGTCAGAAATAACCACTGTGTGCTAACAGCCCCAAAGTTCTAGTCCAGCCTGAACTGACAAAAAAATTCTCTTTATTTACTAGAAGTATCTTCAAGTACCAAAATAACCATTAATCAAGAAATTTTATTTTTTTTAAAGTTATCTGTAATCAGTACTTTTGACTTTGAAGCTGCACTGAAAATCTCCATCCAACGTGCTTAAGGTTTTTTCTGGAAATTTTTCTTGGCAGTCTCTTGTGACAACAGTCTCAGCATGCTATGTATCCATGTGAGTACTCCCAGTAATACTGTTTTTTTAAAAGCCTGTTTTTTCTTAATGGGAATCTTAGTTTAATACCACAGCTAGTTTGTTTTGAAACAGACAAACAAAAAAATCATCAGCCCACAGAATCTGATAATGAAACCTATTTCCCCTACTTCCCTAAAAACTCATTCCAGTTGAGTTCTCATAAGGATTTACTAAGACAGTGGTTTTTTGACATCACTGTTTCAGAATTCAAGAAGTTCTCAACTACTAATGATTGCTTCTTGGAGTGTGCTTGCTTTGACAGAAAGAGTAGATAACCAATTTGTGGTTCTCTTCATAAAATTTGAGAAATAGTTAAGAGTAACTACGTGGACACGCCAAATAATGCTGTGTTGCTCTCCAGAGGCCCTGGACACCCAGCTCTGTGCAGAAGGCCATGCTGCCGCTGCGTGGGTGGGAGACACGGAAGGACTGCTGGGAAGGGCTTTCCATTTTCCAGCACAGAGAACTTCGTGCTCTTCAGCCAGTTCCAAACAAGGGTTCAGCTCAGCAACACGTGCTGCTGTTGTACCAGTATGGCATCGTTATCTCGATGAACGTGGAGCCAGGGCTGGTTATGAGCCAGAGCAATGTTTGTGCAGCTCCTTCTATCAAAGCCATGTGCTGCCACCAAATCTCAGTGCAGCCAACTACAAGCCACTTACCCAAAACCTTCTGAAATCGTAGCTGAAAAACGTGCCTCTCACTTTCACCTTATATTCATACAGTAAAACTGTCGCTTCGTTTGGGATGCCAGCCCATACTCCTGTAGGTATGTAAACCTGAACCAAATGGGCCAAGGGCTTGGCTGCAAAAACAGATTAAGGCATGGCACATGCTGATGGGACAGACTGTTTTTATTTCACTGCTTGCACAATCCGTGGCGTGCGTGTTCTCGGATCCTGTGATACTTCCCCACTTTGCCTTACGCACGTTACTTTGGCAAGCTCCTACTACAAGTTAACACGCGGTAGGAACCAACAGACCCCAACTTCAACTTTTCTCCCTCCCCGCCATCCCCTGACCTCTTACCTTTTTCCATCCCGTGTGAGGGTGCAAGATAACGAGCGGGAGGGGGAGGTTTTGGGGTCAAAATGAAGGGATCAGCCAAGGGAGAGGGGCACCCGCCACCGCCATGAGCCCAGCCCCCCCCCCTCCCCGCCGTTGCTAGGTTACCGGCCCGGCCGCCATTTCCCTGCTACCCACCCCGCCTTCGCGCTGACCTCACGAGCCCTCCGAGCTTCCCATTGGCCCGGGCTAGGGAAGGGGGCGGCCCCCCGGCGCGCCCCGGCTCGCTCATTGGTGGTTTCTCGTGGCGGCGCTGAAGCGTCTTCCGCCCGGCGTTGGGAAGCGGCAGCGGCGGGCAGATGGTGAGCGCCGAGGGGCGGGCGGGGCCCGGCGGCCGCGGAGCGCTGAGGGGCGCGGGGCGGCCGCGTTATAACTGTGTGGCCGTTAAACGGGCGGGACGGGGCTGGGACCCGCCCTGAGAGGCCAAAGCGACGGGCAGGAGGTGCGAGGGGCCTCAGTCACTGCCAGAGCGGTCACCTGCAGCCTGCCTGGCTCCTCTCTGACTGGCGATCTGTTTAAAACATGAAGGCCAGACGCTTCTTCCCTCCTAACAAAGTCTCCAGCTTGGTTTCTTTCTAGAATCATCCAGGAAAATGCACAAGAGACCCAGCTGCAATCTACCAGTTGCCATAAAGAACGTCTCACTTTCCCTACAGCTTCACTATGGCTGTTTACACGAGTTGTGTTTTGAATTTTCTCGAAGGGGTGATCTCTCATTCTTCTCTTTCTGAAGGCATCCAACTACAGGAAACCTGGCTTAAGCACAACCCAGCGGAAGAAAAGTGGCTTGAAACCTGAACTTACAGAAGAGCAAAAGCAGGAGATAAGAGAAGCTTTCGACTTGTTTGATACTGATGGATCTGGAAGCATCGACATAAAAGAACTCAAGGTTTTCTCACTGTTTTTCCTTGGATGGAAGTATCATTGGTCACAAAATCGTAGCTGCTTTTTCTGTGTGCCCAGCCCTAACTTGCTCTGTTTTAAAATGGCTTTAGTGTATGAACAACAGTAACGGCTTGCTCTCATGGCTGAATTTGGGGTGTATTTCACAGTTATCACAATACAGAGCAGGCAGGCTTCTCTAATACATGGACAGTTGGCGAGGTAGCTTTCAATATCTGAACATGTGAAATTTTTGGTGAGTTGGCACTTTCCACTAGAAAAGTGTTCAGCAAGAAAATTTCTGCCCTGCCCTGTATTTCCACTAGATCATATAGGAACAATGAATGTTCACAGGTCAAATCTTCCTCAAGTTATCTGGCGAACCAGGATTGGGAAATTACTAATAGTTTTATCAGTACTGAAGTCGTTGTTATAGAGCTTGGTTTTAAACAACATTAATATTAAGCACTACCTGTCCTTACAGTAGTATTTTGTTTGTGTTGTGTAAGCCTCAGAAAGTCTCTTTCCTTGACTAGCACAACACTCACCCTTTGATTTGCTGAGGCTGAGAAATTTATGGAGTATCGTCAGTTGCTTCCCCATGTAGCCAAAAGTGCCATGAACTATACATCTGGATTTCTTCTACTCGTGTACTGGATTGCCTAAGTTAACCACATGTAATCAAAACTAATAGGCATTCTGCCCTAAATGTCAGATGAAGTGAAATCACATCCCTGATCTCTCCCTTGGTGTCCCATTTTGAGAAACCAGCCCTTTTAGGAACTAAGCTGAAAATCAATCTGTAGTTCAGAGATGTAGTTGGAACTTTTACGTAATTCTGACAAAAAGTTTCCCTTAGTTTCAGAAATAGATCCATGTTCCCCATAAATCCAAAGACAAAATAAATCTTGAGTCTTACAAACATCAGACCTACACTACTAGTAACTGGAAAGAGGAAACAAGCAAGTGAGAGCTGTCAGAAGGTCTTCCTTGCAGTGAGCTGTCATTATAGTTTTGGATGAGGAAATTAAATGAGCTTTAATGCAGCTGCTGCCACTAGACTTTTGGTAGCCTCCTAACAGAATTGCTTTTTGGCACAGGTTGCGATGCGTGCCTTAGGCTTTGAGCCAAAGAAAGAAGAAATTAAGAAAATGATAGCAGATATTGACAAAGAAGGAAGCGGCACCATTGACTTCGAAGACTTTTTGGCTATGATGACACAAAAAATGGTAGGAATTGTTAAAAAAAAAATCTTGGAATAAAAAATACCATAAAGGGACATATCAATAGCAGGTGTTTAATTCATACACATTGTACTTTCATTTTAGAGCGAAAAGGATTCAAAGGAAGAAATCTTGAAAGCTTTCAGATTATTTGATGATGACGGCACAGGAAAGATTTCATTTAAAAACTTGAAAAGAGT
Source organism: Anser cygnoides (assembly GCF_040182565.1). NCBI lineage: Eukaryota > Metazoa > Chordata > Aves > Anseriformes > Anatidae > Anser > Anser cygnoides. The sequence continues at coordinate 34,487,555 of NC_089876.1, read as the reverse complement.
CGCCAAGGAGCTGGGAGAAAACTTAACAGATGAAGAACTTCAGGTAAATTCTGACTTGCCAGAGGTTTTCTAGTAGGAATGGACCAATCCTTGTGGGAAATTCATGCCTATACAAAAAGAGCTGAGAGGTTAGAAATGTGCGGAATAATCAAATACAGAGTCATGGTTTTGTAAGAAGTACTTCTGATTTGTTTTGTAATGAAAAGGTCTTGTGTTTAGAGTCAAGCCCCATGCCTGACCAGGTGTACAATATGTTTTGTAGGAAATGATCGACGAAGCTGATCGAGATGGAGATGGAGAAGTGAGCGAGCAAGAATTTTTGAGAATCATGAAGAAAACTAGCTTATATTAGTATTTGTTGCCTTGCTTTATGGCTGCTCTGAAAGATAACCGGGAAAAGACTTAAAAAATGGGTTTGTCTCCTCTGCATATTATATGCCAAGTCTGAAACGCCAGAATTTTGGCTCATTCTTCTTTTTCAGCAAAGTTAATCCGGGAACGGGGGCTTCAGTACCCAAAAGAACTGTTCAAGTGAGGTACTGCAGAAATGAAAAGGAAGGATGAACTGAACCTGCAAGGTAAGGTCCCTTTAGCCCTGGCCCCCAGATCAGGATGTCAGTGATGCCATCTTGGATAAAGAATGCTGTGTCCTAACCATTTAACTGAAAAAAGTGAATGACATCTTGCCTAAGACATGAAGGTTACCACTGCTGCTGGGAAACACCAAGTCTGACTTTCCTAAGGCTACATAATAAAGAGATTAGCTTGTAGCACCTTAAAGAATGAATGTACAAGCACAGTATTTTTATTCCTTTTAAGGCTTTTAGGTTATCTTGTGGTATTTCTGTCCTTTTGTTGATTTCCGTAAAAGACTCTGAAATCAGTTGCATATTTATTTCTGTATGAAACACTGTATTCTCGTGGCGATTTGGTTTTGGACCTCAAGGGAAGCAAATGTAGGCAACCAGTTTTAGTTCTTCATTCGGAGCAGCGTGCCATCAGAAAGTGTTCTTTTGTTTAACTATTCCAACATCTGATCTGAAACCTGGTTTAAATGAGGCTCGCCTGCTTGGAGTATCAAAAGTTTACTGTATAACCAGTCAACATCTTGTGCCATTGCTCTTACTCCCAAGATTTAAGTACCTGAGGAAGGCTCAGGTCTAGGGCATGCTATGGTAAATTATTTCCCTGGCTATTTACAGTCAAGTTGCAGGGAGAAGTGGCGTCTGAAGTGAAAAAACAGCTCACCTTAGACAGCTGTGAAACAGTGAAGAGATTTAGAGCCACGCAATCCAAATTCTTTTCAGACGTCATTATTTTTAATTAATTTCTAAGGAGTATTTTCATTTTCTTGAGTATTTTCTGTATATGCCCTCACTCCAGGACTTAGCATCCATGCTACGACGACATGGCAGTGACGCACAATATGACATCTAACCATGCCCTCCTGCAAGGAGGGTTTATTCTTGGGTCCTGATTAGACAATCAGCTTCAAAACTGCAAGGAAATCCTATAACCCTTAGCTACCTCTCTCCCTCTAATAAGCTCTTTGAAGGAGAGTTTGTTACTGCTTACAATGGCAGCCAGGTAGCGAAACGTCAGGAAAGGTTCAATGGGAAGAGGAGGGAAAGGACAGAGTTTCACCAGTATGGGTTAAGATCCCATCCCTCTTTCCTCCAAACAGCTCCAGATGCTTCACAGCCACTAGCAAGGTTTGTCTCTAGAGAACTCTGTAGAAGAAAGGAAGAGACAGCTCCTGGACTAGCTCCCTATTACAGCTGCTTCTGTAAGGGCCCAGCAGGGGGAGAATTAGTTTCAGCAGTGGAACAGAGAAGTGTTCATTTACATTTCTTCCTGGCATACAGATGCGGAGCTGGCACATTCTCTCCAAGTCCTCCAAGTTTCATGCTCTGAACTACACTCTCTGAATAAACCCTCCTTAACCTATACAGAAGTAGGCTTAAACCTGTGGGGGAACAGGGATTGCATAGGGCCCTAAAAAACCAGAGATCTATCTGTGAAGTCCCCTAATTAACATGTTCGGTGGCAGTAGATGTAACTGTACGCTTTTTTTAAGTGTCTGTTAACTTTGTATAGTGTGAAATAAAACTGTTTTGCAAGTTAATGATGTTGTATGCTCACAATGAAAACTAAATTTTTCAAAAATAATTTTGAAGCATTAAGCAGTTTACCAAGTACGTTTTTGCTTTATCTTCTCTTTCTAAGAGATAAATTCCTAGGTGCTACAGTCTATCACATAATTCTTCTCCCTCTTCCACTACGCTGATTAAAAGTTTCTAGTACTAACCACTTATAATCAGAAAGGGAAATGTCAAGTTCTAGTTGATTATGGGGAATCCCAGCGCCTATTAGAGTGACTGTACTTCTTTCAATGCTGCCACAGGAAGAGATTGATGACTGTTGTTTACCTACCTATGATGCATGTCACGGCTCTCTTCCTGTTCTAATCCTGTTACTTTTCTTTTGAAAGTAGGAAAAAGACACACAGTCATACCTACTGAGGAGGAAATTTTATTTCTGGCTTGCACATTAATCTCTCGAGTCTGGAATGTTGGATGGTGCCTCAATTAGTGCAGAGGTTGCAAGTGGTAACGTAACAGAACAAGTGTCTCATGCTGCTTTAGTCTGCGTTATGGCGAGGGATATCTTGTCCCCCCTTCAGCCACAGACACGCAGTAGGAAGACTAACAGCAACACCGACAGCAGCCCACAGCCGTGCTGTGGTTCTCTGCAAATGATTTTTAGTGTCACTGTGAATCCTTCCCACACCTTCAAAAGTGTATTTGTTTACATCTTTATACATGGTGGAGGAAAAGAAGCGTTGCTGAGCCAAGAGCTGAGCTCAGAGTTAGGCTTTTGTGGGGAACTGAATTGCCCAGTCAAGTAATTCACCCTTTTACTGGGCTGGAGACACTCGGCTCGATGAGTTGGGAACATACCCAAGCAGATGTTTTTCCTGGCTCTGTTATAGTGACTGCTCAAGTAACTTACCCTAAATCAAGCAGTGTCACTAGACGAGGTGGATTACTTGCACCCCTCTCTTCCCGTTCACTCTATAGTAAAAAATATGCCTAACGCAAAAGCTGGGGCACTTTTAGGAGACTTGGATTGAATTCCTTTGCACTAAAGCACTGAAAAGGAGGCAAAGCAGTGATCTGGGTTTCCTTGCATGAAGGGACCCGTCCCTCAAGGCACCTGAAGCCAAGAGAAGCCGTCACTGTGGGTGCAGAGAGCGGCACGTGATGCAGCGGGGACGGCTCCAGGCCTGACCAGAGGCAGGTGGCCGCAAGCCCTGTTCTTTGCCCCCCTTTACCCCTTGGTGGTGACAGGGAGGCTGGGTTCTTACCTGCGTGTGCAAGGTCCCCTCGGATGGACGGCTGCAGTACGTGTTTCCAGCTGGGACTCTCCCTCCTGCCACGTCAGTGAGGCTGGGTTTTCAGTTTGAGCGCTCATGCTGGTCGGATGCTGCACAAAAAGGAAAGTGGAACCGCAGTTTGTATCGGCGAGCATCTAAATATCAAAGCATTTAGGGATGAGAGCTGCTGGGGAGATAACGTTGCAAATCACTTCCAATGAAAAATGTCTTTAAACAAAAATGCACTGCGTTTTTAAGAAAATACAAAGTAGTTCAAGAGAAAAATAATTTACTTACAAATAACATTACAAAATATGGCAATTTTAAATTAATCTTTACTGCTACCTCCCCTGTGCAATTTGAAACTCTTCATTATCTCTCTGTCCCACAGTACAGAGAAAGAAACCTTCAGTTAGCTTTGGAAAACAAAACAAAACCAAAACGCAAGGTGACAGTCTAATTTGCAAGGACGTTTTAATTAATCTGAGCTGGCAACTTCAGACACCGGACTGTTGTGCTTTCTCACATTCTTGAAGTCAGTGCAAGGAAGGAACTGCTTCCCGGTGCACCCGTGCCAAACGCGTGTAAAGCAGCATGCTAGCCAGGCACAGGTGCCTGCAAAAGCTCGAGGAGCAACCTTTCATTGCTGGAGGTGCCCACGGAGTTAACTGGAAACGGGTGCTATCGCTCACATCATTAGGTACGCATCTGGGTTTGGAGGAATAAACACAGGGCCGATTTCTAACGAAAAACCGATCGCTTCTTTTTAGGTAAGCCTAATCTTGGTATTAAAAACAGGGTGGGGGAAAGTAAGAAAAGAAAACCCTGGTGTACTTTCACATGCCAAGAACCCTATGAACAGTTAGAGCAGGAGCCTAAATATCTCTGCATCGATGAGACACTTGATGTCAAAACATTTGCCATTTACAGTTTTGCAGAACAACTCTCATGTCCTGCAGACTGCCCGCTGCGGTCACACCACACATCTGAAGCATTAAGAACCCGTTCCCTGGGAACCTCCTTACTGAGCTGATACACATCGAACGCTGACGCAGTACCTTTGCTTTTCAGCACCTCTGGACATGGTGAGCAGAGTTCGAGAAATACTCAGGCAATGGAAAGTGTTCTGGGCCAGAATTCACCATCACCACACGCAGCGTGGAAACGCTGGCAGAACAGATTTTTCTGACATGGGTTAATCTTTCTGTGAACCTAACTCACATTACTATAAGACCTAAATTCATTCCATTCGCTGCTTGGTGCTTTTTGCAGTCTTTGCAAGCCTACTGGCCCAATGTAGGCTTTGGGTGGTGCATGTTTTTGCAGACATCCCTTCCCCCAAAATAGCAACGTCAAAGCCAAATCAGGGGTGTTGAGACCGCGTCCCAGTATCGTTGCTATCGGCCTTCCTGCTCACTCAGAACTTATTCTCCCTGCTACAATTTGTTTAAAAATTATTTCCCTACCCAGATAAAAAATGAGAAAGAATAATGCTCCTAAGATGCTTCAACACACAAGTTTTATTTCAAAATTTGTGACGTGCTAACAGCAACCAGCCGCAGCTGCCTGATGCAATTTACAGCACTCGGGCAGAGAGAGGAAATAATCAGAGTTACTGCGCAGCCATCCTTCAGCACACATGAGCCACACACAGGGCTCGTGCATCCCTCCTGCAGCAGGGACCAAACAGCCTGCTTGGCCTACAGCCTGGGGTGATCCTTGACATTTGAGGAAGGCATTCCTATGAGAATAATTCTGGAAAAAAACTCCTTTTTGCCATCCATATACAACTATCAATAGCATACCCGTGAGTGATCAGTGGAAAATGACACAAACACAGAGCCTGGGCACGCCCCTGTCCGAATCACCCCAGCAAACGGGGCCACGAGCCCCCTTCGCTTCAGCCCAAAGGCACCAGGAAGGTCTCTGCTGAGTGGGCATACAAGTCTCATTTCACTTCTGACTTTCTGGGCATTGCACACGCTGCTCACCTCCAGGATGTGCTCCTACGTTTTTACTTTTAAGGAAAGACGCGCAAGTCTTTCATCTCTCCCCAAGGAAGTAAAGAACAGAGATCTGAGAGCGTGACACAGTCTCGCTAGAGGGCATCCAGTTACTAACATCTAAGATGAGTGATGCTGATTTCCCTCCTCTGTGGCTTTTAATGACGATCAAAAGTAGGCTAACAAACACCATCCAGCTGGGGCTTGAAATATGTGGTTGGATGCTTTTTTTAAAAAAAGAGAACACAACAGTTTTCACACAAGTGCAATACAAAATACTGTAATTATTAGCTGGTTGTTCAGAGCTAAACCCCCAAACCACACTTTCTGAAACTCCCACTCTGTATCAATAGTTACAGACATGCTCTTAGGGGAGCAGGGAACTGAACTTGCCTTTCACACAGTCCCCCCGAGTGCTCTGCCCACTACTCTGTAAGCTCATTTTCTCTTTTGGGGAATACTGCTCTCAAATGGAACCGCTTCAAGCAGAGAGACAGAGACAGATCCATTGTGGGATGCTTGTGGCCTCCTCCTGGGATGCAGGAAAGTTGGAATGACAGTTTTGCTTCGAGTCAAGAGGAACAAGGATTTGAGAATTAGACTCTTGCCCCAAGGTGAGTGTGTCGACCTTTAAGAGAATGTCTACGCTGGGATGAATGTGTCTTATCTCAATGGCCTTTTGGGGGTGGAGAGTGACCCAAGAAATAAGTCTTCAGGAAACTGCCTGGCCACAGCTCATAAGCAAGGCAGATGGACACCTGCCTTAAATTAAAGGCTGCTCAGAATATCTGGGGCATAAGAGCTCGTACTTATCTACTGCTGCAAAAAGATGGGGGCCCCATCAGGAAAAGACACGGAGTTAGGGTTGGTGCAAGACAGAGAGCCTGAGAAGTCTGACTATCCAAAACCTGACTTATGTGTGCCCGATTCCTTAAGCAGCACAGGCAGACAGAGAGCCTTAAGCCACGTCTCCCTGCTGAGTCAGGAGCCCAGCAGAGCTGGCTAATAGGAAACGTGCTCCCATGCAGTCAGCAGAACATGCATGAGCGGTTCAGACTTGATCACAAATAGTAGGGACTGGGGCACCTACCTTTAAAAGCCTCTGCCCTTCTTCGACCTCTGCTCTTTGATAATTTTAGGGGTCCACTGGCATAGAGTTCGAGACCTAAAACTGTAGCTGTCAACTTCTTTGGAGGTCTGGTTGCCACCAACACAAACTTGAAATTGCTTCAGACACTTTTTGCTGATCTGAATGACATTTGATGCTGTGAATAAGAACAAAGCAAAATTGTCCAACCTGAGTTGCAACCATGAAAGATGCTTGGCACAACCAGAGGCACAAGCATAACCTTCACATGCATTTACTCCCCCAATGTTTGATGCTTGTGCTTGGACGTGCATGCTGTATGCACGTATGCAAATCTCACCATCTTGCCACTACTCGAGTTCCACATACTTTTGATATGCAAAAAGTACAAATGCAAGCATACATTTACAAGTATCCTTAGGAAAGAGGGCGGATTTGCTGTAATATTTAGGATATAGGATAGGGTCTGTGCACTGTGGAGTTAGAACGGAGCAGAAATCTAGCCCTTACTTTCCTGGAGTGAAAACCCGGAGGGTTACCTCCACAGACAAAGTTGAGGCAAGGGTAGGATGAATATTGCCACTCCAGTGCTATAGCTAAGGACCCCAAGGCAGAACTTCAAAAGCAGAAGCTTTTGAATAGCTAGCTTTGGTAGCTGTGGCAAACAAGTCCCTACAGCACAGGCAAAGGCAACATCTGCCCTGTAGCATGAGCACGTCAGCATGCGGGGCTCCCAGATGGGAAAAGAACTTGCCACGTGAGCCAGCTGCAGGTACCTGGCATGGGAAGTCCCAGTACTGGCTTCGGGGGCTGCAGCAAGCTGGTGCAGTCTCAGCGAGCTAGCTCTTCTTCTCAAGGCCGCTGTATTCCCTTCGGAAGTTTGATTGGTTCTGGCTGGTGACAGAAATCTCACTACAAAAAGTACAATCCTCCCCTGCTTCCCTCAACATTAAATACATTTTAAAATAGGTTTCCATAGGAGACGCATAAAATGGCTAGCCTAGCCAGCTTGTCAAATTATTTTAGAGCACTCTGCCTAAAATATAGCTTAGCTCAAATAAAACTAGCAAAATTTACAAATCCACACTATTGTATGAAGTTCACACTACTGTATGATTTTATTTCCTATTACGGTTTCTTCTTCACCTGCCTGTACTCAATTTCCTCCACAAAGAGAAAACAGATGTATGCTTTCTTGTAAATTCTTTCAGACTTACAAATGAGAACCATGAAAGATCTAAACATCAAGGAAAAAATGATTGCAAACATTGCAAGTTTGATTTATAAACACAAGAAGGTATTTCACTAGGAACAAGCCACATTTACACATATTTTTTAAATGTCATATCAGATCATCTCGATTTCAGATTCTCAAAATCTGTGTTCCCCATTTTATAAAAAAGAAAGCTGATGGGTCCAGATGTTTCCTCTTTAGATAGCCTATGCCACGATCAGACAAAGGTGAAGTCCACAGAAGTGTTGTTTCCACACACCTTTTGAATGCTTTGTGTCAATCAGTTCATACCATTTAGTCAGCTATGCAAGGTCAAAGATGATGGCTGCAGAGTAGCTCATTTTGGAAAGGGAGATGCATAAATTTATCAAACATTTTCTTTCTTTGCCCTCCCCCCAAAGTTAATAAAATAAATGAAGCCCAGGTATAGATGAAGTCCAAAAGAGTAGGCCACGAAGAACTCCTCTTTCCATCTTAAAAAGCTATCCATCAAACCAACATCTGGTTTTTTTCAGTTCATCGTTTCAGATTTCTGATGACTTTTTCTGCAAGTTCAAGTAGGCAGGATTGGTAGTCCCATGTTAAAATCCAGAACTTTTTGCAGTGTTTCTCCCTGTGACTGATTTCCAAAACTGTCAATTACTCAGTTCTTGATGGCTAATTAGTTACACAAGCAAACAGAAACCAGCTTTGTATACAACACTGCCAAATGAACACAGCAAACAAAGATTTTTCAGTAACTTGTTCAGTGCTGGTAGTCCAAGGTGTTACTGGTAGACCTAAAGGTGCATTTTGCAGAAACAAACCAAGATTTTTTTTTCCAAGATGAAAAGAAAAATTGAAATATGCCAGTGGATGCACAGTCTGTCTACAGCAGATGTATGCTTTTGTAACTAACATTTTCTGAAATTGGTGCAATTATTTTCTGTGAGCAGAAAAGTACTTGGAGTTGAGAACAGAATTTGGTCAACGTATCCCTTACCTGGCAACTTCTCAGCTTTCTCCTCCATATCAGGGACCAACAAAGTATTTAACAAAACGGCCGACAGTCCTTATTTCTGTTCATGCTGCAAAACAAATAAATATACATTGTTGAATCCTGGTAAAGTAGGTCACAACATGGGGGGAGTAAATGCTTCGGATCCTTGTGCAGAAAGCAATTTCACTATTGCTTATGTTATTAAAAATAGTAATGTTACAAATCCAAGAGAAAATACGAGTCGAAAACGCTTAGGTATCAAAATTACAGGAGCTTTTCCCAGAAATATAGCAACTTTGAGAGCGTGGTGGGAAGACGCAAGTATTCTCGTTCTTCCTAGTATCAAAACAAGATGTAATACACGTATTAAACAGGATATTATTTATTACGTGGGGATTTTTGCGTGAATATTCAGAATTCTCCTGACTATCAAGTGCCATGCAGTACTATGACTCACTAAGTCAAGATCTAGGATGGTTCAATCCTGACCACCTCCTGCTAAGGGCTGAGCATCATCTATTCCCATTGCCTTCAACAGGACCGAGCGGTGCGTAGCACTTCTGCAAAATTGGGCCCTAGACAATGAAGGCTTTAGGTATGGGCTTCCTATTTCCTGCAGTGGATTTGTGTAGGTGGCCTTGTTACCAGAAATCCATACTCCTACACAGCAATTTCTGACTGTGTTTCTGCAGAAATGACTATGATGAAAGGAATGAAATATTTTTTAAATAAAAATCATGTGTTTGTTTCTCCAAACCGATTAGAGTGTATCTTGCTGGCGAGATGAATTTATTCACCTCCTGGGTGGCAAAATTAAGAGCAGGATGGAAAACAAGAGGATTAAGAATTTCAGAGGCACCGAGGCACGGGCTGTTGGCGCATGAGGAGGCGAGAGCCCGTCTGTACTGTCCCATCTCCATCGCCAGCGGCTGAGTCACTGGCCCAGCCTGCAAAGCTCCTCGCTGCTGCATTTCGCAGCCAAGAAAATCCCACATCCTCCCAGTGGGTGTAGGAAACGCAGCTACGGCCTTTGGATGCGTCGGCACCAAAAACAAAGGGGAGATTGTGGTGTGGGCCATGTCCGCGGGCGTGGGGCCAGTGCCCCAGGACCTCATTTCCAGCAGCCCAGGTCTTGGGGCACGAGAAGCCGTCTGTGGGAGCTGGGGCAGGTCCCCACGCAGGGATCTGCCGTGGCCCCTGGGAAGTGGCCTCTCCTGTCCCACCCCAACCTCTTCCTCTGCTCTTTCGTGAGGGGCACGATACACCCAGCCCTTGCCTGTCTCCCCCATGCTTTCACCTTTGGGTGCGAGGTCTTACCTAGGTCAAGCCTTGCCATGCTGCTGTGGAGGTCACCAGAAATGCTCCTCTCATTTCCCACCCATCTCAGCTCGCTCTCAGCCACTCCCCGTGAGCAGAAGATGCAAGAGGTGGGTGCAGTCAGCCAGGGTGACCCGATCCCAACTGAACACTGCCAACGCTGCTTTAGACAGTGGCTCCACACACATACTGCTGGGAGAGCAAACCAGGATGGTGCTCACGGATCGGTGTTATTTCCTTCTCCAAGTTCCTCACGGCACTTCCAAGCTCACATTAAGAGTGTTGCTGCTCTGCGCAGACCGCAAGCATCCTGGGTCAGGCAGCCAGAGCCTGGCTCTCCGGTCTAAGTATTGCTCTTTGGAAAGAAAACACATGGGCAGACTGACATGGGTTTGCCTGGCTGTCTGGGCAATTGCTGCAGACAAGAGCTCCTTTGAGAAGCTGCTCCTGTAACGCTGACAAGAAGAGACCTGTCATCCCCAAATGTGTGCTCGTGCCCACAGGTGGCGGCAGAGCTGGCACCAGCAGGGATTGCCTTAGGAACACAATTAAACAGCCCCCGTTAGCCCTCTGCAGCACGAGCCATCCCACACGAAGTCTCCAATGGCTTAAGAGCTCGGCAGGGGCTTCTCCTTTTCCTCCGGCACAAAGCTGCTGCCCCTGCACCTCCCTCCAGCACTGTCTTCCTGCTCTGTTTGACCGCTTGTACTTTTCCTAGGAAGGTCAGGAAGGGAGTACCATGCAGTAAACAAAGGAGAGAAAACCTTTTCTGGCATCCATGCCCTGTCACATTTCTTCCATGCTCACATTGCACAAAACAGGAAAGCACAGGCACAGGAAAACAGCTACATCTCAAGGGGTAAAATAAACCATCCTTTCCCAGCTCCATCTCAGCAAGCATTCTTTGACTAGACCAAGTGCCCAGACCGCGGGCAGACAAGAGAGCCTGCCTTTGTAATCCATGCCAACAAAGGAGGAGCACTTTACCACAACCAGGTCACCACGTGGATGGTTCAGCACTGGATTGCAACACCAACTTCTTCTTCAGAGGGGGCATCACACGGCCAGCTGTGCCATCGGCCTGGCTGGGGAGGAGGCAGCTACCTAGGGAAGAGCTGGTCACACCATGGGCTCCCCCTTCCTTGGGCTCATCACACTCACTGTGAAGTAAAACATTTAATACCCAACGTTTAATACCGATGACAGCAGGTTTGTTTTACAGGTACTTCATAGCTACCGCCTAGGATATTTCTGAATGCCTATGGCTGCGTTCTTGGGGTGAATTGGTTTTTACAAGTTGGAGTTGGAAAGACTGTACACAAGTAAATAGGATGTGAGCTGCTGCCTCATTGTCCTTAAGTTCAGAAGTTTACAGTGTTTTTTTCAAATGACCCCTGAAAACGTAAAGGTGGCAGATGAGTTCCCTGTAAACTAGAAAATAATCTGTTTTTAAAGACTGAAACACTGATTGAAACTGAATCTATACATTTAATGGAAAATGGAGGCTAGGACAGTATTTTTTGTGGCATAGTTGCCATCCTGAAACTTTCATAGTTCAAAAGGTGGCATAAGTCTTTGACAAAAATGAAATCGTTTGACACTTATTTCAGCAGTTTCCATTAAGAAATTGTCTCGTTCAAGGCACCATCTGTTTAAAAACATTACATCAACTTCTGTAGATTTTGCTTGATAACGCTCACCAAGTTCCTAGCAACTACCACCATTTATTATTTGCATATGAGATTTTAGGGACAGAAGCAGAACAGAATAGCCCCGTGCCCTAGAAAGCCTTCAGCCTGAGCAGAAGACAACTGATCACGAACAGTACAGCAGAGAACACATAGGGCAGCGTCGGCCAGAAATCCAAGGAACATGAACATCCTTCTGATATTCTTTTCTTAAGAAAGAGTTTTCCAGTGCCTCTGGGAAATCTCTGAAATTGGGATGCTTTGGAAATATCAAAAAACATGTACTCTAAACATGTAACAGGAAAGCCGTAGAGCCTCAAAGCACAGATCAGCAAGAGGCAGAAGGGAACATACTGAGACTGAGTGGGAGATGCTAGGGAGGCTGTGAGTGCAGCACAGCCAGCCTTGGATGAACAGACATTTTACTTGCATTCAATGCAACAGAGCAGTGAGATATCACAGAAATTATTTAAGCAGAGCGATAGGCTTGGCAAATTGTCTTTGCAGCAGCACACAATGACTGAATGAAAGCCAAGAAGAATCCTGCAATAGCAGATACACGAGAAGAAAGGTTTCGTTCTGTGAATAAAATCTTTACGTTACTGAATAAACACATCCAGATTTAAGCATTCTCTGGATTCAGTGCTGTCTCTGTCAAAGATGATGCCCAAGTTGGAAGTCTGAGTGAGAAGCAAGATGCTGAGGCTTTCGTACTCAAACAGCAAGTACCGTCAACTCTCAGGTGTCTGTGGGTGCCCAATCCATACGCCGTGCTGCAAGTGCAGAGGCACTGCAGAAGTCCCTGAGCAGAGCCAGCACACTGAGGCATGGGTGAAGCAAATGAAGCTGTACAGCTCTCTAGGCCTGGAGAGGTCCAAACTCAGTTTTTGTGCTGTTAGGTAGGGCTGCTCTTAAATCACCAACTTGCGGCTTAGTCAGTGTGATGCCAAGCCTCTTGGGTGCTTTTGCCCGGAGCTGCTCAGAATTTTGGGTTCCGACAGCACTATGGAAAGCAAGCAAAGGCTTTACAACCACGTGGAGTCAGCGTGGGTCTGGTGGCATATCTGCAACGACAAGCCTTGGTGGGCACCAGAGCGATGCCTGTGGAGACACGCAGGTGGCTGCTGTGGAGCCGACACGCCGGGCAGGCTGAAGCTGAGCCAGGTGTGACCACCTTGCTCCACCTCCTGCAGATGGCCACACACTGCACCCTCCGATACTCTGTCTGCTGCACGGTTCTGTCACAAAACGGGCCTCCCAGCCCCTTCTTCGCTTGGGCTGCAGCTCAGAGAGACTAGGGGTAAGCGCTGAGACACGTGAGCTATGCTGAGCTTGGGCTCACCAGATACTGTCTTAATCACCCTGGGGCTAGAAGCACCCAACATGACACTGACCTAGTAAGCATCTGGGATGGCTATGGTGTCAGGGACTGAACGTGCCCTCTTACTGTCTCGTGCTGGGTCACGTCCTCCACCGTGCTTCCTGTACCTCCCTGGGTCTAGTGCTGGGGAGCTGTCAGCAACCACAGCGCTATGACTAACGTGACACCGCGGCACGCTCGTGAGAACGGTCAGGTCCTCTCCGAAGCCAGACAGCCTGGCAGGTGGGACAGGACGGGCACAGCTCTCCCGCTGCCTCAGGAAGCCTGTGCAGCACGCAGCGGGGAGCTGCGAAGAGGTGTGGGCAGCAGCAGCAGCAATACACATGTAATATGATGGAGCACCTTGAGAAAATTTACAGCAAACTGGAGAGAAGTATTGCATCGGGGTTGCTGTGCCTTTTGCAAGGCTGTCCTCCCGGCCACATCCCACCCCGGAGGCCAGCAGCTCCCTGCCCGCCCGCATCCTTCCAGCTCAGTGAGCCGGGCTCTTTCTCCAGCTCATTCTGCACCGCCGCCTCCTCCCACACTGTGAGCTGCTTCGCTGCACCTCACCTCTGCCCTACACGGATTTGCACCAATTTCAAGAACCAGGTTGTTCTTGCAAAATAATACGATCTTTCAAAATAGCACTGGAGGCTTTTTCACCCGTGTCCTTTACGGTGGCGAGCTGACCAGATATAGCTACTACTGAACTGACGTGACGGGGTCCCCTCGGGGTGCTGCAACCTGCTGCTCGGTTTAACTGGGTTTCGATTTGACCAATGCAACCCACACGCGTATGCTGCGGGGCAAAACCCACTGCTGGCGGATTACTGCGGGACGAGCTGCAGCTGATTTGGAGCACATCCCCAAATTCAGAGCCTTTCCTTCATAGGTGATGAAGGAAAGGGATTTGGCAGTTACACAGGCAGTGAGTAACTACATAAGCACTCAGTAAGAATCCCTGCCTAGAAAAGCGTAAAGGAACCTCACCCCACACCCAGCTTTGGACGAGGGATGGGTGAACTGAAGCACCTTCACACAGTGAGATGGGCAGCCGAGCAGAGGCAGGCACCAGGTGCTTTTAGCAGGAGCAGATATGCTTGTTCTTCAGAGTCCATACTCTTACAACTCCATATATACCTCAAGATGCACTTCCACTTGTTTGCCCCCAAAGGGGGTCGTGGCGCTGGGTAGGAATATTTACAAAGCATCCACAGGATTTGGAAGCACAAGTTCTGCTGACCCTCACTATGACTTCTGACGGTAAATATCTGCAACACTTTTGAAATTTTCCTTTAAAGGTTAAAAACTGAATTCTAAAAGAGATTTAGATTAATTTTTTCAATTGGCTGAGAATGACACAACAGAAAATCACTTTAAGTTAGAAACAAGAGCCATTGACCAGACAGTGATGGAGGCGTGGTATATGGTATATATACCACATATACAGATACCTAAACCATACCAGGAAAACTAGGGCACAGGGGAGTGCTGGAGAAAAGAAAAAAAAAAAAAAAAAAAAGGGAACCACGATGGTCATTTGAGCAAGGGACCCCAAATCCCTTTATCACTGAAAAACTGAAAGGCATGAAGGTATAAGCCACCTTCAAAGAGGCGATGTACTCTGCATAGTTAGGTGATTGGCATCTCCCCCCTCCTCTGCTTTGCATTAACGCTATCTCCTGCAGCAAGGACACACCAGTCCCAAGGGAGCTCCCAGCCTTCTCTCAGGGCAAGTACCAGGACTGAAGTCCCTGCTGTAGCTTCTCCCAAAAATAATTTTACATAATTTCCCTGTTTCTCCCACTCCTCTCACACAACTTACGAAACTGTGAAAGAGTCGCTGGCTGTATGGCAGCTGAGGGCTCCCCAGCAGAGATCTGAGGGAGGAAAACTCTTTTCCTCCTAGCAAGGCAAGACATTGCCCTCTCTCACTCTACGAGGCAGGTGAAAGCAGGGCTCAGCTCATTTAGAATGCCTCCAGGCTCAGAGCAGAAAATGGATCTCAATTGCAAAATTACTACTTGCTAACACATCATCTATGCATCTTAGCCCAGGGTTCTGCATGCAAATCATTCACAAACCAATACTGGCTTCTGCAAATGATAGTCATCACCAGTTTTTCCCCAAGAGAGACCACTTGCCCAGGAATGGATCATGAACAGTTCCCTTCACTCGGGAAGTCTGCGTGGTTGCAGTGGCTGGCACTGGATGGCTATGCCACACGCTGTCATTTCTTACTCTTTATCTGAGCGACAAGCTTTCTAGTTGAAGGACTGAAACACCAAGTGAGAGCTTACAAATAACACATCCTCCACATCTTCTCAGAGATCTCGTAACATGTTAAAATTCAAAAATGCACAAGCAAGAACACAGGGAAATAGTACAGTTTTCTGAAGCTAACAGCAGCGATATAATTTCAGGGACTGGCTTTGGAACTGGCAAGCTGAGGGTTTTGTTCAGCACTCTTCAACTCATTATTTCTTGAGCATCTTCAGCGACGCACATTTTCTGCTTTATTCTTTTGTATGTGTATTTTCTGCTTTATCCATTTACGTGGGCTTTCTTTCAAAGTAGTATTAAAGATCGAGCACAAGACTACATGAGCTCCTCTCATCCACTGGCTCAGGCCAGCATTACACATTTACGCAGTACATTTAATTCAGTTGTCAAGCTTTCCATTTGACCTTTGAAACACTGGCAGGCAGCCTCGGTCTTTTTGCAGCCCCACATCTGTCATTAGCGACTCAGCAGCTCATTGGATACCCTGTGAAGTCTGCAGGCATGCAGGAGAGCGCGGTTTTCAGTGATTATTTTCCATCAATGCTTTTTACTTCCTTTTTAACTCAAGTAAGTCTCTTATTAATGAGTAAAAGATGGAAGTCCCTGATAATTTCGTCAGCAGACCAGACAAGGTATGTTAATTATATATATGAAAATCGTGCTGCTAAAATGAGGCATACCACGCCACCTTATGACTGTATGTCTTTAAAAAAAAGGGGGGGGGAGTTGTTCTCAATGTTTTTTTTTAAAGACCATTTGCTGATATTTAGTGGCTAATAAAGTAACAATTTGCAGACCTGTTTATGAATGCCTGATACACTTGTATCATGGCATAGCAATTGTGGCCAAATGCAATTTCCGTGGCATAACTGAGAACACAATAGCATGAGGAGAAACAGGATCATGGACATGCTCAGCAGCTTGTGCCACTTGCACGATTCAGCCATGGGTGGCTACTTATTTTGCGTGGCTGTAGAAGTGCACGTGAAAAACTATTTTTGGCAAAGATTGATCTACTATAACAAAAGGATTTTAAGTGGTTAAGAAGTGTTTTTACATGGAAGTGTAAAACCTTGGGAAATGGTTTTGAGTACCTCCTTTTCATCCCTATCTCTTAAAACCAAAATTCGCTCAGGTATGAAGACAAGAGGAAATGGAGGAAAAGAGAGGTTAGTAGTGAGATGCTAAGGGTGAAAAATACTGGTTTTAGAGGAGACCATAGAGGCATATACCACAATACTACCTATGGCTCTGCTGCAGTTGAATTTAGTCCTTCCACATCAGGCAGCTTGAAAAGGAAATGTGAGGTACAGAGTAGAGCAGTTTCAACATGACCAGAAGCTGTCTGGCTCTCTGGAAACACAGGAAATTGCCAGGGAAGAGCAGTATGTTTGCAAAGCCAAGCTTTTATAGTTAAGAGCAGCAATAACTATTTTTGGACTTAAATAAAGTCCCTTGTTGAGTATCATTACTAGTTTTTAATCGCACAATTTTAACAGATTTTTCTATACAACTCTTGCTACTGACAGAAAAAATTACTCGCTCGATTTAACTTCTCATTCTTCGCATTATTTTGTGTACTATGTAAATACAGCATAAGCTTCTGTATATAAAAGAAATAATGTTATGAGGTAAGCTCATCCAAATCTCCTTCTGACTCCTTACAAACATAAACCCACTTACTTGCGAACAGCTGAAAAGCAGCATAGTATTGTTTCCATCTTTCTCTCACAACACAAAGCCCAGAGAAAAAACAAAAGCAACACAATCAAGAAAATCAGCAAGATTCTCATGCTGAGAGCCAAATCTTTCCAAGCCTGCATGTTTTTGTACCAACTCCTAGCACAAGGCCCCATTTTCCAAAACCTGTATAGCTCACCTCTTAATCTAAGTCCCAAGTATCCTAAGCTAGGCATCCAGAAAATGCACAATTTCTGGCTCTGCATTGCAAAATTCTTGGTCTTTGCAGCTTTCTGAGCATTACAAACTGCCTGTGAGGGGAAGCAAAAGGGCTTCTACAAATGCCTTAATAGAGGAGGTCAGTGGAGGATAAGGAAATCAGGGTAGAATTAATTGCTGGGATGAGGGGCAGGTGGGAGGGGAGTGAGAGGACACAGCCTGACTTCAGCATTCACAATGTAGGGAGAAGCTGAAAGCCCCTCACCATCAAACAGATATTGTCCCCTATGCACAGGCCAAAAAGTTCTGTCTTGTGCACGTACACAAACAAGAAGCTATGGTTACACAGATGACAAAAAATCCCCTCCCCACTCTTTTGAGGGAGTCTGACTCATGATTTTCAAATTTTTGGGGACTTTTAAAGACTTTTCTCACAGTACAAGCCATAGCCACAGCCTTGAAAAAGGAAAGGTGGGTGGGAAGGGCATAAACACACCAGCATCACGAAGAAAGGATCTGTAATGCTGTCAGGGCATTTCTTAACTTTGTACAAAGGATTCTGAACTCTGAACAAGCTTTTTCGGGGATTTCTTTTGAGGCAAGGTAGAATTGCTTCACTGATTAGGTTTCCAACATTTAAAACAAAAGGGAAGCCTGCACTCCCTGTTCAGAAATCACGCGGACGCCTGCTCTTTGTGACCAGGGTAGCTGGGATAGCTTAATCTCTTTCCTGAGAGCATGAAGTTTTTCATCCTCTGGGTGGACCTGCCTCAGGAGGGACGGTTGAACTGGCTCTGCTTTGCCATGCCACTTCCCCTGTAGCACAGACACCTCCTGTCCTCTTTTATTTATGTCTTTCTTCTGCCACTATTTTTTTGCCTTATTTTTCTCCTCTTCTGCTCCCACCACTGTGGAGCCCTGCCAACTCCTTCTCCTGTCCAGCCCTCTCTTGCCTTACCCAAAACATCTGCCTTCCAGCCTTCTTCTCTGGATCTCTCTTCCTCTGACACAATTGTTTTTTTCTGCTAAGGAAATTACAGAACAGGTTATTAAGGGGATATTAGGAGAAACTCAGTTCTGAAGTCACAGCCAACTCCTCCTGATGAAGAAGATATGGTTGGCCATGCTACCTTCAGCCACAGCAGCCTTGGTGGAAGGTGCTTCGGGCAATTTCCTTGTCAACCTCTAGAAAGACCCTACCAGCAAGATGCTTGGGGTTTGTCACCTGGCTGTGTTTGAGGAAGGGATTTTCGTGATGCTAGCATGGATGACACCCTCCCTCTCCCTCAGGCGAAACATGGCAGTCATGTTCCAGAGCCGTTCGAGGCTCTCCGCGAAAGAGCTGTGAAGATTAAATACACATGTATATTCTTGTACTCAGAAATGGGTCAATTATTGTAAGTGAATTTTAATAACAGCCATAATCACTGAGCTACCTGACATGACAACAACTGCCTCTGTGAGCCACAAGCAGCAAGTGCTGGGTAGAAGTAAGAGTGGGCATTTCAACATGCACTGGCTGCGATCTAGCCTCCAAAGCAATGCAAACAAAAAAATCCACTCCCTTTCTTCCCCCTAAAAGTAAAATCATTACTTTTTTTGTTTAGAATAAATCTCTCCAAAGCAGGCACTGAGCTTTTAGGAAAAACATTCCCCAAGGACAATTCCAGGTTCTCCCAGCAGGTCTTTCACTACTATCTTCTCTTGAGATGAGATGAGATGAGATGAGATGAGATGAGATGAGATGAGATGGGATGGGATGGGATGGGATGGGATGGGATGGGATGGGATGGGATGGGATGGGATGGGATGGGATGGGATGAGTTCTCTGCTACACATGTTCTCTTTCATGCAAATTTTAGGAATTTTGAAGCCCGCGTCTGCACATCTAAATTAAAAGAAATCAAGTACACTATTTAAGTAGTTAAGTATCTGGTCTGTAGCTGGAGACTTCTTCATTCAGATCTTGTTGTACCAATATTCTTTATTTTCTTTTTCTATTGTCTTCCTCACTGCCACATCGTCTCAGTATTGTATCATGCATTCCTTTTAGCAATCTTTACCTAGAAAAAACAACCACCTTCTGGTTTCTGCAAAACTTCATTCCAGTAGCATGTGTGCTAATGACCTGTGCTCGTTTCTCATCTTTAATAATCCCTAAAAGTTATGTTCCTACCCTAAACAATGCATTACTCTTTTTTCTTTCTTTCTAATTTAGCTCCTTTGGCAAAGGTTATATGTGGTTGATCAGATGCGTAGTAAACAAATGTTACTGTCAGTCTCAGTTCACTTCTGAGTAAGAGAAGCCCCCACAAGCCAGCCGATGTACCAATGTACAGGCGGAACCAGCGGTTAGACTGATATTGTTTTATTTTAAGAAGCCTCTTTGCAGACCCACTTGCTTCCTATACCAAAGAAATGCAGCACTGCAGACATGAGCTTTTCTCTTCAAACCATTGACAAAGGCAAATGGTTTAATCATTATATTTTTCCTTTGCACAGCTTTCATTTCAGAACTGACATTTGCATTTTATGGATGAGTAATTCGGAGGGAGAATGCACACTAAAAGGTAAGACTACAGAACAGTGTCTTTTTGGCTTTGGGAGGACTCTAGTCCTTATTTAAGCTGATGTTTCTGCTTTGTATTTCTATGCTGAATCTGTCGAAGCGCCCATGTGCAGATCAGTGTATTCTGGATTAAGACTGATGGGTCCCAGTACAGTTTGTCCATTTTTATTTTTCCTTGTGTAGGTTGCCGAAGAGAGGAAGAAGATCTTGTGCTGATGATAACTTCTTCCAAATTTTTAACTTCTAGGATGTAAAAGCAGATTTTTTTCCAGCACGGAAATTCTTCCTGCGTATTTCTGATATGGAACTATAGTCCAGTGGATCCTGTAAATCTTTCTTTTCCTAATGTAAGTTTGTCTAGACTAAATATTAGACAGGGCTCTGCCTCTCACATGCCCTTCCAGCAAAGCCTTTCCTCCTTCATTATTTAATCAGAAAAGGATTACATTTAGGAAACTGCAAGAGGACCCCTTCCTTAGTCAGCTTTGACCAACTCTTCAAGACACAAGACTTGAGTCCTGTAACACCCCTCCATATCCCATAGTTTTAAAGATCCTCCTCCTTCTAGTAGAAGCTATACCTTTTGCTCTTTAGGCCTTGGCTTACCTCTGAAAAAATAATTCTTAATGGGAGTTGGCTAACTCAAAATGAAATCCTAGTGAAGATAAGACAGGGGATGGTTTTCCCCTAAGCTAGCATTAGTGTCTTTGGAGTGGCGAAATGATAATATCAAATGGTTGCACAGTATTTTCATGCTTCATGATTTCTGACGGATACAAATATGCAGCAAGCCTCCGTGCAGTGTGAATCAGTAGAATTGCATAGCCCAAACCTGTCTGACATCCTTAGCTACCCACACAAGTCCCCTGATCGTTAAGCACCCCGGACTTTTATGCTGCTCCCAGGTATTAAGCAGGAGCCCAGCCTCAAGCTTCTGCACCCTGCTGCAGCTGACATGACAAAATCTGCTTTGGCCCTGACCGTGTTTGCCCCAGGCCGGTAACATTGCGAGCAAAAACTTCCTCAGTCATCTCCAGACGCTTTTGCAGCCTATCCACTGGCATCGGGCAATTCCACTGCTGCTTAGAAAGAGCATCTTAATCGAAGATAGCTGAAGCAAAGGCAAACGGCCACCTGGTATGTCCCCGAATATTTCTGCGTGGTGGAGGACTCCCTAAAGGGCAAATTTTTCCATTTCTAAAAACAAGAATCCTGCTCTTCTTATTCTAGGTCACTCACAGAACCACACAGATAACAGATCTCAGCAAAATGTCACTGAAGATAAAGTCCGGGGTTTTCAGAGCAGCACTTCTGAAGGTAGGCACTTTATTTAGGTGTTGACATGCAGGGCACAATTTTCGCACACAATTTCCAAGACTTACTTTTGAAAGCATTGGCCCAAGTAGTACCATTATACTTGGATATTCAACAGGCGAGCAGTCTGAGTGTTGAGACAGGGAAAGGAAAACTGCAGTGGTCAGTTTTAACGGTGATTTGCAAAATAGGATGGAGCAGAGGCCACACCACAACATTGCTATTTTCTGACTGCCTGTGACCGCTCAGGACTGAGTCACCGAATCCACAGCTGCCCGTGCAAAGCAGCCAGCTTGTGGGCTGGAAACAGCAGGTCGGCTTTTATCCCGAAACATCCATCCCTTTTTGTTCCCTGCTCCACCAGGACTGAAATCTTTGTTGCAGCTGAGCAGCTGGCAGATAAGAAGGCCTGAACACGCACAACATACCACATGCAGGGGAAAATTCTGCAAAACATAGTGCTGATCGTTGGCTGCATCGTAGCTTCTGTTTGGCACCTGATTGGTGCTTTCCTACCATCTCCTCCATGGTTCAAAAGCCAAAGCTTGGGAAAAATTCAACACTCACTATCTTCATTGGCCAGCCTATAAAATAATGGCCTTTGGCTGAAAAAAAATAATTATTTCTGAGCCATAATCACAATATCATTTTGTTTTTAAAGAACAGTTTAGCTTCAAAGCTCCTGAGTCCATCTCTGACCATGGGAGCTGTGCTGCGTCCTGGCATGCAGGAGGAAAAAAATGTAGACGTGTTTCCACTTTTCTCTGTGCTCACTTGAATAACTGGACCAAGGTCAAACAACCGCAGACAGAAGGAAAAATGATCACTGAACAGAAGTGGAAATGTGAAATACGTCAAATGATACTCTTTTTTTTCTGTCGTCAGAGGTGCTTGGAGATTGTGGCCACCAAGAAAAGAATAGACAGCCTGCAGAACGGGAGATTTCTGACGGTGAAGTCCTATTGGGGTTTTTTGGGACAGTTACATATAAGACACCAAAGGAATGGCTCAGAACTACTATCCCCACCTACAGTGTTTCTTTTCCTCTTCATTTACGGTAACGATGTTCAGGCAACAGTTTGGTTTTTTCAGTTCCCACTTACTATTCATTGTGAAACTTGGTAAGATTGGCCATGTTTTAATGTGACTCCACAAGTATACAGATAAACACATTTTTCTTCAACAGCTTGCTTCTATTTACAAACCTATCGCATTGTTTGGGTCATTCCTTAAGGCACATAGCATGGTTAGCATCATTCTGTCCTAAACTTTCTGCTATTCCTCTCACTTTATTACTATGTATAGAAAACATACACAAGTGTTTTCTGATACTTTGCCGAACAGCTTAAACACTGAGTATCAAAACTGATTGCAGAAATCATCCCTGGTACTGCAGGTGACTTAGTGACAGGCATGATTTGGAGCAAAGGGCAGATCTGTAGGAACAAATACTAAAGTAAAACTCCATGTGACAAAAGCAGCAGCAGTACAGCAAACTACAAAGATCAAGTGACAATCTGAAGTATTGCAGAGTTTTTAATGGAAGTAATTAGCTTGAAATCAAAGTTTCTACCTTAAGCCAGATTATATGTGCAAAGGAAAGGGATTCGTTCGGTTATGCTACAGAACCTTTCCAAACTGCACTGCACTGCTGCTATTCCTTTTACTTAGTAGCTGCAAAATAATTTGTTTTAGGTTATCTAGGACTTAAGTTCACAGAAGAACACATTTAAGTTGACTTCACAGTCATCAAAGTTTAGTGGCTTTAATGAATTCAACTGAGAACTGCATGGAATATCTGAGTCCGAGGCTGATAAGCAAAACTTGACCTTCTACAATACCAGCCAAGTAAAAACCCCTCTTAATGTCACTTCCAGCTGCAGTAGATAGATATCGTTTTTAACGCAATCTTGAACAAGAATTTTTGATGTCTGACAACTTTTTCAATATCCGGGAATTACCCACTGCTGGAAAACTTTCCAGTGGCTGAACGTTGCTTTGGTAGACAAGATTGTCTTTGACGATGGTTAAGGACAAATTTACAAAGTATCTCTCTCTATACTGAGGAGCAAATTTTATCCTCAGAAATTCAAGTGTGTGAGCAAATCAGATTTTGAATAACAATCTACTGTATGGGATTGCAAATTGTAAAATGGTACAAGAGAGAGAAGATCAGCCTACATTTCTATATTATAACTTCATTAAAAGAAGATATTCTTAAAAACTCCCGTTATGCAGTCTTGTTCTTCACTGTTCTTTCTAAAACGCTGCCTTATCACTGTTCACATGCTTGATATTCTCGGTGGTAGCTCCAGCGTCCAGGTTTAGTCATAGCTTATTCATTATTTGATGCTGAAGGGGTACATTTCTAAGCAAAAGACATCGCCTGGGCACCCATAAAAACAAGGTGTGAATGTCCTCATGCTCCCTTAAGCCACAAAACAGCCCAAGTTTGCACTTGCGTTTTGAAAACACTGGCAGTGAACAAATTGACATCAGCATGTGCCCAGTTGCTAGCACTTGTGACCACAATGCCCAGTGAGGCTTCTGAAGATGCAGGTTTTGACACTTGCACATGTAGAGTTGTTTACTGACAGCTTCTGGATATCCCAGCTCTCCAGTTGCTGAGGAAAGGGGCACTGACATGCACATGAGAAACTGCCAACACCCACCAAGAAACTGCAGTGCTCGTGGTGCTGTAGCTGTGATGACTTATGGATGTAAGTGAATCCAGGTTTGGGAAGGGAAGCTGTGGCTTGCCAGTCTGACTGAAGATCTCCCACTATTTCTTTTCAGGCTGAACAATTATTTCTGCTGTTGCTGGTTTTGAACTCAGTGCAGTATATCCAACTCCAATAATGGCAGCAAATTCCCCTGAACAAAACACACCAGTTCTCTCTTCCACGTGACAGATCTTACCCACCACTTTTGCTGCCTTACAGGATAGTAAACACACCTGACGTTTGCTGTCTAGGCTCACCTTAGCATCTTTTTTCTAAGCTTTGTTGACCTCCACTGAACAGACATGCCGCCTTCTAGCAGTGTTTTGAAAAAATCACTCCACAAGTGGCACAAACACATTTGACTTAGAACACCATTAAGTACAAGCATAGCAGACAGACATACAAAATTACCTGGGAAACTGAAGCTTGGAAATGTGGATGTGGTACTTGGAGAAGCCTGGCGTGTCAATTCCAGGGCGAAATCTCAGCTGCCAGGTTTCCCATCTCACATGCCAATGTCATGCCCCCAAAAAAAGGACTGAGGTGGCACCAAAGGAGTACGTGCATTGTAATGCAAGATATCTAACACATTATTACGCTTCACTGGGATTTACCAATTCAACATAAGCTAAGTAATAAAATGGCCACAGCTGGTCTAACCAAAGATCCAGTTCCCGACTTTTAATAGCAGTCAAACAGCAGAGGAAGAAGAAGCACAGTACCCGGGTGTGCTGCTGAAGCTACCCAACTCATTTAGCACTGAGATGAACCACAGGTCTCATACCCTCAGCTATCACGGCTCAGCTAAGGGCTGTAACTGCAGACAGTCATCTTGCTGTGCTCTACCTTTTCATGGCAAAACTCAGACATCCAAATTGACCGTACGCAGAGCAATGCTCATGATTAACAGTCACTATCTTATGCATAAGCCTGGCTAAGCATTCATTACATTCTGAAACAGGACTGAGACTGCCATTTCTGCCCCTAAGAGATGGGCATTTACTGGTGTGAGATCTCATAGTCAAAGAACACACTGAAGGCATGAAAGATACTGGTGTGAGATCTCATAGTCAAAGAACACACTGAAGGCATGAAAGATACTTATCTTTTTTTCCCCCCATGATATATCCAGCTGGAAATTCAGTTATGGCTAAGGAATGCTAATTTTTTCCCACATGAATACAACTACACTAGCACACTAGGAAGAACGCCTCTGAAAAGCAATTTCCTCAGAACAAAGCACACCAGCTCTCTCTTCTGTGTTACAAATCAAATCTATCACTTTTGCTGTTTTATGCTAAACTTGGTCGATAGGTACTTCAAAAGTGTATCTAACAAAGTGTGCAGACTGGTAAAATTAGGTTAAGAGGCAGTTTGACTGGTTGGCAATCCTTACAAAGTCTGTCTGGGGAAACTGCCAATGCATATGCTTTATGTGTGTTGCAGATCTCTGTACGTTGTTGCTGCCATTGTGCCTCTGCCAACAGAGAAAGTTTGCCCTGTCAGCGGTGCTTTTGGCCACACTTGGTGCTGATTCCTCTTCATATTTCCACCTCCCACCAGCTTCACAAGAATTAATCAAAAGCCATTCATTGAAAGCTTTCACCATACAGCAGTTTTTGATTTCTGCTCCACACAGCCTTCAACAAAGAGTCAAAGAGCAGGACCATTTGACCTCATGTGCCCTTTTTTTTGCCATCTCCCAACACCCACATCAGCACTGCCAAAATTATCACACCTCGTTCATGATAGGTCTTCATGGCAGCTTTTGTTTTGCTAACTTTTGCCACCCTCTTAAACACAGCTCCTCCAGAAGTCACCCAGTGCTGCACTGACCTGCAGGATGAGTGCATGCAGGGAACATGCCCCAGGGGCTGCCAGCTGCAGCAGGGCTCAGGAGGAGCATGGGCCACTTCTCAGCTCCTTTGCAGCGATGCTTGGTTACTTCACAGTCTTTTTGGAATAACTTTGGAAAAACACCTGTTAGGGAAATGCAAAATAAAGAGCATTTAAATACTGCATTTAAAGCTTTTGTTTAAATCCAGTGCCATTTGTTGGGAGCTCAAGGAACTTCCCTCACCCTCCCTGACCAGTCCCCAGGACAGGTCTCCAGAGGGCTCCCGCAGCTCATGCACACCGTTTGACTTCCACCAAAGCTGCTTTGTGGTCCTCCTCTTGGAGGACAGCGAGAGAATATAATAAAAGTAGACCGAAAGCCCATGTGAACAATGTGTGTTTTCACCTGGATTACAAAATGCTTCCCCCCGGTCACTACACAGAAATGGGAACATAACCTCACACCGCACCAGACTTTCGGTCTGATTTCACCAACGCGGTCATGAATTTGGGCGAAGGCAGGGAGAGCGCTGTCCCTGAAACCCCAACATACTGCACGTCAGCCAACAGCCCACCAAATCCTGCACAAACCCTGCTTGCCAAGGGAGTGCCTCACAGAGGCTGCAGAAGCTGGGGACCCAGCCTGAGGGGACTGAAACCCAGCAGTGCCCAGCCGAGGGAGCACCAGCAGCCCGCTGTACCGGGCACAGCTTCTGCACCCCAGGGAATGCACTGGCTCAGATGGTTTCTTTTTATCTGTTTTAGGTAAGTTACCAGTTAGCCTAGCTGCTTGGACTCTCACCAAGGCCTTGCCCTTGGTAGTGCTAAGGCAAAAACTCCTACAGTGTTAAGAAGCATCTCCTTTCACTGGTTTTAATTGTGCTGTATATTTATTGTGTTACTTGTTATAATTTCTTATACATCTACTTAAATTTTCCAAAATAGTCTGTAGTCTCAAATACTATGCTATACGTTCTTGATGATATAAGCAAAAATAGCCTTTAAATTTACCAACAAAATAAAGTCATCTCCCAGAATGAATCAATAAAACCGCTAGGCCATTTTCAAGTAAAGTGATACCGCATTGCCAGAATGACAAGCACAGAAGTGCCTCACAGATAATAAACCAGAACTGAATTTGAGAAACCTCACACAGACTTTCTACAGTGAATCATCTTTTTTTTCTTTTTTTTTTTTTAGCTGGGGGTTGAAGAAAGGGTGATTCATTCTATTCTGAAGTTGTTTTCTGTTTCAATACAATACAGCTTTGTTTTCTGCAACATCTTTTGAGCAATCTTGGAAGTGCAGAATAATAACCCAGTTATTATTAAATCATCCCCAGCAGAAGACAAAAACAAGTCTAGGGAAAGGAAGAAACATTTTCCCTCTGAGATTTAGGAATAAGTGGAGAATCAACGAGGCAGACGGAGACAGAAAAATGGTCAGTATTAGGTGAGAACTAGAGACATGGGCTTTAAAAACCAGTGAGGCATCTGGGGCCGTTTCCTAGCCATCAGAGGAGTGCGGGGCTGGTGACACAGACACGCCAGACGCGTTGCAGGCACCGGCCGGTGACGCCGCAGCTGCACGGGGTGGCAGGAGCTGGGCCGAGGGGAAAGGAAGCGGTGGATGAGGACGCACCGATACCATCGATGCGGCACGTAACGCTGTGGGAGCACCAAGCCCTGACATGCTCGCAGGGCCGAAGTGAGCAGGAGCATAAACTGCAGGATAAGGAGGAAACAGAAGCTAAAATAACAAGCAGTAAGAGGGATAAGCCAGGTCTGGGAGAGTATCTCTTGCCCAGACGGGGAACCCTGACTTCGAGACTTGTAGCAAGGAAGCTGAAAGAAAACCACAAGCCCGCCAGCATGACTGCAGGCTGGCGCTAGCTGTGACTAATGCCATAGGTATTTTTATCGATGCTAAGAACATGCAGGTCCTGGGTCTTGCAGCAGGAGGTACACACAGGGCAATGAAGCCACGTACCTACGAATCTCTCAGCTATAAAGTCATTAGAAAAATATTGCCTGTACTTTTATTTTTCAGAGCCTTGACTAAACCGACTTATTTGGTGAAATTATCCCAGGAAAACTGTTTGTCAGGAAGGATTTCATGGAGGAGAAAAGGGTGGCTTGGTACCTCCATTGCAGCAGCCATTCCCAAAGGTGCTGGAGAGGATGCCTCCTGGCGAGGGCAAGACAAGCAGGCAGGGGCTGGGTAGGTGCAGGTGCCCAGCCAGGAGCTGCCCCTCTGCCGCTGGGCCCTGACTGCATCCCGCGCTCTGCAACCACCCAGGACTGTCTTTACCCACTTGCAAATCTTAAGAAGAAACCCAAATTTCAAAGAACCTTTTTGGTCATCTAACCCAGGGCTCAGCTCCCCACGGGCAGCTGTCTCCTGCAAGTGCACTGCTGAGTCACAACGCTGTTTTTCCAGACACGAAGGATGTGAGACTCTGCTTCACCTTTTTTCTCTAAGACACCCTCTATAACCTTATCTTCACCCCTACAAACTGCATATTGACGTGACCTGTGCAGTAAGTGTCCTGTACCAATCTCAGACCCCTGGGTGTTGTTCTTACCTCAGCTGGTGACATCCAGCATGGACAAGACCACGTTCACAAGCACGAGACACAATCTCAGCCACATGGCTCCCCAGCAAACAACTGCCACCTCACATAACCAGGAGAAGGACATTTACTCTTTGGTGTGGGGGGGAAGATGCCAGAGGGCCCCAGTGCTGCCAGTGTAATGGTAAAAGGGCAAAAAGCAAGAAGTAAAAGAGTCTTCCTCACACAAGCAAGAACAGAAGGAGAGGGAGGAAAACTCAAGGGAATGGAGGTGAGAAGAAAATTCCAAAAACAGATCAAGGTACTTCTTCCTCCTATCAGAAAAGTCCCCCTAGGTCTAACATATAGTTCCTTTCTTTCCCTTTAGCCGTTTATAATGTGATCACGTTCACACCTGTGTACCTTGCAGACCCTGGAGAGCAGGGCTGCAGGAGAGGTGTACAGCAGCCTTCCTTTCCTCTGTTAGCATTGGCCCGTGTATGATGTTCCTGCATCTCCTGGAGGGCCGTGAGCCCTGGTTCTTGCTTTAGATTGCCTGTTCTCAGCACCTCTTGTGAATCAACATGAGAAAGAAACACCAAGTATAGATGTGGGGAAGACGAAGTGACCTCTCAGGGCTCCTTCCAGTCCTCTCCTAAGACTATGTCACATCCCCAATATTTCCAATGATGAATCCTTTTTTCTGAACGAGAGTGGCAGCAAAAACGTCCTCATGTGGGACCTAATATTTCTCCTTTTCAACCCACATGTAAGCAACAATCTTAACAACGGGAGGAGTTTGAAGAGTGGCTAGAATGTCATTCAGTTAGTTGCGTTCCTCTTCAAACCTCTCAATGTACAAACTCAGAGAATCACAGAATGTTAGGGATTGGAAGGGACCTTTAAATATCATCTAGTCCAATCCCCCTGCCGGAGCTCAAGCACCTAGATCAGGTCACACTGGAACACGTCCAGGCGGGTTTTGAATCGAGTCCAACTCCTGTCTCCACATAGGACCACCCAAAAATCAAGCTGTAAGCCTGAGAGCACTGTTGAGCTCTCCAACTAGGTACCTGAGGATTACTTAACCAGCGGTGCATGTGGGCTGAGTTTCTTGCACTGATGTGATGTCTACGCGACCACAAGCCAGCTGCTGGGAACCTGGCTCAAGACTGATTTAATTCTAGCACGAAGTAAGCTCCAGCTCAGTTCCACCCACCCTTTGCAGTACAGCACTGCCCACAGGATTGCTGCAGCTCACAGACTCCAAGCCCTGCTTATTCTACTGGGCTGTACATCAAAAGTTAGGGTAACCCCCTCATCAACAGAGTCAGGGCTTCTGGAAAGGAAGCTGTGGGCTACTCTTCTCTACTCTTCTCCTTTTCTATGTCCTAGATTATGTACTTCAGTTAGGTCCAGTCCTCAGTCATGTAACAGATTAAATATTAATGGTTTAAATGTAATGCTGGGGCTTTTATTTTAATTTTTTCACTCGAAGCTCTTGGAAAAAGGAAAAGAAGTCACTTCCCCCTCTGACAGCCCAGGGAAGACAGGAGTGGCACAAAGAGCATGGCCTCTGTAACTGAGTGGCCCATGAGGTGCTAGGGCATAAACCACCAGCACTTAAAAACAGTTTGCACAAGATTTACCTGCTACAGCTTCTTCATTATTTTTAAACCTTTTACTGCTCATTTATTCCTTGTGTGTAATCTATTAGGATTAATTATTGATCTGCTCAGCATTACACTGTGAACGGAGCATACGGAAAAAGCAGCCCAGGAGAACACGGGTGTTTGTGCTGCTGTCCTCCACATTGAGTCACAGCAAATAAAACAACATCTGAAGCCTTGAGTGTAATGACCTTGTTAGCTCCCAGCTGCTCTCACGCACAGCCATGCAGCACATCAGCAACGGTGTAACCAGTGAGGAACAAAACACTATTTAGAACATGGCCACTTGAAAGGGGGAGGTTTCGGGTTATTTGCTTCCCTCCTAGATAATGGTCTATCAAAATATAAACCGCCCCACCCTAGTTTCAGAACACCAACGTGCAGTCCTAAGGTGGGGTAAACCAAGTGCATTCCCTCCCTGCCTTTTTTTAATAAACATTACTATTGATCTCCATTTAAGCAACAGCAGTTAAGCGAAACAAAACAAACAAAAAAACAACGTGAGGAGACCCACCTCAAAGAAAACCTTTCTTGCTATCCACATACAATAAATATAATCTATTTTTACATAAGATAAGGGCATGTTCCTGATATCTGCGTGTAGCTCAGAACCATGAAGTTACACGATGGTGAATGTAACTGCTCGTACTGCTGTCTGTCTGTCTCTCCTTTGGAGAGATGCTCAAGCACCTCTCGTGGCTTACCTGGAGGGGAGCAGACTGCGTTGCACCAAGGGTTTGGACAATGCCTGGCCTGGCAGAGGTCCATGTAAGGCAGCTTCCCTGAGCACCAACTCTTTTTTTCTAAAAGGCCACTGAGCTTACTCTGCATTGCTGCACTCTCTATAAAGAAGCAAAGAAACAAAATGTGGATACACTTCAAAAAACCGTTTGATAGCCTCCACCTCCTTAGATTTCTAAAGCAAGTAAAGTACCTTTCCATGCAAATGGCTGATTGCCACACAAGGCACTCTCCAGAAGAAAGCTCAGCCATTTGTCCAAGTTAAATTAGAGAATGGCCACCTCCTAGAGACTTATCTTGGTTCCTAAATAAATCCATTACATCTTTCCTCTAAGCATTCACATTTCCTTAAATCTCTACCTTTGCAGGAAGGACTAAGCATTGATTTTATGTTTTGTAAAAGGAGTGTGTGGATTTTCAGTTGAAAGACTTTAAGGCATTTCGTTATTTACAAGTAAGAAATAAGATGATACTCTGTGCTTTAATTTACTTCCTACTGTATCCTCTTCATAAAATAAAGGCTATACGCCTTCACAATTTTCCATTTACACGGAATTCTACCAGTTTAATCAAACTGAAACATAAGGTACTGTTATGGTCCTTGTACCTTCAGATTTCCTTACTGATAACCCACATACTATCCGTTAACCCATTGCATCATTCAGAAGAATAAACAACTTGGGCTCATCATACAGGAAGTTGAACAAAAAGGAAATAGAAAATATTAGTTTTCAAATATATATTTTGACCTCTGCACAGCTCAGACTGATACATTTTCACAGATCAAGGCTATCCTTCAGAAGAGCCTACTAGGTTCACTAGAGACAAAAAGCATTTCCTATTTTTATTTTTCGTCTTTGAAAACTTTCACATGTAAGCCATTTTGTTACCCCAGTCCCATCCCTAATAGATGGATCTGGTGGTTAATAAGGGTAGCAAATTCGGACTTCGTATTCTCTCATATCAAGGTACTGAGAACCACTCAGGCTATACCAACATGAGTATGCACTTTTCTACGCATCCTCCTTCTGGTTTAGCCATAGTGCCATATGCATGTGTGTCCTCTTTTCACAGACTGCATGGACTTGGGAAGTTAATTACTTTAACATTGCTGAGATGATCACGAAGGCATTTTATCAGCTTACAAGGCTGAAACCAACTGAATATGAATTGGGTTTGTATGAATTGGAATAGCGTGGTGTCATCGCAATGTACTTGAAGAGCAGATGTCTTCACCCATAACTCCTCTTTTTTTTGTGCCTTTAAGATTTGGGATGCTGTTACCTCCTATCTCTAAGGGCAGCTTTTTGTGTGGCATTTTCTAATTAACAGACTATCAATGCACCACAGTTGGCATGGTGTCTGAGCCCTGGGGAAGAGGGACAGCCACAGCATGAAGGCTGGCAGGAAAATCCCTGGTGCTCCCCTGAGCATCAGCTCTCATGCAGAAATGGCTAGAGATATTCCATACCTTCTGACGCCATGCCAGACCATGGCGTGACAGAACCAGGTACTTCTGCAGTGCCAGCGTGAGAATGGAACTCAGCGGCACTTTTCCTTTGTGTTTCCTGTTACGGTCAATGATGAAAAAAAAAACAAACCCTTACCAGATACTAGATGGAAATTTTAACAGCACCAGCCAAGGTGAAATTCCACCTAGATTCCCCAGTCATCGTTCAGGCAGTTTTTTTCTTCGGCAACAGACCACCAGGAAGAAGGATGTGGCACACTTTCTGTACTTAATAGAACTTGCTGATATAGCTATACTGTACCAACAGCAGACAGATAACCCATGGTTCAATTCTTCCAACAGAATGTATTAAAACCTTTTTCTAGGTAGAAAGAGCTGTATTGATAAAGGACATTTTCTGTCGATGTAATTACATCAACACGGGGTGCTGTATCTACTAGAAGTGCCCTCAGCCCTTCCTTATACCTTCCATACTTGTGTTCTAGAAGTTTTATAAGTGATTGCAATACATTTACTGCAACATCTATTTTCCATTACACAAAGTGCATACCACTACTGCTACTATAAAATACTCTAGGAATCAGCTCAAAGCAAGTCATATCTTCTTGAGGCCTGGGACTTTATCCAGGCAGCATACTATGCTCCTAATTGGAGTGGAACAGAGAACTCCCAAAAGGAGCCGTTTGGTAACTCTTCTTCCTGTATTGTTCCTTTTTTTCCCCAGCTAATTGGGAAAACGATTTTTTTCCTTTTTTTCTTTCTTTTTAAGTAAGTTTCTGTGGGCTAAGGTGGCTATTGTCCATTCAAAATTGAATTAGGTAATAAAACTCCAAATACATTGTATTTAGCACCGCACCAAAATACCTTATTATTAAAGGTAATGTTAACACACACATAAACAATTAAGATAGTGTAAACTTCATAATAGAGATTACTTTTTTAATTTCTTCAATGCTTTGCTAGACTTCATTACGGTGTGATTATTTTTCTCAATAATTTACATTGAAATCTAAGAAATGGGATGTCCAGGTTATTTCTAAAGCTGCTTGTGCAATATATCCTACATCGTAAGCAAACCTTCTTGCAAATGTATAAACACTACTTTGGGTTAAGTACTGGTTATTTTGTCATACACATCATTTTGTTCATATTAAAGACTGTTTTTTTTTTCAGGCACATCCATAAACCTTCCATGGGTTTGAATTACATTATTTGAATCCTAAGTTACTGCAAGGCTGCTCATGAGCTCTGACACTGATTGCTGCTGAAGTTACTGCAATAAAGGAATGCAACCAATAGATTAGTTCTGAAATTCTTTCAGGGACTGCCCATCAAGAAATCAAACACAGGCAGCAGATTCTTTCTGGGAGCACTTGGTGGACATAGGAGAATTCCTTGACATCTAGAGGGGAGCCACCTAAGCACTGAGCCAGTGAAGCTGCTACTGCAGAGGTCAGGAGCAGAAATGCCACGTTTCGCCCTGTGCTGTCCCTGTGAGTGTGGGCAGGCTGTGCTGCTGTGTACCACAGCCAGCCCAGACCCTGCTGGGCAGCCAGCCTGCCTGAGGTCCTCTGTGTGCATGCACTTACATGGGGGCATGCTGATACACTTGACTTTGAGCCCACCGGAAACAGTAGTTTTTCTCCTGGGAAAGCCCCAGAAGACCTCACCTTCCCAAATGTCGAAGTCCTACATGCCAGTAGCTGATTTATTCTCTGCTTTCTTTCTGTACAGCATTAGCACAAGGAAATAAACACTTGTACTTTGCACACCTGCTCACCTTTTCTGATAGATGAGTTTTCCTCAGCTGTAAGATATTTGCCATTCTTGCATGATGCTAAATGGAAGCATTGGCCCCTGCAAGTAAAACATGCTTAATGAAATATCGCTCACCACAGCACTGGACACTACGTATTTTTTTAAGTTGCTTTTGCATCCTTCACTGTAACCCTGGTGTAAGTTAGCTACATAAGGAGGTGAGAGACAGCAAGAATGTGTAGGAAGTTTTCATCCTCTTTCCGTCACTCAGCAGAAGCATCTACATGGTTAGCTTCTGGGGATGTTAACTGTATTTACATTGCTGACACTATTCACAAGTCCACTAGAGAGCAGCTATGCCTCACATTTACTGAGGTGTTTGGTGTTTTTTTTTTTTATTAGTTTCTCTGGCATTTATTGCACTTAACACAAATGACTAATCAGACCTGAAAAGCTTTCTCAGTACTAGACTGAGAACTGATGGAGGGGTGGACTCAGGGTGCTCTGATTCATACCAACGTAATCTCTCTCTCTTACTACCGATCTGGTCTTGTTCATACCAGTGCACAATACCAGTCTTAGAGAAAGCTTGGTCCATATTCTAGTTTGGGATATTTCCTTTATACTGAAGAAATGCAGAGCTGGGTTAGAGGCTTTTCCTCAAGCAAGCCTTGAGAGCCCCATATTGTGGCCTGCCCTGGACTCCTTCAGAAAGGGCAGGAGTACAGATTTTTTGGAAGAAGCCCACGGCAGCCATGGCGCTCGCTGTGCTTCCAGTGCCTAGCCTGGCCTTTCTGATCAGGGGTTAAAACAGGAATCGTTAATAGATAAATAAAGCTCTTATATACCCTTTCCACTGTGCACAAAGAGTGCTGTGCAGGCCCACAGAACTAGTATAGCACAGCAGTCCAAATCAACCTGTATTAGGCCATCTTCCACTAAGCTTACAGATGTTAAATAACACTGAACAATGTTTTGCCTAAGTAAGAAGGTAAGCTTTTATCAAATAAAATATTGGCTTCTCTTGACTATTAATGTTTGAAAGTAAAAAAGTTAAATTTGTCTTTCTGTAGACATCAGTGAGCAGGTTAGATCTAAAGACACTTCAAATTCCAAAAGGCACACAATTTAATTTCTTCTAAACGAAGAAACAAAAGAAGGAAATAACTACCTGTCATAATAGCTGGCAAGTCCAGATTCCCTAGCCTGGCCTGGTAAGACAATGAAACGTGCTCTGCCCTTGTTAGAAACAAATAAGCATCACTGAAGTAGAAGGACACTGCCTTTTGTCCAGCCCCCAGACCTAAGCAGATACACATGGGCGGTTAGGGTAAAGGGCCCACACATTCTCCCAGTACAAAGTTTCCCAGTTAACCTTCATGCCTAAAATTGTGAGGGTAAGGACTCATTTCCGAGTTTCTATATGCTGAAGGTGAAGTTTTCCTTGTATACTTAAGCAGTTACTTATTTGTCCTCCATTTTCTGGAGTACTGATTACCCACTGCATACAACCGTAGCATTGTGCCCCACTTGTGAAAAAAAAAAAAAAAAGGCAAGCACAGCTATGTTTCAGAGCCACCAGGCATGCGTATTAAATCATACAAGACCTAAGAAAGACAGATAATGACTGGTAAACGTTAGGCTGGTCACCCAAAACAGGGTGAGCATGGGCCCTTTTTGTTTACCAGAAAACACTTGCAGGGGCACAAATCGCACTGCAGTTACTGAGATGATCAAGCAGAAAAAGCTCACTTCAGATTGAAAATTCTGCATCAGACTATGAAGAAAGATTTCTTTCCTAGGTCATAAAAACAATTACAAACAAAACTTCAGAATGAAGTATTATAAACAGAAAACTGAAATGCTCACACAAAAGTGTCAGCATGAAATATTTTGCTGTTTCAATTTATTAGTTTTTACAGAAATTGGAAAAATCAATAAAATCAAAGAGAAAATGCTGAAGTACAGAGGTAAAAGGGAAAACATGTTTTGTTTGATCCTTAAAAGCATCAAACCAGAACTAGCAATAAAGGAGAAATCGAGGCAGGTCAAAGAATGAGTAAGGAGAGTTTCCATGGCATGTGACTATGTCAGAAGGTAAAATAGTTTAATCTTTGGTCAATTAAAGATGATTTAAGTGAAGTGAATGGTGGCTTTTCTCTCAGAAAAACTTAGCATGGCCAACTCAGAAAATGCAGAGTGCAATGGGAAGAAGAGAACCAGGAGGAAAGCTACAGAGCTTACTGCTTTCTGCAGTACGCAGAAATACTCCAAAATAATGTTCATCTTTAATCTTCTCCTGCAGCTCCGCCACAAACAGCAATCTGAAAGAACATCGTCGGACTCCTTTGATCTCCAGTTACTGTTTTGGAAATTGCATCTTTGTCTCCTTTCTTCCTTCAGGCCGTTTCTGACATTCTCATTCGAACATAAGCAAAGAGTTCTCAGCTTTAGTGTTTCCACTTCCCTTCATGTTGTCACCCATTGTGTAGCAACATCAAATACAATTATTTTGCAGACTCTGGAGTTCAATCAATATTTCCTTACTGTGTGGTGCATGACAGACACACAACTACAGAAGATCAAGGTGGTGTGGCTAACTGTACTGTTGCCTGTGCACTCTCTGACCAGTCTAATGCAAGCTTCCTACTGATTTAAGCTCTTAATATTTTATTTGCAGAGGGTGGTGAGGCCCTGGAAAAGGTTGCCCACAGAGAAGCTGTGGATGCCCTGTCCTTGGAGGTGTTCAAGGCCAGGTTGGACAAGGCCCTGGGCAACCCGATCTAGAGGGTGGTGTCCCTGCCAATGGCCGGGGGATTGGGACTAGATGATCTTTAAGGTCGCTCCCAACCAGAGCTGTTCTATGACTCTGTTTTGGCTGTGGTTGGGCTACAAGTGCATACACAGTTGCTAGAGTGGCTCTGCAAATGACAGCAGTAGGTGAAGGTCTGGGTTGAAGGTAAAGGCTAGTTAGGACACTGTCACATCTACCCTCTCCTTCTCCTGCCTGCTGCTGTCACAGCCCTCCATGCCCAGTGGTGCAGAGACAACCGCCCTTGTAAATCAAATGGCCAGAATGATCAGAGTTAAAATGAGTACCCCGAAAAGGGGGAAGAGGATGACAGAAGAGGTGTAGCCTTCTAGGCTGTGGGGTAACAAAAAATACCCTCAAAAAAATAAAAAAAATAACAATATGAAGACACCGAGGGGCTTCCACTGTTACCTCAGTCATTTGCCCATGGCCTACAGCAGCGTTCCTCAGCTGGTGAAAGCACATCTCACTGGGAAGGCACCACGGCTGCCGCAGGGTCTCTGTACCCAGACCACTGGGATGGCTGGTCCAGTCTACCAGCTCCCTACCAGAGCATGGCTCATTTTTGGCTGCATCAGTGAGCGAGTTTTTCCCTGAAAGGCAAACACAAAGCTGGTGGGTGGCTGGCACTGTAAAGAGGGGGAAAAAAAAGCCTCCTGTGGCTTTTGAGCTGGGTCTTCAACACTGGGGGATGCAGTCTGATGAAGGGGAGATGTAAGCTGCTGCTTCTGCTCTGCAGCACCCTACATCCATGACAGTCCCGGGAGAATGCCTGGTGAAGGTGTGCAGCACTGGTGTATCACTGTCTATCCCTGGCAAGCAACAGGCTCGTAGGGTAGGAGGACAGCAGCCCCAGAGAGGCAAGTGGAAAGGTAGCGTAGTGGCTAAGAAACCACCTAAAAATGCTGCCAACCAAGCATCTGAAGAACTGCAGGCTTGGTTACACAGCAAAAGAGAGAACAGGAATACACAGTTTTTGCTCGAGTTCAATTACGAAGTAGTTGTGTAATCCTTGTGATAATTAGAGGAACAGGATATGGACTGAAAATCCAGATATATGGAGAGGAATAGTGAATCTTAACATATTGCACCTGAGTAAATTTTGGATGCTCAAAAGACGGTTGGTTCTTCCTTGGTTGTCTGCATTTTCCACATTTGAAATAATTATGTGGGAAAATATTTTCAATAGCCTCCACTGATTTGGACTAGTGTCTTCAGTGCATCCTCGTTTTTCTCTCAGTTTCCTGTGAGTTAGTTCAGACAAACAGCACTGTCTGCTCAAGGAACCCCATGTCAAGTGTTAAGTCTGCCCATAAATAACAGGCAAGAAAAACATCATTCATACAGAAAAGTAACTTCAGACTGTAATTTTATTATTTTCCTGTATACTTATCTGCAGCTGTAGCTACAATAATTATTGGCTCAGGTTTCTGGAAAGAAACACAAGCAGGACAAGACATTTTCCAGTAAACAGCACAATATTAAGAGTAAAAATTTTTTCCCCTTTATGAAAAGGAACAGGTCTATCAGGACCAATGACCAGGACCAATTAAAATCTAAAATCTATTGTTTTCTACTGATGTTTCGATATAGAAATTACTTAAAATTATTACTATGAATCTTGCCGGTCCTCCCTGAAGTGAATTGATAGTGGGTGGTCACACTTTCAATCTCTGCTTACACAGAAGTATTATATAATCTTTGACTAATGCTTCCAGACAGATTTTTGTACCCCACAAATGCAGAGTAGTTATTTTTCACCTAGGTAGTCTATTTTTTTTTTTACATTTTAGCAAGAAACTTTGTTTTGTGAAGAAAAAGAACATGCAAGGTACATTTGCTTTCTATTCAGAAAATAGTTATTTGATCAGGTTTTTGATCGTTTTAAATACGTTTCCGTAGATTCACTTACCGTGTTTGGGCACAGGGAATGGTGTCTGTGCTTCTGGGAACTTACCTGACAGAGGCAAAACTTGCTGTTAGTCTGTGTGGTTCTGCTGCTCATGGCAGAGAAGGGATCATGATTTGCCAGTATTACAGACTTGGGTATCCATTATTGCCACAGCTCAGCTTTCTGGGGATTTACATGATGGTAGGTGCTCACCAGAGCAGAAGGCAGCAGACAAGGAAGAGACGGGAAACCAGGTGGGTCCATGACTCTCACAAATCCAGTTTGGCAATGCAGACATGGCGCGTTTCTTCTACAACTACACAGCACAGAGAAGCCAAGAAATATATTTTCCTCTCCTTCGAGTTCCAGCTGTGCATACCTGCTTTGTCCTTTGCACCAGCATTAGCGCATTTCAACTGGCAAAGAACTGAATCAATTCACGGGAATTAGCATTAAACTAAACTAGGAAAGAAAAAAGCACGTTAACTGATCTAGTGATGAATTATGTTTGTATGTGTGTGATTTCAACTGCTTCTGCTGCAGATCCATTAGTCTTGCATTTGCCTTGTGTATAAATTTACTAGTGTGTTTAGACCATCTGAAAGCCCACATATATTGCATGTTATCCTAAGTAGTACCAGTACCATGTTTTATTCTAAATTATCTGACTTCCCATAGCTAATTTCTCTATTTATCTTCACACTTGAAAAATACTTTCTTCTCACCCGCAACTCCCTGTATTTAATTTTTATTTCCTTCTTAGACCTTAATCATAATCAAGAATATCTTGATTCTCCTCCCTTTTAAGGTCAAAACAGGTTCACAGCATATCTTAAAACATTTCCATTATTGTTTCCACTGAATGCAGGGAAAATATGTTGACTTCATTAAAAAAAAAGAATAAAATTAAACCAGAGATAATTTTCATAAATTAGATGTACAGATTTCACAGCTCAGAAACAAGGATGTCAAACGTGTCCAGCTTGTATAACCTCCTACACAGAAACCACAAGGTTTCAACGATAAGTCACTGAAACCACAGCATTCAGCTTTTTATCCAAGACTGCCTGTACCGAATGGGTGCTGCTGCTTCAGTGCGATGACTGATCACACAATAGTTTTTCCAAGGTTCGCTTAAGGTGCTGACCTGTGAAAAAAAATGAAACTCATTATGCAAAGCAACTGTGCTGTGTAGCTTTTTACATTTCTTTCTGTGTGCATATGAAAGCTATAACTGGGGATGCAGGCACATACATTCATGTCTGTTATATGTCTGGTTATAGACGAAGGCAGAGAGAAAGGCTTCTGAAAAAGTTTAGTGAGAGAAGCTTTTTATTTCAGAGATACTGCATTTAAGTTTTATCTGTTAAGGGCTGTATGAGGCAGTTAGCCCTGAGCACTCCCTAACCTCCTGTAAATAAATCTGCTATTTCATCGTTTAAGTATGAAGTCATAACAAGGTGCATTATATTCACAGAGTAATTCATGTATGAGAAACAGGATAGTTAGCATTCTAGACTATATACAGATAATAATTCTATTCTACTCTAGTAATTCTATTCTATATAATTCTAGATCGGTATAGTTGCAACCACATCAGAGACTTTATTGGTATAACTGCCATAGGGAAAAAAAATTAAAAAAATCAGCAAACCAACAATACCTGCCTGAGTGAGAAAATTATACCTGCAAGTTTTAAATAGAGACCAGTCTGCAGAGTTTAAGATTTCCTAAATCCTCTTCCTTGAAATGATTCTGTCAGAAACCATATTTCAGCCACAACTAAAGGACTTAATTCTGTTTGCACTGGCACTGAAGTGCTGTTCCTGGAATGCTGTTGCTCAGTGATACTCACTGGCCCCCTCAGCCTTGTGTGCTAAGGAGGTACTTGTTGCGTAGGCGATCCATGGTTTTGATCAGCAACAGAGCCAGTAGAAGAGGAGTTTCTGACTTCTAGCAACTCACTGCTATTTGTAAATCTGCCAGTTGTGCTAAGGAGAAAGTAGAATTGATAGTGAAATGATTCTGGTTAAAACAAAGCAAAACAAACTCTCAAGCTGTTTCCGAGCGGGATTTTTAACCTGGATCATTTCATTGATCCAAGCAGCTTTAACAGAGGTTCCTGACAGTGTGATACACTGTGATGCAGAGCCACAACTGTGGTGGTGACCTGGAGTAGCAAGTTCTTTAAATGGCTTTGCAGCTGAAGAAAGCACTTGCATTACTACATCCAGAGATTTACAGAGGTGGCTCTGGCCTCAGCCTTCCCTCTGGCTATGCAGCATGATACTGCAGTGTCTTTTCTGCTGCAGGAGCTGAAGTGTAAATGGCATGTGATGTCTGATCCAGTGGCTCGCAGCACTCATCGCAGTGGTGTACATAGAAGCTGGTCTGCAAGCTGGTATGTGGAGTCACTTCAAGGGAAGGTAGACCACATCCTCCAGTGCATTCTCACGCTGCTGCTCTGCCCTCACCAGATCTTGCTGTACTACAGAAGCGCCCTAGCATGGTATGACATGACAGTTCCTGGGCCTGGGAAACAAAAAACGTGGCAGGAGAACAATGTTAATGAGTTTACAGAACTTTAAACCAGCATTATCATTAAATAATTCTACCAACAACTGAGTATGCACGTAAACTTTTACACATATATGAAGACTGGTTCAATCAAAAGACTGCAATATTTTCGTAATACATGAGAACCAGAAAGTGAAACTAGTTAGAAATAAAAGCAGTACTCAGTCATCTGCTTCTACCAAGACATGCCCAAAGGTAAAGCATAATAAAAAGTGAAAAGCTGCATTTGATTTTAAAGATAACTTAATGTAGAATGTATTTGTAAGGAAGGTAAAATTCAGTGCAGACTTGATGGAGAGGAGGGGAAAGAGGCCATAGTCCCTCACCATCTGTGCCCCATCGTTTGCTCCAGACCACATAACAGAGGAACAGTTGTACAGCTGCAGAGATCCCACACCAGCACAGCAGCCTCACTAAACCTGGAGAGTGACTTCCAAAATAATCAATTCAAGCCTTTAATTTTGATAGTGAAACACAGGCTGTAATGTCATGC
Organism: Anser cygnoides; assembly: GCF_040182565.1. Lineage (NCBI taxonomy): Eukaryota > Metazoa > Chordata > Aves > Anseriformes > Anatidae > Anser > Anser cygnoides. Next base: position 34,445,920 of record NC_089876.1, on the reverse strand, counting down.
TGATCACGATGCAAAGCATGTCAGGCTATAGGAATGTCCAAAAGCCAGCGGAGTAGTTACGCAACTCACAGGTTGCCAGAGACTGCAGCATACTCTGCAACAGACTTGTCCATCTTGAACCTGTAATGGTTTGGTTTTAACTTGTTTGATAGCGCTGATACTGTAACATCAAAGCAACTCTCTTCTAACTTTTGTTCCCTCTCTTCATTAGCATTAATGAATGAACAAAGGCAGCACTTTGTATTGTGTCGTTCTGCTTCCTCCATTCACTGTCCAACAACTGCATATATCTCTTTTGATTTTTCTTTCTGAACATTTTGAATGAACATGACATTTACTTCTGGGTTTCAGTACTACCACATCACTGCTTTTCACACTGCAGGCCATGCTGTCTCTTACTGGAGTTGTCAGGAAATGCGTTACATATAGAGAGCAGTTCTGTGGTAGAAAGATTGCATGCTGCTTGACCACGTTTCCTGAGAAGACCTGCCACCAAGCAGCAGAGCTGCAGGAGAATCCATTGTTGCAATACCAAAGAGGAACACTGACTTTTCTCTTTTTTTGCCTCCACTTCTACTTACACCTGTGTCTTTAAGCCAAAGATCTACCTTCTGCCCTCAAATTGCTAAAGAAACCGTAGAACCTTGACTTCCTGTGAATTGTTGCCTTGTCTTCTGAAACTGGCTGTCCTTTAGTAACGGGCAAAGATTATTAGTAGTACTGTAAATAAAAATGAAATTGCCCTATAAAAGCTGGAATACAGCAGAAGCACAGAAAAAAGCTTTAATCTCTTATCGTTACAAAGATTGAAGTGATAATGCCCCATGCAGGAGTTTTTAGCTGAGATGTGAAAGGACTATATGACGTGGATGCCTGCACTGGCAGAAGACTAGACTCAGTGACCCAGCAAGGCTCCTTCCATCCTACATGCAGAGAAAGGTGTGACCCAGCAGGTGGGAGGCTGCTCCAACATTAAAAGGAAGACTTGCAAGCGTGTGACCACCAAAGGACAGTTCTTCTCAGTATCTCATTCTGTGCATAGCTGGCCCAGGCTTGTCTCAGGCTCTGGATGACAACAGGGTGTCTTCTCGATACAGCTTGTCATTGTTAGTTGATAAGGCTGCAAATACATCAAGAAGATTATGTGCATAACAATCATCATTGGGCTGACCTAGGAGCAGGATGCACCTGGTATTTAACATATATACATTTACTGTTAACGTTAAATTGTTCTGCTTTATAGTCAGTCACCCACTTTTGCTGAACAAGGGAGAACTAAGACAATAAAGCCTTGTACAAAGCAAACGAGGCAGTACAGGAACATTTGCAAACAGCTTTGCATTTCTCTAGCATCTTCACTAGCTGAACCAGTTTCCAAAGCCTAGATAAAACCCTGAGCAGGGCTGTGCTATATTCAGAAAGATTTTGCCTGTTCTTGAAAGCTGGTTCTACTTTCCATCCACCAAGTCTCTTTCATTCTTACACTGCTTCTTTTCTGTTACGTGGCACTGTATCTCAGCCTTAACTGCAATCGAGAACCACAGATTATAATGTTAATGTTGGTGATGTTTGCAACCAGAAGTGTAAAATAAAGATTTTTAAATCTGGAAATAGCTAGAGGCTGAATGCAGGCATGCACACAGTACATAGGTACCAGCTCACAGCTCCCACCACAAACTGCTGATAGGGGGCTTCCCTGGCGCTCACAGAAGTTCTCTGCAGACAGCAGAAATCCGTCCAGTGATTTCTCTGTACTATACAGCAGGTTATATTTTTATCTTCTCAATGGCCTTTGGCTTTGAAAAATGAATGGGACAGATATGATTTTTTTTTGGCTTCAGGATTGCAAACTAGTTGTGCTCCAGTTGTCCATCTTCTTTTATTAGTTCAAAGGCACTAGTGCTGGGGCTAGTAGAGTCTCATATTTAGTCCTCACGTGGAAGACATTCCATGCATTTGGGGAATTTCTTGCTCCTGAGTTTGATCTGGTTGGGCAAGTATGGCAATGGAAGTTTTACTGTATTTCTCATCACAAACAGGAGAATAAGAGAGTGATTCTGTTCTTTTAGTGTTCATAAGCACGGAAGAGATGGAATACAATACAGATACTTTAATTTGACTTGTCAATGATGTACTCTACGATTTTACTTTATAACCCAGCCAGGCGAGTGCTTGTTGTACTCCTTTCCTTGCTTTCCAGCAACTAGAAATTGTCTTGAACACTCAGCTCAGTGTAATCATCCTTCCATGATATAAGAATCTTCCATAATAAAAGCTCTTGCTTGGCATTCCTTTCACGTTCAACACATTCTTTCAGGACAGAAACCCACAATCTCCTGTAACAGCTGTTGTTTATTCCTCTAATTCCTTCATCTGCTGCATGGGACCTTTTATTAGCCAGTGTTAGGCCCACCTCTATATGGATTAGAAATTGCTTATAACATAACTGTGGAGAAGCATTATGGAGAATCTCAGTGGTTTTATAGTGCTACATGTAGTCTGTTAATTTTTCTGTGTCTATGCACCACATTCAGAGTTGTAATTATTCTGATTTTTATAGTAAATAAAAATTGGAGTTAGTAATATTTTTTCCCTGCTTTTTGTGGTTTGATTTCCTCTTTTCTAAGCAAGGCTAAGATGGAAGAATTATACAAAAGCTACAAATAAGAAAATAAGATTTAGAGATGGCAAAATGGACTTGCAGAGCTGTCACAAATATTTTGAAAAATAGTTTTCCTTAATCTGATATACAGAGGTCCTCTTCCAAGTCTCTCATTTTCCAGCATAACTCTCTCCCCTACATTCCTCCCATGTCGCAGACAGTATCTACATGAAATGCCACATACATAAGTTACAAAAATTCTTTGAAAGCAGCCCTGTGAGTTACAGGCTTCTTTTTTGGCTGAGCCATAGCAATGACTAAGCTATGGGAAAAGCCTCCATTCAGCTACACTGTAAAGGAAAATGTGGGTGGGGGGAACCGGGCTTTCATTCAGCACTTAGGTGTGGAGTGGCAATGTCGCAAAGAGGAAAGAGGAAGACAGCCTCGTGGGCCAGGGATGGGAGATTTCCACTCTGCAGCCAGCCCTCCAGGGCCAGGCAAGCGATGGTGTGAGAGAGAGTGTCATTATTTGACTCAGCATGTTCCTAAGCCACAAAAGAGAAGTGACGTATACACAAAGCATGTTGCTTGCTCTTATCTGATAAGAGGGATATCAAGGAGTTTTCTCCACTGCCTAGACATAAAGGAAGTTCTTTGTCCTTATATTTCACTTTCTCTGTCAGTGTGCCTTTCTTCAAGCAATTATTGTGCCTTTACAGCCTCTAACACAAAACAGAAGACTATATGGTTTTAGGGAAATGATATGCAAGCACCTGCTACCACATTACCAAATACCTGTTGTTTAGCTTCCCATTCTAATGGCTCCACCAGCTTTATAACTGATTTACCATATAATGGATTTAATTGAGCATTATTTCAGATAGAGCCATCTCACCAGTATATCTCCAACAAACCCACGGATTATCCTGCTGGACCAGTAAATGAATGAGGTCTGCCGTATTTCTGTGACGCTTCTGGGTAGAAAGTGATAAAGCTTCACTTACTGCCTGCTGCACAAACTGCCTCTGGTGTTGTGGTACAGACATTCCTTCACACAGAAGGTTTCATTGTAAAATATGCAGTCATCTTCACCACCATCTACCTTTCACATAAAAAAATTTCATCTCTAATACCATAAAGTGCCTTTTACGGTGCAGTACCATACAAAAACAGCACACACAACCTGCCAGCCATCAGCAGGGTTCTCCCTTAGTTTGCAAACCATTAAGTAAACCTAAATGTGAAGGGATAGCCACTGCCCAACAACATAGCTTTGCTAAAAGGAGAACCTTGCAATGATACAATCTCCTCAAAACAAAGAGAGAATTTTGTAACAGTTCTCATCACACTTGAGCTTGGTTCAGCGAATTTAAATCTGATTTCGTCTACCATTATAACTTCTGTCTTTCCTAAAGCAACAGCAGCTCAGGACCATCCAGGCTACAAAAATGCTAAGCCTCACAATTATCTCACTGTTTTTGTTATTCATATTGTATCTCCAGAAACAGCGGTATTTTAAGACCTGATCACTGCATTAGATCCCTAATTATTACAATTTTGGGAAAACATGAAAGATGAAAATTAAAATGGCTGTTAGCTACACAGGTATGATTCTACTATAGAGCTGTAGGATCTTGGTAAACGTGACTGTAAAGGTCAGGGCCAGTATCTGGAAATGACTCCCAGAGATACAGCAATATCCAGAATGCATCTGTGCATTACTCTTGTCCAGCAAACCACCAAGGACCAACAAAAACACAACATTAGTCCATAGTAGGTGAAGCATTTCTAGCTGGTATGATAAAACATTATAGCTACTGCACAATGAGATGTTGGGACCTCATCCAGAATAACATCTACCATTTCAGTGAAGAAAGATGAACTGGCGGTGTGCAGGGCAGAACTGATGGGATGACTGGGGAAAGGTACGCTAACCGACCTTGTTTTGTCTAGCTCAGGGTCAAAGAAAGTATGACTGCTCTCTCTAAGCTAAGCAAATGAGGAAGCATCGGGCAGGGGAGAAAATGACTTAGGTTGAAGAACAACATCTGCATAAGAACAGAAGAGGCCAAACAAACAGTCAGTGCATTTAGGCTGGAAACAAGAAAGCTCCTGAGCTAAATACAGAGAAATTACACACCAGCCACAGAGGTAAACACAACTGTTAAATAATTATGATACATTGTCATGGCAGGGGACAGGAGCTGATGCCCTCAATGTTGTCCCTTCAAGTCCTGCATTTCTGAAAATATAAGGAGAGCGCTAACCAAAGTTTGTGAGTGGTCCTGAAGTTGCCTCGTCAATGCCGACTCTCTGCAGTAGCATCTCTGCATGAGTAATTGCCAACCATCTAATGAGGATATGGCTAACAGAGGCAATCCCACATCCAAATGGAAAGTGTCCAACCTATCAGTCACATACAGCTGCATAAAATAAAAGTAGCCAGGGCTAACACTATCACCTACAGTAGCTGGGTTCAAAGGAACTCCTCAAAAGAATTCAAAGTTGAACTCCTGACAACAAAAAGCAGCAGCATGCATTACCACCAGCCTGCTCCTTTACTATTAACACTTCTAATGGCATAGACAAAAACTGGACTGAGAATACAATGCATCTTGATAACCTACAAATGATGATGAAGGTTCAGTTATGGTAAAGAGGAGCAGACTTAAGTACAACCTTCTTGTAAAAACACTACTATCAGAAGTCATCGCTCCATGCCCTCAGCAGCTTTACACCTTAAAAAAGGTGCTTAAAAAAGCAGCTTTACACCTTAAAAAACACCTTACCCTACAATGCTTCACATGAATAAGATGGGGAAAAGGGAGACAAATTCATGGTTTATCAAACAAAATGTCTTTATTGCTGCTGATTTCCATTAATGAACCTTAGCTATAAACTAACGCAACTCTGGAATAAAACCTGAGACACCCCCCACTTCACAGTCCAGCTGGGCTGCTTATCTAAAATGATTTCAAAGTACGTCCCTCAAAAGTGACATGCAAAAAATGATTGCACTACCTTTCCTTCAAGAAATTAAAATTTAGACTGTGATGGAAGAAAATTTTTCTTCTTTCTTGTTTCTGTTCTCATTCTTCAGGATTTCTGTTCTATCAGGTGTGATCAGCTATCCCTTTCACCAGGAGAGATTTTGTGCATGCATACTTGAGAGCGTGAGTGCATTTGTGTAGACACATACACACCTATAAGAATTATTCCTTTAAGCTATCCAGTTTCTTAAAGATTATAAATGGCTTAAGCACAGAAACAGTGTACAGTGAATAAACATACATATACAGAAGACAAACTCACCTGAGTATGCCAGATAAATCTCTCACCAGCTGAAATGATCATTTTGACATGAACAGCCAGAAATAAGTCATCCCACTTGACTGCCCAGATTTACCAGACAGGTAAACACAGAAGCATTTTACACAATGCTAGCTTATTACACTAGCATTCTAGCTAAAGACAACATTAAATTGAAGTCCATACACCGTAGATTTTGTAAGGCATCGCCACAGCCACATGGAATCTCTGGACTTTCAGAGCCCAAGATTTAGGACACTTAAGCACCTTTTTATTCACCATAGTGAAGGTGTCCAGGTGACTCTATCTGCCTTCTACTAGCTCTATATACAAACCTTTCAGTGGTCATACCACAGTGTTTACAACCATTTATTAGTGATAATACGTAACAGCCACTTAAAGTCATTTTTCCTCCTTGTGATGAAATATTAGGAACAGTGATTTTGAAATCATCTGATTCCTAGAGGTGGCAGAACAGTAAGTCCCTAGTGCCCACATGGAGCCCTTCTGAGAACAGTGCAGCCCAGTGAGAGTGACAAAAATTGGGCTTGGGCTGGAGGAAACTGATCTAAAAAAATTAAATTAAATAAATACATAAGAGCACATTTGAGAAGAGTACCTTCAAATACCTTTAACTTTCATGGAACTCATTGAGGAAGGAGGCATCTGTGGAAGTCCCCATAAGAGAGCATTCCTTACCAGCATTTGTTGGAAAAAAATGCTGTCATTAGTGCATCATCTTTCAAGTAATAATCTCAAAACTATTTCCTCAAAAGCAGCCTATGTACTTAATTACAATAGGAATTAATTTTGAAGGAAATCACAGGAGTATGCCTTATTTCTTAGATCATTCTGATGGTTTTATTCTGGCTTTAAATTTTGTGAAGTATATATTCTTAATGGATTTCACACCAAACAAATGCACTTCTACATTCTCAAAAGAGTTCTCTGGTCTCACTGTCATATCTACATTGAAAGGGTTGCATAAAGTTGCAAAACTAACCTCAAGCCTAACTGTGGCAAACTTAACTGAACATTTAGCTGCCATAACCACTGGTCTACTGACAGCCACAGAATGGTAACGTCCTGAGGAACTCACCGGGATTTAGCCCCTGATCCTCCAGTATCATTTCCATCTGGGGAATGGACATGGTATGGGGATTTACCTCTCCCATGGCAATGCATCTCCTTGAGCTCAGACTCCTGCAAATGCTTTTCACACCCCAATGGACATACTCTCTAAAATGCTATTATAATATCTGGAATTAGATTGAAGTAAATATAAAGTGCAATTCAGCTCGCTTGAACGCTAAAATGAGCTTTTACTCACAGCTGTCACAGAAACCAAGCACAAATGTAAAAGTGGCAGTTCACAGACATCAGGGGAACAAGCTACACATCCTTTGGAGCTATAAAGTAGGAAAAATACATTAAAATTGTTAAAAGAAGTCCTGCCATATTTCATCAGCATGAAATGGAGCTTCAGTTGGATTGGAGAGGTTCATTGCTGCAAGAAGCAGGAAAAAAATGCAGAATCTTTGTTTACCTGGGTCTGTGGTTTCTAAGTACCTACTTTTTACTACGTTCATTTCTTGACTCAAAGCGAAAATGGGAATTCACCCTTTTCTCTTTTTTTCCTGTCCAATGTGCAGATGGGGCACATTTTCATTCACTCCATCAATCCCTGCCCCCTACGCACAAGCTCACATACATACACCTAGCCAGTGGAAAAGAAAAAAAGGTTACTCATTAATCCATTCTACAAAGCTTTCCAAACTGAAATGGGTGGGTTTTACATCTCCAGCAAGGAGCAATATATAGGTAGCCATGCAGCATACCTGAGCATAGCTCAAGCATTCATCTTGGATAGCACAACTTTGCTCCTAACGCATTTTAAAACAAAACTCATCAGTATGGAGAGGATGATTATTTTCTGTGTGCTCTTCTTCTGTTCCAGTATGGTTCTGACTGCAACTCCACAAAAAGCAATGAAATACAAACAGCTTGTAAAGACAATTGGTCAGTTAGAAGAGGTAGTGAAAGATAAGGTAAGAAAAGTATTTGTCCTAATACTGAACTTATTTTCAAGCATTAGATATTGCTTAGAATGTAATTTTTGAGGGATATTACTGCAATGTTAAACTTTTCTAACTTAGATTTGTTTTTATTGTAGGATGTTGAATTCCTGCATACACCAGAAAACCCTGTGGTGAGACTGCTTTAACATTTCCTTTTAATTATATCAAATTTATTTTGTATTGGTTAATTCCACTGACAAATGGCAGATGTCTTCTTTTTTGTATCTCTGACCTAGAACTCTTAATGCAAGCTAGTTTGAAAATGCTTTGATAAAAGTTTCTCATTCCTGGGTTTTTAATGTCAGAAGTGTTTATATTATGCAATCTTAATTAGTAGGTTACTACTCTGTGTGTATTCTAGCACACCCACAGATTCCAATTTGTACATATTCCTTTTATTCAACGCTAAGAGTAGGGGATTCGTACAAGACCTACATGACTAGCAATGCTCTTGGGGACGCAGTTTTGGGGAGAGGAAGCGCCTCCAGCTACCATGAGCTCCAACCACACTAGTATTATCGCTGCATGGAGCCTAAAGGGAGCCCCCCTTCCCTCCCACCGTAAGACCGTATTACATAGTGCTTCCTTGCATGTAGTCCCACTGGTTGCTGTGAGACTGCTTGTGGGCAAGGGTTGTGCTATCACGTAGAACAGGAGAAAAAAGTGCATTCTGCAAGTATTCTCTTTACATTATGACTAGTTAAAAGAACAACTACAGGTCTCTGTAGATCCCTTTTTGTACACATTATTTACTTAGACATTTTTTAATGGTGATATTTGGTGTAACCCAAGGTTAGGAACTTCTTGGTAAGTTACATTAGACTCATAGAAAGTGTGTTTATGCCTAACAGTGGCAGGATACGGGATTTACACCAACATTAAATACTAAAACCAGTAACATATTAGCTTAGAAACTAAATGCATTCTACCTTCTTTTGGTAATCCCAAACACACAACGAAGGTCCAAAACTAGCCACAGCTGATATAATGTAATACTTCTCCTGTTATCTGCTGTCTTAAATTTACCCATTATGTTTGGTTTTGGGCACTGACAACTATTTCAGAAAGCAAGCAATTTTGATTGGCATATAAAAGTATTCACTACGTGTAGTTATTAAAAAAACAACTTGCAGAGTATAAAGCTATTTACGCAGGGCTTTAAACTTTCTTGCAAAATACTAACAAGAAGAAAGGAAAAAAAACTCACCTCATTTCACACAGGTTTCATTAGCCTCGTCCTAGGGTTTACAGTTGGGCGCGTTTTTTACTTGCCAAAAGCATAGAGAAGCATGACCAAAAAGATTGCTAGAAACAACTCATTGCTAGAAACAACTGCAATGCAAAAATGTAATGCACCCTAGCTAATTGCTGTTTTTTTCATTAATACTCTTTCTAACTTGTAGTGTCAAAATGAAAAGAATCAGATGATTAGCTGTCATTTTACTGCAGAGTTTGCTACTACCTCCGAAACAAGCAAATAGAGCCAGTGACTAATCGCTTCATCAGTGTTTTTTTTTTCTCTCTCTCAAAAAACATGGTCACCTCAGGAAGGAAGACAACAGTTCATTTGCAGCTTAGGGCTTTACAGGCTGCCTCTGGGAGGTCCTGAGTACCTCCATCATAAAATATAGGAGATAACGAATTCAGGTATTTAGAAGGTACTCAGTGTGACAGAGGTTTGATCTCTGATGAAAAGCTAACAGTAGGAATTACCAGCAATCATATTAATAAGGTTTTCATCCTGCGTGGTGAAATTTGCATTTACTGAGTTGTCCAAATGCTTATCTATGAATTGCAGCGTGCCAAAGTTGCACTCATAACTAGGTAACTGGGTAAATTTATACCTGAATATACGAAACTGGATTTAACAAGAAGTCTTTCATGTAACTGTATTTCAAATATCAAAATATTATTTATATGACAAGCTGCTTATGCCAGATTTGAATTTAACCTTGAATATGAACGAAGAAGACTACCTTTTATAATATCCAAAATTTAGTGGTTTATCACTATTGGTTTTGGCTTCCTTGAGCTTCCTGTGTGTGGACTGTTAGCCCCACTTCAAACCCACACCATTTCCCTGTACACTCAAGTGTGAAATTATTAAAAAAAAATACATTAGGAGGTAAGAATAAAACAATAGGGGACGTCAACTCAGGAGAAAACACGCTGAGGTTGAGAAAGTAGTCTTGAGACTGAACTGGTTCAAGACAGGAGGGAGAATACGATCTGCTGCTGGTGACAGCTCTTGCAGCTGAAGCCAATGGCACAATGCTCACTTACATCACATCAGCATCTAACCCCGCTGGTTGCTAGTTCAGGAAGTACAGGCTTTTCAGGGTAATCTGTACAATTAAGAGTCTCGCGCAGAGCATTTCTGCAAATTCTCCCTGACACTTACTTTGCACGTTTACCTAGCGCCCCTCAGACATCACCAGCAGCCCACATTTTGAATGCCTCTTCATCAAAGTGCTTAATCCATTGCAAGACAAACAAAATGCAGTCCTTGTGGCCCTCTGACTGTCGGCCTGCTTACAGTTAACTGTTAACTCAGCAAAAGAGAAAAAAAAGCAGCATATATGAGAAATGCTGGTTTCTCAGCTCATCACGGATGAGGCACAAAATGTTTTCAGTTTCAGCTGGAAAATCGATCTCTTTTAAAAAGAGTGTTTTTTTTTTCCAGTAAGCAAGTCTGGTTACGGTAAGAAACCTGAAACAAACATAAATGTGTGGTTTTTAATAAAAATAAAATGTATCTAACCAATATAAGATGTTGCTATTAACATTTGCTATAGGCAACATAAACGGAGGTTGCCTTGTCCTTGCACAAGCAGCGAACTGCTGTGGCATCTAATAAACCAGACGAGATTCAGCTTTGGTAGCAGTTGGTATGCAAAACAAAGATGATGTCTTTGGAGCCTTTCTAACATGCATAATCAGCATTTCTAAATGTTTCTTTCTTTGGAAAATGGAAAACATGTTAGAAATTGGCTTCAGTAAACACTGCTTTTCTTTCTATATTGACAATAGGTTGGTTTTGGTGGTATTTTCCACAGTTGCGTGCCCAGCAAGGAAGACAGCCACTGCACAGGAAAGGAAATTCTGGAAAGCTTGTAGTCTGTTAGCATAATAAAAATTAATACGTAACTGCAGCATGAAAGGAAAAAGGCAGTTGCTCTAATTCCAGATAATTAGCAGCAACAAAAGAATTACACCACCATCATACAGCATACCAAGTGATGGCTTCTTTTTCAAGTTAGACAGAGATGATGCTCACTGGCCTTGACTCAGGTTTAACGTGGCTCTGAACTTCCTGCAATTTGGCAAGACAATTTGAGCTCGGAGCCTGGCTCCTTATCCTATCTCTCATCCTCACTCTCTCTTTTCTCTTAAGTAAAATTACTAACTTCAGCGCTTCCATGTGCCATGTTATCAAGGGAGAATATTTAAGTAGCATTTTAAATCATGCAGGTCTATGTCAGTTCTAATTAGTAAGTAGATAATATGAGAAATGGCACAAAAATAGGAAAAAAGAAGTATATTCTCAGGTGTACTATTGAGGAACAGCCCTGAGAGAGATTAGGAATATTTTTAAAAGAAAATATTCATGCCTGTGCTTGTGAAAATCTGCTGCATATAATGGGATCTACTCTTTAGTAGCATTTTCTTTTAGTTAATGTAATGATCAAAATCCAAAGGGAGATTTTAGGCATTTATATGATGAGGAAATACTTAAGCAATTATCGAAGAACAGGCAGATAAAGGTTAATGATCTCTTATACTTCTAAAAGTAACTTAAAACAATTAAAGGACCGTTCAATCTTCTCAATGAATACCTTGCATAATTAAATTTGAGCATAAATCACAACCTAACACGTGGAAAAAATGCTGCAACATTCATTTAAAAATTATTCCTTGTGTTCTTGCCCATAGGACGAATGCCTGTTCACAGCTGTGACCTGCTTCCAGAATGGCACACTGAAATTACAGCCAAAGAACAGCCAAGTAAACTCTAAGTTCATCAAAACAGTTAACATCTTGAAAAGACCCATTCTCAAAGACTCTGGAAAGGTAGGATCTCCTGACAATGCTCATAATCATGACCATTGCTCCCTACTTTCTGTAACAAATACCACCTACAACAGTGAAATTGTAAAAGCCAAGCATGTTAGAAAAACAGATCAGTCTTTTATTACTTTGGAAATTAAAAATATCCATTGTTCTGCACTTCCAAGAGAGACATTCACTCTGTTCCTATCAGTCAGTTGTGTCTATGCACTTTAATAATGGCAACCATGTGATGTGCAGGACAAAAGGATTGGGATTACTGCAAAAAATGTGAATGAAAGGTGTAGTTATTATGTTCTTTCCCTTTATGAAATAGCCTGTCTCTCAGTTCTTCCATTTGTAAAAAGCTTTGATTACAAAGATTACTGCTTGATCAGTACAAAATCTTTAAATATTATTTATGACTATGATGAGCTCTTTAGAAGTGGCATGAATTTCTTTATATTTCAGCAGTGTGAGTCTACATGTGAATCTTACGAGAAAAAATCCCCCAAGGAGTTTTTGAAGAGCTTCTCAAAGTTGATGAAAAAGGTAATCAATCAGAGTTGACTCCTTCTGGTTTTTGATGTTTTGTAAACAAGAACCGATGTCTGTATTTTCCATTATTCCTAATGTTGCGTTGTTTTCACAGTTTTTCAAGGAGTAATGCAGGACACATGAGACCTGAAGGCTACAGAAAATCTACTATTTAAGGCAGACACTATATTATTTAAGACAACGTGAAAAATGTAAATATTTTCCATTGCTACTGTGCTGTGCTCTGTGTGTGTGGTAAGTGAAAGCTTCTCCCCAGTATGAAGGAGGCTTATTTGGATGGCTACTCATAAGACAGATGCTATTTTAAAAGTGATCCGAGCCTCACCTTACAGTGAAAATTACATTGTAATTTCACACAAATAGGTTCACATAGGGGACTTAACTATAACCTTATGCTGAACTAGAAATACATGAGATGGCTGCTATTCTATTTTTGCATTCATCTCGAATGAACATCATACAGAAGTGTCTGAAACTTTTTAAAGAAAACAAAACAAAAAATTATCAGAGGCTTTGAAGCCTCACGAAGTACTTACTTAGATTGATTTCCTTATTTAAAACAATACCACACACACAACTTATTTGTAAGTTCATAGATTGTATTTTAGCTAACTAGAGAAAAATATCCTGCATTTAACTCTCACAGAACTACTGGAAAAACATTTACAGATTATACAGTATGATATGGGTCTGACCTGTTTCCATGTTGAAGTTAATGGCACATTTGCCATGGGTTTCAACTTGTTAAGTCAAAATCTCCACGCGGGGATGCAGAATTTTGGGTGGAAAAACATATCTCTGGAGATGGAATTCCACCTAGGCTCCTTCAATTTAACAGGCTAAATGCAGCAGAGGCATGACTGGCTGGATGACTGGCCACTGTAAGAGAACCAACAAATACAGTAATTGATGATTATTCAGAGTGAAGCAGCCCAAAAGCATATTGCTCTTTCTCAGAATATTTTACACTTATATTCATGCACCATAACACTATTCTTTCTGTTTACTCTTGATTCATTTTAGTGGTTTTAAATTGCTTTTTTTTTTTTAAACTGTCAAGTTTTTGTTATGTGGAAACTTCACTGTTTGCATTTCAGCGTTTTGAACATTTCTGCGGAAGTTTGGCCAGAGATAGCATTGAATTATTACTATTTTTAAATAAAAACAAGTATCACAGCCCTTAAAACTATTTCTTAGTACGTTAATTATATACAACAATATTCTGCTTGCAATCATTCTGTACCTCGAGACTTCCATTTACCCCCCAAAGAGATATTAGCCCCACAAGAAACTGCTCTTGGAAGGGAGTGTAAAGACTTCCAGTAAAAATTAACCTTTCATTAAACTTTCTCGTTACTTAGTAGAAATGTGGTATAGAGAGGAAACTGGAAAAATACATTGAGTGTTATGACGGAAAATTGCAAGCTTAGTTACCTCCAAAAATAATGAGGTACTAATAAAAACATTTCCATTCCTACAAATGTTAGCCTAAGGGAAAACTAATACAAAAAGCTTTTTTTTTTGCCTCTACATTTTCACTGTCCTGAAATGTGCATCTTTTCAAAAACATATGTCGAGAGGAGGAAGGAAGATCCTCACGGCAACAGTGAACAAAGTTTCCACAGTGAATTCTTTTTTTGCCTTGCATCTCCTTGTTTCTGGCTGATGACAATTTTGATCCAGATTGTCTTTTATATTTTTGTTTCAAAAACCAAAAAATGTTTTTCTTCCGAGTAATGTTCTATCATATCTCAATATTTCCACATTATGGCATGAAAATTAATATTCTAAAACTGAACTGACACTTGGAATTAAGCTACTTAGTTTAAATAGTGTCCTGTACCCTTTTATCTCTATTTCTCTGACTTTATTATGCATAACATCCCTTAATGACCAACTGGTAAGCAATATGCAAAGCTGCTGCTGTTACTGCAATGGAATTTAGAGAAGTAGAGAAAGTTAGGAAAAAATTGAATTTCTGATTTGGATCAGAAACTGAGGAAAATATGAGAGAGAATAGTTGAATGTTTTTTTTTGTTGTTGGCTAGAAAGCCAACAAATAAAATAGCATTTCTCATTCACTTCATGGCCAATATTTTAGGGAAGGACCTTTATTTTTGTACCAAGTATACAGTATATATTTTTTATTTGTAAATGTTTTTCCCAGTAATTCACAATGTGCATTCAAACCAATATTCTAAAAAAGCCCTTTAGAATTCTTGTTGTGCAGGTGAAATGGAATTAGCATGCCCTGTCACGAACATTGTACGTGACGTATTTATAAGTAATCATTATAAAGCACTGAGAAGCAGCATTTGTACCTGGGACAGACAACTTATTAGAGAAAAGCCTTTAAAATTGCCTCACCAGAATATCATAAGCTAATTAGTTACTCTTGCCTACACTGAAACAATTGTTGGGTTTCTGTACACAAGGCAGCATGTAATGAAGTAAGTAATGTAGCTATTTCTGTTTAGTGACTTGCTCCACTGTTTTTAATCTTGAATCTTATCACACCAAGTGGTTAAAGGTTGCTTGGTTTGTGTTTGTTTTTTTAAATTATTAAACTCGTTTGTAAACTAAGACCATTTCTTATACCCGCAGAACAACTTAATCAAAATGCTATTCATATGACTGAAAAAAAAATAGTGAGAAGCTGTAACGAATGTAACTTAGAGAGTTAATTGTCCCAAGATGTTGGAGAGAACCATATTTACTGGATAATCCAGTCCACATATGTATTGGAAAAAATTAATCACAACATTATCATTGTTGATCTTAGTTAACGCCACTTCTGCGAAGCATTAGCACAATCGCTCTGGAAATCTCTGTACACTTAGACTTGCATGATGTTGAGGCCTTGTATTAACTTTTTGATTTGTCAAAGCTATGAAAGATTGAGTGTATTATTCAGGGGTGTGCTATTAGAATCCTAAATAAGAAACGTGAAATCAGTGAAGGACAGATCAGTCTTCAAGACATCATCTTGTTCAACACTGGTCTCTGGCGGAACTGAAGATGCCCCAAGAGGAACCCACGATGTCGGAAGGACTGGTTATCACAATTTCTGACCTGTAACAATCTTGATGTATTTTTACTTGTAAGATGAACTCTCTTTGTACTAACTGCACTCTTTACAGAAACGATCCGTGTTTCTTTAGCTGAGTACATAGAGTAAGTCCTAAAAGCTCATTACCTCCCAGGGAGGTTTAACAATGTATTTATGATTTTGGTCATAAGTGTCCTTTGCAGGCACTTCAATATGTGTTTTAGCATGGTATACACAACTCTGTATAATATATACTTTTCCTGAGAAGATGCTTTATTTTTATACTAATTGTCTCATTTAATTTAATTATTTATTGCATTTTGTGAATGGAATGTTCATACTAAGGACTATGTGGTCTGATTTATTTATATGCCTGTGATATTAAATAATTTTAGCTAATATGATTTTCTCTTTTTTGTTGCTTTTTGTTTGTTTGTTTTTTAAAAGAGCTTCTAGCCATTCCTACCCTCACAATAACTCATAAGACCACTCAGTGAACTTCATTAGCCTACTCTGTCATAGATGTTGTCAGATCAGATCAAGGACACATACAAAGTTTTTCTTCCCTCGAAAGTAATGAGTATGTGGCAGTCCACAAGATAAGGCATTTTTATTACCCATTACATATGGATTGAAGTCTCCACCACTACAGGGTACCTTCCAGGGGAGCATGGTGTTCAACACACAAACCTGCATATGCCCATATAGCTTAAATTTTGTTGACTGCATGAAGTTCTGATTGCACATTTAGTACTGTCAGAACATCCATGCTTTCAATACACAAAGTAAACATTAATTTACTGATTTAAAATTAATGAGCAACTGTTCTATACAATTGTGAAGAAGGGGATGCTATTTTATTATTATTTTTAATTGTGCCCATCTCTCATTTAAGAATCTTTTTTAAACATTGCCTTTTCAGACTTAATAAAGTCCTTCAGGCAAACTCACAGCACGTTCGATCACTTCACTGAGATTTCCTTAGACTGACATGAACAAAAATCCAGTAACTTCATGTTTTGAGTCTACACAATTCAAATACCTCATTTGCCTGATTAAGAAGTGAAACACCTCAAAACACAACGCTAGAAGTAACCCAGTCTGTTTTTCACTGTTCTCTCTCTTCTCCCTAACTTTTCTCTTGCTTTGAAATGTACATTCTTCCTTTCCCATTCCAATTTGATATGTTGAAGTTCTCAAAAAATGAGCATTTTCTGCTATTACACTTTATAAGGATAGCTATAGTTCATCTTTTATAAAAAGGCTTTTCCCCTAAAATGTAACAGAAATGGACTTGGATCCAACACTAAAGCAGAAAACTCTAACAAAGACAAAGACAGATCTTCTTTTATTCATGAAAAAAATCCTTCAAAAACAAACATGAAAAGAAAGCATCATAAAACTTCACATTTGAACTGATCCAGGATAGAAGTAGATATGCAGGACAATGTTGCTATGATGCGTCTCCTGAAGACAGGCAGTTCTGCTCCTCCCAGAAGATATTTTCCTCTCACAAAAGAGCCAGCAAACTGACTCCCAAGGTGCTGCATTAACTAGATGCATCCTGCTGGCTCCTTAACAACTCGGTGGTGCCAAATACCTGAATTTGAAGCCCAAAGCACCCTGTAGAAGTCTTCGAAGGGAAAAAGCAATAGGATTGGGTCTAATCCAAGCAATCGCTCCTATCTTTCCACACAAGACAATAGTGGGAGTCAGAGATCCTGGTATTCACCCCAAGTCAGCTACAAGTCAAATCTGAGTCAAATATGCATATATCCTTTTATTTCCAGGTATAACATGAAATTTTGAACATACAGAATTCTTTTATTTCTTACTTACATGTCTCAGTATTTTCTTCTACAGCTATAATAACATTAAAAAATGTAACAAAGAAAACATTTGGAGTAGGCATTTCACAGAATCATTGAATAACCTGAGTCAGAAGGGACCCACAATAATCATCAAAGTCCAACCCCTGGCTCCACAGAAGACTACCTAAAAAACAGACCACGTTTCAGAGAGCCTTGTCCAAATGCTTCTTGAACTCTGCCAGGCTCAGTGCCGTGACCACTGCCCTGGGGAGCCTGTGCCAGTGCCCGACCACCCTCTGGGTGCAGAACCTTTCCCTAACACCCAGCCTGACCCTCCCCTGTCCCAGCTCCATGCCGTTCCCTCGGGTCCTGTCGCTGTCCCCAGAGAGCAGAGCTCAGCGCCTGCCCCTCCGCTCCCCTCGTGAGGGAGCTGCAGGCCGCCATGAGGCCTCCCCTCAGCCTGCTCTGCTCTGGGCTGAACAAACCAAGGGACCTCAGCCGCTCCTCACACATCTTCAGATCTCCAGACCCTTCACCATCTTTGTAGCCCTCCTTTGGGCATTCTTTAATAGTTTTATGCCTATGTTTTTTTACTCCAAACCACACACAGTGCTGGAGGTGAGACCGCCCAGCGCAGGGCAGGACAATCCCTACCCTCACCCAGCTGGTGATGCTGAGCCTGGTGCACCCCAGGGTACGGCTGACCCTCCTGGCTGTCAGGGCATGCTGCTGACTCATATTCAACCTGCTGTCAAGCAGGACCCACAGAACCCTTTCCACGGGGCTGCTCTCCAGCCTCTCATCCCCCAGTCTATATGTATATCTAGAATTGTCCTGTCCCAGGTGCAGAATCTGGCACTTGCTGACCATACAGCTAGTCTTCAAGGTCTCCCTACTCATAAGGGAGTCAACAGCTCCTCCTAATTCAGTATCATCTGCAAACTTTGTTGGTATGCATTCAAGTCCTGTGTTCAGATCATTTATAAAAACACTGAAGAGAACAGGCCACAAAGTGGAGCCCTGGGGAGCCCCACTAGTGACTGGTTGCCAGCCTGATGTAACCCCATTTACTATAACCCTTTGAGCCTAATTTGTCAGCCAATTGTTCACATGTGATATGATGATTTTATCTAGCTATATGTCAGATATTTTGTCCAGATGGAAACTGTACAAAACAGTATTGAAAGCTTTGCTGAAATCCAAAAAGATCACATCTACTTGTTTCCCTTGGTCAACAAGATGGGTGACCTTGTCATAAAAGGAAATTAACTTAATTAAATAGGACTTTCGCCTTGTGAACCTATGTTGGCTGTGACCAACGACTGAATAGTCTTTCAAATGTTTCTCATTAACTTCCAGAATAACCTCCATAATTTTAACAGGCACTGAAGTGAGACTGACAGGCCTGTAATTACCAAGGTCTTCTTTCATACCCTTCTTGAAAACTGGGGCAATATGTGTCCCAGTCAAATGGGACCTCTCCAGATTCCCAAAACAATGGAAAAATAACTGAGAGAAGTCTTGTGATAACATTAGCCAGTTTCTTCAGTAGCCTGGGATGAATCCCATCACGCCCCACAGACACTTACGTGCATTCAGCTGGAGCAGCAAATCCTGCACATGTTCAGAGTTGGCTGGGAATTTATCATTCCCAGAGTCATGGTTTTCCAACTCAGGGTACCCGGGGTCCCACAGCCCATTATCAGTGTTGAAGACAGGCAAAGGCGGCATTAAATTTCTCTGCTTTACCTATGTCCCTATTTGTGAGGTGACCAACCTCATCAAGTAATGGACCAATGTTATCTCTGGTCCTCCTTTTGCTGTTACCATATTTTAAATATATATACATATATATATTATATCTATATATATGTTTGCTTTTAAAGTCTACGGAAACTGAAAAATAAATACAGATTAAATATATAAGTTTATCTTTTCAGAAATATTATTAGTAGCTAATGTACTAAGTGTCTCTCCTGCGTGCAGCCAACAGTGTGTGAATAAGAACCTTGGCACTGCATTGTGGAAAGCAAATAGCCTGAAGTCCTGTGGCAAGGCTATCTCATCTTCCTAAAAACGTATTTCATTCACGGTCTCTTAACTCCAATTATAATGACATAGGCATCACAGAATCTGAAAGAGATCTCACAGCTTTAAAACAATACTTGAGGCTTCCAGTACATTCAGAACTATTTGCTCAAGCAGAGAACACATTTACGTTACGCATTGTATGGGCATCTGCTCTGCAATAGAGAACAAAAGAGCCTCCAAAACCAAAGACAATCATACTAACACTAGAATAACTCAACTATTTAATCCCGCTGAGAAGTCTAGGCACAATTTTGCCCATATTGACCCACATATCTGTGCATTGACACTGCTGTCGGAACCTTCTTTCAGATTAAGAACATCTCAAATACAGTAGTTTGTACTGCATAGACATGCTATACTCTTTCTCTCAGTAGGTTTTGTTTGTTTTAAACACCCCCATAAGCATATAGTCCCAATGGCTGTCGGGTAGGGGCAACAAAGCAAGTCTGTCCTATAATGTTCTTGCTTTTCACTTGTGCTGATGATACATATATTGTAAAAGGAACAAAGTTTAAAGAGAACATCTACTCAAACATTTTTTTTTTTCCTCTAAACTAATAATCTGAATTGCTGTACTGCCACCTGTTGATAATTTTATGGAAATTCAGAACAATTCTACATAACAAATAGATGAGCTGAAAGAATCATTCTCATGGCAGTATGCTTTGATGTGCACTACATAGAAGATTATTTTCTTCACTTCCCATTTTATTTACCCCATTTCTGCTTACACAGCTGAATACTTCCCAGCATCTTTTTCTTGTCCAATTACATTACTGTTGTAAGACCATGAAGTACATGTTTAAAAATACCAGAGTGAACGCAACCAAACAATTACTCAAAAAAAGTTTCTATTTTCTAGGCTTCAGAGATGTTAAAAACACCAAAGATTAGGGCATTACTCCACTCATGCTGGATAATTTGTTTATTTATGATGGAAGCTTTCTTTCCCAGCAGCTACTTGCAGTGTGGTCTGTGGGCAGTAGCATTCCCAGATAACAGAAAACATCAGAGACAATAATCCCTCCAAATGAATGAATATCTCCAAAACGTTTTTTCTGGAGCAACACTGATCACAATGAAGATTTGTATGCTATGGCAAGAGAATACCAATGCAGTCCTCAAAACTCATTGCTGGTACCAACTTGCTAGCAGATAACTGTTTATACGTACATATATAATTAACTGAGATCATCTAGAACATGTCTCTCTGTATTTTCTGTACATTGAGTTTAAGACTATCTTCCTAAATTATGAACTTTAAAAGGTTAGCAGGGAATATTCTCACTGTTCTTATCACTGCCATTAGAAGGGAGTAAGATTCCTACTTCTGAATGTACATAAATGCCAAATATTCATCATATCCTGCCTTTATGCAATTTGCCATCCTTATGTCCAGCAGCCTCCCCTGTGATTCTTCAATCACAGCAGCGTAAGGGAGATGTTGTTGGCACAACCCCTGAATGCTTGTTACACCAACAACCGATTTGGGAATACCATTTCCATAAAGACAGTCATCTCTTCAGTCAATCCTTCATGCTCACCACTAGCAAGAGGCAACTTTGGTACTGCATTGCAAATTTCCACTATTTCCAGTGCAGTTCATAACTGCCAGCAGCAAACTGGTTAACCGCATAGCAAACAATAGGAAATGTGATAAAGCACTACTCAAGGTATCTTGAGTCACATCACATTACTCCTAGATGCCAAAAGCTGTATTCTGATCACATGACATGCAGACTGGTGAAGGACAGATTGACAAGAGACTTGAAGAGATCAAAAGCAAGCACTGGTTTCAAATCACAAGAGAAATAACATGGACATCTTAAATATCTTACAAGGAATACAGAGAAGTTGCAATTTTCCTCTGAATATTTATCATGTTCTCAGTGCTAAGTTACAAGATTGTAGAAAAACTCACCTTGCTGTCTGTGCTATGACGTATGATCTGTTCAGTCCAGAGTTGCATGGTCATCCTGAGAAGGAGCACCTTTGACAGCTTCCATCTATCTGGTGGAGTACTCTCTCCACTCCATTTAGCACACAAACACTGGCAAAGAAAGGTGTAACAGCTTTCTTGGCACAGCCACCTCTCCTCAATCACTATCAAGTCCTTCCTCTGAGGGGAGGTGAAGGAGCTAGCACTAAGTGCATGACTTGTGAGCAATCCTGTTGACACACTGACCACGTGTTTCTTGTGACACAGGTCCCAAGGCACCCACTGCACATGGTGGTCTCTTAGGTCACCTTTTCAGCAAAAACTTCATTCATGCCAACAAGAGGTGTGGTGTCGCAGCTGGAGATGGCAGGCAGGGCATCTGTCCTCCGCAGAGATCACCATCACCCAGCAGGAGACGGCCCTGCCACAGTTCCACTGACCTCTCGCCAGCCGCTAAGTCAGATGAACTGGGGCCAGGACTTCCGAGTAGTTGTGGAGGAGAACCAGACTTCAGCACTACCTTTCCCTTTGGAGAGAGAACATAGGTCATTAATCAGCTAGTTTGAGCCACACTCTGGCACTGCTTGTGAATGCAGCCCATGACCCTGGTCAGCTTCCGGAAGACAGGTTTTGGACTTCTTTTGACCAGGACTTAAACCTCCTTCTGGAGAAAGGATGTGCAAGGCACAATTTGCATGAAAGCCAGGTCTCACTCTTCCATTTCCAAGCCCTGCAGATTCTCCCACCCACAATGCGCCATCCTGCAAAGAGTGCACTGATGCTGACTCATTATTGTCTTGGAGGAGTCCTCTCTGACTAGCGCTTCTTTACCACCGACCCACAAGATACTACTTAAAACCTCTGATTTACTTTTTTTTTTTTTTTTGGTAGAACCTCTTGACATGCAAAAGCACTCTGATGGAACAAGCACATCCTTTGGGGCCATGGAGATAGCTTTCCTAGCTGAGCTTCTGCTGTGCCAACCTTACGTCCATATGCAGGCTGCCAAGACCAACTTTTCCACAGGATGGGAGGCAGCCCTTACACACATGTACGCTCAGCACCCCAGGCTGCAGTCCTCCTTCACACACCTCCAGTTGCAGAGTACTGAATGCACTTCTCTCTCACCTTTCTATTTACAGACCATCAGCCGAGGCTGAATCATGTTGCAGGTCCTCCCTTCTGGCCTTGGCCATGCAGTCCATCACAGGCAGCACCACAAAGATCCTGATTACTGTAAAAAAATATTTTTGTTCCTCACCAGCCATATCCCAAGCAGTCTATAAATGAATAAATTTGAGATGTCTCACATCTATGAGGAGTAGTCAGCATTATTTGAGTGTTCTACTCCATGCCAACATCACCCTCCTTATTTTTACACTTCTTATTATATTTCACATTTATGTACTTTTCACTAGTATCCCCATCCCCTTCACTTCTTCCACTTTTTGGTCCTGTGAGTACCTGGTTTTCCATAAGTCTACTTCTCTACGCTTTCTCCCCACTTTGGCATGGGACATTCTCTTTGTTTCTTCTCTAAACACAACAGAATCCATGAGCTAACCCTAAGGAAAGTCAAAGACAGAACTAAGATGTAGGACACCCCATAATGCTTCCCCAGACTTCATTTTCTGCTCAGACTTCTTGACCGGATACGCTTTCTTTCTACTTAGTAAGATCCAATAGACTTCTAACGCTTTATCAGGTTTCCTTCCGAACATACAAACCTCTCTGAATTCACAGCACAGCATGGCATAAGTTCCACACAATGCTTAACTCATTGCACATGAGCCTTTGATTTCATCTTGGCTGCTACTAGCTTTATTTTAGACTCTCCCATTTCCTGTTCTGGGAAAGATAATGTATAAAGGATTGTTATCTACTCATGCTCCGGCACACACAGACCAGACCTCTAGGATACCCCCCTTTCAGGTGTCTCTTCTCTGTGTCAAGTTCCAGCCTATTTGATTGCTCCGTTTATGGAAGCTTTTCCTTAGTTTTGATCATAGTTGTTGATCTCCCGCCATTTTCCAGGTCTGGTACACACATTTTTGTATTAAGATCTGGACAAAACATACAGATAAATAAAAAAAATAAATAACTGAATCATTTCGGTTGGAAGGGACCTCTTAAGATCATGTAATCCAACCCTCCAGAAGCAGGGTCAGGTAGAGCAGGCTGCCTAGGACAATGTCCAGTCATGTTCTGAGTACCTCAGACAACCTGTAGCAGTGTTTGACCACCCTCAGAATAAGGGAGGTTTTCCTCGTTTTCAGATAGTTTCATTATGTGCCCGTTGCTTCCTGGCCTGTCACCGGGCACTACCGAGAAGCGTATGGCTCAATCTTCTTCATTCCCTCCCATGAGGTATTTCTACACAGTGGTAAGGTTCGCCTGAGCTTTCTCTTTTGAAGGGCAACAGTCCCAGATCTCTCATCCGTACAAAAGATGCTCCAGTCCCTTACTCATCTTTGTGGCCCTTCACTGGACTCTCACCAGTAGCTCCATGTCTCTCGTACCGGGGAGCCCAGAACTGGAAATGGCACTGCAGCTGTGGCCTCTCCAGTGCTAGGCAGACAGGAACAATGGCCTCCTCCCTTGACCTGCTGGCAATACGCTGTAATGCGGCCCGGGACACTGTTGGTCTTCTTTGTCACAAGGATGTATTGCTTGCTCAAGTGCGGTAAGCATAGTGATGTTTTCTGTCCTGTTCTCTATTATTTTCTCAATTTCTAATATTTAACTTGCTCTTCCGGCTGGTCCTGAGCCATGAGCTGAATGTTTTGTGGAAGTTATCGGGTTACCTGCAAGTTTCATTCATGTGTGGTTATGTGCAGCTCAAAGTCTGCCGTTTTACATATGAAGCAAGGATCTTCCCTGCACAGACATTCACATGACTTTATGTCATTCAACACTGAATTTCATCATTCCTTTGTCCAGTAAATTCTGCAAGGTCTTTCCAGAATTTATGATCTGCCTTTGTCCTCACTACACTACCACACGTGAACTTTCCCAATGTTATCTCTGTTACAAGAATTGCCTTGCATTTAGTTCTGTCTTCTGTTTGCTACCTTTTAACCAAATAGCTTGCCATATAATGATTTTCCTTTCAAGCCTTAGAATTATTACCTTTCAGGAGATACTTTTGTCAGTTTTGTCGATCCAAGTGACTAGGGCAGTCAAAACACCTTTATCTATATGACTGTTAATTCTGTCAAAGATTTCCAATGGATTTTTTAAGGTAGGGTTCTTCTTTCCTAAAGCCACGGTTACTCTTCTTAAGCAGATTACATTTATTCACGTACCAGCTAATTCAATTTTTTTCTCGTAACATCTGCTAATTTTCCCAGTTTCCCCATGGAAGCTCTTTTAAACACTGGCTTCCCATTTGTCACCATTCAATTCTCACATATCATGGCATCTTGAAGTGCGAGGTTATATACCTTACTTAGCAGTTCAGCTACTTGGGAACTCCTGGGTGAATACTGTCAGTGGCCTGCTATTGTTTGTTTTAAAACTCTGTCCCATAGACACTTTTAGCCACTTCAGTTTCAAAGAGATCTTTTGATGATTTCCTCGTGAAGAAAGTTGCCAACATTCTCACTTTATTCCAAAGTGAACCTTTTGGCTTCTTCTACACAAGTAATGAACTAGTTTGCCTTTGGCAGTCTCATCTTCTTTTATCAGTCTTTTTTGTACTTGATCATTATCTTACAAATTCTTGGAACATTTCTTTCTCCTGATATATGTGAAAAAAAAGATTCAGTATTAGTTTTTGCTAGATGTTTTCTTTTTTTTTTTTTTTTTCTTTGGGGGGTAGGCACCTGTTATTTATTTATTCTTTTTTTTTCACATTACATCTTCCATTTTATCTTCTTTTCTTTTTTCTTCATTGAAGGATGTCAGCAGCCTTCCTTGCCACGCCAGTTAGCCTCATTAGCTTCTCCTTCTCTTTTGCCTTTTTTAAGACAATGAACACATCAGTGCTGTGTTCACAGTACGGTGTTCCCCTTCACTAACTGTATAACGACCTATCAGGATTTCTCCTGCCCTTTTAGCTTCTTTGCAAAGAGCTTTGTCATTTCTATGTCACTCTACCTTTTGAAGATGAGCTTATTCTTAAACCTCTCTCTACACTGTTTCATGTCCCTTCTCCATGCCAATCATTGATTCTCCATCTTCTTTCATTCTTCTTGTTTCCCACATTTGTTCTCCACCTCCAACTCATTTTGTTCCTTCTGTTATACTTTCTCCAGTTTACTCTTTCGGTTACACTTTCTCCACTTTCTTCCTTCTGTTATGATCCCTCCACTTTCTGTTTTCAAGGATTTTCAGACATTTACACAATGTGTAATGCAAAACAGAGTAAGCTGTATAATTTTATTAAAATGGAGAAACAGTTGAACGTACCTTTAAAAGGGTCAGCAGGCATTAGTGTTAAACTCCTTATTTATCTCAACTGCTGTTTATCAACCACTGCAAATTCATAGAAAAAAATAAGCTTGGCCATGAATTCACAGCAGCCTCTCTAGGCTGAACAGCACTGGATCATACACAGGAGAACCTATGTACAAGGACATCAGAAGCATTTTCATTTTTAAGCCACAGAAGGAAGGAGACCACTTACAAAACAGATGTAACAGAAGACATAGGGTGTTTCATATCAAGCTTATCGCAATAGATCAGGCAAATGTGTTAACACTACAAGGGTGCAGCCTTCTCCATCCATTCTTAAAACCTTAAACCAAATATAGATATAACTAATGAAAAAGCAGGCAAGGATGGAGCTGGTTTACAGTAAGACAGGGACTGACTGGAGGACAGTATCTACAGGGAGTAAAACACAGAAAAACATGTGAAGTTGGTACATCAAATCTAGCATTTCATCAAATCACGAAGCAACTCGAAGTTTACGACTGCCTGAATGGGTGGTAACATACAAATGCAAAGACCAAATCATGGCACAAGAGGGCAGCAGGCAACTGAAAACGGCAAACAGCCCTCCCTGCCTTTAACACTTTGTATTTTTTTAAATTTAATCTCTCTAACCCCCCACATGTAGGGAAATAATATTCAGAAATATAACTTCACTGGAAAGAGCAACAATGCTCCCATTTCTGATAAATAATTAATGATCAAAAGTTACAAATTTGTTTTTTTCAATACAAACTAAGATACTTTAGGATACAGGTACCTCCTTCTTAGGAGAAAAATCTAACATTTACCTGCAATGGCCTGAACTCAGTGGAGCAGATCTGATCATCCCAGAGGACAATTTTCTTGGGTTAAGAGGACAATGTCTACACAGAAAATATTAACTGCAATAGGCTAAAAACAAGGAAGAATATGAGTAAAACAACAGAAAACATTATTTTATGCATTAGGTATTTTTAAAGCGTATTGTCGTTGTGTTTGAGGACCTCATAAATAATTAATCTGATCAGTATTATTGTTATTCCCTATTTTACAAACAGGGAAATAATCCAGGCACAAAGCCATTAGACGGCCTTCCCAAAGCCTTATATGCACTCTGTATCAGAGGCATACGGTAAAGCCAACTGAAGCTAATGAATCCAGCACTGCACCTTTGCCAGGTATGGAGGAAGACACCAAGTGTCCACATTCCTCCTAATGACTCATGTAGTATCCTACGAATACTTTTCACAAGGGGATGAGATACTGTGTTCAGACAACGTGCACTTGGTAATGGCAAAGCCAATTTTAAATTCAGGTGGAATACGTAGCATCTGTAAGGAAATAAATTACCATTTTCTACAGTTTTGCTGCCTCTGACACCTATTATCTCTCTTTTCAAGACTGCTTAATAAGTGGAGTATATAAAGACACCAGTAAACACGTCAACAAAGGAAGAAACATCTGGCTTAACTGCTGGTATATTACAAGCAACATCAAGAAAACTAAAGGCCATCTGCCTGGATTCTGTGAGCAAAGAACACACAGGAGACCCAGAAAGCCCACCACAATTTACTCTGCCACTTAAACACATTCTGTGATGAGAACGAACATTTTTCATTTTTGCAAATTGATTTAATATATATTTTTTTAAGTTCATTTTGTGGAAAATACCTTGATATCAAGTTTACTTTAACTGAAAACAGACATGAACCTACATGGAAATACCACTACGAAGTTTTAAGACAGTCTGCTGTCGGTTCCCTGTTGTGTTCTCTTTCACAGAGACAGTTCTCCAGTTCAAATGTTAACTGCTAAGTAATTTCTATTTCCTCTTCCCACATCAACCTCTTTCCCAGCCCTAATTTACTCCCTCCCCGTTCGTTTTCACTCTTTCCTCTACCCTCCTTCTCTCCTTAGATAAAATCAGTTTAACTAATGGTGCATGACATCTACAACCATTTTGTGTTAACACCTGATAGGAGATAGCATTAGCACATCTTGCCCAACAAAGTCACAAGTCCTTCAGGGTTCAGAAAAGCACTGAAATTATTCTGTCACCACCGCACTCTGCTTTTGTAAGAAAGTGAAAATGGCATGTTAGCAATACATAAAACCTTTGCTGTTGGGATACTGAACAGCTAGAAAGAATCTGTTGTCATTGCTAGCTTCTTAGCTAAATACAGCCTGTTAAACAATCATAATATGGTAGAAGCCATCTGTATTTTGGAATATACTCATGAAAGCTCTGAAACATCAATGCCATACTGGATGATTAGGAGAAATAGCACTTAAAACCAAATATGCATATAAATCACAGAATAACAAGCCGAAAAGAGCTCTTTGCTATCCCTGGAAGCACTGCACTCTCCTTCTAACAGCTTCTAACACATTTTCTCTCTGACAGCAATCATGAGAGCCTGCCCAAACCAAGTGCTAATTTTCGCAAGGAAACACAGCTGGCCCACAGTCGGCACGCAGTGCGCCGGGGCAGGAAGTGTGGGAGGGCTCAGTGGTTAGCACACCTCCAAGTCAGCGCTAAACCTGGCCTCCAAGGTGCTCAGCGCTGCAGTGGCCACCCTTGGCACGGCACAGCACCGCTGCTCTCTGGCCGGGGAGCTGTCAGCCCACTGCTGAAATGCCCACCTAGTGCCTGCAGCCCAACAGTACCTGCCAAACATTCCTTATCGACCTGCTGCCTGCCTTCTTGATAGACACAACGTTTCTGCTCGCATGCTCAGTTTCTTCCGGGGTCCCACGCTCTGGCAGCGAGCTGCTACACTCTACCCACCATGGTTTTTCAGTTCCTATGTTTACAGCAGTATTTTTAGACAAATGTACATCATCAAGTTTTGTTTGGAGACACAAGCATCAGAAATTCTTGTTCCTCCCCTAACCTCTTTCAACTCGCTCAATCCCAACCCTTCACTGTTGTCTTAGCTGGGCAAATGTATCTGTGCCACTGCTCTTCAAACCTGATGTGGGTCAAATTAAAAAAAGCCTTGGTCCCTTTGGAAAAAAAATGAAGTATTTGTGAGGGATCAGTTGGGTGGTATTTTCTTTTTGACTGATCCTTTCCACCATGGCCCTGCAAACAGCTGAATAAATACCAAGTAACAATGTGGTTTGGCAGTAATGGTGCTGAAGAACAAACTACTTACTGCATCAAGCTCCTGCTGAACTGGAGCAGGGTTCGTTTTAATCCATTCCCAGTTCTACCCTCCCAGGAACCCCACTACAGTTGCATTTTTTGGGTGGGAGGCTTGGGGGAACGTGAGGGGGCAGGTTACATTTGATCTGCATCTCATTTCCCTGGCCCAGAGAGATGCACTGCACAGCCATGTGAAGCATTACAATGGCACAAACAGCCAAAGGATGGGATCGAGAATCGAGCATCCAGAAGATGAGCCCAGTCAGCTCAAGGAGTGCTCACTTGTCCTCCTTAAGCATAAACGTTCTGCATCATAGTAAGACTTTCCTTAAAAAGACTTTTTACAAGGCAAACTCAGAAGTAGAACAGGCTGGGAATTTTTTAGTGAAAAGTTTTTCCACTGGAGGATAACAAATTTGTTGAAACTGAAACTTTTCTTTGCAACTTTCACTGAAACAGTTTGACAAATCTTTCAACAATAACCATTTCTCAGGTCCAGAGTGGAATTTCTGTTAAAAACAAGAGCCAGCGCACCAGAGCAGACACCAGCTTTCTGGTGTGGGGCATTCAATAGGGAAGTGACTGCTGGAGTTGGGGTCCAATCCCTGTTCTGCTTGATTTGGCTTGTGTGTTTGGACATGCTCCACCATCATCCCTGAGGAGGTGCCTACTTAACAGGCTAATGAATGCCATGGATCAGCATTTTTTTAAATTAAAATAGTTGAAAGTGTCCAACTTCATTTCAGCGTGACATAGGGGAAAAAAATGTTAAAATTGAGAAAATGGCATTTCTGTGAGATGGGAAAGTATTTTCCAGCTAGTTCTATCTGGTTCTCATAAGCTTTATCTCATGGTTGACACAATGCTCTGGCAAATTTCCCAGTCTGATGTACGTACCTTGTTTACCCTTTAAGTAAAATGCAGTGGGCGGCACAGTGATGAATGTCAGACAAAGAACAGCTAAGGTCTAACAGCACCAACAGCAAATCCCTTTATGGAATAAAACAAGCTGGAGGTTGAAAAGTCAATGGGAGAACCAAAGTGGATAATAATCTAATTTAAAACTTCTCCATGAAAGTTTCCATATGAGTATCAATCCATCAATAACCCATTTCACAATCAAAAGCACCCAAGGTGTTTTCCCAGCCCCCACGGATGTCCTTATTTTCCACCAAGACGAAGCACCAACACAAGTAATTCACTTCAGCACCAAGTCAGATATCAGCAGTCACATGACTTTGGATAACTCATGCTCAGTTTTCAAGTTAAAGAACAACGATTTATGCTTTAAAATATATCATAAACATATTTCAAACTACTTCAAACTTCAGACGAATAGCTCCATACCTATGGAACACTATTTTATGCTTTTAGTCATAAACTATGATTAAAATCGTGGTTCTTTCTGTTGTTCTATTTGAATGTTGCCCATGTACCAAAAATTATCCAGACATGGGTGACTTGCTAAACATCTCACAGTTCACATAATGCAGCATACACATGCCCCAAATCCTCTTAACCCTAGAGATGGATAATTAAACAATTTACGTGAACATGCCATATTTCACTTGTCACAGGCACACTCTTTTACTGCCTCTCCAACAGTTAATACTGATTAGTTAGAGAGCATCTTTAAAGAGCTAGGACTACACTGGTAAATAAACAGGACAAAAAAAGATCAATATTATGACGTGAAAAATAATGAAGTTGGCAGTATTTTACTCATCATGTAGCCAGTGTCATTTCAAAAACAGCATTTTTCCTTTAAGCACTGTCACCAGGCCCACACATAGTCTATAAGTGGTGTTATACAGTAAGTAACATGATCTTTCAGTTTAGTCCTTAGTGCAAGAAATTACATTTATATTTCTGTAATTATTTCTAGCAGATGTTTTGGAGATCTCTCTCTCTAAGCTCAATATCTGAGGATGTGTTTTTGTAGGGGTAAACTGAAATACTGGTAGAGGGGAATTTTCAAAACAGCATGGTTTTGAGCCAGCTTGACTTGTACACTCTTCAAATCCCACTGCAACAACAGTTGCAGAAACAGTAATTCAGTGCTACTTACCAACTTAATTTTTTTTAATTCTTTTGACATTATTGAGTTTTTGGAGTTCCAAATTTCCCCTTTCACCACACCCAAGTTCATGGATACAAATAAAAATCTGTCATGTTGATGGGCTCTAGCACATCTCCCTGAACGCAGACAGTGGTTAGATCTCAGACTCAGACTTGTGATAACCAAAATCATACCAGATGTGGCCCACTTCTCTTATATTTTTTTATTTACATGCATTTTTATCGATTTCAGCTGTTTTGCAACACAACAAACATGGAATAGCAGCTTCCCTACCACGCTTGCAGTTGTGGATTGGATGACAGTTTTAAGACCTTGCTTGTAAATCCAAATTGGATGTTTGTTTGTGTACCTAAGCCTTTTAATTGATTTCTAACACTGAATATCATTTTCAGACCTGCCCAAGAGTAAGTTCTTGTCTCAGCTATCCAAGTGTAATTCAAACTGCCATTTGAAAGTGAATTCAAATGTGGCATACAAAAATCATTTCCAAAGGAAATTCATGCAAAGTGTTCCTAGCCTCACAAAACCCTTTTCAACAGTATTAAATATGTTTGTAATACTCAGATTCCTCCAAACAGACTGTCCAAGTCATCAAACACAAAAACAGTAACATACACGTTACTAGAGCTGCCTGAAAATATTAAGAAGGCAAATTAAGAGAAAGCTAAATTGCCAAGCTTTCTAACACATCTTGATATAAGAGCAGTAGGAAAAGCAGTAGGAAACCACTGGGAGATCCAAAGTATCATATTGCTTTGTCTCATCTAGCAACACGTGTATTACATGATTACATTACAGCCATTATGACACCTCAGAAAGAAGAAAAGCAGATGAAAGAACATTTAGGGAAGCAGCTTTTAAACTAGTGAAAAACTCGCTTGTAATTTCAAGAGTTTTCAGCAATTTCAGTGATTTTGTTCTTTATCAAAACCACAGCTCTCTGCATAACGGTTGTTCGCTGTGAGGCAGGATCTCCTATGTGTTCAGCTGTTTTATCTGTGCTACATTCCCATCAGCAAAGACTTCCTCTCCTCTAGACTACATGCGAGAAAGAGCAAGAGGGGCTAAGAAGAGGTGAAGACACAAATGCTGACACGCCTCACAGAACAGGCACAACTGAGAAAGAGTGGTTGTTTTGTGGATTGTGTCCTCTTTATGCCCTAGCATCTTAATGAAGGTATCTTATTGAACACTGTCAGTAGTAGTTTACTACTCTAGTAGTTTACTAGTTGGACAAAGAATACATGTCCAATTCACTTTCTCTCACTATGTACACAAAAGATCTGTTTTAAACTCACAGCATGATAATTTGCTAACGCTGTTTGGCTTGTGCCTGACACTGCCTCTGTGTGCCGTCACTGAAGAATAAATTAACCACCTCTTTCAATCAGTATTGTGGAAGTAATACCAGGTGGACTCATTTAATGTTTTTATTTGTCCTGTACCAACCGACCTTCCTAGTAATTACTCTCTATTTACTCCTGATTTTGCACTCTAAGGTTTTTAATTCTCATTTTATCCTGCAAGATTTAAATGAAGGGAATAGGTTCTCACTGGCAAAACAGAAGCACCATGGTCAACATCTCTCAAAAAAGCAAGTCTTAGTAGTGTCAGATATACAGCAAACTGGGATAATTTCACCTGACAAGAGAAAGTTGCTTAGACGTCCCTATTACAGCTACATGGATTTCCACTCTAGAAGTTAAACGAACCTGGGAGGTGGTCCCAAGCAGGCCAAAGGAGGCTCTGGATGGAGATATTGCTCGTGTCTTTCTCACTACCAGTGTGCCAGTGGCTTAGTAAGGCAGGCTCAGGAAACAACCTGATGGGATTGCCCCTGCTGTTTCCATTGATTGCATTCTCCATAGAGGCAGCCTCAACAGATGTATGCCATCACACACCACTTCTGGTCAGAGCAGACTACAAGAGGAGGCTGAGCAGCGAGTTAGCTGTGCTGGCTGAAACTCCCCAGCCTTGTCAGTTAAGGGAACAGCAGCTCACCAGGAACCAATGTGACATTTTGTGCCTTTGGAGGAGGAAAGGGTAGAAGGACTGCTGTCTTGTCATACATCTCACTTCACATATATTATTTGCCATTACAATAGTGAGCTTAAACCAGAGACTGTAAAAAATTAGTAATATGATTTAGTTGTTTCTTTAATTGTTCTTTAATGGTGGGACCATCTCATCTAAAGGCTCTGGAAAGACTATTCCAAGATCATCAGCTTCATTCATTTCTTCACTGAAAAGGTTGTGGAGCATTGGAACATGCTGTCCAGGGAAGTGGTTGAGTCACCATCCCTAGAGGTAATTAAAAGATATGTAGATGTGGTGCTTAGAGACACGGTTTAGTGACAGACATGGCAGTGCTAGGTTAGCAGTTGGACCTGATGATCTTAGAGGTCTCCTTCAACCTAATGATTCTATGATTATCTCTGGGAGAAACCAAGGCATTGGTTTTGGATGCTTTTACCAAAAAAGGGTCATGTCCGAAGACGTTGCATTCAGTAGAGGCAACAGAACAAAATACTGTACATCAACTGCTCAGTAAAGGGAAGCTTACCTGATGGTAACTGCTCCTGTGCAAGCCTCTATCCTATAGACTGCAGCAGCTTAACTCCCAGTGGAAGGAGAAAATGTCTGACTGCCTGAGGGTATCTAGCCATGGCTGTAGTGTTAAGCATGTACGAGTTCTCAGGCTGAGGGTTTTCTTAGATTTCGGTGATTGCAGACAGGCTTGACAGACTGGTATCCTGGTATAAATGCACTGCATGTTTCTTGACTCCTGTAAGTGGATATGAAGCAAGAAACAAAATTTTTATGACATGGGATTTCAAGTTCCACAATTTCAAACTTCCCTGGCTGGTACTACGATCTAATTAGAATTCTATAATTCCAAGGAGAAGTTTTCTCCCTTCGTGTATCTGTATCACTCTAGTTAAAAGTCTAACCTGACAATGAGCTGCTAAGATAACAGGACGCTTTGTGAGACAAAGCTTAGCATGTAGCCCCTCAGCAGGGGATCACAGCAAGGATACATGCATTCAGGAAGCATCCAATGGTTAATGAAAAATAACGTATCCTGAAATCTCAGGCTGAAATGCTCCAGTGTGGAGCACACTTGGCTCTACAGGGACCCTTTGCTGACTTTCTAAAGCAGCCCAGTCAAGTGTCAGTCACCTTTACACCACTCCTTTAAACTACCATCCTCACACCTGTGTCACGGGGGTTCTTCTGCTTCCATTTACTTCTCCCATCCTCAGCAGCAGGCTCTCTGACTGTCAAGCTCTGTCAAACTGATTTCTAGACTACTGTCTCTGGCCTTCCTATCTGCTATAATATCCAGCCCTCTAGCACAAAAGAGAGGAAAGCAGCAGATTCGTGAGTTAGCATGTGCATCACAGTGTAAGTAATGTAACTGTCAAGTAACAGGCTGCAGTCTTCTGCATACAATCCCTCACCTTTTGGAGATGCTAGTACATCAAAAGCTGTTACACATAATAGCACAGATAAGTCTATTGCTTCTGGTAAGAGTTATTTTTCCTCACAGGAAAAGCTGGGAGCAAAGGAGTTGATTTTTCTCTTCCTCTCTTGGGAATTCACCTAGAAATCATTAAAACACTACAGACACAACATACGAGATGACTGAAACACTGCAGGAAAATACTGTAGCCATTACTTTTTTGCTGTGGAGCAGCCCTGGGACAGGTTTGTACAAGATCAGGGGTAATGACAACCACCTTCTCTGAAAGCACTGGGATTTGATTCAAGTGAGAACAGCTGGTGCTCCATGCCATAAAGAGAACATACAGACTAAACCCTGCATATAACAGATACCCATATTCAGCAGACAGATGAGGAGGCACCAGTAGGTGGTGCCCTAGAACAGGTACTGCAACACCTCCTGAGGTTAGCTGAGCACCACGCAATGGCTCATCATCCTCAGCAGAAAGCAGTTCCTCTGCAAGGTGCTCTTCTTACCAGTTAGTGTCCCTGAAAGTCAGGAGCAGATCATTTCGGTTTCCATAATTATCAATTTCCAAAGTACCAATTCACTTAATGAAAAAAAATGCTTTTATTAAAAAATTAATCATAGGAAAAGCTTGCAAACAGCAAAGCTCCTTTACAAGAAATCCTTCAGAGAATATGACTAATGTACCTGTACTTTTTAAATATTATAAAACACTGAGTCAAGGCCTACTCATTTTCTGATTTTTTTCTTTTGTTGTTTTCTCTTTACAAACTTTCAATCATTTTCTGGATGGAAAAAAACATCAGACTAGTTTCTGAATACAAGTAAAAGTCCTTTCACTTTTAATTAGAATTCAGGATTCTCACAAGTGCTGCAGTGTAAGAGGCCCCTGTTGCCTACAGCAGGAAGAGAACTGCTTTTCAGTGCACTGCTTGGTACATCTGGAGTTCTCCCACATCCAGTGAGTTTGAACCCACTTCCAATGAGCTTGAGCTTTTCTCTCTGCATCCACTGATGTACAGAGGATGCCCAGATGCACACAGATTTAAAATAAATGTTTGAGCCTTTGCATGTATATATTGACAAGAAAGAGGCAAACTCTTTTCAGTGTTAATCACTGCTTGTGTGCATACTGAAGATTTAGTCTGTGAGCTCCTAATCACTGGTAAAATGGCAGTTACCTGAAGCATATTTTAGCATGGTTTAAACAGCTTAGTATTAGAAACATAGAATGGTTTGGATTGGAAGGGACCTTAAAGATCACCTAAGTCCAACCCCCCTGTCATTAGTACTCTCCAATTCCTCAACATTTTTGGGATTCTATGCTTCTGTACGAATAATGAATTGCATAGAAAAAGGAATATTAAAATAATATTAACATGAAAAAGAGAAGAACTCAAACGTTATTGCTTGCCAATGCGTTTCCTGTGCAGACACGCTGCAAGGGCTTTAATTCTGTATTTTCTGAAGAATGGCTACATTCATTGGGTAGTAACAATGTACCTCATCTCCCCTCCTAGGAGCTGCCAGAGCTGATCAGCTTTTCAGTCTTCACACCCAGATCCCTCATGCCAGTGCCAGAGCCCTCCTCAGTAACATCCTTCTGCCCAGCTATGTCCACCAGCCTCCCCACACCCGAAGGCAGGCCCCAGACACAAGCCCTCACCTTTCTTGGAGCCCCAAGCCTCCTGCCGCACCCTGTGCCCTGCACCCTAAAGGCATCCCTCCGAGTCTTGTCTCCCCACCGCACGAGCACCGCTTCCTCTCCCAATCCCAGTTGCTCTCCCTCAACCCTCCACTACATACCCCATTACTGTTCCCAGTCTGCTCTCCTCTGCAGCCAGGGATAGCTCATTTTCTCTTCTCTATCTCAGTCAAGCGCAAGGAACACTTCAAGTAAGATATGAAGAGCTTGTTTCCTAACTCATCGGCCTCCAAAAAAGAATACAACTTCTTGGCGCTAAACCATTTCTGCAGAGAGGGAGACTGGAAATAAATTGAAAGGAAAAAAAAGGTTAAAATATTTAGGAACTGAAGAGTTTTAGTTTCATCTTATAGGACAGTTTGAAATATTATTGAAAACAATGCAAATTTAAACAAAGAATTATTTTTTTTTCCAATATTGTTTAAAATCTCACAACAAAGTATGGTGTTTTTTTTTCCAAATTTTTTTCCTTAGAGCTTTTTTTTGATGATTCATGCAGATAGTCACTAAGGTAAAAAAGACTCTATTTAAACAATCATTAAATAATACAATACTTTGTGCTGGCCTTATTTTATGAAGTGGCAGACCCATTTTTGCTTGCTGTTTCAACCACACAGAATAATGACTTTTCACTTTTGTAGTTTCCAGTTTCAGCATTAAATTAGATAGCCTAGCCTACTTTAAGTTCCCCATTAATGAAAGAATAATCCATAGAAAACAGTGTGTGAGAAATTCAACGAGTCTATAATAATAATGACCTATAATAATACTAATTACGCTTTTGCTAACTTGTGCTGAGTATTTATGCTTCCTGTTTAACATCAGAAATTTGTCTCCCCCGGATCTTGGTTTCATTCTTTGTATTTTTCTTAGGCATTTAAATGGAATCTTTTGACATTTTTGTTTAGCCACATACAGCTAAGGTTTTTGGAGGCACAGTAATAAAACTGCTTTATGAGACAGCCATAAAGTATACAATATCTTATAAAATATTCCTCCAGTTTCTTTGAATGTAGAATTTGAACACTTATTTTCACAGATATCAGACTTTGTTATACCTCATGCACCAACTGGAGAATTAAGTCTCACATTTAACAAAGGGATTTCCCCTTTCTTTCCCTAGGCACTAACCACATGTAGAATAGACATAAGCTATCGATT
Organism: Anser cygnoides; assembly: GCF_040182565.1. Lineage (NCBI taxonomy): Eukaryota > Metazoa > Chordata > Aves > Anseriformes > Anatidae > Anser > Anser cygnoides. The sequence continues at coordinate 34,408,454 of NC_089876.1, read as the reverse complement.
ACATGGTCCCTGTGTTGTATACGTAAACTCCCAGTGAATCAACAGGACTGGAAAAAACCACAGCGCCTTGCAAGGAAGACACACAGGCTTGCCTGCTAGCTCTATGATCTGACTGCTGGATTGTTGGCTTTTTTCCCCATCTTTTTAAACTATAACTATACAGACTCTGTCATGTAATAGATCATGAAAACCAGAATACGTTTAATAACCATTAGTGAGCTCTTTATTACCACAGAAGCAGTAATCACTAGTAAGAAAGAGCACAAGAATAAAGAAGCAGTGGTAGGGAAAATCATTATAATAGAAAACACTCCAAAAATAACATCTTGAATGTTACTAGAGGACCTAGGTTGGGAAGGTAGCAGTACTGCCCCTCTAGTCAACAGTCCCTGGATGAGGTACTACTATCTCAGTTTGAGAAAGCCTGCTAATGGTCTGAAGGTGGATATACAATTGGCTGACCAGGCACTGTTACAAGCACTCTTGGCACATGAGAGACTTACAGCACACTCAGGACAGCGTTATTCTGCACAGATGTAAAATTGTGCAAGTACTCCTAGTAGTCAAAACCAGACTCGCTCTCAAGATAATGCTGCATAGGAAGAGTTTCGGTAGCGAGGCAAGAAAACCCAACTTTTGCTCTCTACCTTCACTCTAAGTCCCATGAAATTCCTTGATAAAGATTTCTTATCACAAGCTTCCAAAACCTGACATAATCAGTGTAACAGAGACCAGCAACAGACCCTCAAATCTCCTACTCTTAAACTAAAGGCAGTGAACAAATCTCAAGTATGAGATGTCACTTTGAAGACCGTTCTGAGACACAACACTTTTTTTACCCTTTATACAGCACTGTAGTGTTCATATCACATACTCTCTCTTCCTCTTGGGCTATGAACTGGAATTTAACTTTGGACCTTGACAGACAGAGCAATGACATCTACCTTCAAGAGCTGCTTACAGGATTACGCAAACTTTTACACATCAGTACACACATTAGTGTACACATGGAGTAATTTTACAGATTAGCATTATCACTGCCTAGTTGCTAAATCAGTAAGTTGCAAACAAGATAACTAACCGCACCTTAGATGCTGGTGTATAAATTGTAATTTTTACCTTTGCAATCTAAAAGTTAAATGTAATAAAGTAACAAGATTTTGGGGGGAATGAAGGGAGATTTCCTCTAGAGGGGTAGGCTTTTTCAGAACTACATGTCACCCTTACTACTATTGTTAAAGCTAAAGTGCATTATTTTATCACCAATTCCAGTGGGGAAAAAGAGAGCCAACATTAGAAGATATTTCTAAGATAAAATTTCCAAAGCTGTACATTACAATGAAGCAAATTATCAATGCAAAGCACTTCTTGGTTTCTGTGAGATCAGGATTAGGGCTGGATTATTCACAAGTAGGCACAAAGTTCCTGCAAAAAGTAGTGGTGAAATTTCATTCTCAGGTACTCACAAGGAACATTAAAGCAGGACTCAGCAACCTCCCCTGGTAACAGGGGAGGCAATGTCATAGCTAGAATGACAACATGGGAGTTTCTAAACCACATCCCTGCTTAAAGTCAGAGTTCACCACACCAGGCAATCCTACAAAAAACCTGTCAGGATTGGACAGAACGGAAGAAATTACTATACAGTCATCTAGGAGAGCAAGAAGCATTAGACTGTGCATCCAACTGAACAGGCATGAGAGGAAAAACCCTGAATTACCACAAGCAGGGATATACCATACACCATAGGGGGAAACCCCTGTGTTCTACATATGAATCACATCTGTTAATAATGAAATTATAACCCAAACCACAAAGGGTATTCTGTGTTCACTCTGACAAACTTTTTTTTTCTAATTAAAAAGGTAGAAAACGGGGTCATAATGGTTATTTTTCTTGCACTCTAAGAGAACACTGCCTCAATCCCACAGACATGGAACATGATGTTTGTGAGGTACTAGTAGATCAGGCTTTAGCATGGGAAGACAAGCTAGTATTTCAAATGAGTATTCAAAACAAAACTCTAGACAGTTTTCTTGGTGCTTAAATCAAGGATAACTACTTAGCCTAAAGTAACGGACAGAAAACAAACAAACAAACGAGAAAGCACAGCACCCTTCACTGTACTAGAGCTACATCATTACCTGAATCAGAAGCCCCTGGTCCTTTACTCATACACTTTTTTCTTCTCTCACATTTGGTGGTTAAGCCACAGGAACGGCTGCTCTGTGAATGCCCTGGGTCACAGGGCCCTGACTGGGGTCTCTACATATCACCGTAACCTAAGCTGTAAAGTATTTGCAACACGAGGGAGAGCATCTGAAAACTCCAATATTTTTAACTATTTTTTACGTAATGCTCATGAACACAGCTGCAGAGAAAACTGCTGCGGAGAGCCTCTACATGTCATGGTCCTAACTGATTCAGAACATTGATTCTATCCTTGGAAAATGTAGCCTATGAAATGACACAACCTGTCTCCATTATCTTCTTAAAACACCTCACCTGCATGTTGTGCTCCACAAGCTGAATGATTCTCCCGAAATTACAGTCGTTAATGGCACGAGATACGCAGCAACGTCTTATTTCACAAACAAATGCACAAAATTTCAAGCACTGAAAGATTCAAGGTGAAAATCTCCACCTGAAATTTGATGCAAATTTCCCTTACACTCTATTTCTGTATTACTATTTACCCTGTGCACTATCAATTTGGATCTATCAAAATAACAGGGTTTCTCCAAGAACCTACCAACATAGTTGAAGTCTAGGTTTAAAGTGGAAAAGCAGTGGACTCAAATTTTGAAGCCTCAACCATATTTTTGAAGAAGTGATATTTTTTCATTTGGGAATAAATGCAACAAGAGAAAACAAAGCAAAACAAAACAACCAACAATCAATCCAACTACCACGATCTTTTGTAACGGTGTTTCAAGAAAGCACACTGAAGACTATGCAGTTCTCTTACTACTCAGTATTTTCTACAGAATTTGAGTCATGTTTGATCTTCCACATGAAGAATCACAATTGTTCCAACATGACAGTCACTTCTGATGCTTTTGGCATCTACTAAAGTAAGAAATTTGGCATAACGTCTACAAAAATGAAGAAAAGAGGTGCAATATTAGGACAATCCTAAAATTCAATAGCTCATTTTCATACCTCCTACAAACTAGAAAATGGATTCTTGGATTAAAAAAGTCAGAAAAAACCTCTCGTGCCTTCCTCTAGATGTTGCCATCTGAACAAATGGCACCTTCCCAGGAAGGAACTCCTTTTCTCCTGCCATTACTTCTTGCCTCTACTTAGTAAGTTTTCACATTTTCTTGATTTTTTTTTCTTTAAAGACAGGTTTTAATGTCTACTATTATCAGGTGGTATCAGCTGCCTTTTAAAAGGTATAATGACTTGCCTCTGCGATCGAGGAACGTGATTTATTTTTTTTTAAATCAAACCTCTCATCAAAAAGGGAAGAGAATCACCCATAAATACACGTAACTGTAACAGCCTCAATCTTCAGATGTTCATGCTAACGACAAAGTTTTACAGTCCAGTACCACAAAGGGAACAGGACGACCCGTCAGCATTAAATCTCTTTTTAAAAGAGCCAGAATAAAAACCTGAAAGTAATTTCATGTCAAAATACATTTTGAAAATAAAAAAAAAGCAAAAAACAACAAACCAACCTATACCACACTTAATCACAAAATCTTTTGAAATAGGAGTTGTTTCACAGAGGTAATGTTTCATTTCCTTCTGGAAATGTCATGAGCTTTTCCCCGGGGTACTCGAAGGCTGATCAAAGCCATCCATTTTGCACAGAAAGCTTATTAGAAGAAAAGACTTCTAACAAAGTAGAAATTACAAGCCAGTGGCTAAAGTCTACTACTTTATTTTAGTATCTGGCTCAAATTTCCATACCTCCATTTAAGAATAAATAGCTCGCGATAGGTCATACTGCCCATTAAAGATTGAAAAATACTACAGAAGAATGATGTGCAATAAATATATTACACAGATTTAGCATTAAAATAATAGCAAACATCTTCCAAGAGTCTAACAACATGATCACATCTTCACTTCTCCTCCTCTAGCCTCAGTTTTTAATGAATGCACTGGATAGATATGAATCCTTTATGCCTATTGTGATAATGTATGGCAGCCGTTTCATACACTCTGCATCTATGGTGTAATTATCCCTCTACGAAATCCTGAAGCACCCAGGAGAATTGTGTCCTATTTGTATTGGTAGTACTAATGGGTGATATTCTGCATCAGATTGAAGTATTTTGCTTATCTCTTTTCCAGAGATGGAAGGTGCCTTGACATTTTCTGTATGCATTTTTCCCCACCCACTCTCCCCTCCCGTCCCAGGCTCTCTTCTGCTGCAGTGCTGCCTTTCAGGAAGCACCACCTTAACATTGGGATGTAAACATCTGGTCCATTCCATTGACAGCTCATCCCATAGGGAAAACCATTAGGTGAGTACAATCTAGAAAGGTACAGTCATTTTTAGACTTGTTGCAGTGACTGGTATTCTCTGTGGTTAAAAAGGGAACTTTTTACCGATAACACGTTCACTGTTCCCCACTTTATCTTACGGAAGCCAGACTTCCATAACACGGAAGAGCAAATCCAAAAGATATTTTTCTTAAAAGCTTTAAAATTCAATAGGGATGAAATGACACGTTCAAGGGCCTCTCTGCTCCTACTCATTTATATGAAAACCTTCGCATCACTAAAACATTTAAACTTGGGTCTGAACAGGGCGAGGGCGCGCAATACTTACTCTCTCACGCATTCGGTTACGGAATATATGACTGAAGTTGCTATGATGCATTTGACACCAATAAATCACTGTCAATCTTTCCTTCAGCAAGACATGGAAAGTAAAAAGTACAGTAATTTGAATAATGGTGGGAAGACCAATACCCAAGCAAATTTCTCCATCCCTCTTGCTTCCATTGACAAATTTGTCAATAAGAAACCCCAGAGAGCAAGTGAAAACTCAGCACTAAATTTTCAACTTTGCTTTCCACAATATCGTCTACTGACCTTCATACCTAGCGATCGAACAGGAGAATCATGCAAAATAATTATAGACCATGTGCACAACTCGTATGCAATTTAAACTCAAACTCTGTGGTTTAATAGACTTCTCATATTCAATCAAGATTGCAAAAAATAAAGCGAGACTAGAATAAACTCTAATCAGATCACTGTGGTCCTTTCAGAAACCTCTAACAGCATGATCAAAGTTTCAGTTTCCTGAACTTTTTATTACTGATGAGCAAACAAAAATGGTAATATACAGATGTAGTGAAGTTACGGAACTTGGATATTGTAGTCCACTTTCCTCAGATTCTAATTTGCTGCACCCCCAAGCATTTTTTCTCTTGTGAAAATCAGTCATGGTCTTCCTGCTACTACACTGTTCAGTCCTGCCTCTCTGAGAACTGCTTCCAGAGCTGCAGAAATGTAGAGACACTCTTCTCAAACTCCAGCAAACCTAGCAGTGCAAGACTTAACACCTGAGCCCTACTGAACGCAGTGTTTCTAGGGATTATTGCCCTTCATTACTTAGGAGTACTTTCGATGTAATAAAACAGCTGTTCCTCTCCTTCTGTCTTTATAAAGGTAATACAATGTATTTGGATTTAATTTGTCATGACTGAGCATTATTGTAACATGAAAAACTAAATGTTTAAACACATCACGTGTTCTGGGTCTGAGGAGTTTCACATCCCTCATTTTGCCAGGCAAGTACTCTCTGCTGCTTTGGAATTCAATGCTCCCAGTCTCCAAACTGGCTTAGCACTATAGAAACTTGCTCCCCCCATTCCACCACAAACCTTGGAAAAACTTGCTTTTACCAATTTTTCAGGGCATTTTATGTCGTTCTTTAGGCATTAAATTGTGGAGTTACAGTATAATTTATGAGTTCTGCCTTTAGACCAAGTGATGACAGCGAGCTGATATGGGTGTTACACTAATCATCCAGATCACAACCTAGCTAGAATGCACAGCATCTCCTTTCCAGCCCACGCAACTGCATTTCCTTTCTGAGAAAACCAAGGTACAGGAGGGAAGGTGACGCACATATGGGTCTTGCACGGGTATGGGGTCATGACGTGGCTGGGGCACACATGCAGATTTAGAGGCTTGCGCTCATTTAAAGCTACCATAGGACTTGAATTATGAAATAGGCTACTAACATGCTACAATGTACAAACTCTGTATCATTTTCTACTGAGGTATTTATTTCATTGTAATTTTTCCACATACTTTCTACTTCCGCTAGAATTGGGTGCAAAGAATATCCTAGATACTGCTATCTTGCACAGACGAATTATTTGGTGGAAACTTTCTTTTAGCCTTTCACAGCTATGAGGTCATGTCCTAGCCTTTTGCTCCAGCTCAGCACCAAAACTCTCCCCTTTGTTTGCACAAAGGTTGCAAATAACACCGCATGCAGCTAATGACTAATCTAGCTGCTTCTCATCAGTCTCTGCTCTAGGCTTTAGACAGGAGAACCTTCTTTTCGATCCCACAAATGCCCATTCCATTGCTTTTCTGCACTTCATTAGTGCTCAGGTATCAGTGTCACGGACCCTTTTTACTATTGCTGTGGCTAGCAAAAGGCTTCCTCAGCCCAACAAGCAAGGGAAGCTGGGTCACAGAGAAGCTTCAAAAGAGGGAAACTGTCAACACAGACAAAAATCAAAGGAAAACACTCCTTATTTCATTGCAGAAAAGACTATGGAGCGACCACGAATGACCAACTGTGGAAATCACCTGTATGAATCAACCAACTTCTCTAATGACCCAGCAGCAAACACCCTTACCTCCCAACAACTGCACGGGAACAACTGTTCAAGCATGCAACAAATCACCCCCAGCAAACAGGCTGCTTCAGACAGTACCTCTCGTACTATCTGCTCGAGGGCAGGAAGGCTCTGCAGGAGGATCTGGATAGGCTGGAGCGATGGGCTGAGGCCAACTGTATGAAGTTCAACAAGGCCAAGTGCCGGGTCCTGCACCTGGGGCGCAACAACCCCAAGCAGAGCTACAGGCTGGGAGATGAGTGGCTGGAAAGCTGCCTGGCCGAGAAGGACCTGGGAGTATTGGTTGCTAGTTGGCTGAATATGAGCCAGCAGTGTGCCCAGGTGGCCAAGAAGGCCAACAGCATCCTGGCCTGTATAAGAAGCAGTGTGGCCAGCAGGTCTAGGGAAGTGATTGTGCCCCTGTACTCAGCTCTGGTGAGGCCGCACCTTGAGTACTGTGTTCAGTTTTGGGCCCCTCGCTACAGGAAGGACATGGACGTGCTCGAGCAAGTCCAAAGAAGGGCGACCAAGCTGGTGAGGGGCCTGGAGAACAAGTCTTATGAGGAGCGGCTGAGGGAGCTGGGGTTGTTCAGCCTGGAGAAGGGGAGGCTCAGGGGCGACCTTATCGCTCTCTACAGTTACCTTAAAGGAGGCTGTAAAGAGGTGGGGGTTGGTCTGTTCTCCTACGTGCCTGGTGACAGGACGAGGGGGAATGGGCGAAAGTTGCGACAGGGGAGTTTTAGGTTGGATGTTAGGAAGTACTTCTTTACCGAAAGGGTTATTAAGCATTGGAACGGGCTGCCCAGGGAGGTGGTGGAGTCACCATCCCTGGAGGTCTTTAAAAGACGTTTAGATGTAGAGCTTAGCGATATGGTTTAGTGGAGTACTTAGTGTTAGGTCGGAGGTTGGACTCGATGATCTTGAGGTCTCTTCCAACCTAGAAATCTGTGATACTGTGATACTGTGTGATACCTCTGAGCCCAAGTTCCTGTCATCCCAAGGGCTTTAAAAACAGAACAAAAATGACACTCTTAACCTAAAGAGAATGTCAGAAATTACATCGAAAAAAGCTTGAGTAGAAGTAATGGTAAAGGATTTGGCAGAGCTTTTAATAGTCTTAAGATAAGAGAAGACTTTTACCCCAACTTAAGTCAAAAACACATGGAAGGAAGAAGGATCAAAAGAAATTATCCTAAGTGCAGAAGCACCTCTACAGCTAGAAATGACCACAGAGCAAGATCACACTTTAAGTAAGACTGTAAAACTGAGGTCTAATTGCTGAGAAAGAGAGAAACAGTTTAGGCGTATCCTCCTGCCAACTTATACAAAATGACAGCTATATAGGCAGAATTAGATAAAAAGAGGGTTCCTCACTGAAGGGGGGCTCATGTGGCCTTAACTTTGCAATGGGTATGGTCTGCCTGCAGGTAAAAAAAATACTTTTGCTTCCTCACATCATCATCTGAAACTTCATCCCTGACAAGCTGCTCATCTAATAATGTTTTTAGCATCCTAGAAACACGAAAATTTCCATATTAAGATTCCATCTACCAAATTCATTGTGATTCCATGACTATTTTATTTACTGTATTCCATGACTGATTTCACATTCATTTTACTGAAAATATCCATACACTGGAGTACTTTGTTTTTACTGGAACTGGTTCCTTGAGCTCTTTTTGATTCCTACCTCCTGTCTAGGGGTTAACAGTCAACTATGACGCCTGGTGGGCAACAGCCAAATGTTCTTCCACGCTACGGAGAACTGGCACACAGTACTCCCCCAGCTATGAAATATACCCTATGCAAATACACATGAATGCTGCGCTTTGAGATCCTGATGGTCTGCTAAAATCTTGCCCTTCTGGATTGCTAAATTCCAGGAAAATTCTGCAAAGTGGGGCTGCAGAGCAGGACCTAAAGGAGCTGCCTCCTCAACTTCAGCCTTCTCTTTCTCATGCCTATATTGTCACGACTGTCCACTCAATACACAGATGGAGAGAGTGGTACAGAGTCTGCTGTATTTATTCTTCACCACAACATATATAAAACAGCTCTGTTTTTTTCCTTTTTTAATGTTGTTGTATTTAGAAGTATTTGCTTTAAAAACAACACTAACACCAAGGCAAGGCAAAGATGAAATGAAACAAGAACTCCAAACATTACTTGCTTTGGACTCAGACTCCAGAGATCTGTGGTTATCCTGAAGTGTTTTTCATACTACAGTGTGGGATTGCTAAACAGATCCAGAATATCTAAAAAGTAAAACACTTCAATGACATTGCAAGCATACAAAGAATCTTTGAATTTGAAGATGATAATATACACATTACCTGATTTACATCAGCTGTTCTGTAAGTAAAGAAATACAAAATTTTTGCTGGATTAAATTAAATATGCCATTGGTATCTGCCCAAAAATTCACACAGGCAGATACAGGTGAACGAAGATCTGATGAAAGGATTCTGTTGAAAAGCGTGCCCATTTCTGTGGGCACAAGAAAATAACTATGGTATTTTATCTGGTGTTTGACTTAGCAAGATTTGGAGTTACCGTGTTCAACTCTCACTATGAGCACTAACATGATTCAAGCAGTCCAATGTCATTGAGAACGACTGAACAACGATGATTCACAGTTCATTAATTCAATGGAATTTCAATGAGGAAGATATAGCTTGTACCCTACGATAAGTGCACAGTGTGGTGGTACCACTCAGCCTAAATACGAGAAGTACTCCAGAATATAAGTCACAGAAAGAATAGATAAGAAAAGTTATCTTTGCTAGCCCTTCAAAAGCAGCTGGGTGAAATTGCACCTTCCGTATCTTCACTTCACGAAGAGATGGACATCTTGAAAAGCTTATCAGTCTGTTAAAAAACAACAACCACCACCACCAAATACCAGTAACAACAAACCACCACCACCAACAAAACATTAACCATTATGGCACAAATAGGATGTCTCAGAAATAACCTGCAGGATTATTATATATACTGCTTCATATTGTAAGTGGAAGCATCAAGTCTCTACAGGGTTACCTAAAAAAAGCTCAGTGCTAACACTTATACTATTCAGACCTTGATCAGTGTAAAAATTTAGATTTGATCACTATCCTGATGAATTTATAGCAAATCGACCGATTTGGTGATTTTTCTATAAAGAAAACACTTGGGTCACAGTTACTGGCTTTAAATGAACCATACAGTGAACTCCCGTGCCTCAACAGGAATAAATAAACAGGAATAAATGCGGTGATCTAGATAGGGGAAAAAAATAACAGTAACAAAGCATTGCAGACACGTGAAATTCAGCCTATTAGAGCTTTTGTGTTAGGAGTGAAGCTGGCTTTGCTCCATCTATTAGTAATGAAACCATTTTCAACATGAGTGAAAGGGAAAGAACCAGGAACATTCCTTAGCTCTGAATAAGCCACTGACACCCACTGAGGATTTTCCTAGCAAATGATATATTTTTCTTTGGTTTAATGTTCAAATTCAAGTCATGCCAGGCCACTAATACGGAAATTTGCCTTCGTAAACATCATTAAATTTGCGTTTTTAATCATTATTTCTGTGGTGTAATCCTTAAACTCCCACTCTGAAAACTGAAAGAAATCGCAAATTTTTCTTTTTTAAAGTTGATAAATGAATTTATCTACTAAAGCAGTACCACAAATCTCACGTGTTGCATTTGGGACAAAATGGATGTACTAATGTGGCAGAACTTTAAGTGCCATATATGCCAAGTGAAAAAGCAACCATAGCCTCATTTGATCAGCCTCCAGGATTCACTGACCATCATTATGACCATGAAACATGACCATGTTTCACTCAGCATCATTATCAACAGTGAAGACCACAGGATCACTGAAAGGTTTGGGTTGGAAGGGACCTTAAAGCCTATCCAGTTCCAACCCCCCTGCCATGGGCAGGGACACCTCCCACCAGACCAGGTTGCTCAAAGCCCCATCCAACATGGCCTTGAGCACCTCCAGGGATGGGGCATCCACAGCTTCTCTGGGCAACTTGTTCCAGTGCCTCACCACCCTCAGAGTAAAGAACTTCCTCCTAATCTAATCTAAACCTACCCTCTTGTAGTTCAAAGCCATTACTTCTTGTCCTATCCCTACACTCCCTGACAAAGAGTCCCTCCCCAGCTTTCTTGTAGTCCCCCTTTAGGTACAGGAAGGCCGCTGTTTGCTGTAAGGTCTCCCCAGAGCCTTCTCTTCTCCAGGCTGAATAACCCCAGCTCCTTCAGCATGCCTTCATAGGTGCTCCAGCCCTCTGATTATCCTTATGGCCCTCCTGTGGACTCACTTCAACCACCATTTTAAGGGTCCTGTTACAAACAACAGCTGCAAATAATCCTTTCCAACCCTGTTTCAAAAACACCTACTGCATCTGACACTTTGACAGGACCAACAGAGGATGCCCATGAAAAAAACTTCTCCAGTATACTCTCTCATTCACCTGTGATTTGTGGCTTAAGAACTTCCTGAACAAAAGGCAGTATCTCTGTTTTTGAAGGAATAAGATTGCTACTGGAGGTATGAACTTGTCTAATGGCTTTCTGAAGCCATGAAGATTTTGGTAGTCACAACATCCTGTATCAAGGAGTTCCTCTGCTTTAACTACACGGAGTTGGAAGAAGGAAACCTTGGTTTCATTTGGAACCCAGCATCTCAGTTTGTTTCAGTCCCTTTTCGCCCTCTGTAAGCTTGCTGACTTTATAGGCCTCTAATATTTTTCCTAACTTAAATCTCTTCTAGCTTGAAGAGACATTTACAGTCACTTTAACTGTCTCTTGCATTTTCGTTCCATAGCTCATCTGCTTTGCCATCGTCTGTATCAGGATGCAAGACAGAAACACACACTCTTCAAGATGTGGGTGCACCTCACATTTACAGAGCTGTTTTGTTCTCCTTTCCTAACAGTACCTACCATTCTGCTTTTTCATTAATACCAAGTACTACAGTGAGATTTGAACTTATCTACTCTAATGCCAAGATATCCTTCTGGGGTGACAGCAGCTACCTTTCACCCAAGTAAGATCAGAGCAATTTTTCTAAAGTTCCATAGTTCATATTTATCTACATTCAATTTCATCTCATATTTCACTAGTCACTCAATACTATGATATTCTTCTACAGTTCTTCAGTGTCAGCTACCATTAATGACACAGCAGTCTGTCACATTTGCCTTGTTCCTTTTACTCGCCATTCCCATTATGTATCTATAAAGCAGCGAAACTAGCACAATCCTTGTAGGATTTCACTAGTGAACTCTCTCTGCCAGGATACCTAATCATTAATTCCTTCAATTTTTGTCCTTTGAGCAGTTTTAGCTTCATTTCTCTTTGAAGCCTGAATAAGGAATCTTGTCACCCACCTCCTGGAGACCCAAGCACCTATGTTAATTGCTTCTTATTGGTAAATACGCTGAATTCAAAAAACTCCTCCCAGATTTCTGGACTATAACTTCCCTGCACAAGGGACCTATCGTCTTTCTCCTTACACATCATATTCATGAACCCATTACTTTATTATTTTACAGAGGAAAGCTCACTATTCTACAAGTTCCCTAGACCCCTCTTGCAGCTTTTCTCAGAAATGCACATGAAGTTTGCCACCATCTACTCCAACGATCAACAAGTTCTAAGCATGACATTCCTCACTGCAGTTATGAGCCCAGGCACTCACAGCTTGAGCTCCTTCAACATGTCGGTGGTTCTATGCCTCCTCTACTCACCTTCGGAATACACTTTTTCCTTCTAATAGGCTCTCTTACCTAATATTTTAACCCTACCAGCTCTGCTAGTTTGTTTTTTGCAGAGTTTTCTCCTCGCAGAGACTTTTTGGTTCATTGTAGGCATTCATTTTGAGCCTTCAGTACAACGTTTTGATAGATAAAAATGCTTTTGATGTAATGGTAAGGTAAGCATAGGTACCAATGGCAGACTGACTTGGAAGAAAAGACATTTAAGATGGCACACGAGCCATCAGCTCTTTCCTGTCCTGCACCCTATCTTCCCTTCCCCATCATGATAGACATCTTTTGCAAAATATGCTCCTCTTCGCCCAAACACAAAACGAACATCATCTCTTGTATATGATAGGTGTAGACAGTCACCTAAACATTTACTAGGAAGAAGGCAATTACATTTTTGTTGTTGGTGGTGTTATTTTGCATTTTAACCTCATTTTTAGGCCACTAAGACCTAATAAAGTTTTATTAAAAAGAGACTTCACATTAAACATGAGTTGAAGTGTTGACATCCCCAACTGGCATCCAAACTACCTATATAGTCACATTATCGGCGTAGCTATGATGCATGGGGCAGATGACAGCCAGCTTCTACAGAGAGTAGGTGAAAGGCTCAACAAAGTACCTTCATCAGCGATGGCACCATTAATCCACAGAGGCCAACGCAGGGCCGCTACTTCACATCTTCACTAATGACCTGGACAATGGGATGCTGGTGTGCTCTCAGCATATCTGCGGCAAATAAAAACACTGGGAAGAATGTCTGATGGACATGACAGTTGTGCTGCTATTCAGAGGGACCTTGACAGGCTGGAGAAATGCACCAACAAGAATGTCACCAAGCTCAACAAAGGGAAATGCAAAATTCTGCACCTAGGAAGAAATAACCCTCCCCAGGAAAAAGAAATCTAAAGGGGATCTACCTAGGTGTACAACTATCTCACAGCAGGAGGAGTAAAGAAAATGGAGCGAGACTCTTTGCAGTGGTGCCCAGTGACAGGCCAAGAGACACAATACAGGAAATTCCACTTAAACAGAAAAATTTTATTTCTTAATTTGCATTTTAGTATTTTAAATTGTCAAACAGTGGAACAGGCTGACCAGAAGGGCTGTGGAGATGAAGCAGCCTGGAGGTGCTCAAAACCTGACTAGCCATGACACTGAGCAGCCTACTGCCATGAGCAAGGGGGGTTGACTAGACAATGTCCAGAGTTACCTTTCTAACCTCAAAAATTCTGTGGAAATAAACCCTACTGTAATAGCTAGCTTCTATTTAGTCACCTGTCCCTTCCCCTTCCTCCCATGTCGCAGCACCTGTGGTGTGAAGACGACAGTCAAATGCACAGCATTTCCTTCCATTCCACAAGCTGTAAGGGAAGTAATTTGTTGAGCAGGTAACAGTCAAGGAAAATGAGCAAAGAATGGAAGAAATGCTATTTTTGGCTTGAGTAGAACTAGTGCATAGATTCACCTTCTTCATGGCAACTGAAATAAGGTTACGCACAACCTTTTCTTAAGAAGCTTTCAACTTTGTTAGGTTCTTGAGATACATTTGATATTTATTACTATTTCATTACTTTGTTCCTCTAAGAATTAATTTATAAGGCACAGGTAGAAAAAGACAACACTGTTCAGCATTTCTTTGAGACACTGGATAAAAGAGACAGATTAATTTACTTCCCAGCAAATACCGTGTTTAGCCACTGCTATGTTACATTCAACTAAAAACCACACACAAAAACAAAACATGAAAAAAATAGGAAGAAACACGATGGCACATGCAGATCACTCTAGGCTCACATAGCCTTCCACACTTTAGGGCTTAGAAGTACAGCAGAAACAGGTAACCACCTAGCTCTGAATTTCTGAACATCTCCTTGCTCACAAGTGCATATACCCTGTTCTCAGAACTTTTGAATAAGGGGCTCGTACACTACTTGCCTCTCGCTAGGTAAGATGATGGAGCCAGGTTATTTTCAGAGGTGCCCAGTGCCAGGACAAGAAGCAATGGGCACAAACTGGAACATTAGAACACAGTTCTACTTGTGCCGACTCTTATTTACAGTGTCACGAACTATTTAGTTGTCTTGAGCAGACCAGAAAAATGAGTAAAAACGTTATCTTCCAGACACCAAAAAATTACTAAGTCCTCAGAGACCACAAACAACAGGTTCGGGTGTAAAAGAATCCTCTTTATGACTATTACATAAATCATCTAACAAGAGCAATGAAATGGAATTCCTTTTACCTCTGAACCTGGAAAAAAAGTTGAGATGACATCACCTTTTCAGTTATTATTTCATTACAGAAATTCCTAAAATTAGATATCAAGAAACTAGACTCCATGTCACACTTCCTCAAGCAGAATGGCAGGTAAGTTAGATAATAAGTGAAAGCTACACTATTCTCTCTAAATATTATTTTTCACATTTATTTTTTTCCTGGAGGAAAATACCCAACTCATTTCTGGAGCTAGGTTAACTTCTAGCAAAATCTTTCACTAACTATCACAAATACAGCATAGAAGTTTAAAAATGCTATTTTCCTCAACTTACATTACAAACTGCATCTATAGGGACTGTAACAAGCATCCTTTCATTACTGAACAGATGGGAGTCTTGCAGCAGCAAATAAAAGAAACATTTATTGGCAAGTAAAGAGACTGATTTTTCATCTGCATCTAAATTAAGTCTTCATTCTAGAAGGATGCTGTTTTCAGGCTTTTGCTTACATTCTAAGATATATTGAAGACAAAAGCAGCACAGCACAATTTTTTTTTCAGGATTTTAAAGATCATAGCAAAAGTAAGGGCTACGAAGCTGGTGAAGGGCCTGGACCACAAGTCCTGTGAGAAGAGGCTGAGGGAAGTGGGGTTGTTTAGTCTGGGGAAGAGGAGGCTCAGGGGAGACCTTATTGCTCTCTGCAGCTACCTGAAAGGAAGGTGTGGGGAGCTGGGGGTCAGCCTCTTCCCACAGGTAACTAGTGATAGGACTAGAGGGAATGGCCTCAACTTGCACCAGGGAAAGTTCAGGTTGGAAATTAGGAGGCACTTCTTCTCAGAAAGAGCAGTCAGGCATTGGGACGGGTTGTCCAGGGAGGTGGTGGTGTCACCATCCCTGGGAGTGTTCGAGGAAAGGTCGGACGTGGTGCTTGGGGACATGGTTTAGTGGGTGACATTGGTGGCAGGGGGATGGTTGGACCAGATGATCTTGGAAGCCCTTTCCAACCTTAATGATTCTATGGGAATGGCAATACCCAAGTTCATGTCAGCATTACACTGAAAGCAAACCTAACACTACAGAGAATTAAAAAAAAAAAAAAAAGTATTTGTGCGATTCCTTAAGAAATCAAGAATGTGAGCAATAAACATTCAGCGTAAACCGACAGATTTGATGACAGATTATAGTCAAATTTTGAATGATACGATACAGGTCATTTTCAATTGATAAAATCTATTTGCTTTAAAAGACCAGTGTGCTGTTGAGAGCTAGAGAAGCTTCACCAAAGAAAGCAAGACAATATGTGAAAGACAAAAGAAGATACAGCCTCTATTAATCTGATGATCACCAACCAGAAACATGATCTTGGAGTTACAGTGCCATGCAAAGGTCACTTCTGTGTGCAGCTGATGTCAAAAGAGCAAATCTGACATCATAAAATGAAGTCATACAGACATACAGAACAAACCAGAAAATACTATCAAGCCACTGCATTAATAAATAAAGATCAGCTCCAGTCCCCTCATCGCCAAAGAGGAATAGCAGAACTTCAAAGTGCTCCCAAGAAAGGCAACGAGAACAATCAAATTTCTGTTCTGTTGTACAACAAATAAGAAGGGCACGAGATAGTCTAGAAAGGAGATAATTCTTGCACGCAAAGTTCTACAAAATTCTGTGTGTCTCAGTACAGACAAGACCACTCCCTGCCTCTTCTACTACGAAAACTTAAAGGCAGCGGCATCGAACAAACTTAGCAGAACCAGGACCAAAACACAAGCAAAGCCACGCTAGGTAGACTCCACTAGTGGGGACCATGCCAACCATTTATGCTGTAGATGCTAAGAGTTTGCTTGGCAGGGCCTGGATATCCACTGTGGGTTAGGAAATACAAAGGAACCGCTTCTGAGTAATTTCTCTGAGCTGAAAATAGCTGGCACTCGGGAAGATTCTGAGGAGCATCATATGCCCCAAGAGTCTGACTGTGGCCACTCCTGCAGAAAGAATAATGAATTAAATTGATACCACCTGATGAAACATGGCTCCAGAATTTAAGGAAACTAAACTACTTCTTGTCATGGTGTTCCTATTTAGAGTACTTCAGAACAAATCCTTTGTATCTTCAGAACAACTTCTTTAAATTCAACAGGGTCTGTGCAGACAGAAGGACTGGCTAACATGGACAGAACAAGACGAGCACAGTTTCTGATCAAATATTCCTCCTGTGCTTACGCTTCCAACACTCAAGCAGGAACTCACATCCTCTAGGAAGTACTAGAATACTGCAGTGGCTGTAACTGTAGACAGAACAATTTAGTGTGGGTAAGCCCCTGATCCTCTCCAGTAAATCCCATGTAACTAATCCAAACCAAGTGGGAAAAGTGGGCAAAAAGAAAACAATCAAAAAAATGAACTTTAAAAGAACAGATACATTATCATAAAAATCCCTATAAACAATGTTGAGCCTTGGTTACTGCTCACCAACACCAAGATTGTGGCTCAATAGCTTTTGTCCCTATCTAGTGATGAATCTAGGCCATCTGCTTAGCATGTGCATTGTCACAGCATCCAGTAAGGTAAAACAATATTCTTCGTTTGTGGTTTGTTAACATCCTGTTCTGTTATAATCTGACACTGGCCTTTTGACCTAGCAGGAAAATTTTAACTTTCACTTCACCATATATTTCTTAAATCCAGAGACTGAGAACAGTTATCTACAACTCTGGTGTGTGTCCCCTTGGAAGGATTTTGTGTTTTACCTGTGTATACCTGCCTCCTTCCCACTGTAAAACAGTAACACTGAAAAACAGAAGTCTCCCTTCAGTTGTTTTGTGTTTTTTTTCAAAAGCTAGAACGAGAAGAGAAAAATGAAAGGATTTCTGATTGCACCAGTATTCCTGAACAGATAACTGCAGAACTGAAACATATAGCCAGCCCTTGTTAAAGCCTGTTTATAAAACCTGAGCACTAGAAATGCAGAGAGGAATCACTCTGTGGCTGACTGCAAATTGACAACGACCTGACACTGAAAACTTCATACTAAGTCCCCTATAGCACAGTGTATCCCCACTTGGATAAATACTAACTACAGAAGTAAAGCAAGTATTGTATTATCAGTGCCAGGAGGTTGAAAAGTAACTTATGCTACTAGTGCTATCATTCTATCATTAAGTGACACTGCGTCATGGGGCACACACCCACTCTGTCAAAGAAGGGCCTACACAGACCACCTAGACTTCTTCAAGGGACCACTACAGCAGTTAAAAGACACAGTAAAAAAACCAGAAGCTTTAAAATCAACAAGATGATTCTCTGTAAATTTCCCATTTTTTTTTTTTAAACTTATGCAAACAAAGGCTGAGAAGCCACATAGAGAGCAGCATTAACCAAATCAATAGTATCAGACAATTGTATTTCCTCCTTTTAGATTGCTTGCATGGCTAAAAAGCTATTATGATTGTGAATCCATCTGTAAAAGCCAGCTGGTGCTTACACGTTGGGAGTTTGAAACTGGAAGCTTCCCATTGCAGTCCTTGTCCATACTGCTAATATCTAGCCTGCCTTTCCCTGTTGCTATAAAACCAGGCTCAACTCCATCCCCTCTGCCATAGCCAAGCTCACCACCACCCATGCAAATACAGAGTCTGGGCAAAGACACACTGTCTGCAGCTCACGCTAATTCCCCCAAGAAAGCATTTTGGACCTCCATCTACCTACCTCTGTACTAGAACCTTAAGCTGCTAACAAGTTCTCTTCACCTGAGCGGACAGCTTGCTTTCTCACAAAGTAACTAGTCAGAGACTAGCCTTACTTGGGTAAGGCATGAAGTCACCTGCCATTCGTGGTTCCAGGACACAGGGTGGTGGGGAACGACGACACATCCTCTCTTTGATTTATAGGTCAGAAAGAATTTCACTTAGCTCATCTGTCCCAACCTGTCTGTTTTTGCACATGCATGATGACAGCTGTCATGGACACCGGACAGTGGCATATAACGTTGAAGAATTATCCTTACAGCCTTTCCTAGCTGGTTATGTTTGTTACCTAACAAGCAGTATTTAAGAACACAGCTTGGAGCTCTACATCACACAACATCTCACCTGAGATAAAATCCAGTAACTGTGTTTTTCAGCATAGCAGCTTAGAATTTCTCTAGAGCACCTCAAAAGTAGTCTGTGGTATCTTCCCGAAGTATTTGAAGGAAAAAATCAAGGTCAGACGTTGCATGGTGACAGCAAATGGCGCAACAGGTTTCCATGTGGGGATGCTTACTGGTGAGAATTTCTTAAGTTTTTGACACCGCTCACCAAACAAGGGTCCAGTGAGATACCACAGATTGATTCTTCCCTGAAAACACTGAAGTATTTACCTGCTTTTGAAAGGAAAGTATTGAAGAAAGCACTCTCATCTCTCGCTCTGAAGTGTCCTTAGCCCTTAAATGGCCTCCCCTGATCCCCAATGAAACCAAGTACAGTTCCAATGAGCTATCTGGAGTGTCTGACAGATCTCTCTTTCTTCCCAGCCACAACAAAGAACCTCTTTGTCTTAAGCCCACCAGGGCTAATACACTGGTTTCCAAACAGCTAAGTGTCACCAATGCTTACTCCTAAAGTTAACTTACACCTAGAACGTCACCTTAGCATTTAAGAGTTGGTTTACATCAGGAGTGCAACATCTTTAGAAAACATCTCCAAAACAAAACAGAGGATTCATGTCACTTTCACTCTGCAGTTCCTTCCTATCGCGCTGCACCAGTAATAGTTAACCCACAGTGACACCACTCAAGAACAATGCTCTGATTTAATTTCCTTTCTTCAGAATACCTCCCATTTTGCTTTCCTTTGTTTTAAACAGAGAAATACACAACATCTATGTCCAGAACACACATTTCTTGCTGGAAACCATAAAGAACAGGAACTTGAAGGACCTACTCAGCTTCCCACCCATATGCCAGCAAAATCAGTGGGCCAAACTCACAGAGCTGTGTCTCACCAGCAGTGCATTTCTATCAGTCTCCACAAATTTTCACCTACAAGGAAGTGTGAAACAAAACTAGCAGAGGTTAACACTTGTATTGTTTTGCGGGTGTATCAGGAACACTTTTTTGCAGATTTCTGTGTGTACATCTAACTAAATGACAATTGGTAAATAAGTTTTGATATTGGCAATACTTAGTGTGGAGACAGCTCTTACAAAATCCATTTGGATCCAAAAGGAGAAAACAAACAGGATTGATCATTCTTGTAAATGTATGCAAGCCCTCCTGAAGACAGGTTATGCCTACACAAAAAGAACCCACTGAAGTTCACCCAGAAATCCTGCAAAAGTTAAATTATTTCCTGTGTAAATACAGCACACCATCTTATTATGTATTAGGTCCAGTCCTAATCTTTACCTTTATTAATCAACCCTACTTAGACTAATTCGTTTTCTCACTCAGTCTTGCAATTACCCTGAATTTTACCATAAAATGGCAATACTGACTCTGAAGCTCATGATCTTAATAAGTTTACTTTCTGAAAAGGAGATTTTTTTCCCTTGTCACTATTCTTCATATTGTGATGTCCTAATTGCATTATATTTACAGTGGCCAACAACTAAACAAGAAAAGTTATGAATGGGCAACAACTACTTCATACCATTACCTGGCTTGGCTTTTTAGTTATTTCACATTCTTGTTCTATAAGTTTGTAGAGCAATTCTTACACCAACAATTATGTGTGCCACATACATATTTTAGCACGTTAGCTTGAAAGTCACCACCCTCATGTGACCAAAAAAATGCTGATTTATAAGAGGTCCATAAAGATCTGTTGGCCATAATACATGCATGTGGAACCCATTGGTTGGATTGTTAGTAGGTACCATCAACTGTTCATGTAAAAAAGCCAACGAAAAGCCCCATAGCACGACACTTGTAACTGTCTACTGCTTAGGCTTCAAATGATTGACCACACTTTGAACCTGATGATCCAGCCAGTTTTTCCATCCACTCTCCAACCCCCATCTCCACAATCTCACAAGGCTATCAACAGCAACTGTACTTTCTAAAGTTGAAATAAGCAACATTCACCGCTCTTCCTCCACACACAACCAGTCAGTTCATTACAGAATGCAGTCAAACTTTGGCAAATCTGTGCTGGTGCAGTCACCTTCTTGTCCTTCAGTTCTCCAAAGCCTTACTCTGTAACTTCCCCAGGGACAGTGGTGACACTGAACAGCCTCTACTTCTTCAGATTCTTCCCCTCACCCTTTACTTTTTGTTGTTGCTCTTGCTTTTTACTAGTCAATGGATATCCACAATCACCATTGTCTTTGGCTGTCTGTATTTCATATACCAATAGAAATGAATAATCAGAACACACTGCTACCAACAGGAAATCTGGTAATGGTGAGTTATGTCAAATACTCTGCATTTGGTAAAATTTGCTTCAGCAAGTTCAATTAGAGATGGTCCTCAACATTTCAAGAGGAGCTTTCTCTCAAGGAACCTCATCATCAGCATTCAAGAGGCATATGGTGCAGAAATAATGACATGCGCAGAAAAAAATGGACTGAGCAGACATGCATGGTAAGACACCACTTCTCTAAAATGACAGTCAGGCCACGCAGATCTCTCTACGCTGTTCAGGAGCACGCACTTAGCCAATGCTAATAGTGGCAATGGTGAACACTAAAGCTCCCTTAAGTCCTTCACCTCAAAACTTTAACTAAATCCACACCTATCAGGCAAATACAAACAAGACAAGACTTAGGAGGATAGAAATTCGTGTCAGATAATTTCTAATGAAAGGTTTAAATTTACTTTCCCCAAGGAAAGACTAATCTATAATTACAGAATCACAGAATTGTAGGGGTTGGAAGGGACCTCAAGAGATCATTGGGTCCAACCCCCCTGCCAAAGCAGGTTCCCTAGAGCAGGTTGCCCACGTAGGCGTCCAGACGGGCCTTGAATATCTCCAGGGAAGGAGACTCCACAACCTCCCTGGGCAGCCTGTTCCAGTGCTCTGTCACCCTCACCGTGAAGGAAGTTCTTTTGCATGTTGGTGCAGAACTTCCTGTGAGCCATCTTGTGGCCATTGCCCCTTGTCCTGTCCCCACAGACCACTGAAAAGAGGCTGGCCAAATCCCTCCGTTTCCCACACTTAAGATATTTGTAAACATTAATAAGATACCCCCTCCATCTTCTCAAGGCTGAACAGACCCAGGTCTCTCAGTCTTTCCTCATAGTGGAGATGCGCCAGGCCCCATATCATCTTTGTGTCCCTCTGAATTATTAGAACAGTTTTTATTTTTTAGAAGTGGTCCATACTGACGTTGGTCCTTTCAATGAACAATGACTTCAAGAACAGGCTTTGTGAGGAGATTCCCAATTTTCAAGTATTTTCAGATCCATTTAGTTAAGTTTGCAAAGCCAAAAGCTTTGTTGTTAAAACTGATATTCTTGAGGGAAAAAAAATGATTTCCCCTTTTACTGGAAGGAATTCCTTGATTTGTTTTTTCTGGTTTGCACTTTCTTCTGAAACAGTGGGTACTTGCCCTTATGAGGGATGCTATTCATCTAGCTAAAACCACTATTCTTCTAATCCAATATGAGAACTTCTTGCTTCTTATTTTACCCCTTGCTTCACGTGTCCCTGTCACACAAGCCATCCAAAGGATACTTTCCTGCACCCTCTACATACCAGTCAAGATGTTATCACATGCATTGGTGAATCAGCAAATTAACACTATAATCCTATGAGAATCAAGCAATAAATTAAATTCATTTAAGGATTTCTCCTGCCTTTTCTTATCTTTCCTTATAAACACAATCATCAACTCACTCCTGTAAATACTAATACGTTACGGAATTCCTTGCATTTATCTGAAAAGTGTTCTACTTGCAGTATCTACTAAAAACGTGCTGCAAAAGAGATGCAGATTCCTGACTGTAACTGATATTGCCATGGTTGTTCTTGCTCAACAGGAGATACAGCAGCCAACTCTTTAATAGTTTACAGATTTTGAGTTTTAGGATCATGGGGACTTTGGAAGCAAGTGCTGCATCCTACATGGCATACTAAACCCTCACACTTCAGTGCTATTAATTTTTTTTTAAGCTTCTGTTCTTTCGTTATTGATGTAGCTCCTTCTATAGAATCAATTCTCTATTTCTTCAAGGCAGGTGGGGTCATGAGGCTCTGCTATGGCTTGAGTGAAGAGAAAAACTAAGGAAAGGCAGAAGAAGGAAAGAAAGGGCTATCTTCTTTTGATGGCTTAAAATCAAATGAAGAACAACTGCTACTCATCCCTTTATTCAAATCTTTACTTTGACATGTTTACATGCATATCCCTACTGAACAGAATACTAAAGGGGATATTGCTTAGTACTGTGAGATCTGTAGACAGAGTATGATCTCTACTATTCCAAACTCTATAAAAGGGGCATAGAAAACATGAAGAGTGTTAAATCAACAGCCTGTAGTCACAAGTTGATGGTTAACACCTTCATAAGAGATATGAACGCTGTTGTGGTTCCTAGAACTCTTATTGACAGTAATACTGTAAAAGCGTGCCACTGCAGTAGGAGTCTGAAAAACTCCTGCACACGAACTAAAATATACCAAACAAGCCAAACACAATGACTCTAGCTGAATACCACTTTGTTCTGGTGATGGAGAAAGGAGGCAAGCACCTTGATGAACAAGTTGTCTAATACCTCAATGAAACCACAACTTCTCTCCAGAATTCACCAGTCATCAGGTTTGTAAGGAAAAATTATGAAAAAAATTGCAAGCTTTCAGTTCAGAAAGACACGCAAAAAAAAAAAAAAAAAGAGCGCCAAAACTGAGAAGAGTCAGATCCTATGTAAAATCTTTTCCAGTCTTTGAAGTTGTGCAGGTAAGGGGTTTAGTCAGTGTGATCATTATTTCATTTACTTTAATTTCTAAAAGAGAAAATGAGTCTTTATTCTTTTTGTTAGGCACAAGTACTACAAAAAGTATAAACAATCCACTACAACAGCAAGACATAAACATTCTTCTTTCCCAGCTCCCTCGATCCACAACTATGCTTCCCTTTAACATATTTGCATTACTGCTAATTCATCTTTTTGAACATTTAGGTAAGGCTTTTGATATGTTCCTTGAAACTTTTTCATTATTATTTTACAGTGTTTTTAAATGTCATACCATAATGTTGTTTTAGCGTATCAATATTTTATTTAGAAAGAAAATGAGATATAAATCAACTAACCTTTCATAACTGGGCATTAAAAACAAAAGGAAAGAAACACGCTCTTACATGGTCACTGGTACCTGCCCCTGCTACTTTTTTTTAAGGCAGGATTTTGAAGTCCAGCAGTGCCAGCACTACTGTATCTTGTATGATTCCAAGGCAATTTCCTGTTAAAATACAATCAACCCTGTAATGAAGCAGAGAGGGCTGTATAAATCACTGTACCTCTGAATAAAACCCCAGGTAACTCCTTGCCCAGGAGAATGTAAGAGCTCAGATGGAATGGAATTACTGAAATCTGACCAATGCAGGAAGTCCAACACCACCCAGAGAGGAAAATCAAGTGTATTTAAAAGTTTCAGGACAGCATCATATTCTTATCTAAAACAGCTATCCGTTTTTTGACAGTATATGAGCCACTAGCATACACTGACCTACTGGTCTGTAATAATCTGGAAGCTAGCACTGAAGTGAAAAATACAGAAGTAAAACAAACCCCATTTAAAAAGGCATACAGAGAGTAGAAACAAGGAGAGATAGCCTAGGCTGGTACAGAGACATTGCCTGAGCAGCCAGGAATAACGTTAGGAAAGCCAAAGCCTGTTCAGAATTAAATTTAGCCAGGGACATCCAGGGCATTAGGAAAGGGTTCTACAGGCACATCAGCGATAAAAAGAAGACTAGGACAAGAATCTGGGGGGTTGGTGGATGAGAAGCCAAACATGAGACAGCAATGTGCACTTGCAGCCCAGAAAGCCAACCATATCCTGGGCTGCATCAAAAGCAGAGAGGCCAGCAAGGTGAAGGAGGTGACTGTCCCCCCTCTGCTCTGCTCTTGTGAGACCCCACCTCGATTCCGGCATCCAGCTCTGGGGCCCCCAGCACAAGAAGGACAGGGACCTGTTGCAGGGAGTCCAGGGGAGGACCCTGAAGATGATCGAAGAGCTGGAGCACCTCTCCTACGAAGACAGGTTGCAAGAGCTCAGGATGTTCAGCCTGGAAAAGAGAAGGCTCTGGGGAGACCTTACAGCAGACAGCGGCCTTCCTGTACCTAAAGGGGGCCTACAGGAAAGCTGGGGAGGGACTCTTGTCAGGTAGCGTAGGGATAGGACAAGAAGTAATGGCTTTAAACTGTAAGAAGGTAGGTTTAGATTTGATATAAAGAGGAAATTCTTCATTCAGAGGGTGTTGAGGCACTGGCACAGGCTGCCCAGGGAAGCTGTGGATGCCCCATCCCTGGAGATGTTCAAGGCCAGGCTGGATGGGGCTTTGAGCAACCTGGTCTGGTGGGAGGTGTCCCTGCCCATGGCAGGGGGGTTGGAATTAGATGGGTCTTTGAGGTCCCTCCCAACCCAAGCCATTCTATCATTCTGCGATAAAAACAAAAAAGATGTTTTGGACACAGACCTATTCAAAAGTAATAATATGACTGAGAATTATTGGGAGGCTCAAACCATCATGTCAGCATCTCAGTGACACACAGAAGACCACAGCTGACTTACAACCTTGGTGAGTACCACGGCCACAAGCATTCTGCCATTGTCCCTGGGGATTCCTTATGACTACTTGTGGTCAGATTTGGTTGTCTTGCACATATACACCGAAGACAGAACAGTCTTTAGGAGTGATCTAACTACTTTGGGAAACACTTAGCTAGCACATTGAAGATTAAAACTTCTACGCAGGACAGGTTCCCAAAACTTAAGGAATAATGCAAACATGAAGTCGTGTGTTAACATTAACTGAGTGTGTGCTGTTTCTGGAGGTTACCCATATAATCTACATTATCTCCCCCTCACAGAGGGCATCTGATAAAAACGGTCAAAGCAAGATCCGTTGCTTTCTCCTTCTGGACCACAAAGCCTACAGCAAAAGGTTAAGGGAAAATTAATCACTCAACCAAAGTGAAAATTCCTGTGTTGGGGCAATTTATTGAATATTGCATATTCAGATCTTTTCTTCTTTTTTAAGTTCTCCATGACTTGCAGAAGAGAACAGTAGAACACTGGGAAAATACAGCAATAACCTAAGGCTGGTTGGGCTGTGATTTCAGCACCGATGCAAAACCAAATACTCCAGCACAAAGGAAGTGCTTGGAGCAACCTCTAACCTAAACTACAGTAAAAGCTACTCCAGAGATGCTTCAGATTCAGAATCTCAAATTCAGCTGTTCCAAGTGTATTTCCACAGAATACTTTATAAAGAAAAGGAAAAATCTCTATAATTTTATAGAACTGAAAGAGCAAAGACTGAATAGCATAGAAAACAGCGAGCAGCAATTGTAATTTAATTACAAACAAGAATTTGTTTTGTGCCCAGTACTGAAGTATTTCTTAACGCTTTAGACTGTCAAAACACATTAACTTAAACCAAACAACTAAAACCCTTCAATAAAATGACCTAACTTTACAAGCACTCTGGTGGAAAGTTCACAACCTATTGCTCAGCAGCTGAGCTCTGCAGCCATAACTCCTGTTTGAAATCAGTTGCTATCAAGATTAAATACAAGAGACAAAAGATAAACTGCCAGGAAAGGTTGCAAACTGCATGTCTACTATATATTGCAAGCTTCAATACCTACTAAGACTTCTGTATGACTGCATGCATTAAATGCTTGTACTTATTTCAAAACCAGGAAATGAAGAGTTCTCCAGGAGCTGGGATCATACTGCTGATTAACACCAGGTTAATGGTTTGTGGACAGTTACATAGACACTAAGAAAAAAATTACAGTAATGTACTGTATCTAACCCAAGCAAAAGCATATTCTAACTGACGCTGGACAGAACTGCCTTCTTCCCCAACACACACGTTATATGGTCAGAACCTACAGAATTGTTTTCCACATGCAGTTTTATATGCAACAGATGATGAAGCAGTCACCCACCCAGACCTCCTCATGCTGAACGTTACAAAGCAGACCCACAGTCGTGTACAAAACCCGAGTTTATCGCACATGGCTTCAGCAGCAAAACGCATGAAGCAGAAGCAGTGTGTTTCACATAACATTAGAGACTTCTGGGCAGCAGGGGGAGTATTTAGCTCAGAACTACACTCAGTGAAGAAAACGATCAATTTTAAACATTGCTCATAGCATTCCCAAGATTATCAGGCAACAGTGCTTTGAATCAGGAAAGAAAAACAATTCAGCAGTATTGTGCAAGAGTCCAATGTCAAATGGACTTGGTTTAACGTCCCAAAACAAAGAATCCTGCTAGAGGTTTTTTTCATACACATTTTATAGTGGATCGTATGAAGACTGACCTATGCGTCTCAGCTTACGTTAACTGTCTTTGCAAAAGATGACAGGTAAAACCACCTTCAAACAGGAAGCCAACTTTCTTCCTGTTGTTTAATCAACAATTACTAAAATGAGACTGTTTCTTTCTTCTGCACTTCGACAATGCCCCAGGATTTGTGGAAGGCCAAATATATACAGATAAACAAAGTGGTTAAATCTTTAGAACATTTTGTGTGCCAGTAGTGTACTCTATGGCTTATTCTATGGGGGAGTGGGACAGCGCATGAGGGAAAAAGTGTTTCATGCAGAAAGCACAAAGAGACTGCCAAAAGTGAGTGTGGGCTTCTCTTTCCCCAGTGAATGTAGGTAAAATCCCTCTTGCTTTAAAAAAATTCCAAAGTGTCATCAGGGGAGGAAAAACAAAAGTAATGATTCTTGCCATACAGGTAAAGCATATGAAAAAATGTGTAATAAAACCTCTTTTACATGACGCCCCCATCTTTTTCCCTCCAGAAAGAAGAGTATAAATACACTAAACAGCTTAATGACAACTTACCAGCTCTCATTATCTATCACAACTGAAATACTAGCATACAGACAACCAGAACACTGACAAGATGTGCAAAGTACTGATCTTCAGCTGCCTTTCGGTAGTAATGCTTATGACTACAGCTTATGGAGCACCTCTATCAGAGAAAAATGACACTCTTACAACTTTAATAAAAGATTTAGAAAAGCTGGGAACAAGCATGAAGGTAAGTGGATGGTTTTCCTGTATTAATTCTTTACTATTTGTCTTTTCTACTTATTTTTGTCTATGACCTTTGTTCACAAAAATTAACTTTTTCTCCCTCTTCTCTACAGAAGATTAATCTTGAGCTCTACACACCAAATGAGAAACAGGTGAGTTCAAGCTTTCTGTCTTCAGAAGGACTGCTAAGATATGGCTATTTTAAAGTTATGTGTTATTGAATTAGACCAAAAAAATTCACTTATCAGAAGGCCCGATACAAAAGACAAATCTGAGCTGTCTGAACTTAGTGTGAGGATAGCATAGTTTCCTAAAAGACACTTCTGCTTTTGAATTGTATTCTCAAACATGAACAGACTAGTGTACACTATTACCTTCTTGGTCTGTACAATATATATCACTAAGTTGTGTTACATTCATTTTGCTTAATGCACACTTGAATACGCACAAAAAATACTTTATGAATCATTTAAATGTTGTATTATATTTGCAGGAGGCAATATAGTTGTATCAATACTAACCCAAGAACAATTTTGAAAAAGAAGCTAGACTTAGAAATGGTTTTAATAAAATATCTATATGAAATACTCGTATTTTATTGAAATAAGATGCAGAGATACTAGTAGGTTCTGTTTAAGAAGATACAAATCTTGTATATCCCATCAATAATGGAACTCAGTTATGCTCTACCTAATTATTTTCAGGAGCAAAACTTAACCAACCCAGCTTAGATATATTTAGCTGTACATTCATGTTTTATGGTATTCACTTAATACCTAAGACTTAGTTCCACAAGAAAACTGTCATCGTGGCTGCTTTTTTTCTAAAGTATTGTGCATCTGAGCACAACAGCATTCTAAGTACAGCTGGACTACAAGCTGTTCATCAACAGGCTGCTGATCTGTACTGATTTTCTTATATAGTGTGCAAGTATATCAACTAATCCTTATGCAAGTTAACTACTTTGACCCTCCAATTAAACTTTCAATCCAAGAGAATTTTCACTTAACAGTAATTTTGTTTGAGTAAAGATTTAAAGCCAGATTCTGCAACCACTTCCTTATCTGAGTCATTTTTCTCATATTCTGGCAAGATCA
Organism: Anser cygnoides; assembly: GCF_040182565.1. Lineage (NCBI taxonomy): Eukaryota > Metazoa > Chordata > Aves > Anseriformes > Anatidae > Anser > Anser cygnoides. Next base: position 34,379,343 of record NC_089876.1, on the reverse strand, counting down.
AGATGTAACTACCTCAGAGCTCCAGTGCTCAAACGCATATGTATGAGGCTGATTAATAACTTATCAGAGTGCCTGAAATAGCTTTTAAGAGTGATGTGTAAAGATACTTACCCATATTCAAAAGTGAGATTGGATAAAACTAGAGAGAGCAACCAGAGTGCATTGACTGAAGATGGCGCTAAAAAGGCTCTTGTAAAACTTGAGAGGTTTTACTATTAATTAACCCTTTTCCTTAAGACGTGATTTCCACACAACTGGGAATAAGTCTCAGTTTAGGAGCTAATATAACAGCTTCACATTGTCATAAGATACTCCAATGTTCAAAATGTCCCACAAAGATTGTCTGCATTTCAAAAGCTACAAGAATATAACAGAGGACTAAGGCCACGTGTAAAAGCTTAAAATGTGATTTTAAGGGGAAAAATGAAATACACATCTTCTAAAAAACAGCCTAATTCCTCATACAAGGATAAGAATGTGCAATTAAAAAAAAAAACAAATTCAGTTGTCCTCAGTAACAATTTTACATATCTATTGATTTTGATGACTGTTTTAGGAGTGCAGCTGGCAAACTCTACAATGTTACTTGAAAGAAATAGTCACCTTGGAGAATGAAATTGAAGATGAGGATGAAATTGAAGATGAGAACGTATTTAGTGTTAGGAATATTGAAAAGAATCTCCAAAAACTTACGGTAGGTAACCTTTTTACCTAATTATAAAACAAAACAAATAAACAAAACCACACGTTTTAGTGCTAGTGAAAAACAACATTAGAGTCAGCATTTTTATGCCTCGAGGTTTGTGTGTTATGGTTTCTAAAGCATTCAGGATTTTGTACCAAAATATGATAACGTTAGACTATTTGACAACATCTATTGATGTAATAATCCAACACAGTAAAGCAGGTTTGAGCCATAGTAATTATGCAAGTCAATTAAAAAATAGGAAATTTGTTTTCTTTGCTGAATCGTGTAAGGCACCTCATGCTTACAAAAACTTGTTTTTAGAAGGGTAACAATTATTTATATAAGCCATGGCTTAGAAAACCATGCCATAAACTTATGACTCTAAAGGGCCCAATAATAAATGTAAAACAAATAATACAGAAGTACACTTTGATGAACTACATAACTAAACTCCATGGCTAAGAGATCCTTTTATCACTTCAGAACTCCTCCTCAGGCTACAAATTAAGATTTGCATCCGCTGCAGTATTTATCATAGAAAGTGCATGTGTTTAGCTTGTAATATTTTTACATTTAAAAGGATCTCCCTTATAAGCAGCGTCCTTCATTGTACCATCCCTTAACAGCTGCCCACTGGAAAAAAAACAAAACAAAACAAAAAACAACCTCCTGAAATATTAAGGGTTTTTTTTCTTCTTAAAAGAGAAACTTAGCACACAAAAATTGACCTATCATTGTCAAAACCAGCTGATAACATAGCTGTCTCACCAATCAACGAAAATATCTGTATTGCAGGACCTAATTCCCCCAGGAACGGGATGCAAGATCTGTGAAGCTAATGACAAGAAGGAGTTTCCTGAATTTCACCGAGAGCTGACCAACTTTCTGAGATCTATGCTAAAATAAGCAGATGACCATTTATATTTTTACTGCTACGTTATTTATTTAAGTATTTAATTACAAATAATTTATATATTTTACCCTGGGGCTAACTAACTTGCTGTCCATTTTGGGACCACTGTATGCTCTTAGTGTGGGTGATAACGTGTCTGTTCTAAGATCACATTTGATCCTTTCTGTAAGCCCTACGGGCTCAAAATGTATGTTGGAAAACTAATTGGTTCTCACTTTGTCAGTAAACTTAAAATGACAACTATTTATTGAAAGAATTGTTAAAAGTTACTTGTAGATGGTATTTAATAAATTTCAGTAAATTATAAAAATACGTTTAGAGTCTTCTTTATTATATGATATTGTCTTTCAGTGGTGACTCACTAATCTGCTTTTTCTTAAAAAGAGAATTTTTAAAAATAACATTACCAGTATACAAGTATTCACGTACCATACTCAAAACAGGGCACCTGCAGACAATCCAAGGCTTTCCAATTTCTTAAAAGTGATATAAAATACCAGTTTATGCTGGCATACAGCATGAAGAGGTGTAGCATGGAAAAACAGAATAAAAAGTATGAAATTCCAAAAAAAAAAAAAAAAAAGAGAACCTCCAAGCTCCAAACTTCTTTGCGACTTGTTCTACTTAGCCACACAGTCTTTCTCCTATATTTTTTGCAGGATACATCTCTCATTGTTGCAAGGAAAATATGTGGTACTCAAAAATCTCCAGACGCAGGGCAACATTACTAAAACAATAAATCACCTGAAATCACAGCTATACAAGTAACTTAGGTGCCAACATCACAGAACTCTTACATAGCCAATTCTTTCCAGCAATGACTGACATAACATTGATGATTAACGTATAAATCCAAGTGAACATACACTACATTCATTATTCACAAAAATCTTTTTGTGGAACCTCGGAAACGTGCTTACTTGAAATGAAGATGGAGTCAGTCATGTGACACTGTAAGTTTTATGCAGAAGGAGACTAAGAGGAGCATCTTCTACAATCCAAAAACCACCACGACATGCTAACAATGCAAATTGTAATGGATGAAAGTAAGCCGTACTACAACAGTTATCATTTTATCATTTAGTCTTTGATGTGTTTTGCTGGTGGGTGTGGTATGGAGTATTTCGAGTCATACTTAAAAACAGACTAACAATGGAAAAAACAGCAGTTTTCTTGAGTGCTGCAAACAGAAAATAAGCCTTAATGATAGCTTTCTGCCAAAAGTTGGAAAATACTTACAGAGCTGATATCTGTTGCTCTACTTAACTTCTCTTCCCACAGTCAAGTGCTTTGTCCCCACCCACAAGGACTCTGAAAAGCAAAATACTGTCAGTCATCCTAGCCACAAACAGATCAGCTCCACCCTCTTCTCAATCAGATGCTTTCCAAATGACAACCTGTAATAACAGTAAGACCTAAATACAGCAAGACACAGAACATCAGAAAATAAGCAAGAAATTTGTAACAAATTCTTTCTCCTTTGTCAGCCTTTATAGAATACTAGCTCTTTTTACATGATAAAATCTTAAAAGCAGCATGCAAAAAATTTTAAAAAAATCTTTAAAACAAAGTGGGACAATATTAAAAGACACAATAAGCACTGAGCCTATGAGACAGCAGTAAAGAGAGCCTAGTCTTAAAAACACCTGTAAGAACCTAAGAGTGACCTACACGATACTACTGATGGACTACTGAATACTACTAGCAGTTCTAGGGAGCAGAGGCTGGCACCTCCCTCCCTGCTTCCCCTCCTCAGGAGATGCAGAGGGCAGGGATGTCGCCTGTCAGCCTCCTCTTCTCCAGGCTGGGCACCCCACGTGTCCTCAGCCTCGCCTCATCTCTTCCCACTGAGCTGCTCCCCAGCCACTCATCTCCCAGTCTGTATACCAGTGTCTGGCATTACTCAACCCCAGGTGCAGAACCTGGCATTTTCCTTTGTTGAACTTCATGCTGTTGCTAACTGCCCAGTGCTCCCATTTATGTAAAACCTTCTGCAAGGCCTCTCACCCCTCCAGGGAGTCAAAAGCACTTCCCAGTTCAGCATCAGCAAACTTGCTGAGGATGCACTCCACTCCTGCACCCAGGTCACTGATAAAAATGTTGACCAGGGCTGTCCCTAAAATTGAGCTCTGGGGAACACCACCAGCAGCTGGCCACCAGCCAGATGTAGCCCCATTTAGTACATCCCACTGAACTTTACCATCGAGCCCGTTCATCACCCAGCATAGGGTGAACCTGCTTCTCTCACAGTTGGACAATTTGAAGAAGGATGCCATGAGAAAACGGTATCAAAGGCCTTACAGAAATCACGAATATTATGTCCACCACCTCTCCTTCATCCACCAAGCAGGTGACCTTGTCATAGAAGGGATCACAGAGATCAAGTTACTAACGCAAGACTTTCCCTTCATGAACCCATGTTGACAATGCCTGGTAACTGCTTTCTTCTTCAAGTGCCTTTTGATTCATCCCGTGACAATCTTTGTAACTTTTCTAGGGACTGAGGTTAGATGAATAGATCTGTAGTCCTCTGGGTCTTCTCTCATGCCCTTTCTGTAGATGGGTATAATGTTGGCTAGCAATCTAAGCTCTTCGCAAGTCAGTAGTTGAAGGAAGTTATTTATCTCACGTTAACAAAATGCACACTGAAAAACTATGTAAACACAATCATGACATCCTGTAGAAAAACTAAGGCAAAAGGTAGTGCAAAAAAAACCTTAAGAACTAAATGTTACTACTTAGACCTAAATTTCTTTTGCCATACATACACTTTATGATGAAAATACATACTTTCTTTTATGTACGGATCAACCGATGTAAGCAATGCTACCAGAAAAACACTACAGATTTCAAAGACATAATACAAATACTAGTATTGGTATGTTTAATGATTAAGTATTTACTTAACTGAAGCTACAAAGGCCTACAAATATGTAGACTATTAACCAGCAATTTCTTGACTGAAGTAGGTTTCCGAGTAAATTTCTGATCAAAACTTAACATTATGATGAAGATTCATACTCAAGTTGCTGTAATTTTTCATTCCACATGAACGAAAATAATAGTCTATTTTAATACCTGTAAGTCTTCAGCATCTTGAGAAACCGTACTCTAGACATTCATTTCTAAATTCCATTTCTAAACAAAAAAAGGCAGTGAGAAAGATTACAAGAAAAAAAAGTTCTGTGTTGATTTTGTTGCATACAAAACAGTAATTATTGTTTCTAAGGGTTCTTAAAAATTCAGTACTAATATGATAAGAACAGTTTTTCCTGTGCGTTATCCATGCATATATTAAAATACATAGAACTTAATACTGAGCTAGAAAATAGAACAACAGAAAGCAAGTGTAGCAAACAACAACACAGCAGAATCTTGCAAAAAACTATTATTTTGGGTCAAAGACAGACAGCGGTGGTCACTACATTTCTGCGTGCAAAGAGGTTTAGACTGCCATGACATTACTGTATGATACGGCTGGGTAACATGGAGTTTAACAGAAAAGGTAAAAGCTTAAGCAAAATGAAAATATACTGCAGGCAAAATGTCAGTTGGGCAAAACTGACAAAGATTAGTTTATGTTTGTTCACAGAATTTCTAGAAAAAACGCACAATGGATTTCTCACTGAAATGCGTATGTTTGCAAACACAACATTTGAATACAACATTTATGAAGATCTGGCCAATGAATAGATCTAGTTTCTTTTGATGAAACTAGAGGTGTACTTTCCTACCGGTTTTGCAATACTATCACCAAAGTCCATTCAATTGCCCTTTGACCTACTGTTAAAAAGTAAAAAAAAAATCTTATATGATTATCAATACTGTCTTATCAATATTTGTAAAATATTGACAAAAGTTCTGCGCACAATAAGTAAACTCTCCCATCTATCAAATGTGCAACCGATGGTAGGTAGTATCATATACTTTAGTAGCTGCAGGATCAGCTTCTCTATTTGCCTAATTCCTAAAAGAAATCTCTGAAGAAATAGAGTATTATACTGAAAGCATCTGAAAACGCATACCAAGGTGAACTTCAATATACGTAACTTTTCCTGTAAATTGAAAACAAGCAAACAAAAACAACAACAACAAAAGACCCACCTCAGTGGAATCCCATACAATACAGCTTCTGAAAGTAAATCAATAAATAAATAAAGGCTCCCAAGTAGCCATCACATTATATGGGCCCCTCCCAGGGCTGTCCTGGCAGGGCCTCCAACCGTGGTTGCCCAGCCATGAAACCCATCAGGATGAGTCAGTGAGAGCAGCTCTCCTTCTTGGACTAGGAGGGTTCACTGCCTAGGGCTGTGGGACACATAGGATGAAGGGCATGAGCATTTGGAGATTGCACAGGACTTACTATAGGATGTTTTGGGGGAAGAACCAAAGGCCTGAAAACTGAGGTGTTTAGGTGATCTGGGGAAGAACAAACGTGCAAAAATAAAAGGGTAAGGAGATAAAAAGAGCCACTCACATATAAACAGTATGCTTGCCAGCACGTCTTATGTTTTGCACTTAATCACCAGGGTCTGTTGTAAAATTCCTCACCGACACATTCCTGGGTGAGGGCTCTCCATTCTGTGTGTGTGCTTGTGTACAGCAATCCGCATGCCCACATACAGGGCCACTGTGTTGTCAGAGCAAGTGCAGGTGTGCAAGAGAGCATGTGATTGCCAGCAACAAAGAAGCTGGACAAGCTGTCGAGTAGACCGAGGGGCCTAGGAACAAGGGTGTGAATGGGGCTGTAAGGGACAGCTCTGTGTAAGAGCACCTGTGTATCTCTAGGGCCATGAGCACAGGGGGTCAGCTGTGTGTGAGTGACAGCATAGATCCAGGGGTGAGAGCAGAGAGGGGCCAGCTGTGGGGAGCGGGGAAGTCCCACCAGCCCTATGACTGCACCTGACAGTCTGTACCAGCAACAGGCACAGAGCTCTAGCCTCTGACACGTGCATCTCCAGATGCCAGAAAAGGGAGAGTAGGGATCTAGGGGTAACTACTGGGCTGACACTGTCTGCACACAGGTGCTGGAGGAAGCCACCTTGTACATATCCACCTTCTGCCCCCCAGACCTCCTTCTCCAGGGAGAGGCTGAGCTCCCACCCTGAGGCTGCTGGTGCTGTCTTCATATGAGTGCTCCTGTGTGCCCGTCTACAATCACTGGGGCTGGCTATGGATGTATGTGGTATATTTGCCTGCCAGGAATACATCTTCAACTACTGGAGGTGCAGATGCAGCCTTGCCTCTCAGCATCTTGGATCCAGCGTGACTTGTTTTTCCTCTAACAGATATGGCATCCTAGGTACCTGGAAACTTGTAGAATCATCTCTACCTATGTAATTCCAAAAAAAACTTCTGTAAGAAAACAAACTCACAGGACAAGTATGTGCTTAAATTTACTAGCTCAACGTATGCTTCATCTGCTGCTAATTAAACAATGAACAATCTAGGTATGAAAATTTTATCCATGCAGTTGTTATTACATAACATTCCAAGGATACAGCTATCATACACATCATAACACATCTTATTCACAACACAACCTCTCTCTTTGTAGAACCTAACTTTCACAGATGTTCTAGGGTGCTGTTCAATTAATAAAAAGTCTTAAGTACACAAAGAAATCTAAGTTACTTGTACATATTTAACCCTTCAAGTTTAATAACAGAAAATACCTTGGTGATGTCTCAGAAGAGGTCTAAATCCATACAGAGATACTGTCTGAAAGTATATAAAAAGCTAACACATGGACAAGGAAATTTAAGAGAGTTTTAATACCTCCTCCCCCCTCAAGACAGTACTACAATCTAACCTGGAACATGATGGCCACTGTCAGGCATTCTTTCAAAGGAAAAACTACGTGGAACAAACATTACGTTGAGCAGGCATCCCCTCAGGAAAAGAAACAAAACCCCAAACCCTACTAAATTAAAAGGTTGTACCAGAAAACAAAATAGCAGAATAGGTCAAAAAGGTCAAGGATAGAATAGTTACAAGTCAGTAAGTTTGACAGAGGGCCCTCCGTCAATTGAACATTTGGAACTTGAAGTTCACTGTAAGACTGCCTCCAGTGAAGACTCCATATACTAGTTAGAAAAACAGATTAAGAATAAAGCACTGAAGAGTTTTTTTGTTTTCTAATTCTTTTACAGTAACAACCCAAAACGTAACTACAGCACTGTATTATTACTGACGTGTGAAAACTTTTATATAACAGCTTCCCAAACTTGTATGAAATACAAACATCAACGTAATGAAAACGTAGTATCTAGTATAAGTACACTGGTATTTCACAACAAACAAAACCCGACTTTTATAATTAACAACAACTTTTTAAACATTACCAAAATATTACCATAAGATTATCATAACTTAAAAGAAATCAATTTTCCTCTCAACAGGCAGTATTTTTTAGATCATTATAAAGACAATTTTGCAAGGACGAATGAGTGCAGTGATGAAGTAATCTGCGGAAGGAGGTGTCCAACTAGTCTCACATCTCACAGCTGTTGGGGCAGCCCACAGAAGTTGAAGGAACCTTGTTTCTGGTAACTTCTATGCTACACCCCACTACTCTTGTTTACAGCTTTGACACCTTTAGAATGCTTTAAACCCACTACTAAAAATAGCGATTGTCAGAAAACAGTTGATAAGAGCCTGATAATTCAGTTTGACATTTGGAAGTACACAAATGACTTTTTAAACCATTCTACCACCAACAGTAGGTAGTGAACTACAGGACACTCAGTGAATGTTAAATACAAAAAAAAAAGAACAATTCCACCAAAGGATGCCTACAGATAAAGTACAAATTGTCAATGATTCTCACATTGATATAGTTTTTTGTTTGTTTTTAAGAAATTCCACTTCTACTGATTATTTTTTTCTTCAAAGACAGACAGTTATGAAAAATGCAGGGGAAAAAAAAAGAGAAAAAGAGACTGATGCACAGCAATCCTGAAACTAACAGGAAAAACATGTCAGTGACTCCCCCGGGGAAGGGGGGGGGGGGGGGGGGGGGAGTGATGAGGTGATGCCGGGAGGTGAGGCAAACCAAAATAGACATGCAATGTCTATTTAGATACTCCTACCTGTGAAAAAACTGTGTTACACTCAGCTTAATACATGTATTTAAACTGATGATAGGAAGCTCTAGAATGATTTTCTCACTGTGAATATGAACCCAACAGTTAAACATTTTACTAACAAGAACTGCATTTCACTGAAAGAAATCACACACACTAACTTCACACGCAATCCGCCTTGCAGTTAGTCAATGAACTGTTCTATATGCGGAGACTTCACAATCCAGGATCCATAACCATGTTGCTCTAAGTAGCTGTGCAGCAACTTTTTAGCTTCTTGATACGATTCAGACTGAACCTAAAAAATGAAAAAGTATTGTCTTGAGATCCTTCAAGATCCATGGTCCCAGAGATCTGCATTCTTCAACACTGTCACATAATATGCGTGAGAACAAACCTCATAGAAAAAAACGCGAACAGATTTTACAATTCCATTACTTGCTGACAGTGAAGTAGTGTTACAGAAACTAAGAACTTAATATTTGTATATTTTGGGGCATTTACTGGAATAGGAGAATTGTTCTGTTAAATACGATGTGATCTTTTTTTCCCCAGCATCTTTTCAGTTCCGATATAATCTTTACACAGAAAATACATTAACATTCAATGTCACTCAATGAACAAGAATACAGAGGAGTAAGATTAGACTATGTACTTCCAAGCAGGGACATGTGTGAGTAAATTTTATTTACAGCAATCAAAACCCATAGTGGCTCCTTTAGGTCATTTCTCTGTCTTTTTATACCACAAAGAAAAGCTTAGAAATTAGTGATAATAAATGATTCCTACTTTCCTTTCCCTCTGCAAAGTAAGAAATCCTACACAAAAGCACTCTGTGGCAGAAAAATATTTATGTATGTATGAACTGAATATAAAATAGTTAGATTAAAAAGAAAAAGACAAAAAAACTTCCAACATGAAACTAATCTTACTGTAAGCAAAATGTCAAGCAGCCTTCAAATCCTGAGACAAAATATGAAAGATTTTCATAGAGGATGCGTCGAGATCAATTTCACTTGACTTTACTTGAATACAGCAATTTCAGAGATTCTTAGGCAAAGATTACGGGCAATAAAGGAATCCAGATGTTCATGTGAAGTCTTCCACAATCCATAAGATCACCCCAGTCTACCAAAGCAGTTTTGAGAGAAGCCTTTCAGAGATTTAATACATTTTTTCCTCCCTTACCAGCTTACCTTAGCTTCGTGGTATGTAGCAATTCGAAGTAAATCATTTCTTTCTGCTTCCTTAGCCAGCAATTTGAAACGACTAAGCATTGCCGCCTTGCAAAGACGACTTGCCATGTAAGTACCACTTTTGAACGGTGAACTACAGTTAAAATGACAAAATGCATAGTAAAACTCAGTAAGAGGTGCCTAACAGGTATATTGCTCTGATCATGATTGCATTTTTTTTGCCCCAACGCTTTGTGAATTCAATCATATGATGCTGCTTCCACTTTGAATGAGCAAACCTAATGCAGGTAAGAGAATTTAAAATAAGCTAAGAACTGTTTACAAACTGGAATTCATAGGAACTCAGATGCTACTTTGTTTCATGTATTCTGAAAAGTAAAGTATTCACTACAACTAAATATATATTAATTCATGTTTCATATTTTGTTATGTCACCGGATTGTTAAAAGATATCTAAAATTATATCTAAATATAGGATGCACACACTTAATGTAGGAGAGAATCTCTCACTTCGATAACAGTGTAGGCTCTACGCATAGCTTAAAAACTGAACATTCAAATGAACCAACACAGAACAGCAAGTCTATTATTTTCAACATAAGGGAGAATAAAATTCTGACCTTTCAGCAGTTTTTCCACTTAATCCATCCACAATCTCCACCGATGCATCTGACAGCGACCAATTCAAACTAAGAGACCTGTGTTTCATATCCATCTGAATCGGCTGTGCAGCGTTCACCAAATAAATATGAGATCTGTTGACCACATAAAGCATGGGAAGCTCTACTGTGAGTGCATCATCAATACGCTGTTTTATAGCTATTTCTAACCCTCTTGTGTCCTTGCAATTTCCATTTCCTGTTAAAACAAAACCAGTCACATGTAAGAAAATCAACAAATTTTCCATCAGTTGACATTATATCGATTTTTCTACAAAAAAATGTTCAGAAAAATCAGTCCCAATATTTCTGTTCTGTTTTGAATGGTGAGCTAGTTAAAATGACAAAAAGCATAGTAAAACTCAGTAAGAAATGCCTAACGTATATTGCTCTGATCTGAGCAAACTGAAAAATTTCACTTTTTTTCCCCCTCTCCAGAGTCATCATCATTGGATGCTCCCTTTTTTAGAATAATTAACTCTTCATTAACTTTTCACCTCACAGAAGACACCATTAAAACAGAACTTCCATGTTCTCCATTAGAAAATACACTAGCTAATGTGCTCACATTGCTCCATACTAAAACATCTTTTTTAAGAAAAGAACCCAGACTTCTTACGGTAGAACCTAACAAACCTCAGATTTCAATTACACACATTCAAAAAAAACTACTTAAAGAAACATTAAAATAAACATATTTTGTTTACTTTGCCTACTTAAATAAACATATTTTGGTCCATAGCATCTCAAGAACAGTCATAAAATGTGTTACTCTTCTATTTAATACATATTATAGATTATTATGCTTACTTTGAACACCACTCAAGTGAGCATGAGGAGCTTTTTTATTGCTTCTTTTAAGCAAAAGTGCCCCAACTTCCTTACAAGGAACATGCAGTTATTCATCAATTATCGCAAAATCTTTTGAAGAACTTCAGAAACCTTCAGTGTTAGAAAAGGAAAAGCTGACACAGCTTCAATGTCTGGGCAACTCAGATGTATGTGTACTATGTCAATACTACTCAGCAATACAAAGGCTCAGAGAAAAAAAAACACCTTAAAAACTCGAGGATAATACTCGTTAATTTAATTCCGCCTTATAAATAAAAACTATTGAAATGAGTTCCGATAGCAGCATTGTCTTCCTGAACGCTACAAAACCTGAGAATTCAGCATTACCCTGGTAATCCCTATTGCACAACAAAACATCTATTTGCAATAACCAATATAAAGTAGTGAAATAAAAAGGTTATAAAAAAAGACAAATACTTTCTCATATAACTGCTAAGGTAACCCAGGGTGAGGCTTACCCAGAATTGAGCATTCTGATATTCTTATGAATAAGAATTCTTATTCTTATTTGTCACACTTATTTGGTATTTTCTTAATATTTAAAACTTCATTTGTTAAAGAACAGTATTGAATTTCTGGTATTACTCTAATGCCACTATACTAATAAAGGGAGGGCCATCTGTAAAACTAAAAAGAAACGAAAGGACAAAACAATGAGACTAATCAAGTTTTACATTAGGCCATTTCCAAGATAAGTGAAAACAAAACAAAACATATCCAGTAGCTTTTAAGAAGAAAAAAAAAACAGCTCTGCAGATCTTTAAAGAACCACCATTGTTTAGTTCATTTTTTATAAAATATAATGAAAGTGGAAGATGAAGACATACAAAAAAATTGTGATTTGTTGAGCTTACCTACAAGAATACTGTTGATATAAACTGGTTCAATGAAGTGACTCAGCAATGCCCCCTGAATACCAACCACTTCCCATTTTGTTAATTTGTCAGTGGCTGACATGCTCCTTGCTCTAACAGTTTTAGGTGGACAACAAACCGAAAGGTAAATCCTGCCTTGTACAGCAACATGGAGACTCAGTTCTTCACTAGCTTCATAAGCAGACATAGATTGGGGATTGAGATGTCTAAAGTTAAGACATGAAAAGGAATTTTAGTGAGGAAGTAGTCAAAAATTATTATAAAGTGGTATCTAATGCTGTTTACCCCAGAATACCTAATGGATTACTTGTAACTTTCTCTTATATATATATATATATATATATCTTTATCTTTATCTTTAAAGTAACTTACTTTGTATATAAACTGATCTGCCATATTAGAATAAGTTATTTCCGAGTTTGTCACAGTAGTGTACACGCATTGACCAGAACAGACCAAAAGCGAGAGAAAGAACTAATGGTGGATCTGTGATCTGTTAACTACCACAGAGCAGCTGGCAAGCTGCATCCAGTCTCGCTAACTATTTCCTTCTTAGAGCAGGCTATGACGCAGAGAAAGTGATCTGAAACCTTCTGCAATTCTTGCAGGAAGGATTCCCCCAGTCAGCACAACTGACAAGGAACTGACTGTGACGTCCAGTCCAGAAGTCTACCTTCTGAGCATCAAAATAGGGTATGAAAGTACCCGGCTGCCTTGTTATTCCACTGCACCACTCACTAACGTGGAAACAAAGTAATATTCTTCATTATAACTTGGTTAAGCCATTGAATGCTGCTGTTAAGTCTGGAGACTATTACAAAAATTTGAGGAATACAACAGAAGTTAGAAGTATAGAGGTAGGCACAGAGGCAGGTATACTCCTTTTCTGTCACCTCTCTTTTCTACAAAGCAGAGCAGCTTTGTAAAGTTTTTTAAAGTACGCAGTCCAAGACTTTTTATAGTCTAGTCCTGGGGTACAAAGGATGACATAAAATTACCACGTTTGCTTCCTCGATGGTTAAATTAATAGTATCTCAGGGTGAAGGGTTAAGAGGTAAATAGACGATCTGTAATAAACAGCGTATCATCCTGAAGTTATAACCAATGTAAAAGTTTTGTGTATCATCATGTTAAGCTGCATCTCAGACACTTATCACTACCACCCTGTACACTAATGCTTCCAAAACTTGAAAGAATACTCAGCAGAGTCCCCCACTATTAAAAACACATAATGATGCCTATTTTTCGCACTCACGTTTGTCAATGTGAACAAACTCATCTTCCATTACAACACATCTGAAAACAGCTGGGTACTTACAACTGTGATTTTAACTGCGCAGATCCTTTTGGCAGCTGGTTCATATAGAGAAAGATATTTGTATTTTGTTTTAGGACAAGCAGCTTTGAGCCAGGCGCTGTGCAAAATATGGATTTCTCTGTGCGTGCTGGATTTTTATTATAGAACAGCATAAGATGTCTATAAAAATATCTAAAAGAAAGTGGTAAGTAACAAGCGTGAGAAATGCTAACTTGTTCACTAATATGTGGACATTCACATTTAATTTACTTTGTCCTGTATGATTTGATCATAATCTAGAAGGTACTACCTAAAAACATGCAAAGGCACTTATATTTACCTTAGGAAAAGTAAAACTAAGAACTGGATCCAAAAGAAGTGGTAACTATTGGTACACACATTCTCACCTAAGGAGAGAACGCCTTGCAGTAACGATGGCATGGCTGTCGTGTAACACTCTTCCACAGGGTTGATAGTCCTTACTGTAATTACATTCTCCTGTTCCTAGAGCTACAATTTCATACTGTCCACCTAAAAAGAACACATTTATTTTTATGTAATCAAGGAATTGCCTTTTTTCAAACTTTTCCTTTAAAACTAGTTAAACAGATCCAAGAATCCATATTTTCAGTTTAATGAAGGTATTCATTTAATAATCTCAAGAACTCTGACACTGAGGACAGCACCATCATGCTTAAAAAACGCGGGGAGCACAAGTAGTATTTGGCTGGGGGGGGTTTCCTTAATGCAGGTGGGGCAAGCCATGTGGAACAGGTTACACACATGGGCTGTTGAAGAATGCTGATGGAAGGCCTCATACCTGCTGAAGGCAACAGCATACTTGAGCACACGTGAAAACAAAGCCTGGAACAGATTGTTTGATGTTCCTGCAGCAGTCCAGACAGAGCACTGCTCATGTCAACATACGTTATCACACATCAGTGCTTCACTATACAAAAGGTGACAACGATGACACTGATATAAGATGACAAGAAGTAACAGTGACGGTCTACTGTACAGCAGCACGTTTCACATGGCCACGACCCAAATTTAGAATCTCTTTCAAAAAATCACTTAAACTCTTAGTGAAAAGACTTCCCCCACATTTCATTAGCCCCCACATTTCATTAGCCCTGATCCCTCTTTTTATTCTTTTAGCCGTCTTTGAGGCCCACCTCGTCATTTCTACCTCATTCGATTTTCTCTCCTTGGACCTCTTTACTCATCCACCGACAGTACTCCATCAGCTTAAGAGCAACACACAAGTTCTCCTTACATAGGATATTTGTGATAGAGCCATCAGAAGAGAGCATGTCAAAGGAGAACAGCTACCATTTATAACTATTTATGAGATCAGAAACACATTAAAGCAAAGCTCTCTGGGAACACAGACTAGGCTGCCCAAGCCCCTGTACTCAGGATTAAAGCAGACTTGCCTTTTTCAATGATGAAGGCAGCCAGTGAACTGCCACAACTTTGGTACTCCGCGTATTTGGTAGTCAGGCTGTTAAATAGTCTTTCCAGCATTTGTGAAAATTTTTGATATATAAGCCGTCTTCCTTCTAAATAGAACAAAAAAAGCCAGCAAGACACAAATTTGCAGGGGAAAAACAGGCAGCAGCAAGCACTTCCCAAATTATTAATCGAAACCCACAATAAAAGCACTACCATGAGCATACATTGTGATTCTGACAATTATAAGGATGGGCATGAATAAATGAAGGACAAGAATACCTTAACACTTTATGGTTTTACTAGTCATGACAAATTGGGGATATGGATTAAGATTGACCATCTACTGGAAAGAGCATTTAAAAAAAAGGACAGAAATACTGTTTCTGTCACAGATTCAAGACTGCAATTCAAGCAATTTACTGAAGTTGCATTTATCAGCCAGTTGTAGAAGCAATGGTCAGTCTCCCACTTCAGTGACTAACTTGCAGCATTCTTCAGAGAGATGTCTAAAACAAGAGTAACTTCACACAGGTCACCCGATGTTTTAGGAACAGCATTAAAGAAAAACAAGAGCATTTGATGGGTAACCTGAATCAACATAGGAAAACAAAACTATTCCTTACCAAAACAGATCCTTGAAACATAAGCAGACTTTGCTGGAGCTTCAGGCTCAACAGGAATACAGGGAGGACCTAAGAATTTAACAAAATTTCAAACTGTGGTTGACATTACAGATTTCAAAACATGGATGACACACTATTTCCAGCAAGCTAAACTTTCCTATTCTCTACAAATCATTTTTCTGATTCTGAAATCCTTACAAGCATAGAACTGTTTAGGTAGCAACCGTTAAGAGAAGGCAAACATTACGGTAGCTGAATTCTTTTGGAAGTAGTAACTTGGTGTTTTTAATTTTTTTCATTAAGAGTTCTCAGCCACTTAGGATCAACTTCATGTTGCTGTAAACTCATGAGCAGCAAAACAAGTGTAACAGCAACAAATAGATTCCTTCAGTAATTCTCGTCTTTGTGCTACAAACTCCGATGCAACTCCTAGTATATAAAAGACAAAGGGAAAAGACAGTTTCAGAACTGTATGACAAGTAACGCCACTCAAAGGATCCAAGAGAACTGACAGAAGCCACAATACAGAAACACTCCATAAAGCTACACAGAAATTTTGCATAGAAAACCTTTAGGCAAGGCTTTTCAAGTTCTGTTTAGGTACTGCTAGAGTATTTACCTGACTTGTCAGAAGTCATTGCCCCTGCATACTCCAACTCAAGTATCTCATCAAGAGCCAGTTTAGCTGCATTGAATTTAGCTTCCTTCTTGTTTTTTCCCAATCCAGTCTTGTAGCAAACACCATTCAACACAGCACAAAAGGCAAAATAAAGACTTATGACATTGCCTTTAAAGGAGAAAAAGGCACACAGTTAGTAAATCTATTTAATGTACTTTTATCAATAGCCATCGCCGTGTGCTTCCAGCCCCAAAAGCCAACCATATCCTGGGCTGCATCAAATGCTGCATGGCCAGCAGGGCAATGGAGCTGATTCGCCCCCTCTGCTCTGCTCTTGTGAGACCCCACCTCGAGTCCTGCACCCAGCATGAGAAGGACAGGGACCTGTTGGAGAGAGTCCGGAGAAGGGCCACAAGGATGATCAAGGGACTGGAGCGCGTCTCCTATGAAGACAGGCTGAGAGAGCTGGGATTGTTCAGCCTGGAGAAGAGAAGGCTCCGGGCAGGCCTTACAGCAGCCTTCCAGTACCTAAAGGGAGCCTACAGGAAAGCTGGGGAGGGACTCTGTCACGGAGCGTAGTGATAGAACAAGGGGGAATGGCTTTATACTGGAAGAGGGTAGGTTTAGATTAGATATGACAAAATTCCTCACTCAGAGGGTGGTGAGGCAGAGGCACAGACTGCCCAGGGAAGCTGTGGCTGCCCCATCCCTGGAGGTGCTCAAGGCCCGGCTGGATGGGGCTTTGAGCAACCTGGTTTGGTGGGAGGTGTCCCTGCCCATGGCAGGGGGCGTGGAATTAGATGGTCTTTAAAGTCCCTTCCAACCCAAACCATTCCACAATTCTATATTCTATGAGAAATTTTCATGACAAAGAGTAAAAAGGATTTGTTTTAAAAGAGCTCTTTCCTCTAACCAGATCAATAGTGACGGTGCCCTTTGCTACATAATTTCTGAAGAGAACAACAAAACCAAAAAAGATCAGATAAAACTCCCAGAAATAAACTGAAG
This sequence comes from Anser cygnoides, assembly GCF_040182565.1. Lineage (NCBI taxonomy): Eukaryota > Metazoa > Chordata > Aves > Anseriformes > Anatidae > Anser > Anser cygnoides. Next base: position 34,362,073 of record NC_089876.1, on the reverse strand, counting down.
TTAAATGAGTTTCACCTTCAGTAATATGAAAGTAACTAAGAAAAAGTCCTATGGCTCCGTAACAAAGAGGCACTTCTACTACATGGTATGGACTGGGTAAATATTAAAAGGGAATCAAAGAGATCACATTAAAAAAAAAATTCAGCTCAGGAATGCTATCAACTAACTCGCAAATGCAGGACCTATATTTTACAGAGGAGAAATGTAGACCTGAAATGGCTACAAAGACCTCCATTTAACAACAATTAACAGGCGTTTCTTTGTAAGAAATTGTGAAAGAAAAGATGAAGATCCACAGAGACAGAAACTGGAATACAAAAGCGTATCATGTCTGGTTGAACTCATCATTCTTTAGATGAATAGTGGACTTCCAAAAAAAGGAAAAATATGTCTGGTCTGGATGAGGTAGATTGAAGTCCTCTGCAGAAGAAATTACGAAAACTTGTTAGCAGATGCACTGTAAGAGGGGCAAACACAATTTTAGGCAACGCCATGTAAGACCACAGAGGTACAACTGCCCTTATGCCCTTGTACAGAGAGATCTCACTCCGAATGTTATACACAGCTCTGCTCAACATAGAGCCCGAGCTGGAACGAGAAAGGGGGAAGAAGACCAGGGAAAAGGACGCCTTCTCTTACAAAGAATACGGGAATGCCTGGGTTTGCTAACCCTGCCCGCTCAGACAAAAAAGCAAAAACAAAATATCAAGACAGCATACAACCGCTGCACCCCAGAGAAAGAGAAAGATCTGCTTACAGTAAGTAGAAGGCAAGAATAACATGCAAAATTGGGAACAAACTGGCCACGAGGAAACTCAGTCTGGAAGTCAGAAGCAGCTTCCACTGAAATCAGAACAGTACTAGGTGAGCAACAAGCAGCCATGGGGATGTGAAAGCCAACCTCTTCTAAGATGAAAAATGATTACGGTTCTGAGAAGAAAATGCTTGTGACAGCAAGTGGATCTGACTGCTGGCCAGGACTTCCCTTCCTGGTTCCTGCACAAACAGAGGCAGGACCAACATCGGTATTGCTCCAAGCACATGGCAACAAAGGGCGTATGTTACAGCTAATGTGCACCCAGACAAGACGTAAATGGCTTCACAAGGGCTGAACAGTGATTTCTTTTTTTAATAAGAAAGCCAAAAGACATACTAAGCTCTTCTGTAACAGTAACTGCCTAGGAAGACTAACTGCTTGACTATACAAGATAAAACAAAAAGGATGTCGAGAAGTAGCAGCCAGAACTTCATAAAATTAATCTGATCAAATTCTGTGGTAATTAATTATAAAACGTGACTGTGTAGACAGTAAAAGGGTAAACAAAAAGCAACGTATGTGGCAGTAGTTCAACCAACACTTTAAAAAAAAATATCTGTATTAGTGCCATCAATTCTAGCCAGAGAAACTGAAATCATCTCTAGGATAAGGAAACACAATTGTATTTAAGCAAAGAAGTATTTACCTGGTGTGCTAGTTTCTTTCAATTCAAGTTGTACACAGTGCATTTGTGCAAACTGATACAAGGCAGATACTGGGTTTATTTTACCCTGCTTGTATGTTTCAATAAACTCTGCTAGCACTTCCTTTGAGGGAAGTGCTGATTGTGGAGGTATACGGGGTGGTTTTGACAGTAAAGGCTCTGGAATAAAACCAAAGAATAAATTTAAGAAAAGAACTGAACAGCCTCCCCAACAGTTTACATATGTTTAAAATAAATTGTTTTTAGACACTTCTTCAAAGAAAAACCAAAAACATTTGCTCTAGAACGGTATTGCTTTGTATTGAATCCTTTTAAATCCATTAAAATACAAGCAATCCTGACATGGCTTGCACCTCCTCTTTTAAAAGCACCAACATGCTTACTGTGAGTACTAAGTCCACTAACCTCTGCACACTGACAGATACTACACGTAAACACAAAATATACTTCAGCCCCAACTGCAAACCAGAGATCAAGTGAAAGTTGCTGATGGCACACTCAGAACAATCAAGCATGTGGTTTTTCACACAGAACTAGCAGTGGAACTCCCTGTCATATGACACCATAAAGCTGCAGCAAGCACATCCATTCAAAAAGCAAGTCACTCCTCAGAAGAGAAGCCACCCCCTACAAACTGCTGCTTAACGCAGGGACAGCACCTCTGGCTGAGAGCAGCCCGCCCTGCAGGGCCCCACCGTCAGCCACACCTGCGACCAGGAGAGCAAGGTGGGGAGGGTGCTCTGTCTGCCCCAGCAGACCCCCCACATGCTGCAGTGGTCAAAGTGGAGCAAGTCCTCCAGTCCCAAGAGGCTTTTCTGCATTCTGACAGGCATCCTTGAGGCAAGCTCACAACTCTTGAGTTTCATTCAAAAGACAAATTCTTTCCAAGGTGCACAGTGAATCTGGAAAGTTGTCTTTGAGCTCTCCTCTACCATAACCAGCAACATTTCCTGCAGCATCTAGTGCTGCGAAGACTGCTCTGGTCTTTAAAATTAAGCAAAAAAGACAACGTTAAACCTTTTTCCCTATATCAGCTCCAGGATAGATGGGATTTTCAGGTTCAGGGCTGCCATACACTCAACCACGAATTTGTGTCTTCGAGCAAATTAAAAAAATAATAAAATGGTATCTCAAAACCCCAGTCCCATAAATTGGTTCCTTTTCCCTATTACAACTATTTGAAGAGATAAAACTCCAAATGCATCCAGTGACATCCAAGACTGCAGTTAAACTTTTCTCAATGACCTGTTAAAATTTTTGCAGCAGTATCTATCACATTAATTTAGCAACCTTTGCAGCATTTTTAATGAGAAACCTGGGATTTGAAATTATGAAACGCTACAGACTACGTAGTCACTCTACCCTAAAATAATTTTCTTATGCTAACAAATTTGCACTGCAAAAGTAATCCTGTAAAGGAGGAACCAGTTCAAGCAGGTGCTAAAAAAGTCATTTGAGAAAATGCAGGGATAAGAAAAAGCTGCAGACTCCAAAAATGATAAAGTCATAAAAGTTACTCCCAGTAGCATTAACAGGTCATTACAACGGCCATTCCTAATGAATAAACTCAAAACTATACCTGGATTTTGTGCCATCTTCCGAGTGAAACCTGGTCCCCTATACCTCTCAGAAGGTGAGAATTTTGGCCTTACAGCCACAGACTTTCCTAAAGGCTGCTTTGTAGAAGTCTGAGCTGGCAAAGTCTTCTTTTGCATCGGGTCACAGGTGGGTGCTGCGGGTGCTCTGGCACTTTGGAAACAGTCACTGTTGCTAGCCATTTTTCATCAACCTACATTCAATAATAGTGTTATCAGATGTTAAAGGCACGCAACAAACTCGTTTTCTTAGCTAAACCATTCCGCAGAAGAAATCTTACACAGAAGACACACCCCCTTTCCCTACAGACCAAAGAAGAACCGAAACACGTCCTCCTTCCAATTCCTCCCCTTTGGCAGCCGACGTGACCAAGCCCAAAGCCACCTCACCCCACACCTTCGACAACGATTTGCGGGGTTTTCTCTCTCCGCCACCCCCGGGAACAGGACAACCGCCCAGCCGGCTCTCAAGGAAGCTGCAGCAGCGAAGCAGAGCCCCGAGCAGAGCTCTCCCAGGGCCCGCTCAGCGACGCCCCCACCGCGAGAGCCTCAAAGGCGGCGGCGCAGCCCCGCCATTTTCTGGCGGCCGAGGCGCGAGGGAGGGGCCGGGGCCTCGTCCCGCCGCAAAATGGCCGCCGAGCAGCGGCCGCGGCGCGAAGCCTCCCAGCCACGCTGCGGCGGGGCGCGGCCCCCGCGCTGTCTCGCCGGCTTCCCGTGCCGCGGGCCGGGGCCGGGGCAGGGCGGCACCTGAAACCGCCGGAGCGGGGCCCGGTGCTTCCCCGGGCCGCGGGGCCGCCGCCCTCTCCCTGCGGCTGGGCGCCGCCGCCGCCTCTTGTTCTTTCCTCCCTGCGGGCGCCGGGAGCCCGCGCCGCCTCTTCCCAACGCCCTGAGGGGAAGGGCGGCCTCCCGCCCGTGAGGGGAGGGGGACAGACGCCCCCCCCCCCCGAATGATACTGGGTGCAAAGTTACACTTAAAACACTTTTTTAATCAAAGAGGTTGAACAAAAAAAATCTGTACAATAGTTAAATTTTAATACAAGTGTAATAAACTTAACGATTTTTTAGCACTTAGGCAATCACAGTTTCATAAGTTATGTATATATATAATTTACACGAGTCTACATTGACAAATCAATTACCAGTCACATCAACATAGGGTTTTGTGTTATGGCAAATAAAGTTTCTGAAAATTCACAGTTAATCTGCAAATATTTTGAAGATGCAGGAATCATATTGCACACAATAAAACAGTGGAGACTGAGGAGCAGATTTACAGTGTTCCAGCTATTCCTTCACAGAATGTACATTGGTCTTAATCATGCAATACTTCAAATACAGAATGGTATCATGTACCACAGTAAACAGTTACTCACAATGTAAGTTTTAAATAGAGTAGCAAAAAGCTGTTAGGTTTCTCTTTAAACCATATTTAAATTCTTACAATAAAACACTTCGATAAAATCAAACGGAATTACGGTTGTCACATTATAGTTTTAGTATTCTTCTTTGTCTTTTCCTTTCTTTTCCTTTTCATCCTGTAGTGCAGTACCAAGTTTCTTTATAAGAACTGACAAAACTTTGTCCAAAGGATCCATGACACCACGCTGCAGCCACTTAGGAATAGTAGTCCTTGCATGGTGAAAACCCAGCTTTTGAAGGATGTAGTCAACGCCAACAGGATCAATTTTTCTCCCAGTCCAGGATATTAATCTAACAAAGCAACAACAACAGCAATAATAGGCTACTGGATCTTGAATTTACATAGCAACTAGCATTTGTCTGGCATTGTTACTTCTGCCCAACAGGCTTCAAGCTTAATATATACACATAGCTGAAGATAACCTACTCTCAAAGGAACAGGATGCTCAGGGAGATAGCAATTTGTTTGGCCTGGGTTGATGTGTGTTTTGATATGAAGCGAATGAACACTTACATGCACTAGTAGTGTTAGCAGAGGTTAAAAAGCAAACAAACCCTGACAGAAAAAAAGTCAGTTTTAGGGATTAAATGTGTGTATTGAGAGCAGTGGGTTGCTAGTATATATGCTGTTCTCTTGTGTTACGCTTAAACTTCTATATAGCAACTTGTACATAGTGTTGTGTTTTTTTTATTTTAAGGTGACTGCTGAAGTAATAACTAGAACTACCTAAATTCCTACTCTGGAGAAAAAAAAATCTTCCCTCTTGGCATGGTAGGAAGGAATTTGTTGCCAAGTGTCATCAAAGTATACATGTGAGGAAAAAAGAAAAGGAGAAGAGTTAACTTGTCAATACCTGAATTTTTCAAATAATTCATATTTATCATTAACATGCAACTCAATTTTTATATTATGCAAGAGTATAAAGGAAGTTCTTCTGTAGAATTGCTTGTAAGAACAGAAAGACAGCCCTTCAAAAGAAAAATGGTGAAATACATGGAACAGGCTAAAGTTGCGCCAGGGGATGCTTAGGTTGGATATTAGAAAGAACTTCTTTACCGAAAGGGTTGTTAGGCATTGGAATGGGTGCCCAGGGAAGTGGTTGAGTCACCATCCCTGGAGGTCTTTAAAAGACGTTTAGATGTAGAGCTTAGTGATATGGTTTAGTGGAGGACTTGTTAGTGTTAGGTCAGAGGTTGGACTAAATGATCTTGGAGGTCTCTTCCAACCTAGATGATTCTGTGATTCTGTGAAAACTGCAAGGTGAGAAGTTACATGGTAGAAAGTGAATGAAGGACAAAGTGAAAAACGGTCATCTGTGGTTCTTAATGAGTTTAATTTCATTGTCCTGATTTTGAAGAGCCTTTGAAGATTCTTTTAACCTAAGTTCTAAGCAGTTTACCTTCCAAAAGTGCAATCTAGAAGTTAATTAATGTGATAATTGCATGATCCAGCTTTTGTCATGTCCTGACCATCTTTCATACCAGCATTAATAGCCAAAGATGAATCTCTAACAGCATCCATGTGATCAATCCTCTTAGTAGCTAAACAGAATCAACTTGGAAACGCTTGTGTTTTGAAGGACAGTACCCACAGATAAAATGCATAAAGAGATTGCAGATAAACATGGTCGTTACCTGAGCGTGGGTTCCAAATGCCAAGTATTGCACATAAATTCTCTCCAGTCAACTGTAGTGTAAGTAATGCTTTCCTCTGCTTCCTTCTCAGTAGAGCTGTCCTCAAGTACACCAACAGAGTTTTTCTGCCCTGGACGAGAAGCTAAAATGCGAGGAGGAAAAATAGCTACAAAATGGAGATGGGGAAAAAAAACACACAACAAATCATCAGTCAGTCATGAGCATCTCATTTGAATCCTCTTTGGACATCTTAAAAGAAACACCAGAGCAAATCTCAAACAAGAGAAAAACACCTTATGTTTCAGCTTGCTACTGTAACACTTTTACAGAATTTCTGGCCAACATTTTTGGTTTAAACAAAGTGCTAATAAAATATATGAAAAAAACTGTATTGTCATTGTTTATTCACATTAAATTTACAACAACCAAAGTCACCGTTTGTCACACTTCACGTATACATCAAATTCTGTTGTCTTCAATTCACTCTTCTTAGCAGAGACCACATATTCTTTAAGAATGCATGTGCCAAGTTTGAATGCTGTAACTAAACGTGTTCATGTGTTAAAGTAAAGCACTCTCAAGTCACAAAAAATATGTCTTGAAAAGAAACTCCGCTATGAAAGGACTGCCATGAAAGTAAGGTAGCCTCCTGAAACTGTTTTCATCTGCATGTGCCATCTTACAAAAATAAACACCAGGTGGCCAAATTGGAGCAAGATTACAACTCCAACTAGCATAAGATCGTCAGGAGTGGGTAAGGAACAAAAATCCAGGATCATGTTCGTTCTCAGCAGCATGCTGCACATAGGTGCAGTGTTGGAGGTGCTGTGCTGTTTCTGAACAACCAGTTGTGTGTACACAACAGAGCCACATGCCAGAGATACCAATGGAGCACCCTGAACAATGGTGGCATAGCAGCATGCTGGCAGTACTGGGTTCTTAACTCTGTATGCAGCTACCCTGCTTCCAGTCTCACGGGGCCTGACTTACACTCAGCTCAAATATTCCCGGACAACTCTGCGCTTTTTGTGTAGTTAAACTTCGCTTACCAGTGATCAAAAGAGGTAGCTACCTTTTCACAGCACTAACAATTTCACAAACATTTAATACTACTTCTGTTGATTTCAATAGAAGCAATTTAGGCACTTTATTATTATTATTTTTAATTAAATAATTTTTTAAACAAGTCAACTGTATTTAGAAAGTATGCAAATATTTACTATCAAGTAGTCTGACAATTACAGACTGTCAGGCCAGTCTTACCACAAATAACAGCTTACCTTTTTCTTTTTCTTTTAGATAAGCAGACACCAAGTCATGTAGAAACATAATCAATTCAGCATCCATAGTTACGCAAATGTGGTCTGTAAATTCAGTTACTACACTGCATTCCACCTTTGGTTTAACATTTGTATCTACAGTCAGATAAAAATAGTATTAATGCATTTTAAGCACATGCCACATACAGAACAGTACACAGAATTTCAATACAGATTACTTGCAAATGTAACTGCTGGTACCGAGTAGGCTTTTCCCAACAGTTCTGACTGCAGTCTGAAGATAACATTTTGAAAACGAGAGCATAAAATTTAGGTTCCTATCTCATATTCCCTTCTTTCAGAATGACCCTTCTCTAACATTTTATTGAAAGTAAATACCAGATGGATTGATGATGGGAAACCAGTAGATGCTGTCTACCTTGACTTCAGCAAGGCTTTTGACACCGTCTCCCATAACATCCTCATAGGGAAGCTCAGGACGTGTGGGATGGATGAGTGAACAATGCCATGTGTTGAGACCTGGCTGGAGGGCAGAGCTCAGGGTGCTGTGATCACTGGTGCAGTCTAGTTGGAGGCCAGTAGCTAACAGTGTTCCCCAGGGCTCACTACTGGGTCCAGTCCTGTTCAACTTACTCATCAGTGACCTGGCTGAAGGACAGAGCGCACCCACAACAAGTTTACTGATGACGCCAAACTGGGAGAAGTGGCTGATCCACCAGAAGGCTGTGCTGCCATTCAGAGGGACCTGGACAGGCTGAGGAGTTGGGCAGAAACTCCTGATGAACTTCAACAAGGGCACGTGCAGGGTCCTGCACCTAGGGAGGAATCACCCCCAGCACCAGTACAGGCTGGGGGCTGACCTGCTGGAAAACAGCTCTGCAGGGAAGGGGTCTGATTTCTTCCTCCTGGTGACCTTTGATCCCCGGTGTGGTGCTATTTCAGTACTAGTATGGTCTTTTATCCTACTAACCAAAAAAATCTGAGAGTGGAAGGAGAGTTGTTTGTATTACACTGTATTACAATTTCCCATTTCACTGAATACAGCTGAAGTATGAAAACCGCAGTACCCAGATCTTCTACTGGGTAACACATAACAGCTTACTTGTTTAAGATTTTTCTAGGCTATTGTTTAGTGAGTTACTGAAGTGGTCCCTATTTATATCTCCTCCCACCTGGTTTGGTAAGCTAATGAACTGACAAGATATCTGTATTGCCTTTCAAATAAATGTAATTGTTAGACCTCTGAGCTCCTTTCTGACAATGGTATGGTGGAGTACTTTTTCAGCCTGGAACTGCAGACACCCAAGGTAACATGGACTGTTTCTAAGGGCTTCACAGAATTGATCTAAGAGAAAAAAGCAAGGCAACTGGCAGCAAGTTTGAATTAACTGTACAAGAGTCTTCATCTCCACTGGAACAGTTTTAGGAGCCTGCAGAGAAAGACTGAGAAATTACTGGCATACTGCAAGCACTTTTCTTGCATCACAGGAATAGAAAACCTTTTTCTTTCAAATGTAGCCCGTGTGTCGATCTGCTCGAGGGCAGGAAGGCTCTGCAGGAGGATCTGGATAGGCTGGAGCGATGGGCTGAGGTCAACTGTATGAAGTTCAACAAGGCCAAGTGCCGGGTCCTGCACCTGGGGCGCAACAACCCCAAGCAGAGCTACAGGCTGGGAGATGAGTGGCTGGAAAGCTGCCTGGCCGAGAAGGACCTGGGAGTATTGGTTGATAGTTGGCTGAATATGAGCCAGCAGTGTGCCCAGGTGGCCAAGAAGGCCAACAGCATCCTGGCTTGTATCAGAAACAGTGTGGCCAGCAGGGCTAGGGAAGTGGTTGTCCCCCTGTACTCGGCTCTGGTGAGGCCGCACCTCGAGTACTGTGTTCATTCGGTTTTGGGCCCCTCGCTACAAGAAGGACGTCGAGGTGCTCGAGCGAGTCCAGAGAAGGGCAACGAAGCTGGTGAGGGGTCTGGAGAACAAGTCTTACGAGGAGCGGCTGAGGGAGCTGGGCTTGTTCAGCCTGGAGAAGAGGAGGCTCAGGGGTGACCTTATCGCTCTCTCCAGGTACCTTAAAGGAGGCTGTAGCGAGGTGGGGGTTGGTCTGTTCTCCCACGTGCCTGGTGACAGGACGAGGGGGAATGGGCTAAAGTTGCGCCAGGGGAGGTTTAGATGTTAGGAATGACGTTAGGAAGAACTTCTTTACCGAAAGGGTTGTTAGGCATTGGAATGGGCTGCCCAGGGAGGTGGTTGAGTCGCCATCCCTGGAGGTCTTTAAAAGACGTTTAGATGTAGCCCTTAGTGATATGGTTTAGTGTAGGACTTGTTAGTGTTAGGACAGAGGTTGGACTAGGGGATCTTGGAGGTCTCTTCCAACCTAGACGATTCTGTGATTCTGTGATTTAATTTTCTTAGCTTACCTCTGTAACACTAATCAGGAGCAGCAGCTGTTGCAACATTTTGGGGTTTAATTTGAAGGGAAGTTGCCTCTATTCATGGTGTTCATGGTCCAGGAATATGGCAAATTGTTTTCAGCCAGTATCATCTTACTGACCTGTGCTTGCTAGACCATTATTTATTCCTCTACCCCAAAAAACTCTCTTTCAGCTCAAGGACAGATTTCTCTATAGAGAACATAATAGGATGGAAGAATCTTGTGTGCATTTGCCATTTATGGAAGCTTAGAAGTAGTTGGCAGGTTAAAAAAAAAAATCCTGTAGATAAAGAGCCTCCTGTGATTTTGTGAAATGCCCCCCCCCCGCCCCCCCCCAAAAAAAAACCAGCCAGACTAGCTGCAATATTTCTATTCATTTTTCTTAGCTTTTTTTTTTTTTTTTTAATTTTCACACTGATTGGTCTCTAGACTAGATCTTCACTTTCTCATCAGAATTCCCTCTGCATTTTAAACTGTGTACTTTCTTGCACATCTGCAATAATTTTCAGATTAAAACCTCTTTTCTTATCGGCACAGTATCTTTGTATTTAAACCCTTGTTCATGAGAAACAGCTTTGGGTCAAGAAATGCAAATGATTTTTACTGTACCTTGTAATGATGGCTCTTGGGGCTCTTGAACATGAATAGATTTAAAATCCAGCTGCATTCTTGGCAATGCAAAGATGGTTTCCGTTTCATGATTGTAACTGGAACCGCCTCTAAAGCCACTTAGCAAGCTTGAGCTTTTCACAGTTGTGCTGCTCTCTGGGTTATTAGCATCAACATTTCGAAGCAGGTTTAACTCTACAGGGATAATGGGAAATACCTTAATTCACTAATCCTTGTTAAAAATAAATTCTGTCAGCACAGAGAGTGACAAATTTTCATATTAGTAGTGGCACTTTCACACACTGAAATACATCTCATAATAAAGAAGCGGGGAAGAAATAAGTAAATAGGTTTTGGTATTAAAACATATAAGTACTTCTAAGAATCATTTTTGTTTGTTTGTTTTGTGGTGTTTTTCGTTTTGTGTTTTTTTTTTCAAGCTTACAGTCCAGATTTTATTCAACTGACCACCCTATCACAAGTTCGTTCTAATAATGAACTTTCAGTTAAGTAAAATATAGACCACGTTCAAAAGCATGCCCTCTGTATTACGAAATATGATAGGACTTAAAATGAAAATAAATGTTTCCAATGGATACAACTAAGACCTAAATTCACAGAGGCAGCATTGATATAAATCACTATTGACCAGGAATCTGACTTTGTCACGATACTTATAGCATGGCACACATGCAATATCATCTGAATTACTTAATTAGTTTTCACTTGTTAAACTTGTGACAAGACAAAAATTTAAGAAAGTTACTAGGTTGTAAAACTGTTCATTATGTCCTTTAACCAGCTCTCAACAGCATGGCTCCAAAAGGTCAAATAATCAGATGTTGTTCTTGTTGATGTACACAAACACTCTGCATGTAGCAAAACAGAGCTACGTAAAAGCATTTAACAGAATGTGCCTCTGCTTGTTAACTTCAACCATTACATCCTGTTGTGTCTTTCAAAAGGTATAAATATTAGTACAGTATATTGATAACTTGAAAATATTTTTTCAAGACAATGTAAACTGCTCATTTCTGACTACATACCATATTCTGCCATTCACCTTTCACAGAAATTCAACTGATTTCTTCCACTGATTCTATATTTTTTTGTGAACACAATAGCAACAGCTGTATTTTAGGATTTGGTTTTGAGAGTTTTATTTTCCAACAAAGTGATTTAAGTATATGATTCAAAATGTTTTGATTCCTAGAAGCAGTGGTCACAGAAGATTAAAATATATTCCCACTTTAACTTCATCTGTTAGTTCTTCATGTACAGTGAAATTACTAAATACATCCTCGTGTTAGAAAATCAGAACTGGACAACTACATGCAACAAGAAATACCCCTGCATGGGGTGAAAGAGGAAAAAGCAAAGGATTAAAAGTGGAACTACTGCAATACCACACATAACCATCCCATTCACTAACAGACCACTTTGGCTTTACTGCACAATTTGAAAAAGGTCTTCGCTCAGTAACACTTCCAGCTGTTCAGCATATTGTCATGTTTTATTCCATAGTTTACTGTAAGGTTCTTAAGAAGAAAACCGTTATTTCTAGCTCCCTTCTTCATAGCCCACTTGAAATATAGCAGCTTTTAACAGCACAACGTGTACTGACTGACAAGCAAAATCCCAAAACTTAATGGACATGAACCTCACCTTCATTCCTCGTGGCTGTAACGTAATTGAACCACTCCTTCACACTAGCAACTCCATGTGGGGGATTTTCATGGCGGCGCCTTGTTATCTTTGTGATTGTTGCCATTGGGCTTTCGAGTGCTCCGCATGGTTTGGTGACCATGGTGTTATGGCCCAAATGAAAGTCCAGTGTTTGTACAATGTACGTAGAATGTTCACTAGTACCTGTATTGAAGATGTGAGGGATATTGGGTTGAGAGAGAAGAAAAATGGAAAAAAAAACTTGGTAAGGGTCATAGGGTTTTTCATATCACTTGCACAGGTGTCTACCATGAATAATTACTAAGCCAGCAGCATGAAAAACCTCATGTAATAGTTCCAAACAACTGAAAAAAAATAATTTCTAAGTAGCTACAGACAGTAAAAACTTCAATATAAAAACAAAAATAAGCAATAAGACCTCCAATATTCATCACGTAGAAATGTAGGATTCTATAAACACAGACATGTGATTAACCAAGCAAACAATTCCCTTTCTAGATATATTATCAGGGACATATTTAATATACTATAATTATACAATGATATACTTTGCATTTTACCACAGATAATGAAATGGTGATAAAGATGGAGAGGGAAGAGATTATTATTTTAGGTAAACAGTATATTTTAGGGAAATGATCTCGATTCAGAATTCAAAGAAAATAAGTTTTCCTTGGATTTATTCTGATATACCAATATATTCTTAAAAGTTCATTTAAAGGATTTTAAGAGATAAGGAAATGGTTTAAATTACCATCTTCCCAAACTTTCTGTGCTTCTGTCCAAAATGCAATATTGGGTTCTTCAAGGTGAAACAAGGCCCAAGATTTTGAACGGAAATTAGGTCCATGAAAACAAGCCAGCGTCATATGGTTTCCATGCAAACTCATGGATCCTCCAAATTGCATTCCATCTTCTGGCAACGGCATCTGAAATAAGGATATATGGCACCCAGACAACACCTTCAAAACTCCTGGCCAATGACGGTGATGGGCTGCATCCAACACTAGAAAGGAAACACACAATGGCAAGAACAAACTTCAGGAAAGAGTAAGATACAGAAAAGTTTGCTGCCATAACTCCATATTTTATTAAAAACAGAAGTATGATTAGAAATAATGAATGGGATTTCATTGACATTGTTTCATCTTTGCCATCTAGGGTCATTGTAGTTTATGAGAACCTGAACAAGCGTACTTGGAAATCTGACTTGTTGCGTTCAGATAAATGATGTCTTCAGCTCACAATTAATATAAAGTAAGCATAGCACCACACAGCTACTCAAAGCAGAAACAATTTTTATGAAATAGACTTCATAAATTTGCAGTTTTCAAACTGCAAGAATATTTTAACAAAAATACACATTTTAACTAAAACCTGAAAAATGTTATAAGTTAGTTCCTTCTTGTACCACAGGTATAGCAGGATACCTGAGATGTGTGTCCTCTTCATTGAAAAGCCTCAATTTAAAGGGCATAAACATATTGAAGAAATTATTTTAAGTCAAATAGATGTGCTTACATGCATAAAGTTGCTCAGATTATTTTGCACAATTGAAACATCCAAGCTGGAAACTATACTGTTTTTTGTACCACTTACGTTGTTCATGTGAGCTTCTCTCTAAGTTGTTGGCCATTGTCTTTGGTGGGAGATAAGGAACTGGTCCCCAGGTAGACAAAGCTCGCTTGCTTGTGTCGAACTGCTGAGTAAAGAACTCCTGGAGTTTCATTCCTATTTTTATTAGGTCTGGTGTGGTTGATCTTGAAATCATCACTTGGAAGATATCCCATTTCAAGTCCCCATGGACAAATATCTCACTAGATATTAAAAACCAGGAGAACATTTGCTGTTAAACTATTTCCTACTGACACTAAAAAAAATAGACCCTTTAATTTCTCGCAGACTTACAATTTCAGTTACCAACATTGGACACATTACATACACACAGAATTCGGCATTGCCAAACATGATAAACTTGAAACACAGCAAACAGTATTACCTTTTATCAGAGATGCTTGAGTCCAAAGCATTATACAGATTAATTTTCCATTCGTCCTGTAGTTTAAGATCTGCATTACTGAAGATCCCCATTAGGATACTGGATCCCATGTAGTCAACACGTGCTTCAGTAGAACCCATGGTAATCTGAATTTTATGACTGGGCTGTTGGTTTGGGTGCTCAGAAATATGAGCTGAAATAGAACAAAAGCAACACAGAAATATAGCATTAAAGGTAAGAAGATCAGTTTTACCAGAAACATCACCCTTATGCCATCCTCATGATACAGAGAGACTGAGGAAGCACTGGTTTCTTCCAGATGCACGGGAAGATCCTGACACTGATTTACAGCAAGAACACCCAGTCTCTTTCCAAAACCACTTTTCCTTTTCCCACACCGTAAGCATTTGGGAAACTCTAGGAGGAGCTGAAATGCTCTCAATCTTTTCGGTTGACATCTGTCCAAACAGCTGGAAGGAGCTGGAGGGTCGCACAGCTAGCTGGTGCAATTTTAGAGCAGCCCTGACACTGAATGCACTCCTGATCAGGAGGCTATTCCTTCAATTCAAAGTGTGTTTCATAGTCAGAAAGCACAAATAAGAATGCAAAGTCTTGATGCTGCCTACTACCAGGTTCACAAAACAGGAGAACTGTGTCAATGCTTTAGCTTTCCAAAGCTATTGTCCAGAGCATATACTAATACCAAGCAGCTTTCCAACTTACCCACCATCTCCAGGGTGTTAACATCTATGGTACCTCCAACAACCCCCCCTCTGGAGTCCAACTGGGATCTTCCCAAACCAACAGACATGCTAATTTCCCGATCTCTGCTACTGCCCACAGATAGGCGACCCTGACTTTTCAAACCACTGGTGGTCCACCTAGAACAGAGATGAAAATAAACAAAAATTTTCCAGGCTTTCAAAAGAAAAACAGAAAATTATTTACTACTTTGCAGTAAATATGGGGCTTTATGATAAAGCATCTGCCAGTATTCACAAGGGGCTTCATAGTTCAAAACTGGAAAAGTTAGGAATTTAAAGTTAGAATACAACAGGCTGTTAATGGTCAGTGGTGATTTTTTATTTTTTTTTTATTTTTTTGCCCCCAGAATAACAGTGTCTGCTACAGTATGCTTGAACTTGTTTTATACTTACGTCGTATTGCCCATTACATTGCTCATATTCATTTGGACATTTAATTGTTTCAGGTTCATAGCAAATACAACTAGTGTTTCCCATGGTGTTCCTTGGGGGCTTCCAGCTTTATTTGACTTATTAAACGGAGTTGACGTTTTTGAGAGCGCATCTAAACAAATAAGTAGGCAAAAATTTAAATGACTCCACATACTAGGAAAAACTGGCAGAATATATACATTGAAAGACATTAAAAAAGGACAGATTAACACCCTATTTAATGAGCACTACAAAGCTACAAGTAAGTATAAGAGAACTAGACGATCTGTGGTACACGTTGTTTTAGCTGTAACAGAAATTGATGTATTTTACATGTTTAGTTTTACTAAGATCTTTTAGAGAAAAGATTTTAAATTTGCAGTTCAGCATGCAGGAGTATGTTTTATATTCTTTAACTGATTAAAAGTATACACAGAAAACAAATTATTAGTATTAGAATATTCAGGTAGTGATTATTTGCACAAGTGCCAAGTCAAGAGTTCAAGAATTAGGGTTTTCCTCACTCTTTCCTCACAAAAACCCTAGAGATACTCTTATAAGATTGTGCAAAATTTCATATGAACTAGCCACTGTACCAGTGTGTATCCTTCTCCATCTGTCTTGTCTTAAAAACTGTTCACATACTAATATCTTGCTTTCTAAATAGAAAAAAATAACTGTTCTTTCTTTTCTAAAGATATTTTCCTATAGTAAAATATAAAGTAGTAACAATTTTTTTCATCCACCTGATGAAAATATTTAGAAAAATAAAAAACAGTTGTCTACTAACCTCTCTGAGGCACTGAAGAATCAGACACACTCCTGGATCTTGTAACAGCTGGAGACTTTAAGTTATGAGATGCTGTCCCAGGTGACATACTACTACTTGCACTATGTTCAGTAAAAACATTAGGTGATTGTGCCATGTGTGTAAACGAAGCAGATTGGCAGGGTTGCTCCCACGTCCTACAATATGCTTTCCGTGATGATTCAGGAGAAAGATGCTGGCTTACCCCTTCAATTGAATCTGGTGTTCCAGGACCAGATGCTACTGGAAAAAAAAGACGGACATGAAAGGCAGCAAAATTATTTTTTTTTGTTTAATAATACCCTCCCACATACTAAACAGTGTTTGGAGAGTTTCAAAATAAGCGTCATTTGTCATAAATACAGTTTATTTAATGTATGGATTATTATTTGCTCCATTTCTTACTTCTAGATTTGTTTTTATTAAATTCATTAGAATGACTGCATATGGAATTATAATACATTTCTATTTCTGCATTCGTATCTAGTCACATATGTAATAATACAAAAATAATATATGTTTATGCAGTTCCTACTATAATCCGTTGCACAAGGTTTTCCCTAATAAGATGCTGTATCTTACCTGGCAGATTTATTGTTTGATCACCTAGGAAAAGCCGTCTAGCAATGCTTCTCCTATACCATGCCCTTGGGAAGGCTAGAATCTCACTGAGTCGCCGCATATCATATTTAAAAGAAGCAGATCCTATGTCACAGACAGCTGAAAAAGAAAATACACATATACGCAACTGTAAATTCTCATTAGTGACAGGTTTTGGTAACCAAATGTAATTAACAGGCCTTCAGTTGAGTCAAATACTTCTCTACCCCAGCAGTACAGCCTCTGCTGTAATGAAAAGCAGTTGCTAAAACCTGCAGTTTTACTGAGGTGTTGCAACTTCTCCGAATTCAGAATATGATACGAACACATTTCTTGGAGAAAAGATGTAATCTAAGAATATAAATTATGTTGGATTCTACTTTTGTAGTATCTGCATCTTAGACTCTGAGGGCTTTAATAGCAGATTAATCACAACCATTCTGCTATTTGCCCATTAACTCAGGATCCCATGTGCACTGGGAAAAAATATCATAAAAACCCACTGTTACTTCAAGGTTCTTTGAATGTTCAGGAGTCCAGCTCTCACTGCAGCTTCATAGGGAATTGCACTACATAGTAATTGCACTACACTGTCCACTTCAGTTTTCTCCGTGGGGAGATGGCTTGAATATTTCTAATTCTTATAAAGCTTAAAAAAAAAAAGTGAACATCTGTAAAAGACTGTCTTATTCAGGTAACAGAAAAGAGCTTTGAAATACCTGTTTCTGAAGAGAGGACTATGAAAACTGTTAGTGATTAACAGACCAAGTCCATCTGAAAACCAACTTTGGAAATAAATTTAGCATAAAGTTAAATAACATTGTTTTACTTCTGTTATAAAATGTATAAAGAGATCAATCAGCAATAACAATCCGAGTTTGCCCACTGTTCTGTGCTAAGGAACAGTGACATAAAAGAGCATTCATACCTGGGCACTGGGTGGCCTACAGAATTTCATTCACTTGTTTCTGACTCCTGCATGCATAGACTTATTGAAGCTACACTGTATAGACATCACGGGCATACTGTGATTGCTTTTTGACTTAAGCAAGTTAATGGAGCATGTTTCTGTAACACTGTTAGGTAGAATTCCACTGTTTTCTCAATCTGAAAAGCTCAGAAACCCTGTACAAAAGGCTCACCATATTCCTTTTTTGTGATTTGTAGTCACTTCAACTGATTGTTCTAATAAACGTACTCTTTTGGATTACTAATGCTCTTTTTGATCACCTGAAATGTTCACAGATTAGCAATGGGCATGTGGAAGCGAAACGGCACATTTAGTGTTTGAGGATTTCAAAAACACTATTTTAAATGATGCATGACAGAGAAGAAGGAATTGGAGGGCAGGCACAACAAGAACTACAGGTGTAGTTAATACAAAAATATTTAAAAGCTAAGCAAGCTACTGAGTTTGCCATGGAAAAAAAATCTCATAAATGAGAATTTGCCTTTTACGTAGTTGTATGTTATGACACTGCAGTCATACAGACTTTTGGAGTGCCCAGGAGATGCATGTGTAGATGGCCAACACTATTCAAAGACTCTAGTCTCTCAGGCAGAAGGGTAATGTATACTAACTATGGGGTGTTATATCTGAATAAAAATAAACATTGTTCCAGAAGGTGGAAAATAACCACTCTTTATTGCATCATCTTAGCATGAGAAAGTTGAAATACTACAATTATTACTAAATAGAGATTTAAAATCACTTTCTCCTGATACTATCCAACAGAAATACTTGCAATACAACCAGAATGACAGGTAACTTAAATCTGACTAACTAGAAACAATTTAGGCTTCATCTCTGTTAAGGGATGACCCTCGCTAACAACCAAATGCCCATCCAGCTGCTCGCTCATTTCCCTCTTCTGTTGTAAAGGGAAAAAACAGAAGGAAAGCAAGGAGACTTGTGGTCAAAGTAGCAAGAGTTTGAAGGTGAAAGCAAAAGGTGTGT
The DNA here is from genome assembly GCF_040182565.1 of Anser cygnoides. Taxonomy (NCBI): domain Eukaryota; kingdom Metazoa; phylum Chordata; class Aves; order Anseriformes; family Anatidae; genus Anser; species Anser cygnoides. The sequence continues at coordinate 34,343,400 of NC_089876.1, read as the reverse complement.
GCAAGCAAAGAAAAAAATATATATACTTCCCACTGGCAGGCAGATGTTTAGCTATTTCTTGGAAAATGGTGACTCAGGACAACTAACAGTTGCTTTGGAAGACAAATGCCATAGCCACCTACATTCTCCCTTCCTCTTAGCTTTTATTGCTGAACACAACATCCCATGGTACAGAGATACCTCTTTGGCAAATTTGGGCCAGCTGTCCTGGCTGCATTCCCTCTCAACTTCTTACCCCCCGCTAGCCTACACACTGGGTTGTGCAAGAAACAAAGTGGGAAAGAGAATAAGCATTGAAGCTGCGCAAGCACTGTTTAGTGATAGTCAAAACATTAAAGTGTTAACAACACAGTTTCAGCCACTAATCCAAAGTCCACTACATGGGCTACTGTGAAGAACATTAATTACATCCTAGCCAGAGCCAGTACAATATCAAAATATTCAAGGGTACGTATAGCCACTTAGCCTGATATCAGAGATGTGTTTGAGTAAGCCCATTTGTTTACATTAAATGAATCAGGAGAATAACAAGGTGGATCTGCAAATAGGTACTCCAAGTACACTACTTAAATAATGTATCAAGCCCTACTTCATTCAAAATGAACAAAAAATTACTGCACACTTACAGGTATATGGTTCTTATATAACATCTACAAAAGCTGCTGAGCATAAAGTATGTTATTAGAACAGCATTTCCCTAATTAGCTAAATAGATGAGATTAAAATGAAAAAAGCACTTACCAGATATGTTTATCAAGGTAGTATCTATCTTGCTTGTAGCTTTACTTGCAGACTGACTCTCGAAAAAGGAAGAACCTCCTGAGCGCCTTATTCGTGACAAGCTGACTTTCACAAACTCTAGGTTAATGCTCAAAGAATCCTTCCGACCAGTGACCGAAGTTGATTCCTCATCCACATTACCTAGAAATAGAAAGGAGAGAGTTTAATCTTCCACAGCCTTTTCAACCCTTCAGTTCAGAAAGCCATGCCAAACTTACTATGTTCACCAAAGCAAATGAAAACTTGTACTGTACCTAGGGCTCCTGATCCAGGAGTTAGAACAGTAACAGCAGACTTCTGTTTTCCAGCTCCATACGGATGGAACACGTAAAGGGAAAAGTCAGACATGCAGGCAGTAAAGCTCAGGCCCGAAGAGCTGCTGCTAGAAGTAGTCAAGTCTGACTGACTGCTGCTGTGGCGTGTTCTGCCAAGAGGACTGCCTAGTCCTGGTGATGAACCTAAAGTCAATATTTTTTTTCTGAAAGTTAGTTTTAATACAAAAACATTTTCAAACAGGAAATAATACTGATAACAGGAATATTAAACAAACCAAATGCACACCAAATTACGCCCTTGTAGTAGCACTGTAACTTAAATATTCTGTGTATTGGCGGTAGCCTTTTATAACAGGTAACTAAACTTGTTTAACCAAGGAAAGAAAAATTCCAGTATACTGTTATCTGTGCAAGCTTTTACCAAAAGGTAAAGAACTGATACAACGTGAAGCAACCCTACTGAAGTGGTAGTACATAAAGATAAATGCAACACAGAAAAATAGCCATATGGTCTGTAAAAGATTTTTTTTGTTCCAATTTTAGACAAAAGAACATTTTATTTTTGCTACAAGCTGCATATAGTATAGCCATTCATGTATATTTTACCTGGTGCTCCAGATTTACTAACTGAATTCTTTGAGCCACTCTGTGAAGTACTGCCACCAACTGACACATTTTCTGAGGGGTACATTGTACCTAATGTTTCCAGTTCTCCTCGGTTTGAAGAGAAAACAAGATCCAGGGATGGCAACTTGAGCATACATTCAACTCTTGATACTGGCAAGCAACTGAACTTGATTTGAGAGGGCTAAAACACAGAGGAAATAAAGCACATTCAACTTCTTTATAAAGCATATAAAATACTAAGACCGCTCCAAATTTGGCTTGTAAATTTATATATATAAATTTACGTCTAAAAATATAAGCTAATTACAACCTTCCCAGGCTGGTTTTAGAATTAGTAAAATAACTCTATACAAGTCTGTATAGATACAGGGAATCCCTCCAATAACAGGAGTATTATTTGGAAACAGTATTTAGAAAACAAACACAGGAATCCTGCACGCAGCATATGACATGTACATACCCCTCTCTTCCTCCTCCCCAGGTCAATTCATCGTTTCACCTTATGGAAGAACTATAATTGACTCATTACCTTGGCTAGATGAGATTACAGAAAAAGTTGAGAGGAGCCACAGATTGTTGTGGTTAATTTTCCTAAGCATAAAACAAGCTTTTTTACAAGATGTTCAATTTGGGAATGTAATCAAATTTGTACCATGAAAAAATGTTGTTTTAGCAAAGCAGAAAAAACAGCAACATGCAGATCAAGCTCAAGTGCGCTGACTCAGTCTGGAGTAGCATTACTCCCTCTGAAACAAACAATTCTAGACTCATCAAATATGAAGCAGTATGAACATGTATGTAGATGAGCACTGTACATTCCTGTATTTTCACATTTACCATATAAACTGAGAAAATCTCTTGGTTTGTAATGGTACCTACAAATAATGGGCGTAAATACTAGTTATGAAAGATATTTTCCAAAAAGAAGTCCAAGAGAGGCAAGGAAGATGTAAAGGTTAAAAATGCTTGGAACTCTTGTGATTTCTCAGAATAAGTCATTTCTGTTGGTCTCCATGGGACTGAAAGATGTCAGAACTTCTACTGAAATAAGTCTTACCTATTATCACACTAGACATCAGTATCTCAAAACAGGCGCTTGAAAATATTTTTTTAACTTTTAAAAAACAAACAGAAGCAAAGACTGTCTCAAAGACTGTGACTGAAGTTACTTACTATACTAAATGATTTAAAACCTCACCTGAACTCGTACATAAACCACCACATCTACAGGGAAGGATGAATATGCTGATGTTGATGACGATACTAACGATGTCGTGGACTCTTCTAACTGATCTTGTATATCGAATTGTCCCATGTCTTCATCTTGTGAACTAACAGCTTTTAAGAAGCACAAGAACTTGTTAGAAAGTGGAATTTAAAGAAAATACAGCTCAATGCCATCAGAACACAATAAAGAAATGCTAGAATACTAAAATACGAAGATGCAACTTACCTGTATAATTCCTTTCAATCGGTGTAATTGGAATGGTTTCAAGAGCTTTCTCCAGAAAGTCCAGTAAGCATGGGCTAATCACCATTTCCTCTGGCAATGACTGAAGTGCAACCCATGCGTATAGTTTAGCAGTTTTCACTCCACCGCTTCCTTTCCCTTTGGCTGCAACATTGAAAGATAAATTTGTCTAATGTAAAACCAATTAACTGTAACTGATAAACATTAGAAGATACTTCATAACTAACAGCTGTTTCTTCTAATTTTCAGCATCATCACCTGGAAAGGCATAAATCAGATCAGTTAGAAAAAAATTCAACTGTAAGATTTTGCTAAGAAAACTGTGTAAAAAAGAACTACTAGTCTGTCGTGTTTGAATTTAATTGCATTGTGCTTGTTCTTCATGAAGCACTCCTACATTTTTTTTATTTTTAATTTTTAATAACACCGAAATCAGCCACACAAAATTCTTCTCCAAACACAATGCAAAGTAAACAGAGCTGACTGGAAATGAAAGATGAATTAGGAAGAGAAAATAACATGAGTTTGGGAAGAATGACAGTTTAAACAGAAAAAAAAAAAAGACATTCAAAGATTAAAACTGTAAATGGCAAGTCCTACCACATTTATGCAAAGAATAACTGAAGATTCTAAACCTACATTTTTTAATGCTTGGATATAACAAGACTATAACAGAAAAGACTTGTCTTTTAATTATGGAAAAGGCTAGCACTTGGAACCATGCTCATTAAAAATATAAAGATATTTTTGGCAAATTATTCACAGAAGGTATTAGAACCAGCTCAATTACTATCTGTATGAAATGCCACAATTAGAATGAATAGAGACAAATTGTATCATTTATATTCAAATAAGAGATACTGATTTGAAGCTCTCCAAATGAAATATAAACATTGAATCACTAAAACAGAGATGAAAAATACTTTTACTTTGCTAAAATAAGCAGCACTAAATTTTCATGCTATGTAAACTATTCTGTGCAGTCCCTCTGTTTAGACTGTCCTATCTTGCCCTTATTGCAGACCAAAGACACCAAGAGAAGATGGTTTCCATTGGAGGGGAAAAGTAATATAAATAATAATAAATATAATGTATTAAAACAAACCAAAACTAATTATTATAAAAATAAAATACATAGAGAAGCAAACTAACTGCAATCCTTAGTTTTGGGAGACACTCATATCATCCTACAAGTGTAATTTCCAGAAGTCCTCCCAAATCTAGAGCTTACAGATATAAAACTGGATATCACATGATTAAAATTAAAAAGGCAAATATTGGAATGAGAATAGATAAATACGCAACAAAATTGAGAAGTAGTATAAACCAAGATAACACAATACTCAGTAATTATGAAGAAGATGGCCATTTAAAGGAGTAAGAGCTAATGGCTAAACAGCACGGACAGCTGAGGAAAAGTGTCACATTTCACTGTTCTCTCCCAGCATACCAGTTATTAATTTTTCCTGCTTAACAAATTTTGACAAAGTTTTGACTTTGTTTTTAAAGTGATACTCCAACGTCAAAGGTGAGAAGAGTGAATGTCTCAGAGGTTGGAGGTGCAATCTACATACCTCTAGATCTGACATGATGTAACAACAGGCTCCTACTTGAAAACAGGAATCGTTTGAGATAAAACAGAAGTTTCAGAACTCATGTTATTTCAAATCATGGTTATTTAATGGACTGCAACAGTTGAGGAAGCTAGTCTGGTATTTTGATTAAGACAAATATCTTTAATACAAATACTGCTTTCTGGAGTTGGGTTATTCCACATAGTACTGACAAAACTCAAAATCCCAGAAAGAATTTCACACACTACTTGTTTGGGGAAAAAGCAGTGGAAAACTTAAAAAGTGTTTTTCAAATATTATAGTGTATGAAAGCAAGGATTCATCTGATTTATTTCTTTTTTCTTGGATTATGAAGAATAAAGTAAATCAGCACTCACTTTTTATAGAGATACTTAAGCTTTGCTTTCCAGTAACAAGCTTTACTTTGTTAAGTGAAAACTGGGAGAAGGCAGTACAGTCTTTCTCTGTGACACGGAGTCTCTAACAGATATTACTGAGACTGGTTTGTCCAGAGATTTCTAAAAATGCAGCCTTATGAACTGCATTCATGCTTCTGGGATCAGGTTTCTGCAGTCAAAGTTAAGATTTGATAAACATGTTTTTCACTCATGTCCAGACAGATCTAAAGCTGGTAGATTATATGAAGGAAAAATATATATCCATGACAGTTTTAGAAGGTTATTGTCTATAAGTACCTGATGGAATGGGTGGGGGTTGGGGAGGAAGTAAGGTGTTAGTCTTGCTGTGGATAGTGCTAGATAAAGGAGGAGATGTGGCAGTATCTTTCATACCATACAGCTTGGACTCTTTGGAAAGGGTTCTTGGCAACGAAGATCCTCGAGAAGTATTTGGCGATTCAGTCTTTAAAGTCTTTGAGTTGTAGTGTAACTGAAAGCAAAGAAAGATTAATGTTCTTCATAGCTGAATTCTGTACAGCAGTTTTATGCCACGCCTTTCTATTTTTTTCATTATTTACAAAAATATCATTGTAAGATATGTTACATTCCAATTCATGTTCTACAGATATAGCCAGTGCACAGAAAGATCTGAAATCTTTGTACAAAACACAGGTAAATTATAAAAGAAAACAAAAAAGGAAACAGAGCAACAGATGAAATGAGCTATTTCTCTGTAAAACCTTACACCTCCTGTGCAACCAACTATTTTTCCTGTCCACAAAGCTTTCTTTCTGTATTACTGCAGGGTGAAACTAATCCTCTACTAAAAGTCTGCATACACAAAATAGCAAAAAATAAAAAAGAATAAAAACAATTCCAAGCATTCATACCTCCCATATGTGGATAATACACTGTCAATAAAATTACAGAACATAATAAAAGCTGTAGACAATCTACAGCTATTACTAAATTTGACTAAAAGCAACAGGCAGGACCTGAGGCATAACTCTTATCTCTGAAAATAGCCTGGAATACTAGAAGGTGGACGTACAAAGTCTTTCCAGTAGAAGACGACTAGAAAAACAGGCTATCTCATCTGAAGAGCATTTGATTTATGGCATTGAAGCTTCCATGCAGCAGTGATCTGTTTTTCCTGTTCTTACTCCATAGGATTTCAAATCACAAATAAAAGAACATGTCAGCTTTGTATGTTATGTAGGCCAACTACTAAGCTGCCCTTCCTGAGTTACAGACACCAAGCAGATACATCTTTATTTTAAAAGAGCATAGAATATAAATTCCCTGTCAGAGAACAAAATATCCAAGACAAATGCTTAGACACCAAAACATAAGTGGAACTGAATTCTTTTCATTATGTAGTATCACAAACACTGTTTGTACAGAGCTTCAGTTGACATAGCTCTATTTGTGATGGTACAAACAAGCTTTTGTTTTTTTTTTCCCTCCCTAAGAAAATGAGGGAAAATCATCAGTTTTCAATGTAGTATTACAGGAATCATTATTTCTATCTTAGCAGTACCTACAGAGCTGAAAAGACTTTGGTGAGTCGCTCTGCATCTATGAAATTGCATATACTGCACCAATGGATACACTTTGAAATCAGATTTTGGCAGAGAGAAAGACTCAAGTGTTTCCCTGCTCAGTCATACACTGCTTTTACCTTTACGTCCACCCCAGGAATGTAAAACACTGTTGTTTCCACATCACTAGATTTTGTCTGTAGAGATGATGGCACTTTCTTGCCAGCAAGTAAGTGAGTAGTAGATGCATAATTAGTTTGAAATTTCTTCTTTTTCGAAGGAGACTCTTGATCCAAACTTCTGGAACTCCGATCATAACTCCTAAAATAAATATATTGGATGCTATTAACACCAACTTAATATTCTTATTAAAAACATTATATTTTCTGGTAGTAAAAAACAGGGACTTCTAAAACAAAACATGTAGTATCAATTACCTAAGGAAGCATATCAATATCCGCTTTCTTTTTTATTTTCAGTGACCTCTATTTCCTTTCTGTCTGTCCACTCTGGTTTTACTGTTTTTATTACATGATTATTTCCAGCAGCAAAATCTACTAAACTGTTAAAGTTGAGAAAACTTTGAAATAAATTAAAGATGTCCAACGCTCTTTACTCTTACAGTCAATTTCATCTACATTACCCTGCATTATCTGAGAACAACTCCTTGATTTGCAGAAAGCTTAGCAATTTTTCTTCTGTGCAGTAAAGGCTGTCTTCGTATAAATATATATTAGAATCCTTTTCCTTGTGTATCTCAGAAAAAAATGTCATGGGAAGAGAAAAACTTGCTTTATAATTAGAAATCTTTATGGATCCCTATTCTATGATTTTATATCTCCTATGTATACATCCTAGTAAGAAAAAGAATTTCTCAATTGTTTCTATTCTTAGTTAAAACAAGTAAATCTCATTTCTTTATACTATACTTACTAAGAATTATCTTTGCTGAGAAGTAATGTGCTTCTTAAAATTCACAAATATGTAAACACCATATCAAATTTAGAAAAAGAATGTAATGCTGCCACTAGATTCCCAACCATATACACATGAAGAAATGAAAGCATTTAAAAACTGAAGATGAGATCAAAACTCATTAAGATCAGAAGAAAAGCACTCATGTCATTTCACCTTATATGGTTTTAGAAAAAAAAAAAAGCATTTAACTGAACAAAGCAACGTGAGAATATTAGCACGCTTTTTCAGGAAAGAATGGGAGTCCTTAGGGACCAATGAGGAAATGCATAGCCTACTATTAGTCAAACCATTATGTTTATTCATGAAGTTGTAAAGTTACTTCTTTGGAGGCTGGAAAAAATAAATAAGAATCAATGTACTTGGAAAGCCTCAAATTTTTTTTATGGAAAATAAAATGATTAAAAAACAAACCAAAGGGAAAAAAAACAGAGGAGAGGCATACAATGATTTTTGCTAAAGCAGTGCAACCTCCTGTGCCATACTCCGGCATGACAATTGCAACCTGTCGTGATGCTACGTAGTGACTGTTACTTGGAATACACTGGTAGTAGAAAACTAATCTATACATCTTCTGTGCTTTTCAAACAGCTCAGTGCTTAAGAATCATTAATTACTTAATCATTAATTATTATATGGCAATAACTTAAGAGATGGAAATATCAGGATGAATTTATCAGCTAAAGCAGAATAAAGTACCAATACTCTTCTTCACGAAGCAACTATGTAATAAGACTCTTACCTTCGTAAACTAATGTCATCATGTTCTTGCTGAAGTGTTGTGGGATGCAGTACACATTTTCCACAATCAATTTCAACCCTGATATCAAGTTCAAAGTCAATATTTCTCTCTGTGGTTGTGCCAGTCATACTTCTGTTTGTAGGTGTTGTTGGCCAGCGCTCAGTGAAGAGTTGGTGGACAGCAGCAAAGCCTGATGCTTTCTTGCGGGAGGTACTCCTGCCGACACAATAATGGATTAGATATTAGCACAGCATATACCTGAACAGGTGGTAGGAGGCACTCTAGACTATGTTCACACTAAGTGTATGACATTTTAAGAAGTTTTCCGGAGAAAGCCTTATCTGATATACAGCAATACAATGATCCATCTTCTATTGATATACTACTAAGTATCCTTTCTTAGGCTAGGGTAATACAAAGAACTAAGCCATTCTTAGCTTAAATTCTCAATCAAGAAAAAGCATGAAAACGTATACAATAGATTTTTTTTAATTTTTAATATGATGCTCACATTATTACATCCATTTTGTGGAGCAATAATCACAGAATATACAAGTTGGAAGGGACCGACACAGATCATCAAGTCCAACTCGTGGCTTCACGCAACACCACCCCAAAACCAGACCCTCTGTCTGAGAGCATTGTCAAATGCTTCTTGAACTCCAGCAGGCTGGGTGCTGTGACCACTGCCATGGGAAGCCTGTCCCAGTGCCCGACCACCCTCTGGGTGCAGAACCTTTCCCTAATACCCAGCCTGACCCTCCCCTGTCCCAGCTCCATGCCGTTCCCTCGGGTCCTGTCGCTGTCCCCAGAGAGCAGAGCTCAGCGCCTGCCCCTCCGCTCCCCTCGTGAGGGAGCTGCAGGCCGCCATGAGGCCTCCCCTCAGCCTGCTCTGCTCTGGGCTGAACAAACCAAGGGACCTCAGCTGCTCCTCACACATCTTCAGATCTCCAGACCCTTCACCATCTTTGTAGACCTTCTTTGGACACTCTATTAGTTTTATAACCTTCCCACATTGTGGTGCCCCAAAGATTTTTTTAGCCTTCAAATTTTGCATACTTAAATTCAATATTTCAAATGCATTTTTGAAATTTCCACGTTATTCCTTAGGACCATTACTTACGGTGGTTTCCTATAAAAATATGCCCTCTCTCTCTCATGGTCATCCTCCTTCTCAGAATCCTCACTGCTTGATGATAAGCTGTCATCCCGACGTCCTTCTTCAGGCTGGAAGGGAATGCCAGGTGAGAAGACTGCTGGAGTTTTGGGTGAACCAAATACCGAACATGAGCCTTCACTAGTAGATGAGTAATGGGAGGGACCATCAATAGTTACAGACAACAGGTCCATTTCTGTCTCCTCTGGAAACTGATTGTAAAGAGACAAAGAGTAGTTACATTTCTACAGGTATTTCAATTAAGAATGCATTAGATAGCTCTGGAAATGAAGAAAAAGCAAGAGTGCTATGAGAAACTCTCAGTCCCAAGTTCCTCATAATGCAGTGATATCAGGTATAGAAACTGCAAGATGGATTATGAAGAAGAAAGAAATGAAAGCTTGGTGTGGAGACATTTGCCATCACCTAGTGATTGAGCTCAAGCTGTTAGCTAAAGATGTGTCATGCTCTGATCAATTCATACAATCAGAAGGAATGGAAACATTTCATGTAAATTGTAAACATATTTTGAAAGAAAAGAACAAAAGGAAAAATCATCATCAACCTTGTAAAGGGGTGAAGTATCTAGAAGCGTTAGTGAGGTGTGCATGCAGAATGCTAACACAGAATGTACGGTCTCAATTTGCAATTCTGGGCTGATCTCCTCCTCAACATCTTGAACAAAAGTACTTTGACAAGAAATGAACTTCAGGTCACTTTTCTAAAAGGGTCCTATCTTTATTTCTACCATAAAGAACACCACAAGGAATTTTCAAACATTAACTTCTTTAACATGTATGTGAAAAAATATCTAAAAAAATAACACCAGCACTACCTATACAGTCTTATTATAGAGCTACACAGTCATCATCTGCAAATTCAAATGAGAACTGCGCGGAAGTTAAGAACTGGCATTACAATGTCAGTAAGAATTTGGGGTATGAGAGGGAGGAATATTCAACATTTGACACTTCTAAGTATTTGGTAACATTTTGTTACACCCACAAAACTTAACCTAACTGGGCTTTTTTTATTATATATTTATGTATATATATATAGTTTATTTTATGTATTTTATATATATAAAAGGTAGGATAGCTTTAAGGAACAACAAAAAAAAAGGCAGGATGGTGAAGATATTTAAATGTGCAAAGCACATTTCTACATTTGATTTCTCCTTCCCTCTCAGAAACAAGGATTTATTTCCTAAAACGATAAGGTGAGTTGGAAGGTGTAAAAGGTATGTCGCTATCTCTAAAGTTGTTTGGGGGTTCTTTTTTGTTTTTATTTATTTAAAGAAAAAAAAAATCAAACTTTGCTGTTGTTATCCCTAAACAAGTTTGTTTTTTTAAAGCATGTTAAAAAATCTATTTGTTCTCTATGTGTTAAGTTTTGAAACATTTCTTGCTCACTAGGACTTGAAAATGTCTTTCTCTGCATTAAATACAGGAATTCCAACAGAATAAAGTGTGAGGAGACATCCTCCCACCTACCAGTTATTTTGTACTGGTGTTGATGACTGCAGTCTTAACACAATGCAACAGATGAGGACACCTGCACATGCTAAAATCCTTCCAAAGCACATCCAAAGTACAGACATATGAACAAAAGTCCAGTAATTCATTTTTAAAAGGCTACTAAGTTTTAGGTGTACGCAAGGATAGACCCGGAAATGTCACCAACAGCCTATCATATTCTTCTGCTTACTTTACGTATTTAAATACTTCTAGATTTGATATACATTCTGTTTAGCTGCATGCTAAAGAGATGGAATACTGAAAAGCAGCTCCCTGCAAGATAAATTAGTTCTCTGGCAAAGATTGTTCCTTCTCAGAAATACCTGAAAATACCCTTCCCCTGGACAGCTGGATTGTTGTGCAATCCCCAAAACTGTTTTATTCAACTTAATTAGAAGTGAAAAGAAAAAGAAAAATTAAAACAATTGCAGTAATCTCAGCCATGAAAAAACAACATAACAGGAACATTTTTAAAATAAGAAAACATAGCAACTGAAACAAAATTGAAGATTCAACAATCAGTCCCAGACACACAAAAGGCTACACCCGTAGGGCTATAGCAAACTTAGTAATACCTGTTTCCAAAAGTTTAAATATATTTAAACATAAACACTGTTAGATGATTTTTGCACACATCTAGTAAAAATTCCAACAGAACTGTATTATTATTATGCCAACCTAAAGAACCCAACAACAAAAATACTAATATTTTCCTTAATGTTTCAATTGATTGCATTGTTAAGAACTCCAAACACATCTTATCTTCTGTCAAAACAAACCTATCTTCCTAACATCTATCATTTGAGGCGCACACACACAAAAACATAGAAGCAATTCAGGTCTGTCTAGGTGTACCCATCTCATGGAACCTGTGATCAAATGGCATAGGGAATACAATTGTATGGCATATAAAGTAATTCTTACAGAATCTTGGATGTTGAAAGTTACTCTTGGCCCAGGAGATGCAGCATCTACCCGGATATCTGGGAGATCTTCACTGTCTCCTAGTCGAGAGCTACAAACAAAAAAAAACCACAACATCTTGTTTAGTTTTCCTACAGGATTTTACATTCATGCAAACATTTACCTACACAAATACAAGGCAATAAAAAAGCACAGTCAATATTTAAGATTTTGTTAAGAATACAAGTATTATAACTGGAGCACTTATGAAATGGTACACGAAACGGAAAAAAGGAGGGGTGAAGGAAAGAGAAGGCAGCTACACATTATTTGGCACGTAGTCTATTGCTAAACAGTATCTGCCTTATTTACTTATGTAACTTTTTTAATCCTGAGCCAACATACAGAAATTATAGAAAAAAGCAAGATACACATGATCTACCACATAGTGCATAAAACACATTGGCAGATTATGCATTTTCTCATTGAAGTGAAATGAATTATTTGGCCTTACATACATACTACTATTCATTCACAACCAAAGTACTTAAGTTTTTCCACTGCTTTGTTTCTTATCATCCTAGCCAGAAGAATAATTTACAGAGCAACACAAAAGCCTAATTATATTTCCTATACAACTTCTAGTTCTCTTCAGGTAACCTTGTGAAAAGGTAGAAAAGTGGGTTTCATCCAACAGATCTTGAACTAGAACATTCATATCTTCAACTCTTACTTGGCTTTAATCATCAATTATGCTAATTAATTCAGAAGAATGATTTCTTTTCAAAGGTACCTTGAAAAATGAATACCTTTATTTAAAGCTGGTTTTTATTCTGGAATTTCTGCTGTCTGATATTTTTCACACCTGAATTATTTATAAGTTTCCGTTCACTTATTTAAGTGTTCAAATTTAAAACAAATTTCTACAAAGAATTACTATTCTTATATTTAAAAAATATCAAAGAATTCTAACATTCATCTCCACCTTTATTTTAAAATCTTTTATATTTAATACATAATTACACAGCATATCTTTTAATTCCAAACTCTGAACTCAACAGCTGGATCTACAGAAGCAACAGACTCAAATGTGGATATTCTAAAACCAATGCAAATACTTCACTGAAAGGTGTCATTATGCAAGTGCAGTTTGCTCAGCAGACATTAAATGATGAAACAAAAAATGCACATATTATATAGGCAAGGAGACAAACAGCAAGTTATCATTCACAAACTAAAAGAATGCCCCTTCCCTTCTCTCATTAAAACTGCCCTTTTCAAAAGTAGACAATCAAGAATCAAATGTAAAAATCAAATTTATTTACACTATGCCTTTTTTGCCTTATATGCAAGTTTTCTTCAATATGTCACAAAAGCAGGATTCTATAAAAAAGCCCTGTGGTTTTTTTCTCTGTGTGTGCAAGTAGAAACATTTATTTGACATGCCACATAAGTCTGCCTAAGAGTGAAAAATTACTTTTTCGAATGAATTTGTCCATCTTCCAAAATGACCTTCTCCTATCCAGTTCAACCACATACAACTCCTGCTGTATAGTAAGAAAATTCTAATGGCCTAAGACCAATAGTTCCTCTTCCACGTGCTGTTGTTGCCATCACAGATCTGAAATTCCCAGTTTACCTTGTTCTATCCATTCTCTTCAGAGGTGGTCTTCCTGATGCTGAAATACTCTTTGATCGGCTGTAGCTGGGTTTGTAGCTGAGACCCCATTTGTCTTTCAATGAAGCAGCCTAAATCAAGAAGAATATTTAAATGCAACGCTGAAGTTAGTGAGAAAGAAATTCTGGAAAGCTGAAGTCTTACTTTATGCAGGTGTGCCAGTAAAGCAAAAAGATATTTTTGTTCCATAATAATTAAAATGCATCTCTATCCAGAGGCAAAGATGAAAACACTGGCAAATGCTGATAAACTTTCACCTTGTACACTTGCTGGAATTGGTAGAAAAGTATGCCCAAAGTTAATAATCCAACCACTCTGACAGACATCCTCCCTACATACCACCTATAACAACAGAAGAACATGAGCTAGAATGAGAACACCTGTGACAGAGCCGCAAACAAATTATTATTTTACTTCCCTCTTTAATGAAGCATAATACTTGAAGCTGATGCACTAGTGCATGCTGAAAATAATGTTCTGTCACTTTTGTTACCATGGTCTGCGGTGACAGCCACAAATTTGTGGACTAGCTGCAAAAGTTGTTGCTTTTTTGCGCAGTTTCTTCTACTGCCTTAGTAGCTTGTTTTTATTTTTACATCACTTAATTCTAGAAATTTAATGTTCACTTATATATAGAACTTGCTTAGAGAAAACATACATACCAAATGGAATACAATACGTATCTATTGCTTGCCCAGGCTGTTAATATGCTTGCATTTGTATTCATCAGTCCAATAAAGAACCATTTCAAAATGCTCTAAGAGTGAAGGCAGGCTACATCTTCAAATACATATTTTCTGATCTTGTGAATGTGCAATAAACCCATCTACATTACAGTACTTGTAAAATTTCCATCTTTCTATCCCTGTTATTATAGGGGAGAAAACACCCTTTCCCACCTCCTCCTACAGCTAAAAGGGCACCTAAATTGTTTGATATTCTTAATCCTTTTCTTAATCTTTTTTTAAAGCATTTTCATTGTTGTTGTGTTTTTTTCCCCCAGAAAAGAAATATGCAATGCAAGTACTATTATATTTTTGAAGTCAATTCATCCTGCTCACCCTCATACTGGATCGACGCAGCTTTTTTCGCACATCTCGGCGGATATCGTTCACAGCCACTGATTCCAGTTGCTGATAGCGCTGAATTTCTTGATTTATGGTTCCTTCACTTGCACCTAATTTTCTGGAGAAAAATTATGGGAGGGTTATCTTAGAAATATGTAGCACTATGTTCACCATTTCAAAATCTGTGTTGCAATGATGTTCTGCTTTCCCTGGAAAACATCCCATTTTCTCATTTTTTTCAGTAGTTTCATCAGTGCCAAATACAGCTCTAGAAAGATTTATCCTTGTTTCATCACACAACTTTTTGTCAGGTACATTTTGTCCTTGAAGAGGACTTTTTGATTTTAATGTTTTGGTCTCCGAATCAATTAGCAATGTAGATAGAGGACGCAGAACAAAGCAGCATGCACAGAGACCACAAACAACAGTTCTAACATTATGCTAACTAAGGTGTAGAATAAGAATGGCTATGCAACTCTCTTATTTCAAAAAGTACTAGCTGTAACACTAGATTTAAGAACTTCGTATATACTTTCAATCATGTGACAGTTGTTTAATTACACCCAAACATAATGGGCAAATCTGAGACTCCTCAGCAGAATGAAGAAAAGTCCTTCTGTTGTAACAGTCCGAAGTCCTGTCACATCTATGAGAGCCTTCTACAGTAGACTACATTCTGAAGAAAAACAAAATGCACACCACTGAATAATTTAGAAAACTGTGAAGTTTCTGCTATTCTCAAAGAATCACACTTTCTTGTAGCTCTTGTACACTGAGAAGACAGAGAGACAAAACATAACTTTGATTCTTGAACTCACATTAGAAGAAACATTTAACCTAAAATCCAAAGTTCAGATATGAGTGCTCTCTGGTGGATGCTAACAACTCTTTTATTCCAAGTACAAAAAGTAAACATCTCCACTTTATTATTTAGCACAATCACCACGCTCTATATTCCCAACCCAGACAGATAAATAAGTAAGTCTTAGCCTGTCTTAGATGACAAAAAAAAAAAAAAAGCCCAAACCATGACTGAAAAATACTAACATTCACAGATAAAGAAATTTTACATAATTCATTCATCAGGGTTTTTATTAAGTACAGCATACGTGATTTAATTTTAAAGTATCACATACACTATACAAAGAGTTGATTATAATGTTTCTTCTTCCAGTGAAGAAGACTAAGCTTATTACAGTTATAAAGCAATACACTTTGTTAAAGCAGTCACAATAATAAGTCAAGGAGTAACTACAACTTTGGATCAGCAGGAAACTGACCATAATCATAGCTGTAACGGAGAACCAGAAAGAATATAGACTAATTTGACACTTGGGAAAGAACTTGAGAAATTTGATAGAGTACTTGCATATATAATTTTTTGTTACAGAATCAGAAAGGACATTTTGTATTTATTAAATAAAGAAGGGAAGAAAAAAAGCAATTCACACTTGAAAATCAGAGTGCTGCAAGATACGTAAGGAAAGAAAAGAAAAGAAGTCAGCTGCAGTTTGTTATTCCCAAACTTTGTGTGAGTTAAAGCAAAATCCAACTTACTTTAAGTCATCAATAACTTTAGCTTGCTCATTGAGTTCTCTAATATCAACTAAACGTTTCACAAATTTTCTTCCTCGCTGTTCTCCAGTTTGGATACTAGAAGTTCCCTGCCGTCGGTGATCAACAATTTCCTATTTAAAATGAAGATTTAGTTAATGCCCTCATCAAAAATTGGACATGAACATGATTCAACAGTGAATTTCACACCTTAAAATTTGGACTAGTGCATGCAAAAGAATCATTTCAACTCAAAAGGCAGCTGATTGGAATTCTTCCAGTGATCCAAACCCCATCATTCAGTTAGACACACTATAACTACTACATACATGTCCCCATGAGCAGGATCTGCCTGCTTTCATATGTGATCTGCTAGACTGAAGAGAATCACACTTCGCTGACCCCCACAGATATTCTACAGGAACAGAGTATCGATGGTTTGGGGGGCTCAAACCCAGCAGGTGATTTACAATCCGCTGCCCAAATGTTAGCTTGCGTGCATCTCCATATAATGAACCTCCACCTGATTTCTAAACAACAAACAGGAACATTAGTGTTCTGGGATGTTTTCAACATTGGCAGGCAAGAGACGTTTAAGACAGCCATTAAACAACACCTGTTAAAATAGCTTAATGTGAAACCAAAAAACAAGGTTAGCAGCATATTGAGTAGAAGTACCAAAAAAAGTTCTCCTAATTTGCTTATGTTAATAATTTACTATCAAAAAGAACTATCTATAGTCACAGCTTTTCCAGTTCAGGTTCCTGAAGTTACGTGTCATATTTCCATGTTTCCAAATCCAAATTTATATATAACAACATCAGAAATACATTCTGTGACTTCTTGCCTTTGAAGTATGGTGTTAGAAAGATAACACTTTTTTTTTTTTTAGAACACAAGTTATATGAGCCATAGAGACTACC
The DNA here is from genome assembly GCF_040182565.1 of Anser cygnoides. Lineage (NCBI taxonomy): Eukaryota > Metazoa > Chordata > Aves > Anseriformes > Anatidae > Anser > Anser cygnoides. The sequence continues at coordinate 34,326,219 of NC_089876.1, read as the reverse complement.
ATGTTATGCTCAAAAAACTCAAGACTAAGACCTTTCCATGTGACTGAAATCTTTGTCAAGACTTCTTCAATCAATAGGACTTATTTTGGTTGATTCACTTACTGCATGTATAGTAGGTGACATAGTGTCAACTTCATCCTCATCTGACAGATCAGCTATGTTCACAGAGTTGAGGTCAGCAATATCATCAATATCTTCTTCTCCTGTCAGTGTTGTGAGGGTGTTGCCTAAAGCATTCAGTCTTTTTCCAATGTTTGGATCCATATGAACATCGATACCACACATCTTCCATAACACATTCAGTGTCCAGGTTCCAGCACTACTACTTTCTGTAATTATTTAAAATATATATATAATGCTTAACCAGTTTATCCTCTTAAAAGAAAACAAAATGAAAACAAACAAACAAAAAAAATCCCCTGCAGTGAGTTTTGTATTAGTTAGACAATACAGCATTTGTCGGTTATGAAGCTCTGTCTTTTCTGTCCACTTGGGAATAACTTTGATGAAAAAATAATCTACAGCTGAAACGCATGTTTTAACTACTTCATAGATACTAAGTTAATATTTCTTAAATATATATATATAAATATGTATATATTATATACACTCAGTAGAACTCAGAGTTCAGAACAGGATTTCTAGCAGCAGGAAGCCTAAAGGATGTCCATCAGCATGAAAAAACAGTCGCTTTTTCCTTTCTTTTTAAACCATTTTATGTCCTTTAACAGTGATGCTCGAAGATGTTATATTATACATATAATGTGTCTGTCAAATACCATGATACCATGTCTTCCCCGGATTTTTCTAATGAGTGCCACCATGAGTGAGTGTCATCCCAAGCAAAACTACGGGGATAGGAGACATCGCAGGTTCAACATCTGGGTAGACAGATGAGAACCATCAAGCAGCAGATATGATGACTAAGACAGACAGTGCCAAGTATTTTTCAAGACTTTGAGGATTGTCAGAACTCAGCAGGACAGGGAGTTTGGGAAGACCAGGAGCTGTCTCTGGAAGAACAGCACTGCTGTTATAAAGGACTATCCTCCAACCAATGGGCAAAGTCACGCACCCTGTGTTTCCCTAGAGGTAAAAATCTAAAGCCAGTGTTACTGACTGGACTTAAAACCTGGAATAGCAGAGCAGTTCTACAAAAGAAAACAAGATACTAAGGACAAAAAAGATACACAAAAAACAAAAGCACCAATTAAATTACAACATGGTTATTGAAGGATTTAATTTTCATGATTTATGAAAGCTTTATTTATACAGGAATTTAATTATTTTAAAAGTATATTACCTGCTGCAGCTTGCCCTGTTGTCCTAGAACATACTTCATATGTACCATCTGGTACAACACCTATATACAAAGCACATATACTGGTTAGGCAGAGTCAAAGTTGCTTTAGATCAGCCTTTCAAAATTTCCCCTCAAGTCCCTCCACAACTTAAGTATAGTTGGTATTGGATTGGAGTTTTAGTTTTAATTCCCACTGAATGACTTCATTCTTATTTGGTAAAGTGAATTTATGTGGTTACATCCAAGCTTCTATCAACTTGAAATTCTATATAAATGTTTGAAACTTCAGTGTGATGTAAATTAAGATCTATATTAGAACACTAAAAACTTATTTGGATCTTACGACATTACATAAAAGCTATACATGTACCTCTTCCAACATCTCAAACAAAACCAAAAAATCAACACTTGTGGAAGACATACAGTAACAAATCTCTTAATAAAGGAAAGCAACATATTTTAACAGTAATACAACCTTTTAGACTTGTATTATTTTGCTTTCAACAGGCCAAAGTCTTTTCTTTACATTTATGGGGAAAAATCAGTAGTTTAAAAGGCACAGCAAGTGGTAAAAAAGGGGATTTACATCTGAAATACTACTGTGCAGTATGAAATCACAGCCACTTACATGCATTCATGACTAGATCTCCTCTTATTTCTGGTTTCCAGTCATCCCAACTTGTCTCAAAGCCGTCAGCAAAGCGGATACAGAAGTTTTTAAAGTGACCTTTGCTAACTAAGGACTCTGAGGAGCAGGCAGTGATTAATGTGCTTTCAATGGTCAGGACTAAAGCAGAGCCAGTGTCAAGATCTGCAGTGTGGTTAGACTGGAAAAAGAAAATCCGAGAGAATTGACTGAAGATTGCAAAGTTAAAGTGATGTCGTATATACATTTAATAATGTTTATCTTTCCTACTTAGAAAACCAATCCTGTTCTCATATCTTCTTGTACTTTTTCCTTCTCTATTTTTCCTTTTTCCTCTGCAGAAAGTTTCAAAAGCATCACATCTATCCAAACAATGTCTTGAATTGCTGCTTTCTAGTAAACATAATTACCTGAGGTGTGTTTGTGATTGGCAGGCAAATTCCTAAGTCATTGACAGTCAGCTGAAGAAATAGGGTCCCAAAAGCCTGCGCAGAGGTTTGCTGGATTCCAGGCAGCATATCTACTACTTCTTTTGTGGCCATATGAATATCTTTATGCAAAGCCATTCTCTGCTCATTCCAGTTGTCATATGCAGCTTTGTAATTCAGCCAAAACAGCACAGCTTTACAAAGAAAACAGAAATGCTTAATTGAAATGAAAACATAACAGAAAAATGCACATTCACTAAAAAATCTTCTTTTTTTCAATTTTAAGACTGTAGATGTGCAACAATGGACACGAGTGCATATACAAACACATGCACACACTGAGGATGCACTGAAGAGGCTCATGTTGCAAAGGACAAGACTAACACTAAAATACAGAAAACAATGCTGTTCTCATATATAGAAAATACTTACAAAAGTAACCTCCTCCAAACCACCTGAGAACTAATCACTCAGCAAATGAAATTTTTGACATTAGCAATTATTGATCTGTTGGCATGCAGTAGATCTCCTCAATTTCTCAGCTAGTTTATTTTACCAAACATTTTGATTTGGCTTGAAATAAACTAAATCATCAATAACCAAGCCTCTTTGCAAAAAAATGTAGCTTGCTCAGTATGAAAACAGATTCGTAGCAATTGTCTCTTCCATACCTCTATCAAAGGCCACAGGCTGAGCAAAAACAATTGGTCTGTTCAAAGTAATAAGGACAGCTTCTCTATCTGATGAGCCACTGATTTCTTCTCGGAGAGCATTTCTTAATCCAATTCTTGTCTTAAAATATGCAACTTGATGAAAATCTGAGCCAGCTTCTTCATATACCTTAGAACATTCAAAAATGGGAAGGGGGAACGGTTTGTGACAGGGAGAAGGAAAAATAAATTACTGTATTTGACAAAATATAAGATTATAACAAGAAGTAAAAAACTCTTCTTTCCCCTTTTTCTTTTCTATCCAGACCTCCTTTGAGGATATTCAGTTTCCTCCTATTAGATTCTAATCAGTGTTATTTTTCTTATTTATCATAAAATGTTAACTAAAGTAACTATTTATATATCCATATCCTTTATGGAGACAGTACATTTATAGATGCTAAGACTTGTATTTTTTTTTCTAGGCATCACAAAATATTTTTGTATCATAGAGTCGGCGATTAGAGGTGCAAGTGGGTTTAAAAATGAAAGAGCTAAAACTGTCAGACTATGACAGACAAACTAGGCCAGAATGTAGGTCTAGCAAACCTTGGATCTTATCCAACCTTATTACTTCATGCATGTACCCTAACAATGATAACAATATCGATGAAAATCTTGAATTTGACTCTACAGCAAGGCCATTACTGCTACTAACAACTAGTAAATTTTAAGAGTATTAATAGTATGGAACAAAATTCCACAGCTGACTCCTTACTACTTTGATGCCTGTAGCTGAAAATTTTCTATTTCTTCTGAAAAGCTATCTTCAGCCACTTCTTGACTCAAGGGAGAAGATTTATTTTAAACTATTTTAAAAAACAAGAGTATATTCAGGAAGCATTTCTATAATTGTGCACTGCAGAATGCTTAAGTTTCTATCAAACAAACAAAAAAAAAAAGACAAAACAAGGAAGCCTCCACAGTTTATACTCACTCCATAGCCTGATCAGAAAAAAGGAAAAAAAAAAAAAAAAAACCAGCAGTTTAGGACAGCCTCTTGGCTTGGTTCTGTATTTTTAGGATCACGCTCTGTTGGGTCTGAACACCACGTGGAAGGATGTTGAGCACTAACCTGATGTTTAACAATCTGTCCTAGCGCCAGATTTAAATCCACCTGGCATTTCCCAAACAGTTTGAGGTAGCTGCTACTTCCAGGCATTGCTTTGGTTTGTAGTCTGTTTGAGAGTTCAAGTTCTATCAATCCAGTTTCAAATCTCACAGCTCGCATTGAGGGAGTTGTAGCTGTCACTTGAATTCCCTAATGAATAAGGAAGACAGTTGTTAGGATCTGGTTCAGAGAAAGAAAGAGAAGGGGGTAATAAAAACAAAAAACTCTTTTCATTGCGCAGCCAAAAAAAAAGAGGAAATAATGATTTTTCCTAATTCATTTTTTATGCAATGCCACTAAGCTATCTTAAAAGATTACAGGGACCAAACTTGGAGTTAGATCTTTTTCTTCATGCAGATATTCTTGATGCAATTAGCTGTCACGTAGAAACCAAACTATTCAGCCATTAGTAGCATCTAGAACCACTGTTTTGCCATTATAGGATTACCTTAAACTGTAGGCTCAATGAGTAAAGAAGAATTTTTGGTTTTTCTCCATCAGTTGTGCCATCATGTTCATTCCAAAGAGGTATTGGCTGCTCCCCTCCTATACACATCAAATATTCACATTCAGAGTTCTAACACAGAAAGCACTTTAAGACATGTAGATATAAAAAAAGATGACGTTGAATTCAGCCTCCTTTCAAACAGTAATTTGCTAAAGATTTCTAAAAACAAATATAGGTTGAAGACAGAAGATGTACACAGGTGCAGATTCACCTCATTAAATGTAGCTAACAGCCCCCTACTACAAATGGTCAATTGTCTTAAAATCAACACTACCCTAAATCTTACAGCAGGAACTACTGTGTTCATTAACTAGATTTGCATCTGTGCAACTCCATCTTATGTAGTATGCAATCAGTATTTTAGTGCAACAGAAAGCGTATTTAGAAAATCCACTTCAGTATATTATACTAATTGGGAAGCTCCAGCCATGTAAATTACTCTGTTACAAGCTGGAAGAACAAAAGCTGTTTTTTCCCCAACATCGTTCTGCATTCTGCATCCAGACCCTGGGTCTGGCTTGCTGGCACCCAACCATGTTCCTGCTGAATTACCACAGTACAGAAGGTAGCAGTCACATTTCAAACAACATCAAGCTGCTATTCCCAATACAAATTTGTAGTCTGAAAAAGCAAAGAACCAGCAAATGGTAATAAATCCCTCACATAAAAACAGAGAAGAGACTAAACACTAGAGACTGAGGAATCATGTAAACTACATCTAATATACCATTCCTAATATACCACTTCATTCTCCTCCATAAAAACTGTTCTAATAGAATAATGGCAGCTGTTAAAGGTTTATTCTTCCCCCACGTGTTCTCTTAGTACGCAACGCTGACATTTTGCTTGAAACAAACATCTGGCTGGGCAAAATTAGTTTCTTTCTACCATTCAGAGATTCTGACATGTTCCTTTTTCTCCACTGCATCTTTTAACCCCCCTGAGCGTACGTCATCTTGACCCGCAGATTTCTTTTATGTATATTTGTGTGTGTGAATACGCATACACATACAAACCTGTACATCGGTGTGTATACACACACACCTTTCATTTAGTCACCACTTTCTAGATTACCTTTCCTCATGATGTTTCCAACTATTAATGAATCTTTCCACTAAAAAGCAGCTATACTTCTATAATAGTTTTTTAAGATAACTAAAAAAACTATTAAAATTCAACTACTTGAAATTCCACTCCATTTCTACTGTTCTTTATTTCTTTGCTTTTCTGTTCACCTTCTCATCTATTGTGTAATATCCATAGTAAATTTCATTCACGTATTTTTTAAACTACCAAAGGATAACTAGTTTGTAAAACAAAGCTTCCAGTCCTTACATTTCCCTTCAGGGTAATCCCATATCAGTTTAAAAAAAAAAAAACAACAACAAAAAACCACACTATTTTATTTTTTTCTTCCTGTCTTTGGGGTGACAGAACTTGTTTGCTGAAGTGAAATAGCCCTGCATGGCACGAGATTTTTGGTCCTCTTTCAGTTTTGGAGGGTTTTGAATTCTCTTTCAATTTTCAGACAGATGAAGTCTCTAACACTAACAGCTGGAAGCGCTTGGATTTTTAAATGCTGTGCAAATTCTGATTCAGCCTACATAAAAAAAACCCTCCACCAGATTATGTAAGAAAATAAGCGCTTTGTAACTTTGGCTGTCTACTCAAACAGCTGAACACAAATATTTCCATTTGATACTGAAAAAGAGACAGCATCAAGTGATTTTGCAACTGTTCTCTGCTTTGGTTTCTATGACAATGCTTGTTTCTTCTGAAACATTTTTGGAAAAGATGAAATAAAACTGCCATTTCTGCAGTATACAGCATGACAGACAAATCACCCCAATGAATAGCCAAGTGTCTTTTTCTTACAATACTGAAACATTCTCTAATAATAATTAAAAAAAAAAAAATCAAAGAGCTAGGAATAGGGAGATGCTGGAAAAATACCAATATCACTATTGGTATTTACTATTTTCCCCAGACACAGCTGTTTTCCTTAAAATAACATGCTGAAATTATTTTACATAATGCAGTAGATTATGACCTTTGTTTTGCAGGGGAGCAAAGTGAATACAGAACGTAATCATGTCTGTCAAAAGCAGACAGAGAGGCTTGTGTCCAGAATAACAAGTTACCAGGTTTCCCAATAAAACATCCTGACTCTGAAATAGATACAAAAACTTCCAGAGCCTCTGTTCTTACTTCAAACTCAGGCTCTACTGCTTCCTTCTGTTCAGTGCTAGATGCAAAGTAATGGTGCCTGTGAAATAGCTTATCTAGACAACTATATAATGTTGCCATCAAACAAGGGTTAAGGATTTTATTTAAAAGTTGTTTTTAAGTGTTTCTGCTTACCTGAAACCTTCTGTATGACTTCATTTACCTCCTTCATGAACACTTTTTGCACAAATACTAAATGATTTAAGAGATCAGTTGTGAGATTATGTTCAAAGGAACCAACCTACAGAAATAAAAGCAAAACAAAACTTTAAAACAGTTATCATAGCTATGTTTTCTTTCTTTTTTTAAAAAAACTTTCAGGTATATATATTTTCAATCCCAATCGTAACATTATTGGCATTTAAAAAAAAAAGTTTTGTCTTGCAATTTTTCTGCTGTGAACACCACAGGAGAAAACTGAGGGACATACGCTATTATACAAAAAAGTTTATTCTCCTGCTTAAGTTTAGCTTAAACACCAAAATGCAGGAGCTCACTAAGGTTCAGAAAAGTATGCAAAATTCTACTTAATTTCAGATAGTAAATCAGAACAAATATAGAAGTGAGCTGTCCACTTCTGGAAGTCTATTTTTCTAATTATTACAAATGAACAAGATTACTGATATCTACAATGGTAAACTTAATGTGTCCAATCCAATCTTAAAGAATATTCCTAAAGAACTAGAGTCTTCCTGAGACTGTTTAAGTTTTTCATTAGATTTTTTTTTAAAGAAAATCAAAATATAGATATTTTATAAAATTACTTGGGCTTGGCTTTTGCCTTTGCTAAGCAGTGCCTCCCTGCTTAGATTTACACGCTGAACTAATTCAGGGATCTGTGGGTATTTCTTCAGCCAGGAAATAACCCAAATGGGTTGAACAAAGAGCAGCACCCATAATCTTCTCCCATATGGATGCAAACATAAGAAATCTCACTCACAAACATGCTAAACAATTTTTTTGACTGAAGAAATACAGAAAAGCGCCACTCTTCCCCACCAGATTAGTTTCTTTTAAGCAGCAAGATTTTCCTCTGTGAAAAGTATCTGTGCATATTGGTATGCAAATAGAACTTGTGTCTAACATCGTGTACAAACAGAAAATTTTAGATCATTCACTGAGGGTGTATATAGCTGCTCCTTTTATCTATGCAGCTACCTAAGCATAAAGAAATAAACCAATTAAAATACAAATCTTTAAGTATCTTTTGCACAGTGTATGACAATTATCTGATATAGAAGCATAAGCTACCAGTTTAGAAGTTTTATTTGAATCATCAGCGTACTACGCTTTTATTCAACCTGACTGATGAGAAATATTCATTCCAAAAATAAAAACAAAAAATGTTACTAAATAAATCTTTCTTATTTATTTGCACAAAGTAATATATTCAAATCCTCCAAATATAGCGTTCTTGACCGTTTAATATGTCAGTTGCTCACCAAACTAAGAACTCAAAGTTCTCTTTCTATTTCATGCAATAGCAAATGTTATATTTGGATCAACCCGTAAACCCAAGAGTTTTAGAGAAGGCAGATAATTAAAATAAGATGAAGTTGCACAGACAGAAATACAACAGAATGGAAATAACTTACCAAAGCTGTCTACTCTTTTGAACACCTACCTCAGCCACACAACGTAAGTAGTTCCCTTGTAGATAATAGCCCTGTTTAGCAGGTAGTTCATCTATGCTCCATATTTGGTCTGAGTAAGTATCATGTTCTTCCATTATATATTTGCCTGACATAGTGACAGGAGGAAGGTTAAGACTTGCTGAGGGAGGAATGGTTGACATATCAGTGGCAGAGACTTTTGAAGTGAAGCGCAATCTGTGACTTGGAAGCTCAAAATTAAATCTTGTCTGGGCACCTGTAAAAGGAAAACAGGGAAAAACATATGATCTGGCAAAAGAATTTTAATTATTTTAAATTTAAGAACACTTTTGGGATGATAAAAATCTGAAGGTGTTATTAAAGGGCACATATCTCTACAGCTATACATATCCACCCACAAGATTCTGGGTTCTCTTAATTTTTAAAGAAAATGAAGACTTGACTATACTTTGACAGAAAAGTGAGTCTAACTCATCTGTACTGAGGCCCTGTAAGAGTATTCTTGACTAGCCTTACCAATCAGAATTTAATTAATCAAGCATCATAAACTGATTTTAACAGAGGGAGAAAGCCATGTATATGAATGCATGCATTTCTTAATCTGATCTTGTATTCTGCCTTCAACAATCATGTATTAAAGCAGGGTAAGTTCTCTCTATGGCCCCACTTGATTGAAGTTCAGATTAAAAAAGCCAACAGCAACAGAGTCAAACCTGTCAAAATGACTCAACGGAAATATCCAGTCCTCTTGGATTCTTTTTTCAAGACCAAATGAAAAGCCATAACGTTTCTAAAGTGTCAGAGAGCTGTTACCTGTCATTCCGTGACTCCTCATTCTTCCCATCTTATATTCCGCCTTTAAAGAGGGCAAGAGTGCTGCTCCAATAGCTATACCATCTATCATGGCACTGAATTTAAGAACTATAGGCTTCTTTTCTAAGCCTTCTGGCAGCTGTGGAAATTCATTTGTTTCAACGGGTGTTTGATTAATACTCGTTGGAGTCTTTTCAGAGGGCAAAGGAGTTGCAACGTCTTCTTTTGTAGGCTGGGGACTAGATACCAAGACAAAGATCACAAAACACCTTGTTATTCTAGCCTGACTCTCCCACATATGCTCCAAGTAGCACAAGGCAGTTGGTGGTCTTTAGAAATGCCAGGCCAACATCACTTACGCAGTTGATGGTTGCCTGATGAGATCTGAAATCTGCTTGGAGAGCTGGTGAGAACTGCGCACCATCATGCTGTGCAGCGTGGCGGGGTGCTGAGGAATGTTGATGCTGATGGCTCCAACCTTGACCACAGCAGCGTTGTTTGTTTTCAGCCCCCTCTGGGCACTATACAGGGCCTGGGATTTGGCAATGCTGCATTTCACTACAGTTCTAACAGAAACGGAAATAGGACTTACTTGCACACCCTTTAAAATAGTTACAGCTTTATGTTAAAATGGGTTTTTTAAGAGTTGTTTGAATACTTAGAAATTCAGCTGATTGTTTATAAACTACATACACATTACTTTTTCTTCCATTTTACACACACAGATGCACTACATGCCACAGACAACTACATTATAAGAGAACTACAAGGCATGCATTGCAAAAATACCTGTTAAACTGTTATTCTGGCATAACAAAAGACCAGTGGAATTTATGCACACTAGGCACAGACACAGACAAATTTTCACATACAGAAACAAGAGCCTTCCATCTCTATTCCTTTTCAGGGATATACCCAACTCATCCTTTGGGTAAGATGACTTAGTAAAATCTGACTTCAGCATCCAAAACAGTCAATGGAAAAAATACTCACTTAGCAATGTGATATACATAGTAAGTGATAAATGGCTTAACAAATTAATCCTGATGTTTAATAGACTTCACATTTTGGAATAGTATGAGTCAAAACTTGATTTTAATGTTATTTGAACGAGGATTTGGTCCACAATGATTACATAAAATAGAAATTCAACTGTACAAAGCTGCCAGTTGTTGATTGCGGAATGAAGTTTTGGCATTATCAGATTTCACTAAACTCCTATTAAAAATGACACAAGGGGTAACACATTGTTTCTCATTTCAGGTTAATTACTGGAGGGCTGCCCAATGGGAATATATTATGTAGCCAGCAGAGAGAAAAACAGCCTCAGAGAGAAAGACACACAGTTTTGGAGATGCAGAACTTTAGCTAAAATGACCGAAAAATAGCCTCTGTAAGATTGCACCATTCAATTGCACCATTCAACTAAAGTTTCTCAAATACTAATTTAATGGACATAACCAAAGTAATTTTTCCATCATGATTTAAGCTGTTATGTAGACAGTTCAGTTTCACGGTGAAAGCTACATTATTCTATGAAGTCTACTCCCTAAGTAATGTTTCCTCTGTGAAGCCCTAGCAAAGGGCCAATTACTGCATGTTAAACATTGGCTAGCCCAAAGCACCCCTGGTGTGGAAATCCAAAAAAAGCCACCTTCCCTCTGCTTACAACAAAGAAGTCCACAGCACTATTGGGCAACCACAGGCCTATCAACAGTGGATTAATTTACTGAAGATCTAGAAACATGTTCAGATTTTCACATCTAAGTGCAGATATGAATTAAAATTTCATGGTGGAAGGTCAAGTAGAAATTGTTTCGATTTTTTTTTTAAGAATTAACATAAATACGAAGGAGGAATGAAATCTTAATTCACAAGTATTTTCAGAAAAAAATAAAACTACCTAAATATATACTGAAGAAAAGGACAGGCTTATTTTATTCCACCTCTTTAAAAGAAAAAATGATCTCTCTGTTGATGTTTCCGTATTTCCTGCACAAATCATCTCCTCCTGTTAAGCTTCTGATTGAACTATTGTGGCAAATCAAGAATACGTATTTTTTCTAATCAATAATGCAAAATAGTACCAGATTAACAGTTGAAGTGTTTAGGGTTTGATGGACAACTTTCAACTCATGGGAAGCTGCAAGATCTTTTCCTGATGCATACTGGATAGACAGTGTAGTCTTAACTGTGCTTTGCTTAAAAGTTAAAAGCAAATATAATTGGAGTTAAAGGCTGTACGGAGTTTATAATCAAATCTGAAGGTATGAATTCATGCCACTTTAAGCATTTCCTTAATTAAAAAAAAAAAAAAAAAACTCACACCAATACAGCTGTCATGGAAGAATCAGATTGAAAAGAATTTCCTCAGTCTGGACTTCCCAAGTATTCAGCAAAATTAACTGTGCTTCTCTGCTTAGATATTGGCTTATTTCATGTAACTAATGAATTTCACTGTGCAGTCTACCCAAAGCTTACTTCCATGACAGAACAGAATGCAGACCTGGGTGGCTGTGTATTTATTCTGAACGAGCACTGCACATTACTTATCTGTAGTTTGCTTACATATGGTGATACACCTATAACAGACCTTGTTGAATACCGTTATAAAGAATAATATTTAAGATACGGACAAGGAACACATTCAGAAGTAATCCTATGTTCTTACATCAATTCCAGAAACGACAACTCTCCGGGTTAACTCGTGACCAAAGGCTTTGTCCCACTACAGAACTGGCTACAAGGCCTCCACTCAGCCTACCCGTGTTAGGGAACTATAAGAAGAGGGCTTCTAGCTTGTCCCATGTACCAATTCCCACCTTGACCACTACTCCAGTGAGACCCTCCTCTGAGCTTAGCATCAGGAAGGAAGAAATCAACTAGAGAGAAAACACTGCATTTTTTCCTGAGGAAAAAAAGAAAAAAAGACACCTGCATTCACACATAGGGAACTGGGGGACATGAAAGGGTTCACCTTCATTTGCAGTAGATGCGCAGGCACGATTTTAAGGAAAACGTTTGGTTAGCACAGCCTAGTCAGCATAGCTGGTAGCTTAACCCAGCACTGAGGTATGTAAAGACAAAAGAAGTGGTCCTGATCAAATCACAATCAGTATTATCACTCCAAGCAAAGAAGTTTCTTACCAAATTAAAAATAAATCTAACCTCTCTGGTCCTCCACATTTATCAGCATTGTTTCACCTCATTAAAATAAGCACAGAAGCACATCTAAAGAACTGAACAGTCAGTGAAGCCGTTCTAGTGTTACAGTAGTGACAGTACAGTGTAATAATGTCTGCCCCTAAAGCTAGATTGTTAAATGAAAACTGAAAAGTTGGGTTTTTTTTGGACAGATATTTGCAGACTACATGAAAAGCTTATCTAGCTGATATTAGATGTTAATCTAAAATGTATTCAAGCAACATCTGCCTAGACAATCACACACACTGGGAATGCAGCCATTAGCTACACAACACAGGTAATCGCAAGACTATTAAACATTATAATATGACATACAGAAATTCTTGTTTGGCTGTGCTTGTAGGAGATGTAGGAAAATCCTCCAGTCTAGAGATGAAGATTGGAGAGAAAGCAAGAAAAACAAAAACAAAGCAAATAAAGAATAAACATTCATGCAAAATTAGTCAGTTAATTATTTGTAACCCACAATATGACACTTTCAAAGTTAACAAGTTGAAGGTTTGGGTTTTGTTAGCTTTTGTTGTTAAAGATTTAATCATTATTTTCCCCCTTTTCTACCATTCCTATATAGAAGTTCAGTAAGATTATAGCATAAAACAGACCTGAAGAACCCCAGCCATCTTCAGAAACATAACATGGCTGTCAGATTAGAACTTGTAATTATCCTTCTGAAACACATTTATCAGGCACAATTTATCTGGGGGTATTAGTAAAATTCTGTACTATTTAACTTAATTATAATATCTTCTAAACTAAGCAGGAATAAATAAAAGAGAAAAGAAAAAAAGAGAGAGTCATGTTATTTAGCCCCTTTTCAACAACATTATTAATATCCTAAAACCAGATCACATACTGAGGGTTACCCAACTAACATTCAAATTGTGTGAGGGTGTTCTATGTTACAAAGATTTGTGGTTTAACTGTTGTTTTGCAACACAAAGAATTCAGCTAGAAACGAAGAAAAATTAATGCACAGCTTTTTTAAGTCTGTGTACCTGGCAAAATAAAAACAATGTGGATGCTGAGTAAGTCATTCGAGATGTTCATGCACAAAAAGTGATTTTTCTTTTCTTTCTCTAATTATGTCATTTACATAAAGGGTGGAGAATGAATATTAGAATGGTAAAAATAACAAAAGAATCATGCAACATGGGAGTTCAAAAAGATACCTATTTGAGTAACAATACAGATCTTAAATAGGATTAAACAGTGTCATTAGGTTAAATATTGCCTATAAAATCTTGTTTTGTTTAGACAAACCTACAAGCTTCCAAAACAATTAGAAGCATAGCAGAAACAGTAAATACCAAAGTTTCTATGTATACATCACATGGAATAAAATTGGTGCAGGAAGATCTGACTGTATGATCATTTATATAAAAAGACCCATTCCCTACATTTTTTCCAGTCATGTCACCCATTTACACTGTGAACCTACAATCCTACAACTTACTAATACCTTTCACTAGAAATAAAAAGGAACAGGAGTGTTCCCGTTTATAGAACCACAACTAAAACTTCTGTGATTGGGCACCCTAGACTGAAACCTACCAACGTCCTCTAGGCCACAATCCTCAGCTCACTCAGAGATACGCCTTTCATAGAAAAGCTTCCTGCCAACAGGCACATGCCATTAGCTTCAGGAGGCAAACTCAGGCCAAGCTCTGCAACAGCTGCATGACTGTCAGACTCTATAACTTAACAGATTCTATCTAGAAACATGTCTTCAAGGCTTCCTCCACAGTAAGCTACACAGCTTTACTGTCACACAACTGATACCACTTCTAAGCATTGCTACTTGAGTTATTTTAAAATCATCAGGCTTCATACTTACTGAATATTTGGGGTGATTCCCTCCAGCAGGACAATATTGACACCTCCTATGTGAGCAGTGGCACATGTCTCAGTCATTTTTTGATGCAGTACATCTTTAAGAAAAAAGATATTAACAGTACTTGATTCAGTATAATACCTCCAGGTATGCCTACTGCTTTCAAAAATACAGTAGCAACAAAGTAATTCAAAAATTAGAGTCTTGGTAATCACATTATGCTATATCAAATTTAAACTCTGGCCAGAAGAAAGCTTTTGAAAACAAAAGGAGTAACTTCATCTTCTGAAAGAATTTTCTTCACTAGTCATTTTCTGAAAATCCTGCATCCTTTTAATTTTCTCAGCATCTTAGCAATAGTTTTTAAAAAGAACATACTGACTGTTATACTATCCACACCCAGACACAATGTACATCTGTTTACAAATAAAACATTACAAATACATATACAGGTATGCACAGGCACACATACAAGGTAAAGCCGCTACTGAATTTAACTACAGAGTACATCTTAGTTCATTTATCTCACCTTTCATTTTTTCTTTCAGGGTGAAACTGCCATGGATTCTCTTCAGCTCCGACTCCATTGTGAGACCCCCAATATCCGCCTCCAGGTGGGTTCGATTTACCATGCCGATGCCAAAGACTATGAGGGTCACGTGCTGTGGCTCCGAAGTCACCAGGCTGCGCTTCCTCTGCGCGTCTCTGCCATTATCCTGCTCGTTCTCAAACACAACTCTACAAGCAGGTTCAGTTGGGCTTCGAACACCTACAAAAACACAAATCAGTAATTTAAGGATATTTTAGAAGAAATCCTTAACATATCTGATTTACTTTTGTGTTTGAAACCAAAGACCATACATCTTGCACATAAAGGGAACTCTTTAGGCAAATCATTTATTCCATTCTAATAATGTTGGCAAGTGAACCAAATCCAAGACACAATGGGGACAATAATAAATGAATAAATGATGTGGCTCCTTTGTTATTCATAGACATTCTTATGCACTTTATTTACACATTCATTTTTATGCCATTTTATTGTTATACAGCTCCGACAGTTTCCAACTGCCCTGTTTGTGTTTTTTGTTTTGTTTTGTTTGCTTGTTGTTGTTGTTGTTTTCTTCTTGTGTTTTCTGTTGGTGGGGGTGGGTTTTTTTTGGGGGGAGGGGGGTGTGGAGTCTTTAATTAGATTTCCTTGATCTTTTTGGATCATGTCAGAGCCCAAAGGTGGTTGTTATAATTTAGTTTGGATGAGCAAGTTTTCCTTTTCAATACTCAGAATAAAAACAATATAATAAGAAAAGTTACATTTTCTGCAGGTATCATATTTGTGGGTACGGTATTCTGTACAAGAATGATATTCCTGTCTTTAACAAACTCCCATTTCAGTATGATACACTTACAAGAGTATCAAGGGACTGAACTTAAAATCAGTCGATTAACACTTACTTGACTAAGTCTGAGACTGAAAGAATCAAAGCGTAATATAAAGCTGGGAAAGCACTTTGTCTTTGTACACCATCTTGGTGAGTTAACTACAAGATCCTCAGCCCCACCCCCTGCTCCTTTGTTCAAAGTTAGATGAGGTAGACAATTTTCAAAAACCCCTTCTGGTCATGCTGTAAAAGAACAGACTTCTGCAAACTCGGGCACTCTAAATTATTTGGATTCGTGAACTGGTTTACCTGTTGGTCCGAAAGTTTCTGAAGACTTCTCTAAAATTCCGGTTGGATCAGAAATGAGTGAATAGAAGTTCAACAGTTTATACATATTCTGCCAACACTCTGCAGAAGGTTCACTCTGTTCTGACACAGTAATAGAGTCAGAGTCATCCATATGAATAGTCACATGGTCAACTACATCTTTTGAACCTTTCCTGGACACTTTAGAAGTTCTTCTTTCTGACCTGCCCAGGGAATTCTTGTTTCGAGATTCTTTTTTATTGTTCTCATTGTTTGTTCGTTTGCTCTTGCTGTTGTTCACCCTGTTACCTCCATTAAGACTTCCTCGAGAGCTTCGGCTAAAATCAGAGGAGCGGAAGTCTCTGTGTTTGCGGGTTTTAAAAGTAGGTGTTGGAGAAGCTGATCCAGCTGTGTATCTGCTAAGCTTGATGTCCGTCTGCGTGGCTTTGATATCATCAATCATTGTACTGAACTGATGAATGAGACGAACCAGTGCCATATCCACGTGCTGGCTTATGGACTGGCAAGAAATTGTAAAGTTACAGTGAAAAGTATTGTAATAGCGTTTATTCAGGTCGTGAAAAGAAAGGGCATTGGTGGAATTATGAGGTGTGCACATGGATTTCTCCATTACAACAGCACTAATACTGAAAGTTTCCAACATTAAAGCTGGTTTGAATTCAAGAGGAGGAAGGTTGACAGCTCCTTGCCTAGGAAAGAGAAGATAAAAGTTACACTTTGTTTCTCTTCATGGCTAGCATGGAGTCAAATACTTTTTACATGATGGTACATCTGATTTACCAAATCCAAAGTTTCACTTCCTTTAGAGTATTACATTCTTAACACAGTTTAAATATTTAAAACGAACTTTCATACTTCCACACTGTGGAACACACACTGTGTGTTACTAACACAATAATCATTTAGTTCTACGAAAACTTAGTTTGGCATGCAATTTTTCTATCATAACATTAAGTTATGATAGAAACTTATAACCCAAAACACTCAAGGGGAAGAAAAAAAGAAAAAAGACTCAGCATTTACACTCAAAATAACGATCTCGTTATAGAATTAATCACAAAATAGCACTTCATAGCCTTTCAAATTTCTCCCACTGTTATTCCCACCTGCACCCCCTTCCCCACCCGAATCTCCCCTTTACAAAAGTAGGTGAGATTCAAAGACTTGAAATTTCCAAACCACTACACAGGAAGATAAAAAAGAAAATATTTTAACAGGAAGAGAAAACAGACAAGATCAGAAGTAAAAAAGAACTGCTCCTTATTCTGTGGAAGAGTTTTAGAACTCCATTTGACTTCTACTTCACAATGAAAGCCCTTATTTATCTTCTTTAACCAATACATCTACTTTCAAATGCATGACATACCTTCGAGCTCGTTTGCTTTTTCTTTCCTTTGCTGTATCTGAATCAACAATATCTGCTCTTAAGCAGTCCAAAGTTCCTGAGAAAGAAAGGTACTCTCCAAAGTACATTCTGTAGCAGAGTGGCATTGCATCCTGAGACTGAATTCCCGTGTAACTTAGAAGAGGTTTGAAGACAACCTACAAAACAAAATCCACCAATTTATTTCTCACAGTCTAGATTATTCCTATATTCCCCTTTCCCCGCTCCATCATTTGTTGATCTGTAATATTTACAGTAAATTAGCTATGTAATATGGAAAAAAGATATTATTACAGTGGTGTAAAACAACAAACAAGGAAAAAAATGAAGTTTTATGTACTTTTTGAGCAAAAAGATTGACTACACAGCAAGCTAACATTGAGCGCTTAGCTTTAGGAGTAAGCTTTCTGCAGTATAGTTGAATGTTCCCCCCAGTAAAAAGTACACTGGCGAACTACGCTGTTCTCATAAATGCTCCAAACGTTCTGTGAAGTTATTAAATCATGTTCCATTATTCACCATTAACAACATTTGCTAAAGAAACCTCAGAGGTTTCTTGAACCTTTCCATCTTTGCATAGGAATGCATAAGATAAACACGTACAAAACCAGGATAACACTCATCGTTTTAGGATTTTAATAAGTAACAACTAGTTTTCTCTTATAGAACTCCAAAATACATCTGTAAACCACCCCTACCTGTGCATCTGCTAGCTGGACAGCAGGAAACCCCTGGTTACCCTCTTCTACACCTGCAATGTCATCCTGACTGGTGCTGTGCTGTGAGTGTGTGCCATCCAGGGTGTTCTGGTCGCTAGACAAAACGGTGTTGAAGTCTGAAGCAGAGGGTATTGTAGGAAGATTTGGTGCAACACCTAAAAAATAAATACCCATGGAACACTAACACCACAGCAATTTTCAACACCACCAACTCTATAATGAAAACTCAAAGTTAATTAATGCAGACACACATGCTATACACATAGGACATCAGACTCCTGATCTAGTCCATAACCTCACAAAAATGGCATTCAGGGTATCAAGTCTGATATTGTTCAAAACTCATATTTGAAAAGCAGAGATTTTTCCTCCTTCCCACGGCCTCTTGTCTGTATTGCACTCTACAGGGTATTTAATACATGTGTTTCAGCTGCAACAAAAAACTAATTTGCCTGTACCATCAAAAAAAAGCAATGATCAACCACAGTTACAGGTAATTACTTCTAGCTTTCAATGTGCTGTCTGTTTTCTATTAGTCCCAATGCAAGACCCGCTAATTAGATCTTTATAGATTAGTCTTTAGAAAACATGCTCTGCAATACTGAATTATTTGTGCCTTGAGTCTGGATTGGACTGGCCTGCATGAGACAGAGCTGCTCTGCCAGTGTATGTTCAGGCTGAATCTTCAGAACTCCAGTTTACAGCACTTATCAGAGAGCCACGGCTACACGTGTTCACAGAAGAATGATCTGGATAGATCTGTGTCTGAGTAAGAATCACTAAGTCTAATTTCAGGAGTGTAAGCTTGTGAACAAACTATGACAATCTCAGCATGAAAAAAATATACCTTTCTCTGAAAGCAAAATTGAAAGCTATACTTCTACCCTGTGATTCTTTTTGCAGAAAAGCACATTACAGTTTTCAGAAGGGCCACACTGGTTGAGCAGTAAGTAAAGCACAAAGATGTTTTGTGGAATCAGACTATTTGTTCAATATTGAAAACAAACAAGAAGTGGTCGAAAGACTGTTAATCAAAGAAAAATTCAAATTTAGTGTTGCAGAGAATAAAAATTGACGTTTGAAAATTATAAATGGCAAGCATACAATAATAATAAATAAGCTGCAACAAGTTGTTAGATATCTTTCTCCAGTACACTTAAGTGCTTCAGTAGTGTATCTCTCCTTTTCTCCATTCCTTTAAACCTGATGACTATTTCCCATCCCTGAAGATTAGGGAATAACATTACTCTCAACATAGCTAAAAAATGTTTATAATCTGCTTCAAAATTGAACTGAGAAAGATCAAGGATTCCAACGTTCAAAATCTTCACTGCAAAAACATCATATGCAAATTACAGATGAGAACTAACTAACAAAATGCAAGGAACCTTGCAACTAAGGATGATTGTACAGCTTACCTTTTCACAGCTACACATGGTCTTGGCAATACCATTTACAGATGTAAGGAAAAGAGGTTTTTTTGGAGTGAGGGTGAGAGAAATGAAAAAAAAATGTTTTAATGACTTCTTTCCATTTTTTGGTTTGCTGAGAAGTCCCACAAGTAGTTTGTATGTCTATTAAACTTAAGCCACTTGCTCTATTACTTTCAGAAAAAGAAGTAATAAACACAGGAACAGCCAACACGGAGTCATATCTTAAATCCAGCTGTTAACAAGTATACCTGTTGGAAGACTGTTGTGTCCAGATTTGGTGGCTGGACTTTCCTGTACTACGCTTCCTCTGTTGCCCACGGCATTTGACATCCAGTTATAGAAACTCACGGAAGATGGTTCAGACAGCAAAGGATGTTCAGATAACATATCTGTGGCCACCATATTTCCTATACAAACAAGTCAGAAGCTTTAGCATTTGTTGAATCAAAGTCAGCAAAAGCAGAAACACAGCACAATTTTTCTGAGAATACACATCTACTATTAAAATGGTAAGGCTAGCCCTCAAGTTTTATTCCAATGAATTATGGGTCAGGAAGAACCCTTACAAATTATATATGCTACCACAGAACTTCCACCGTGACACTAATAGATGTTGCACTACAAATGTCATTGCATTTGTTCACTTCTACCATAATTAGGCCAAAGAACTCATTAAGAAACCAAAATACCTTTCTTTCTCTGTATTTCATCCCCTGATACCAAAAGAGAGAGGTTTTAGAGAAAATGCTAACTTACCCGTTTGTCTTTATATAAATAGTAACAGTGCATGGTGAACAGTAACACAGAATGTAAAAATTTCAATACATGCATTTCAAATTTCTACAAAGCACATTTGTTTGAAGAACCATTATTAAAAATAAGCAAATTACTGTTATATACAAACTAACTTACTGGAACATTCATTTTGGTCCACTTTTTGACCTACTTACAAGGTCAAAAACCACCTAACAAATACAGATTGATCACTTAATTTCCTTATTAATTCAGAAAGACTCACTTATGTAATTATGTATCTACATATATGCCCTCAGAAACTAACAAAGCTGTGTAAAAGGAAAACATTTTAGTTCATTAGCTGTCATATTTTTTCCTAATCTGCTGTACTTGATGTTTGCTTATACATAACTATATGGTGCAGTGATCTGTAGAAAATATAGTACCTTTTCTACTTAAATCCTTAAAGTCAGCCCTCTCTTCCCCTCCCTCCCACAATTTCAGCTACATCATACCTGTTCTTGTTAAAGAACTACTTTTAACTGCAGTTGTACTTCTTTGAGGAGTTCCTTCCAAAAGATTATGCAAGCTAGGAAAGCTTCCAGTAAGATAGCTGAGCAGACTCTCTTTTCTTGGACTTTCCTTGACTGCCATGCCAGAACGGCCAACATGCACTGGTGAATCCGTAGCTGTGTCTCCACTAGTGTAACTTAAGGAATGATATGGATGTATACCCTTGTAGACAAAACAAAGAAACTAATGAAGTATTGTGTGAACTGTAAAAATGGAAGTGAAATTTGTTCTGAATATAAGATTGGAACACAGTAACTACAAAATCTCATTCCCAGAAAGTTTAGGCATGTAGCATTTCACTTGGGGCAGGTTATATGCCATACAACTATTGTGTATAAAGCTAGCAAAATTATTTTAATACTTGAAAATTAAAGTGCAAAAACAGTTTAAAAAGCCACAACATGTAACAAGTGAAATTGCAGATGTGTAGAATTCATCTAAGACAAATCTCCAGAAGAAACAATACCAACCACTGACTATAAACCTCATTTGGATTTAATCTTTCTTTGAATCCCTTGCATCCCTAGTATAATGTAAGTGCAACCTCCAGGAAAAGCAAAGAATGGAAGCTGGTGACTTCTGGCTCATGCTCCACCTAAAGGCATGCAACTGCAAAAAGGATCTCTGCCCTCACAGTTGAAGAGCTGGACTACTGGGCTACTTAACCCTAAGCCATGCAAGACCATCAGAAGAAAGAAGTGAGCGGTATCAGTGGATGGCTCCCTGCTGCAGAGGACAGAGGCACACATCCGCTGAGCTGACTTATCATCTAGAGAGGTTTGCTGTTTACGGGGTGCTCTGCAAGACAACAAATGGCTAAAAAGAAAATCCACAAACTTTCTGTTCAGAAACTAGAAATAAAAATAAAATCTTGCAGCTTTCTGAACATCTTGTGGAAAAAGAAAAAAAATGATTTTACTACAAATTATTGAAGTGCTTTGTCAATTATATTTTGTGTAATGAGAGTTTAAAATTTCACTTCTGCTCCCATAGATTAAAAGCCAGAAAGCCAGTAAAGTTAATACACATCCTTAAATGACGCACATTTATGTTGTTTTTAAGTGGACTTTGAAGGTAACTGGCAAGAAAACCAATAAAGAACAGATGCAGAATATATATTAACTAATCAAACACTGCTTTCATGGGATAAGGAGCACACAAGCATTGCTTTTATGGGATAAGGAGCACACAAGCATTTTTTTTATGGGATAAGAAGCACACCCTCCATGTATTAGTTATGCTATAAGCTTACCTTTATTTTCAGAACAGAATCACTGTGAGTGTGAGTCTTGGATAACTTCCTCATGATCTCAGCACCAGTTACAGGTCCAGAAGAGCCACCAGCAGGTGGAGGACGATTAGCTGTTCCTTCCAAGAGCATTGTATGCTCACTAACAGTAGCTGGAACCAAGCAAACAACTTTTCCTCATTTGGATATATTATAAGGAACCAAGATTGTCTATTAGACACATTTATTTACAAGCAGTCATGAACTTCCAGGTTCTGACACACATAACTGTCCAGGGAATTCAAGGGAATTAAGACATACAAGAAAACCTCAAACACCGGCTTAGTGGAATTTGTTTGATAACACAAGTACAAATCTTTTTGTCCTTCCAACGCCATACAATTGTTGCTCTGTGCTACAGATCCAAAATAAACTTGCTACACTGCTCTGCTGTAGGTGAGCTGATTTGCACACAGAACTCCTGCGTATCTCTCTCTTTGCAACTAATCCCTTTCTAAGAGTCCTCACAGGGGCAGCATCCACTGCAGGATTGCTTTTAACCTATCCCCATGCTGAGCCCAGTCAAATCTCACACCTGCAAAAATAAACAGGTACACTTATTACTACGTACTACTGTTATTCTCTGTCTTTTCATAGCTGGGGGAATAAAACTTTGGTTCAAGAAGACAAAGATGCTTCTGTTACCTCAAATTTCAACACAGGGGAGCCCATACCTTTTTTGTTATTTTAGAAGAGCTGCCCGGAGAAAAAAAGACAATTAAAACACAAAAATGTAATTTTCCATAATGAAACAAATTTCACTTTTTTGCCGCTTCTGGCATGGCTGATCATTTTTTGAATTGTGGCATTTCCATGTACCATCAATTACTTCTACAATTAAGTCTACACAAGAAGACAAAATTGCCACATACAATGTGGCAAGAAATTCCTTCATACAGTATAATTAAAAAGCTTCAAACAAGTACATCTTCACTGTTGTTGTCTTTAAGCTCATGGCTGCTGCTGGACTCTTAACCAAAAACAGATTCTTCTCCTGATTTTAACTATTTTTTCGTCAATGTTACGTAACTCATATTTGAGAAAAGAAAAACAAATACTGTATTTCTGAGAACAGTAACACTGCTCATAGATGCTAAAAACACAAAATAAGTCAGCCAACTCAAGACAGCTAAAAAGAGCATTCTAGCAACATATATTTGTGTCCTTCCTTTTTGTGGTTCTTATTTTAGTCAGCTCTATATCAAACAGAGAGCTGTATCAGTAGATTTTGTTACAGTGGCAACGTGTAAGTTGGCAACAAAAATATACCATAGACAAAGTAGTAAAAATGGGAAAAAAATAGGATTTATGAGAATATGTCTTCACAAAGGTAAGAAGGTAGATTTGAAGCTACTCCTGGAAGACTTCATAGAATTGTGTTACAATTCTAAAACAAGATCAGAAGCTGCAAAACAAAATCCTAATTGCAAGCTAGCAAATAATAAGGTCGATGTATTTTCTGCTGTAAATAATAAGACAAGGCATGTGAAGCAAGAAATGAGGTCTTCTCTTTTGTTTTTCCTCAAATGAGTGACAATTACAACATTACAAAAATATTATTACCAGCAGCTTCAAAATGAAGATGATTATATAAAAGAAGCTTGATGATTCTAAGAAAAGAATATCATATATTCAGGCATTAGAACGAAGTAAGATACAAATGCTCTGAGAGGAGCTACTTATCCCTATGAACTTTTAGAGGGCAAAAACACTAAAATACCTGCATCAAATTCAAACTCTGCTCCATCAGCACTTGTGTCACTCTGAAGACCCCCTCCGTTGTCTAATCCAAGCCCATCCTCATTCTCGTGGCAGGCATTTGTCTGCAGTTTCACTGGCTGAGCTGGTCTGTGTAAGCTGACTCCTTTAAAGGCTGGGGTCACCACAATGAACTTCATCCATTGCCTTGCCAGTGCAACTAGACCTTTCTTTAAGGTAACTAGGGCAGGAAGGCCATCACTCTTAAAAAATGAACAAAAATGCATTTTAACAAACTGTACATAAAAAATCAACATTATAAAAATATTTTTTAGTAGATAAAATACTCCCATTCCTAGCTTATGATAGAACTGTGCTTGCACCACACAGTACCTGTATAAGTAGTCACAGGGCTAACAGATAAGAAGAACTATAGCTTCATTAAACACAGTAAATACATTCATTTACAATACATTCAATCCTGAGGATCTAGCCCAGTGGGCCAAGAATAAACAGCAGGAAACAAGATTATCAAATATGAAACAAGAAGTGCTGAAGTAATTATAAGGCTTTAAACTATAAACTAAAAATCAGAGCAGCCCTAGAGTGACTGTAGAAACAACTGAAATTAAAAACTGAGTATTTTTTTTTCCTTTGTTGGTAAGCCGTCATTTAAAAACATAGAACTGAGGTAAAAACAGGGATTGTTTTGATTGCATCACTGAATAGTGCTTAAAAAAAAAAAAACACCCACACCTTTATTTTTACCACAAATCAAACAGGGCTATTTCTGCCACAAATTGTGCTATTTCTGATCACTGGGCTCTCAGTTGAACACAGGGAAAAACATATTGTTGAAATCTGTCAGCCATGCAAATGGATTATGAAAACGATGCAAAATCAGGGACAAACACTCCTCCTTATGCCCAATATATGTGTCCAAACAATTATTTACCATTACAATTCAAGTATTTACATTCTAAAGCCACCAAAAAGATTAGATCCTTAAGTCTTAAATTTTTTACAATTCTAGCTTTTTTAAACCAGTGAAGTGCCTGTATTATTAAAATATTTCTAAAAGACATGAAGTCTAGTTCTCAGAAAAAAATAATTGAAATATAACCTAATTCTTCCATGTACTTGCATCAATAACTGAGATTTCATTTTAAAACTACAAATTTTTACTACTTCACTCTTACCTTTAAGAAAAAATGAATTTTATTAAAGAGACCATTAAATAAAAAGGCATGTATTTAAAATTGTTATGATTTCATATATATTTGCCAATAAAATAGCTAAACAAAAATCAAGCATATACACAGGCCACAAGAAAAACAGCAGACCTAAAAGTAAGTGACATGTGAGAAGCCATGTCTTCTTAGCAAATGAAGTACATATACACCAGTTTAGGTTTATTACCTTGTTTTACAGCTTTCCTTATGCAGTTACCTAATTGGAGATACTAGAATTGGTTTAAACTAACATGCTGAGTTATTTACATGTTTACGGGGTAACTCACCATGGTGGCATCCTCAATAATAGAATAATTTGCTTGGTGAAGGTAATGGTGCAGTATATTACACAGTAAACAGGAAGGATTTTCTTGCAAGAAACGAGCCACTTTGGTTAGCCTGTTGTACTTGCTTCTCAGGGGAAAGTGCACGCTTTTATTCTAGAGTAAAATGCAAATATTTTTCACACATGAACGTACTCGCAAACAGAACATGCACGTGAATTATAATTTCAGCTACGATAGCACAAACCTTTAACTCCATTTTGAACTTCTACAATAAAATTGACACATGGATAACTACCATATTTTTAAAAGTGCTATCTGAAAATAATCATATTTGAAGTTTGTTTATTTATATGCAGTAATAAAGCTGGATTCAAATCCCACACTTTTGCGAAGTTACTTCTGGACTAAAAAATATATTTGCTAAGCTAGCTGAGATTTCCAAATGAACTGTTAATTCCTAGTTAGATAAAAAAATACTTCTCTAATTTGGCTTATTGGTAGAAAAAAGAGTAGAAAAAAATAAAGGGAGGTAACAATAGGGGAACGCTGCAAAGGGCCACTAGTAGAGCATAAAGCTAGTATGACACTAAGCTCTCAGTCTTGCAATACAAGATGGGATCTCACCAAGAGGTATCACTTCTCAAAATCTTCCCACTAGATGGTGCTAATTAAACAAACAGCAGAAAACTGCCTACACACACAAAAGCTCCTTAGCAAATCACACTAAGACCCAATTTTTATAACAGCTCTACCAATAATAGTTTTCAACAATGAAAAAAAGTCTATTTTGCTCTTCTCACTAGAATTGTTCACCCTCACTTTGCTTTCTCTAACAAGTGGATCTGATGAGCGCAATAATTCAATACACTGCAGGGGCACAGAAGTTCACATTTTCTCCTAAAAGATACCCTGAATATTTCATGATTCAAGCACACTTTCATATTTCGTAAGATGTATCAGATATCAAAGCCATACTTCTTTCAACAGACTGAATCTCCAATTAATTTACATGGAGATGCACACCTGTACGAAGCACAAGACTTCATCACTAGTAATAGCTGGTTTTTTTTTCCCCACTGAAATTTAGATTCTGTGCAAAAAGCACAGGCAGTAAATTCTTGTAACCAATTCTTGAAAAACTGTCTTAAGAGGCACTGTAAGTTTCGGCAAAAATATTCAGACCCCCAAATGAACATGTATTACATATTACACCGCTCCGTTCTGATTGGCCTCTTGATTTTAGAAAGGTCATTTACCTCTAGTGCTTCTGTCATTATGCAACCCATAACAGCACAGATTCGCAGTGTTCCTTCAGTTTCTAGCTTATTTAAAGATGACTTCACTTGATCAATGGGAACAAGCCAAGCACCAACTGCAGGAGTTGCAGTACTCAGGAGGTTCAGTTGCCTAATTGAGAAAAATAAGAAGCATTAGGTATTCACATTCAGCAGCAGCAATTAGCAAGATTTTCTACTACTACTACGAACGACATTCAAATAGGTGGAATATGAGAACATTAATTGAATCCCACATTAATTGTTATACAAGGTATTGTGATGAGATTTTGCTGAAGGACTGAGGCAAGAATATTAGGGAAAAAAATCACAAAAAGACTTTCTAATTTATAGTTATATACTGACAGATAGGAATATTTAGTTTGTTGAATTGTATGTTTACAATGTGCTTGTTCTATACACATACAAAGTTTCATTAAGTTTGCTTTGACCTTTAGAGATGCTTAGTATCCATTCTAGAGTATATAACAGAAATTTTCAAGTGTTGACACAGAGTATGAAAAAACTATCTTAGAAAGATTTATTTGAACCTTAGAGTGCAAAGTCAATAAGATCAAGGTTTAAGCATTATGTTGAAGACCAAAGCAGTGAGTGGTTCTCTCCTAATCAAAACAAATATTCTCACTCACACCCCTTGCTCTCCTTCATACATCTCATTCTCACTGGAAGTAATTTATTTATTTTTTATTATTTCTACCATATCTAAGTAAAATTTTTCTAGCAACACTTTCATATACATGATGGCAGTTACAAATTGAAGCAAGAACTACTGTGATATATGTAAATTCCAAAACCAGAATTTCCAGAGAAGCTTCAACAATTATTGAAGTTACATTCAGAATCTACCAAATACAACTGTAATTTACCAAACCAGAATTGTTATTTTCTTTCTCTTAAATCAGATAGAGTCATACCTTGAAAATACATGGGCTGGAGAACGCACATTGGTAGGAGCTGCAAAACTAAACCAAATTTCTTTGATTGTTAGCTTCATGCTGCAGGAGTCAGGCGGAGGAGGCATCAAGGGTATGTCTTTTTTCAGATCATCAGATTCAACCCCTTCATCCTTAAAAAACAAAACATAAAGTCTTTTACAAAGTATTAAAAGGCACTAGCCTGCTGCGCACTGTTCACAAAAAAATAGTTTCATATCCATTTAGGCAAAGAAAAATAACCTAATGCTGTTCATCAACTCTCCCAAGACAACACTAACAGACCTTAGAGAAAGCTTAAAATTTAATGCACAAGAAAGCAGTTTGAATCAGTTGGTACAGCAACAGATCTGTCAGTTTTCAGTTTTATACTAAAAATCGTAATCGCTTTAAAGAAACACAACCTAAGACCAATCAATTCAGCCCAGTATACATACCTGCTCATCTGAAACTGAGTTTCCATTAATATCTGAAGAGGGACTTATTCTATCACAAGGAAGGTTATCGTCAGACACATCAGTATTATAACCACTACCAGTTGGAGAATCTGAAGAGTTATTTGATGCAAGCAATCCACCTCTCTCTGTAGCACTTGATTTCCCCATGACTCCGAATGTATTATACAATACCGCACCAGATTGTCTTCCTCCTAGAAAAGCAGACACACTACAGCTGCAAATGTTTGCCACACACAAACTTCTATAAGTTACATCCCACAGAAAAAAAAGAGAAAAAAAAAGATACGCTTAACAGGATAAACACATATGATTTTGGTTAAACAAGATGCATTACCAATTTTACGTACAACTTAAAAGCTAGTTGTAGAGCTTCCTATAGTTTGTTCCAGGTAGATGAAGAGTAATCACAATGCATGGAGGCTGCTTTTAAACACTATTCCCTGACAAGAACAACTTGAATGACAGAAAATACATATATGCTCTTTTTCTTTATGAAGCCAGCTTTCCTCCTGAAAGCAGAATTCCAGTCCTACATTCAGACACTTAGTGTGGGTATGATTGCAAGGTCAGGGTTTAAATAATCAGTGAAAGCACAAATTTCTACCTTCACTTTAGCTTCCAGACCTGTTGAAAATAATGTATATGGAATTATTTCATACACTGTCATAAGCAGCAAGGACTAAAAGCTCCTGTATTATAGAATTTACTATGTGATATAATTTATGTACTATAGACATATTATTTATTATCACCTATATTCATGTATTTGAAATCAAATAATGGCTAAAATAGAAGACCCAACAACAGAGTTGTTATCAGTTTCATAATACAAAGTAATACAAAGCCTATATAGTCTTACCTTTTATAGTTAAATTTTCAATTCCACACTCGAACATTATCCAACCCCACTTCTCCTGACTAGGACCGATTCGAGTTACATCTGGTACAGCTTGTTGGTCTGTTTCATCCACAAAAGCAAACTCATCCAACTCTTCCAAAGTAAAAAGAACTTTTGATTTCCCAAAGGGAATAGCTGTTATTGCACAAGTTCCAATATCTTAAAATAAACACATTTAGCATTCTGTTACAAAATGGAAAAACTTCATATCTTCAAACAGCCCTCAAGTTTACAGTATCTACTTGCAAGTAAAGTATTTTGGAATACTCTTTAGTATTCCTGAAACAGGAAGAAAAAAAAAGAAAAAAAAATCAAAGTACAAGCAAGAAAAAAAAAATGTTCACAAAGCCCAAAACCCTTCCTCCCAGAAAGTTTATTTTATTTGGTCAGGGTAATTTTTAAGTCTGGAAAAGCAACAACGGAGCAACTCGAAGTTCAAACTTTTAGACGTTACCAATCCTAACATATCTGCCTTCTTCATCTTTTTACAGTCATGGTTCCAAATATATGCGTACAAACAAGCTCTTCAGATTTTTATCTCAAAGTGCCTATTAGCCCAAAATTTTTATCAAAAACATTCTTAATAAATACCTAAAGTTTAACAGCAACAAATAACAGTAATACTGACAGTGCTCTTGGATAATATGTTTGAATAGAAATGCATTTGGTATTAACTATAGCACAATGAATGGATATTCTACAATAAATTTCTGAATTTAATTCAGAGACTGCTTCTCGGTTGGAAACATGCCTTTGTCTATACTGGAAGAATAGAAAGCAATAAGTCTCACTGATTCCTAAGAAAACACTGCCTCAAGTAGTTTTTGATTCATTACGAACCTTGCTGTCTAAGATCCAGGAGGGGACTACGCCACCTTCATTTCTTTGATATTAGGATGTAGATTAAATATAAATCCTTTCTTTTAGTGACATTTCTGAAGGAACATTTTAAGAAAATTTATACCTGTTTCCTATTACCTCTCACACAGAGTTAAATGTCAAATATCTGGGGAAAAAAACCACACTAAGTCAACTTATATTCTTTCCATACAATTCTCACTCTGTGCCCCCAATTGATTAACAGCAATCACTTTCAAAGCATACATGAAATGCGAAGTTCTCTAGAAAGACATTCCTCAACCCTTTTAAATAGAAGTAGAGCTTTTTCGTTACAAGTCAAGAATTACCTGGCCTTCTCAGAAGTCTGCAGTATACCTCACACAAGACACTACAGCTGACATTTCACCCAACTAAATAAAAATTGAGCTAATCCCTTTTATCTTCTCCAATTTATTTTGTTTTCCTCCAGTTTGATTTGCTCACTCATCTTTACACAGGCTTTTTTGTTATGTGGTTTTTATTCATACTTGTTTCACAGAGCATTTCCTCATGTCCTAAAGACTCCTGCTCTTCATGGGACACAGTAAAACATGGCGCTAGCTGATACAGATCGCATCAAAACTGAGTCAGATTTAACTTAGAAAGCAATAAAAATGTCAGCATGTAAAAGGTACTCAAGACTTCTTGCCAAACCACAACATAAGAACAGTCTCTACTTTTGCTTATCTTCATCTTTTCCACGATCAGAAATTATAGCAACCAAAGTTAATTCATGAGCTCTTGAAGGCATTTCCTTAACAAAAACAAGAATGAACACAATCACGTAGATCTCATTTTCTGTTTTATAGGCACTATTGTTAAAAATCTACAAGCTGAAAGTGCCAGTACATTCATGTTATACCTATCTTGAAATAGTTAGAAAGTACTAAGAAAGCTAGTAAGTGTAATTCATTTGCTGCATTGAGTGAAAAAAAAAAACGGCAGCTGAGAAGGAAAGGAGATCAACTGGAAAGAAGGGAGCCTAGACATGAAATTTTATCAGTCAATCTTTACCATGCAACCTGTTTGCCGCAAAAGCCGCTTAGAAATCAGTCTTGATGTTTTCCCTCTGTCTACGTTTAAAATCATCATATTAGTAAAATAACAGCAAACAATTCAGAGTAACCATCCTAAACTTCTTTTTGGACTATTGCATAATCTCTAGTTTCAAATGTCTTTTTATCTGTGTTAATAAAAAATGAGCTTAAGGCAAACTATCACCACTCGCTTCTATTAAAAATGACATTTTCACAATAAAAAAAAAAGGCTTACCTGTCGTATCAAGGCCTCTAAGTTGTCCGTGAACACGATGGATGTTCAACTTAGCAGCAATTTCTTTTCCTTTTTCTGCTCCAGCATTGGATCTCAGTGAGCCAGAGGACTGGGGCTGCATTTTACTGGCTTGGATATAACGATCAAATGTGACAGAATTCCTCCCAGTTTCTGCATTGTTCGAAGACTCCTCCACTATACCCCTTTAAACACATGGGAGAAAAAACAATTAAGCAACTCTCTGATAGACATGCTACTCTTATTTACTTTTTTAAAAAAAAATTTGAGTGACATTAAGTGACATAAGCACAGCAGTATTAAGAATTCTTTGTAAAGTCAGAAGATAATTATACTTTGGTAGAAAATTACTGAAAATTTCAATTTTATCCTGCATAATGTGACTTAAATCTTAGGTTCCAAAATGATTCTGGAAGGGTTCTTCTACTTCTCAAAGAAACTGCAGTTTTAACTAGATATTAGGTGTTAATTTATAGCATACTGAAGAGACATTTTATTGTTTAATTCATTCATGACTTTTTAAAATACTTCCTTTCACAACTGCAGGCTATATGTCAAAAAAAATTGTTAACACTAAGTCTTTTGGCTAACATAACAATAAAAAAAACACCAACAGTGACATATTTTATTCTTACCTATTCATACGAACTTGCGTAGCAATTCTATCAAAGCACAAAGCTACTAATGAAACATGAGTCACAGTTTTACCAGAAGAAACCCCTGGGGATTCATCAACGGACGCTTGTAGTAAACACAGGTTCACCTATATGTAAAATTTCCCCGAAGAGTAAAGAAATTTAGAAAAACGTGTTACATTAATCATACATCACAAACTTCTG
This sequence comes from Anser cygnoides, assembly GCF_040182565.1. Lineage (NCBI taxonomy): Eukaryota > Metazoa > Chordata > Aves > Anseriformes > Anatidae > Anser > Anser cygnoides. Next base: position 34,294,180 of record NC_089876.1, on the reverse strand, counting down.
ATATAATCTTGTCTTAAACTTATGAGTAAAATCAAACTTTTAAAGATAAAACCTCCACACCAAGATGTAAAAACATCACTTACAGACATTGCAGTCAGTTATCTCTATAGCAATTATTATTTAACTTGCATACCTTTACCTACCCTAAGATCGAACATCTCCAAAACAGTCTACCCTACTTATCACATTAGTTATCTATCACAAATACATAACTTCACTTACGCTTTCCAGTACACACAATAAGGGTAATTTATGAGTTACATGTCTATCAATAACCTAAACAAAAATTCTTACCTTTGGTACACTAACGTTGGCCTGAAGGCCTTTAATTGTCACATTATCTTGCTTAAGTGAGAGATTTGTCTGTGCTGGTCCCTGGTTTGTTGTTCCCATAGTAGTGGCATCTATTTTTGTTCCTCTAATATCCTGCTTGGAAGATAACTTGGAGGGGAAAAAGGTGGTAACACTTAATAACTTATTCTCACTGAAACTTGGAACTGCTAAGCTGAAGTGTTGAGCAGCTCTGAACTGTTCAGCAGCACTGAACTACAAAGAGATTCTGACTGCATTTAAAGCACAATGCCATCATTTCTAGAACAAGGACTGTAGCACGTACAGGTATGTTATGTTTAGATACCAAAGGGTAGCAATGCCATTCTAAAATAAACTTTCTAATGACCAGATTTCAGCTAAAAGCTTGAGTTCTACATGTATCAGTTATACGGAACAAGTTGTTATGAAGTAAATAAGTAGTGTCAATTATACTGTGAAGTCTAAGAAACGCCAAATAAAAAATATATAAATTTAGTCATTAACTTGGACAGAAAGAACTCTTAACTCAGTACAACTACCATAAAATTCTTTTCAAGCTAGATTAATATAGCATTTAGCTACCGTACCTCAAAAAATTGAATTCAATTAAATCTTTTCCTATGTAAAATAAAGAAATGACTATTCTTTCAAAATTTTGGATAATTTTCTTGTTCCCTTCCTTACGTTTTCTGAGAAGCTTGTTTTGCTGTTCTGTACAGCATCTTGAAGAACTTTGCAGTGCAGATCATCAACAATAGCTGCTGGGTGTCGAGAGCTCGCACAGTGCACCATTGCTTCTATATACCTGTGAGAGGGAACAAGCCCACAACAGGACACTTAAACTTCCAGTTTCACGTAACACACCATCTGTAGTATTTAATTAACACTGCAAAGAGAAAAATTAAGCACAGAGAGAGAAAGTGTACTTTCAAGGTCACAATGACATCCTTCTAGCTTCTTTATAGGACAAGCAGAATAATATTCAATGGCTGCAAGGCACTGCCGTTCCATCAGTCATGTATTTTTCAATCCTTTTACCTAAACCTCTGCTCAGCCTAACAGTTTTGAGACAATTTTTAGTATAACCAATTAACACCAAAGTAGTAAAAATAAAATTAATTACCTGTCCAACGCTTCTGCTACAAGAGGAGTCAGAACCACATCTACAGTTCCTTTTACTTCTACTATTGCTGTTGTCCTTGTCTGGAAGACTGGGTGATCCAATGTCCATTCTTCTGTTATTGTTTCATCATCTGTGTTTTCTGCAGACTTCTTATCCAAAGGAGTGTAAGGTGTACTAAACAAGTCAAATACATGTTAATAATCCAGACTTGTGAAAGAAATACAAAAGTGTACATCACTAAATGCTTGCATCTTGTATATTTTTTTTAATACTTTAATAGGACTCCAACAGTACCAAAACATTAGTCTTGGATGGTAGGCCCAAGACTAAATCAAAATTCATCCAATTCAAGGGAAGAGTCTACACGCATTAAAAGAGTTAACTCCTTAATAATGAGACTATGCATAATAAACTGATGTGAGGTTATAGCCACATATTAGAAAATGTTCCTTGTCATGAACAATGTATAAACAGGTCTTCAGCTTGTGTAAATTCTCCTGAGGCCCTCTAGGTATCATTTTAATACTCAGTAAAAGGCATACAATGGCAGTTTTGTTTTTCTGCATAGCTCAGAAAGCACAAAAACAATTTCAGGGCAAGGCCCTTACTGAGATTCAAGTTCAGCTTTAGGCAATGCAATGGGCACTTTCTATAAGCACTTCCCAAAATCACGTAAGTAAATTGCCTTTGTATTTCATTTTGACCAAAACCAAACATTTTGTAATAAAATACCCTGCTTTGAAATAGACCTGTACTAAAACTAATGCTACAAATCAAATTTTGAATGGGCTAGCAAGAGCCAAAATACTTTACTAGAGTATCAGGAAAAAAAATGTTATAACCATGTTACACAATTTTCAACTTACTTAGATGTTGATCCTGTAAGCTGCATGCCTCTGTCCAGTAACGAATTAGCTGTGAGACCCTGCTTAACAATCTAAGAGAAAAGTACAAAGAAATATATTACATTCCTTCTATATATCAAAAAATACCCAAGGAATATTCAAATGAAGATTCTCCTTACAGTTTTTTTTTTTCTTAAAAGAATCCTTCATATGCACATACTCCAATATAGTGTAAAAAAATAAAACTTTGCAAAAACTTCATAATCTAATCTCAAGCCATTGAAAAATTTAAATCACAGATGGACAGTCACTAATTGCTTAAAAGGGACTTCAAATAATATTCTATGAAAGGACTGCATAAACATATAAAGCTTTTGCTACAAAGTGATAACAAGATGAAATTCCAGAGCTTAGACACCTGTTATCTATCAAGTCATTTCCATTATGTTTCATATATTTCATTTCAGTTCTTTCCTTAGAAAGAACTTTCCTTGGAAAAAAAAATGCAAACGTACAAAAATAATTTTATCAAATTATTCATTTCAAATTTACTCTAAAGTAACTCATTTAGCACTCAGCATGTATTCTGTCAGTATTAAATGTACTGCTACTAAAATTTCTTTATAATATATATTTTAAACAAAACTCAGGTAAATATCCTTCAGCTGTATATCATTCAACAAGTAGCATTTCTAATACAATAATGATAATTCAGAACACGCATCCTATTCACATAATATAACAACCATTTTCTTTTCCAGTCTCCCAGCCACACAGTTGAAGACTTGAAGTCAGAATTCCAAAGTATTTCTTGACTAAAAGCCAGGAATTTTCACGTGTCTCATGACTTTATTTATACAACATGTATATTAAACAATTTGAACTTGTCTTGAATTCTTACTTGTTTCTCTACTCTTCCTTCCTCTATCTTTCGTACCTTAAAAGTTGGGATAGAAAGCTGCTCAAAAGATGATGAACTTTCTTCACTGGTTGGCGTGTCAAGGTCTAAGGGGCGATGTAATGAGGATTTTGAAGTTCTTTTGTTAGTTGGATGCTTTACCGACCAGTTGATCACCTGGAACTGTGTAAGATAGTTTTGATAACACGCCATTACAGGCTGCTGGGAAGTTATTTGCTCACTTTCTACAGTCTTTTCAGGTTCCATGACATACATATTCTCAACATGCTCATCTTCTCCACCTAGAGCCGAAACAAATGAAGCCTGTGAAGGATGAGTCTTAATTGGCAACGTTTTAATGTCTTGACTCATTTCTCCATGTACAGTACTTGTTAAGGGCCCTTCCACACTGTGATAAATAGACCCTCTACTGTATTCAATTTTCTGAGCTTGCTTTTTTCTCTTCTTCCTCCCTGGATAAGTTCCTGGTCCTTCATCACTACTTATTGGCTCAAACTCTTCTGCTGCAGAAAAGTAGGCTTCACTGTCAGCCATTGACATACTAGAATCCATTGAGCGGTACTGGTGAAATGAATTTGAATCTGCAGACGGTGTATACGGAAAAGAACCAAAGCTCCTCCTCTGCTTTGGGGAGTCCAAGACATTCTCATCACTGCGAGACACATCACTGCTGAACTGCACACCAACTGCAACAGGCTGCTTGTCTCCGTAGAAGGCTGCTGTGAGGCTCTTGGTGCTGCCGAGCCGGGTGGAGCACACTGACGCCTGCCGTTTCAGCGGAGACCTCATGGGAGACTGACCAACAGGCCTTTCCTGGCTGCTAGGGGATGCAGGGCTACCCTCTGCACCCTCACCTGCAACACTGGAAAAAAAAAAAATACAATGGACGTTTCATTTGCTTATTTTATTCCCAGTGCTTCTCTTTACATTATAAGAGCTGTCAAATGCTATAGTGACTCCGTGATTTTCTGTTAGTATAGCAACTATTTTCATAACGCTGATGGCATATTAAATTCTGCCACTTGCTAGTCCGCTTGTCTACGTAAGAGGAGATATAAACAAATGGTAATGGCAAGTGTTATTGTCTTACATGCTGGGTTTTCTACCCAGATCCCTATTGTTAGGGATACTTTCTACCTAGATTCCTATTGTTATTTTTATAATTGTCCCCTATTAGTTATCCAAATTTGCATTCAAACTAGGAAATGGATGTTGGCAGTGCCATTGAAAATAACTAATACTCAGTAAGTTGCTAAATGTAAGGTGTGTTCTGTATTAACATGTTCAAGAGTCCAATTATACTCCCACCCAGACAGAGACCACTAACCTTCCACGACCATCTTCTCTTTTTGCACCAGACAAGAACTCCTTCTGTCCCAAGTGATCCTCGGTAGTAGAAGACGGGCTGTCTTTCTCACCTGCCAGCAAGGGGAGGGCAGCACTAGAACTGCTCGTTTCCTCTGAAGACGATGAGGAGCTATGGGAGCGCAGTGGCACTTGTAGGCTTAGATGTTGTGCTTTTCTTTCTATTTCTATACCCATAGATCTACAATCCCAATCTTTTCGTTTTACACCATTTGCTTTGCCTAGGATCATGAAACAGGAAAGAAAAATTGAACATCTGATAACACATCTACAATGGCTTCTTTTCCACCCATTCAAATAAAATTCCTTATTAAATAAAAGCCCTGGTTTTGAAAACGTAGACTAGCATATTTAATAAAAATTAATAAAATCATAGCAGCAAAACATCAAATTCTCTTAACAGACTGCTTTCTAGACAAGTAAAACAAATGCAAGTCAAAAAGCTTCTTTTTACTCAGAAAGGATCAGCATGTTGATACAAAAATTCAGCATGTGAAAGTTTACTCACTATTATCAAGGCCCTGTCTGCACTCGGAAGGGTCCATACCACTACAGGCCCTCTTGCACAAGAACGCAACATATACTGCTCATTAACCAGAATCAGATAGACCACAAAAACCAATGTGCTGTTAGCGAATTATACTTTTGGGCAAATAAGAATTAAGTTAGAGAACAATGCATTCTCACCATCCAAAATTTTAGGAATCTCCTTAGTAATAATCCATTCTCCTGGCTGCAGTAATGACTGCCCATAAAACATATCAGATTCTGCACTTGTACTTGAGAAAGCAGAGCTGCTTGAAGGTGTCAGTTCCTCAAGTTTGAAAAAGTCTAGTCCTGTTAACGTGCCACCAAAGAAGCGACAACCACCAAGACAGCCACACTTGTTCTTGCTTCTCTTATTCTTCAAATTATCATCAGGCCACAAAAACCACAATCTACACAAAGGCAGAAAAAAAAAAGAAAAAACAACAATGAGACCACATCAGATTTAGTACATTTAAATTCAGTGAAAATCAGATTAAAATCTGTCACACTTATTTGTAAGCTCCTGTTGAATTTAGCATGAAACAAGTTAAGCAAGATTTCTATCTGAAACACAGGTGTCACACAAAATGAATGATTAGCTCCAGAAAGGAGCAAATCAAAAACATATGCGATGCTGATGCAACTGTGCTCAGGCACAGATTATATCCACCTGCCACAATATACATTAATAGTAACAACTCGTTCTCTCAGCACAGAAGTAAGCACTGCAAACACTCCACACTTGCGTGTATTGCTCATGCCAGAGGCAATTGCTCTTAGGGGAAACACAGAGTCACAGTTAGACCAGACATCTTATTCACAGCTGCTCAGCCTGTTCAGAAATCTGTAAGGCCTATTTTCATTCCAGCTTGAGAAAAAAGGACAAACTGAATTCCCTTCCTCTCCATGACCTTAATTTTGGGAGATGAGGGAAAACAGACAGAAAAGTTTTGCCAAAAATAATAGTTTTGTATAGACCGAGCACATTCAAACCACCAACTTGATAGCTAAGTAGTCAACATACTTCAAAAAAAAAATCCATCTTTAGATGACTCTATTAACTTACACTGAAAAACATTCAAATCCATCTCATCCAAATCAATCTCTTACCTCTTTGTTCGGTTATCATGTGTCTCCAAGAAATGTCTCTGTACTTCGTGTTTGGAAGGATGATCTGCAGCTAAAGCAATGTCAGCAGTGATGAGCCCCAGGTTGACAGATCCAGCTTCCAACCAGTACGCCCTCCTTAATACTGGCTGAAGACCAGTTCTGCAATTGTTCACCTGCTCAACGTATTGTCTCAATTGTAAGTCTTGAATAGCAGCACTTACACCTTCTCCAACAGACTGGTTGTGGAGGTTGCAGTTTGCAATACGGATAGTACCCATCTGAAAACACGAGTAAAAACATGAAGTTTGAATACTTACAAGTGAAGCAAAGATAAAGTAGCCTTAATCCAGTTAACACATCACCTATTACAACCCAGGAAAGTCTCAGTAAACTACTCTCTCCAAAGATGACATGGGAACAGCTTTTTATATACAAGCACAGGCATACACACGTAAGAAAGCAAGCTTAGAAATTAGCTTCAGACAGTTTCCAAATAACAAAGTCTGTACTTGGGAGTCTCCTGTTGTAAAGGGATCCAAAGAGAATTCCCAACTGTAGACATGTTATAATGAACCTTTAAAAAATTTAATCATTATTAAATTCTTTGGTGTAATCATAAAAAACAATATATCTTCAATTTTTGAATTTACAGATCCACGATTTATTACTATAATTTAGACTAAAATATAGATTATATACTTCAAATACACAGCTGTATTAACTGATGGAACATGGACATTCAACTCCACAATTAATGTACACCTCAGTGAGAGAACTAAGTTAAATGGTGCAAAATTCAAGATACAAGAAATTCCAAATCCTGAACCTCAACTCTGATCCTTTGTGTTATAATACCTTTGTTTCTGTGATCATATTCTACTTCTTTTATTGGTATAGCTCCAGTAATTTTGTGGAACCAAACAGGAGGCTACCCTCTCTCCTGTATCTGGAGTAGTTCTTGCTTTGCTCTCACACTTAGCTGTGGAAACACATCACTGTACAACCAGCACACCTGCCCAGACAGAGTCAATCCTCCCCGACATTAGGGCACATAAAAGATGATGTAGTCCTGCCACACATGCTTAATTTTAAAACTTTGAATTATATGAAGTTTCCTTCAATTATTCTTGAAGGTGGATGAAGCTCCCTGCACAGCTTCAGTCATCTCCAAAAAGTCACCATGAAGTACCTGAATTTTTCCAATTTAATTTTCCAACTTTTGCAGCTGTCCTTACTTGCCCTGTGAAAAGAACCCACCCATGGAAGAGCTATTCATAGGGCTAATATTAAATTATTACTTCTCTCCTTTGTTACAAACTATAAAAGAAGCACCGGAAATCCTTTTTTAAATATGAATGAAACTCATCAGGGATATAATTTTCTATAGTGGTTCGGGTTATTAAGCAGCCTTTGAAAATACTGACATTCATATTTATGCCTGCAAACACAGTTGATATTTGTGCTGATGCTTTATAATAGAATCAAAAGATTTTGAAGACTGAAATGCTTTTTTTCTTTTTTAACTGCCACAAGGTAGCAAGCCATTCAAATGACAAGATATCACATCACTCAAAATGTATAAAATAATTGCTGCTCTCCTTCAGTTAGATTCTTGCTCATAATGTGAAGCTGTCCCCAGAGTGTCACGTATTAAGCCTACCTTTTAGAACTGAATTTATTAATGGACAGCCCAACTATTAGTCATTAGCAGTACAATGCTTTTCTCCTTTTCTTGTGTTACTGTACTTTACTGTCTCTTAACTTTTACTTAGCCACAATTTTCTCTTACATAAGATGAGAGAGAACATCAGCTCTTCTCTCCACATCCTTTTTTGAACAGAGACACCATGCAGTATTCCAGATTCAGTCAGGCAGCAGCACTAATACTTCTCCCAGCTCTACCAATTATATATCTTAATTCAAGCAGCTGTCTCACATAAGACAACCATGAGTTATCGCACGGTGACTTGCATACATTCCTTCTCAAACATTTCCAGTTGCTGAGTTAGTAACTTAAAGTAGAAGTTTTTACTAACCGTCACATACAGACACTAGTGTTTATATTGCCCAGTATTATTTTAATTTATTACACCAGTCTTGCAGCTCACATTCTTATTTTGGCAGACATCTACCCCGCCTAACCATTTTCCAATATCATTAATGAAAGTATTAAATATGACCCAAATTGACCTACTTCTGGCCCAGCCCAACCATTTTAACACCAACCTTGTACCATTTAGTTTTGAATATTCTGCTTAGTCCACTGCATGTAGGCAGGCAATAAAATCAGGCAGCTATTCTATCAAAAAATACGAAGAACTCTACTGACCAAAATATTTTAATTGCTGTAAAGATAAATATTTTTTACCTTTATATTGGTGGCACAGCCATGTTCTACCACATACAGATCTGCTCCATCCATGGCTAAGCGTGTCATAGTGTACTTTAAGTCATCAGATGTTGGGCATGGCCCAGGGACACAGTTCATCTAAAAACAGAAATAGATTTAAACACACATAAGGAGTTTAAACTGAATTTTATTTCTTATCCTTTTATTTATGTTCTGTTTAACAGAGGCCTAAAACTAGAGGAATAAAAAGTTACTTATTCCGCAATTGCAGCATGAATATGAGATGGGATGTTCCGTCTGTCCAGCAACATGAGCAGACCCACCTGGCTCTCCTGGCTTCCACCAGCAAAAAGAAAATTAAGCCCCCTAATAGAGAACATCACATAAACTGGAACCTATACATTAAAACAAGGAGGAGGTCAAGAGATGAAATTCAGGAATCATACTTTATATATCACAAGCCTCCTTAAGTCTTCAAGTGATTGCCTATATAGATTCCAAGAGACAAGCACCAAAAGCAGAATTCACGATGACAGACAAATTGTTGTCTGTTTGCTTGGGGCATAGCAGTAGGAGTCCCGTGTTAAAAAAAAGGTCCGTGGAAGCCATAAGCTGTTGACTTAAGTCCCTCATCAAAGCACAGTTTCATCAATAGAGGGGATAGAGGGGATAGAGGGGTAAGGGGGAAGAAGTGTTCAAGGAATGCAAAGGGAAGTATGATCCTTCTTTCTTCAGAGAAACTGAAATATGGCATGTGCCTCTTAACTGTCACTGTACAGGTAAGAACCATGCATGACTCCTGCAGGCATTGTTTCTCAAAATAATTCATACAGCACTAAAACATGGTGTAAATCCACAGGAAAATACAGATAGAATCGCTTTTCTTTCTAAAACACATCAATTATCAAAGAGGATATCCAATCTGAGTACATATTCCATGCGTCTTTATAACTAGGACTGGATTTGTAAATTGTTCCAAAGAGCCTGCACGAATATAGTGAGCAATTAAGATGGATGAAAGGTTACCTTAGAGTCACAAAAACGACGATCAATTCCATGTTGGCATATCATAACAGATTTTGGTCTTTCCAGTTCAAACTCACGGCACACTACATGAAACACAAAGGTCTGCCCCCATTCCAAAAGACATGCAAGCTGTAAGGAAAGATGTTGTCTAATAGTAAGTATGCAAACTGAACTTAGAGGATTCAACAGATTACTGAAAGAACATCACCAAAGGTCAGAAGGTGAGCAAGAATAAAATCAAACAGAAGTCCCCACCATATCATTCTGGCTTCATTACCTTGCTTACACACAGCCTACGGCTAACTCTAAATCATGTCTTAATATAAGAAAATAGCTTTATTCTTATGGTCAACCAGTCTCCTCATTGTAAAGACACAGCTCACCTTATTTCACCTCATAAAACGCCTCTAAATACCCTAACACCATTCATAATTTAAATGTCAGACTTCCTTGCATATAAGTAACAAGGTTACATTTAGAAAGCATAGGAGGAAACTGGCCAAACAGAACACTGCTGAATCTCTCTGGATCTGGTAATTAGCCAATTGCTGATTTAAATCTTTTATATAGTTAGCTTATTCATAAAGGAAATGAATCATAACTGTCTGTCTCTATTATGAGAGGGAAATGGGTTTTCTTTGGCTAACCAAAGGAAAGGGCACTTTAAATCAGGAGTAATTTAACTGGAATTTAATATAGCTATGACTGTCCTGCGCAAGATCTCTCTTTCTCCATTTAGTTGTATACCTTCACAAATTCTTGCAATACATCACACTGGGGAAGGAAAAAGACAATGACCTTGAAAGAGCAAGTTCAAGTTCTGCTTCACAGCCGTGCTAACAAGAAAGTAAAATAAAATTCCTGTATTAAATATAAAATTGAGAATGGCTTTCTATGGGAAGAAAACCATCAAGTTCCATCAAACATTTAGAGGAGTCCTCTAAATCTTATAATACTTTTGATTTACTAGGTGTAATCTTGAAGCTTATAGCACTGGAGTAAAAGCAATAGCTTGTGTAAATCAGTAGTAGCATTTGGGGAAATACATTTCTACAGAAGTCTGTACATGCAGCACGAAGATATATCTGGACTCTCTTCTCTAAATTTACTGAAATTGCTTGTAAGCCTGATTTTTATTTTATTTGCTGCAGAAGTCTTCTACTGAAATAGTTGTTTAAAGCCAGAAAATGCCTTTTTTTTTTCAATTAATAAGAGGATGCAGAAGTGCCTTAATAATCAAACTTTAACCAGGAAATAGAATTTATGTATTTTTCTCACGTTTCAGAACATAGTGATAAAACAACCTTTTCTAAAGATCTCACAGCCCACATCAGAAATAAATCAAAGTGATTTGTCTAATGTGTGCTTGGAGCCACTACTATATATTGAAAAATGAAAGCAGCAAAAATGGCAGGAACTAAAAAGTAGTTAATACTAAGACTGACCTAAGAAACTTGAACACTGTGAAAGCAAACTATGTTCCAGTGAAACCAAGCATCAAAAGTTATGAAGCTACTAGCTACTCTTCTGCTGAGGTTTGCCCATTCTGTCTTCCAACAGATCATCTCATTTATCTCCTACTTTAAAACTTGGCTTTGTCAGTAGCTTTCTGTAAAATGCCAAAACTTCATCTGCAAGATAAATCCTTGCCAGCTGCTCCATTTGATATCCTTCTTACTGGTAGCATCCCTACAAATAAATGCCTACATATCTGCATAAACCTTACATGTGAGGGATAACAAATTGCTTTTCAGACTGCAATCACAACTGGGTACTTCATTTGCCCTTCCCAGAGTGTTAACCAGTAGGGTAACAAACCTGCATCTCCAGAGTTCAGCGTCATAAAATCAAAGTAACCTGAGAGGAAGTCAAAGACAACTTATCTTAAAATCTCTTATCTAAATTTATTCAATAGATTTTTCTTTCTCCTCTTTGTCATGTTACCTAGTTTATGGCTGAAAGGGTCTCAAAACACCGGCTCTGTTTAGAATAGTAGTATTTATTCTACAATTAAATCACTTTGAGTACACACTGATACTGTGGTTGCTTTTCTAATCAGTATTTAAGTACATTAACTTATATAGATGTAACATGCAGGTGTTTACACAGTGACAACAGTATTTGCTCATACTCTGTTACGATCACCCTTTCAAATGCTCATAAAACACCAGCCACCCTGTTACATCTAGATGTAAGATGACCACCAGATTCAGCTCATTTGGTACCTTCTATCCATAGAAATGGCTGTATTTTCAAACTACAAACTTAAGGTTATTTAAGGCATCGGATATATGTTAATGCATCCAATTCAGCTGAGACCAAATGCTTTCCAAAATCCATGCAATGCCAGTTCTGCAAGGAAGAAAAAAGGTAATACTTCATAGCGAATTGCTAGATGGTACCTGTGGTGCTGTAACTTTGGCTGTGAGACTTCCAGCCTGCACATCTATCAGCCATGCATATTCCAAAGTATCACTTCCAAGAGGCAAACCTTCCGCTGAAAACATCGCGTGAGCACGCAGCTGCAGACCTGACAGACTAATGTGTCCCTCTCGAAGAACTTCATCCACTGAAGGTCTCTGTTAAAGACAAGGTAACATTTAAGTTACAATTAATATTTTCAAGAGTATATCATTAGAAAGTGCAAAAAACTGTAGTCAGAGATATTTCGCACACATTCATTTTCACCTGTTACATCCTGTTGATTTTTCTATGATTCTATGATTATACATTTAGTCTGTCCCAAGACTTCTCACCATTAAGCATGCAACAACATATATGCAAATCCTATGGGTGGAAGGGATCCTCATCTAACCCAAGTTTGTTTTAACCAACAGCAACCATCATCAACTTTTCCTTCCCCAAAATTCAATTTTAAGAGCATTACAACTTCCCCAATACATACACACCCACAAAAACACCCAACTGGACTGCTACCTGATAGTTGTCATTCAGAAACAAATTCACTGGAGACAGTACAAGTTGAAGCATTGTTTCTCTAAAACCTTTCTTCATCTCAAAACACAACCTTTCCAAGAAAGCTGTAGGGCATTCAGGACCATCTGGACTGCAATGCTAAAGTAAAAATCAAACAAAACCATTTCAGAAACTGAAAACACACAACACTGTTGAAATCGTCACATTAGAAGCAAAGCTGTAACCTGGAAGTGTGCTAAGTTTCCTTCAAGTTGATACTTAGAAAGAAGCCCATGCAACTTCAAAAACTTTTCAACAATTACATACAAACCCATTTGGGTGAACCCAAACCTTTATCTAGACTATTATTTAAATTCCTGGGGATCCCTCACAATGCAGCTGTGCAAAGCAGGATGCACCATTAGAGGACAGCATTGTTAATTAGCAGAGAAATCATAATGGTCAATCCAAAATAATGAACAACTGATGACACAAATCAAGTTTATTGAAAAACAAAGTCATTTTAAAAAATCTCCAGTTCACCTTCCAGATAAGCAAAACCAATCACATCTCAAATTGCTTTAGATAGCCACAACCATAGTAAAGAGTAGTCAGACCTTTTAAAAAGCACCTCCCTAACCTAATGTTCCAGGGAGTTACGTTTAACTCCAGATTACGAAACTGGAAAAAAAAACGCTGCTTATAGCAGCAAAATATTTTAAGATTCTAACGCACTTACCACTGGCAACCGCCCATGCACTTTGTACAAGTTAACAAGTACAGTAATATCCCAGGGACGTAAAGTAAGAGGGTGAACTGGCTTGACTGAACTTTCATTTTCCTTTTTGTCATTTTCCACTCCAACAGCTGTCCACCCAGAGCTTGAAGACGTAGAGAGTGACAAAACAGGGCTTGAAATAACTTCTTCAAAATCAGTGTACATGTCATCTTCTCCAAAATAATTTTCCTGAGAAAAGGAATTATTTACTATGACCATAGGGAAAACAAACTAAAAACATACAGGCAAATAATGAAATACAAATCCAACCTTCTTCTGTACGTTAGTCCTCCCTAAAATAAGCCATATATCTACAACCTATAGCTGAAGAAACATAAATAGTTTTATTTTATGAAAAATAGGTAAGTTAAGCGAGCAAATTCATGCCATGTGCTTTGCAGAACTGGCTCTTAACAGTTCCCAAAGCACTGGTATTCCAGATGCATGCGGTACAAGTAACTGTCCTGAAGCACTATTACTGACATTTTAAAATACATTCTGTGCTCTTAAAGATAAAAAACTTCAAGAGAGTAAGAACACAAAGGAAGTCACACTTATCCACACGGAAATTTCTGAAATTTTGTTGCTCTTCCTGCCCTCAAAAAGTTAGCCTGATATAAAAGTAAATGTAATGAGCAAATTAAGTCTCTCAAGAACAATTTTTTTTCAATGATGCAAATTATATTTTCACATTAAGTCAGTATGTGGCAAGTGCTGGGGCTTAAACATTCTGTGGAGCAAAATCCTTTCCAAGCAGAGGTTACGACGTGGACACGAACATTGCTCCCACCTTCGTTCTGAGAAAGTCATTCAGTCCCTCAGCCTCTCACATTGACAGAAGTATTCCACCTATTACAAACCCCACTGGTGATTTGTGAGATACGGACCAATTGATACTAGACAGAAGATCAAACTGAAGCAGATTTGAATTTTGCAAAGTGTATTGCTTCCCTCTTCCCTTTTCTGTGCCTCATTTGCCTGCCAGACTTCCCCGTCCTTTTCTAAGCACAAGTCTACAAAGCAAACAAGCAAAGAGGAAGTGTGCAACGCAGAGGAAAAAAAAGTAATTGCCAAGTATCCATGTCCTTGAAAAAGGTCTGCAGAAAAGGCAGGCGTTATTAGCCTTGAAATGATGACTGCCCTGGACACATGATTTTATTATCTTGTACTGAGTCTCCACAGTATTTTTCATGTTAATAAACTATGTATGAATTAAGCACTGCTCAGTACACAGAACAAAATCTCTCTGAAGTTAAGCAAAGCTAACTGGCTTTGCTTTTTAACAAAGGGAAAAGATAAAAGACAGTGTTAGGAGACAGACCATGAAGTATTTTTACTATGCAGACCCAGCAGAGGGTGCTATGAACTCTAGTAACTTACTCCTGGTACCTTCTGCCAGGGATGCAGAGATTCACACATTATTCATTCCAAGCCAGTAAGCCATCCAGTACGGAGCACAGTGCGCTACACCACAAACTACCTCCAAAGAACAGAAAACTTTTCAAAACTGCACAAGTAATGCACATACAGGAATCTCCCCCATGTGTATTTAAAAAGATCAATGAAAACATACTGACAATAACAACTGAACCACAAGACAGGAAAATAAGCATTAAAGAAAACAAACCTAGATATCTACTAAAAGATGCTGCCAGCACAGCTGGACAAACAGATGTAAACAGCAACAAAAATATTAAAAAGTACAGTAAATATGCATTTTCAAAAACGAGTTATCTAAACTTTCTCTTGAGATTTAGAAGATAAAGGCCAGTTTAAAGCTGAGAAATCTGCACTTCAAAAATTAAATCATCATAGAATCAAGGGACCTAACATAGCACTGCTAACATATATCTCCAGAGGAAATGAGCACTGCAGACGTGAGCTTGCATGGAAATACAGCACCGTGCTCTGTAGAACTTCACATGCCCTAAAGGCACAGGTTCTAATACATCTTTGCATAAAAGTAGTTGTTAATGTAAACTCGTCATAACCATGGATTTTTATGATCCTATACGTTTATATATATAGAACTCCACAAAAGGAAAATTATGTTGATACAAGTATCCACATCTATACTGCAAGTCTCCTCATAAGCCTGTGCCAACTGAACTTATCCCAGCCATGCCCTATCACCAAAGTCATTCCAAACAAGCCCTTATGAAAATTTTCATCTAAGTACATATTCTGCAGAATTCTTATTTTTCTGTTTCAAACGAACCACTGCTGTTTCCTACATGCTTACATGCTTACCTTTATAGACAGAAAGGCTTTGAGCAGGGGTCCGTACAGGGTTATCTGGGAATCTGGGGAGAGTTCCAGTTCCACGTGGAGCTTATCCGGTGGCAGCTCTGAGGGGTCGAGGGGAAGGCGGGTTGAAGCTGTGGGAGATGAAATCACACTCTCAGCTGTTTTCTGTGATGGCCTCAGCACAGATAACATCGTTTCTTCCATTTCTGACACTTGGGAGTAAAAGAAAGAAGAAAACAGACTTTGATTATGATGATGTTAGGCTTCTAATGGATGAAATTCTACAAATACAAACGGGTAATAAATATACAACTTTTTGCAACTTTCTAATTTGGATTCTATAACTATGTTAACGTAGCTATGCTACAGAACAGGTTTCTCATGCTTAGTAGCTATGAGAAGACAGGAAAATAGAGAATATTTTAGTCAACATGAACTATGCAAGAGAAAACAATCCTCCAAGTTATGAAAAAAGATCAATTTATTTATCTTGCTTTTCAAGTTAAACAAAGACCTGCTTTTATTTCAGTGCAGTGGATTTCCCACAACCACATATCTATCGCAGAACAAACAAAAGTGATTACAGAGGCAGGCACATTTTAGAAGTTGTATTAGAAATGTATTCTGAACCAACGATTTTGTAGGCCAGAATTTCCCCTCAAATCAACTACTCTAGTCACAAAAGAGTTCAGAAATTCAAAATTCTATTTTCCATTTCTTCTTTTTCCTTGGAGCAAAACAGAAGTGCTTTGTCTTCTTTAAGTGAGGAAAGGCCAATAGAAGGAAGTGAATAACTGGAAGTGATTGCCAAGAAGCGAAGAACTTTATGGGAAAATGATATAAAATTGTTGCTCCTTATGGAGTTAGACTTCAGGTGCTAGTTTAACTGGAAGAACCAGCACATGCAGAACTACACTGAATACACACATGTAGCCAGCAAACTACCTTCAAGGCTTTAACCTACCATTTATTGCCTATAATGCTTGTTCAGTGCCTGCATTATGTTACAGAAGTTAGCTAAATGCCACAGTGAGAACACCACTTATTTGGAAACTGCACCTCTTTGTTATGCAACATATTTATTCCCCAGAAGCTTAGTGTTCTGTCAATTGACACAGAAGAAAGCACAGATGGATATTACTGTAACAAACACATTGTGTCAGCAACACAGGATCAAATCCAACTGTAGAAGTGAACTCAACTTGATTCTTTGAAGGATTATTCCTTGAAGGAAGCTCCAGGTGAAATTACCTGTGTATACACAAACTTCCAAAACCAGGTTCAATTGCTATGATTACAAGTGAATGGTTTCAAATTTCAAATATGCAAATTTGACACAAACTGACAAGAGTCTCAAAAGAGCACTTAATAAACATCTGCAAGATGAATCTTATTTATCCTGTTTCATACTCTAAAGTTTGAGGTTTTAGATTTGAATTGCTGGAACTCAAAACCTAAAAACCCTGTTTAGTCTCCTGTCTTCTAACACCTGCTCATTGAGGCATATTCAAATTAGCTCTCATTATTATTAGAAAATACCTCTCTCCTTCCTCAGTTCTTCTTTCTTTATTCTCAACCTGAAAGACTTTTATATAACCCCATAACTTCTTGCATACCTCCCTCTGCACTTAAAATACTTGAACGCAGAGATAAAAGTAAGGTATTCCGTAGCTTTTTTTTTTTGCAAGCACATATATATATATATATTTCACCTTTAGAACTTCAAAACAAGCATTCAAACGTTTTCAAAATTTAAATTTAAATTTTGAATTTTGAAATTATTGTTAGACTTGTTAGTCTAACACTCCTACCTGCCTGCCATGGTTCACTTCAACAGTGCTAGCTACAATGAAATCTCAGAGTTCCATATACATAAATGTAACATGATGTTACTGTATCTCATCTTTATAGTTTTTAATATTAAAATCATAAGACAAATGTCATAACATTCAGGGGAAAAAAGGCTTAGAAGGTTTAAGTACTATAATACTGCACAAAATACTGTACTTCATATCTAATATACTAAGTGATACTTTATGCAGTAACCCATTTAAGAGATCCACTTTGCTAAGGACAAGGAGAAATTAACTACAGACAGTATCCTAGTATCCTCTTTTTCCACAGGGAACTGGGACACTTCCTGAAATTTTGCATTGAAAGAGATGTTGACAGGTTTTAAATCAAAACTAGTGCATTCTAAATATTAGCATTCTCCCATTTGGAAAAAGAATAGTACAGTTCAAAATCAATTTCTGTAAATTTAAGCAGTTAAACCCAACCCAACAAAGTTGCAGCACTTCCTGAAATGAAACATGCTAAGAAGAAGGTATTGGCACTTACAGGATTGTTTTAACTGCTCATCTGCCTTTTGAGGATAAATTGGGTGCCATGAGTAGTCAATTGTAAACACAACACTCGGGACTGTCCAGCATTCAACCCATCCAGCCCTTTCAAGGAGAAACAGCATACTTTTATTTGAAGTACAAATAATTTCCCATTAACATGAGGTTGTTTATTTTACTAACAAAATAAGTAACTATCACAAGGCAATATAGATACATAAACATATATCAAAATAAAACTCACTCTTCGTGAGTGATGTTGCGCCACTTGGGTTTGCCTGTTTTCTGACCACTCTGACATTCAGCAGAAATGCAAGATTCGGGATTTATTTTATTAGGCTGACAATCTTTCACCAACATAAAAAGGGAGTATTTACTAGGATGACAATCTGGTAGATACAAGCGAAGATCAACATCTTCTCCCTAAAACCAAACATTAATAACAGAAGAGTTTATGTACATTCACTTTACATATAATGCTGCTCATGCTATTTGCATGCTCACATGTACCATCATCTTCACTTTAACAGGCAAAGCAATGCACAAGTCTCAATTTTCATGTGATTGCTGACCACAGCTCCCTCCAATCTGTAATAAAATCCTAAGACCTTTGTAGTTCTTAGCAGTTTCAAGTCCAGTAACTTGAACATTAGAACACATCATAAGCTGTAAAACACAGGCGCATGGCTCTCAGGGATCCTTGTTCTTCTGTTGTTCAACTCATAATGCAAAGTTAGTGACTGGCACAAGACCATCCCGCATCTTAAATAAACCACACTTTTTTTTTCTTTCCTCTCTTTCAAAAATAACCTCGCTTACTTTGCTATCAAATTATACAAACTTAACAATATCACCTTCAAATAGTTTTTATTGTTAGTAACCCTACACTGCTTCTATTTTAGGGAAAACAAATCAACAATTACAGTGTTCCAAAGAATTTGTTGTGTATGTAAAAAAAACTGTGAAAAATCTGAGGACATCTTTCCAAAATAGTTTCAGTTACCCATTCCAGAATTCTGTTTTTATCTTTAAACATGTGTTGGACTTTCAATCTCTAAGGAGAACAGACTTCCAAGTGATAAAATATATATATATATATACCCACAATATAACTATATATAATAAATATACATACTGTATGTGTGTGTATATATTATATATAAATACTGCATGCATATATATATGTTTGTATGTACGTGTATATAATGAAAAAAATAAAACAGCCTATGATTGGATGCTTCATGTAATCAAGGCAAATATATTTACTTCTGGGTTAGTTAAAGAAAAATTCTATGAACAGAAAGTGAAAGATACTATTTTTCTTTCAGGAAAGAGTTTATGCAAAAGTTCCTAACTGAAGAAGAAAATGAAGTGAAACTATTTCACATTTAAAAGACAATGGGGCTGGGCAATGAGGGAAGAGAACTTACCTTTAAAGAGAATCTAGTATTGCATGTAGTTGGAACAAAGTCAGTAAAAGGCAGAGAGAAAACAATGTTTAATGTTTCTCCACAAGCTGCTAGATAAACTGTGAGAGAAGAAAAACAAGCAAAACGCTGTTAGAATCACTCCCTATTTTGTTCTCAGGCAAATTATCAAACAGAGAGGTAAAAATTAAGGAAAAAAATGTTTGTGAACTCATGACAAAGGAAACTGCTATGCATTTAGAGTATCAATTACTATGTTACTATGAAAGTATTTACCCGCCACACCTTGTCCCTTATATAAGGGCATTGTACAAGGAAACTGCAAGCAGAAGAAAGTCAACTGCAACTAATATCTCATGACTTTCTTTATTGCTTCACACACCAGTTCTTGGACAAAAACAGAACACAAAAAACAACAACAAAACACAGGGCAAGTTCCAGGCTTCTGATAAAGTAGTGAGCCATATTTTTAACAATAAGACAAAAACATGTTTTTTGATGCTTTCAGCTGTCTTACTGAAGATGTCAAGATCTCATGGTTTCTGTTTACAAGCCATCTGCTGTATTAAGTCAAATGTTCAAAGTGTCCTCAAAAATGAATGCTAAAATGTGATCTAGAACTACATTCCCAAGAAAAGGTGTATATATTTGTACAAAATGCACAAAATAAGTGAGGACATACAGCACTAGAAGGATGGCTGGCTTGTGCATAACAACAGTAGCAAAATGGGCGGTTATCACTGAACGTGTTTCATAGTAAATATCCTTCCATTTTTATCACTTGTATGTACACTTCTTTTGAATTAAAAAAATTGACCTCACCATTTTCTTGTTGTTTGGTGGAACAGTCAATCCAGTTGTGCTGATTTGCTGCCCAAATCATTTCAAATTGATGAAACATGACTTTGAAGTTCCACATATAAGGAACAAATGAAAAAATGTCAGGTGCACTATCACTGGACCAGTCTTGGATCAAATCTAAAATTACATAAAGTAATAAAAGATAAGTTAGTAGCAATCAAGTGAAAAATTTCTTCTTCTAGTTAACCTGGCGTTTCATAAATTGTAAATCTTAACCATTTGTCCCTTTATAGAAAAAGGAAATTCTGTGAAAATTAATATAACTATATGCAGCATCACATCCATTTCTCAGGCAGATATTCCATCAACACTTGCTCTGAATCCATCTCTTATTTCTCGCTTGCTTTATAAGCTAGAATGCCATAGGTTTAATTGTGCTTTCTAGTTCACCTTTATTCAGCAGCAGTTACCCATTTACCTATAAGCACTGGACTACCAAATAATTTCCTTTGGTTTTCCCCTCAGATACTACGAACATGTACATGAGTCATATATCCCTACCACCAGGTCTAATACAGCAAACAATGTTGCTGTAGAAGCTCAGGGGTTTGCACTGCACATGTTGGTACTACAGCACTTTACAAAGGATGACTCTGGCCCAACTAGGAGGATAACTTTATTAGCATGGCACTATGCCTGCACTAATTAATCCTCCATCCAGCAGGGCTAATTAGCACAGGTAGTGCCACATTGATGGGGATATATTCTTTCTATTACTGCAGCTGGAACATTCAGCACAATTTGGTGATGCAGGGCTGCCTTGAGTACATGTATTCTTCTTCACAGCCAAAATCCTAAGCAGCAAATTACTTTCTCTCATCATCTGTCAGCCACAGGGACATGACCTAAAGCCTGAATAGTTGAAACTCAGTCAACCAAAGAAGAGAAGTATCAGAGAAATCAACATCCTCGGTGACAATTATTAAACAAATCAATAGCTCTGGTAAAATAAATTAATTTGAAATTTAGGATGACTTAACAAAACTGCAGATCAAATTTAGTTTAGATGTTAAAAAATCAATTATTCAGTATCTCTATTCATATATAAGATTACTGTGCAATTAGACAATAACAGCCCACAAAAGATATCAGGAACTTTGTCCTCAGAAATAATCTGTTGTCCTAAATATGTGAAAACACATCACCTGCCTTTGTATACCTTTGTAAAATTTGAAGAAATTATAAAGAAATAATATTTAATTTCATATATAACTTATTTAATACAGCACATACCTGTGAAGAAGCTTTTCTGAGCAAAGATAAAATGATATGTTGCTTTATAAACCTCAAGTTCACATTGCCATGTCTGTGGCATGTTCCATATCCGGGGATAACTGGCATTAATATGAAACTGTGAACAAGATATTAAAGCATCAGAATTATTTGAAAACATGACAATGCTTGACCCTGTAGCTCAGCAGTTTTCACACATGTACTCTGCTGAATAATTAAAACACTTTTCCTGCTGGGATGAACAGAATGCCTCTCCAGTTCCTTAATAATTTAATCTCACTCTGTCTTTCGGTGTTTGAAGGTCAAGTGTTAGTGTATTCATTTATGTGGAAAGGGATACTACAAACTTCTGATGCTGCTCAACAAATATACCATCTGTTGCTCTAGATGTACCCAACAACTGATATGATGCTCAAAAATTAAACATTAAATTCATTACTGTAGTAAAGTCATTTAAAAACTATCAATAGAAATAATAAATATACAAAACAAGTGATGCACAACACAATTGCTCACCCCCTACTGACCAACGCCCAGCCAGCCCCGAGTAGCGGCTGCTCCCCCAGTTACATGTACACAGTTACGTGTATATATATAAAGTTCCTTAGATACCAAAGTATTGTAAAATAAATTTAAAAGGCATATTTCTGCACTGCCTATGATCCTGAGGAACTGCTCTATAGACAGAAAAATATGCTCTTTATTAAAAATTCTTCGAAGGCTGAAGCTTTGTGCTTAATAATGTAAACTTACAGCCAGCATTTCAGCTTCTAAGAGAGTGCGGTACTGCATACTGCTGGTCGCATCAACATGTAGAAGCTGTCCTTTAATTGTAGGTGAATAACCTAGTAGATAAAAAATATAAAACAAATATTCCAATGTAACAGTTACACACATTTTAAGAAGTTATAACCAGTGATTTCAACAGTCTCCTAACAAAACTAAGAAATATCATGGTGGAAATTAGCACTGTGATAACTCTGTCTTCTGACTTCAGACAGTCAAGAGATTAACATGTTCTGTCTGCATATAGGAGGGATGACAGAAGTCTCGCTGGGTCTGGAAAGGCTTGGGTTCTGGAGATCTCAGCTTAAATTGCAGAATGCATGAATGAAAATTAAATATATAAATATATTCTCAATCAAGAGAACAAACAGTTCAGCAAAAGGGCTTCAAACCAGCCAACAAAATGAATAAATCCAAAAACAAACCCTTAACTTTACATTTATCTTATCTTCATCTCCAACTTTGGAATTTGCTTTATTTAAAAAAAATACTGCTAAATTATTAGTATGCATTTCTCAGCATGATTCAACAACTACACTAATCCTACCGAAGATGTCTTTCTGCTTTGATTTGACATTGTATATGTAACCTGCTTCAACAAACACATAGTTTAATGATGAACTTTCTAGTAATTAAAAATTTTCTTTTGGTTTTCTTAACCCAAATAAATAATGAAAGTGACTTAATTATTTATATACATAAATGATTTAATGACTTGCAATGAAACATACAAGGAAATTCTTCTTGTTTCCTTATTTAACTGTATGTATATATTTATATGTATATATATATATTTCTTTGCATATGTATGAATTATATATAACTTACATAAGAACATATATGTATCTTACAGTTAAAGGTAAAACACTGCAAGATGCTCACACTTACGTGAATTAACACAACTGCTCAGGAAAAACATTAAGGAAACAAATTACACTTAGCCTTAACTCACCATTTTCACCTACTGTCATGGGAATATTTATCTCCAAATATGATCCTGCGCCAACATTTACATGTACAGCATTAGTTTCCTACATGGTTAAAAATAAAAAAATAAAAAAAATAAAGAAAAAAGTCCAAGCGTTATTTCTAGGCCGTCAACATCAACCAGTGTGTACTTTATGCCTCTAGCTATCATTATCCACACCTAGATTAAAGAACCTGATGACTGAAGTCTTTCTTGTCTGCCCAAAAATTACTAATGAACTATGTGCAATGAAATCAGACATAAAGTCACACTAAACCCTATTTATAAGAATAGAAACAAGGAAAAAATCCAACCCCACCACGTATACGCATTTTTTGTTTCCCCCTTTATTCTCTCTCCCCAGTGATATCAGGTATTCACCCAATATCAGAAAAGATTATCTCTTCGTCAGCGTGAGCTCCATCCTAATGGAAGACTGAATGCACAGGAAATGTCCAGATGAAATATTCGCATGACTGTAGGAGCTGGCATAGCTTAAGATATAGCTTCAAGGCTAAAAGAAACTTAAAATAAGCCAACAAATATTAATGCCTTTCAGCCAATATTTCTCTTTGAAGTGTTTACACCTAATCACAGAAGATTAGTACAACCCCTACCAGCTTTTAAAACATAACAAACACCTGAGACAACTAAAAATATGTACAGCCAAAAAGCACACTGTAATCACAGTAGAAAAAATGATCTTCCAGACAAGACTTCATTATTCACCCTATTTTTGGTAAAAAGCAAATCAATGGTGGCATCTGCAATTATATTCATCCGCAGCTCAAAAGCGAGAATCTGTCTTGGTTTCCCAGGCTGAGCGATTTCTGAGACTTTCATAACTTGGTAGTCTGGCGGGAAGAAAAATTTCCACAAGCAATCCCTAGTGGGGAAAAAAAAAGTGTTTTTATTCACAACAGAAATATATATACATTTATGTATTTATTTAGTTTACTTAATGATTTTCCACTTAGTTATGCTGCTGAGTCTTAAGACAAGCAGTAGACACTGGAAAAAGACTGCTTATTTGGAAGACTTCCTGATGACGAGACTAACTCATTACCAAAATAAAACTCCAAAAATTCCAAATTGTAAGAAATGCCTACTGGATGAAAGCAGTAAGTCAGACCTTAAAAAATTTAGAACAAAAATACCTAACTCAGATGGCAAACTATGTCTTTCTTCTTACTCCTGATCTTTGGTTTACAAATCTACTACAAAAAAAAAAAAAAAAACATAATAACAAGTAATCTGTTTATGCTTTGGTTTGTGCATAAATAATCAACGTACTGTCAGAAATAAACAAAACTTTAAAATGCTTGGGATTTCATAATGGGAATGAAATGAAGCCTACATTTCCACAGACTCATATCTGAACATGTAATTACATGAAAGGAAAGCCACAGTGATGTAGTACAGACAGCTTAGCTTCTTTGGTTCTCAAGGGGGAGGAAGCAAGTCTTTAAACAGTTTCCGTGCACCCAGCACCTGACCACTAAAGCAACATAAACATTAAACAACAAAAAACTAACAACACAACACATGCACACAGTCAAATCTAAAATAGTGACACCTGCCCAGGGAAACCCAACTCATTATTACATGAAGGAACAAAAATAAATATTTTTAGAAGCCCTTCTATGAACTGGGAGAACAAAGTCCACAGAATCTCTAAAGATTAGTGATTCTAAAAAGTTAGGCACTTTCCAAAGTTATCTTCTATCTATGGCATGACGACAAAGTTTTCCCAGGTACGTACCTATGAACTCTATGCACATTACATAGGCACCAAAATGCCTTTTGCCTAGCCAGTTAAAATTATAAAAAACATATCATCAAAGATCCAGCTTTCTTGGTACTATTTCTTAAAAATATTGTTAATGATTCACTGACTTCATGTTCCTAGCAAAGCACTCTTCTAGAAATTGGAGTTTTCTCTTAAGTTCAGTAAGACACTGTTGTATCTAATGACTTCTCTTTGGTCTGCCACCTTCACACTCCTAAGAGACAGTTAATCAAAATAGTCTCACAGGAGAATTAACAAAGCCAAGAGAAGTATTAATCTGTAATTAGTGAGGGAAAAAAAGGGAAGGCACTGATTATGCCATTTTTACTTAATAGTCCTTGACTCTCTAAACAATCCTACAGTCTTCAACAGAAATATTCCTATGTGAAATATAGAAGGCTGAGTGAAGAACAGCAATAGAGCTCTGGCCTAGTATTTTATCACTAAAATATCTAGATAATAAATACTTTGGAGACTGCATCAAGTAGTTCATTCTCCCAAGCAGTGATAAATGATAACACCTCATTTTCATAGCCAGATTATTACTTTCAATTACAAGATTAAAGCCTTAAGTATGTAACACTTGATAACTAATAAAACTACTTAACAAAAATAGGAACATTGATGATTAATTAATAATAAAAAATCACTAGCTTTACAAGGACAACATCCTAAACAACAATGAATTTATTAATCCTAAACGATTGTGGCAGAACTCTTCTTTCAGGCTCCCTAGCCAAACCCCTACAAATGCCAAGACCGAGCAATCACATACTGGAAACTCTGGAATGTTTCGTAATAGTAAGAGATATTAAGGATAAAATTGAAGACATAAATCATCATAATACCTCTGTCTATCTGCCCAAGGTCCATAGTTGAAATCTGTTCCTTTTCCACAAACAATGTCCAAACCCCAACATGGTGGCAGATCCTGTAATTTGCTATCTTCATTGTTTGCTTCTCCATCATTACTTTCCTCTGTCTCCTCTGGTACAAGACCTATATTACATAATATAATAAACAGATTATCAAAGGAAGCTGCTTCAAGTTAGCATGAAAAATGTTCGCTAAGCACAATACAATTAATGTATTCTGATGTCAGTTTTATTTGAGACCACTATAGTACAGAGTTATCAAGCCACAATTCAATACCGACTCACATGGGAAGAGCAAGTAATGACCAAAAATACTTGAGATTTTCTGAAGTGCTGCTCACTAATGTTAGTGAAATGCTGGCATAAACAGCAGTTTTATCTGGTAAGTATGCTTTTTACCAGTACAGGCTTTCGTGTACCCACATTCAGTTCCCAGTCCTACTTAAAAACTAAATTTTGATGACCAAGTAAAAATAATTTCCACAGACAACACAAGAAAATAAAAAGAAAAAATATACTACAGTAGACCCAGAATTACTAGTAAAAATTCAATCAGTTTTTCAGCAATGATCCAAAGTAGCCTCCTATCCTCTACCAATAAACATCATTACTGAATGATTTACTTTTTATTTTATTGAATGTTTTACTTTTTATTTGTTTTATTGAATCTGTTCACCTCCAGTACTGTGTGCAGTTCTGGGCACCACAGTACAAAAAGGACATTAAACTGTTGGAGAGTGTCCAGAGGAGGGCGATGAAGATGGTGAAGGGCCTGGAGGGGAAGACATACAAGGAGCGGCTGAGGTCACTGGGCCTGTTCAGCCTGGAGAAGAGGAGGCTGAGGGGGGACCTCATCGCAGTCTACAACTTCCTTGCGAGGGGAAGTGGAGAGGCAGGTGACCTATTCTCCGTTATCACCAGTGACAGGACCCTTGGGAACGGTGTTGAGCTGAGGCAGGGGAAGTTTAGGCTGGACATCAGGAAGAGGTTCTTCACCTAAAGGGTGGTTGCACACTGGAACAGGCTCCCCAGTGAAGTAGTCACTGCACCAACCCTGTCTGAATTTAAGAAGCGATTGGACTGTGCACTTAGTCACATGGTCTAAACTTTTGGGCAGACCTGTGCGGTGCCAGGAGTTGGACTTGATGATCCTTATGGGTCCCTTCCAACTCGGGACATTCTATGATTCTATGATTCAGAAAATGCCTTAAGTGGATTCACAGTAAAAGCTTTTGCAAACAAACAAAAAAAACCTGCAAAATAAAGTGGTAACATAATGCACTGGATTTAAAGTGAAAAAGACAGACACTACAACATTCAGAAATAAAGGCATCAAATAACCTTTAAAAAAAAAACACACCAAAAAAAAACACAAAATATAGTAATAGGCAATAAAAATATAAACTGCCCCTTTTGGAAACCTGCATCATTTAAGTTTACATCTTCAAAAAAACACTTGTTTTAAGTATCAATATTCATTGTTGCACATTGCATATAGACTCAAGAAAGGCACCGCTGACTGAGTGCCTACATCTATATAAAAATACTCGTCAATAAAACCATTTGTTCTACATGTAGTTATTTCACCCTTGGAATTCCCCAGGCCTCCTAGACGGACCGGTCTATATGCTGACAAAAATCATTAAAGAGAAAACGTTTCAAAATTTCACAATCACCTAGTTATGAAATGCACCAGTCTCCCATTTGTTTCCGAGAAATTTGGGGAGGTGGGGGACTTTCTTTTTTTTAATTTGCAGAAAAAATTAAGTACAAACCTAGGTAGTAATACTTATGAATGCTTTTATTCACTTCAAAACATTACAGTAACTGTTTCAGTATGAAAAGAAATTATCTAGCAAGTGCAGGTAATTAAATAAACAACCTTCACATCCCTTAAAACTTTAACAGAACGTACCTGGTTCATCCATATAATAATAGATATCTACATCATTGGACTGCATTACCACAAAACCTTCACCCATCAGCCTCGGTGGTCTGTAATGGAAAAAAGTGCAAAGATTAAAAATAAAAACACTGAGATTCACCTTCATAAATTCAAATAATATTACAAGTTAAACATAATGGAAGAAATAACATAGGTCAGATTCACTTGTAACTTGCATGTAGTACTTATTTAAGTATCATCAATAAAATTGCTAACTGCATCAAACAAGCCATTCTAAAAAATATTGTACTGAGAGTATCTGTATAGACTTACACAAGTCTAGTACAACTATTATTTTTAAAAACTGAGAAGGTACAAAGGTTTGTGGAAAACCTCTTAGTGATCAATTCCTCCAGGGTCTTCCAATTCAGTGGAATGTCACTGCAGACCATGTTGCATACATTTCTGCTCAATAATGCCAATTTAAAAAAATAAAAAAAAAAATCAAAGATTGCAAAGTATTTTACAGGCTTGAACAAACTGAATGCCAATGCTAACCCACAAGCAACATGTCATACACTTGGAAAAGCCTTCTGATTCCAAGAGATTTCAGCAGCCATGCTGAAAAAAGCTACATCATATGTCTACAAAGAACAACAGAAGGGGCTATACTATGCATAGTTCTACGTCCTCATGGCAAGTACAAGCATTCATGCAGTTTTGTCCACATATGAGCAGGTTGAAGAAAAGTCAGATCCAAGCAGGAAACCACACAGACACATTAAAACCCATTTTCAGAAGTCACCTATGTGCAATTTGCCTTTATTGCTGAACCTCTGATGCCCATTATGTTCGCTGAACAAAAAGACCTGTAGCGCTGGAGATACACCGTATATGGCATCCAGGAAGGTTTTGTGGGAAGGACTCCAATTTGATGCCATCCCTAGACAGCAGCTCCATGTGTCTATGCCACTCTTGGCAGCAGCCTGACTTTAGGGTGACTACAAGAGCCACAGCTACCTTATCTGCTAGGCTTTGGTCCCAAGGCATGACCAGAAGGGTAGGTGTAGCACGTGGAGGGGCCCAGCCCAGTCAGGGCACACACCACAGGCTGTCTGGATGCAGTTGTTTTGGAGTCCATTCCAAGTGCAGGTTATAACTTCAGTTACTCTCTTTCCCTCCCTATCACTGCTGCTCTTCCAGGTCTATGTGCTACCTAAATTAAATGGGCTTCTGAAAATAAACCGTCAACGCTCAGTCTGGTCTCAAGTCTCCCCTCGACAAAGGCTGCTGTCATATTGCATTGTCTACCCCAAATTGCAGAAACCATTTGATCATTACATTATTATTACTACATAAAATAGCTTAGAGGTTTAGTTAACTCATGCATTAAAATCACAGGTTCCTCTCTGCACAAAGACATTTCTCAAGCGTCATAACCCACAATCAGCTACCAAAGTTCTACTTTCACTGTTTCTTCTTCATCAAGAGTTCCTTTCTCCTTGTCCTACAACACGTTCTTTCACCTGCTAATTGTTTTCTTACTAAAATAGCACCCAGAACCAGAGGGACAAGCCTTCTTCAGTAATTAGACCATTAGTTAAGAGGGGAAAATAAACGCTCTCTTCTTCCTTAATAGCATTTCCCTCAAAAGGACCCAAATGCTAAAACTAATGAATCAAACACTTTCCCTAACATTAGTATGCTAGCCATACTATGACACATTTCTCAGAGTATTACAACATATACACATTCATACATTATATTTTATACTCCTAATAAAAACATTATAATGTGAAATTTATATTTTCGCTGCAAGACACATCTTTCTCACTTTTCAACCACTTCTATATATTTGCACTTCTTATCAAAAAGAAGAAAACCTGATGACAAAAATACATGGTCAAAGACTGTGACCTGGCAGAAGCATGTTGCTCATCGCACCGCACCTCATCTCAAAGGCAGGAAAGCTCGGGGAACATGGCAGGCAGCAGACGCAGAGCCCACGTACTGCTCTGCTTCATAAGCAGCAGAGTGAGAAAGTCTAAATCAATTTTACTGTAAATGGCAGCAGCAAAAGATGAAATACTTCCTATTCATTTTAATTTTCCAATTAGTTGTTTTTCCTGTGTAAAATTGAATTGGCCTCCCCAATGAGATGTAAATATAGCGAGATCTGGAAAAACAATTGTTTAGCAGTTCCTGAATAGAACAGGGAAGAAAAGTACTTAGAGATTTATAATAATAGCAGTTTATGGGGGGAGCTCAGTTCATTCCGCCTCTGCTCCACAACGCACACGCTCGGGCCAGCAAGTCCAAAAAGCTCACCGCTGCTCAGCAGCACCAGGCGGTCACTTCAGCCTCACAAATTTCAAGGAAGCCGCTCTGCTTTGTAATGCAGGAGAGGAGAAGGTCACAGCGTAACAGCTGCCTGCCTCTGCCACACAACTAACTCCTCTGAGCAATGCCACCAGCTGCTATTGTCTGGCTATACCACCTTAGCAGGGCACCTTTTGTCAGGCAAAGTTTGTGTCTTATTTAAGAAACTTCATTTCACCATGAAGGTCAACCAGCTGCTCTGTGAGGTGGCCTGTGTATGATGCCAAATTTTACTTTTCTGCTCTATCTGGTATGCATTTTGTTCTGTAAAGTACAGAATAATACACCCCTCTCACATGAAGTGTGCTCCCCGCTCTGACAGCACAGAGAGTGAATATTTTCATACCACACACATTTATGTCAGACTATACAAATACATTGGAGAAATTACATTCCTGTTTTAACAAAACTGGGTGTAGTTGTACGATATGAATGCATACAGCACGCCAAACACCTGTTTACTTCTGCCTTACCAACAGCGTTCACCTATACAGACTTAGTGTTGAGATTAAAGCTTACAACAAAATTGTTAAGATTTTATATAGAATTATATATAAAGATTTTGAGCTAAGCCTTCTTCAACACAACCTGAATTCACCAAGTCCACGGCCTGCCAGCCACTGCCACTCGGCTGTAAGAAAAGCGGGAAGTGTTGACAGGAAAGCCTTAGCAGCTGAGATAAGGGCCAAACCCTCCCATCAAAGACCCGGGCTCACGCCATCCTCTTCACCTTTGCGCTGCTCCACTTTCTGCAGAACGCCTCTGAGCTCTTACACTAAACAGAAGTGGAGGAGGAGAAGGGATTAGCACATGGTAGCTGGACACTTTCCTCGGTCCTCCTCCTCACATTCTTCTAGAGCGTATGTTTACTGGGTCTTCATACTCAATTAAACCCTTTTCCTCCTTGTTCTTGTTTCGATCTGTCTGAACTCACTACACTTGTAAACAAAAAAAAACCTTTTTGCCTGTTCAATGTGTTTCTTACAACCCTCGTTCGTATACAAAAAGGAAAGTTCAGTTCTGTATTGTCGTGTGTCAGTGGTTTGATTCTCTGAAGGACACTATGAAAATACAGAGTAGGTAACTCAAGCAACTTGTCATTTTACATTACCAAGAAGTCACAGGCCACAGCAAACAACAGAGCAGCCAAGAAAACCGGTCTTTTCTTTCATAATACCTTTGCTTATGCCAGTCCTAGGATGGTCATATGTTAGGGTGACAAGTGACAGGTAGTGAACCCAGAACTGATTCAGATTTAAGACCAACATGCATTTTTCTTAACAAAGATGAATTCCCTTATCAGCGTTCACTGCACAGCCGTGCACACAAGACAACAGCACTGCTTCCTCTACCAGTATTCTCAACCTAAAGCACACCTGAAACTATCTGCAAATAACATGGGAGAGGAAGACCTAATGAGGCCATCTGACCTGATCTCTTCTCCTCCCTCAGCAGGAATAGTTAGTTACACCTCGCCCGACTGAGGTGGCAGAACCCTAGAAACCCCACCACAGGCCATTCACAAGGACGGGTTAGATAATCATCTCCTCCACTGTCATTACCATCATCATCCAAGACCATTACTTAATATCTACCTGAAGCCTTCACTTTGAGCATGCTGACTTACTCACAGATCTCCAAACTCATCCTGACCTGCTTTTCCTAGCACTTTTTTTTAACTTGTGTTTCGGAGTATTTATTTGTAAAAAGTGATGGAGGTGTTGAGGATTCCTTTATAAATCACTGCTGTCAAGGCTGCTTTTTGATGTTTGTATTAATTAGTCGGTCTGCTACAAATTTTGTTGTCACTTAACCGTTTTCTATACATATATTGCCTGCAGGAATTTCTGAAAGTTAAGACATGGCTTAATTTTTAAGCCAAAGAAGCACAAGAGGGCAGGCTCTCAAGATTCAAAAGCATTCCCATTTTTCAGTGAACTGGGTCATTTGTTGAATCTGCAGTAAATTAGGGCACATGTTTTCTGCGCACATTATCCTTCAGCCATCAGGAGCTGTAGGGATGGTAATAGCATAAAAGGAAAATACTTAGCGGAAGCACGAGAAAAGGCTAATAGTTTCAGTTTCTTAATCCTATTTTGTTTTAATGTTGTTAGCTTGTTTTCATTATTAGTTGGAGAAGTTTCCTTTGTTGTCATGTTTGAAGAGTGAGATTCTGTATATACCCACTGAGTATTATTTAAAACTGAAAAGATATAAAGGTATTTTATAGGTGGCAGGATTTGGCTGATACAAATCTAACTAAGGTAAAGTCAAATGAAGCACAGTTTACTTCGAAGCATCATAATTAATTCTCTGGATACTGTTGCTTAGAAGCTATATAGATAGATAAAACCATTTAACATGAATACATATATGCAATTGTCCAAGGATAGTACGCATTATATACCTTTTGTAGACCAAATAATACCTGTGAAAGTCTTTGAAATTTAGCATCTTTGTCCAAATTGTCTGTTGAATATATAATTTTATAACCATTGAATAAGATGATGTTGAAAATTCTGGCTATGAAATTCATACCGTATCGAGAGTATTAATATAGTATGCACATGAATGTCTATCTGGTTCAAGTGTAATAAAACCTGAAACCTAGTGTCAAAATACGTCATGCAAGCACCCCATTTTTTGGTTGCTTGTGTTAGTATTATTTAGTTTGTTAAAGCTTCATAAACCTGGCTGTCTAAGAACAGAATACGAAGAGGTAAAAGGATCAGCAATCTGCCTTCAGAAGATAACCTCATTTCTACTACATCAAATATTGTGCTGTTTTTCCCTTTTTTCTTTTTTTTTAATCATTTTCCAAACTATATGCAAATCACCTCTACAGAACTAAACACCTTAAATCTTGCATAAATACTAAAATTTTACTGTTGTCAAAGCCTGCATATAGCTATAATATCCAAGTGAAGGAAAATAATAACTAAATACAGAATACTAATCATAATAGACATATAATAAATATAGATATAATAGACAAAGACAATAAAATAGACATAAGCATAATAGACAAAAAAATCTGCAATGACAGAAAACCAACACTTTTTTTCATAAGCAAATAGTTTCAAAGATCCAACATCTAATAACTTCAGGGTGTTAAAAATGCCAGCCACCTAAACCCACTAAGAAAGTCACAGAAACACAATCAACTTTTTCTTGATTTTCTTAAAATAAATTATGAAATAAGGAATCTGAACAACAACAACAACAACAAAAAACAGCAAAACTTACTCATCATTTTGAAGACCAACATATCTGGGACTCGGAACCAGCATGACTCTAACATTTTCCAATTTTCCTTTCACGATATGCATAAACTGATCAAGGTGGCTCGAAGGTGGTTTTGTGGTATATGTCAAAAAAGCATCATCAAAGTTAATACAAAGTGTTTGTGGCTGATAATGATTCCCAAACGCCAAGCGACCCTAAATTAAAAAGAAGACCCAATTGCTTGTAATACACTGCTTATTGCATATATGTATAGATAATTCACCTATAATAATACAGTTTAACCACCCGTATGCAAAGATTAGGGACCAAAATCTTGTCCTTAATCTGCGCATAACTAAAATATTACCTTGCAAAATTCCAATATTTTATATCCTATTATGTCAGTAAGCTTCCCTGTTTTTGTGAGGCAGCATTAACTCTTAAGCAAAATGGCCAAATATCCCTATTAAAAGATGTATGGAAACAAACAAAAAAAAATGTGTAACACCCATTACCTAGCTTAATTACGTGATATTCTTGAAATCATTACAAGCCTAAGAAACAAGTCCTTCCCAAAATAGAGAACATAACTTTGTTTCTATGAGCACCAAAACTATTATAAATCATGATGGAAAACAAAAATTAAATAGAATGTAAAAGAAAAATGAGTCACAAGCCTGATTTTTATGAATGTATCAGGGACTTGTTTGACTTACCGTGCTCACATTGACTTTAATGACAGGAATAAGCGATCTCCATGAGGAAGAAGGGTCTTGAGATTCTGTTTTTACTTTAACACTACGGAAAAAATTGTTTTTATTATTTTCTCTTTTCTGCAGAAGAACTAACCAAGCTTTTTTTCTAGGGATCTGCAGTGCACAGCTCTTGGGGAATACTTCTTCCCATGAGGGTGCCTCCTCTCAAGGACCTGCTAGCAGCCTACAGACTCAGAGCCTGGAAGCACGTGCAGTTACACTTTGGTGCTGGTGTATTGTGAGCTAACACAAGTAGAAAACAAACATGCCATGTTTTAACACAGAGCAAGTTAAATACATCTTCCTAAGGGGAACTTGGTCTGTTCTAAAAACACCTGAAATACTCCTTTTAAGTCTTTGGTGAAGGATCTGTCACTTCCCAAAGGGAGAAGTCCTTCATGCATGTGTTGGTATGGGTGTTAAAATAGAAATATGAAGAGATTGGCTTGAAGGCGCAGCCCCTACCCAGATTCAGGACTGTCACAGCATGCTGCAAGCAGCCTACTACATAATTTCGTAACACATACTGGCCTGGCCAGCAGCATTGGAAGGACTCAAGTCTCATTAGAACTTCTCTCCTCCTGCCAATAAATCAGTGTGATGTGATTCTGCCCAAAGAGAGGCTTGTGATTGAATACCTGACACCACTACAAATAACCTAAATAGAGAAACTCTGTACGTCCACACCATGCTTTACGGGGTACCCAGAAAGAGGAAAAAAATAATTGTTTGTGCATCTACACACACAATCACACACCGCTAAAAATGGAATGCAAATCAGCCTGAGTGTAACGCTCAAAAAACATTTAGTCCTCCCAACACCATATGGATCCTCACATTTTGTCTATTCAGTGTCCTGAGGGACTGTTACTTCTACTGAGCAATGCTGTTATTATTCTGGAAGCATAATCCTTTTCAACACATCCTCCCTTTCTACAGAGTGCTTCAAATAGATTTTTCAACCTTTCTCTGATCATTAAGCAAGGGGTATTTGGTTTGTTCAGTTGTGTTTTTTTTTAATTGTTGTGGTAGAAAGTCTGAGGGAAGGAAAAACATTCAGACTGTCAGGCCTGTCAACGCAATTTCTCTCTCCACTGTGCTTCAACTGTTTGGCCTCCAGAGCATATGTTAACAAAACATTACCCAATTAGTTCAGCACTTCACAGAACAAAGCATCAACAAAATAGCAAAATGAATAATAATTTACCTTTCAAGATTGGCATGTGTTCTTTGCCTTCCATTCACTTGTGCTTTTTCATCATCTTTCTTTGCTGGAATTATTGTGGGATCCAAGCCAAATAATTCTTGAAGTTGTCCATAAAGTTCAGAACGGTTGTACACGTGAAATTCAAAGTCATTCACCATGATGTACAGTCTTGTTTCTGCCTTTGGATCTAAATGAATAGTAGGAAAAGAGTTCCAAATTCTACCCCAACATTTCCTTTAAGTATTTACAGTTTTACAGATAGGTACATTTTGCAAAAAACTATCTACGTGGTAGTTAACAGCTGCTGAACTACATATTAAGAAACAGTTAGAAAAAAAGAACACACAAAATATTTATGCCATTCCAAGCAAATCAGTGAAACTTGGCAAATAAAGCAGTTGTATACAAAACATAAAACCCAAAGGGAATTTCACCCTTTGGTCACAATGCAAAAATAAATCCAGAAAGGAGCTGCACAAAATGGTAAATGAGGGTTATTCAGTCTCATATATAAAACCAAAAAAAAAAAAAAATCACTTGACACACACCACTGAATCCTCAGTGCCAAACTGAGAAGCATCTTCGTTTTATAGAGAAACATAAAGCATAAATACGGAGAATTAACAAAAAGCATACTTATTTCATGCAGTCAATCAACATTTTCACGAATTCAAGATTTTAACTGTAATATCAACTTGGCTCTTTAATACATAAAAATGAGTTTAACATCTGCTGGTTGCATATAGAGCTGTTTGTGACATACTTTCACCTTGGATAGTATGACCTAATTATGTAGTTAATGTGAGGACAATGCTCACACAACTTCCCCCTGATTACCTAGTTGAAAGAGTGCCCACTACACATTTACCCAAGAGATCTCAATTGCTTTAAAAGCTGATCTGGTCTTTCTAAGCCAAACACACTTTAGGTAACTGAAACATCAATGCTTATCACAGGAGTCAGCAATTGGGGATGAAACTGAGGGCAACATTTCCTGCAGACACTAGAACTGAGAAAGGCAGAGCTACCACTGCTGTAGTCAGGGGCAAGAGAAGAAACCCAGCAGTCCATTGCGTTTGTGCCCAAGAGCCAATGTTTAGAGATCTCGACTTTACTTGTCAGAGAAAGGGACAAACAGGAACATCATGCAGGGGGAAGTGCAAAGTCCTGCACCTGGGGAGGAATAATCCCACACAGTACGTGCTGGGAGCCACCCAGACGGAACGCCTTAGTGAGGCCTATGAGTATTTCAGGATACTTCACTAGCCTTCTCTTAATAAATAATAACAAAAACCCAACTCTTCTAACAGCCTTAAATATGTCAGAATGAAAACAGATTGAGGTCACATCATTTCTGTACCAGCAGGACCAAGTTTATCACCACTATTAACAACAAATTCCCATTCCCGCTCCATTTCTCATCATAGCGCCACCAAGCACCTCAGATGCAAAACTTCAAAACAAAAAAATAAAACGAAACACAAAAACATGAACTAATCATTACTGCTTATATTAACCCTTCACAAGATGTTACTTTTTCCAAGCAAAAATCTTAAAAGACTTAAGGTTTGTGTTTTTATAAGAATCTGGTGGCATTTTTAAATATTTAATAGGCCCATTTCAGTCTATGCATTTTCCTATAGGAACATTTCATATCTATTCTGTTTTTCCTTTTATGAGGTATCTGAAACAAAGGTATGTATCAGTAATGTCTAGCTACAACAGGTTTACCAATCACTTTGTGACAGCTGCAATAGTAATCCTCAAAGAAACCAGAGAAATCCTTAGCATGCAATTTACCAGCAGCCTTAGCAATTTGGTTAGGTATTTAGGTTGTGATGAAGCAGATTAAAAAGTATGGGGAAGAATATAATACAACGGGCTAAGAATTTTTGAAGATTTTAATTTTCCTTTTAAAAATGAAATAATCTCTGATAAATAGTTGCAATGTAAAGTAAGCAAGGTTATTTTTCCTAAGAGAAAGCAATTATTTAAGAGAGCACTTTATTCACATTACTTTGTTGTCAAACCGATAGATCT
Organism: Anser cygnoides; assembly: GCF_040182565.1. Lineage (NCBI taxonomy): Eukaryota > Metazoa > Chordata > Aves > Anseriformes > Anatidae > Anser > Anser cygnoides. Next base: position 34,256,890 of record NC_089876.1, on the reverse strand, counting down.
CTGACCTCCTCAATTACTTGGATTATTTGTCTGCTAATTATGCAGTCTTAAATGCCAGCAGAAATGGTTAAAGTTTTGGAACACTGCCAAGCAAAAACACCACCAAAGACAGACACAGCTATCCTTACTGCAATAAGTTCAATGCGTTTTTCATTCTGTAAGCCACTAGAGAAATACGTTTTAACCAGCAGATGGAAAAAATTCTATGAAAACCTGCTGGATGATAACCTGTGGTTACAAGAATGTAATTAACTTTAAGACTAGCTTCTACTTCCTGAATTAGTCTTCTTACAGTATAAAGAATTTGAATTATGTAATGTCTCGATTTAAAAAAAAGGTGGGCAACTTTTCCCAATTTATATCAATATTTTGAAAGGTGTCTCATATTTACCTGCATAACGTGTACGCAGTACTCTTACCACTGCTGAGCTGGTCCTGAAAAAGCTACAGCTGTATAAGCTTCCTGGGAAATCTAAGAGGCATCATGCCATCAGAGGCCATTCCAAGGGAGAGAGGCATAGCAAGGGGAAAGAAGGTCTTCCAAAGTTCAGTCACCTTCTCAATTAGTGCCCTCCTCAAGCGGCATACAAATGCCACTTCTGGACCTCCTTGAATTAGCAATGGAACTGTGACACTTGAGAAGTCAAGAGAGGCAGCCCTTGAGACACTCATCCAACTAGATTCTAATCCTATAAATGTCTAAGCACACATCACAAGGTTATTTATGTTTTCTCAAAGTGTTCTCTGCAGATACAATTAATCTCTTGTATCCAGTGTTATGCCTCCTTCTTCAGCCATAGATAAGGAAGAAAAATAAATGAGTTTTTCCCCACTTCTGCACTTCTATGACCACAGATGTCATCAAGACACACGGTTATCAAATAGTAAAGAATATCCCTTATTGTAACACTTCTGCTGAAATACTGACAAAACAGCAAAACTTGAAAACTAAAATCAAGTTTCAGAACCTCAGAAGTCTCTATTTGTCATGGTTATAAACTTCAATACCGAGTCAATTATGCTCAGACTACAGCTAATGAAGGCTACTATTAAGATTAATAGCATTGTCTTGAGAAGGCCTTGAGTCCCTGACTATAAATCCTTTATTTATTTCATTGTGTTGTTCTAATCCACAAATGTAGGTGAACCGGTTAAAAGAACTCATACCTTCTGATGTTTCGATGTACTTCGGGTACATAATAGCAATTGAACTACATGCACGCAATTGTGCGAAGGAAATATTTTTGTGTAGACTACCTGTAAACTTAATTTAAAATTTTAAGCTTTTTTTGAGATGCCTACCATGCTGCTTCTGCTTAGGGTTGTACATCTTCCACCAGCGAAATATGATAAATCCGTCCTGGATTCTAAATTAAATAAATTAGATAAAACAGAAGTTAAAAGATTAATAATCCAAAGTCCTCTGTGTAGCTGCACGATGTTCTGCCTTATGCACTGCAGAGATCTGCAATTTCAACAGTGTACAAGCAACAGCAAAGCACAGAGAAATGCGAGTCTCATAGTACAGTATTATACAATTACCACATTAGCTGAACTTGTATAGAACCCTATATCCATTGTCTACCTAAGGTTGTACAACTTTCATGATAGGAATCAAAGTTATAAGCTATTTGCTAGTTAGCAGTTCATGAAACAAATTATTCTCGCTTCCAGGCTACAAATGCAAAACTACTTGGCCCAAGCAAATCTTCAAGACTTAAGCACAGAAGCGTGGACTGAAAGCCATTAATTAAAAACAGTTCTCCTTTAAACTCTAAAATGTTTTCTTCTACACATATTAAGGGCCACTAGAATCTTATTCAGTACTCACTTCCAATTGATAATGCTCAAACAGCAAATCAGCTAACAAAATGTGCATCTCTAAGAATGTCAAAACACTTTCATCAAAATAGTTTATTTTTAACATTTATGAGTGTACGTACTACTCATTTGTAAAATGGCACTTGGATGTGTTACTTCGATATACACATTTCCTGTATTTAATATCAGTATTTAGAACAGTGACTCCCTTGGAAATCTGTACCTGATAGACATGTCTTCTGTGATGAAATAGATTTCCCGAACCATGACTTTTCCAGACAGCACAGAGAACGAAAAGGAACCTAATTTGAGAGAATTTACAGGGTGTTAGTCTGAAATTGTTGATATTTTAACTTCTGAACAGGAGAATACAGTGGTCAATTATCTGAAATGTGTTTACTTGGTATCTTGAGCTTCAAAAACACATTGACATTCAGAGAAGGGAAGTCAGAGATGCAGAACACACGCGACAAGTACAGGGCTCTAAGAGGTTTGGCATCATCCAAGAACACAACGGACCATCTGAGAAACACGAGTCACTCAGGAACACCCAAGTACCTCACAAAACTTGTGAGACAATTTAGGCAAGCTATTTTGAACAGTTTTCCTATCAAGCTATTGTATGCAAGAACAATGTTAGAGAAATAAAGATTCCTGATTGAAGAATTTTTCAAATTTTAAATACCTATCATGTTTTCAGTGCAATTGTTTTGACAAATTGTGTTTACAGCGGGAAGGGATTAATAAGTATGAAAAGATCAGCAGGTAGTGCAATAGCCCATAATTTTCCTAATGCTTTTCATTTCACTCGCAAACATTTAAGTAAACCATGATTTGTTAAAGCAAAAAACCACCATTAATTGATTGAAGCCAAGCTGTTAATCATGGGATTTAATTCATGTTATGTTCTTCTTACTGATTAAGTTGATAAAGAACACCATATATTTGGCTAGCTACGTCCAGCTGTCTTTACTTAATAGCGATTTCACATAGAAATTATAATAAAAGCCTATAGATCAAGTGTAGCAGCCAGTACGATTTTCAGCTATATTGCTGTTCAAAAAGCTGGATTTGAAGATAGTTTGGATTACAGTTCTTAAATTCTTGAGGACATATGTAAATTAATGCAAGGGCCTCTTTGGTAGGTGGGTATGGCAGAGGTTGTGGTCTTTGGTTGTTTGTTTTAAAGTTATCACTCCATTTATGATCAATAGTTGCAGAAAAAGTCCAGAAGTAAAGTAGTAGCCATTCTGGAAAGCAGAGAGAAGAAGGCATGGAAGAATAAATGAAAGTCAGAAGTGCAGTCAGAGTGAGGTTGTGGGATACAGCCCTCTGTGACTCAACATCAGATATTTTTGTAATGTGGGTGAGTGCCCAAGTGATTTGTACTGACCTGTTTTATTCAAAAGTGTTTTAAAATTATAAAAAAAAGAAAAAAAAAAGTTAATGGATTTTGATGGAAATGTTCTAGCCAGTATAAATTCAACATATCACATTCCCGGTATGGACTAACATCATTAGTTGTTCTGACAGCTTATTTAGAAAGCAAGGACACTGCTATAACAAGGAGCCAAGCCTTGAGACTCCACCGTGCTCCTTTGAGCCCAACCAGTTTCTCTGCCTGTTTCAGATGCCATATAACCAGCCCCAGAGGTGTGGGGGAGTGTGAAGCTGTGCTCCTGGACACCAAATCACCAGGCAAAGTCAAGCGGCTGAAGTAGGCTCCTTGGGGCCAACCTTCTCCTTTTAGGAGGTGGACCGTTATAATATAGGGCTTTGAAAAAGGTAATGGGAAATGTACAGGCTTTACATACATAAGTATAAAGACCAAACAGAAAAAAGTACACCTGACAGTAAAAATCCATCAAGTGAACTTTAATACAAAACAATTAGACATCAATGAAAAAGAGGGTGTTTTCCTACCTACACCAGAAATCATTTCCTGAAGCATGTCATTGAACTTGTTTCCTTCTTAAATTAAAACCATACTGATAATTTCCAAATTACTGTAACAAGGGAAAATGGAGTTTACCTCCACTTGGTTTTCAGCAAATCAAAGTATAATTAAAAGCAGTAGGTAAAAGCAATAGCATTACAGCAATCGTAACTTACCAATATGGATGTAGCCATGCTTATATAGCCTGTTAAGAACCAATGTTAAAATGAGTCCAATGTTCCGGGAATTATAATAAGTTAGGTAGATAATCCATCCACAAGACAATATTGTCGCTGTTGAAAGATTAAAATGAATTAAAATATTTTCAAAGCATTCTGACCCAGATAAAAGCCTTACCTATTAAGACTATAAAACCCTTACCTATTAAAACTATAAAGCATAATGTTCCTCCCACTCTCAAAAAAAAAAAAAAAAAACTGATGGGGCATTTTAATGGGTGTTTTCAGAAAGAGGGTATGAGAAAGGTGTGAAAAGGGTAAAAAAGCAAAATGCAAAGTTCAGAAAAGTACAGTCTTTTATTCCCCTATTTGAAAAACTGGCCTATTGAGGGCAGGCGACAGGTACCATACGTTTCACTGTCATCTCCTATCACCCAAGCTGATAAATTTCACAGATCAAATCATAGCAAGCATTATACCACACAATCATTTTATTTCAAAATACCTGAAGAAAATATGATCTACAGAAGTCAAATTACACTCCTTCTCCATCCTTCTCCAAACCATGAACTGTAACTTAAATTTCCTGAACACAGAAAATTTTACTCTCACACCTGAAACTATTTCCTAAGCTGCTGGACCCTGAGAGAAACAGACCAGTCTTTGGGATAGCAGAAATCTGTCAGCAGTTTGAACATGGAATTTGATGGGGGGGGGGGGGGGGGGGGGGGGAAGAGGAAAAAGCAATCTAGTGAAAAACATGCTAAAAAAAAAAAAGAATTAGGTCTGCTAATCCCCAAAGTAATTTTCACTTTAGTTGATTAAGAGCTGGTAACCTATTTCTAACTGCAAGGGTTCTCAAAGATTCCAGAAGGACAAACCCAAAAGCAATGGGGCTGCCAGGGAATGGACTACTTCTAACTCTCACTCTATAAATTATCAACCTGCAAGTCCAGAGCAGAATAGGGAATAATGCAATTTTTGTATTTAAGGTACCTCTGTTCATTATATTAACTGACCTTTATAACAAAAGTTTTCCTTTTATATATATTTTATACTTAAAAACTCAGATTTATTGTGCTTTTTATGGGAAAACTGAAGTGCAGAAAAACATAGAGGTATGATGTCTTCACTCTGCAGAGATTTCAAGTAATTAATAAAAAGTTTACAAAAACAACCTGTCCATTTACTAGACCTTAAAATTTTTGCAGTCATCTGTTCCACCACAGTGCCTGCACTTTGTTGAAAGACGAGGAAGAAAAGGGAGAAGAGAAAGACTTGTATGACTTTGTCTTTTCGTTACTGGAAAATGGATCCAGTCTGACCAAAATTGAAGCAGCACATACACCTGGGCAAGTAAGCTGCTTGCCATGTAAAACAAAACAAATCTTAGGTCAAAGCTCTGCACGGGTGGTGATTCCACAGGAACAAGGCATGGAGGGTTAAAACTAAACTCCAGTAAAGAAAGTGCTGCTGGCATTCAGAGAAGGCATACTGCAAGGGCAGCATTTACCTCACCTTGCTTTTAGATGAGTAAGCTGCTCTATCAGTGAAGGAGAAAGGTGGCATGACTCACACTCAAAGGGTCTCATTCCAGTCGTAAAACTTAATTTGAGATTAAAGTTCATCTAGGCACTTAACCTAAAGCCAAGAAGGTCTCCTCTCAAGGTGACATTCTGAAGAAAATCAGCAAACTAATACACTTTCCAGGCACCACGGTCCTATCCATTGCCTATATAACTCGTCTCACATCTGCCCCAAATTTTACGCTTTTTTTTTTCCCCACTCACCAAATTTGGTCTCCACTACTAAATGACAGATCCTATAAACTCTATTAATCTCATTAGTATATTCCTTGATTTTAAAAGCCTCTTCACTGCAATTACATTTTTGGAAATTACATTTGAAACATTTTACTACATGTGATTTTTCTTAAACAGATTGTTCTAGAATTGCGCAACAACTCTTTGAAGAGCATGTTCATTTCTGAAATTCATCACCTCTTACTTGAATCAATATTTAGCTGTTTCAGGATTAAACAGAAGATAAACTGTTGACATCTTTTTTTGTTCTCGTATAACAGGATGCCATAGGTCAGCAGATGAAAGCAGGGAAGGAACGACTGGTTGAAACTGGGTCAAGATTAATAAACATTACTTTAATGCCTTTGTAACCAAACTTCATAATAACAGGAGGCTACCCAAAATTTTCTGTTTATGTCCTTGTTTTTAGAATACCAGGCACCTTCTTACAAATAAAGAGATCAGCAGCTCCCCAAAACTGCGTAGATGTACATAGATCGATCTGCCCTTAGAAAATGGGAACAGACTAGATTATGTCTTGAAGTTCCACCCACTCTTCCTTGGAACATAAATTTGTAAGTTTAATATGTTCAAGCAAATAAGAAAGCTAAGCAAAGCCTTTGGTTTGATTTATAGTTGTTAAATGGAATTGCTTATGTCCTACATACTTCCCGAGTAGTATTACTAATTGTTTGTTCTGTGAATCCAGTGCAGAAAGTGAAAACCAGAGAAAGAAAAAAAAATCTGCAGACTGCCATTTGACACTTTTATTCTTTGGTGAAAGACCTGAACATCCCTAGGTCTTAATTCAAAGCTTCTGGAGACAGAATTTGTAGATCTGTTCCATGTCCTTTCCATAGTTTATCACGAGCAACTACTGGCATGGTGACTTCTCTTATTTTCATCTGGATTACACTTAAACTTTACGTTGAGTGCAAATTTTCCACTTCATCATATTAAAAGTGAAAATGAATAATATTCTGGAAGCAGCCTCAGCTATCTGCCGATATCCATTTCATTCAACTTGGCCCACTGAAAAATAATTGCAGTGCACCAACAGCCAACACATACACACCCAATTCCCAAAAGTCAAAAATGAAACTTTTTCCTCTGCTGCCCTTTGCTCTGGGTCCAGGAATCAAGGCTGAAAAGCAGGTATTACCTATTCTTGGAAAAGTCTCAATTCAACGCACGTCTAATGCTTTCATCCAGATCTGAATGTAACTCAATCGTTATTTTGCTCTCCCTGCCCCACTTGTTTACATATTCAGGAAATAAGAGTTGCTACACACAAATATAAACAACAGCACCAACAACAACACCAGTGTTATGAAGACTAACTTAAGTCTAACTAAGGAACTTTTACAAAAACTACCTATAACTGAGAACCCTATCCTGAAAGGCTTATTTTGACACACAATTTGGTGTAAAAGTTATGTCATGAACGCAAGTATCTTTATACCATGATTCAAAGGATGCATACTGTATTAAATACCTGTAGAGTGAAGTTACTGTATCTGCCTGTCGTGTGCTACAATGCCAATCCTGTTATTGCATTACAGCTAATCAACAGCTTATTCTGGTGTTAGAAAAAACTTATTTTGCAGAGAGTTCTCACTGAGCTCTTATTTTGCAGAGCAGCAGTTGTAGAGCATCATCCTTTGCACACTGGACTTCACTCCCAAGTGTCCCAGCAATATTAGTATTGGAAACAATACTGTATTTTCTTTCTGAATTACTTAAATAGCATTGTCGTACATCACTAAGCAGTTATATGGCAAGTAAAAATCTGTTTTCAATGCTTTGATGTCTTTTGGCAAGAAATTCTCTACTGGTATAACAACGTTTTGAGAAGCGTGTTTAAAAGTACACACAAACAAAAAGACCAACACTTACCCAAAACAGAATAAATTCACCTTACCTACTAACAGCCAAACAACATTGGAGTCATGTTCTGTTAGGAAGTCCTCCAACTGTGTGATACTTGGGACAAAACTATCATTTTTCCTTTGATCCATTGCTAAACTGTTGTTGTGTCAGCACCTATAGAACTGAAGGGAAAAAAAAAAAGAGTAATAAGAACTGTACCATGTGGAGAACATTAGGAATGTTTAACGTGGTGTTAACAGTCTGCTTCAAACAAATATGAATACATTTTATTCCTTCAATAGCATCTTTATGATTCTCAGCTACCCTTTTTTTCTCCTCTAGAGCAGAAATGTTTCCACCCAGAGCAGAACACTCCTATCTGCTGAAACGAAGTTTCCAGGCACGTGCTTCCCTAAAACAGAGTGCAGATCAACAAAATCCCAGACTATGCTCTCTAAATTTAGTACTCTGACTGCCCTATACAGCATATAATAGCAAACAAGTTTAAAAGGCTGTTGCACCATAGCACTAAGTTAAAAGGCAACTGAACATAGAAGTAAAATTGTTAAACATTCTAAAAATGTAACACGAGACTAAGTGCACAGTGTTCACTTAGTAGAGGTTTGTTCCGTAAGATGTTCCTGTCAGAGAAGCATTAATTGCAGTTTATTTCAAGATAATTGCTCTATTGCACTTGTGCATTAAGAATCTCTCGACTCAGTGCTGTAACTTAATCCCCCAGTAACTCATGTCTTTTATACCACTTCTTACATGCAGAATGGCAAACAGATCATTTGAAAACAAAAAGGACACATGCTATTTCTTGCAAAGATGAACCACTCCCTAAAGGTCATTTCTGTTCAAATCTCTGTTCATGTACCATTACATTTCTTAACCAACTGCGTAATTCCTGTTTTTTCCCCCCAAGTGCTTACATATGAACTTTTCTCCTCATCTTAACGGGTGACACTGGAGTGAAAAGGCGGCAGTTCTTCGTACCAACAAAGGGGCAAAAGTCCTAGCCCAGCACAACGATTCAGAAGTTCAGGTTTTAATTCCTAAGGGAACAGAGACCTATGGAAGTATTTGTTCACGTCTGATGGTTTCTTTAAGCAACTAAGTGAGGAAACCTGATTTCACAGAATCACAGAATCATCTAGGTTGGAAGAGACCTCCAAGATCCCCTAGTCCATTTGTTTCTGTAGGTGAGGAAAGCAGTACATAAATATCTCAGAATCTGGGGGCTGCAGACTGTTTATGGATACATGCAGATGCCCAAGAGTTGAAAGGTAATTAAACCTGTTACAAAGCTTTTATTCCCCATTTGTGAACTGCACTAAACCAATGTTTAATTCACACACACACAAAAAAAAAAAAAAAAAAAGTTCAATCCCTCGTCTTGAAGCTGTCCCAGAGCAGTACAGCTCGCTCAGCAGAGCAGCAGCAGCCACGCGGCTCTCTGACCACGCACCCTCTCCCCAAGCAAGTGCCTATACGGCCACACTTGTGCACACAGTAAAACTCAGGGATGAAAAATTCGGCTGCCTTCAGGTATCGCTGCTTAACGCAGCACAAGGTTGCCCTCAGGCATTGCTGCTTGAGGCAGCTCTGGGGCTTTGCTCCAGCACCGCCATCCCGCACCCCACAGCCACTTCCTCGCACGCTGGGGCCAGCGGCGCAGACCCCTGCACTCCTGGAAGGCAAGGATCACGGGTGGTGCACGGCCAGGCAACCTTCAAGAGCAATGAAATATTTCCACAACCTCTTAATCCGGCGTGCCCATTAATTCCCTCGCTTCGCGATGGATTTGCATCGGCTTATAAAAACTGGCTACATCATGTCACTGTTACATGGAGCGCAGAAAGCCAGTCCTTCTGATCTCACGCGCTTATTCAAAACATGCACAAACCATCTTGCAAGTGGGTTATATTAATTAAATGTGATTAACAGGGAGTAGCTCAATTCCGTAATATTCAAAATCATCCGGCACTATTTTACTTGCATTACTTTCATTTGAAGTTTTCTCCCTTGGACATCACCTGTCAAGCCTTCTTACAGGGAGATCATTCTGCTTTGTTTCTTTTTTTTTTTTTCTTTTCCTTTTCCTCCCCTTTTTCTTTTTTTAAACACCTTCCAGCTCTGGCAGCCTGTCTGGCTGTCAGCCTTCAACCCTCAAACAAATCCAGGTAGGTTTCGTTTCCTTTCCTTGTGAAGTCTCTGACGCTCTCCATCAGATGGGGAACACAAAACTAAATGTCATCGACAAGATCTTGGGTTTTGAGCAGCATAAGCATTTAGCTTAGTGATATGGTTTAGTGGAGGACTTGTTGGTGTTAGGTCAGAGGTTGGACTGGGTGATCTTGGAGGTCTCTTCCAACCTAGATGATTCTGTGATAACATTTCTGAAATAGTCCCTATTTCTAAGTGTTAGCAAAGGAACTAATATTTATCCAGGTTTTCCTGTAATAAATAAATCCATGCCATCTCTCACTATTGTAACTTGAGAACAAAACATGGAAGAGAAGCTGAAAAAAACTTGCCTTTAATGCATTTGTCTCTCCTGCATCTGGGTAAGCAGTACCTCGAATTAGGAGCCGGTGTTTTGAAGTAAAACAAGTACAGTCCCACTAACAAGCACTAGCAATTTGCTCCCTACCGCTTCTGATAAGAGAGAATAGAATGGGGAGGAAAGATGAGGAAAGTACTAAACAAAACACTAAACAAACTACAAAAGAAAAACCACCAGGCACTGCCTCCAGGAGTGGTGACAAAGCAGCCGCTATGGTAGCTCCCCTACCAGCAGGACTAAGCAGCATGACACACACATATTTTTTAAGAATACGTCCTTGTTTTAAAGGGACGTTACAATGGCAAATTAAATTATGTAATGGTACCGTGATTTGCTTTAAGACATTCACAATACCCTAATAAAAAACCCACATGCCAGCTTGTATTACAAAGTAGATGATGCTCCGCAGGCAGCCTCTAGGAGCTTTTAACCCGGGAATGGCAAAGGAACCGGGGAAACTGAGACACCAAGCTGTCAGCACAACAGGGAGAATTTGTTTCTTCCCTTCAAGAGAAAAATCAAACCCTCCTTTTGTGATCAAGACCACTGTGGAAGTGTTGTCAAGTGGTCAGGATCACCTTAGTGAACAACACTAACAACCCTAAGAAAGCGACTTGTGATTTTCCTAGAAATTTATCTATTCCTAATAAATTTCCTGAGAAATTATCACCAAAATTCTTATCAATTTAGGAAATTACATGTTTCCTAAGATACTTCCTAAGAAATAAGCTAGTGTTATACACCACTGAGGCAGGAAATTGAATGCTGTTATGGCTCTGTAGGACTGTGGCAAGACAAGACTGCAAGCAATGGGATGCTGATACTGACCTGCTGAAACAAAGACTGCGTTCATCACTTTTTGCCGTCACTAGCCCAACCATAAGATGGATATCCTTGGAAGTTTTCTGGAATATTTTTGCTATTCACACGCAAATAAACAAGGGAATCCCGCATCAGACAACGTTTGCAAGTTTTGGAGCTCCACCACAGGTCCTTTGAGGCCCCGGCCCGCTGACGGCACCCCCTGCCCTCAACTGAGGCACCTGAGAAGGAGGAGGAAGAGGATGGGAGCCTAAGTTTCCAGAAACAGGCAGCACGACCACCTGCACTGGATGCACATGTGTCTCAGAGGACACAGGCACTTAATCCATTTTGATTACGAAGCAACTGCACCTCTAAGACTTAGGGCAACAGACAGCTGCAGCAGGCAGAGACTTCAGCAGGACGAGCTACCGATGTCGTCCCTGGGCATTTACATGGTGTGGAGGATGCAGAGGCAGGATCAGCAGCGTTAGGAGGCAGAGATACAGCCTTTCCAGGACAACCATGAGCTACTTTCTGTTGACGGTCCTGCTCCTACCTGCCTCCACCCTCCATGCCCTCTGCATTGTGCACGTGGCCCAGCTCTCTGCACACATCCTTCCTCCGTTATGCTCACCCCAACGGCAAAACTTCTTTGCAGTCCACAGAATCGTCTAGGTTGGAAGAGACCTCCAAGATCACCTAGTCCGACCTCTGACCTGACACTAACAAGTCCTCCACTAAACCATATCACTAAGCTCTACATCTAAACGTCTTTTAAAGACCTCCAGGGATGGAGACTCAGCCACTTCCCTGGGCAGCCCATTCCAATGCCTAACAACCCTTTCGGTAAAGAAGTTCTTCCTAACATCATTCCTAACATCTAAACCTCCCCTGGCGCAACTTTAGCCCATTCCCCCTCGTCCTGTCACCAGGCACGTGGGAGAACAGACCAACCCCCACCTCGCTACAGCCTCCTTTAAGGTACCTGTAGAGAGCGATAAGGTCGCCCCTGAGCCTCCTCTTCTCCAGGCTGAACAACCCCAGCTCCCTCAGCCGCTCCTCATGAGACTTGTTCTCCAGGCCCCTCACCAAGCCCAGCAGGGAGTTGCTCCACCAGTCTATCTCCTGCTCACACTCCCTGATAGCCCTTAACCTCTCCACCTCCCCCTTGAGCTCTGCCACCAGGCTGAGCAGGTCGTCCACCTGCTCACACCTCACACACGCGGTGTCTCTGCCACCCTCAGAGGGCAGCACCACAACATGGACTGGGCACTCTGCAGAGACACTGACTGGTGGCTTGGTGTGCCTGTGGTTTCAAAGCAAGCTGCCAGTGTGTTCTTCTGAAGGAACAGCACACTTGACAAGTCTTAGGGGAGTACTCTGGAAAGCATGAGAGTGGACGGGAACGGATGGGAAGCTGACCCTTACCAGCCCTGCCACTACCAGACAGAGCACACGTCAGTGGGGAAGAGAAACCCAGAAATCCACATGCATCTCTGCACTTTTTTACAGTATGTTCTCAAAGTCTCTACTGTTTTGTGATGATGATCCCTGAAAACAAGCCAGAATATGGTCCAAAACTATAATGACCCCCCCCCTTTTTTAAAAACATCTTTACTATTCCAAATGTCACTTGTGGCTTGCATCAGCTGCCTGGTGTGCTACACACAGAAAGTTGTGTGACTTCTCCTGAGAGGAAGAAAGGAGAAGCAGTGGATTTCGGGGCACAGCAGTGGCAGAATCGCACCACTCATTTATTTTCACATCAGTCTTTTAAGATGTTGTGTAGTCACCCTTCCGCAAATGAGAACGAGGAGAGAGAGGAGGCCCAGCCCTCGGTTTGTGATGCCCACACAAAATACTTGGGGCCTGCTTTCCAGGTGCATGTTCAGATTGAATTGAAGATGTGAGGGTTCGATGTTACCTAGACTTGCTCCTCCCGGTCAGACAGGCATTCTTTAGAGAAGAAACACACACTTAACAGAAAATGTACAAGTTTTAATTACTTGAGTCATGTATTATTCAAATTTTATCAGTACTAAAAGGATGTAATTGATGGAAACTGAGTCATCTGACAGTCCTGGGGGATGTGCTTTATTTCCAGCCTGCTCCCAGTATTCCAACCTGGACCAGGCTCTCAGCAAACACTCCATTCCTGAAAAAGCCACTCACTCAGAAGCACCTGCATCAAGCCTTTATAAATATATTTCAGTTACATCAAATACATAAACTAGTGTTAACTTCAGCATGAAGTGCTAACACTTAGCCTGAGGAAAAAAAAAAACTGCTAGAACAAACCAATAAAAGTTACAGAAAGCACGCATATATAAAAGGGGTGACCCCCCAAAAAAATGAAATTGAAGCCCATCCAAAAGTGGATGGTCAACACAAAAAACCGCTGCAGATCCCGTCTCACACTTTGGCTTCATCATTCAGGCGGCTGGCTGGACAAAGCCCCCAGCACGTGAGCTCTGCAGGGGCAGGGCAGGAAGATGAGGAGCTGGCGGACCCGCTGCTGACAGAGGCCTTCCAGCATCCTCTCCGCCTGGCGGAGAGCTGAAGCCAAGGGAACAGCAACGTGGCCACAAGGGCTCTGTCCTACACCTGCAACTGAAGATGAAAGCAACAGGTATTTTACTTGGTGCCTGGGAATGTCAGAGTAATACTGGTCTCAGGCTGATAGAAAAGGAGAGGAGAAAAGGAAATGTCTTTTTAATCCCATCCTTTGGAATACTCCTTTTTTCTGGCACACCTTGCAGAGATGGCTGACTAAAACAGTATCCAAAGATGTGAACAAAAGCTAACATTTCATAAGGCTGAGGAAAAAAAACTTCTATACGGTTACGAAGCAAGTAGTGAAATAAAGGATGCTGCCAATCCCCTTATTATTATGACTGGAATTTATGGGGGAAATAAATGGGAGTTAAAGTTTATCAGGGACACTCCTCAGATCTTCAGTTCAGAGAAATCAAGTGTTTACCAAGTATTTGTTAATTTGAAAGCAAAGCAAAATCTGCTCTCTAAAATAATGTCCACATTTAATTCCTTAAAAGTTAACTTCCAGTTGGAGGACACAACTCCCAGTTTCTGCAGCATTTACAATACAGCGGAGCTGCAATTGCGCCCAAGACATAAGATTAAACCAGAGGAGGTAAATTCCCCTAGCCTAAATAAATGAACTTAGGTAACACACACGGATGCTTCACATCTCCACTAAGGGAGCCATGCCCACAACAGGTCCTTAAGGCAAAGAAATGTCATTTCCATGTCCTACCCACTTTGTCACTTTCTTTTAAAGGGTCTCCAGCAAGAGCTGGTACCAAGTCAGAGCCTCACGTAATTCAGCGATGTTCGACAGCAGTCTCACAAATGCAAACATAACTCAGCTGAACTTCCCTCCGAGGGCACGCGATGTTATCAGCACCTAGGCGCACATTCAGCGCATTTTACAAAACAAAAAGCTGCCAACCTTGGCGTCTTTCCCAAAGTATTCCGGCTAGGTCTGGAGACATCAAGCCAGTCCCAGACAGTGTAGGAAGCTCAGTTAAGACCTTAATCAACAAGTATGGTAAAGGGGAAGGAAGAGAAGTCGTTCTCAAAGCACACACACACTAAATAAGCTATGGGATAGCACTTACACAGCAATTCTACTATCCGAAGCGTTGCACTTGCTTCACATCCTACAGGCAATTGAGGACTGGCATCATTTTCAGTAGAAGAACTGAGATTTGGGCCCAAGTTCCTACCCCTGAGCCAGTGCTTGAAGCAACGGTAGTGGTAAACTGTAAACAAGCTGGACGACTGCGTTAATTGCACTAATGAAATCCTGCTCCGACCTCAAGCGGAAACGGCTCAACTCCAAACAGAGCAGAGCTGGGAGCCACCCCAGTCAAACTGCTGTGTGGACAGCATTACTTACACCGCATTTGCACTACAGGAGCTTACCTTAGTAAATAATGCGTGTTCTTAGAAAATGAGTTAAAATTAAAAGTCTTCTTCAAAGAAGCTGTGAGATACAAATATGATTCTTGCAGCAGTCTACCTGATGAGATATATTTTATCTAACAGAGAAATAGCAACTACTAGAAAAGCATCTACATTGCAAATATATATAACGCTCCTTGAGGAGGAAAAAAATCTAGTTTGAGTGGTTTAGACAAGTACCATTGTCCAAAAGGAGTAAAAAAAACCTTTTACATCTACTGATTCAGGGTCCAAAAAATCCAGTGATGCATTTTATTTCAATCCTTTTGAGAACACTGATGCTCTAAGTACTTCAAAATTGTAACAAAAAAATGAGTTACTGTAATAGATGATTTCCCCTCCTTCCCCCCACACAAGAACAGACCATTTTTGTTCATTTATTTGTCAAAGTGCAGGACACAAATCTTAACACAAGAGGAATTAAAGAAATTCCTGGTGTGGCAAGCAACACACCCCTTGCATCACTTCACTGCTTGTCAGGCAGTGCCCAGCTGAACTTTGGCTGCTTTTTCACTTACTTTTACCTCAAATTAAAAATAAAAAATAAAATGCCTAGCCACGTGTCCCAGGCTTCTTCACGGGAGGGGGTTGTTTTGCTGCTAACATTGCTAGTTTTGGCTGCTGAGGAAGAAAAACCAAGCAAAACCAGCAAAACCACACCAGAACCTAAATGCTTGTAACAGTGGGGATAAATAGAAGTTTCTGTTACGGATGCTCCTCTACTTAAGGGGTAAAATCCCTGTTGGGGCTGGTCTCAGTGAGGAGACTGACTTCGTTTTTTATGTGTGCGTTTGGACCAGAGCTTTGTACCTCAGGAATACCCTACGAAACTAATACTCTTTACCTCACGCGTGCATTTTTCCGGCATTTCTCCAACTCCTCCCTGACACACCGCCGCAGCTCGGGGAAGGGGAGAAGCCTGCCAAGCCGCACAGCCCCCAGGCAGCCCCCCAGGCAGCCCCCCAGGCAGCCCCCCAGGCAGCCCCCCAGCCACCTGCGCTACCACCCCTCAGCGAACCAGACCGGGCTGTTCGCTGGGGGCTGCGCCAGGCCGACCCGCAGCTTTTGGGGCGGCAGCAACAAGTGCTCGCCCCGCGCCGCGGCCGCCCTCACGGCCCCCCCGCCCTCACGGCCCCCCCCGCGCCCCCTCACCCCCCCCCCCGCGCCCCGCACTTACGCCATTTTCCTCCGCCGCGGCTCCACCACGGACCCGGAAGCGGCGGCAGCCCGGGCCTTCCCGCACCTCCCGGCGGGCACCGCCCCCGCCCCGGCCGCAGCGCCGCCGCAGCCAATGGGTAAGCGCCGCCGGGAGGTAGGGCCAACGGTAAGGGAGAAGGCGCGATACGGGGGGGTGGAAGGGGCCAATCGCAAGGCGCGGGTGGAGGAGTGGGTGGGTGTGGGGGGGAGAAACCACGCCCTTCTTCCGCCCGGCTGTGGGAGGCGCTGCGCATGCGCAGGGCGGGGGGTGACTCCGTGCGGAGGCAGGAGGCTGGGAGAGGGCGGGGCTGTGGGCGGAGGAGGGAGGGCGGGGGGGGGAGAGGGAAAGGGGAAAAGGAAAAGGGAAAGGGAGAGGGAAAAGGGGAAGGGAAAGGGAAAGGGAGAGGGAGAGGAAAAAGGGGAAGGGAAAAAGACAAGGGAAAGGGATAAGAGAAAAGGAAAAGGAGAAGGGAAAGGGAAAATGATATGGGAAAGGGAAAAGAACAAGGGAAAGGGATAAGAGAAAAGGAAAAGGAAAAGGAAAAGGAAAAGGAAAAGGAAAAGGAAAAGGAAAAGGAAAAGGAAAAGGGAAGCTCTGGTGCTGATATGCTCCTGGCCAGGAACATGGCGCACAGGGCTTGCTTGAAGAAAAATCTGTCCCCCTCTGCTGCTTAGAGGCTGTTTGTATCACAAGGGGCACCGATGTTTGCCTTCTCTGTGAGAGAAACTTGGGCTTTCTTCTCAGGAAAATCTTCTCATGTTTGAAAAACAAGACCGAAATTTGTTCTTAAATTTTTTAAGTTACAGGGCAGAGTGTGTCCCACAATCATACAATCACAGAACCATCGAACAGCTCAGGTTGGAAGGGACCTCAAAGACCCATCTAATTCCAACCCCCCTGCCATGGGCAGGGACACCTCCCACCAGACCAGGTTGCCCAAAGCCCCATCCAGCCTGGCCTTGAGCACCTCCAGGGATGGGGCAGCCACAGCCTCCTTGGGCAGCCTGTGCCAGTGCCTCACTGCCCTCTGAGTGAGGAATTTCTTCCTTAGATCTAATCTAAACCTACCCTCTTTCAGTTTGAAGCCATTCCCCCTCATCCTGTCATTATCCAATGGAGCAAAGAGTTGCTGTCCATCTTCTTTGTGAGTCCCCTTCAAGTACTGAAAGGCCGCAATGAGGTCTCCCCGGAGCCTTTTCTCTTCTCTAGGCTGAACAGCCCCAGCTCTCTCAGCCACAACAACCAAAATCCAGTCAAGACAGAAATTGCTGCTGTCCTTAGAGGGACACCACAATCTAAGCTACCGAGATCACACCCCAAGAGCCTGGATTGCTGGGCCATAAGTGCGGCAGTGACCAGGAGGAAGCGCAGGGTCTTTGGGTCTGCATATGGGACAGATCGAATCAAGAAGAGAAGTTGTTCCAGAAAGTATTTTCACAGAAAGGCCAGCTTAAGTCCAACATGCCACTGAGTTTATGTAACAAGTTAATACACGTGTGTATTTATAGCACAGTCTCTCTAACAGTATGCTTCCTTTCGCCTTACGATGGCCTGCAGTACTTCTGTATAAAATGTCTTTGGTCCCTTTGCTTGTGCAGCAGCAGTAGGAACTATTTCCAAAACTGATAACAGGAGCAGTTTTAGCAGTCAGAGGCAACAGCCTTAGTCCACATCCAGGTTTGTGTGTCTTGGAGCCCAGTATTTAGCCCCCACCGTTTCCACACCTGAGAGGTCGGTGCTCTTTTGCCAGCGTCCTTGGAGCCGGGCTGGACAAACCCTGTCCCTGCGGGCTCTCTTCTTGCCCAGGTGGGCGCCTGGGGCTGCGCTGACGCCCCTTGCTCCACAGAGCTCGGTGGCTTCCTATTTTAGCACTGACTTGAGGTTTGTGGATTCTCACAGCACCCCTGCCTGATTGCCTGCTGCTTTTTTGAAGATTGCATTTTTTTTGGATGTTTGTCTGCGTTGCTGATTTCCATCAACAGTTTCATTCCTTCCATTGCCTCCCGCGACCTTTCGGGGGAGTGTCCACAAATGAGCTCCTGATATTTTCCTCCAGCTTTCTGTTTCTTCTCTCTCTTCTTTAAAGAATTTTCCCTTAATTTTCTTCCCAATAAGTAATGATGCTGGATTGCTTCTTTCACCTCTTCCTTCTATACACTGATGCTAAATGATAAAATATATTTGACATTTGAAATTTATTTGTAGAAATTACTTTTGAAAGGGTACACAAATAACCAAAGGTTCAAGATATGTTATTTGCATAAACAAAAGCTCTCGGGTAACAGAAGGGAGGAGCTGATTAATTGACTTTGCCTTTTATAACCCAGTCAATGAGTCAATGATTCACATCTGAAGCACCAAGAGAGCTTCTCCTCACACATCCAGCCATTCTCGAGATGGCTGGAGGCTAACAGATGAAATACACAACGCGCTGTAATACAATTCAGTACCTTAAAAGTCATGCAACAGGATGATTGTCACACCTAGATTCAAATTTCCATGGAGAGGAGGTAGTTCAGGGGGTTCTTTCACCACATCCTCTCTGGGCTGTACCAGAGGCTCAGCCACTTTGTAGGGGAAGCAGACAGCTTGTGATGGCATTGCGCACACGCACGCAGCACAATCAGCCCCGGCTTGGACGCTGTCCCTGGGGCATAACTTTTCAAGCTTGCCCAGATTTTTCTCATGGTCTAGGAAACAGCGAATCATTCATGCTTAATTCTTTTCAGCGAATGATGTTGCGTCTCCAGTTATCAGCATGGGAATTGACAAGAGATTTTGTAAATGTTGTCTCATCATATAACTTTCAAGTTGAGGAAAATTATAACCCTGTCCTCTACACTTGAACTTATTTTAAATGAGGTGGCATTCCCATTTGCCTCAGAATGTTTATTTTTATGCCTAAGACTCCGAGTTTTTTTTAATTTGTTTCTGTTTTGATTTTTTTTTCCTTTTTTTTTTTTGGTTGGTTGTATTTGTTTTTTCTTGAAAGAGGAGTGGTTGAGTGAAAGCACCATCTCTAAATTATCTGTACCTCTTCTGTTTTTCAACCAAAGACATTTCTCCAAACATTGTTCTAAATGCTGCCAAGTCTGTTAATTCATGTTTTGTCTTTGGTTAATGCCACTCAAGGGTCAAAGTCAAGCTAATTTTGAGGTTGTCAGAATGTATTTATACAAAAACAAAAGATCCTGGGTACATGACACTATTTAACAACATCAAAGATGTGACTGGAAACTTTAATTCCCATTTCTTGGACTTAAAATTTACCTTTTTAAGGCAGCTGGGTATTACCGCCGTTTCCAGGGGAAGTGAGCAGCCACTGCTCCAGCTGATGTGACCTTCCAGCCCGCAGGAACAGCCCCTCTAAGGATCAGCACTGGGCACATCAGTGCTCCTCCAACAGAAACATGACAGAAAGTCAAAAAGAAAACAAATTAAGCAAGCAACACTTCACTGAGCTGCCGTATGCAACTGCTTGAGCAGCAAGGATCTTGTTTCCCCCTTCAGCCCACTAATCCCGGGGGTATTTTCCCCAAGATCCAGGATCCTCTCCCCAAGCAGCGGGCAGAGAGGGCAAGGAGCCAGCCCAAAACACAGCTGCAGAGCCTCCAGTCCGTGCATCCTCCTGCCCCAACCACCACCACAACCCTTCCTCACCCCAAAAAGCATTAGGGGCCTACAAAAGTCCTCTGCCAGGAGGGTGGGCAGGATCACGCACCTGTGGTTGAGGAGCTGGAAGCTGATTCATTGTCATCAGTCGGTTTAAGAGACAATTCATTTAATCAGGAAACTGTAAAGAGCCTTCACAGTCTCTATCAGATTGAAAAGCCTTTGTCAGACAATCCTCTTGCACTGAGCTCTCTAATGATATATGGTTGGGAAATTGTTTTCCTGATGCTGTGCTCAATATCACAAGAGGCTGCTGAAGTGCAGATGCGGGCGTCTCACATCTTGGGTTGGGCTCACTTGGACTGAGAGCAGCATGGTAACCAGCTCAGAATTTCAAACATTTCTTTCTCCCAGCTCTGAGAAAATTATCACAGATCAGTAGGGAAAAAGCGGGATCTGTGCTTTATGAAACTACATTCTGTCTCCAGCTGTGCTTCAGCGAGTGCTTTGAAGCCGGTGGAGCAGTAAGCATATGAACAGAAGTGCTACTTGGTTTGTGCTATCTCTAAATGACACCAATGTTTACTGTACGAGTTCATTCTCGATTGCATTCAAAACAAACACTGAGCTTAGGCATAAATACTGTATAAGTTGTATAAATACATATCCAACTCCTTTGTACAAAATATTTGAGACGCTCCCTATAGCATAAGCCAAAAGCCAGCAGCCAGTGGCCCAGAAACACACCCGTGCCTTAGCTTAGTAGCGAACTCTTAATTTCTCTGGTTCTTTTCATTCGAGGATAAAATCAGAGACACTCATTTCAACAAAACAACAAATATTAATACTTTGTATTAAGTATATAATTTGCCAGAGCTGGAAGTCGCTTGTTACCAATTACAGAATTAACTTAGTTCATACTTGACCTTCAGTACTTGCAGGGTCTTAGTTTTTATTGCAAAGTAGCTTCATCCAAGTAGCTTCACGGAAGGTTGTCAGCCTTTCAGTGGAAGTTGTCAGTCTCCCATTGTATCTGAAAACTGATTCCAAAACAGATTCCCTAGAAGGAAGAAATCCTTCTAGCTCTGAACAGTTCATACCAGATCTGTGCTCCCAAATCTTAAATGAATATAGGAAACACAGTGAAGGTTAAAGCTATTCTTCAATAAATCGCTAAAAAAAATCTGTAAGAAAATATTATTTACTCCACATGCTGCCATGTTCCTCTACACTAAATAATGTAGTTTTAAAGTCAATCAGCAGTAAGTGTGGTGTATTAAAGTTGCTGACAACACACGGCTATTTTACTTTCTTCAAAGAATCATTTTAGCAAATTTTTTCCTTCCAATGTCATTAGCGAGTGTGATTGTAAACCAACACCTATAATAAAATCTGTATTTTAGACAGGTACGGTTCAGCAGAATGTGCAGAAAAGATCTCGTGCATCTCATTCAGACCTCTGTCGTGCAGATTATTCTGTGAGGAACCAGGCATCAAACCCTCTAAAATGAACACTGATTTCTGCCCATCCAGGAATTAGCTTGCAGAAGCCAAAAGCCTTTACCTACAACTTGTTAAAATTCTTCTATCAAAACCGTTTTCAGACAGCATTAGAAATCATATACCCGTGAAGACACTGTTACTTTTAATTTCAGAAAATAAGACAGGTGAAAACATGCAAACATCTAAAGATCCCATCAAACCCATCACCATGTCTTGGCAATTATTAAAACACACTTGAGTGTCCTTATGTGGCACCTGTACAGGTTTTTCCCCAAATCCTTCACGTGGTATGTTAAAAGCCCTCCTTCCTCAGCTTTCCCCCACATCACTTGCTAGGCATGCACACAGGAAGCTTAATGGTGCTGCAGCTTCCTTTTTTGGTGCAGATTACAACTTCCTTACTATTAAGGAGATTGTTGCTATTAAGGAAGTTATTGTTGTTATTACGGTCCCTGAGACTTCCTTCATCCTGTTGCATTTTCCTGCGATCTCTCCTCTGAACCCGTTAAAAACCTGTGCCGGGCTTTGAGTGTGCATTCTGATGGTGTACCATTTCCCTGCTCCCTGGCATGGCCACCAGCATTATCATGTGCACTGTGGGCAACATCAGTGTCCAGCGCTGTGTTATGCCTTGAGCCTTTCTCCTGATTTTGTTTCTGGCTAGCTGCGTTATTGGTTTAGATTTGATTTTATTGGGTGCCTGTAACCCTACTAGTACTTGTTGGGGAACTATAAGCAGTTCTTTCCTTCACTGTTCACATATCACAGCTCCACATGTCACTTTATTGTCAACACGTTCTTACTTTGAATACGAAAAGTGGTCTACAGAGGTCTACAAACTAGAAGGCCCTCCAGGGGCAAATTCTGGCTAGATCTAGCACCTGTTCTAGAGGAAAGGTTATCAATCATTCCCTTTCCAGACCATGGAGCCAGGACACCCCAGGAGAACACGGAGCACAATTCGGAAACCTCTTCCAGCAGAAAGGCACTGGGCTTGCCTGGTTGTGCAGCTCCCGCTGCAATACTGACGGGTCCTGGCTCACAACAGCACAGAAGAGAGCAAAGCATTTGGTCCCTGCTAAAATGGGACCACATGCAGGGAATGCAAAGGGAGGAAAGGGAGGAATTTGTTACATAAAAAAAAAAAAAAAAAAGTTGCCTAGGAAGTTGTCTCAAGTACAACGGACAGTGCAGCTGTGTCTTGCTGATTACGTTTTATGTTGTTCTGCTGGCAGTAAATTTCATGAGATTGTAGGTTAGCTCTAGTTTTTGTTTTTGAATTTCACTTATTTTCAGTTATTTCTGCTCTCAGAAGAAGTGCGTTGTACCAAAACACACTATTAGAAGTCTTTTTGTGCTAGATGTATAGGCAAATTGTATATGTTTTTTGTCTAAGTAATCTAAAACCTAGTTTGAACATATAATAATCACTCACCAAGTAAAGTTTCTTTTTTAAACTGGAGCCTCCATTACTGGCCCCAGTAGTTATCAGGAAGAATGAACTGGCACACAGCAAGTGGGTGTAACACTGTGTTGCCAGAGAAAGAGGAGAAAGCACAGGCTTTTTGGTGGTTCATGATTATTTTTAACTTCAATTTCCTTTGTAATTATTTCCTTTCCTGGATTCATAAATCTGCAGTAGCCTGTTACATAAATCTCATCTATCCCATGTTTACAAATAATTCTGACTTAGACTCTGTGCCTTTTGCACTTTGGAAATTCCCACAGACTTGGAGTTTGGGTGTACAAAGACGTACGCAGGATACCACCCCATGTTTAATACTAGCTCTATACAATAAGCCTTTTGTAAGAACAAATACCCACCTACATTTTTTTTCAACCTCCTCTAGCGTTTTTGTTGGAGAAGCTACATTTCACTTGCTGTCTTAATGACTGCTGTGTTGTAGGATAATACTGAGACTTTGTGGGGGTTTATTCCTCTCATTGCTTGTTCATTTTTGTTTTTAAGAAAAGAAGGGGTGGGGGAATCCAACAGTGAGTTCTCCATGCACAAATATAACATGGATTTTAAGGGGTGATGTACTTGCGCAAATGAGGGAATAATCACACTTAAGTGCAGTTGTTATGAAAATGAGTTAGAGGGGAAAGAAAAGATGACAAGGAAAAAATAAAACGTATACTGGAAGGAGAAGAAAGGTATCTGTGTGAAAGCAATAATCACAGCACTGAGAACCAGACCAGAAGTTCTCAAAATGGTGCTCACAGAGAACACGTGAGGCAGTAGATAGTCGGCTGTGCAACAAATTATAGTGCCATACAACTTACCCACGTTTGGTGCTTGAAATCCTTGTGCCCTGTGTAACCAGTGGCTTTGGAAGTTGCCCGGGAGATCCTCTGACACGCTGTACATTGGTAGTGTCATCTGTTCCTCGTCTCCTGGGACAGCTGCCTATGCAGTATTGGCAGTGAACACACTTGGGTGGAGCAGTGCCTGCTCCTGTCCGTGGGGGAAGTGACAGCCATGCAGGCATTTTCCAGGTCTTCTGAGAATCTTCTGGGATAAAAGGGAGAAATACTGGTGAAACATGGTCAAAAGTGTGAGAGCAGTGTCTTAAATTCACTGTAAGTACCTCCACACACCAAGGCAGTAGCATTGTATTGGAAAGATAGCGCAGCTTACAGAAAGTCATAGCAGCCATGCTTCTCTGCCCCTCGGGAAGCTTCACACAAGGTGCAGAGCTTCTCACCTTCAGGGCTTATGGCACCTGAGCAAGGTGACTTTTAAAATGCCACTGAAACAGCAAGCAGTGACAGAAATAGCAGAGGAGCAGGTTGAAGACTCCCTGTGTTCAGTGAATTCACTGACCCAGCGGTGCCGGGTGAGGAGAGCGGAGCAGCTGGGGCAGGGCCTGCTCCCGCTCTCGGCGAAGGCCCCGCAGGGTCTGGCCGTGAGCCGAGGCAGGACACAGGCCCGTCGTGTTCCCCGGGCCAAACACAGTTGACAGGATCACTGTGTAACCAGACCAGAACCCCGGTTACCCCACGTCGTTCGTAAAGCAGTACAAATAAATGTGCTGGTAGTAATATGTGTTGTTGGTAATATGATGAAAACTGACCAGCAGTAATGTTTAATAATAATCTGGCAACCAGTGCTAACACTCAGTTCACAACCTTAGGCACGTTTGATTTTGAGGATTTTAGCTAATAAATACTTCACAAATTGTATTTACAAGCACTAAACAATTTATAAATAAGCAACTTCTCAGGTTTGCTTTTGTTAAACTGTGTAGCTTCCCTGCTTGTACCCTGAACATTGTATTGCACCCTGAATTGTGGTGATTGCCACTGTGCAAGGCTGGGTGCCTTATATAAGGCTTTTTTGCCTTTTGCTCTCTTCATTTTATTTTTCTCACATGTAACTGGAAAACGATAGCTCAACATTCTCTGTTTGCACGCTGTGTCCTCTCTGCCTACCTGAAGGTCCTAAGCTACCCTTGAAAACAGCTCTCACCAGCAAGTATCCCTGAACTAAGGGTGAAAGTTATTTAAACTGCCAGTGTTAAAAAGACAAAACTGATAACTATTTCTGTGCTGTTTCAAAAGCTGTTATCTCAAATGCCGGATGCTTCTTCTGACAGTGGTGAAAACAGTTTTCCCCGTTATGACAGCAGGTTTCAGCTCAGGGTGAAAGGGAACCTTTCCGACCACAGGCTAATTCCCCAGCGCTGGAAGAACATAAAACAAAATTGAACAGCAAGCTAACTACATTTATTTGAGAGAGCAAAAGACAGCACAGCTGATCTGCTTGGATTGGGCTCTGTCCAGCATTTCAAACATTCCCACATTTCCAGGTCTCTGAGCAACGCAGTGCAGGAGCAACACATGGATGCTGGCTCTGGGGAGGCAGTGAAGTGCTGCCTATCTCCGAGCAAAAGGAGCTGCACCATTTCCCTTTCAGCCTGCGGTTAGCCTCCTTCCCAGGGGCCAACAAGTGCACAGGAAAAAAGGGTTTGTCTGTAGACTTACCCATTGCCCAGGATGCAAAGACAGCTTTATTTTTAAGCAAGGAAAGAGTCAGTAACACTCTGGGAACTGGTTATCTCTAGGGTGCACTTTCAGGAAATGTTTATGCTTTTTTCCAAGCAGAATAATTAAAAAAAAAAAGCGTTAGGAAATCAGCACAGCACTGATCCAGAGAGTTTGTAAAGGGGGAGATCCGCAAGTTGTTTGCTTTCACCTCTGTTCCAGTGTCCATCCTGTTTCTTAAGGGCTCTTCATAAACATCTGTAAATTCTCACAGAAATAAATCATATTATTCTTTCCAGAGAGATGTTTTTTTGTACTTTAGATAACACTGTGTTGTGAAAAATGTGACAACAATGTGTCAAACATTAACACATTTTCCCTTAGATGCCCAATAGGTAGCTAAAGAAACAGCCTTTTACTATTTTGTCAGTCAACAAAACAAATCTAGGCTTTTCACACAAGTGCCAACAAATACCAGGTTTGCCACGAGTCAAAAAATAGTAGAAAACTGTTAAAAAGTCTAAAGATTCACTTCCTAACCATTGTATATTTCTTTAGTGAACTTCCCTTAGAGATGCTACTAGAAGACAAGATGTGACATGAAGTTTCAGGGAACACTGGAGGTTTTTAGATTTCTGCTTTGAAGCCTTTTTACAGAGTTTACATTTTATTATTATTAAATTTACATTTGCAAGGGACAGGGAAGGAGAGCAACTGAAAAGCAAACTTATTATGGAAACTGTTTCCAGTATTAACTGTGCAGTATAAACAACTCTTCTCGTACCAGATTTTACAAGTACAACTTAAAATTCTTTAGAATGATGCTTGTGCTAAATTGACAGCATTCCTCTGATTTTGACCATATTGGTCACTAGTTTTGCAGACTTAGCAAGAAGGAGAACTGCTTACTTTAGCACCAGCACTTCCACTAAACAGCAAACCTTCTCAATTTTGGCTTCGGCGCACTGTATATGCCAAGTTCATATTTCAATCCAGAATGAACATTTGCGTCAGTCCAGAGTCAGCTCTTGCTGGCAGGGAGCAGCCCTGTCAAAGCTTTAGATCAAATGGTCACCCCCCAGATGTATTTGTCTTTGTCACTGTCACCCACAGACACTTCCTCTGAAAGCCAATGGCCCGGCAGCGATGCAGCTGACTGCAGAGCAGGGTATATCGTTCAGGCATTAAGATGGCGTTTGACTGGCAGAGCCCCTAGAATCGCCACTGTTTTTAACCAGCTCTTTCAATACTTCATATTGACTCTGGACCTAGCCCCAAACCCACTGAAATCGATGGGGATAGGCCCTGACAGGGTCTGATGACAAATGATGGAAGTGATGGATTTGGTACAACTATCTGAAATCATGTAACCCCCCTGAGGGCTGACTTTTTTTTTTTTTAATTTGTTCTCCATTTTCTTCATGATTTTCTTTTTTTGCCACCTGCTGCTGTGTCTCTCACCACCCCATCCCCAGCTCCAGAGCCCTGCACATCTGTGGATGTAGGCAAGTTTGGGATGGAGGAGGTTGATGCTGAGGGACTGGAAAGATGCAGTGAGAGTAGGGGTGAGGTTTGCCAGCTGCATTGCCAGTCTGTATTGCAAACAATCCTAGCCTGGCACCCTGACATGCGGGGGTGTTTGCATTTTGGGCTCAGAAGAGTCTCTGCAAACAAAGCATTTTCTTTTCTGTGCTGTTTTGTTTTTCTTGCCTTAACTACTGAGCTGTGTTTTAGATTTTAGATTCAGAAAGTAGAAAGTTCCAGCAAGTACTTCAAAAGATTATCATATATCTGATGCTAAAACACATTCTTTTACACTCTGTGCTAAACCTCTTATAAACAAACAACAACAACCGCAACAAAAACAGCAACTCTCTGGGCTGTGTGAGTTCTTCCTCTGTCCTCTTAGCTTGGTTCAAGTAACAAAGTGACTACAAGAGCCCTCCTTCCATTCAGCTAGCAACTTCCAGATGACCTTATAAAAACTTTGTCAGCACTTTACTGTTGCACAATTCCTGTAAAAGTCAAATGCAATATTGAACTAAACGTATTTCTTTTTCCTTCTCAGGTGCAAATGCAAAAGGGCACACTCAGACAAACTATTTTGCATAATTTCATAGACTGTTTCAGTAAAAGCTTTCATAAAGAATTGCGGTATCTGCTGAGCTACCTTGCCTCAAACATCAGCTGTATGCTTTTCAAGCATTTAAGTTGCTGCTTCTGTAAAGTCTCTGTCTTTATCCAGACTGATAAGGCGTCTTTATAGCAACTGCTATTGATTCCAGTCTGCCAAAGGTAGCACCGGCAGCAGCGTTAGGCCACCATCAGACAACCTATCTTCTCTCCTATTTGTTAGCAGCTATCTGCAGACAGTCATATCCTCACAGTTCAGCCAGGGAACAGAGTATATGAGCTCTCCTCACCCACTCCAGCACAAAATCAGCTGAGTTACTTGACACAGCCACGGCATCAGTTTCAATTAGATCAGCTGACTTCTGCAAAGCTGTTGATGAGGAGCACTCAAGTGATTTCTTCCACGAGCTGAACTGTACGGGTAATTTCTGGCAGAGGAGGAACAAGCAGCTGTGGATAGCTATGTCTTAAGCTACCTCCATCTTTCCAGCAATGATTGTCAGTTCACAGCTTTAGTATAGGAAACGCTTAAATTACTGTCAGGAGTTAAAACACAGTACCATTTTCTCAGGAGTACATAATAATATCATGGTTCACCAGAGGTTTCCAGAGCCTTCCCTGACCATACCTTGTAGGTTCATCTCATTTTCTCTGCAGCTTGTGAAAGAGAAAAGCATATGCAGATTTCCACATTTGCTATGCCCCTGAACTTGTGAATTCACTGGCCTTTTTGAATTGATTTGTTAGTTACTGAAAGTTCAGAACAAATAAAAACTAGAGCAAAAAAAAAGAAGAAAAACATTTTTCCACCTTTGTAAGATTCTTAGAAGTTAATTACCAGTTGAAATTTAAAATTAGGAAGAAGAAGGCCAAACAGGTTATTGTTCTTATTGAACCATATACAAAGACTGAATTTTATTATGATACAAAAGGAAAGAATTTGTCATCATTAACTGTAATGTTTTTGGGAAGGAGGTTAGATAGGAGACTTAGCATCATTAGATGTTTTTATCTAAAGATTTCCTGCCTCAAGTAATTGTTCTGAAGAAGTAAACACACAGAGATTATGCGATTTATTCTCTTTAATGAAGTTCTATGATACGTGTTGTTTTGTAAGCTCATTTGAAGAATTTTAACAGAATCTCTGGGTTTTTATTTATGTATTTATTTTGCAGAAGCTTTGCAAAACTGTGACCAAATAATATGTTTAATGTTCACTGTGTTGCTACTAGCTTAGTCCTTTGAAATCAAATGAGGCCCCTGGTTATGTGATTCCTTTCCATATTTACCAGTGGCACAACACAACATAACACTGACACAACAAACATGGTTACAAATATATTTTTCTGTGATGTTAACTAACAGCAATACCATCCAACAATTCTTATCGGAAAAGTCAATTTTCAATTTTTTTCATTTTTCAACCAAATTCTATTAAATTTGAATTCTTAAAATAGAACCATAGAATCATTAAGGTTTGAAAAGACCTTTAAGATCATCTGGTCCAACCATCACCCTACTACCAATGTCACCCACTAAACCATGTCCCTAAGCACCAGTTCCAACCTTTCTTTGAACACCCCCAGGGACGGTGACACCACCACCTCCCTGGGCAACCCGTCCTAATGCCTGACTGATCTTTCTGAGAAGAAATGCCTCCTAATTTCCAAACTAAACCTCCCCTGGCACAACTTGAGGCCATTCCTTCTAGTCCTATCAATAGTTATCTGCAAAAAGAGGCCGACCCCCAGCTCCCCACACCTTCCTTTCAAGGAGTTGTAGAGGGCAGTAAGGTCTCCGCTGAGCCTTCTCTTCTCCAGACTAAACAACCCCAGTTCCATCAGCTGGTCCCCATGGGTCTTGTGCTCCAGGCCCTTCACCAGCTTCATAGCCCTTCTCTGGACATGCTCCAGAGCTCCGATGTCCTTCTTGTACTGAGGGGCCCAAAACCGAACACAATACTCAAGGTGCGGCCTCACCAGAGCCGAGTACAGGGGAACGATCACCTCCCCGGTCCTGCTGGCTACACTGTTCCTGATACAAGCCAGGATGCCATTGGCCTTCTTGGCCACCTGGGCACACTGCCAGCTCACGTTCAGGTGAGCAACAATCAGCACCCCCAGATCCTTTTCCTCTGCACAGCTTTCCAGCCACTCCCCCAAGCCTGTAGAATTGCATGGGGTTGTTGTGGCCAAAGTGCAGGACCCAGAACTTAGCCATGTTGAACCTCATCCCATTGGCCTCTGCCCATCAACCCAACCTGTCCAGGTCCCTCTGCAGGGCCTTCCTACCATCTGGAAGATTGACACTTCCCCCCAGCTTGGTGTCATCTGCAAACTTACTGAGAGTGCACTCAATTCCCTCATCCAAATCACCAATAAAGATATTAAAGAGGATGGGCCCCAACACTGACCCCTGGGAACACCACTGGTGACCAGTCACCAGCTGGATTTCACTCCGTTCACCACCATTCTCTGGGCCTGGCCGGCCAGACAATTTTTAACCCAGCAAAGAGTATACCTGTCCAAGCCATGGGCTGCCAGCTTCTCCAGGTGAGGTTAATGGGGTTCTTCTCTGTGAAAACTTGATAGAATAATTTTGCTATGTGGAACACAGGGAAAACGGTCGGTATTAAGAAAATTAGGATTTCCTTTTCTTTGGAAAGTTCTAGTTGTCTACCCGTCCTGCGGCCTAAGGGCTTAAATTTGCCTGGAGATTAATCTTTGTGTCACAGATGGGCCTTCTGCTTTCTACATTAAAAAAAAAGAGCCAAATCTCACTGAGTTTGAAGGTTTCTCTGGCTGCCCCCAGGCCTGCCACCAGCACGTGTGCCGGCCCTAAGCCCACTCCCCTCAGGCCTTGTAACAGCTGCAGCAGGGATCCCGTCCAGCACCCCAGTATACAACCCCCGTCTCTTCCAAATATTGCAGCCGAGTAGCAGAGACTTTTTCCTTCAACATTTGGAATGTGTATGTTTTCAACTTCTATGGGAAACCATGAAGAAATTTCCGTAGGTACCTTTCCTGTCAGCTGAACTGACAAATGGTACTTTTATCTTTCTCTTTTTATCTGGTTGTACAAAATTCTATTTTTGAATGCAATTTTAAAGAGTTTTTCCAAACAGATTTATCCTCATATCCTTTAATAAGATGTTTCTCTGAAGGATTCTTATCAGAACTTATCTGTTCTTGTATGGCAAGCATGGCCTATTAGAAATTAATTTTAAACTTATTTTCCTGATTGGAGCAGCATTTTAGCAGCTATTACTGGTGCAAGTAGCATTCTGTCACCAATGAATTGGCTGATTACAGAATTTGGGATGTTCACAACTGGAAAAAATCACTAATGCTGGAAGGCATGCATTGCTGATGGTCTCAAAACTTGTCTGCCCCAACCAATTGCCCTCCAGAAATCTCTCTGATTAAAGACCACAACATTTGGCCAAGTTCTTTCTGTACACACAGAGGCTTTTTCTGCTGAGGAGATAATCTGTCTTGTGAGGGACTAAATAACGAGAGTTTCACGATCATTATCTGTATTTCCTGCTGTTCTTTGTTCTCGTGGTATTAATACTTTCCAATATCATCTGATAATTTACCTTCCTCAGCTTCCCCTGCTCACTGTGAGATCTGAGTACCTTGCAGGGTATTTCAATCTCCATTTTCTGATCTGTTTTTCAGCATGCTTCTTTGCTTTTGGTATGGTTAACCTCTGGTCAATAAATTAAATCTACTTTTGTTTTCTACCTTAAGTGTAGAATCTGATCCTCTACCAGTGATTTGACCTTTGCTGTTCTGCAGAGCAAAATGAGACTAGTTTTTACTGTCTTTATGATGATATTACTTCTCACCTGTAACTCTCAGCAGACTTTAGCAGCGTGAAAAGTGAGGGGAAGTAATCTGCCATTTCCTTTCTCACTGGAAGATTTAAATACTGTTTGCTCTTCTGAAGAGTCACAGTGGAACTGCTGGTAAGGACTCTGTAATGATTTGCCAATGATTTTTCAAATGCTTCCATCTTCTTCAAATTTTCCTTGAATGCTTTTTCTTTTTCCACATTTACATATGTGGAAAACTGAAGAAAAGAAAAACCACAACACTTTTTATAACTTAGGAAAGTATTTGTTTTCTAGTATGCTACGCACTTGAAAATAAATTCTTGCTAAATTTAAAAAATAAAAATAAACATATTCTTTTTCTAGAAATCAGTGTGATACAGCTCAGCACAAAGAACTTTCTTTTTCTCCTATAAATTTATACACATCTTAGGGGGATAATACCAGAATGTGACTTTCTTAAGCATTTTTCAGCTGATTCTGCAAGAAATATATGAGGGCTCATGCAATGCAACACACAGAAACCGATGCCTTCTGGAATTCCTAGTCTCACTGAAACAATATGAGCAGTGAAGGTTTAATGCACAGCATACAAATGCTTGCTGGCCTGGCAATGAAATTCAGTGACTTCGCGCACTGCCATTTACGCTCCTGCTCCAAAGTGTCTGTGTAGGACCTGCACTACTCCATGAGAGTGGACTGCATGGGAGAAACTTGCACAAGGGTGGCAAAAGAAGCTGTACAGCGAAAGCCATACATCATTCCTTCGTTTTGAAGAGCATAGGGCTCTCTGCTCCAATTTGCCTCCTTCCTTATTCTCAAAGGTATCTTAGAGAAGAGGGAGCATTTGTTCTGTGTCTTTCTGAACAATGAGCAACCCCTTCTATTATCTGTTTAGTACTTACCAGATAAGTACTTATCTGTAAGATACCAGACAGTGTGTTTTGGGACAGCTACTCTCAACTTTTACATCTGGGCATGTGAAGGACAGTAATGGTGGTTCCGAGCACAAACATTCTCAAGATAAAAACAATTGCTTGTGCAGTGTCTTGAGATTACGTTTGCAGGATCCAAAGTAATACAGTTCCCTGATCTCTGAGGTAAGACTGCTTTGGAAAAATACAATACTTTGAGTTGTTTTGTTAATAGCATCCAAGCACGCAGGTGGGATGTAGCTCTCCTCCTACAAAGCAAAAATACACGAATGATTAATAAAGGGTCTAGAATTCAGGGGATTATTCTGCCTGTGACTTAAGCCTGAGGAGGATCATTATCACCAGCCAACAGAGGATCTAAAAATAACCCATGGAGCTGAGTTTAAAGCATTAGTTTAGCCCTTCAGTAAAATTCAGTGCATTCTGTTAGTGTGGTTAGAGGCAAATATTATCTTAAAGCAACTTATTGTTTTCTTCACAGTGGCAAGGAAATAAGCGTTTCTTATTATCGGGATGACTGACGTTATTTCAGCCCATCCCTAAGACTTGTGGCAGAACAGGAAGAAAGAACGAGGCAAAGCTGCAATTCCCCAGCAAGCATTTTTTCTCAGAAATGTGAAGGAGTGGATGTATTAATTCTGAAAAGCCTGACTAAAAGTTCCGGAAATCGATTCACACTGCCCGTTCATGGGCAGGTAGAGCAGAAGCAGCAGTACTGCTGAGACCTGCCAGCACGTTTCCAAGCTGCCTGGAGGTAGTACTGGGAGAAGATCTCGTGCTCCAAGTCATTCAGCTACTGCCCCAAGGTTGCTAACAGAACTGTAGGATAGGACAGGACTGGAATCTTCGTGAAGTGGGTATTTGCCTGCAGAGAACTAACTAAGCTAACTACCAGCTAGTTTTGAATGGGGGATTCAACAACCATTAGGTGGTAACAAATTCTTGTCACTGAAGTCTTCAGCCAAACTGGAGCAGGTGACAGCCCTCGTACACCTCCACTTTTATGTATCTGGCGGTTGAGGCAGGCAGTCTTTTCTTCTACTCCAGATTCTGAAGGAAATGTTTTTTAATAAAAGTTTATTTTATATGCTTCTGTAAAGGGTATGCACATATTCTATTTGGCCAAATATTTTGCATCTCCTTCAGCTAGTTGTTTAGCATATAATGTAAGTGCTTGTGAGCTTTATCAGATGGTAGAGTTACACTGTTAATCTCTGTGCATTCAACCCCATGCCTGGTAATACAGGTCCTTACATTGTTAGTGAAAAATGTTTCCTGCCTGCCAATGAAAACATACAATATTTCTCATGCTAAAATAGTGATATTAGCCTCAAAACTTTGATAAATGCATATGCTAAGGCAAAGCAGTCCAATACCAAGCTGCTAGGACTGCACTCATTTAAAAATAATGCTTGAATAGACTAAATCTTCTGACTTACTAATTCAATAATTTACTTATTACTAATGGCTAGAAAAATTGTTTCACGGTTCTTAAGAACACTTAAAATCTTTCTGTTTATATTACTTGTCTAGAGATAGTGAAGCAGCCTGATACTTCCCTACTGCAAGCAAGATGTAAATGAAAAAAAAGAGCTAAAGGAAGAGACTTAAAAAAACTTTTTAAGCGTAAAAAGCTGTATCACTGTGCTTGGATAATAACAGTATAATAGTCCATCCAGTATGAATGTAATTATGTATATACCAGCCTATTCAGGTGGATAAGAATGAGCCTGTGCCTGAGGCCCTGGAGGACTAGGCCCGAGTCAGTGAGGTGACCACCTTGCTGGTTTTGTGGCCACCCCTTAGTTTCAGGTTCACCGTCCTTTCTGCTGCTCCCCAGTTATTACTTAATATTCGCTGGAGATAGCTCAGGAGAATAGGACTGGAGGAATTACAGACCAGTCAGTGGGACTCTGATAATGGAACAAATTATAAAGCACTCACTCTATATTCATCCAGAGGATAATAAGGGGATAAAATCAGCCAACGTGGACTCATCCAGTACAGGTCAAGCCAGGCTCTTCTGTTTCCTACATGCAACACCTCGTCTAATAGATAAGGGTTAACCTGTAAGCATGGTGTAACTTCACTTTAATTAAGACCATTGAAACAGTCTTACATGTTCAGGTGAGTGTTGAAAGCTCATATTCAAAAGAGTTCCAAAGCTGGGTCTTGACTGTGTCAGACCTGGATGTGGACTTATTTAATGTTTTAATTAACAACCTAAAAGCATAGGGAGTGCATTTATGTAACAGTCTTTCCAAAGAAAAACAGAAGTTTCTCTGTGTTTCAAAAGAAACATAGCATGTAAGTGAGATACTCCATTGTACTCGGAACTCAACATGACCTAATTCAGAACACAATACTTCCACATTTGAGTACCTATCTCAATCTCAGAAAGGATTAGGACAAATTGGACTGGTGAATGAGTGGTGAGAGGTTTAGAAAATAAGGGCTACAAAGGAGAGTTGAAAAAACTGTTTTTTTTTGTTGGTGGTCTTTTATGTTTGCTTGTTTTTCATAGGAAAGTGAAGATTTGGAGAAAGAAAGGTGACATCAGATGGATAAAAAGTAGTTAAAAGAGCATGGTGACCATCTGTTATTCTCTACGCCCTCAAGAATAGAACAAGAATCAATCTACTTTCTTTATGGCAAGGGAAAAATCTATCTCAAATATTAAGATTAACTTTCTAATTGTGTTTTAGCATTTAGCAAAGAGATTATTTATAGAATCTATGGAATCTGTATTACTGGACATGCCTAAGAACAGACTACAGGTATCTGTGACGGTTACTACGCTTGATCCCAGCTAACGGAACTGATGGATTGGATTATACCTAGTACTACATTTCTAGGGTTTCTGAGACCTCTATTTAATGAATTAGACCTTAATTTAAATGTGGTATCTTGTATTGCACCTTCTAGTAATGTAGTGACCCACAGGTATCATCAGCTCCAGCTACACTACATTATTACCATAAAATGGTATCGAATAGTTTCCTAGGTAAGAAAGTTTAATGCATAATTAATAAATATCTTGCACTCTAGTGATGGATATATACTAACATGCATTTCCACAATCTGACTGTGAAACTCTTATCATGTTTGTAAACCTATTTACTTCACTGCCTAAAAACACAGGAGAGAAAATACATTTTAAAAGTGGCCAGCACTAAGTGGAGTGAACTGCACACATTCAGTGTTTCATAATCTGAAGGACCAGTTGTATTTACTGTTATTGCAATTACAAAACAGAAACATATTCCCAGAAGTGTTCCCTGGAATAGAGCAGGGCCTGTTAATACAGCAGCAAGATGGCCAATCCAAATTCAGGGCAAAAGAAGTTGGGCAATGACCCAAATATATTTTTCCTGAGCTGTGAATTGGTGAACGAGAAATGAGCATTTTGGTTGAGATCAGCTCTCACACGGAGTGCTTTATTTGCCTTATCCCCAGCCTGTCCTGATTTTAATTGTATGTCAAAGTTATTTTTTATCCTTGAAAATTAATGAAAACAATTTAATTTCTCATGCAGAGATAAAAATGTGTACATATTTTATAGCAACTAATATATATATATTTGCCAATGATTTATTTAAAAGCTCATAAAATTAATGGTTTTGTTCTAATAAACAGCAAGGAACAAGACATAAAGCCCTCGAGACCCCGTATTCCCTGGCTGCACAGAACTGCACAGATGGAGGCAAGCCTCACATAAATTTCTGCAACCTGAAAGCTGTAGTAAGCCTTAGGTTTAACTACAGTCTGGAAGATGGGAGAGGTTTGCAGGCATATGCAACATCAAGGAATGTAATTCTGCTTACCCACAAGGTCCAAAGAAACAGATTGAAAATGCAGAAGGCATTAGGCCAGCAATTTGAGAATCAACCTCTTCATGCAGCTGTCTTAGCTTATTACCCACAATCGTCTCTGTTATCCCACTTTTATCATCACAGTTTTCAGAAGTGACTCAAGTTTGTGCCTGAGACATCATCAGTCTGAAAGTGACCACTTTGCTCATTGTTTTCCACCTCTCCCAAAATCTTGGGTGTCCTATGACAGGGAAGTTGCTAGCTCTGACAGCTTATGCCTTTTTGTTGTCCTCTCTCGTCTTTTTATACCAGCCAAATACAACTGCTGTTGAAAACGGTTCCAAGACTTTTTTCACTGTGGAGGAGATGATCTGTCCATAAACTTGTTATGAAATTAGATTTTGAGTTAGATTAGATTTATGAAATTACATTTTGAGTAGTGGGTGCATTGTAGGAATTATGTTCTTTAAACTTTTTAAAAATATAAAGTATTCTGCAAGCATTAAAAATCTGTATGTATGGCGATCCAACCATTCCCAAGCTAATTCTTGCACAGCATTGAAAGGTCTGAATGAAAACATTTTTAAGCAGCAAAAATTCACATACGCTCAGGTCTCCTTTTTGTACTTTGCTCACAGACCTGCAAGTGCTTGCCTTCCTAAGCAATGCCCACTCCTCATGTCCATGTCATTCCTTGCAAGTGAAGATCTTCGCCTGAGTGTGGTATTAGCAGAACAGAGGGAGCTAAATCCTGCCAGCTTTGAATAGAAAGGAGAAGCAGCTTTGTACTTGGGGCCTGGTAGGCAGTCAGAAAAAAGGATGAGAAATGGAATCCAAAATAATCTCTTGCACAATAAATAGATAAAGAAAGGGAAAAAAAAAAGTAAGGAGTTTAGTTCTTGAAATGAAAGTAAGAGAAAGTGACTATTCATTTCAGTAATTCCAAATTTAACAGAGCATTTTTCTTTAAAGTCAGTCATCAGCAAACACAGGTGTGATCCATTTGCAGTCTCCATGTCCTACAACAAGTGATTACACAGGAATTAGTCTTGTGCAGAGACAGATTTTAGTAGGCTTTAAAGCAGATTTTGTGCTCCAGACTTCTCCAGACAAGACTCAAATGTATCCCTTTAACACCTTAAGTGAGAATAAATCTTTTCTGCCACATACAATGGCCTCACAATTAAGCAAAGCCGTGTTTTGTTGTCCCTATAGATATAAACTGCTGTTTATTTCTGTACATAAACACTGAGGACAGACGTACTTTATCAATAAAAAAATAGGATTTTGAAGCTAAACTCATTGGACTGTCTCTGCATTCTGTGACGTTCAAATGAAAGATTTCTGGAAGTATAATTCATTGCAAGTAGACCGTTGATACAGAAGGAAAGTACCTGGTGATTTTCTGTTTTTGCCATTTTCATGGTGAACAAAATTAATATTTAGGGTGGGAAGAGACAATTACTAAAGATAAGTTACAACAACAAAAAAACACATCTGCCTTTCAGTATGTCAGTACAGCTTAGGTGTTGGGTTGGTGTTTTGTTTGCTTATTTTTTGTGTTTGTTTGTTGTGGGGTTGTTTTATTTTGTTTGGTTTGGTTTGGTTTGGTTTGGTTTGGTTTGGTTTGGTTTGGTTTGGTTTGGTTTGGTTTGGTTTGGTTTGGTTTGGTTTTGAGGACCCTATAAAAGGAAGCTCTCAAAAGTTTTTCTCTACTATTTGGATTTTAGAAAGAAAAGCTGACAGCTGCTGCCCTGTAAAATCTTCAGCAATTAGATGACCTGAAGTTTCACATACAGACTTGGAAGTGTTATACAAAGATCACTTCATACCATAGCCAGTGCAGAAAAGCTTATGATGTTGGTATGCATTTTGTAGGGAATAGAATTGTTGCCATTGCATTCAGAGGAATATATTTCCAGTTCTCAAATGGTGATATGTAAAGTGATTTTTCTAACAGCAGTTGTTAAATCAGGGAAACATAAAGGCTCTATTTGTTGCCTCTCAGCTGGCTGCGAAACTTCTCTGTTTCTACCCTCATTCAACACACTGGAATACCTGACAGTTAACACCCTGAGTGAACGCTGGCAGAATGATTCTATCAGGGCAATTTTCTCCTGCCTGTCTAAATGCCATCCAGCTACGCTATCTCTGCATCTCTGAACAGCAACAGAATGGTAACTAGTAGTCTAGACTGCATTTTTTAAATGTTCAAAAGAGATGTAAGGTGTTTGAATATGATTCTACTTTGCAAATACACTGTATAATTTTATATTTGAAAGGAGCCACGTACTGAAACAACAACAAAACACTTTTGAGTGGTCTGATGAAAATTGCCACTTAAAGAGTATTCAAGCACCCTGGAGAGCTTATAAAATAGTATGACACCAGAATTTTCATGCAATTTCCAAACTGATCATTGGAACCTTGTTCTTGTTATCAGATTTAACTGGAAGTAGCCAACACCTTCTCAAATCTTTCACTATCAAAAAAGAACATTGCACATTCCATCCAGGGAACGTGATGCTGTACAACTTCCCTTTACCTACAGCTGACAGATATCCTGCTCAGATGCAAATGTTGAACCAGACGCCATCAGCATTTTCCCGACATACCAGTCAGAAGATGGCTATCTCATATACTCTCTCTAGGACATATGGTTCTATCCCATCTTCTTCCTCATGTCCTCTACTTGTGTTTTTCTTGCTTCCTTATCCCAAGGAAGTGTCCAAGCCTGACAGAAATCAGAACTAACCTTGTGCTAACCTATTTGGCATCTAAAAATCAACTTACAGCAATGGAGTCTAGTATGGTTGCTGTCTCTAAGTTCTTAATATGGCAGTAGTATGTCTGTGATAATACAAAAGAACATAGATAAAGCTGGAAAAACAAAACTTCTGTTCCAGTTTTCTATGATTCAAGAATGGATTAAGTGCAAGCACCATTGACAGTAGCTGTTTTTTTCTTCACTTATGATAGCCTTTGACAGATTTCTTTCCATTTTTGTAAATTCTTCTCCTTTGTTTCAATTAATAATAATAATAGAACTGAGTTTGACCAAAAAAAAAAAAAAAAAAAAAAAAAACAAGAATTACCATAACAAATTCCTCCCCTTCCTAGCAAGGATGCCAGCTCAGAGGCTGTCAGACAGAACTGTTCTTTTAAAACCTCTGCATAATTATATATGTATATAATATATATATATTTAAAACATATATATATATACATATTTTTTTAAAGAATATGAGAAAGAGAAAGGAGGACAGCACAGACGGAAAAGGAAGTATCAAGACTAACATAAATATTTGAGTTGCACTTCTTTTCATCTTACTAAAAATAAAACATTTAGGAATAGATACCAAGTGTTTGGAAAGTGAGCTCTGGACCCAAATAATTCCCATAGTGTTTCAGTTCTGGTTTTAATTCTGTCAACGTTTCAAGATTTCAAAATATGATTTATTAGTAAAAAGGAGCAAGGCACAATTGTAAATTGAGTGTTAACAGTTATACATTATAAGTACTAGTTCTGTTATGATATCACATAAAATCCGCATTAAAATACAGTGACTTTGGCACTTCTTTATTTCATAAAATTCGTTCATCTCCATTTTTTTTGCTAATGAAAAGTTATATTCTCTGTCACAGTAAGACAGAGATTGTAAGATTTACAATTTCTTTAAGAGCTTCCACTTAGTCACTACAATGCACCACCAAACCTCAGGGACCAAATATTGGTGGCTAAATTGGAAAGCTCTTCTTAGATTCGCTAATGTGGACATCTAGACTGAGTGTTTGGAGGAGACTCTCTTTCTTTCGCTGATATATAAAGAAGCTAGGAAGGAAGACTCTTAATTCCTTAAAGTGGATACCAGAAGCTAGGCAGTGTAACAGTCTCCTTTGCTTCTCTTACTGCTCACTGCAGGATGTCCAGCCCAAGCTCCGAAGTAATTTAATAATTATGATGTAAGCGACTTGGAGGCAGATGGATTCTAAAGGCTTTTTGCATTTATTAGTGTGATAGCTTTATAATTTGTGCCCTGAAAAAATGATGTGCACAGATCAGCTGTACAGTGCTGCGTTACTGCACGGAGGTGCTGTAGTCACTAGACCACGATGATGGTGTTCAGCAGGGGACCAGCCATGGAAAATGAATTATTTGGACAAAGGGTTAATATTCTGCAACAGCTTCCTAACAAAGGAGGAGAGAGAGGTGGGTGGAACACCTAACTACTTTCAAGACAGCTCCCTGTAAATTTAGGGAGAGGATTTTGTCACACCAACTGGCAGGCAGGCAACCACACTAGAT
This sequence comes from Anser cygnoides, assembly GCF_040182565.1. NCBI lineage: Eukaryota > Metazoa > Chordata > Aves > Anseriformes > Anatidae > Anser > Anser cygnoides. Next base: position 34,216,605 of record NC_089876.1, on the reverse strand, counting down.
GCCCTGCCTTGCGCTTTCTCTAAGGGCATGGACCCACCACAGAGAAGACAGCGGAGAATGACATAATTCTGAGATATGTACCTGATCCAGCCCTGCCTTCACCTGCAAAAACATTTATGTTTTTTTATTTCTTAATGCTGAGTTAATTCTGAGAAGAGGTTTTATGGAAGTGAGCTAAGTAGGTTTGTGGCATTGTACTTCCTGAATGATAATAGAGACAAGTGATCACTGAATTGTGTCTCATTTTTCACAGGGCAATTTAGAAGAGCAGCCTCCTCGCCTGATCTTGTTTTAGCAAAGCAGGCTCGAAATGTGACTTAAATAAAATAACTCACTGGCATCACTTTTCCCTTTAAGATTTCCAAAGAGTTCTTTTTCTTCTCATTCAGTCTCATTAATAAATTATTGTTATTCTGAGGTCGTCTGTAAACCAGACTGCAGCACTGAAACCACAAGGTTACACAGAATAAATATGCTTTAACACAAATCTTGTACTTTAAATATATGGAAGTTCAGAAGGACATATACACTTACTTTTAATATCAAATTTGAGTTTGGAACAATGCCCTCCTCCCGTCACTTTTAATAGGAACATGGAATCTGCCATGCTACATTAAGGCAATGATCCATCAAGCCCAATATTCTCCACTCTGCTTGGCAAATGCAAGATGCTTCAAAGGAAGGCAAAGTGCCCATCGTGCACTTGGCCAATTTTTCAGTTTGAGTAGGCCATTGTGCAAAAGCCACTCCATTCTTCACGTCAAGTCCTTGTCCCATATGGCTACAAATGTTAAAGTAATCAAGTGACATGAATGACCCAATGTACCATTTTAATAGTATTTAAGGTTACATTTATGCTCTGATCTGGTCTGTTTCTCTTGAACTGTCAACTGGTCTTGTGTCCAATGCTCCTCACATTCATTCTTATTACATCGCCACTTTCTACTACACCTCAACCCAGTAGCTAAGCAAATCAAGTGTATTCACAAGTCCTTACAAATTTACATATACTAAAAAGTCAGTTATGATTTGTAAATAGCAATTAAGGGACATTTCCATTAGCTGCTCGGCATTACAAACCATTATGCACCAATCAGAACGTTACAGAAGTGCCCCACTGATCCTTCATTTGAATTATATTCTAATGTTGGACATGAGTATCTTTTCATTTCTGAGGGGAGAAAAGGCTCATTACTTCACAGTTATCACCTGTGCTAGTAAATTGCTGGCTAAGGGACATGTTGTGTTGTGAGATACTAGAAAACACAAGATGTTTTCATTATTTCTTTTGATATATTTTGCTTATTTATTTATCATTTTATAAACATAATATTTTTTTTCTATTCTTGTTCTCTGCTCTTTACCTTCAGGATTTCATTTACTGTTTTAGGGCCTGGGATCTATTTTGCAATGTTTTCACTTTTCTTTTCTTCTCACTGTTTTGGACTTTGGTTATAACTTAGTAATCGGGGTTTGTCAAGCCATCTCAGACATGTTGGCTAGGTCTACTCTCCTACAAGAGTATCTTATATTCTGGACAACACACAGGTATCAGAAGGCCATAAGCAGTACTCTAGTGAGTGGCACATTTTATATCTATATATAGATTATATGAAACAAAATGAATCAATATAATTTATATTCTATACTGTTGTGCTCTGACTCCCTGCAATAGAGGAAAGTGGTCGCTATGACATGATCACGGTATATGCATTTAAAAAGCAGAAGCAAAAATCTTTCAAGATTAACTACGTGGAAAGAGACAACAAATGGAAACAATAACTTTTTTTTCTCATCTAGGCTAATTGGGGGTATAGCTTCTCTTGTTTAACACTGCATGACAGCGTATCTGAGGGATCTGATAACTCTAAGGGAGACAAAAAATATAGAGGAGACAACTCTCATGGGAGACAAAAAGTATAGAGGAGACAAATGAAGAAAAGGTTTATACAATACGTGGAGTGGCTGAGAACACAGAAGAGAACAATCACAGCTTTGGCTGAAGGCCAGCTAAACAATACATTGAATGTAGCAAGGACTGATCAGAATGCCCAGGTAACATTTCCCTTAACATCTCCCTTCCCAGTTTCCGACAAAACTCATGGCAATGCCAGGTACTTGCTGCCAGGGCTTTGCTGCTGAAGTGAGCTTCAAATGCCTGGCTACTAATAGTTGTTACTCTGCTGCGTGGGGATGGCAGGGTAGGGGGGAAGAGGAAAGACAGGTAAAGTAAAGAAATGTAAGGAGGAAACTTACTTGGGTATGGGGAGCTTTATTTGATTTTCTATGCAAAATTTCCCTCTTACTTTTCTCATTCAAAGTTCCTGCAAAAATCAAAGACATCCTCGTGCCATTTATCTGGATATCATTTGTGGTTTTCACAAAACTGAATGCTGACTATTTAATTGGCTCAGCATAATCAGACAGTGGGGAATGTAATAGGGCTACAGGGAGGCACTATTAAGGAAAGTATCCAGCAGCCCTTTCATGATCTAATGAGCTGCATAGTGATAATTGGGGAGGTGGTTCACAGGGAAAAAAGGAAGAAAATGCCCAGACACTGATCCTTTCTTCCCTCCATTCCATCTAAATATCTACTTCATTTCTGTGGTAATGTCATCTCTGAAGATGACTGAACCAAATATTGCCTTCTCCGCAAAATTTTTTCATTTTTTCCTGTGCACCTCACTGGTTTTGGAAAAGTCATTGTATCATCGTAGAACTTTGCTTGTGTTCACAATTATTTTACCCTTCCCTTTTTAAAATGCTTAGGTTTATAATTTGGGGTCATTTTTATCTGATACAAGTATCTGCATTACAAAGTGTCAAGAAGAAAAAGCAGGTAAGTCAAGAAACATTGCTAACACTCATAGATGGCTGAAACACCGTTTCTATCAGATAGTCATACACTGATTTGCAATCACTCCTTTCCATTTTTGAGTGTCATAGAGAATGGGTAACACAACAGATTCACTCTTATTAAAAGATTTGCTCAAATTATCCTGAATTATGTTCAGCACTGCCTGAATCTGAAAATAGACCGTTCTAAATGGACAAATCTAATAGCTGCTTTTAAGTGAAAGTGGTTTCACTGTTAAGAAGTTAAAGGATTCCCCTTTGATGGCTTATGATATAATTTTGAAAATAGGAAGTGTGAGGCTCTTGAAATTATTGCATCTAATACTACAGATCAGTTATTTTTTGAAGATTACTCTTATAAAAGTGTTTTTATTAATTTCAGAATCCGATTTAAGCCGTATTTTTATTTCTACCAGTTTTTAAAATAATCCTGTATGTCCTTTAACATGGTATTTTTACACCCAGAATGTATATTTGCATGTGTTTTTAACAAACCCTTGAAAAAGCCTTTGGATCTGTTCCATGGCTTTCACATGATGCCCACATCAAAGTCCAAATTACACAAATTCCCAGTTTTGCAAAATTTCTGACTTGCCAGTTATATGTTTCTATCAACAACTGTTTCATCTCATAAAGAAACCACTTGTATCGCTTTTTGCTCATAGACTGATATAGATAATCAAATTCCAATTTTTCAGTGCTTGCCTCTTGCTATTAAGAAGAAACTTTATTTGAGCTCTCTAGCAGTACCAAAAGCAGTACCCTTTAGTTGAATTTAGAAGTCCAGGAGGGGGGCATTCCTAGACAAAGACTCCTTTGTTGCATTCAGTTCACACTCAACTGCTAGTGGAATGAAAAGTACTGAGGGAAGTGGAAATACCTCTACTGTGGACATACAAATGCTTTCTACATGAAAGACATTTTCTTATGTCTGTCATGCTATTGCAAAATGGTTCACATTCTACTGCTCTTTTGCTGAATAAGCATCTCTGGTTTCATTTTGAGTTTTAATGGGAACCGTAGTTACTATTTACTCCTAAAAAAACAGGACATAAGGCTCCTAAAAACCAGGACATGTGCCTTTTAAAAATTAATGCAATCTGCAAGGGTCTCTTGAGATTTACTTTTTCTCCTTGATTTGTCTGAGGTACCAGTCTGGTTAAATTTGGCTGTGTTCTAAAATCCTGGGAAAAATTCTTCCATTTTTTTCATGAGCTTGGGTTACCGTTTTTATAAAAAGAAAAATGGGAAATTCAAACTCCATTGAAAGTGGCTGCAACATAGACATTGATCTGAACTCACCAAAAAGGTGACAACATCCTTCTAGGTTTTCTTTCCTAAATAATTCCTGAAGTTTGAAAATGAAGTCCTGAGAATACTGGTAGGGGAAATGTGGCCTCCATCTCTCTGTGTCAGCACCTGGTCACACATGCAATGGTACACGCAGACTGCTGGAAGGCAGCAGCACTGAGGTTCTCTAACCCTACTTCTACCTTTCCAACCATCTTCCTCCCCAAAATATGTATTAATTGAATAGGACATCTACCTGTTACTGACAGCAGTGGAGTTTTGCTGATTTTCATGGGAGAAGATATTGTATTGTCAGTAGATTTTGGATAAGCTTCAGGGAATAATGTATAAGTACAGTCATATCTCTCTTTTTTCACACTTTCCCTGTTTGTTGCTTGGAAGACAGTTGCCAGCAAGTAAGTCTGTTTGCACAGAAACCCATTTCTTCGTTTCCAATTTTTTTTTCTGTTATTGAGCACTTCTAAGCTGCTAGAAACTTTGGCATCTCCTCACTCCATTTTCTGAAAAGTGTCTTCTCTTACATACAAGGAGGGAAGCTGTAATTAAGGTACGTATGGGAGCTTATTTCATTTTATAGCACAGAATATGTACATGGGATCCCCAGCCTTGTAGGACGCGTGAACTTGGTGGGAGTTGAAGGTATTGTGTGCTATGCAAAAGCAGACAGCTGGCAGCTGGTGGCTGCTTTTATCAGATGTGTATGTAGCTTCATTGTCTCTCATATGGGTTCTGATTACTTCCTATTCAATGTCTCAGAGCACATCTTACTTCTGAGATAAGATGTGCCCTCTTCATAATAAGCTTATTACCAACAGGCTTAAGACTAATCCACCAGTTGCCATCATCATCTCCTGGTCACTTGGGAGTGATGATATTCAAAGTGCTCTGTGCTTCCCTGTGCACTGAGCAGCAAACCGTTTCAAGAATAAGAATTATCTGGGAGAGTTGGAAGCCTGATTTTTGCCATACCAGATACTGAACTATTTTTTCACTTAGTTGCAAATGACTGGGGAGCTCTGCAGGAGGGTGTTTGCCCATTCACAGCACAGCTACACTACTTAACGGGATCTTCCTTCAGCCTACTCCCCTTGCAGTTAGTTGTCCGTTCCTCCAATACAGAAACAAAGAGGTTCCGACGACCCACTGGGTTGCTGTCACTCACGTGGTTAGCAGCGGTGTGTTATCGCCTGTCCCGCAGCAGTTCATGGAAGGAAGGATTATATTTTCAATCAGCACACAAAACACTCTGCGCTGCGGTTTTTGCTTCTCTTCCAACAAGAGGAATCTAATGCTTTGAGGTACATCAAGTAGTTTGTACCATATGGTATTCATCCAGGGGCTCTGATGTGATTTAAGAAAATTAGGCAGAAAACTATGACAGAATCAGGTAATCTTCCAACCCCAACCACCAGCCATCCTGGGCTAAGGAGCTTTCAATGGTGAAAACCGGGATGGAGGATTTTCTCCTTCTCAGGGAGCCATGCTTGTCACTCAAATTTGTCTTTTATAACAGTAAGCTGCTACTTAAGTTTCTTTCTTTTAAGGTGTCACGAGAGTAAATGTGCTCACAAATTACAATAAATTTCAGTATAAATTAAAAAAACAACTTGAAAAATCTACTTGTTTCTGAATCTAAAAAACATTGTGAACTGTTATAGTTTGTTACATGGCCTGTTTAACATGCTATTATTTGTATGATGTCCCGCTTCTCCTATTCTCATCCCCACAGTGACTCAGATCCTGCTCCCCCAATTAGAGAAAGATTGAATTGTGTCCAAATACATTCAGACTTAATTACTCGCACTGGACAGAAATCATTGCTAATTTGCTAAAATAGGAGCTACTCTGCACTCCATACATCCACCGTGACACTCAATCTCATTAGGTGTTTACAGAACGTATCCTGCAAAAATGGAGGGCGAGGTAAGGAGTAAGCAGAAGGGACAGCCCTTCAGCTGGAGGTCCCTTGCTGAAATATGGTAAAACATGGCAGTGGCCAGAAGGTTTCCCCAGCTGATGATGCCCTGCATGAGGTTGAAGCAACCACTGTAGCCCACATCCCAAAGGCAAATGTCTGTCTTCTTTATTGGTACCACCGGCACGCTGGAGGGCAAGGTCTGGAAGCCAGAGATGGATAACAGACGCTGGCTCCGAACCCCACTTCCGTTGGGTTTCAGGTAGGGCTGAATGCCTAACTACGGTCTGTGCCTTCAGAGTGTTTCCTTAGAGTTGCACACAATAAATCAGTTGTTGTCAGAAGTGGTCCCTCCAGAGCAAGACAAAGCATCAGCAAGATAAAGTGGGAAGCATGGTGCTACTGTTTCCCAAACGGTGTCCCAAGGATTTCCATGAGACTTTGATTTGGGGCTGTCAATCTAGCAACTCTCCTCAGAAATCTGTCTGAAAAACAGGGTGTGTTCAGTTGTGATTTTCCCAGTGAGCCTTCCTTACTCACACAAAACTCAGGGGTTTTACACTGAGCAGTGATGAAGAGGAACAAAAACCGAGTATGACAGAGCCACCGGGATGTGTACATGTGCCTCCCGATAACAGCCTTTCCTGAGCTTATCCCTGCAAAATGCATCATCCTAGCAAAACTCCTGAACTTTACAATTCCTGATTTAGCATTCACGTGGGGAGCGGTCTCATGATGCCAATGCTGACAAAATTCTAGGGGATCACAGCTTGTGCCTTGCCAGACCTGGCCCTTATTACCTGTATCTGGGGCTAATTTGAGGCACCACGGTTCTCTTATTGTTCTATACTCAACTCGATGACCTTGAAGAGAAAGGGATGCTAGTCCCACAGTGAGGGTCAGAACACATATCAGACTTTTTAAAATGCAGGACTGGGGTAAGGCAGACTAAGTGTATTCTCTAAATTCAAGTTGATGAGGATTCATCAGTAACAACGATCAGAAATGGCAGTCCAGGCATATCTTACACAGCATTCAAGTCAGTGGATGACTGAGATTTTGGTATCCTACATGAGTCCCTGCTGCTAATGTTACCTAGTGCTCACCCTATAAATATCACGTAGATTGTCTTCAGCTCAGACTACTTCACTGTCCAATTATGGAAAAAATAAATAAATCAAATAATAAACTGAAACACTGAATACACCCATGTGATAAACTTTTCTCTGTCAACTGGCAAGGGCGTAGTAGGATGCATTGTGTTCATTCACCCATATTTGCAACACTGTCAAAAAAAACATACAGTTGTTAAAGATGTTGTCCTGCGACAAAAATTTTACTTATCACATGGTTGCCAGCAACCACTTAGCAATACGGTTCCTGTTTGCATTTGCAAGGAGTATTGAATGAGACAGGGACAGAGAAACTAATACAAGGAAGAAAATCCAGCCTTATATAAAAATGATAAGTAAAGCAATTCTTACTGCATAGAAAAGTGTACTTTTTCAAGTTTATAAGCTATATACAGTTTTCGGGGCAATGTACAGATAAGGGAATTGATTCTGCAGTCCCTTTCCTAGTAGCACGTTCATTAACTTCCAGTTTCTACTAGAATGAGTGAAAGAGAGGAATAAAACTACTCATATAGGTTCAGGATCCTGTGGATTTGTTCAGAGGTGTGCAAAGACATTGGATGTGTTCAAAGAAGCGTCTGGCTTGCCTTAGAAAAATGGAAATAACAGGTGCAAATATGTAAATGTACACACAGTTGCCACTTAATGTAAAAATAAATAAATAAATAAATAAATAAGGATATTTGCACATTTTGTGCAGATAGACATTTTGCAGGCCTTAGGAAATGTAGCTAGTATCTATCTAATGGTTTTATTGGCAGGAGACTTCAGTAGCCTTTTTAATATCATAAAGTAGACCACATAATACAACTGCAATACCCAGCTCTGAGAGCCTGGTTTCAAGTGGGTGATTTGACAGTATTTTATACCTCCCCCCACATTGCCTGGGCCCGAACGACTGCACAGTGTGCATGAAAATACAGGCTCAAGCCTCAGGAATTTATCTTTTCATCTAATTTTAAAACCTTAAATCATAATATTAGTTCTGAGGCTGAGATCTGCTTACAGATCAGTGACATCACATCACTCTTTCTTTTTTCTTCATGCTGATTAACCTGTTTAGACTTTCATAGAAGTCCTTGGTGTAGGAGCTAAATGTCCTTGAAAACACTGGGTTCTTGGCAAGTAGGCAAATTCCCAGTATGAGGCAAAGAAGGCCAATTTTGCTTTCATTACACTGTTGCTATTCCCACCAACTTCCCAATTTTCATGAAAGTAGTACACACACACGTTAGAGAAGGGTTCTGTGTACTGCACGACCTGGATTCTATTTCTAGCATTACCGTGAGTGTCTTTTTGCCTCTCTTTACCCATCTCTTCAAGCAAATAAAGAAACACTGTTTTGTCTCTTGAGAGAAGATAATCTGACTTCTTAATAAAGCTGCAAAACAATCATTTGGCATAATCGTATGACATACAAGGTTATTCTGCAAAGGAAGTTGTTACTAGAGGTTTCTTGTATATTGCCGAGTCTTAAATCTAAATCACTTTGCTTCAACAAGAAGGTTTTAATGTCAACAATCCACGTTTCAACAAGCAGGGTAAATTTATCTTCGAATTAATATTTTTTAAATGTGCCTCTCAGAAAACTTCTGCCACAAGAAACCCCCCAAGCATATTCATTAAATGACCTTTTTCCCCATCACTTGTCACAGCCCTACTGATTGGCATCTCCACTCAGCTAGGTGCTTCACAGATCTGAAAAGCATTACTGCTATGCTAGTTTAGGCTAAAATCTGAATGTATTTCCTGATATGTCTGGCTCATGAATGCCAGCTGTGATACCTGTTATTGCATTTCAGATATTTACGCCATTCATTTGCCTACTTTAAAGAAACTGGAAAAAAAAAGAGAAAGATAAATTTGGAACTCATGTTTTCAACAGTGTTTCAAGGAAATTTATTACTGTCGGTTCTTTAGACACCTTACTTCTATTTATAAATGCTATTTTTGATGACTCACTTTCAGCTGAAGAATACTACCAACAGAAATTTTTAAATCTGAATTGTATATTTTTCATAATGTTGAAGACAGAAAAATTCCAGCAGAGTAGCTGATCCATGCAAACAAATCCCCATTTCAATCTTACTTCAACCTGTCTCAATCAAGCCACCCTGGTGAAAAGGAGGGCCTGTATTCTGGCTGCAGTACAATTGGAACATGAAATACTTATGGATTAGTACTATGGATTTAATGTCCCCAACAAACCAAAGCATGAAGAACCATCTCGCAAACAGCACCTTTGGTAATATCATATTGTATCTGCTGTGCTTCACTGTTTGCTGTAAATCTGTCAGGCTTTTCTATCAGTCTCTGTCCTTACAGTAGTATGCTTTTTTTTTTTTTTAACTCTGTCTAAGCAACTTCCAGGAAATGTTTTTCTAAATTAAAATGACATCACTTCAAAATCCTGTAAATTCAAGTCAGTGTTCACAAAATGTACAAGATTGGCATTGACTGTACAGTCTTTAACCAGCTGTAGCAACAGACGGCACAAGCCTTCCTGCATTGGTCTGCCTGGTATTTCACTCATGTTTCATAGCTTGGTTGCATTGACATCTGATACTTCGATAACATTAAATATTTTGGGGACGAATAATGATTTTGGAACACAGGACTACTAACATTATTAACATTTTCAAAAATGTGTAAATGACTCATGATCAAAAGTCCTTCTTCAAGAACATTTGGCCATGCCCTGAATTTTGAAGGTGCAGTTTCACTAGACAGGTTCCTTGCTTGTTCTGGTGTTTCAAAAATGTAGCTTAATGCATCTTATTTGTCCGAATCTGGCACTTTGACACAGCAATGATTCTTAAATTCTTACCATCAGGTAAAGGCAGCAATGGCTGAAGTCTAATCAAAGATTCTCATATCCCTGTGCTGATACTTGTTCTAGTAGCAGCCTGATTCTTCAAACTGGGGTAAATTTTCTATATATAATTTTAATATGACTGAGGTTGTTTTCCTACACGTTTCGGTTGGGAATACAAAATAATTCTAAGACTATAACCATACAAAGTGCATTTGAGATATATAATGCATTCTCTTCTTGCCATCCTGATTGTTTTTTTGGGTCGGATTTCCTTCAAATAAATGAAGAGAAAAAATTCTCCACCGTTATTGGGCTGGAGAGTTCACATGCAAGCAAGTTCTGGCCAAAATTGACCAGAAAGCAAGCAAAGCAGGAAGGGCAGGATGAAGAAGAGCACTTAATCGAAACGCACGTTAGTAGCACTGCATTTTGGCTGGGCGGCTTTGGAACAGTATGATGAGAAAGATGATTTGGTCATTTTTTCTTGTATTATCCTTCTCCTTCAATATCAAGACAAAATGTTCCCCTCTATGAAAAACTTGACCAGCACTTCCCCTCTAACATGGGCATTGAGGAGAACACAGTGATTGTGGTGAGGTGAAACAGATTTGTCAGAAGTCCATGTTGCTAGGGTATTACGCTGTAAAAAAGTTATCAGACTTTGGAAACAGTTCAGGTGAAAGTTCTATGGGATGAATTATATACTGCAATACGTAGCATTGTAATTGCTTGGAGAGTTATCAGCAATTTACCCCTCAAAAAGGAGGGATGCATCAAGAAGGCTTCTGCAAGGATCCCTTCCAAGTGCAGTATCTTAGTGGCTTGGATAATTGAATAGATAGTAGTCATTAACCTTTACTGTAGAAACAGCAAACCTATTTCTCTTTAGACAATACTCAAATCATGAAAAATACAGTCTGTAGAACACCTAATAAAAATTAGTGATATGAAGCACAACAGACAAAGCAGCAATGTGACTTTCTTACAGCAAAGAAACAACATTAAATAATCCTTTTATCTGTTTCTGAAAAGAAAAGAAAATAAACTGTGATATGTGGGAACCTCACTTTGAGCATACATTTGGGAAGCAAGAGCATTTTTCATCTACTTTCAGCTCTACTTCTATACTTTGTTCTCAGGAGAAACTGTAGAGGCAATAGAAAGCACATTTGTGTAGCCCACTGTGAAAACAGAGGAAAACAGAATACAATACGGGCAGTATCCTTGTTTTAAGCCAAAGGGCCCCTGCCAGAACACCAAGTTTGATGCAAACAGATTGTTGCACGCCTATATTCTATAATGTATAACACTTATTTGTTATGTATAACTAGCCTAGACACCTAGACTGTCCTAAAGGAATAACCCCAAGTAGTTCAAAGTTACAGTAGCTGTATAATACATCAGTTCCTTAGAAAGCAAAATTTCCTCTTTCCATACATACCATGTATGTCATTCCAGTGAAGCTAAATGGGCTTTTCATGAGATGAAAGACATAAAAACCCACCTCCATAAATAGTTTAAAATGCAAACTAATTAAACTTACAAAAAAAAATCCAAAGCAGTTCTTTCTTCAAAGTTGTAGCAGACTAAATCATCTTTGTGAAACCCATGGTTGCTTTTTCCTTTGCTTCATCAGTACAAATTTTCTATGTATGGAAAACAATAAAGGCAAAAGGTTGGCTGATCCTGAAAAGCATACAGCATGAGGTAGTGAGCATTTGGTACTGCGTCTATTTACTGTTGCTCAGCAGTGAGAAATCCATCTACGCAGTTGCATTTGGATTTAAAGTCCATTTTCTCTGAAGTAATTGGAAAACCTGCATGAATTTCAATTTCACCGGGATCGGAGTTTTTGAATACAGGTTCATGCAAATTCACGCTGACGGCCACAGAATGCTTTGAGAAAGTTTAAAGCGAGAGAAAAATGTCACCCCGGCAGTATGCAGGTAAAGGAATAGCTGAATTGTATATGTAAATCAACACATGTAGTTTCTGTGTACCTACTCTTCTGCATATTCTGTGTATGACAATACCCATAGTCTGCCTTGAATTTAATGGGGTTGCAGTTTTGTGATAAGAGTATTTTCCCTACCGCATAATGCACTGAAAATCTCGCAGAGATGTAACATGTCTCTGTACAGCAAGAACCTTCACGACGGTTATCTATAGAGTGTAATTAGCTCTGATTGCATGCAATAGGCATCTTCACATCCTCCCACCGCTGTTACCTTTACACCACCGTAGCCTCAAATCAGTCACTCAGGCACTCGGAATACTTTTGGAAAGCTGGACTCTCACCAGCGGCAAAGCCAGACAAAAATCCGCTATTTTCACTAGAAAATCTTACTTCGACTACCCCGAGGGCAGGGCAAAATTGTTTCTGAGGGGAGCGAGTTAGCTTTTGGGGGACTTTTCGGGGCCGGGCACCGCTGTGGGGCGCGGGCCCCCCAGGCGCGGAGCACCGAGGCAGCCGCCGCCTCACGCCGCCTCACGGCGTTCCCGCCCCTGGCTGAGGTGCCGGGCGCTGCTCCGGGGGTCCCCCCCCCAAACTGTCGCCGCCTTCCAGGACTCCCTACAGGGGCGAATCCAGCCTCTTAAAACCAGGGGTGCCGCTCGATAACGGGCGGCTGCCGCCCCGCCCCGGGGCGGCCGCTGGGCGGGGGCGTTGCTGGTGGTGGCCGCAGGTGGCGGAGGCGGCCCCGGCCCCTCCTCGCCCGGTTCCCGGTGCCGCCGCCTCAGTAGCGATGGTGCCCTAGCGAAGGAGGATGCCAGGGGGAGGAGAGGGGCAGAGCCGCCGCCGCCGGGAGCCCCGTCTCTCGCTCGCCTCCCCGCTCGCCGGCACCCGCCGGGCTGCGCGCCGCGCCGCCTCCCGGAGCGGCGGCGGGAGGAGAGGGCAGAGGGGCGGCGGGGGGCTTGCGGGGAGGGTTTTGGTCCCTCCAGGTGCTCTGTCCGCCGCCGGGCAGGGCTTTCTTTCTCCGCCTCCTCCTCCTGCCGCCTTCCCCGGTGCTGCCGGGCGAGCAGCAGCAGCAGTAGGGGCCACCGACCATGTCCAGCAAGAGCCGGAAGAGCAAGGAGCAGGGGAGAGTGACCTTCCCCCCGCAGCACCAGCAGCAGGACGAGGAGGAGGAGGAGGAGGAGGAAGGGGCAGAGGAAGAGGAGCAGCAGCGCCGGCGCCGCGGCTGGAGAGGCGTCAACGGCGGGCTGGAGCCCCCTCCGCCACCTCAGCGCGCCGTGAAAACCCTCCGGGAGCCCTTCGGCTACTATCCACCGCCGCCCTTTGCCAGCACCATGTAAGTCGGGGCGGGGGGCGGGTTAGGGGGGTGCCGGCCGTCAAATTCCCCGGGGCAGCCCCGCCGAGCCCGGCACCGGCACCCGCACCCCTGCGCCCCGGCACCCCGGCCCCGTCGCGCCCCCTGGCGGCCATTTCGCGCCGCGCCGCTCCGCGCCCCTCCGAGCCGCCCCTCACACCCGCCTCTCCCCTGCCCTTTTCCTCCTGTAACGAGGTGCCCTGCTTAGATCCGCAGCCCAGCGCTTTCTGAAACTTTGCTGGCTGTTCGGGAGCGGTTTGGAGAAACGGGGGTGTGAGCACGTTTGGTTTACCTTGTCTCCGTGCGGTGTGTTATACAGCTCCTTCTGTGCCGACCACCGGCGCGGGTGCTGGGAAATCCAAATTGTTGGCTCGGCAAAGGTTTACACAGCCTCGCTCACCTCCCAGTCCTCCTCACACATTGCTTTTGTATCTTTTAAAATAATTTGGGTAGAGATGAAAACCTGACTCCTCACAGAAATCTAGGACGCCTGTGCTGGAAAACCTGTTTTTGAGATACGTTTTCTCCATCTACATTTGATGTCTTAAAGAGTTTCAGTTCCTTGGTTCCTTATATATGAATAGCACCCGCAACTAGGACTTGCTGTCAAAGGAATAAATTCAATTTTACTAATAGGAACGTTAACTTTCTTTTCTCTGATTTACTGAATGTTGCCTGCGTATGGGTTCACTCATTTTGTAACGCGCTGCAGTTTAGTTAGGCTCCCCTCTGAGGATTTCTTGGGTATTTTATACTTGCAGGACAACATTTGATTCTTAATTAAATATCTTGAGTAATAAATAACAAATGCTTTGGCTTGAGTTTTAAGATAACATAGCAAATATAGAAAGAGCCTTAAATAAAATCACCCTAGAGATGACTGTGAAGTACAGGAATATTTAGAGTAGGGCTGAGAATGTGATAATCGCAATTAAAATGGTTTCTGCCATGCCGGTGCAGAAATTCTGCACAAATGCCTTGTACCCAGCCATCTAGACCTCAAGCGAAGGAATCTTTCACCTGCGTATAGCTGCCTGAAAGTTAGTTGTGCTCAAGTTGTTTGTCTAAGCTCCCTCTGTAGTCGATGGGATGAGAGAGGAAATGGCAGTGGGTACGCCAGCTTAGTCATTTATCTTCTTCCTTGAGGTGCCTGTCTTTTCCCATTCACCATAAAAGGAGCCTAGAAGATTAGTTCAGGCTCAGACACTTAACTTTTGTACAGCTGGAGCTGGGCAAACGAATTGTTAGCCTTCAGTCTTAAATTGCTAGATCTCTTTTTGGTTAGCGTCCTCAGAACTGTTGCTGTATTCTTTTCCTTGACAAATTGATGCCAACAAGGACTGAAACTGGAGTTCAGACGTATATAGCTGTGCGTCCTCAGCCTGTAGTGAGCTGTGTCTGGTGGAGTTTCATACCAGTACATAACCCTTGTGAGCCTGTCCTGGGGGTTGTCGCAGCAGTGACAGCAAGCTGCTGTCCTCTGGGTTGATGAAATGGCTGTGGTTGAGCCATGCAGTGGAAGTGACAGGGCATCAATGAGAGACCCACTGCTTGTCACATACCCATGGTCATCCATGGTATAGCACTAGGCTTTTTCTTCCAGAGTAACGTTTTGTGTTTGCTGCTACAGCCTGAAAGTGTCCGTAAATAGGATGGATGAGCACCAGTTTGCTTGTGATGTGCTCAGATTGATACGCCTAAGGCTTTGGTGTGTGCAGAATATGAGAGTCCTAGACTGGAAGAATTTGTGATCTAAGTATTCAGCACTGACAAGTGGAAGGGGAAGGAGGCAAGAGGATATGAAGTGGTTTGCATGGGGAGATACACTTAGATGATGTTTGAAATGTCTTCACTCTGAAAGCTTGTAACTTGTGCAAGGTACCTGTCAATGTACATTGGCTCCCTCCTGTGCCAAATATTGCTAGAAAAAGTAATTAACCTTGGATTTCCACCAAGACTGCAGACTGGATGTAATGCTTCTATTACACATGGTACGATATGTCCCAGAGAGAAAAACGTGGACAAAAATTGCAAATTAAGTGTAGTGGGCATCTCACGCCTGACTTCCTGAGACTATCTCAAAACCATAACGAAGTTTTCATGAGCAGAATGAGAGAACGCAAATGAAGGACAGTGTAAAAGTGGCTTTAAAATTGTGTGCTGCTGCAGCCCTGTTTGCCTGGTTCTTTCCCGCTGAGGCCTGTTTGCCTTTTTTGATATGCACGCAGATTCATTCTCACCAAAATGCATAACTTTTATTTCCACAGGAGTTCAGACAAGTGGTACTTTTTGGTTGAGGAATTAGTGGTGAGTAATGGTAGGAAAAAGCTCTGCATAGTTTGGGGAGCGGGGGGAAGGAACAAGTTCAGTGTTGTGTATACCTCCTCCCGATATCTCATAGGGCCTTGTTCCATTTTTGACTGTAGCTCTTTCCAGTTCTGAGCCACTACTTCTGTAAGCTGACATGAGGGCATTTTGGATGATGGATTATGTCATTTCGGAGCAGTGGGAGCACATAGACTGGGGTCAGATTTTGCAGCTGGCCTGATTTATGTTCTGTTCTTCAGCTGAATTACCCTGTCTCTTGCAGACTACTGCCTGGGCTTCCCAGAAGGGAGAAAGAAGCTGACATTTAATACATTTTACGTGTGGTGCGGAGATTCCCAAATTGTGTGAAACACATGCAAGCTTCTTCAGAGTGCAGTATGCAAAGATGTAGGAATGTGACACCATTTTTACTGGTTGAAAAAAAAAATTAACCAACAGCCTGTTTTGGCACGTGACTGTAGCAGGGTTTGGAGGGACGGCAAAGGCCTCGTTTGAGTGAGGCAGTGGTCTGGAGGGATTGCCCATCTAATGCGGCCTGGGGCACTGCATGTGGAACAGCACAGCCTCTTTGTGGTGGTAGCAAAGCACGTGTTTGAGATCGCTTAGTTTAGAAGATCTCAGGAGTAATGAGCTAAAACGCTGCTCATGCGTATGTGCATGTCTGAACGCTTAGTTCTGGGAGTAAGGCAGTTATCGTTCTTCAGTTTTAAAGCTGGGATCTCAGAGGTTACTTCTGGCAGAACTAGAGGCACAGTCTGTGTCTGCTGTGTGGCAGGTGATAGTGTATGGCTTCTGAATCTGTGCATGCATTGCTGTTTGAGTGATGTGCTTGTCTGATCTGCCTGTAATCACTGGCCTGTGCTTCCTTTTCAGGGCTAGAACAGAACCAAGATTGCTCGTGTTGTACCGCAGGTTAGCAGTGGAGTAAAATGCTTCTAAGTCATTGATGCCAGCTTTTATTGCATTGAATAATTCAGGTAGAATAACAGCTTGTTCTTCAGCGTGAATGTTGTAAACTTGCTGTTTAGGTTTGGGAAGGCCCAGAATGAAACTTCTTTCTCCAACTTTTCTCTTTTTAAAAATGGCTTATACAGTTTGCAGCATTAAAAAGTAGACTTGGAAGCGTGATTATAAGTCTTCTGAATTGCTGTTCATAAGATAAACAGCAGAACACAGGCAAATGTCATTTGTCCCACATTTCTGTCCTTCTGCTAGAATTCTGAAAGCTTGAAAGTGAAAAGAGTTGGGTAGATTAACAGAGTAGAAATCAGTGACTGAAATAATCCTTGGTAGAAGCAGAGGAATCATAATGCTTCTTGAGTCCTTAGTCAGTGTGCTACTCAGGTTTCTACTATTGTACTTTAGAAATAACTACATCCAGAGGAAAAAATAATCAATTTCAGGAATACTGTCCAGTGTCAGGCAACACTACAATGCGGTACAAAGTCGTAGTGAATGTGATGCATGCAAGGCACAAAAGACAGAGAGGTCATTGCTTGCTTAGTGGGGAAAAGAATACCTCTCTTTTTTTTTTTTATTGCACATATAAAGGTCAGGCTTTTTAGACAAAACATTTAAGGTAAACTTAAATGTATTAGATACAGAATAGTTAAGGAAATAAAACCTGCAAGAACATCCTTGTTTTATTCTGATAACTGAAAGATTGTGAAGTTTTCTGTACAGTTACTGGAGTTCTTCCATCTTGTCAGTGAAGCCATTTGGCTCCTCAGAACAGCAGCAGAACTGGCGCGTGCTTAGGGCCAAGGGAAACATGCCCTGATGGGGGTGAAACTGGTGTGCTTCAGTTAACATCATTGCTTTTTTCCAATTCCATCCTTCTTATTTGAGCTGAGCAGCAAACAGAGGCTTGAGGCTTTATAGACCCCTTTTCTTGCAGTGAAATGTGAAAAACACGGGTGGGGAAAAAATGGGGGGGGTTCAGCTGCTGCTTCATGTCAGCAGATGGAGGCTGAATTCTGCTCTTTTTTACCTTTGTGCTGCATAGTATGTAGCATAATTACACAGCCTGGGTACTAGGACTGGAATTCACGTAACGCTGCGGTGCATCTGTGGTGAAGGATTAAGGTATAATAACTGGACACTTCTCTTGCTTGGTGGTGTTCTGTTCTTGTTTGCCACAGATTCTTATTTTGTTGTTTTGGGTGGTTTTTTTTTGGTTTTTTTTTTCCCAACTATTGGCATCAGGCAGGAAGAACATCATGCTCTCCATCTCTTCTTTCTTTTAATATGAGTTGTCACCTCCTTACAGAGTCAGGTTTGAGAAAATGAGCTTTAAAAGCTCTAGAAAATAGAACACAATTAATACAAATTTACTTCTATTTTAATCTCAGTTTTAAGCCACCCTAATGATATTTAGAGATATGAGTTGACATTTTGTTTTGATTACTTAAGTTGACAAATGCAGCATACTTTTTTTGATTAAAACTTAAGTATTTTTTTCTTAAATAATCCACTTACACCATTTTCTTGATCTTTTGGGATAGCTTAAAAAATCTTAGTTGTAAGAACAGGAAAGCAGAAAATGGAATAGGCGGCCCTGTACCTGATACTTACTGCATGCAGTGCTCTGGCCAGAGCTGCACTGCCTTCAAGGTCTTTGAATTTGCTGAAGGAAGAGGAGGAGGAGACAGAAGGGAGGTATGGATGACCCTGACAGTTTTCTGTCTGTATGTGGAGCTGTACACAATTTTTTGTTCTCTTCATTTTTTTTCAGAAGGCCTTGATGATATTTTAGTCATGAAAACACCAAGCAACTTTCATCTTTATTTTGATAAGATATTGCAGTCACTTCAAATACATCATTTCTGTAACAAGATTTATAGCTAAGGAAATCTTCCTCATTGAGAAGATATTCCAGTGCAACACCTTTGGAACGATGTATCTGTTTATACAGATGTCAGATGAGTCACCTCAGTCAGACAATGGATTTTGAAAGAAAGATAGATATAACTGAAAATAAAAGTGGCATATTTTAAATTATACTGAAAAATTATACTGAATATATTGTTCTGTATTCCATAAAAAGACAAATGAGATTCAGGGCAACTGTTCAGAGTCTTAAATCAACAAATCAGCATGAGTCTGTCAGTTCCGTGTTTATTTCTTGGTTTTGTATACTCACTTATTTTTTCCTGTATAATATTATAGTAAACAAATACATTTTTGTAGCTTTATGTTTTAGGAGGTGGAAGAATGGAAACCTAATAGCATAGCAGGCAATAAGGTCTTGTTATCTTGTTTGAAAGGCAACTATGAAAAGACTATTTCTTGTTACACTTCTTGATTTTGTGGGGGGAATAAGGCAGTAGCATACTGTGGCAGTTCACTATAAGCACTCTGGGCTCAAGGCATCATATCTGAATATTCCCGAATGTGAAATATACCCGAGCTTTAGGTATTAAATCAATTCAGTGTTTAGCACAGTCACAAATCCTGTCTGTTATGCAAGATAAATTTTCATAGACTTAAGGAAGGTGGTACAAGAACAAGGGGAAAAAAATATCTGTCATATGTGGCAAAGGAGTTTTGGCACGTATTTCAAGAAGTAAGTACCATTTAGCATTACTTACACTACAGTGCCACCCAGGTCATTTCTGGCAGTCTGGAAATACCAACCACACATGAAAATACAAAATGTAGATCCACTGCTACATCCCAGGGGGGCGCTGCCCTTGGTAATGAATCTCCTCACTTGGTCTGAAATGGAACTTCCCCTTTGTGCTAACTGCAATATTGTGTGGGGGCTACCTTTTGTGGTGCACAGAGCTTTGATAAAGTGCTGGAAATGTAATATTTTGCTAAATTTATTATACTTGCTGCAGATAGCTGAAAGGCCAGGCATATTCTTATAATCTGAATAGAATTAGATAAGCCCAATGAAAACCAGGAGGGCTGACATTGCAGTGTATGGGGAAATCCAGGTATGTCAAAAAAAAAAATAAAAAACCACACGCGTGCGCACGCTGCATTTGAGAGAACATTGCTCACGTGGTGGGTTTCAACACATAGCACTCAGGACATCTAACTTTTAAAGCTGTCCTGCACCTTCCCCTGTGTTCTGTTAAATGCATAGCCTGTGTGTGCCCAAGGTCTAAGTGCTGTTATTTCCCTTGGTTCAGTCTTTTTGCAGACTGACAGGGTTTGCTTAAAAAGCACTGTTTATTATTCTGTTTTGCTCTCAGTGTTTATGTGGACCCCCGTTTTCCAGTGCACCTTACTTGGCTTTTGCACTGAGGGCAGAAGGATTAATTTCCTCTGCAGTTTTTCTGCATGGCTGTTTATTCTCATATCTGATTTTTTTTCAGTGAGGTGTATAAATTCATTTTCACAGTGCTCCTGTAAAATGGGAGGCAATTGTTCTTTTTCTTATAGATGAGGAACAGAGGCACAGAGGACTCGAGGCCCAAATTGGAGATTTATAAGGCCTGTTTGTCTCAGACTATGTAGCGCTTATACATATACATATATATATATATATACACACATGTACACATATATTTGTGTTATATGTATTCTAAGCACACCCTCCATTAACTCATATATTTATCAGCTGCATTGATGCCTCTGTGCCCATCAAGTCAGCTCAGGTGATCTATGTCCATGCAGTTAGTGGATTAACTGAAAGCAGCTGAAGGCTGTCTTCCCAAATGCTGAGCTGGACTAGAAAGGAAAGGGGGACTGCTGGTAGGCTTCATGTTTATCTGCAGGCAGTAGCCAAGGAAGGTTATTGTATCCTAAAATACCTTTTCAGGTCTTTGACCTGTGCTCTGGCAGGCAAAAATGCTTTTGTTTTCCCCTGCAGCTGTGACCTCTTCAGCCTGATCCCATCTATTTTGTTGTTTCAGACCTCTCCAGACAATTGCTTCTTGTTGTTTTTTCCAGCTAGGTAATGTTTGCTCCTCAATCTCTTAGCTCAGGCCTAGTTTTCATGCCAGCTCCTGGACTCGCTTCTCTGAAGCTCTCTTTTTCCTCTGTAGTTTTCTTCCCTAGCTAGTTCCAGGTTATCATCTGATGCGGCTATTTTCTCAGCCTGTTCACATTTGTCCCTGTTGCTCTTAGCCAGTATTTTATTTATTTATTTTTAATTGCCTCATAGATCTACTTTCTTCGTTTCTTCAGCTTTCCCAGTTGGTTCTCAGTTCCCTTTCCTAAACAATCTCACATCACTACACCTCGATTTCTTCTTCCCGGTGTAACCTGCCATCCCAATTTTTATTCAGTAACTCACTTTCCTATTTTAGGGGGGGGTCATAAGGAGTTATATTACAAGAATGCTTGTTTGTTTGTTTGTTTTGTTTTTAATATATGCTCCTATGGTGACATTAGACAGCTTCTTCCATTCAGCTCCTTGAAAAGTAGATGCTCTAATAGAGGTAGGCCCCACATAGCGTGCAGCATTGCAGAACTCCAGTTGGAGTGAGAGCTGATCCCATCTAGATAGGATAGTACCCAAGGTCTGGAATCTGTGAGCAGTTTAGTTACTAGTATCCAGAAAGTCTGCTCGACATGTGTGAACTTCTGTTCTTCAAAGATATCTAACTGGACCACGCTCACCTGTGAGTAGATCCTTCCAGATTTGTTTAACGTTTCTAGTAGTAAACACTAAAAGGCATGAGATCAGGCTTCACTGCGTGTTGCTCAGCAAAACAGTGGGAAGAAAACTTGTCTTCACCTCTAACTTAGGCAAAGTACAGTATGGCAAGTGTAAATATTGCTTACCTTGAACCATCAGCTTGAATCCCTATTTGGGGTTATTGATTGCTATTGAAGGTGCAGCTTGGTATAGTAGATGTGTTTACATTTTATATATAAAAGCGTCTTGGGAGGGATTTCTGAAGAGAAGTGACATCTGATATTGAAGAAAAAAAAATTGACCATACTAACAGAACAGAAATGGCCTGTGGAATTGAACCTGTGAGTGCCTTTAGATTGCATACAAAATACCTGAAGGCAGAAAGATCCCTGAAGGAACGCTTCTAGTTAATAGGTGGGCAAATGACACAGGACAAAATGAGGTACGTAGCTGTTTTTGTAGCCTCGGGAGAGGTGGAAGCTGCAGATAGCCAACACTGAAATTCTGTGACCTTTTTATTTCTTCCCCTCATTAGGTACATTGAAGAAAGTCCATCTCTGAGGCGTATGACGATGATGAGGGAAAAGGGAAGGCGGCAGGCCATTAGAGGCCCGGCATTCATGTTCAACAACAGAGGCACTAGTCTAACTGCTGAAGAAGAACGCTTTCTGGATGCAGCAGAGTATGGGAACATACCTGTGGTGCGCAAAATGCTAGAGGAGTCAAAAACACTGAATGTCAACTGTGTTGACTACATGGGCCAAAACGCCTTGCAGCTTGCTGTAGGGAATGAACATTTGGAAGTGACAGAACTTCTGTTAAAAAAAGAGAACTTGGCACGGATTGGAGATGCCCTGCTGCTCGCAATCAGCAAGGGCTACATTAGGATAGTGGAAGCAATTTTGAATCACCCTGGCTTTTCAGTAAATAAGCGACTGACTCTGAGCCCTTGCGAGCAGGAGCTCCAGGACGATGATTTTTATTCCTATGATGAAGACGGCACCCGCTTTTCTCCAGACATCACTCCCATCATTTTAGCTGCCCACTGCCAAAAATACGAAGTTGTGCACATGCTGTTGATGAAAGGAGCAAGGATAGAAAGACCTCATGATTATTTCTGCAAATGTAATGACTGCACAGAGAAGCAAAAGCATGATTCTTTCAGTCACTCTAGGTCAAGAATAAATGCCTACAAAGGACTGGCCAGTCCAGCTTACCTGTCCCTCTCCAGTGAAGATCCTGTACTCACTGCTCTGGAACTCAGCAATGAGCTTGCCAAGTTGGCCAACATTGAAAAAGAGTTCAAGGTAATGCTGGTTTTGTACTTCTCTCTCTGTTATTTTTTCAAGCTGATGGTACTTTATAATGTCCTTAGGTGCTTGAAATTGTTTCCTGCCTGAACTTTTTCAATTGCAAATGCTTTTATATTCTTTCTCGCTCTTGATTTTGAATTCTCAATACATAAGCCTTTTAAAATAATTTTTAATAAATAAAAGTGCTTTTGTGCCTGCTGTGCATGGAGAAAAATGGAGAAAGGCACAGTGTATTCTGATAAACTTGCATTAGATGAAAACCAACTTTGCTGTAGCAGACAAATACTGTTTTAGTTACAGATGCTGAGTAGCATAAATGCAGGGAGTAGAAACATTGTGCTTTTCTTAAGCCTACTGCAGCACTGACCTTCTTCCCATTTTGCTGTTTATACTAATTTTTGAATGAGGTCTCCAAATTGTTAAGAACACAGGAAGGATTTTTTAATCAGTCTTTTAGAAATGTCACTTGTTCACAACTGGTTGTTAAGCTGATTAAAGATGTAGCTCTTGGTACTGGTTTAGAGCTATATCTGGTTTAGTATGTCAGCATCTTGACTTTTTTTTGATTTGCACTTCTGTTTAGTACCTTGAAAAGTACAGCTTTCCCCGTGTTGTAAAAATAAAACAAAACCACAAACAAAACACCCCAAACATAGGAACCTTAGCCCTCGTAGCAGCAGCAGCCTGCATGTAATAAGATAAGCTTAGCTTGGGGAATGACAGATTGTTCTCAGTGAGTAGTGATATTAATAGCACTGTATCTAGCTGTAGCAAAAATTTTAATGGGGTTCTTCAGGGTCAGTGTTGGGTGCCACTTGTTTAAATAATATCTTCATAACTGATCTGAGAGAGGCAAGAGATGCATTAATCTTTTCAAACAACAGCAAACATTGCTAACGCTGGAGTACTCAGAAGAAGCATGGAACAACCTAGAGGACAATAGGCAGAAATGAAAAAAGTCAACTTTATCACAGGAGAAAGCATCAGATTTAGACGCCTGAAAAAGAAAAGCTCCAGACAGAGCTAAGAGGAAAAAGGAAGCTCCTGTGTTGAGGAAGATTGAAATATTACCACTTGCTAAGGAAGTATAAAAGTCAGCTTAAACCTTCTTTTCTTCCTTTGCTGAAGGAACCTCTGGATACCATGCTGCGTATTGTGTAATTTGGAAAATGGATTGAGTATTTACTGAAATGTATTTATTCAGGAGTATAGCAAAAATGTCAGTTTTTTCTTATCGTCTGCTGAGAAAGTACTAAACTGGGAAAGCTCTCTGTGAATGTAAAATTGAAGAGTTGGAGATTTTTGTATATGCAGAGCTTGTTGGCTTGTGTGCTTCACACAATGGATTACAGTTACATGCCTCACTTAGAGACCATTATAGAAGGTTAAATCTCTGATGTGTGCAACTCAGTCTGGTTTATCATTAATTTCTTATCAACTAGGCCAACAACTGAAGAGCCACAGGGTGTCCAGAATCATGTGCTTAAGATGGAAACTTATGGGGCTTCTGAGTAACGCTTCAGCAGTTGGGGATGCAACTTTTTTTTTTTCCTCCCAGTTTTTTAGGGAGAACTTCTCTGGGTTGACACCTCAGTGACTCTACTACCTATCTACTTTGTGATACTGCATATAAGGTGTGACTGTAGCTGTTCAGAAATACTGGTGGGTTCAGGGCCTCAACTGAAGCATCACACAACTTTGTAGGCTCCCAAAATACAACCTCTGTCACCAAATGCTAAAGTAAGGCAAGTCTTATGGTGATTTTTTTTTGTTTTTGTTTTTGGGGAGGATGTAGATGACAAGAACTGAACAGAAAAATTTCAATAAAATTATAAAGTCATGAGAAACTTGCGTGTCCTTGGCACTGATACTATTGATGTGAGTTTAGTTTAAGAAGTAGAATGAAATTTTGAAGGAGAAAAAGCAGCATGTTTCAGTTGGGCTTATTTCAAAATAGAACTTAAGTTGCTTTAATTTTTTAAATATTACATTGACACAATAAAAATATTTTGATTTTTTTTTGTTTTTGTTTTCTTGAACTGTTTAGCCTCTTGATATTTTGGGGATGCCTAGAACCCAAGAAATCCACTACTCACACAGATTTTTCCTTTTGTGAATACCACTTACACAGTAGCTAACCTTCCCAGGTGTACAGTATAATTCAGTTTCAGTCCCTATTGTAGAAACTTCCTGGCTCCTTGTTAGGCTGGGAATTCTAGCTTTTTACCAAAATGACAGCATTCCCGTGGAAGTACTGGTTTCCTTGTTGGCCTCCCATTGATCACTTTTCCCTCTGTTTCTTATGAGTGTCAGGGCATTCGTCTGTTCCCTCACCCCGGGCAGAAGGGGTGCTTGTTTGTCTCCGGCATCTGTTGTTAGCTGCCCTTCTTTGGAGGAAGGGGGAATGGAAAAGCGAGGAGGAGGAAAAATGAGCAAGGAATTTTTTCAGCATCACTGTCGCACTCAGTCCAGGAAGGGCTGGAATCGCACAACTGATGAGAAGGCTGCGTGTTCCTCTGGGGCTGTGGACAGGTATTACGGGGCTGGTGGCAGCATGAATGTTATACAAGACGCTGTGCTGACAGCTGCAGAGGTAAATTTAGGAGAAATCAAGCAGTGTTTCTGTGTCTGACAGAAGTTGATTGTGAGAGCTTGCCACGTTTGATGCAATTCCAATTTGTAGCTGTATGTTCAGTGCTTTCTTTTCTGTAGGTACATCATCCGAACGTGTTTTGCTAATAACTGTGTGCATTGTCATGTCCCAAGGGAGAAGGCTTCTAGTCTGACGTTTGCACACCCTGCAAGGAAGAATGACTAATAGACTGTTGGTGCCTTCTCCTTTAGTATCATCATGGGAAATGCTTAATTATTCCAGCCAAATTCTAACCATTGCACAACGCTGAGCATAATTGTTTCAGGGGAGAGAAAAATGGACAAAATCACTTTCCCACAGAAAATGGGTGGATGGATCTACTTAAAGGGACTTCTAATGACATTCATTATTTATTCCTACTATCTATGGCCCGTCGCATCACCTCTGCATGCTTCCAGCACTGCACTTCCTGGACCTGGAGCAGTCACACAGCAAATTCCTCTCTAGGTGGCTTTCCCACAGAGGAAGAATATGAGGTGAAGCTGTTTAAAAATGCCTGAGGACAAAGCTTCCCAGTATATGCTTGCTGAACTGAACTTTACATCTTCTGCGTATGCAAAGTCCAGTCTGCTTCTGTCAGTTAGGATTTGCACTAACAAATTCTGATGTTCACGTGCAAACCAGCGTTTGCACAAGTGCATTGAAGATGTGGGAAAGTAGCTTAAGACATTCATTCAGGACAGTCAGTTCTCCAATGCAATTAAAAAACTTAATTATGTCAATACCAGGTTTACCTCATGAGAAAGGATTCAAAGAAACCCATGGACCCACATTTTTCTTGGAAGGTGCAAGCCATGTAGCTAAAAAGTACTGAAAAGGAGTAATAAAAAAAAAAGTAGATGGGAAAACGGGAGCCCTGAAGACCACTTTACTCTTTTTTTTTCTGTCCTTCCTTACTTTGTACTTCTTTGTGAAATCCTTGTTCTAAGCTCCAGTTGCTTGTTTTGCTACTCTTCATCTATTTCGTTGTAGAGTTTCTTCTTGATCCTGTTGCTACTTTTTGTTCTTGGCTTCCACTTATCTTTTTGTTTTCTACTATTTAGTTACCTTCTCAGATTTTCTTGTCTCCCTTGTAAGTGCTCTTCTAATTTTCTACTTTTTTCTTTTTAATTCTCTAATTAAAAAAAAAAAATCTGTCATCCTCCCCTTAGGTTTATTCTTGGGCTTTCTAGTCCTGGTAAAATTGGGATAGCTTGTCTGAATGTGCTGGTGACTCCTCTTTAGGTCTGGAAACTACCTGAGGGAGCAGCAGAGATTATCAGTGCCTGGCAGTCAAAGCAGCAAGATGGTGTTTTAGTGACTGGTATAACAGCATATCGTACCTCTGGCCAGAGCAAGAACTGCAGCGTTTCTCTTCCCTGCTGATCTCAGTTCTCATTACAGCAGGATTTCAGAAATTTCAGTTTTTGTCCAAGTCAAGACTGCTACCAAATCCTAAAGAAAAATCCCTTCACTCCGCCATACCTATTGCTTTCACACTAAACATCAGTCTATAAAAGGAGCTGATTAAATTCTCTCCTGTCATGTTTTCAGGAATGTTTTACATGTAGTAGAGATAATCAGAAAGCAGCAATGCTGATGAAGTTCTGTGTTTAAGATTCGGGACCAGAATTCTGCATCGCTCCAGGCTTCTTCATTGACTTTGATGTTTGTAAGTGATTTTATAACCAACGTGCCTGCTCTGAAACAGTTTTCAAGGTGTGCTGAAACAGATGATTTGATTCTGTTCTTTTGTTGAAAAAGACAAAACCCATTAAGTTAGAAAACGTTATGGAGTGACATTCTGCTGGTATCTGTCTTTATGAGTGGTTGGAGACTTCTAAGGCGTGCTGCTTTGTACTTGAGAGATTGGCTAGAGAAGCTCAGTCTGGAGCTATATCTTGTCTTAATGTAAACAAGCATTCATAACAACAGTTGGAGAATTAGGTTTTCGAATCCCAGTAGCACCACAAAATGCTGCGTGATACAAATATTCCAATCTTTTGTTTCCTTGTTCTACTTTTAGCAGACCCTGGCCACTGCACTGATATGGATTCCTGAAGTTAATTGATATTTACCCTCTTCCTTGAGACCTTTGAAAATGTTACTGCACAGTGATGGGAGAATTTCTAGCAGTCAGAGCAGGTGATGGAACTTTTCTTTGGAGTGACCAGAGAGACGCAGGGCAAGGTGACTGAAAAGCCACGTGATGGTGTGTGTATAGCAGCTTTCAGCTAAATGCAGTCCTGTGGAGGCCAGCTCAGTTCTGTCAGTGAGAATTGCACTCACTGATGACACATCCAAATTCAGTCGACCAGAGCAAGTATCACAAAGGTCCTAGCTCTTTATATATCCTATGTATGGGATAAATCCTCGTTCCCAGTTCTGCTAAAAGCTCCCACTGAAACCAGCGGAAGATGTGGACGTGCATCTAAAAGCGGCACTTGTCTCTGTTCCAAGTAAATTTACATAGTGTTATCTCAGCTGAACTAACAAAGACTGTTCAAGCTTAAGCTACGTTTAGGTCCAACTTTCAAATGACAGGGCTCAGGTCCATAATCATTAGTGCAATTACGTCCTTGATTTGCATATACAGTTCCTACAGTTATATATGCAAACTGGCTAGCAAAGTAGTTGATCTCAAAAGGGCCATTTAATACTTTATGCTTAACATGCGTGTATGAATAATTGTATATGCTGTGTTTGAAATAGTCCTGCAGTTGTGCATAGTCATGAACTATGGTGCTCACAGAAATGTGCCTTTTGGATAACAGGAAACAGGTACATACATTTTGCTTGGCTACATGTAGTTACTTGTTACATTTTCTTTAGAACAGTTTAAAATCTTATGGATGAAATCCGCTTAAGATTTGTATTCATTTGATTCATTCTTTGCACATGTTAATAATTTCTTTGTACAGAATTCTGCATGAACTCATGAGGTGATCTTTAATATTGTTAAGGAGAACAGAGTACGCAGAGGTGGACGGGCTGAGGTCCAACGAGTGGTATGTGATGAACTGGCAGTGAGGCACGGTTCTGCAGCTCCACTCGTGAGCAGTTGGCCATTATCCACTGGTGTCAGCTACGGTATCTGCGAGATATGGAATACAGGCTGATATTTTTGATGTTACAAAGATGTCCACATAGTCGTTAATTTTTTGGAGAGAGATCGTTTAAGGTGATAAAGCTAGCAAAACCAGCTGAGTCAGGCTGTGACTTCGTTGAAGAAACATTTTGTTGATCAGGGAAGCAGAGTCCCCGTATTATCATGAAAACCAGGCAAAGAGCCCTGCTGTATAAGCAGCTCTGTTAGTGCATTACTCTTGGTTTGGCATTTCCCTGAAGAGTAGCTCCACTTTAAGGAATTGGCAACTTTTGCAGCATATAGTAGGGCTTTTCAAACATGGGCTTGGATGCTTCAGAAAAGGAGTGCTGGTGGCATCATTTAGGACGAGGAAGGGATGAGTGATCTGGTGGCTTTGTTCACGCTCACTGTCTTCTCAGGAGAAAGCAAAGGAGTGTGTGGATGACTGAGACCACAGATTCTGCTTTCTGCTGTTCATGCAACACCCCAGAGGCAGAAGATTGCTTGAGAATTGGGTCCTGTGATTACAGTGTGGATAACATTTGGCTGTTTAATTCTATGAAGCAATCAAATATCCTGAGAGAAACTTGATTTTACTAATAAATAAATAAGTAAGGACCTGGAGAGGGAAATCTGGCAAGTTTTCCTACTGTAAGGTTCAAAGCCTCAGTTGGATGCTAACAATGCACAGACTGGTTTTCAGTTCTCATAACAGCATCTGTAAATATTATAGCCTGTATTTAATAATTAAATTCACAGAATTAAGCTTAATCCATCGTATGTCTTACCTTGCCTAGCAAAAGCATAGCTTTTATAAGCAAGTGATCTATCCACCTATGAAGAATCACTAGCACTGTTAATTTTTTCAGTTGAAATGTAGGTAACTCTTGTATAGTAGGCAAATAGTCTGTGCAAAGCAGCCTGGCCTCCAGCAACCAGCAGGGCTGTTCACGGAGCAGATAGGTGTATTTTCTGGAGTGCCAGATAGCAGAGCCTGAGCTGCGAGGAAAGAAGCTTTGCACCCTCTGCCAGGATGAGTCAGGAGGCCTGATGTAAACGTGGGAATGAGTCCCTGTTTGTGAGAGAGAACGGCGAAACGAAACATCCTGTAGTTTGTTGAGACAGCAGTCTGCATGTGATGCTACTGCCGTCACAATTCATTTCTCTTCTTACCATAGTAGCATGATTTTTCACCGCTTTGCTGTTTGCAGGCAATATTTCACAATTGTAGCTACCAGTAAAAATGTATTCTGCCTGCTTAGTTCGTGCTGATTGAGAAAACTGTGTTCACTGAGCAGTTGCTCTAACTGTGTGTGACTGTAGCAGAAACTTACTTTGATGTTCACGTTTTATGAAAGTGATGCCAGGTATACTTGTGTACCTGTGTGTGTATGAGATTTGGTGACAACTTACATGCAGGGAAGTAAAATTTTATACTGGAATTTGTTGAAAAGTTACTTCTTGGGAATGTAACTTCTTGCGCAATGTTTCTGTGCTCTTTTAAGGAAAAAGAGGATAACTAAATGGTAAAGAAAGCAGTGAACCTATAGCAAGAGTTACTACTTCTCCTGTTTCTTCACAGTTAGCAAAGGAATGAGGAAAAAATATTTTAAGACGGGATGAAGATACATCTCACAAATAGACAGCACATACTCATTCATCCAAGGACAAAATTAGTGACGCGTCATAAAGCACTTGAATAATACAAAACCATCCAAACTAAACTTTATTAAACCTTAATGAGATGTCACCTTTGAGCATAGGATAAATAATACTGAAAGAGGGAGCTCTTTTTCTCTGGTAAATTTACAAGTGCCTGCAAATTCAGGTGAGAAAGAACATAGCTTCTTTCAGCTTTTTGGTTTCTTTTTATATAGTACTACTACTGAAGTCAGTGAACTTCCTGTATCTTCCCATGTGCCATGAGTAGTGATTTTACAGCTACTTTATAGTGCTAAAGGAAAGTGGATTATCAATCTTATTCCTGTTTGGCTAACATTATGCTGCATCTGATTTTTTTTTGTGGGTTTTTGTTTGTTTGTTTTGTGTGGTTGTTTTTTTTCTGAACTATTTCAGTAAATGCTTTTTCTAGCTGTAGTGAAAATACGGAAGCAACTCCTGTTTGAAATGGGAAATTGAAGGGGAAGTTTTCAATCACTGATGCATAGTAATTACATTTTGAAAGCAACTTCATATAAACAATGCTAAGAACATATGACTTAGGTAAACTGAAGGCAAGGTATTGCTTTTGCCCCTACTATGGTTGTCTTTAATCTCTGCTTTGTCTTCACTGGCAAAAATACTCATTTTCTTTTTATGCTGTCTTGCTAATGTGATAAAGAACCTGTGTGTGCTTTTCTTAATATCCTTCACAAGCCTGGCTCTTAAGAGTTTATCTTTATAGTACTTGGCTTCTATGATGAAACTTTCTTTCTTGAGTAGACTGGCTCCCTCTTGTCTCTTCCAAGATTGCTATTGAGGCTGGCAGTTGCAGAGCCCTCCTCTGCAAGGCCTTTAGCTATGTAGGATTTGATGACTAATAATTTTCACATCTTTTACTTGAAAGCCTTCTCTACCTTCAGACCTCCACGCTTATAAGTATGTGTAACTCCCTTGACTCGCTTTCTTACCAGACTTTGCCTTTTTGAAGTCCTAAATCTTGGATGCTTGCTTATCCTTTCACTGAATTTGATCCTGCACCTTGGTATTTTTATAATTGGTTCTTCTGTGCTATTCCCCTTGATTACCAAAAATTAAACTAAAATAGCTTTGTTGGTTCAAAGTTGTTCAAGCTCATCTATGACCAAAGAAAATATCTGGGTCCTGTTTAGGTCTATGATTAGGACTGCTCGTTTCCAAGTCTGTATCTGGGATGTCAGTCTTCCATAGTAAGATAATTCCTGGTAGTATTTTTCTGTATCCAGTAATGTTTCATTTTGATTTGTATCTGAATCTGACTTACGGGATTGTTAGCTGATTCCTGCAATTACCCTATGCAGCTTCTTTTCCCAAAATAATTTGATGCGAGTGAGAGCATGTTAGTTCCTCTATCATGTTTTATAAATGCTAAGTTAAAAATTTAATAAAACTTAGCTGTACAAGCAATGTACTTAGGCAAAGGGGAGGAAAGTTAGGTTTTGGGGGAAGAAAAATTGATTTTTTTTTCACATGATGAAGACAGAAGTTTTAATGAAGTATTTTTGGGAAAGTGGGAGCCACAAAGGAAAAATCAGTGTCTCCAAAAGTGATTTTAAAAAAGGTAGTGATTGAAAATGAACAGTTCACTGATGAACAGTGAACACGGGAAAAACAAAGAGACAGAGGACTCAGAATAGCATTCTGATGGGGAAAAATGAAGAAAAGCTGTGGAGTAGTCAAAAAAGAAGGTTATGCTACTTTGAGCTGGATTCTGAAACATTTGATATAACAGGGTAAAACGGGTACAGTCAAGTTTCCTCCTACAGCTATAGCTTTTTGTGAGGAGTTTGGAGGCTGCATCACACAAAGTCACGGAAATCTGACTGAGAGGTCACAGATATGCATGAAGACTGAGGTTTCTGACAAGGTAGATATCAGATAAGAGCTTAAACCTAATGTCACAGCGGTGGTGGAAGACCTACAAGCATAAAAAAAGTACAAACAAAGACTCGAATTTGCATATTAAACTGTTAGCTTAAGCTTTTGAAAAGTAACCACAAGTGTTGCTTATAGGGAAGCAGCACAAAGGTACATTTTTTTTTCCTTGCTGTTGATTCAAGCCTGTTCCTCATGGGCTGTTTTCTCTAACCCTTCTGTTTCAGAACGACTATCGCAAGCTGTCTATGCAATGCAAGGATTTTGTGGTTGGTGTTCTCGATCTCTGCCGAGACTCGGAAGAAGTGGAGGCCATTCTGAATGGGGATTTGAATTCAGAGCCAGTTGAAACGCAGCGACACAGAGCGTCACTGAGCCGTGTGAAACTGGCCATCAAGTATGAAGTCAAAAAGGT
Organism: Anser cygnoides; assembly: GCF_040182565.1. Lineage (NCBI taxonomy): Eukaryota > Metazoa > Chordata > Aves > Anseriformes > Anatidae > Anser > Anser cygnoides. The sequence continues at coordinate 34,184,322 of NC_089876.1, read as the reverse complement.
GAGTGCTTTCAGACAACATAATAGGAACACCATGTCATCTCACTGTCCCACAGGTGTTATGAACTGATGCTCTGTTGCATTAGAGGCAGCCATAGTGTGTGTAATCAAGATTCTCACAAGGCAGAAGCTGGCAGAAGGGGGCTACAATGAAGGAGTTTTGTTTAATCTATATTGCACAGCTAAGAATTGGCAGGAGATTTTAATGACATAAATCAGCTGTGTTAGCGGGGTTATGCACAGTTGATCAGATTCATCTAGTGATTAAAAAAAAAGCAGAGACAGATTTTCACTTAGTGAAAGTAAAGATATATCTTCCTGCCAGTCTGTGATAATATCTACTCAAAAGAGAAGGCTGTTCTTATAAACGAGTTGGTTTCAACCAAAGAAAAGACCAGGAATGTTCATTATTGCTTCTTGTTACCTTTGCTTTCTGACTTAAATAGGGCAGGTAAATTCTGGAAAGTAGATTTCTGAAAGTCTGACAGCTTTCTACTCGTGTTCTGTGAACACATATGTATTTTTGGAAAGAAAGGACTTCCTTTTACTACTTTGAAAATGGAAAAAAGAACGTTTAAGTTGCCGTTAAATATATTTTTCTTCCATTTAGTCTAAAATATGACAGTAAATCAAAGAGCTCATAAACAACTGTGTGGATTTCAAGAAGTGGTATTACGGTGAGAAATCTTGAATGATTTACTTTGTGTATTCCTTTAAAAAAATTTAAAAATCAGTCCTGAAAATTAGGGAATATGTTTGTGGTTAATTCATCAGTTACTTTCAGTTTGTCATTTATGCACTGGTATTTGTCAGCATTTTTAAGGAATGTGAGTTCATTAAAATTTTATGAATGAATGTTACGTAAAGGACAGTGGAGCTCAGTCTCACACATTTGATGTGATGCATATCCATTTGTTGTAACAGTTTTTGATATGTACCCGTGTCGTTCTCTTCAAGATCCCACAGCACTAGCACAGAAAATAGTTAATGTAGTGTCCTACTGTGAGAAGACTCAAGAAATACAGTGATAGCTATGTATATTATTTACAGCTACCTATTTACATAGTTACTATAGTTTCCATTCTTAACAGCCATTATACTTTCATCATCTCTGCAAGAAGTCTTTTGTCTTTCAGAATAAAAACACTGTATTATGTGGCCACCTGTTGAGCCAATCTGCCATATAAAATGATTTGTAAGCAACCTGCTAGATCAGGTGGGAAATGGTGGTGTTTATCATGTCCCCAAAATATGGAAACAAATTGTAGACGGATTCCAAACAATAAATCCTTGTTTCTGGTACAGAATTGTTCTACAGCTGATAAATGCACATTAATTGCCAAAATCCAAAGCAACATATATAAAGTATTAAATTAATTAAAAGAGTGGAACAGGGAAAAATAAAAGCACATAAGCATATAAGTTGTCATGTCTAAATAATGTATGGATTCTTTGTTTTGTATTTCAGTGTGTACCAAACCTTTTCTGAGATTCACGTCTCTGCTTTCTTGCTGAAGACCGTGGCTCTCTTCTGAGAGTTTGTTGTTGCTGATTAAATTCATTGCTGAGCAAAGGGCCACCCAGGTCTGTTAAGAATAGCGAAGATCTACATAGTGCAAAAAAGACAGTTCCATGTAGCGAACTTGTTCTCGTCTCCTGCAAGAGATTAGTTATTTGTAGATGAACTCAGGGTTTTGGCTCCAGTTCCTGACAAATACAGTTCCGACTCTACAAGACTAATGATCGTGGTGGGAGGACATAAACAGATGGTGCAGGGCTGTTACCATATTCATACACGTGCTGTTCTGTCTAAGTGGCCATAGCAGAGGGCATGGCAAAGATCAAGCCAGGACATTTCTCTGCTGCGGTGGTCCTTTGATGCTGGGATTGGCTCCCTTACAGCTGTGGCAGATCATTGCAATGCTCTGACTTCAGAACAGATTCAGATGTGGGAAATCCACAAGGGGTACTTTGAACCCTGAAACTATAGGAAGCAGGCAAGGATGTGGCTTATGTTTCTTAGGTTGCAGTATTTCTAGCTATGCTTCTGGGTCAGGAGCACTAAGTTCAGTTCACCATTGCAAGACAGGTAATGCAGCCAAACGGAGCTGCAGTTCATGGAACGGTTAATGAGCAGAGTGTCCTTTGCGGAGGGAGGAGAGACGGGGAACAGCGTATGACAAGTGAGCAAACGCTCTCAAATGTTCACTGCTGGGAAATGCAGATTTTAATTCTGTTAGTAATGAAATTCTTGCACTTAATACCCTAGGCACTGCACTAATTGAAGCCCATCCTGGAAACAGGTTGTGATTTTTGGTGTTAAGGTTCAGGTTGGAACTGCAACCCCGACAGTGAACATCTAAGGGAATCAGAAGCCAAGAAAATTGGTTACAAGTACCGTGCTCTGTGCTGAATTGTTGCTGCAGTATTACTTTTAGTATTGTATCTTAACTCTGTAGACTGCCAACACAATTTCAGAGAACTTGCTGACATAGGGCCACATTCTGCAATTTTTAATCAGAATGATATTTCCAAGTGAAACCAATAAGGTTTGAGTAAAATTACAATGTTTAATTTTCAGACACTGAAGTTTCTCGTTGATAGGAATGAAAATTGGGAAATCTCTGTGTTATGTGCTTGTGTATCAGAGTATGCGAGGATCTGCTCCTGCTAGGTCCCAACTCAGTCATTAGGATGTTAGGAATAAATAACATTCTAATCACCCTTAGTCATACAGAAAAAAAATATTTACATACTGATCATTCGGTTCATGGTCATAAAACAGAATGCGCCTAAAATGTTACAGTCAGTTACACACAGATAAAATTAAAGCAAATAAATTAAATTTGGGAATTCCTTAGTGACCAGATACAGGCCTCATGCGTCTTTATTGTACACTGGGGTTTGGATTGGGTCGTAACATATTAGACAAATGTAATTAAGTAAAATCAGCATATGTAATGAAAAATAAGAGACTGCATGGAAAGTAGGATGAGAGAAGAGATGCAGAAGGAAGAAGGTTGCAGGATCATATGGCTGGTAGTTAAAAGGTGACGTGAACTACTGTGCTGTGAGGAGATGAAGCAGGGGGGCAGGTGGATATGCAGGGGGAAAAAAAACAGAAGAGGTTGCAATTGCTTTCAAAATAAATAAAAATCAAATACTTTAACTGAGACAGAAGGATGAATTGCTGAGCTATTATGGATGGGACAAGTGACATGAGTTGCTATGAGGAATTGGAAGTGGTGTGTATTCTTGCAATTACCAACAGTTAAATACATTGCTAAGATGTTTAAAGAACCCTTAGACTTATTTCCAAAGAAGAACTCGCTGTAACCATTGGCATCTTAGTCGCTAACTTCTCCCTTTTCTGGGGAAAATTATAAGCCAGGCAGATCTCCTCTCGGCGTCAGATGAGAATGTTGATAGACCATGAGAAATAAACTAGCACACAGCTCTGGATAGATGTAAGAGGGCCCTCAGGCTGATTCATAGCCTTCGGCAAGCTCCCTTAAACCTCCTTTTCTGCTTTTTCCGATTTCCTCTGGCAACAGGAGGAATAACGTGGGTGTTTCTTTTCTCTCCTCTTCCCTACAGTTTTAAGTCTGCTTTTTAAACATGTCTTTGTAATTTGAAATTATTATTTATTTTTCTGTCTTTGCCCACAGTTAATCTGCTGAGGTATTTGTCCTTTGATGGCCTGAGTTGAAAAGGAAACGTATGCTCCCAAAGAGGAGACAAGAGTATGTCAGAATGTGTGCTTTACACAAACAGACAAAAAAGTCTCCTTTTTTCCTCCGGCCAGGTTAGAAGCTTCTATGGTACATAAGCTTCAAAGGTGACAGCCTATTAAAGAGAATAAAAATACAATTCGAGTTGACATCAGTTTCTGAAGGACTTTTAAAATCTCTTTTTTTGTTTGTTTTTTGTTGGCCATGCAATTATAGGAACGAACTGTGTTTATGTGTGATCTAACTGGCTACCGAATCATGCACCAAAATACTTAGGGACTTCTGTTTTAAAGAAAAGTGGATTAAAATATGAAAATTACTTCCCTGTTTCAAGTACATGCAACAGCTTCAATTTTTTCCTCCTGAGAGATTTAAGGTTCTCTGTTCTCATTGCCAATGAGTTAATTTTATTTTTTGAAGAAGTCTGCCCTACTGTATGCACTTATTAATGAGTTTTGGAATATGAATGGAGTTTTGCAGAAAAGACCTGGCAAACAAGTGTATATAGTACATTATGATCTCAACAGAGTACAAAGCCTAATAAAATTGATATACAACATTTACAGTATTTTTTAACTATAAGTAACTCGTGTCAAATCTCACTGTTAATCCAACACGGAGTTATCAGATTTATTTTCAAATCCTTTTTGTGATACCAACTAGCATTCTTCAGTCCAATTTACTAGTAATTGGTGATACCAACTAGCATTCTTCAGTCTAATTTACTAGTAACTGTCAACCAGTTTGACAAGTAGTTACCTGATTTCTTCAAAGGGCTGTGATAACTAGGCTTTTTACCCTTATGCTTAACCAGTGTCCCACATGCTCTTCTAATGTGGCAGTCTCACGGGACATGGCATAATTACAGTAATACTGATAACGATGAGTGTGGTAGTACTTCAGAAATGGACTTTACCAGAAATGTAAATATAACAGGAGTGCAGGCACTCATAGCGCTATTTCCTCCAACTCCTTCCGCTTCTTCTGCACGCTCTTGGTTGTATGACGTGGGAGTGACTGTATGGTCTTTTCTTTGCAAGTATCCCATTGCTTAATCCTAATGAATTACGACAGTTCTTTAAAAACGGGGCAACACATGTTCATCCTTCAACTTAACCAAGAGTGTTCTCAGTAAAATTAAGCTTTAAGCATATCAAAACAAGTGCAGTAGGTGGCCACAGCTTTTTTTTTTATCATTCCATAATTGCTTCGATAAATATATCCATGCTGAAGTCTTCCTGACGCTGCATGGGAGAAAGTTGGAAGTTGCTTGTTTTTTTGTTTGTTTGTTTGTTTTGTTTTGTTTGTTTGTTTTGTTTTTGTGAGTACTGGATCCGTAATATTTGCCATTTTAATATCTAAACGTCTCAGTCAGTGCTTGCTTTCAATTTTTGGACACTTAGGGAGGAATCTGTGGAAACTAGAGACTAATGAAACTTGTTTAGTGAAACAATATAAAAGGCTCAGGAAAGCAAGTTTGTTTTGTAATAACTGTCTTGAGAAGAAGCTGAACATTAATCTCAGGTGCATTTTTCTGCTTATCTGATTGTCTTTTCTTGAGTAGACCCTGATAAATTCACTTGAATGCCCAATTTCTTTGTCTTAATGGTCTTAATGTTTATCTGGCTTATTTGTGTGGTTGTGTGGGTTTTTTTCTTCTTTTGTTTGTTTGTTTTTTGGGTGTGTGTGTGTTTTGTTTTTTTTTTTTTTGTCTTAAAGCACATGGTTACAAAAGTGCTTGATGATGTCTTGGCCTTGCTTGGTTGAAGTCAGTTGAAATTTTATCATTGAAATCAGTGGACATCAGAGTCAGGTCAAAACAGAGTAAGCATATATTTGACAGTTGTCTTTCACGTGTCCATGTTTGAGTACAAGTGGTAGCTGTGCATGCTTAGACTACTGCAATCAGAACATTTTGTTTAAATGCTTAAATATTCTCTCAAATTTAAGTGTGCAGATTTGAAAATATCAACCTTTGGTCTTTATATCAGAAACTATATTTATTCAAATATTTGTACAAATGTACTCTTGTGGTTTCCCCAATTCTGTTTGATGCTTGCTATAGATTGTATACACTCAGGATCCTCTAGAGTATTAAAGTAGTATAAAGGAACAGTTACTTTTCAAAAATGTGCAATTTGAGTATTTTGTATTTTTTAGCTGAGGTAGTATCAAAGGTATGAACTTAAAATAGAGAATATACTAAACTATGCAATCTATTGCAAAATGCAATCTATTAGCATACTTAGAGCATCATTAAAACCACAGGAGCGTCTTTTCATCTGACTCACAAAATAGAATTTCCTTGAGTCACTGAATAATAACTGTTATTTTCCACAACAGACCAAAATGTCTTGGTAGGACCTGGCTTCTTACTGTATTTCTAATCCCAGGCGCATCCAAGTAGAAGCGGTACCTATCACCATTGATGCTAGTAAGAGAAGAAACCCTTTCATTATCCATCTCTGTGCCTTTGTTGAGGTTTAAAATTCTGTGCTATAGTTTCGCTTCATTTATTTCTTGCCTTAGTAAGTTTTAGACTTAAAATGTATAGATGGTTAAGGAGATATTTGGAGCCTTTGTAGAAGAACCAAATCACAGGGCAGTGATGTTTGAGGAAGTGGATGTGCAGAAAGGGAGAGGCTCAAGGTGAATTCTGGGTCCCCCAGAATGTCTGAGCTCCACTCAGACTCTGCATGTACCTTGGATCAGCTGGATTTGCTGAGAAATTGTTGGAAGTTAGCACTAAAGCTCAACTCTGACTCGATCCAGTTGGGTATGCAAAGTTGTTCTAATGATGTGTAAAAGACTTCCGTTGTGATTGCTGTCCACGTGTGTGACTCTGTCCTCAAAATGCTTCTTTTAATGAGCTCAGCAGTTTCTTTTTTATTTGTTAACCATTATTTTAAAGGAAAGAAAAAGAGGCGTGGTTCTTAAGGTCTGAATTAACATCAGATATTTAAGGTTTACTGATCCTGTACATAGCAGTCATATAACTCATACTATAAAATTTAATGTGTCTTGGTTTTCTGTCTTTTTTCTGCAGTTTGTGGCCCATCCAAACTGTCAGCAACAACTACTGACTATCTGGTATGAAAATCTCTCAGGACTGCGGGAGCAGACCATAGCTATCAAGTGTCTGGTTGTGCTGGTTGTGGCGTTGGGCCTTCCTTTTCTAGCCATTGGTTATTGGATTGCGCCATGTAGCAGGGTACTGACTCTTATAAATTGTGTATCCTATACTATTCTGGGTGCTGTTTTTAAGTTTCTGGCTTTCAAAATTTAAAGATGTGCCTGTAATTCTGTTGTTTCCAATTTTTAACTGATTAATGATATTTTTAGTCTACAGCAAAGAAATGCATTTCACTCCTATGTTTTCCTTGCAATTCACTTCAAAAAGGAAGTTTGCTCATCTCTTGCATATTTCAAGGGAACCTGGTGTTTTCTCTGGGTTAAATATTTGTTTACTTTTAAGATAAATGTGTATGAAATAGTATAATTGTTGTTCTGATTATTATCTGAAATGTTGTTTTCTGTGCTTATCTTTAGTGAAGATATTCCTCACAGCTCCATGTCATAGAAACATTAATACTTTATTTTTTGGTAGCGTCTAATGTGGAAAAGTAACATTTGTGCTTGAGCTTTAATTCTCAGTACCAGAAACACCTGACATTTTTCATAGTTCTCATGTCAAACAAATGCAGTGTACCTTCAGATGGGTTATTTGATATTGTAATTTCAAAATGCTTTCTAAAGGTCATCAGCAGGAAAGGAACCTGGGATTGTTTGCACAGGTAGTAAATGCTGTTTAGTGTGTGCTGGTCTGCTTAGTGCATAGTAGCTGACCCCAGTTTCTGAAAGCCATTCCTTGAAATAAGAATGCTACTTACAGTTCCCCACCTGCTGAACTCATTTTTTTTTTTTCTTCGGATACAATGCTGCTGATAATGCAGCACTCCACAGGGGATTTTATGATAGTGGGAGGGACATGCCAACTCAAACATGCAGTCGTGCCCGGAGGTCTCTGAAGAGCACTGCTAGGGGATCTCAGTTCCATCTCTGTGTCTGAGCTGATGCACGCGTTGCTGCCTGTGGTGCAGCCTCACTGGTACTTGCCTTCTTTGAGGGCAGGGCTGGGGGAATCCAAGCAGCATTGGCAACGTTAGACCTTCACTGTCTAAATTAAGGACGCTGGCAGTATCGCCCTCAGAGGGATGGACTTGGCACTTTTGACCCTGGCTTGCAGGATGAGGCTAGTACAGATGGAATCACAGACTCTTCTTTTTTGTATAGCGAGTAACAGCAACAGGCCCATTGCTCTTCCCAGCATTGTCTTCTAGAGTCAGCTGTTCCTCTCCTGAGCTACAAAAGGGCTGCCTATGTTGTGTGTATTCTGTCCTAGCAGGTGCAGATGTTGAAATGAATTAGCTGAATTTATTTGGAAGTAATATCTCTGATACTTTCTTTCTTAGTCCACTGTGATGGAATTGTCATTAGTTTTAGTAGACATTTGCAGGTTATTTGTTTGGGACCTTCTGCTCTGAAAAAATGTTCAGTGGATGGAAAACAGTAGCCAGAGATGAGAAGATGAGTCTGATTTTTTTTTCCTTAGTTAGGTTATAGTCACAGACAAGCTAATAATACTTTCTTGTTTGTAGGGGAAGTGTTCTGCTACTTGGGGCTTTTATTTATTTGCCATAGGCTTGCTCCAGCCCCCCATTGGCATCTGTGGGCATTAGATCAAATTTTTTCTGTGAGTGCCAGTGTACACTTGTAACTCCTTGGAGTGTTTCCCCATAAATATTGCCATTTAGAGTTTATGGAATAACATAAACACACACTAACAGGGCAGTATAGTCCATGAGAGTGCCTTTGAGAGAGTTTTGTCTGAAATGGTAAAGCACCACAGTTCAGGGCACTTGGAAGAGTATCCTTTTAAAACAAAGTTTCAGACTGTTCTGAGCACTGAGTGCCATAAATGCTTCTGAAATACTTGACAAAAGAGTTTGTTTCTTTGAAAAAAATATGACTGCTTTCATTCTGCCTTTGCAGCTTGGAAGAATTCTTCGAAGCCCGTTTATGAAATTTGTGGCACATGCAGCATCCTTCATTATTTTCCTAGGCCTGCTGGTGTTCAATGCTTCAGACAGATTTGAAGGCATAACAACGCTACCAAATGTCACCGTTACTGATTACCCTAAGCAGATCTTTAGGGTGAAGACTACTCAGTTCACCTGGACAGAAATGCTGATCATGGTGTGGGTACTTGGTAAGTATAATGCCCCTTCCATCTCTGTCACTGTTTGCCTGAAGGTAGAAATTCTAAAAGAAAGGAGAGAAGCCCAGGTCCCGACCCTTCGCTCTAGCTGCAGCACAGTTAAAATTAAGCCCTCAGGGCAGATAACAGTACATTGGAACTGGTGAAAGCATCTCTGTGCTGGCCCCTCTCATAGCAGGGGGTAAATACTTGTTTGTTGATTGGCAGTGACTTTGCTGCAGTTCAGTAATTCTGGCTTTTGTAACAGGAGCACAGGCTTGCTGAGGAGAACACCACAGAAATTTCACTTTGGTTTTCTTAAGTAGGATCAGCAAGTGTACTGTGCTGCTCTGTGTGCAAGAAGGTGACCTCAGTGTTAATGAGCTGGTGCATCAGTGCTTGTGTGGCTTTGCTGCTTAGGTAGGGTTTGGAGAAATCACTGATTCTACCCGTGTCAAGGGGCTAATGAGTCAGTTCTCATTACTCAATATTTTTCACAAAAGCTAATCAGCTGTTGGTCTGATTGAAACTATGTACGGCAGAAAATGCCGTTTTCTAGCTTTTCATCAAAGTTAGGTGCTTTATGTAGGAAAACAGCTACTTGATAATGTAGCATTCTCAGCTTTCAGAGGCTGCAGAAGAGAAAGGGAATACTTCTTTGGCTGCTACAAGTTCCTCGCTCTGCCTTTTGAATCATCTGTATCTCCTGGCTTAAGCACTGCTAATGTCAAACTCTGCTAGGGTATGGAGATTAGTATACCTGGTATGCTGCCTGGTGGTAATCCTATTATATCCTGATGGAGAGCAGCCTCTTTGTGTGACAGAAGGCAAGGACTGAGATTTTGGTGGTCTTTAGGACTCAGTCACTGTGAGAAATTTCTTGGACACTCAAGAGACAACCAGCCCCAAGCCAATCCAGTCTGTGGCTGCTGTGCATGTGGTTGGGGTGACAGCAAAATTACAGTTTATATTGGAGAATCCATGGCTCAAGTCTGCAGCAGAGCAGTACTCCCTCCGAACTACACAGCCAGGGAATCAAGGAGAAAGTTTGTTGTCTTTTATTTTATTCTTGCTAACAAACCTTTTTGAAGTAAGAGAAAGTCTTGATTCACAACAATTATATCTCAAAGTCTTGATCTGGCTGTGACCTGGATTAATCCCACATGAACGAATTTCTGAGGAGGCGTTTGAGTAAAAAAGCTGAGTTACAGCCAAATTCCACTTTCTGTGCTGAAAAGCATCTTATTCTGTAAAGTAGAGAACCAGTATTGAAACTGTGCCATTTATATTTGGGCAACTCTGTAGCTGGGTTATTGTGCTTCTCTATGTTAAATAAATAAATAAATAAGTAAAAAATTCTTCTGATTCATGAGCATTTTATGAATGCAAATGGTAAGGAAATGTGAGGTTCTTTTTCCACATTTAACATTTTTCTTCTTTAGAAGCCTAGCATGTTGTCATGTTGTTGGGCTATAACACTTGCACTGTGAAGTTGTGGCTCTATACCATCCTGTATGGAGACAGCTGAGCTTTATCCTTGCATATTTATTTATGTTTTGCCATTTGATCAATCCTGTTGAAACCAAGACAGCCTTACTCAAGGCGTGTGACAACCCTGTGACACTGCAAGTAAGTGAATTTTTGTTCTGCTGGTGCCACGTGGTTTCATGGAATGGGAGAATGCAGGAAATTTAAATGGAAATGGTGTGGCCAACTTTGCTATGTTTTGTCATTTCTTGTTGCAGGTATGATGTGGTCAGAATGCAAAGAGCTGTGGCTGGAAGGACCCAGGGAATATATTTTGCAGTTATGGAATGTTTTGGATTTTGGGATGCTGTCCATTTTCATTGCAGCTTTCACGGCGAGGCTTCTAGCATTCCTGCAGGCCACAAAAGCACAACAATATGTGGACAACTACATTGTGGAGAGTGACCTCTCTGAAGTCACGCTTCCTCCAGAAATAGAGTATTTTACTTATGGTGAGTTTAAATTTTCTGCAACATGAATGTTAAATTAGAAAAACTAGCATTTGAAGCCTTAAATTGAATTTTTGCTTGTGTTTGTGTTCATAGCATTGTATATGCTTACCTGGTAGGGGAGACACCATGATCAGGCCGGTGGTTTTCCCAGGGCGAGGCTCATCCCCTGCATTCCGGGTGTGCTGACCCCTGCGATTTCCCCAAATGTGGGAAACTCGACTGCATAATTTGGGGGGTGGGGTGGGACGACTGCATTTGCGCTCTCCCCTGGCTTTTTTGGGGGTTGGACCTGATGATCTCTCGAGGTCCCTTCCAACCCCTACAATTTTGTGATTCTGTGACTACCTGTTTCTACCTCCCTATTTTTCATTCTATACTATTTAAACAACAGTTGTTATGATGCTAATTTGGCAAATGTTTACCAAATCAAACAATGTGCATAAGGACAAAAGTTCAAATGTAACTTCATTATTTAACTGCCTTTTGTTGTAACTATTTATACAGAGCTAAATTTGACTGTCTTAATTTTAAACATTTGCAAGCTTTATTTTATTCTCCACATAATGCACAGCAGATACAATGTTCATGTGATTTTTTTTTTTGCTTGGTTCAGTTGTTTCAACATTGTAATTCAATATTTCATGATAAAGGAAGGATGCGAGACCCAGTAATCTGTTCAAATAGAATGGAAGTAATAAACAGTTGGTTATTGCAGTGCAGAAATTAGAGATGTGATGAATTTCTATTTGCAGCAGCAGCAAAGGCTGTATTTGCTCCTGACGGCTCCTTCGATATATTACAATAGCAAATTTGGTTTTGTTGTTTACTTTAATTGCTCTATAATCAATTTGAATTTGGATCTATGTAAATACACACTTAGAAACGTGGTATTTTGATATCAAACGCTTTCAGTCAGCAGTGTTGTGCTAAGATGGTACAGTAATTCATGCAATAAAAAATTTATGATTCTATATAAATATCTATATATATGATTCAATATAACTATTGTTTCTGTGTATATTGTGGGTAAAAATCATGATCCTACACCCTCTGCTATCTACTTTCAGTGGCAGTATTGTCTGTGACTTCAGTGAGGCCTTGGTTATATCCTAAATTTTTAACAATGGCAAAAGGTTGGTGTGGTTAATGAGTGAAATTGTTCATCAGCCAACACTGTTAACTTCTCATGAATAAAACCCCCAATATGAATAAATTTCTGGCCTTAGCATACTGCTTATTTACATAGCTAATAAAACAGTAATGCTAAGAAAAGCAACAAGGCATTGTTTATTCTTATTATAGTTTAGATTAAAGTCCAAAATGTAGAAGAAAATATTGTGTTTTTTCAAGTATAATTTTTCTTCTAGTAAAAGGTAATTTAGTTTATTTTCATGCTGTGTTACTTACAGGAAATAGGAAGAGAGTAGCAGCTGCTAGACTCTTCCAATATTTGTCTTTACTAAATTCAGACATGTTTACGGCAAATCCTATCAAGATTTATTTACAGATTTTTAAGATTTACAGATATTTAAGATTTAAGATATACAGATATTTATTTACAGATATTTATTTATTTTGTATTTTATTTACATTGTGATAAAGGAGTAACACTTTGTATTTACCTCTGTATTTTGTATCTTCCAGCTAGAGATAAATGGCTCCCATCTGATCCTCAGATAATATCTGAAGGCCTTTATGCAATTGCTGTCGTTCTTAGCTTTTCTCGGATTGCATATATCCTGCCTGCAAATGAGAGTTTTGGGCCCTTGCAGATTTCACTTGGAAGGACTGTTAAAGACATCTTCAAATTTATGGTCCTTTTTATTATGGTATTTCTTGCATTTATGATTGGAATGTTCATACTGTATTCCTACTACCTTGGAGCTAAGCTAAACCCAGCCTTTACAACGTAAGTATGCAATAATGTTTAAATAAAAAGCAGCTATGAAATTTTGAGTTTACCACTAAGGTAACAAAGTCTGAGGTACTATATGCTCTCTCCTGCTGTTAAAATTAAACTGAAGACAACGGGAGTTTGTGAGAAATCAGGTATCTCAGAACCTTAGAAAGCAGAATACAAAAGACCAATTCTTTCCTACTTGAATAATGGAAACTGTCACTGCAGTCTAAAATAATTGTACTAGTATATTGTGGTAATCATACAGGCTTGTAGACAACTGACTGCAACAAACGGTTATTGATTTCTCCTGAATGACATTTTCCTAAAGCAATTGCTATAATTGTGATCTCCATCTGCGCTCTGTCAGACTTATGTGATAAACAGAGAGATTCAGCCTAGGTGTCAGTGGTAGGTCTCCAAATAACACTTTAGTTTTTCAAGAAAGGGACTTACTGGTTATGTAGATGATGTATTTCTATCTTAGTTCAGTACTGAAACAAATCTATAAACTGCACTGGATTCTTTTGGATCAGATTTGCAGTCTACATGGTAACTTCTTATCGTTAGGTGAGTACAGAAGAAGGACAGTTATGTTCGTTTTCATGCAATGAGATGGTTTACTTGCCATGATTTTCTCTGAAGCTTTCATTTTTTTCATTTCCTTATTTATTTTACTTCGTGACACAAAGTGGTGCTGGAAGTGGAAACTACTAAGGGTATTACAAACCAGAGGTAGTTCCACAGGGTGATAAAACTCCGAACTCTTCCCTTTTTCCCATGTTCATACAGGAGGAGGTGTGACTTCCTTGAACACTGTTGCATTTTAATGTAGCTAATTCCATGACTTTTCCTTAATTTGAGTATGATTTTTGCACTTTTAATTTATTTTACAGTATTTGATATCAGGTGTCTAATATGCATAATATTTGAATGCTTTTTACAATCATAGAATATTCTGACTTGGGACCCACAAGGATCATCGAGTCCAAGTTCTGGCTCCACACAGGACCATCTAGAAATCAAACTATAAATATTAATTGCTTAAACAGCAGTGCTATTTTAGTAGACAATATACCCATTCATATAGCTGTGTCCCAGTGATGTGGAAGTCAGCCAGCAGCAATGTTACACTGATTTCAACAGCAGTCTTGAGCGAATCCTATGAGATCTCTTTGGATTCTTGGTTTTGTTGCTAAACCTGTTGCTACCCATTTTGGAGTGCATCCTTCTTAATGGAAGGTTTAATCAGAAACTATTGAAAGGAGTGCAGTGGTCTTCTTCCCATCAGTCCCATTTTTACCTTTGTTAGGACAGGGAAGGTCTGCCCCCTGCAGAGTTAGACTGGAAAATAATGAGAATATCTTGAAACCTGAAAATATGATGGCTTTCTAATTCCTGTTCTTTTGCATGCTTTATCAGTGTCACACCTATATTATCTATAGATGGAGCTCAGTGAGGAAACTGAGCATACTGTGAAAAATATTTTCTTGCATCTTTGTTGTTTTGATCAGTTCTCTACAAACCTGATCATGGACAAGTTGCTTGAGATTGTTTATCAATTACTGTAAACACAGTTTATATTTATTTGTGTAGTAGTAATAATATTGTCTTTTTTTCCCTTAGAGTGGAAGAAAGCTTCAAAACCTTATTTTGGTCAATATTTGGCTTGTCTGAAGTAACCTCTGTTGTCTTGAAATACGATCATAAGTTCATAGAGAACATTGGTTATGTTCTTTATGGCATATACAATGTAACGATGGTGGTAGTTCTGCTCAACATGCTGATTGCTATGATCAACAGTTCCTATCAAGAAATTGAGGTACGGTTCTGTTCTCAAATTGTTCTCTCTTGTTATATTGAAAAAGGGCAGAATTATTAATTATTATTTTAGTGATTGCATCTTTTGAGTGATGCAAAAGTATGATCAAGGGATTACCTCAGTAAAAGAGATCACAAAAAACACTGGTTTTGGACTGACTCAAACAACCCAGCCAAGCTGCGAATCCTTGCAGGATCTGAACAAGTAGTTCATCTTGCAGCAAATGTATGCGTCTGAGGAGATGGCATCCATCCAGAAGTCTTAAAAAACTGATGTTCAAATGAAGACTGCTGTGAAGTAGAAAACAAAGCTACTGGGCATAACATTTTAGACATGGTTAATTCATTCCCTGTTTGCTTAGGATGCTTATAGCATGTTTTCTTTATGTAGTGCACTTCAATCTTTGATGGATCATTAGGATATGGATTAAATGTATTTTGATGTATTCTTTAATGGAAACCTGGTTTTCAGTACCAATCTTTAGCCTTTTTAGCTAAACGTGCAGGAGTTAGATACTTCAGTCCTTACACCACTCCTGTGCACACTTTGTTACATTTATATGCCTGCCTGTACTTGGAGTGTGATGTAGGTGTTTTATCTTCATGGCTGTTGTGACTGAGTCGCACTTTGCAGTGTTTACAAGCTTTGCTTGTAATATGTATTTTTTTTCTGCTTTAGATACAATATTAAAATTTGATTGTAGGTTTGCTGAGCTTTTCCATATGCCCTGAAACACTGCAGCAGTATTTCTCCAAATCTACCAAATGACTTGGTTGAACAAATATTTGAATTTCAGAATTCGAAGTTCTTGGCTGCATTGCTTATTAAAAGAGAGATGCCTTATTTGAGTTTCAGTATGATGATAAAGTATCTTCATTTTTAAAGGTAATTAATTAAAGCAGGGTAATTAGCATACATCTCCACTAAAAATTTGGGAAAATTCAAATTGGAGAAGATACTTGCTTTTAGAAATCAAACCCAAGTTGCTGAAATGAAAATAAAAGGATTATTATAGTTTTCCAGACCATAAGTCCTGATACTATTCAGAGTACTACATTCATGCACGTGTGCACACGCATCAGCAGGAGGAAAAAAAGAAGAAAATCTCAGACTTAGTGTACAAATTAATATGATACTTCCAGTACTTTCAGTGACTTCTGGGGAATGTCAGGGAATTCAGCTGGAGAAGGCTGGTTATATTAAACCAGCTTTTCAACTTTGTAGTAGACCAAGTTGAGCCTTGCAATACTTCAGTAAGGATGTACCAGGACAAAATGGGTTTGTCATTTTTTAACAATTTATTCATGACAGTGAAGTTCCTATTTTGTGTGCTCTATTATAAATCAGCATTACTTTTCATGCTCTATGTGAAAAGCTGTGAGTACTACCACTTTAAGCAACGTCTGCCTTGAAGCCAATACTTTGTCACTTGTTTGAGTACCAGGTTCATGTGACCAACTTAAAGAAAAAAAAAAGATTTAATTAAAGAAAAGTTTGACTTTAAATAGCAAGGAGTTTATATGGTAGCTTTCAATTTCACTCAGTGCAAAAATAACACTTGTTTAAATTGTTCAGATGCTTGAACTAAGTACTGACAATGAGATGTTGACATAAAGAGACAGCTGAAATTTATTTAAAATAGTCTTGATAGAATGGTTACATTTTTGCAGAGCTATTGGGATTCTTACTAGCAAGCAGATAACATTTACATGAAAACAGAAAGAGTAGATATTTAAAAAGAGTTTTATTTGGGAGGAAGTTTTTTGCATTTCATTTTTTAAAAAGTATATACTTTTTTTTCCTCAATACAGGATGACAGTGATGTAGAGTGGAAGTTTGCCCGTTCTAAACTTTGGTTATCATATTTTGATGATGGAAAAACATTACCTCCACCATTTAGTCTTGTACCAAGCCCCAAATCTTTTTTCTATTTTGTCATGAGGATCGTTAACTTTTCTAAGTGCAGGAGAAGACGGCTACAGAAGGACATTGAAATGGGAATGGGCAATTCCAAATCTAGGGTAGGTACTGAAATCTTTTTATTATCATGAAGGAATGTATTTCCATTCCAGCATTTTACTTTTCTTTAAATTTCAGTGTGTAAATTGTACTTCTGATGATAGTACAGTGATAAATGTAAGCATTTATATTTATAGATCTGTAATTCAGATTGTTTTGAACCAGTATGTCTAGGCAAACAATGGCAATAAATTTTCTTAGGACAACAATGTCCAATGATTAGAAAAACACAGTTAAATAACTGACTCTTCAAAGATGCAATTAATTCTCACAAGGAATGACCTAAATATTGAACAAAGATGCTTTCATCCTCCACTGGAAAGATTTTTAGTTCAGGATGGAAGAAAAAAAAAAAGGAGTCAGAACTTTTTCTTTCGCTAAACCAGGTAAACAGAAAATGCTGTATGATACGTACTTCCTACTGCCACAAGCTATGTTCTTAACAGAGGACAACAGGAAAGAGGCAAAATAGGCGGTAATAATCTTTAGCACTTCCATGACATTCTGAATTTAGGTATCTAAGTGGTTTTTTACAAACATTAATGAATGCAGTGTCACAACACCCTGTGAGAATTGGATAATTTCTCCGATTTTTCACGTAAAAGAGGTTTCATTTGGCTTTTTCTTTTTTCTTTCTTTCTTTTAATAAGTTAGGCTAGAGGTCCTGTATATTATAAGGACTCAAAACTATTTTTGAAGATACGTTTTGATTTGGTTTACTGTAAATTACCAGAAATGTCAAGTCCAGTTACCTTTTAGAAAAGATCTTTTCTAGAGCCTGGATGTTTTGATCTGTTGGTGCTACTGAATCTTCCATAAAGAAAATATTTTCTCCAGTTTTCTGTAGGCAGTGAAAGTAGATACATGTTTTCTAAAATGTCAATTTTAATCCGTTTAGCTGAAAGCACTTCTTTTTGGTACTAACTACTCACTCACTCTCTAGTGCTCCAAATGCCTGAACTTCAGAAGTTCTCTGTGCTCACTGTTCAGAAGATGTGTTTAAAATAACAAAAATCCTTGATTCCCTAAGATATGCTATTATAACAAAGTGTTCAGTAGCACTGCCATATCATACAGCAGCAGCTTAGACTTTAAAGTCACTAAAGAACAAAAATTCTGTCTGAGTCACTGTTGAGACAAGTCAGGTTGAACTAGTTTTGTTGAACTACAAACCAAATAATCTTTCTCTGGGAAAGGCAGCCCACAGCCTCTTCTGAGTCAGGCTGAACTGGCACAGTTTTATGCTGTGTACAAAGATAAATCCTGGCCCAGTCCATGGATTGCCTGCAGGAAAGCGGGCAGCCTGGAGTAGGTAGAAACACCCCACTCGTGGCCCACCTTATGTGACAGGCTGTGCGCATTATAGGCACAATATACGTGACACAGAAAGCATCCAACTTATTGTGTAGGTGCAGGCTGACTGCACTTTGTTCCCCTAGCCCACCAGAGAGGTCAGCCATCATTGACTGAATGACTAACTGGTCACACAGAAAACTAATGACAGATACAGATTAGGGCCTTCTGCTATGGATACACATTTTTACTTCACGCTCACCAGTGCATCTGAGGTAAGAATTAGGTCCCTGAGTTGGTAGTTACAAACCTTTGGCCTTCATCACAAAAGCATCTTGTCCGAAGTGACTTTTCCTGTTTCTCACTCAATGGTACAAAAATAATGAATTATTTGGGAGCTGATGACTTTGTGGTGGAATTTGCTGATCTGTTAATAATTGAACACTGACTGTTTTCTAGCTGTATTACTATTCCTGATAATTGTGCTTTAGAAGAATACTTTGTACTGAGCAGGAATGGTTTTGAGCATGTATTTGCAGTTAAATATACGCCTAAGTGTGTGGATGTTAAACACAGAGCACAACAGCTCTGTTAAAGCCAGACTCTCTCTTCTTGCTATGGTCACTCATCCTCACCTCCAAGTCATAGTTCATTTCCTCAGCTGTGTAAACATAATTGTTTTGGAGCTGTGCTGTGAACAGGATGGCTAAAATAATCATTTTTTTTCAATTTATAAAATCAGACATACCAAAGTGGTGGTGGGGGTCAGAGGGGCTGATTTCTAAATGTTAATTCTATCACGTGTATTAACTTTTTCTTATTGTTTTCTAGTTAAACCTTTTCACTCAGTCGAACTCCAGAGTTTTTGAATCACACAGCTTTAACAGCATTCTCAATCAGCCAACACGCTATCAGGTAAGTACATCCGCTGGTCACTGTTTTGAGTAATAAGTGTGCGAAGGTACTAGCAGAATGATTTTTTGCCTTCATGAGATAAAGAAAACATTCTGTAGAAAACAAACCCCAGGATGCTACTAGAAAAAAAAAGGCTGTTGTTGTTCAAGCCTGATTATTGCAAGCATTTAAAAAAACTGACCCAGACAAAACTTAGATCTCTGACGTCACAGTTCTGAAAGTCTAGGAAGCAAACTTTGGAAACTGATTTCTGGGAAAGAGCTATGGAAGCATTGGACTGCCTAGGTTAGCATTACTTTACTTTCCTTTCTTCTCATGATGTGACATTCAGAAATTCTGCAGATGGGAATATTCCTGTCTAGTAAGAGGAGCTTGCTGGATATTAACTTCCTGTGTTCTTTCCTGTTCAGAAATAAAAGAGTAAATAGAAGCTCTTGTTCCCCTAGTGAGCATGTGGAAGGTACATAATCCATCTGTACAAATTATGTAAGGCAAGTTACATTAATTATGGTAGAACAGTACCAAGAGTATTAGTAAATATGAGGAATCCTTGCAGTTGCAGTATAAAAATACAGTTTTCATGGCTGATGTTGCACTATCATACTGTTGTGTTTTTTTTAAAGGTAAATATCTATTTATTACTATTTCAGACAAATCCTAACGTGAACTGAGTTTAACAAAGAGTAGACCTATTCTGAAGCTACTTAAAGCCTAAATTAGGTATGCTTAGACACCATGCTACCGTGCATCATCAGTTTGCAGCCCGGTGGTGCATCTGATGACTTCGTAAAAAGCGAATTGGTGACAAAAAGCCAAACTTGCTCATTTCCACTTGCTAGCTGCATAGAAAGAAACAAAATTACATTCTATATTTTCCTGTTGTCCTGTTCCATCCCAACAATTGTGGTATTTTGTAAATTAAGAAGTAACTGGATGAGAAAGGTGCTTATTTGTAATGACAAATCTTTGCATGCCACCAAAAAAAAAACCAAAAAAAAAAACCATACAAAGCAACTGCTTCATGTGGGGCTAGTCGTTCTTTCACTTGCCTACCTCTCTCACAACCTCAGAAGGAAAAGTGAATAGTTTCATTATGTGTGCCTAACCTGATCATATAACTGTTTTAATCTGGCAGCAAATAATGAAAAGACTGATCAAACGTTATGTTCTGAAAGCACAAGTGGACAGAGAAAATGACGAAGTAAATGAAGGTAAGAGACAGCATTTTCCAAATTCCAGAGAATTTTTGTCTTGTTTATTTGGAAGTATTACAGTGGTGCATGGAGGCTTCAGTTAAAATGAGTTTGCCTACTTCAAGTGCACCGAACTCACGTAGGTAGTAATGGAGTTACCCCTGTGACAATAAAAATAGACAATTAGGACTGAAGAAGTAGAACTTCTGAGAAATATTATGGGCTTCATCTTACAGATGGAAAACTGGGGTACACACGTGACACACCTGCAGTCACAGAGGAAACTTGTGAGGAATCACTCACAAAGTATTCACGCTTCCACAGTCCTTGTCAGAGCTACAGGATATCTTTCTCTCTGTTTCATTTAACTGAACACACAATTAACCAGACCATGAACCACTTGTGTTCCCATCTTTGATAAGCTGTGTGGAATACTCATCTGTTGTTGCACATCATTTTGAGAGGGGAAAAAAAAAAAGCTGTGTACTTACCTGTATGGCGAGGAAAAAATGAGAATTGTAGCCACTTTTTTTAGTGTACAACCAGACATCTTTTGAGAGATGATGTATCTAAGGTTTGTGTCTGTGTCAGAACTGCAGGGCCTTGGGAGCATCCCTGGTGCATGCTCCCATTGAGCTGAGACTAAGGCATGTCCTGTCCTTGCCTGGGCAGGCCCCCAGATGAAATAATGAGGGTGCACGCAGCATGGAGCTGACTGCCACCAGTAAGACACACCTGCTTAGCATGAGCAGTTCTAGTCTGGGTAGCTGGGATGATTTCAGTGTACCAGAAACACTTACCCAAGCTGCTCTGCGGGCAGGTGTGTGCTCTCCAACTGGTGGGAGTGATGAACAACCTGGGACAAGAACAGCTTTTACTGGCACAGATGGATCAGGCAATTGCACGCATATATGATGTGAGGGGCGTTACTAGCCTGGCCTCCACTATTGTTTCCATTTAAATGCTGTTTTTGTCCTTGTGTCAAATTCTAACAACTTTAAATTGGTTGACTCTTTCTAATTCAAAGGTTGTTGGTAAGGAAGAGGAGAGAGACCCAGAAGCTGTGAGTTTTATCGCCAGCTCTGCCACACTTTTCCTGTGTGATCTCAGCATATCACGTCAGAAAAAAACCTCTTTGCCTTTTCTCTCTAAAATGGGGGTACTAATATTTACCAGCTGTTCAGCAGTGTTGCTGTGATTAATGCATTAACCTATGTAAAGGGCTTTTTGAACCCTTGGTGTTCTGTATACATGTGGAGCACAACACTGGAGTATCAAAATACCTTTGGTGCTCTCTAGGGGTGGACATGTCTCAGAGAATGAGGAAGAGGTAAAGCCTTCTGCCCCACCCCACCACCTGCTCCCATGGACATTTCAACCAGCAGGGAATAATTTGAAGCGGGCACTGATGTGACTTAACATTATTTAAAGAACACTAAACAGACTTTGCTAACAAGTGTGTGTGTGTTTGTTTTTTTTTCCACTACAGGTGAATTAAAGGAAATCAAACAAGATATCTCTAGTCTTCGCTACGAACTCTTAGAGGATAAATCCCAAGCAACAGAAGAGTTAGCAATTCTAATACATAAACTCAGCGAGAAACTAAATCCTAATATGTTGAGATGTGAATGATTCAACAAACGAACCGTGGCTTCGACTACAGCACAACTATTTATTGGCAATAATATTTCAGTATCTTATACTTGAAAAATGTATTGTAGATTTTTAGCACTCAATAACTTTATGTACAGCTTCTCTGGAATTTAGTCTTAGGAAATTTTATTAACACACCATAAAAAGATTGCTGTCTTAATTTTAATCATCTAAAAGTAAGAACTATCCAACTTTTTTTTTTTGCACTTATGCATTAAGAAGGTAATTTTATGAGTTGCTGATATTTTAACAGGTTTCTGAATACATACTGAAACTTCTTTGCACTAAATTTGCAAGAAAAAATTAAAATAATGGCTACAGTGTAGTATTCTGTTCCTTGTATGAATAGGACCTTTGATAATACAGTAAATCAAGTAGAGAGCAGCGAAGGGTTACTTGAAATCTTTATTCTTTATTAGCGATGCTAGTAGTATGTAGAAGCTGAGACCTCACGGTATGATTACAAGGAGTTAATGAAAATCGGGTAAGTGTGACTGTTAAGTGTAGTAGCACTGTCTAACGCCTCTGTACATACATGTACCTGCCCTCCCGTTTCTTAATTCAGCATACTGACTTTCACTCGTAAGGACTAGACTTGTGTTTTTTTAATGACTTTCCAAGGTACCGCGATCTCAGTCTCTTCACGTGGTAGAGATGATTTTTTAAGATCCCGACTCCGCGCAGGGCTGCCGTTTCGTCACCCTGTTCTGCCCCACGCCTCTGCTGCTTACTTGTTAAATAAAAACCTCCATTTTTTCCTCACCCGCGCCGTTGTCCCGCTGCTTTGGCACCGGCCTGGAGGGGGGGGCTCGGGACCGGGCGGGGGCGGCCCCTCTGGAGGCTCCTCCCGGCGGCGGCGGGGAGGCGCTGAGGGGAGGCGGCCGGCGCCATGTCGGGGGTTGCCGCGGTAACGGCGGCTGGGGCGGTGGCGGCGGCATGGAGCTCAGCCTGGCCCGCGTCGACTACCTGCAGGTAGGGCCGGCGGGCTGCCCCCTGACCGACCGACCGACCGCCTGCGGGCGTCGGGGAGGGGAGGGGAGGGGAGGGGAGGTGAGTGAGGGTCGCTGTGTTCGCAGGTGGGGGTCACGGCGCAGAAGACGATGCGGCTGCTCCCCGCCTCCGGCCGGGCGGCCACGCAGAAGGTAGCGGGGAGCGGGGGGCAGCGGTTTTGGGGGGCTGGGGAGGGGGGGTAAGGCATAACGGTGTGCTCTGTTACTGAAGGTGGTCGTCGGAGATCAGGATGGGGTCGTTACCTGCTTCGGCATGAAAAAGGGAGAACCTGTGGTAAGTGTAAACGGTCCCTTACATATATATCTATATCTATATCTTTAACCTGCCTTACGTGGTTTCAGTTCTTTTTCCCTTCTGTGACCCAAGGCTCAGCTTAATAAAAAATTATCCTTTTATTACATATATATTATTCCCCTTTTGAGGTTGGTAGCCAGTTCGCAAAGACTCTACAGAAACGGAAAGAAATCTGTATGTCCTTTGGAATAAGAGTGGAACACACAGGAGGGAGAGAGAGCTTGTGGCTGTTTGTTTTTAAGGAAAACAAAAACAACAAAGTGCTTTTTATAGCTACCAGCTGTCCTGCAGATGAGTAATGCTAATAACAAATCGTAATTTATTTATTATTACAGCTTTTTGTGCTTCTTGACTTAAAAAGTGGTTGGTTACTTTGCAGTGCCAAAGAGAAACATACGGATGATTTTTCTCTGTATATACTCTGCAGTATCGATAGTTTTGCCAGAAATTTTAAAGCAGATTTATTACCCTTTTTGTTAAAAGATGACCGTAAATACAAAATTGTGATTGCTTTTCTTTTTTTTTTTTCTTTTTTCTTTTTTACAGCCAGTGTTCAAAACACTGCCAGGCCAAAAAATTGCAAGATTGGAGTTGGGAGGAGCTCTTAATACGCCGCAAGAGAAAATTTTTGTGGCTACAGGATCAGAAGTTAGAGGTTTCACAAAAAGAGGAAAGCAGTTCCTTTCCTTTGAAACTAACCTCACTGAAAATATCAAAGCTATGTATGTATAATATTTTGTATTTGTTTCATACTTGTAGCAGATTGTCAGCTGATAGTTTTATGATTTTTTTTAACCATATTGTGTACGTGTAGGTAATGCTACGTGTCAGTCCAGCTTTAGCTTGTGCCTTGACATGAAGGAAGGAATTTAGAAAATTATTGTGAAGTTGAAAAAGGTCATGCAGGCTTGGGGCTTTTCTGGAGGCCCTCTAATCAGTGCAAATGTAGATGAGCATAGCTGGCGTTATTGGCTTTGTGTATTATGTCCCTGTACCCTTGCTGTAGAAGACCAGGAGCTACCTTTGTTGTTTTTTTTTGTTTGTTTGATTCTTTGATCTTGATTTAAGACGCTTGCCTTGTAATGAACAGTTTGAGAAAAATTAATATGAGTGTATTAATGGCATTTCTGTAAAGATATTCTGAAGATTTTACGTGTAGATAAAATATGCAATTTGAGAGCTATAGAAATCGCATAATCTTAGCATTTGTAAGAAACTTTTTATTTTAATTGAAGTAGCTTGCAGGGCTCAAAGCAGTAATGTATGTGTATTACTATACCTAAAAGAATATCACTGCAAATATTCTGGCAAAACACTACAGGAAGTGTTTTCTTTTTCTCAGGCATATTTCAGGAGCAGACCTCTTTCTTTGTGCGAGCTATATCTATAACCATTACTGCGACTGCAAAGACAAACACTACTACCTATCAGGAGATAAAATCAATGATGTTCTCTGCCTTCCTGTAGATAAAGTGAATTCCATTACACCGGTACTCGCATGTCAGGATAGACTCCTCAGAGTTTTACAGGTTAAAATACTTGTTTTATGTATTGATGCTGTGTTATTGGATTAATACTTATGGGAATCAGCATGGTTTAGCTATAAATACGTGCATGTTGCACCCTATTTGGCAGTGCTATTTATAGTGCTGGTACTTTTTTTTTCTTTTTAATAGAAAATCATGATTGTAAACTTGCAAAATGAGGGTTGATAAAACTCTGCTACGAATAGGCTTTGGAAGTCATTATGGAAGTAGTTAAAAAATGGGTCCATTTTCCACTTTTACCTAGAAAGTGCTTACACAAGGGAATTAAAAGTATAATTCATTGGAAAATCTTACTTGCAGATTACTTTTGTAGCAAGTCTGAGTGGTGTCAAATGGTAACACAATTATTTCTTACTGACAGACGTTCTTAGATTTTGTCATAATTTTTTTTTATTGGTAACTTATTTCAAGATCTTAAAAAAAAAATTATATAAACTTTACTCTGCTTTGGCTTAGAAATGCTTTTCCCACAAGGAAATCTGTAAAAATGAAAGATAGCCATATATATAAAACTGTTTTGTTTTTGTGCATTTTTACTTATGCAAGATAGTTCTCATCTTTAGGGATCTGATTTACTGTATGAAGTCGAAGTCCCTGGACCACCTACTGTTCTTGCTTTAAACAATGGAAACGGAGGTAACAGAATTTTGTATGTACACTCTACTAAATAATGTTCTTTTAGTGTGTTTTTGAGATTTAAAAGCTTCTATTTGTTAATGACGTTTTTCCTGGATTTTGAATCTGATTTTAAAAATGTAATAGAAAACTATGTGAAACCATTTCTTACATATGTATTCTGTCTATAGAACAAAGATACAGGATAGTGCATCTATGTAGATCTATTCTGATTAGATTGGAATCTTGTACTATATACTTAAACAGAAATGTTGAACAACTAGTAAGTTTTCAGGGAAAAAAAAAGTTGGAGTTACTTGCATAACTTACTCCTATTTAGAAAAGTGGAGGACCAAACCCACTTTTAATAATAATATTGACTTTTTTTGTTGCTGTTATTGTAATAGAAAATGTTCATACATGGAAAATAGGTCAAAAATTGTGTTGACGGTAACAGAAATCCTGAATTTGAAGTTTCCTTTTTCATGCAAAAGATCACTGTTTCTGAGTCAGAGTTGCAGTATTTCTACTCATTAGGCAAGAGTGAGAGGCTCTAGATTAGATTTGAGAGGCAGAGGGAGGAGTAGTACAGTAGTTTTAGGTTGAGATGCTGGCAAAATTATTGTGGAGGTTTGGAAGTAGGGATTACTTCTTCTGTTTTTATCTGTTCTGATTTTGATTCTCGTGTTGACACGTGTGTATTTATAAACATACACATAACAGATTCTCTCTCTCTCTCTCTCTCTATATATATATATATACACACACATGACTTTTAATTCTAAATATTATTCACGTTTTTTGATTGAAAGCCTCTTAGTGCAGCAGTGAGATGTAAGGTGATCTCGTTGTGTAAAGAGGAGAACTGGACTTCTGGGGTCTTGCCAAAGTGCTGGGATTGGGTTTCTTGTACATGTGGATTTTCAGGACTAGAATCACTACTTCCATCTGTCCCTGGATGGATGAGAATATTGAGTAGAGTTTACATCAGCTGAGACTGTGGAAGGATCAGGCTTAAAATAGTTTGATCATCCTTTTTGGTAATCTGTTCTAACCTGATATAGATCACTTAAGTGTATTAATCTGGTGCTTAATTTAGTTTCTGTTAGGTTATTTGACAACGTTCAGGTCTAGTTTTGGAAAATAGTTCTTATTTGCTTAAGTCTTGGTACAACATTCACGATTAGATGTGTGCTCTGAATGAGCAACTTCTCTAAAGGCAATTAAATAGCCTATTGTTCCTTAAATTTAAAGTATTGGATTATGAATGGTTTTTAGGCAGAACTCCAGTACAGGGGCAACATTTCTTTTAAAGCCTGACAATTCCGTTACACTGTATTAATATTAGTATTTTCTTTTTCCCCAGATGGGATGTAGAGTATAACTACACAATATTTTCAAACCTTTTAAATAGGTGTGCTTAATGGTATTTATTCTAAATTTGATTTATGATTTTAGGTGATTCTGGAGAAGAAATTGTATATGGAACTTCTGATGGTAAACTAGGTCTTACCCAGATTACCGGTTCCGCTCCTGTGCATAAGTGGGAAATAGGAAATGAAAAAAAGAGAGGAGGTATGTTTCTCAGGTTTCTCAGGAGGTATGTTTTCAGGCGCAGCTGGGGTTTTATTACAATATAATAATCAGGAAATATAATTCATAGATCCTTAGGAGGTATATTGTAGTTTTGTTGATATGTGATATTAATGAATAAACTCTAATTCTTCTGATAATCTTATAATTCTAATCGTTTTGTCTTGCATTGGGTTTTCTGTACTTCGGTATACTTTTATTTTTAAATATAATTTTAAAGTGCCATTTGTAAAACAGTTTATTTGTATGATCACTTGAGGTTTTTATAATTTTGGTGACTATTTTGAATGCAAATACACCTGCCAGATATTTTCAGATATGCAGTGGCCTTCAAAGTCCCTTCAGATTCAATGTTAGCATCTTCTGTGGAAGATGTCCAAAACAAAGCCATTATTAGGATTTTTGTCTGAAGATGGAATAAGGCCCTCCTTAAAGCTCCGTAATGTGATGTAACTTGTTAGGGCATGGTGCAATATTTTCCCCATTTTAGCCTTGATATGCTGCTTTTGCAGCATGTGTTAGTAGTTATTCCTTTGTAAAGGAGAGCAGGGATAGATGTTTTTTCTTAAATTTAATGATCTCATGAAATATATTGGTAATCTATTTTCTTAAAATGCCTCTTAGTATGTCCTTGCTTTTCATATGGAATAGGAACGAGTCATAAAAGTTAAATTCCATCTCATTTTTTGTACAAAATCTTGTGCTGCTTTCTCCTTCTTCCAGACCCTATCTTTGTGTCCAGTCCAGCCATGATTAGTTGTTGTTGTTATGGCCTGCTTGTGGGTTTTTCCACTAAGATGACATGTAGCAGCACAAACTTAACCCATGTACACACAGGCCTGAACCCTGTGTCTGTCTCTTCAGCCAGAATTAGAATTCGCAGCAGTCCATTTACGAGGGGCTTTCTGTCAGCTGTAGGAGGCTGACTGCTTGCCTCTTCAGCTGGCAAAGTTGGACAGACAAATACTTAATCCGGAGAAAAATTTAAAGTGGGGTGCTAAACCCTTCAGAAGTGAGCTGTTTGAACAGTAGAAGGGGGTCTGTTCATTGCTTCTCACGAGGGAACTGTAGTATTTTTGGTTGCCTTAAAACCCGCTTCATGATCGGGAACCTCAGGCACTCATGAGAGACTTCAGCCCTCTAGTGGACCCTTTCGGAAATAGCATCGATAAAGCCAACCAAGAATTTCTGTGTAGTTTAGCCGGGATATTACTGTGTCGTAAACAATGAAGACAAAATAAAGACTTTGTTTCCTTTTCCATTAGGTATCCTGTGTATTGATAGTTTTGACATTCTGGGAGATGGAGTTAAAGAATTACTTATTGGACGAGATGATGGAGTGCTGGAAATCTACAGCTTTGAGAGTGTAGATGAGCCTGTCCTTCGATATGATTATGTAGGCCCACATTCATTATTCTCTTCTTTGCTGGAAAAATTAATTTCAAAACTCTGGATTTCAAAGCTTCAAGTATTTACAAGATTACTACTGCTAAAATGTATTTTTTGGTTTTTGCTTTTAATTTGATATGCTCTGTAATGCTGACACCACAAACTTTGTAGCACTATGCTAATATTTAAGAAACAGAAATGGAAATGGTCTTGATTACAGCAAAAATCAAAGTTGTGTGGAGGATATATTAAAGCTCTGGCTCTTCTAACTGCTAAAGCTACTGAGTGAAACCTAATACGGTGCTTCTCTCTCAGGGGAAAAAAAAGGCAACACCATATTGCATGTGGTCTGTTTTGCTTATAAAATAGTAATGTGTTAGCTGTTAGGACTTTACTGAGTGTAATTTCTTTGGTTTGAATTGTTGAAATACTGGATTTGATCCACAGTGATGACTTCAGCCTTCAGTCAGACTGCTAATTCGTGCTGCAAAGATATTGTCCATCAGGGTTTTGCTTTAACCTACCTTTTACTGTCTGTGTCATGCAGAGTAGAATCAGAATGCATTTCTTAAAAAATCTAGATTTATCTGTAATAGTTACCAGCTAGCTTACTCCTTTGTGGATCTAGATACTCTGCATCTATGTAGGTATTTTGTGGTGCAGGTAAAAGGAGGAGAGAAGCCTTTAAAGTTCCCACAAAAAAACCCACAAACTTCTAAAACAAGTGCAGTGATATTTCTTTCTGCTTGAATGTATTTATTTGAAGGCTTTATCAGAGAGCATTGCATCAATCCAGGGTGGCTGTGTAGGAAAAGATGGGTATGATGAAGTTTTAGCATCCACGTATTCAGGTAAGCTTTGTATCATTTATTCCAATAAGATATGGATTTGGTGATGTGATAAAAATGAAGCAAACTGTGTCGTTAGTGCAGCTCGTATCTCAAAATTCTGTCCTGATGGGAACCGGGATAATGTTTTGTTGTAAATAGTAAATTCAGAGAGATCTTTCCACTTCAAAAAATCTTTCCTCCACTTAAAATATATTTGAAGATATTTATAATGTGTTCTACACTGTAACACAGTGATACGTTATTCTCTAGTGTAGACTGCTGCCTATGATGACATAAATGTCTTATGTCCGAAGGAATTTGTTTTTTTTTGTAGTATTAAAAGTGTTGATAGATATGCTTTTTTTTTCATTTATCATTTTTCATTCATTTCAGCTTTTTGGGGCTCTGCATAGAAATGATTTTGATTTTAGTAGAAAGTAGAGCTTCTGCAAGTGAGGATTTTCAGCAGCCCCTCCCAACTGCTGGCCTGTCAGAGGCCATAATTAACAAACTACATATGTGAACTGCTGGGAGCCAAAATACTCGGTTCCCTGACTTGAGTTGTCTTCAGGGCTAAAAAAAATAGTCTACTGAAACCTCTCAAATTCAAAATGATGTATCGTGCCAAGATACAATTCTCAATCACTTATAAAAAAAAAAAAATAAAGGTGTTCAAGTTTTTTGTATTTTAATAGTCTAAGTAGGATTAAAAGGTGTTTATATGTGACCTGGTATGGATTATTTTGGTATGACAGGCTGCAGCAATATTGTGGCTGAAGTCC
Source organism: Anser cygnoides (assembly GCF_040182565.1). Taxonomy (NCBI): domain Eukaryota; kingdom Metazoa; phylum Chordata; class Aves; order Anseriformes; family Anatidae; genus Anser; species Anser cygnoides. The sequence goes on along the minus strand of NC_089876.1, from coordinate 34,154,505 downwards.
TTGGTGGCTTATTTAGTGCCTGTGGGAATGTTCTAAAAAACTATCAATCACAGAAGAAAACCCCCGTGTTCACCTGTGGGTTTTCACAGTGTTAGGCTTTCTTGTTACTTAAACTGGATAGCTAAGGACTGTGGGCATATCAACTTTTAGGGTGGATTTTATTCATTAGAGGAGGTAACTGGAGCTAGAAACACCTATTTAATCAAGTCAGCATATCGTATGTGAGGTTTCAGGACATAGTCAATTAATTTTTGCTTTTGTAAGTAAGTGTAGTTAAGAAAATCAAAAGATTTTTTCACTTCAGCCAGCAGTGTTCTATCTCAAAATGCACTGTGCAATATGTAGTTTGCTGTGTTCACATTGCACATCTTTTTTTATTTTCAACAATAATACTGATTAACAATAGCAAATTATTCAAGGTATTAGAGAAGGTTTTTTCAGAGGTGGGAAAAATGAAACTTATTAAAAAAAACTGCTATAGAGGTATTTATTGCTCAAAGTACTTTCTGAAAAATGATAAGTTATGTTTTCCAATTTGTAAATTAAGACTGACCATAAAATTCTTTGCTCGTTGTCTAGGTTAATCCTCCAAAACAGGGTAAAATTAAATCTTGATTCTCTCTACCTAGTGTCAGAGATGAACATCACTCTACGTGTATAAAAGCTGAGTGTAGACTTTTCTTTAAAGCTTATAAGGAATATAAACTTCATATATTGGTTTAGGCTGGCTGACAGGACTGACTACAGAACCTGTCCATAGAGAAGGTGGATCAGGTGAAGAACTAAAATTAAGTCAAGAAATGCAGAGCAAGATTTCATCCTTAAGGTAATTTCACTAGAAATAAATTTAAATGGAAGAATTGAAGTGTTAAAAGCTGAGCTGTCATCTTTCCTTCCTCTCTCATTAGATTTTCTGTATTATTAGTGTATCTAGAAGTAGAACCAGGCCTTCTCAAAGTAGAAATGAACAGCAGTCTCATCTCATAGTTCTTTTCTGTCTTTCCTTCGGGTGGTGAGGTTGTAATGCCGCCTTGTTCAGTTTCAGCAGGATGAGATTCCCTTCTCCCATGTGATCTATAGCTTCTAAATGATGGGAGGAAAGCAGTCACTAGTGTATCTTTAAAAATACGTTGCCCTCTTGAAGGAAAACGTTGCTCCTTCCTGTGGCTCAAGGAAATATATTTTGTCAAAGTTCAGTAGAATCTACATTTTCATGTTATGTAGTTCGTTTTATCTTTGTTACGTATGTGGAAGGGGAGTTACCGGTCACTTCTGGTTGGAAAACAGTGGACAGAAAAGAAACATGGTTGCCTTGCAAGCATAATATACTTAATTTCTATTGTAGCTTTTATTGCTAATTTTTTTTGAAGACATTATACCTGATTACTCTTTTCTAGGAATGAACTGGAACACTTACAGATGAAAGTACTTCAGGAGCGTGAAAAGTACCAGCAGTCTTCTCAGTCCAGTACTGCTGTTTCTTCAGTACCTGCATTTAGCGTGAACGATAAGTTTACATTAAATAAGGATGATGCTAGCTACAGTCTCATCTTGGAGGTGCAGACAGCTATTGATAATGTCCTAGTACAGGTGAGCATGTTTCTATTCTTGTTGGCTTTCTTGATCTATAAATAAAACAATCAGCCTTCCTGGTTAAAAAGCCAGGTGATAATAGGTTAAGTATATGTTTGTGTTTAACTATCTGAAGAGTTATAGGAGGGAATTGATGTGAATAGTCTTGCAATCTTGAAGTAACTTGTATATTCTTGTTATGGAACAAATGCAACTTAAATCTTTAATGAACAGAACAACATTAATTTGCCAAAGTAGACCAAAACACGTGTGGTACTACCAGGTTTATATGTAATTTTTGTGTTTACTCTTGCATGTCCCTTCTTATTTAAATAGCAATTAGCTCAGTAACTATTAAATGAGGGGTGCAGCTGCTCACTAGCTTTTTAAGTACATTCAGTAGTGGAAAATTAGTCTTGAAATGGTATGGGCCATGTGTGCACTTCCAGTGTGGAACAGCATTTGATCTATACGTTACCTGTGACAAATACTTCTGGCAAGTAACAAAAACATAACAAAACATCCTGCTGCTGCATCAGCTGAAATAAATGTTACCTTTGGTACTTAGAAAGAATAGTGGGACTGAATTAACTTCTTTTGGGATATGCATGGAGAGAAACCTGAGAAAGAGGAATTTGTTAGGTGAACTTGCCATAACAAGTGTAAGAGAACTACTGTATGCATGTATTTTTAAGTTTTTAATTAAAAAAAAATAAAGATGTTACTAGAGCAATGCTAAACTACAGCTAATGTGCAGGTCTATATTATCTGCAGTTTCCTTACCTAAGCAAGGAATAATGAAATCGTTTGATCTAGGCCTGAACTTATTATAGGTTTTAAAGCTTAAGGCTTTTTCTTTAAAGAAATAAAAAGTTCTGCCCAGTATTCTTCTGCTGTTGAAGAAGGCAATAAAACTGTTTAATTTTTTTAGGAAGTATGTTGTCTTTTTATCAGTATTTCCTGGCACTTCTGTGAAGTTACAAGGCAGTATCGAATCAAGTAATTAATCATTTTTAAAACACTTCAATCTTGTTTTCAAAACAGTGTTAGATTTCATTTTAATTCCAGTAAAAACATACCTAGATCAGAAGTGGTCTGTGTCAGAAGTATTAGTGTAAGTAAAAGGATTGTTAATAGTTATCTAACATGATCCTTAGTTTCCTGAATGAGTGCTGTAATCCCCTGGTGAAAACAGAGAAACACTTCAGCCCTGAGTATACTTCATGCAAGTCTGAAAGATAAAGTTGCGCATCTTATATTGACGTTGCTGTAAGCCACCCACGCAAGAGTTCAGGGCACCATACAAGAATAAGAGAAAGATCATGTTACTCAGGGATTAAATTTTCAGGAGTAAGCTGCATGTCTACCAAGCTTTTATCACTTGCACATAGATGATGAAGCAATCACCCTTATTAAAAGAACTGATGACAGTTAGAGGATAAGTGCATTAGAAGCTATGCAGGAGCTTAAGCTCTTTATTTTTCTTTCTTCATATGTTCTGCAGAGTGATGTCCCAATAGACTTGCTGGATGTGGATAAAAATTCTGCTGTTGTTAGTTTTAGCAGCTGTGATTCTGAGGTAAGTGAAACAAAAGAGATAATGATGTTTATATAAATGATATGATGAAAGGTCTCAATACAGTATATGAAAAACAGAATTTGTATTTATATATTTGTAACTTAAAATACATGGAACAAAACTACTTATTTGGTAATTTGGGAGAGCTTAATTTGATTAGAAATACTGCGGAATTAGGTGTTCGTGGCAGGTCTTGACACAGAGCAAAGCAAAATAGGCATGAAAAGGATCTGGGAGTGACTGCTGTTGCACTTTTTTCCTGCCTAATTTGGAATGTTGAAGGCACACTCAGTGTTGTTCTCCAGTCTTTGTCATTTGTCAGTATCCTTTGTTTATTTCAAAGCAATTAGATGAAGATCATCATATTTTTTATTTACTGTATTACGGAAAAACACTTTAAAGCGTGAAAATTTTGCTGTGAGAAGAGTCGTGTGTTTGAGTGAATTTTTAATCTAATAATTATAAGCTAAATTACTTATAGAATTATTTATGATGCTTCTTTGGGGAGGGGAGGCAAGCTGGGAATCGAGAAACTACCTTGGAATTATGAAAAATCTTTCCTAATGTCTTTAGTAATGGTCCACTGAAGTATTCTGGTTTCAAGAACTGAATTTTGCACATCATTGGTCTACCCTGGAGCTTTCAGAAATCAAATTTTTATTTTAAGTTTCTTGTCATTCAATTTAGCTTTTTATTGATTTATTTTCCTTTATGTTTTCTTACTGATCTTTAGTTTTTGGATGTTGGGATAATACTGCAGATGAGTGGTAAGGCTGACAGATGCATTCGTCAGATGAAAAGTTTCTATCTGTAATTTTTGTGGTGGTATTTAGGAATAAAAGAGACTTCAGATGATTTGTGTGTATACAGAGAAATTTTTGAAACTCTGTCACCATTAAAACTAATTGGAATTTTCAAGGGAACTGAAGGTTACAGTTTTCACTTTTAACTTGTGTAAAATAGCTGTGCATAAATGCCAAAAACTTTACGGTACGTCTTTGGTTATAAGAGACCTGTTTTGTATTATCTTTCCTCTTTTTTCTCTTTTTTTTATGTTCACAGCCCAATAGCAATTTCCTTCTTGCAACTTACCGATGCCAAGCAAATACTACGAGACTTGAACTTAAGGTAAAGTGCTCCAAAATGTTTTCCATAAGAAATTCTGCTGTGGGATGGAGAGATCTTCACCTGGACTGACTACTTAACCTGAGCAAATGATCTATCCAGTTCCTGCTGCTGCTTGTTTCCTGAGAAGTTTCTAGTCTGGGGCTAGTATTCCTTTATATTTGTGTATAGAGTTTCTAAAGGCTTCTAAAAATGTATTACTTCAGAGGACAGCCTGAAATCCTTTGAGTGTCCCTAGAAGGAAAGCAGTTGGGAAATCCCCAGTAGTGAAAATACTTGATTCTGGAGACTGTGTGGGACTGAAAGTGGCGAGGTGTGGGAAGGAAAGCTCTGGCACTTTTTGTCCTGAGAAGTGTTTGAGGGAAGTTACACTGACCAGGGAATATATCCAGTATTTATATTTTGGAGAGGATGCAAATCCTGTAGTTCTGTGCTTATGCTAAAGGTACGTTGGTGTTGGGTTTCTTTTTGACAACACGGTAAATTGAAAAAAAAAAAAAGTCTTCACAGTACATTTAAAAAAAAAAAAGTTTGGTTACCTTCCCACTGAAAACTTTTGTAAACTTGCTGCAGTGCATAGTGCAGCCTGTTGTCAAAACACTGTAGTACCACTCCTGCACTTGGATCCTGTTGTGATGGATCCGCTCTGCGCGGGTTCTCCTGCCACCTCACCTCAGTACACTGTGGATGCCCAGGAGTGAGTTACCCAGCACCTGCCACATGCTGTTTATTTTTATTTATTTATTTATTTCCTATATGCACATACAAACTGTACAAAAACCTTGTTGTGATGATTTCATTTTCAAAAAGGACTCTCTTTACTAATTTATTTTTACTAAAACGTATTGAAGTGGATGTCTCCCAGGTGACATAATCAAGATTAGAAAGCACACCTGTACTTGAACTCCAGTCTGGTCTTTTTTTTGTGTAAAGCTGTTTCAATAGCTCTTCTGCCTGGTTTCAAAGCTACCCAGATATGTGGGATACTGTTTCTTGTTGATTCTGCCTGAGTTATTGGCACGTGACAGGCTTCTTTGCGCAGCCTGTGCAACTGGTCTCTGCACATAAGCAATTGTTGCAGTGCTGCCTCTTCAGAGGTACAGAGAGTGCATACTGTCTTGAGTGTGTTCGCACATCCTGCTTATTGGGTATTCTGAGAATTGAATTTAAATCCGGTCTCCTCGTTTTCGAAAAACAGCTCATGGGTAACTTTGAGTGTTAGGATGAGATGAATGGTGTATAGACAATACCTTTAAATTCTGTTGACACTTTAAATTTCTTTTATCATATTCCTTAACAGCTATATGATTTTTTTTTTTTTTTAAGAAAAAAATAAAAGGTAATAGTAATGGGGCCACTGAAGAATTAAAAACAAGTCACGGACTCCTTATTTTAACTAACCAGAAATAAGAAAATAAAAGCTACTGCGTTCAACTATTATGACAGCAATTCATTAGACACCACTTCGTCTAGTTTTAAAACATTCTTGATCTGCTCTTTATATAGTGACACTATCAAGTAAATGTAGTACTCTTAAATATCCTTGAAGTACTGCAGAAAATCTACAAATTTTCTTTAATATGTTTTGAATAAACAACAGTTTTCCAAATCTTGGTAAATCAATCTATTTCCTCTCGTTCTTTCTTGCGGTTTCTACTTTTTCCTCTTCAGATCCGATCAATTGAAGGACAGTATGGAACACTTCAGGCATACGTAACTCCAAGAATTCAACCCAAAACCTGCCAAGTTCATCAATACCAAATTAAACCACTTTCACTTCATCAGAGAACTCATTCTATTGACCGTGACAGGTATCTGCAAAGAGAAATTGATCCTTTTTTGTGTTGAAAAACTAACACAGTCCAGTCAAAATGCTTAACTCTATACACGTGTGTCGTTCCTAACCTACACTTCTGAGCCTGTATTGGATTTTATGGGTTTTATGTTTTTTTCAGGAAAAAAAAAAATGCAGATTTAACAGGTTCCTGTTTTCCTTGCTGTTCTTAACCTGTTTTCAGGTTATTTTTCACTTTGCTGACCTGGGCTGTAGTGCAGCCCCATGTATTAGTAGAGCTGAGGGTGTGGTAGAAAGGAAACCCTCCTGTGACAGTAACCGCAGTCTTTTCAGTTTCGGCCTCAGTCTCCTCTCCACCCCTTTCATGTAATTTTTTCCCATAGTTAATTTGACTGCAAAATTGAGCCAAGACTTCTCTTCCTTATCCTTGTGTTTGGAATCTACTATTTTATGCAATTTCTACTTGATTTCCCTATCCTCAGTTAACATCTTGTATTGCTGCCAAGGTATTGCTTGCATTAAAACAAAACTGAAAGATTGAAGGACTGATACCAAATGCATTGACTTGAAATGCAAATGTGTTCCTTCATGCCTTGTTCTTGATATAAATGTTACATCTGTGGTTTACAGCATGGGAGACCGTTGAGGCTTAGTCATATTTTCTATGTTGTTAGTTACTTACCTTTGACATAAGTTTCAGGTTTAACAGTTTGAAATGGGATATGCCAAAAGCTTCCAACTGGTTTGTTATCTAGTTCTGACGTGCCTACTGTGAGATAAAACCTGTGTGTACACACAGCTCTTAGTCTTGAAATACAGAAAACTACCTGTATGTCCGACCTGTGCTACACAACTGCTTAGCAAGGTTCCTGACTTCATGCCCTGTATTGATTTAAGAGACAACCACTGGGAACTAAACTCTTTTCACGTATGGGTTACCAGTGCACTGACAATGCACATCCTTTGTAACTAATAGATTTTTATTTTTTTTTTTACTTTCATGATGTCATAGACCAATGAACACACTGATGCTCAAAGGCCAGTTCAGTTTCGCTGAAATTCACTCTTGGGTTGTGTTTTGCTTGCCTGAAATCCCTGAAAAGACTCCAGCTGGAGACAGTGTCACCTTTTATTTTCAAAATACCTTCCTGGGAACCCAGCTTGAAAGTTCTTACAGGTAAAATACAATTAATAAAGCACAATGCGTCTGTGCTTGGCTTTTCGTCTTTTTCATTCTTGACCAGTCTGTGAGTACCATTTCATGCACATACTGCTGTTGCCCTCTCCAGCAAAACTCCTGTTAGTGAGAACAGGAATCTTTTATAGAAACCATCGTCAAATATTAATTAGGGTGAGCACTATCCAGTAAGGTTACAATCTTTAATAGGCTTCTCCTGAAGTTGCTCCAAACCCAAAATTGCCAGGCAGGAAAGGCTTGATATGTTTTTAGAATGATGGCTTGGGTTTTTTTGGAATTTGAAGAACATAAATAATGAATATAGTGAAGTTGTTTTGTGATGCGTACTGTTGTTTTTTTTTTTGTACTAAGGAGCAGAAATAACTTGAAAGGCATTTAATATTCATGCAAACAAAAACATTAATAAGCATTCAGCTGAAAAGCTATTTTTGCAACTTAGATTAGACTGATGTTTCATGTGTTCAAGGCTAATATTCTGCTCACAAATGGATTAGTTATATCTTCCTTCTGCAAATTATATACTTCTGCCTGGAAATGGAGCTGCAGAGTGGGGAAAAATAATTATTGTACTTAAATGGATTCCAGCTTGCATCCAGTTTAATATATGTATTGTCTACTCCTAATGTAGAAAGTTGTTGGGTTGTGGGCTTTAGGAGGGTAATATGTTTCCGATTGATTATTTTCCTCCTTTCTGATGTTGAAGCTTGCCATTTGTCTTCAAAGTATTGCAATGATAAAACTTGGGAGGAATGAATACCATCAGAAGTCTTACTTGTGTAACCTTAGTGCCATGTGTAACCTTACTTGGGTAACCTTAGTGCTGTAAAACTGCTTTGTCTTTGTATAAAGATGCTGCTTTGTCTTGTGTCCTGGAGCAAATGTCCTCTGAGAGGATTACAGCCTGAATAGGAAAGAGAAGACTAGCACAGGTGTATACAGCCACCTAATGTATGGAGAGTCATTATGACCTATGTGGAGGCTAATTAATATGAGCATTCATTTGTAAATCTTACATCTTAATATAAGGACAAGTCTGATGCATGCGTGTGCTTGTAAGTTTGTTCATGTGAAGTTTTTCTTCCTTTATAGAAAAGGTGAGGGATGTTTTAAGTCTGACAACATTTCTACAATATCCATCCTAAAAGATGTGCTTTCCAAAGAGGCTACGAAAAGGAAGATTAATCTCAACATATCATATGGTAAAACTTGCTTAGGTGTTTTATTATCCTTGGTTTCATTTTATATTCTCATAAATAATTTTTTTTTCCTGACTCTGTGCTAGATATAAATGAAGAATCCGTGAGGCACACATTAAAGCTCATCCACCCCAAATTAGAGTATCAGCAGCTGTTGGCCAAGAAGGTTCACTTAATAGATGCTTTGAGAGTAAGTATCTGAACTCCTGTGGAAGGATTTTTGTGGGGATTATGTTGTCAGATACCAAGCTGTATAGCTAAAGTCAGATGCATGTCATATGGGTATCTGTTCTGTTCCTATTCCCAGGACATGTACTTCAATTATCTGGGAGACAGCCTTCTCAAAGTAAAATTCCGATTTGTACCATATAACTAGTGAATAACATGTAGGATTACTGACTGATGTTGAGGAGGCTTAAATCAGAGAGTAGAAGGCAACCAGCTTTGCCATCTAACATAATTTTTGCTTGCTGTTATTTTCCAGTTCCATCTTTTGTCTCTCTTCACTAACCTTTAAAAGTGTTTTTTTTTTTTTTTTTTTTAGATCTGGAGGTGATCATTCACGCTAAATAAGTCTTCCTTGCTTGCTTTGTAATGTCATCCCAGTGTGTCGTAATTTCTGAAGTTTCTCCATCTGCTTATTAATCTTTGCTTATTTCTCTCCTCAGTGATTAGTCTCTGGGAGGTACCACTTAGGCAGCTTGTCGGAGTTCTCCAACAACCAGGATTTTATAGTCAGAAACTTGCTATCATCTCTTTTGGTGTATTATTTGGCGTGGGTTTGAGAGAAAATGGACAACCAGTTATCTCTTGTCTTTAGGTGGAATCAAATACTAATTGTTGGAACTCTTTAGTCAGTAGGAAAAAGGACTACCAGTGATCACTGTGTGTATCTTTGTTATTATCGCTAAAAGTGTTTTACTTAAGCTTGATTTGACCAAGTGGGAAGATAATAGAGAATTTATTTTTAATGCATGTTTTGCTTATGCAATAATAGTGAAGTTGAACGTCTTAGAGAAAGTGTTTAGTGCTTGTAGTTTCTCTTTTGGTCAGCAAATTTTTTTTGTCACTCACCTTTTGGATAATAGGCAGTAAAATAATGTAGTGCCTGATGAAAGCCATTACCCCAGTAGACTCGAGGTGCGTAACCTTTAGTCTAGAAAAGAACGGTATTTCTGTGGGTGGCAGCAGGACTGCCCTATTGACCATCTTAAATTGATCTGACAGTAGCCAGGGGCATTTTAGAAGAAGTCTTCAAAATCTTTTGCTCTCATGAGTTTGGTGATGCTTCCAGAGGTTACTTTTACCTTCAGACTTGTAACATGTGTTACACCTTCCAGGAATATACTTTGCCTAAAAATGAAGGCATGGTGAAGACTTTGAGCCTTCAATAGGTGTGATTCTGTAGGGACAGAGCTGTGGAGCGATGCTGTTTGGCAGGAGCTGGAAGCTCTAATACACGGAATTTTGCAAATCGAGTGTATGAAGTGACAAGTAACATCTGGCATTTCGTTAGAAGACCTAAAAAATGAGGCTCTTTGAAAGTAACTCTTGCTGGTTTAGAAGGGGATTGTCTTGTCTCTGAAGTACTTCCTCTTGTCAAATCAAAGCTTCATTTCTTTTTTACTTTTATGTTCTTATACTTAACTGCCTTTTGATTTTTATGATTTAAAATCTCTTTGAGGAATTACAAGTTCATGAAGGAAATGTGGACTTCCTGCTGCCGAAATACCGCAGTATTTTGGAAGAGGCGGATCAGCTGCTTGAGGAGTACAAGAAACAGCCTGCACATCTCGAGAGACTTTATGGTTTGTTGATCAGTTTGACTTTTTGTTCTAAATGCAAATTAATGTCCAGAGAGCACACTGCCCATTACTGAAATAGTTACAAAGTCAGCATTAGTAGAATTGAAACAACTTGGTAAGTGGGCTTACAAAGCTAAGCTAAGGCTGCATGTCTGCACAATATAAACGTGTAAATGATCATGAAACTCCAAAGTTAAAGGTAAGGCAGCAAAACGCAGCATGTATTAAAACTGGTTGTTTTATGCCACTGTTAACTTGGAACTCTCTGAAGGTCTTCAAGAATTGTTCACCTGAGAATTACTGAAATTGATTTGTTATCGTGAGCATAGTACTGAGAAGTATGAGGATTATTTGCAAGAGACTGTTACAGTTTCTGCTGGGCAGCATTTTTAATTTGTATGATGCTTGGCTTTTTGGACACAATTGAGAAACATGTGCGATTCCAGGATGGCATTAAGAGTGTATACAAGTTAAGTGAGTGATTAAGTTCTGGGTGGTGAAGTGTTACAAAATAGCAGAAAAGCAGAACAATGCAGGTGGGATGGAAAGGGAGAATGTTCGGAGAACCTCAGATTTAGTGCAGGAAATTGTGACCTTTTGTGGTGTTCTCCATGCAGCCTTCAGCTTAGGGAACGTCTGCCAGACGCTACCTGTACTAAGCCCATGTCTATGCAGTGTGAACGTAGTCCTCCTTGCATGCCCCGTGAGATTGGCTCCCTCCTCCTCAGTGTCTCAGATAATCAGAAATGCCCACTGGAGAACTACGATGGTTTGGGGTTAGTTCAAAAGAAAATCACTGTTTAAAGCACGTAGTTTGTAAAAGTTGTTTCTGAAGCCCCAGCGGGGTAGAACAGGTGCGATGTCCCACCGTGTGTCCCGTTGCAGGCATGATCACCGACCTCTTCATCGACAAGTTCAAGTTCAAAGGCACCAACGTGAAAACCAAAGTGCCCCTCCTGCTGGAGATGCTGGACGGCTGCGACCAGGACGGGCTGATCGCGTTCTTCGAGGCGGCGGCCTGAGCTGGAGCACGGCTCCTCAGCCGCGCCACCGCGGGACGGTCGCTCCGTGTCCCCCCCCCCCCCGCGTTGTAGCGCCGCGCCCCTCCCGCTCCCATAAAGCGCCTCGCAGCCCGCCCGGCCCCGCCCGCTCTGTGCGCGCCGCCCCCGGCGCCCATTGGCCCGTTCAATAGTCGCGGGCCGCTTGAACGGCGAGAGCGCGGCGCCACTCCGGGCGGCGGCGGGACGCCGGCTGCAGCCGCCCCGCGCTCCCCGCGCTCCCCGCTGCCGGCCGCGCGGCGCCATGCTGGCGGAGCAGGAGACCCGCGAGGACCAGGAGAACGTGCCCCCCCCCGCCGCCAAGGGGCCGCTGCCGCCGCCCGCCGCTGCCCGCGTGGCGCTGGGCCCGCTGCGGGGCGCGCAGCAGGGCGGCGGGCGGGCGCCATTTTGCGGCGGCGGGGAGCTGTCAGCCGCGCCCGGGGGCGCCGGGGAGCACGGCCCCAGGCGGCGCCAGCAGCCGCAGCCGCAGCCCTTCAGCGTGTACCGGGATGAGCCCGACGGAGAGCAGCGGCGGCGGGGCGGCCCCGCGGCGCAGCGGCGGAGGGAGGAGGAGGAGGAGGAGGAGGCAGCGCTGGGCATGGGGCTGCGGGCCGCCGTCGGGGCCCTCGGGGAGCGGCGGCCCCTGGCGCCTCTGGGCAACGCCATGGAGCTCAGCTTCGGTACGTGCGGGGCGGGCGGGACCTGCCGGGGCGCGGGGCGGCGTGGCGCCGCCGTGCTGCCCGCGGGGGGCAGAGCGGGAACCCCGGGCACCGCCGCCTGGCCCAGCCCCTCAGCTGCTGGCCGCGGGTTGAGCCTCCCCCTTCGCTACCCGCGTGGAGCTGGAGGGGTTTTACTCCGGCAGTGCTTGATAAAACTTTCTCCCTGTAACGTCCTGTGTGGGCATTGGAAGCGCTTCCCAGCACATAACAAGCGGGAGGCGCCGCAGCAGCCTTCTGCAGTGCCCCTGTGAATGCCCGAGGGCTGGCTTCGTCGTGCTCCAGTTCTGCATCTACGGAAAGTTCTGGTCCTCCTGACCCGTTTCCAGTCTAAATAGTTGAGTCCTTAAGATGCACATCTAAGGAACAAGGTAGCAGAGGGTGCACTGAGCACTACGTATCTGCAAAAGCATTCTCCGTCCCTTTATTCCTAGGGGAAAGAAGAGCAAGGGGAACAGGAAGCTTCTTGCAGTAACCTTTTGGCTTCCCTATAGTCTCCTCAACTCCAGTTGAGTGACAGCCCAAATGCTCGTGGAGAGCCCCCATCCACACGTTAGGGGACAGGGTAGTTCCCTGCACTGCCAGGGAGCGGTCTGACGGTGCCTGTTTTCATGTGGCTGTTATCTTCCATGTAGATTCTCCAAGTATTATGGATATTTCAATAACCTCAGAAGTGGAAGAGAAAAGACCAAACGTTAATAATGTGCCAGACTATATCAGTGATATCCATACCTACCTTAGGGAAATGGAGGTGAGATGCCGCCTGTTTTCTTGTTTGCATGCAGCTTACTGGGGGGAGAAATTTGGGGCTGAGTAAAGAATCTAAACACTAGTTACTGCTACAGTGACTAAAGTAAAGCTTGGTGGAAACAGCTAAATACTGTGCTTATTGCTGTGAACACAAGACCAGTTTCTTGTGATAAAATTGGCTGTGCTATGCACTCAACACAAGTTAGGAAGATTACAGAAACTGAAGTAATTGATGCTACATTTACCATTGTTTACTTCTGACCTGTTAAAAATCTCTTTACCTGTGGTAAATGGAGTATAAATAAGTGTTTCCCTACAGGCACTTCGTCCAAACTCAGTCTTGTCTGTCATCTAAACCTACAGGTGAAATGCAAGCCTAAAATAGGCTACATGAAGAAGCAACCTGATATCACAAACAACATGCGTGCTATTCTTGTGGACTGGCTGGTGGAAGTTGGAGAAGAATACAAATTGCAGAACGAAACCCTGCACTTAGCTGTAAACTACATTGATAGGTTTCTTTCTTCAATGTCTGTTTTGAGAGGAAAACTTCAGCTTGTGGGTACTGCAGCTATGCTGCTTGCATCGTAAGTGAAATTCCTTAGTTTAAAAGTCTTTCTGCTGCTCTCATATAGGCAGAAATCTAGCGGCTATCACGTTTTTGATGCCTGTAGTTGGGTTGACTGGGGAGGGCTTCACACTAGGTGAAAAGGCAGCAGTTTTCTACTTCTGAGCCTGGCAATCTATGTGAACACCTGCAAGCACGGTTCTGGGATATCGTTGTAGATTGGCCTAATGCAAGGATTTGTTATTTCTAGCTACAGCAGCAAAGGGCTTCTAAATGGTATTTGAGGGAATGTGCACAAAGACATAAAAGAAAATTTTGTCTGCATCAATTATTAGTGTAGTAGGTTCTTCTGGAATTTTAGTAACTCTGAGTCCCAAATGGCTTAGTCCTAGAAAAGCAGCCTATTTTAGCACTCTCTAATTTCAAGTTCTGGTGATTCAAGACCTACTGAACTGAGTGCAGTAAAGTTACTCAGTAAGTGTACCTGACTACTTCACAAGTCAGAATTTAATTCGGCATGCTGGTTTTCATTAAATGTTGCTAGTTGCCTGATTCTCTAGTACCTAAATATTTGCTTTTAACTGTTTCTCATGGCAGAAAGTTTGAGGAAATCTACCCTCCTGAAGTAGCAGAGTTCGTCTACATCACGGATGACACCTACAACAAGAAGCAAGTTCTAAGGATGGAGCACTTAATTTTGAAGGTTTTGTCGTTTGACTTGGCAGCTCCAACAATCAACCAGTTCCTCACTCAGTATTTCCTGCATCAGCAGACAAATGCTAAAGTTGAGAGCTTATCGATGGTAAGAATTACTAGCTTGGTCTGTGCAGCTTGAGAGTTATGTAATCATTAACGCACCTTACAGGATCTGTATTTGTAGAAAACAAATGGCACAGGGTTCTTCTGTCCAGACTTCCTCATCTCCTGGTATTTTTACATGTGTGTGTGTGCACGGTGTGCTGCATGCTCCTCCAGAAGTGGTGCTGCACTCCTGGAGACAAAGGTCTTGTTGCTACTGCTTGAGATACTCCATTAATGTTGCGGTCTGGCACTTGGCCGGGCCCAAGCATGAATGCTTACTCAAAGCAGGCCAAGATTGATGAATTTTAATCCAGGGTTTGTTTCACTGCTGGGTACTTCCCTCGTTCCTATCTAACATTGCCACACATGCACCCGCCCACCCATTTGGCAGAAAGGACTTTTGTTTTTCCCTTAACTCAAAGTGAGCTCTAAGTCCTGAGGCTAGTTTCCCAGCAGAGCACAAAGTCTCAGCTGAAGTTATCTGACATCCTGACTGTATCGCAGGTACCAGAGCTCCTAAAAGTGGAAGCCTTTGTCTCATTCTGCAGAGGTCAGACCAAACTGCGCCCTTCCCTCTTGGTCTTAGATGCCTCTAAGAGAAGATGCGGTGCTGGAAAAGCATGCATGAGAACAGTATTTGACAGTGGCTAACAGAAGATGCTAAAAGAAGTATTTTTGATTGTACTCCTCATGTTTTGTTGCTGTTTAGAGATGCTCAGAGCCAGAGGTGGCTTGGTGCACTCGCTCTCTTTCTGTGCTGCTGCCTGCTTTTATCGGTGTCAACCTTGTCTTGAAGAGAGTAGCGGCATTAATTGAAAAGAAGAAACCTGTGGGCCAGCTCTGAGCGGAAACTTGTAAAAGCTGTTCCTCCACTTGGTGGCAGGACTGGAAGCTTAATTAATGGTCCTAGTGAAGCTGTTGAATGCTCTTCTACTTCCCTTCGGAAGCAGATGATTCTTACTCTTGTCTTCTTGCAGTATCTGGGAGAGCTCACTCTCATTGATGCTGATCCCTACCTGAAATACTTGCCGTCAGTTATCGCTGCTGCAGCGTTTCATCTAGCAGGCTATACGATCACTGGACAAACTTGGGTACGTAGCACTATGCCCTGAGCCTTTGCACATGTGCTTGGTGTATTATGCGAAGTTCTGAGCGCTGGGCCCAAGTTGTGCTCTCAGTTTGGGCTGCAGCAGTCGCAGCCGCTCCACACCAGTAGCCTTTTAACGAGGGATTGCTTCCTGGGGTATTGGAAAAAGTGGGGAGCCTTTCCTGGGAACACAGAGCCATCTGTGGAGGCACTGTTCTGGGGATCCTCCTCAAAGCTGTAAGCAGCTTCCTTGGGATGAGGAAGGGGGCAGAAACCCTGCACAAAGGGGGCAAGGAATACTTCAGCTTTGCCTTGTAAAGAATATGAGAGTTTCAGGATTACCATAAATCTACAGGAACTGCTGACATCTGAGCAGCAGGTATTAAGCTACTCGGTGCTTGGCAGAGTCTCCTTATCTCAACCTACTAGGACAGCACAGTTTTAATAGGAAGCTGAAAACCTCTACCAGCTCATCTGTGTGACAAACGTCCTCAAATGCTCCTCTTGCTTTTCTTTTCTCTCAGCCTGAATCTCTGTGCAAAGTGACAGGCTACACCCTTGAACACATCAAGCCTTGCCTAGTGGACCTACACAGGACCTACCTCAAAGCAGCACAACACACACAACAGTCCATACGGGAAAAGTACAAGAGTACAAAGTAAGTATTGGTAGGGCCGTGCAGCAAGCCAGTAGTTATGCTGGAGTTGCTGTAGCATGTGACTGCTTAACGAGGGCTGGGGGGGGTTAACTGAAGTCGAACCAGGCCTCTGTAAGTGAAATGGCAATGAGACTTCTCAAGGCTTTTGCCCAACACTTTGCTGAGCAGTGCTTCCTGTTCAGCAGGCCTCCCGGCACTACCCAAAGCGCTGCCTGAGCGGTCAGGTAGACACTGGAGGAGTTCTCTTGAAATTCCTGCAACTGGTGGGCAGGAGTTGGTACCTAATGCTCCTAAAAATCTGTGTTGGCATGGTGGCTGAGGAGCTCCAAAACGTTTCCTGCTGGCTGTGCCTTGTGAGAATTGTGCTTTGCTGCAGTATCTGTGTTATTCTTTACAGCAGAGAGCACTTGAGCAAGATTATATCCTGCATCTTTTTTTTCCCTCCTCTCTAGGTACCATGGAGTATCACTTATTGACCCACCAGAGACACTAAATTTATTGTAATGATCAAGAGACTGATCTTTTAGAGAAATGTATATTACAAGAAAATGATGTACAGTTTTAAAAATGGTTCAAAATTCTAGGTGTGATCACTCAAAATATTAATACAGGTTCTGATGAGCTTAATTATGAAGTTAGTTTTATGTGGTTTTAATGTAAATCTTTTGTACATGCAATCTTGTTAAAATACTTTGCTGTGTTGTAATAAGAATGTTGTCTTCAAGCGCAGGATTAACCATGCAGACCAAGTGAAGTCTGAGATGGCTTATCTAAGTAGAGATTAGACAGTACCACTAGCAGTGCGTTATTATTATAGTAGGGCTTGTTCTCCTTCCAAGAGTGACTTGGACCCCACAGCAGTATTTTGTACTGTCTAGTTAACGTTGAGACTTAGTATAGATCCAAAATGTGGCTTAACAGCTGTAATACTGGAAGAAACTGTATAGCTACGAGGAGAACGCCTCCCTGAAAGTGACTTCTGCGAGACTGCCTAGGATGTGCCATGATTTGTATTTAATGACTGCCAGCTCTTCATCAGGTTGGGTGCTCTGCTGCAGGGACTGCACGGCTGGGACTAGGATATGCAGAAAATATTCCCACTAACGTGTTAGCTGTCCCCCCAGCCCGTCAATGTCTAGTAAGAGCACTGTAGCCACCAGCCTGCTGAGCTTGCACCTCTTCAGAGCTGCAGTACGTGAACTGCTGCTCTGTGCCCCTGAGAGGAGACGATGTCCTCGGGGGTGTGCAGGCTACATGCAGAACGGTACAAATTCTGCACATCCTTCTCACTGGGGAGGGGCTCCTCTGTGGCGTGCAGCAAAAATGTAAAGCAACTGGTCTTACTCCTTAGTTACTAGTACTGTTACATGAGCAAAGTAGCACATAATTGTCACTAGATGAAATGGACGACTACCTTCAACCTGTATCAATGGAGTGAGTGATGTGCCCCCTACCCTGTTCTTTGTGTATGTAAAGTAGTCAATGCATGGAAGTGGGTTTAACAGAGCCATTTCCAGGTTGGCAAATAAACAAATTTTACATCTGATATTAGTGGTCTTGCCAATACCTTAAAATCACTGAGTGTTAGTACTGCCATCTTAAATTGGAATTCATTTCTAGATCTGTGGAAGGGCCGAAACCTGTGCCACTTTAACTAAGAGTTGATTCAGCACTGGGCATCTGCACAGCTAATGGTAGCAGTATGAATTCTACATAGGTGTGAAGCAGTTTGCAAGGGCTATATTAAAAAAAAAATAGTAATTTAAAAAAAAATACCCAGACCTCCATCAAGTGGATAGGCATGAGTTATGGTGAGACAATTTACACGCCTTGATTTGGTAACTAAGAACCTGCTGTCCTGCCTCCCCCCTGCTCTGCAGTCTGAGCCCTTCATGGACCAACTCAGCTACAAAACTGGTCTATCCACGGGGCGGCAGCTCATCCGGTTAAGGCAGACGGATGCAGCAGAGGCTGCCTTTTTGGCTAATCTAAGCTTTTTAGAACCTGCTTTGTTCTAATGTTTAATGAAGAGCCACATTTCATGGGGCTACCATGTTCTCTGGTAGTTGTCAGCTTAATTTCAGTACCTTGCCACTGGAAAAAGCTAAAACTAGTTGGGGAAAAACTACACGGTGTATCATGTCTGGTGCTTAGCATTGGAAATGCTCTAACTTTGCAGGAGAGGGAATTGGTACGTAGCAGAACATGTGTGCCACAGCTGTGACAGCAGCTGGTGACCTTGGAAAGTCAACCTAAAATGGTGGCTGGCCATCTACTGGTAACAAACTGTGGAAGATGAATAGTTTAAGGAACACTCATGAACCCTGGAAAAGAGCACGTATTATTACTGAAGTGAAAAGGCTTCAGTTCATGGTATTATTATTTACTACTTAATGAAATGTCACCTTGCTCTGTTTTGGATGGAAGCCATTGTACTATTGTTCTAATAGCACAGAGAAAAGTTCTCCCCTGCTCCCTAAGCTTTGTTTTCAGCATACAGTGTCTGATACAGCTTCCTCTACAGCCTTAAAAAATAAAAAAGCCTCAGTCGTAGGCTGGCCTTTTTGCCCAGTATGATTATGTCCCTTCATCTGTATTGGCAGCTCTTGCTGCTGCAATATCATTCTTCACAGCTTTCATTTTCTAAACCTAATTTTAAAGGAAATTCTAGCTCTTGCGACTAAGCTTTGTCCAAAGAAGCCCAGGCTGTGAAATCCCAGGCTCTGCTGTCCTAGTGTTTTGCCTATCCACTGTAAGTCCTCTGCTTCCTTTCAAAATAAAGCCTCTAGGGAGGTAGGGTATAAACTGTTACATATGAAGAAGAGAGAAAGAGCAATGGCAAAATATATAATTCTTTTTCCTGAAGAAGTTTAAGGTCTTGTGGTGCTGCAGAAGAAGATCTTCACTCATTCTCATGCTCTTGGCAACAATTTTGGATTGGAAGAACTGACACTAAGCAAATGCACTGGTTTAGCTCCTGGAGGGGCAGGGGAGAACAAATTTTTTTTTTTTTTTGCATTAAATTCTAAAAGTAACTCTGGGATACAGTATATGTGACTGTAACTTTTCTCTTGCCTGTATTTCATAAAGATCTATGGTTGTATGTAAAATAGTCCTAACTGCTCTTGTAAATATGTGCACGTTTCTAATGTGACTTGGTCTTCAAACAAAACAGGCAGGTGAACTACTGTGGAAACCTCTTCTGTTTTGCCTCATTTTAAACTGCACAATTCTTTGAATATAGTTCAAGAAGCATTCATGTCTGTTGCATGTAATATTTAATTAAACTTTTTATTAAAACTTACTGAAGTATGGGTTGCCTGTATATGGAAAATGTTGCCAGCCTCCTGGGATTTGGCCAGACATCCTACCCTGTCAAGCACTTGCCTTTCTGCTGCTTTTTGTACAAAGCCTTAAGATACGGAGTAACCAGGGAAAGGTCACAGGCACAGCATACTACTTCTCCCTATGAAGACCGTTCCAAGGAATTAAATAATTCCACGCTGTGTTAACACCTATACTAATCAAAAGCAGCTATTCAGGGCATTAAACTAGAACTGTAATTCCTCTTGACTAGATACAGCTCACTTCAGAATTCAGTAGTTGCTGAGACTGTTTTGTTAAGAAAACTACGCATCATACTCCTGGGACCTGGGTGTTCTGTGCTGCAGCTGGGTGCTACCAAAGCATTTCACTTACAGAGACTTTATTTTAACCTACACAGAGTAAGTTTATAAAATATACATAGAAACAGGACCAGACTGGGGGGGGAGGGAGGGATTATCTACAAAAATAAGTTCAGAAATAACAAACCAGATCATTTATTATACAACATTACTGAAGGAGAGATGACTAACGAGCAGTTCTCTTCTTTCTCCTCCTTTTGTTAAATGCTTTCTTACTTGTATTTTCTTGTTTCAAGGTGGTCTGTGTTCTGTGAGCAAACAACATTTTTAATCAAATAAATGTATTGTTTTATTTCAAAGGAACACGGGTTGATCATCTGTAACTGGGCACCCACTCACCATGCTCAGTGCAAAGTTCAAACGCTTCCTGGAAAACGTTCTAAATACAACAGTGAAGGTTTAGGCTAGAGTAGAGATACAGCAGTAAAACTAACTTCTCTGAGATACAATTTAAAGTTAGCTGTAGCATAGCCTGTAAAGTCTCTACAGCATCTGTAAGGAGCATCTGATTCAGATCCATGTGTATGCTCTCATTCCCTTTGGAGGGATTAACATCAGTCAGGTCTCTGTAACTACCTCAGACAGCTGCAGGTCAGCTGGGCGACTGGCCTCCAAGAGGGGAACAAACTAGCCCCGATTTAAAGTTCCTCACTGCTATATAATCCCCTTGAACAACTAAGACCTTTCTTGGCCTTGCCAAAGTTCTCAGCACAGATTGTCATCGTTCTGTTGTTGGGTATTCCTTACCAGCTCCTTCCCCCTCTTAATTTCACCTGACGGTTACCTTGTTTTGTTTGGTACTTCCTGTGGTTCCAGGATGACAACTTCTTCCTCTTCACTGTCAGACAGCACAATAGGTTCATCTGGAAGGAAAAAAAAAAAAAAAACCTGATCAGTTTCTGTAACAAGTCCTGTAACTAATAATCACAGCATTTTTAAAAAGATATTGAAAGGGGAAAAGCAGGCTCACAATTGCTAGTGCTTAACCCGACGGTCTTGCTATAGTACAGAGAAGTTTTCTTTTGAAGAAAACAAGACCTGTCCAGGTGAAGTCAAAGTAGCCAATGAGTATAACTCTCACACAGAGCTACAATAGGGACATCTTGCACTTCTTAATTCTAGACTATTAACAAAGTGGTGTTGTAAGTGTAAGCAGTATTGAGACAAATGAATACTCACCCTTAGCTTTGCTTATTGTACTTGTGTCCTCCGTTTCCATTCTCTGGCATTCAAAAGCGGCAGCATCGCTTTCACCCTCCTCTTCCCTCTCCGATTCTTCAAGGTCTCCCCAGGAGCTCTCTATTCCTTCCCCAATTTGGGCTGTCCCAGGAGTGTGCAATATTGGTGTGGCAAAACTGCAGCAGTTAAGAAAAATTTTGGAGATACTAAGAATTAAGTTACCTAAAAGCAGTTAGAACCAAAACCAATACAATGTTGATATTCCCTCTGACGGCTATATGGCTACCCTGAGCTGGGAGAAACCTTGGGTGTTTAGCTGCTAGTGGGACTAATGCGGGGAGGGGGAAGCCTGCTTTTTTCCTGGACAAGAAACAGAAAACATACACTTCTGAAGGAGGGTCAGCTTTAGTTATGATTTCTTCTGCTTGTTCTTCCACGTTGTTGGTGTCTACAGCAGCACTTTCCATTTTGAAGGCAGTGATCTTTTGATTTGGTATAGATTCTGCAAAGCCGAACTTCCCGCCTTCTTTCCTAGTCAATAATGACAGACATTACTTCAAGGTTATTTCACATTTATGAATGTTTTCTCTCAAAGTTCAAATATACAAATACTTGCTCTTTAAAACAACTACAAAGAAAAACAATTTGCTGTTCATATTACAAGTTAGCATCAATTTTTAGTGTATTTCTTAAATGCTCGTCTCCATCCCTTCCCAAAGCACTCACCTAACTTTCTGGTCGTTCTCCAAGGCTTTCTGAATTAGTTCTGTTATTTCAGCAACCTTAACGGCTGTTATTTTACTGCATCTCAGAACCTGTTTGTTACATACACAACAACAGTTTACAATCATGAAAGCACGATATTTTTAACTAGAGCTGTAGGACAGATCACAGGAGTAACACTTAAAATATGGTATCTAAGTAAAAGGGACCGGATACACAACGAGGTGATCCAACAGGTTAATATAACAACCTCTAGCTGTGCAAGAAGACGCAGTCTGAATTTGTTTACAGCCTCCAACAGCCAAATCACAGGGAAAAAAATGCCTACCTGACCAAACAACGGTCCTTTTCTACATCTGCTCTTCAGCATAGATGCACAGTAGCACACCCTTCCACTGGGTCTAAAAATACTTGATGTTTGCCAGTGAAATCTGACAGCTGTTTCCTTAGCTTCACAATATTAAGGATATTACAATATCAAGATTACAACCCAGGAAGCAGTTTACACCTGAGACAAAGACCGGTCAAGGAAAAGATTTACCTGATCCTTTAGTAGCATAATCCCTCCGCTGGACTGGATGGTACAAATTTCACGATGTTTATTCATGGCAATTACAAGGAGGCCGTCCATTACACGTTCTTCTCGTTCGCTTGGATCCACCAACAAATATGTCCTAGAATCAAAGTTTTAAATATAACGCAACAATATAAGTTTGAAGCTGAGTTTGACTCCCCCAAGAAAGTTTTCTTATCACCTGTGAAAGCAGCTGGCTACCAGCACCACACAGTACACATACATATGTCTGTGGCTCCTCACTTCTGATAAAATGCTTTAAGAAATCTGTCTGTCAACATGAGTTGCTTTTTTATCTACAAATCTCTATGTTTAAAATTAATTCTGCAGAACTGACAATAAGTTGTTTCTGTCAAAAAAAGACTTAAGAAAAAAAAACACCTTACCCCTGCTGGAAGAAGGCAAAACTGACGCAAATAGGCATGTGGTGGATACTCAAGGGGACAGGATCACGCTCCTCAGGAGAATACTTGGAAAAGAATTAGCCCAGAAGACAACTGTTTACAAAATTCATTTGGTTTTAAAATGATGTATTGCACAAGAGGTATTTGAAGAAATAACAAGCAAGGAAAAAGACAAACATTCATCATCTAAATATTAACAATCTTATTGCTCTTCTTGTGTAATCCTGTTTACTACCTACATAGGCAAATTCAGCACATTCATCACTCTAATACATGATATGGTTGAAACATTGCTCGTCCGTTAAAACAGTCTGTAAAATACCTACCTTTTTACAATTAATGTTGCCATAAATTGAAGTTGATATAGTTTTACAGTCAGCGGGCTTGCTTACTACCCTTTTACATTTTGAATAGGAACACATGCACCCCCAAACTCTATGTTATCTTGGAGTTTCTCTGCTTACATCAACATTTAATTCCTTCCTTTCAGACAGAAAGGAACAGGTACCCGAGATACTATACTGGGATCTAGTCTGACTTACCACTGTCACTTCCTCTCCTTGCACAGAGACATCTGGTCTGCGAAAATGACAAAGGGCTACTATTGCTGCTATGCTAGCAGCATCAATAATGTTACCGTCGTGATTTAACAGGTGCAGGTCCACACGGATTTGCCAAACCTGAGAAAAAACAAACGTAACTGCTTTGTAACGAGTAAACGTGATTCCAGAGAAGCTATTGCTTTTCAAGACACTTTCAGTTTTTTGAATCATAAAAAGGACCAACATATATTCTTTGGTTATTTCCTTAAGAAATTAGCATGGAAAATCTTGGTATACGCAAGACACCCAGTGTGCTAGATTTAAAACCTGGTTAATTTGACAAGACACACACAATAGTTAAGTATCACTTAAAATTTGTTTTGCAAAGAAATATTCAAGTGTGCAGGATCCCAATTATTTCAAAAATTCTGTATAGATCTGTAAGTTAAAAATTCCTATAGTCAGATGGATCCTTACATTAACCTGAAGTCTTAATTTCTAGTTTTCGAAACAAAACAGACCACCTGAAAAACTGACTATACGTACCCTTTAGTTTAAAACCATTTGAAGTTGATAGTTTTTCATACCTTTTCACCAGCAACAACGCAGAGAGATTCAGTATCTATACATTTGGAATTTCTCAGGCATCGCTCTATTAATCTGTTCAGTTTCACCAGTAACTCAGACTGCCTGTTAAAACAAAATTAACCCAAACTGAATATGATTATCCTGCACACTTACATGCTTCAGAACAGTGGACCTTTTATAAGTCTTAAGAAAGATACATACCTGCCAGGCTCAAAACCAGGCGCAGCCATAGGTGACAGCTCAAGGTTAAAGAACAGTATCCCTTCTGTAGCCCGATTTGGCTTTGGGGGCACAAGTTCACATGATACTTGGCCAAGAACCCTGCAGAGGGCAACAAACCACTAAGCTACAGAATTTGGCAGGAGAAAAACCTACCGCTAGAAACAAAATATGTACATTTGGGCTTTTATTTTGTATTTCTCAGTCAAGTCAACATGTTTAAGTTATAGTCAACAATGGAGAGAACTAACTGCTGAGATCAGAACGTTCTCCTAACCTTCAGAATTAAAACTGGACATAAACGCTGGGGAATCGGTAACTGAACATTTATGTAAGTGCATGTATTTCACCCTTCCACATACACAGAAGGGCGTTTGATACATGGAAGACAATAAAACGTAACAGAAGATTGCTGGATAAAGGGATGCGAAGTTACACTTGTTATCCACCCGTATTATATAAATTATTTGTAATCTGTGGTCTGCACCCAAACACAGCCCCCCCCACCCCCCTGCGGCCCCCACTTCCCCACGGTGCCCCTCTCGGAGAGCCGTGCCGGCCGCAGCCACCTGGTCCTGCCCAGCTCCACCACGCAGCAGCCGCGGTCGGGCCCGAAGGAGATGCGCACGTTCCGGTAGTCGTAGCACTGCCGCCCGTCCAGCCGCTGTGGGGAACGGACACACACAGAGACACACAGACGGACAGGGCGTCACACACACGGACAGACAGACATGGGGGGGCCGGTTACCGCGGCGGCGGCCGGCCCCGGGGCGGTGTGAAGGGGCAGGGGCAGGGGGGGTGAGGGCAGGCGGCCCCGCACCTTGCCCTCCCGCACGGCGCGCAGCAGGAAGCGCCGCTCGCAGTTGGACAGCGGCGGCTCCCTCATGGCGGAGCGGCCGTTGAGTCGCGAGGCCCGGCCGTTGAGTCGCGAGGCGCGGCCGTTGGTGGCGCAGCGCCTCGGCGTCATCAGCGCGCGGCGACCGTTAGGGGGAGGGCAGGGGGCGGGCTACGACCGCCTCGCGCCCCCTAGGGGCCAGCGGCTGCCCGTCCCGCCCGCGCCTCAGGCGGGGCTGTGGTACGGTTACGGCCGCCGTTTGGGCTGCCGTCGGGGTTTGCCTTCGCCCATCGTCTGAAGAACACCCTTTCCTGTCGTTCTGAAATGCGGCCCGCAAGCGAAAACTCGAGGCTTCACGAGAGGCTTTTGTGCTTAGTTTGAGCTGGAACAAGAAATTCCTTTACTGTGTTTTCCCACCAACATTACTAAAACACAGACAATCAGTCTTTTCTCACACAGAATTGTTGAAATATCTTAATTGTACTTTCTTTTTAAACCTTCTTGAGACACAAAGTTCTAGACAAACTAAAAAGTGAGGCACGCTTCAGAAACTTCAAGTTTGTGTGAGTGAGGACAAGTGCTGTCAGATTCTCCATGCTAGTTTTATATTTTCATTAGCAATAACTTCAAAAATACTTAGTCTAAGAGAATACTGACATGAGATTATACAGACTGCCTTGCTCCGTGGACAAAAATAAGCAAGTATTTTTTCTAAATGGTACCACATACGAAGCAACACTAAGGAACAAAATGATTTAACACTGGCAACTTTTCCTGTAGCCACAAACACAGTAACGTTTGGAGCAAGATTCTCTCTCATTGCTGCTATATGGACGATCAGATATTTTCCTTGGAGTCTGAATAGCAGGCCTTAGGTAGAAAATTCTGCTTCTGCTTTTTTCATTGCTTAAATTTAGTGATGATATTCATTAGTGAAGTCTTGGGGTTAAATTCTGGCAGTTTTGCAATCACTGAGGGAGAACACTGCACTAGGACCAAGTTTGCTCCATATTCATAGTCCTAAACCCTGCTGTGCTTTGGCTGAAACAACTTTTTACATGAAAAGGAAATGTTAGGTACTAATGACTTGCAATCCCTTAAGACTTGATAAGAAGGAAATTATTTTCTAAGAGTTAATTTTAATAGAGTTCATTTTGACTTGTGTACAGTTGGAAAACTCATATACAAGTAGAGTTTCTAAATCACTGAAAATAAGTATATTTGGAGTAATTTCATTTATAATTAGCAGGAAGATACAATGTGTAAAATAAAGCTTGGTAAACACTGATGGTCAAACTTTGGTAAATATGTAAATTGAATAACCAAAAAGAGAGTCTTCTTAAAGAAGTGAGATGCAACTGTAAGCTTTGCATTTCAAATGTCTAATTTAAACTTTTTGCCTAGTGTATCACTGTAAATCCTTTTGTATCACACCGATACTTTTCCTTTGTTTTACCGAAGCCTTTGTAATGCTTTCACAGAAGTTCACTACAAATTTCACTTCAGTTGTATTGAAGAAGTATTTCATTTGCGTGCTCAAGAAAAAAAATGTATATATGTATATATATATATATATTAAGCCTTGAAAAGAAATCATCGTGAGAATGATTTTTTTCTTCCACTAGAGGGACACATGCATTCAGTTAGAGGGGTGTATGAGAATACATGGTTCTGTGTTATACTTGGAGCTGAACTGAAGCAGTTGGAACGTGTACGTGCACTTTAAAACAATATCCTTTAAGTCATGTCCTCCCCATACACATACACACACACTTTGATATTACAGGTCTTTTTTTTTTTTTCCCAAAGCGGTTGAGGCTGAAAGTCTCAAGCTTTTCCTCATACATCCAATGCTCCAAACCATTAATCGTCTTCATGACGTAAAGGAGTACAGATGCAGTCACAGAAGTGCAAACAAATAAGAAAGGAAAGTGGAGTTACTGTTTGTTTGTTTGTTTGTTTTTACTATTAGTATTTTTATTAGTACTTATAATTAATATTGCATAAAAGCGTTTCTTAATTTGTGATGAGTGCTCTTCAGGCTGAAATGCTTGAATTGGATTATCTTACCAAACTGAACCATGAGGGAAAATCACATTTGAGGACGGAAGAAAAAAAAAAGAAACTGCATCAGAATCTCAGCATCTTGACTGCAAGCCTCCAGCAACCACGCTTTATGGCCTTATAAAAATAGATAAATAATTGATCTCTTTTCATGGTAACCTTAACTGTAATGTGCCCCATGCTACTTAGCTGCAGGTCCTGCTCTCCACAGTGTCTCCAGTATACACATTTACACGTGTGCGCAGCGTGATGCATACAGTATTCAGCATATAAAATTGCTTGGGAAGAAAGGCTTCACATAGATTGAATAATATCATTTATCATTTGATTTTATAAAAGCTTCTGAGACCTTGAAACACATCATCTCCACTTGAGTGGGAGGGTAGGTAACCACTGCGAGCAGAGCAGCCTGCAGAAATAGGACTGGAACAGCAGATAGCCTGCTGAGCAGCTCGGTGCAGGGAGGCACTGAGTATTCTGGCCCTGATCCAAAGAAGCACTTAAACAAGCTCTCTATCTGAAGCACAGCTGTAAGCGCGTTTGTTCCTTATTTCTTAGAGGGAAGGTGTCACAGCTTGTGCATGAAACATCAAACATCTTCACCGTTCAAATGGATTTCCATTACTGGGTATGAATTTTAGGGCACAGCTGTGGAGGCAATGCCTTCCCATCCGCGTGTGTGGTCACAGGGCAGAAACGTGAATGGCGGTCCAGCTCCTCTGTTGTATCTGATTGTCTTTCTTTCCAAATGAAGGTTGATGCTGCTGGTAGCCCCGTGTCCGTTTGCTTAGAGGGGAGGAAAGGCCACCTCTTGTGCAAAGAGTGCCTGTCCCGCCTTCCAGAGCTCTTGTTAGAAGTTTCTATGGCCCCAGTGCCCAACTTCACAATGAAAGACCCGTACCGTTTTGTTTAATCAATGAAGAGCCAACGGCTTTAAAAGATTTGTCAGACGACTCCTCTTGGGATGATGTAGACAAATAAACTGTGGGGTGAGAGAAACACAAGATACAATCATAAGTAGTAAATTGTTCCTGAGTTTGCAAAACAACAAAAGTGACCTGTACTGCATACACCTCGGTATGCTGTCCTAGGAGGAGGCTACATCTCCTTTTAATAGTGTTTTGGTTACATGGTTAATGGTTCAAAAAAAAGCAATTTGGATTATCTAAGTGACTTTTGTAGCTGCTAATGTGAGACAAGTAGTTATTAGAAAGAGCACGATGGATGTGAACTTAAAACCAGACCTGGAAGCTGTACACACTTGCTGCTGTTTCTCCTGTATGTGATTAGCAGCAGAGATTTTCAGCAGTGCCAGGAGAGGAGGTGGAAAGGAGTCAGAGAATTGTATTTCTAAAGGTCGGCAGAGCCTGCGAGCTGCACAGTAACTGGTCGTGTGTGTGTGCCCTGTTAATATTTATGCGGCATTAAGGAGACGTTGAGGCAACTCTTTGTCTTAACTAATGGCAATGAAGCATTCAGAGGTACCCATTCTTTTGCAAAAGATCAGCTGCCTTTGCTAGAACAGGTTTTACTGGTGCCTTGATTGATTGCTGAAGGCAAATTTAGCTATTCTGCTAAGCTTTGCTAAGCACATACTTTTCCTCTTTGTTTTTTTCTTTCTTTGGGGTGACTGATGTACCCAAGTTAGTCCTTTCCACATGATACAATCGCCATGATACAATTGCCACGTTAACACCGGACATGGGATGAAAACTCAATATTTTCCTGCCAAACCTGAGAAATGCCTCCTGAAGCCCAGCTCAGACTTGCTGCCCTGCTCTTCAGCTCCAGACCCTCTGAGAGGAATGGGCCTCCTTCTGCCTCAACGCCCTCGTGTCTGGCAGGGGGACCCCAAGCCAGCGCACAAGATGCTGCCTGGCAGGGAGACGTGAAGGGGCTTGTTAAGACATTGCCTGGCACTTCTTTGGGACTTCTGGGGCCTGCCCGGAGGTTTTCTGCCCAGCTGCGGGCACAGCTCAGCACCCTGCTGCCTCTCAGTGAGGTGCCCTCTTGCTCTCTCTTTGCTCCCTAGTTTGAGGGTAAGTCATGACGGTCTTTTCGTAAGCCCCCAATGAAACGATCTCGCCAAGAGTGACTTAGGGTAATTTGTCTGTAGCTGAAAGACTGGGTAATTTGGGTAATTTGTCTGTAGCTGACTTTGTAACTGACTTCCTAAGGTCTGCGCTAGCTGTCCTGTCTGCATCTATTGCCCTGGCCAAATGTGAAATCACTGAAAACGCTTCAGCTCTCAGAAGACTGGATATTTAGCAGAAGAATTAGAGGTCTGCAATAAATTATTGCCCAAAGAATAAGCATGGAGAAAAGATGATTTTTCAGTGATCTACACCTGTCCTATATTCACATAATTCATTCCAACTCAGCTGAATTCAATCACCTCGTACAAGGCTAAAGCTGGGAGGGAAAGGTGCTGCCTCTGGTCTGGGTGTGTGCTGCTGAGGATGGTGGTTGGCCAAACCCCACCATCCCAATCCCTCAGGTGGGAAACTGAGGCATGACCTGCCTCTGAGCATGTGGAAAGTCAGGGTTACTGGTAGGGGTATAATGTGACCCTGTGGCAGGAGCCACCCACTGTGGGCTCAAAGTTTGTGATTTGGCCGTCAGGTCTGGAAGACACAGTGTTTTCTTCCTGCGTCCTGTTGCTGCTTGAACGCCAGGTGAAACTGCGTAGGGGGTAAGGAGTGCTCACCCCAACACGGGGTTGTTTTGCCACGTGGGTGGCTGGTTACTGGGAGAGGAGTCGAGGAGACTTTGCTTGATGAGCCTTAGCTCATGCTGGTAGCACTAAATCCCCAAATATATTCCTTTTTGACTTCCCCTTTCCGCTGCCAGCTCTGTAACAATGTCAGCCTCCAGGGAAAACCTGACACTGATGATGCTTTAGAAGGTAAAGACTTCAAGCATAAGCAAATACCCATGTCAGAGGCAGAGCCACCTGATGTGAGAAGACGTGTAACAGCCTAATCTGCTTGCTTGTCTTAGCCTGAAGCTCTGCAAAATGAAGTATTGCTTGGGAGCTTCTGTAGGAAATATTTCAGCTTTTAAAATAAACAAATAATTCTGTAACTGCAATGTTAGTTTAAGGAGAAATTACATTCAAATTAGTCTTTTTTTTTTTTTTTTCCCTAAAATCTGGTATCTTCAATTTAGCCCAGTTCTTTGGGCATATTCTGTGCATGGCCTGGTTTCTCACTGACCATTTGAAAGCCGTTTTGCTTGATGCCTTTTACAAGATATCAAATTTAAAAAGCTTTGCTTGACTGAAATCTGCCTTGACTATGCAGATACGGACTACTCGAAATGCCAGGGGGTACTGAAACTGTATCCATTGCTAGTGAAGTGGAAGAAACCAAATGCTTTTATGATCTGTAATGGTTTCAGTTGCAATCTATACTGGAGTAACCAGCCTTATCTACAGGCTTTACTGTTTTCTCCTTATTTGTTCATCATTTTCCACACTACTGTAGGATTTGCTAGTGTGTAGTTTCTCTGGCATGAAATCCAATTCCTCAATGTGTATCACATGAGCCAAACTTACATGCAAAGTCTTGCCTAGGACTGTTGACAAATAATCAAAAAACTCAGGACTTTTTTTTTTTTCTTCTCTCTCTACTGCATTTTTTTCCCCTCTATTTACTCTACTTCATTTGGATCAGGCCCACTTCCAGCTCAGAAGCCAGCTTTCCTGATTCAAATGCAAACTCTTGGCATGAGATGATCTATCGGAGCATTTGACTTAGTGATTACTGTCAGGAACCTGCTCGGTTGCATACTGAAAAGGTAGCGGGGGACCTGCTGCCAGGGGACTCCTGGAATAAGGTTTTACCGTGTGTCAGGATTTTGGAGGACTCGCGTATCATCCCTGTCATTCCTCTGCTTCATCGCAGACTTTATACCTGCTCAGGGGAGAGCTTAGACCCTCTCCTCTGCAGTATCAATCCCAGGGCATTGCCACTAGATGTCCCATTTTCTACATGGTTAATGCTGCTTTAAAAATCACTGGTGTTATTTTGTTTGGAGTATGGGAAGGGGTGTCAGTATATCTGCATTTACATTATTCATATTTTCGCTTCCTCTTTGATGATTACTGTAGCTATTTTTGAACAAAAGCGTTGCTAAGAGTGGTTTAGTGTTAACTACACTTCCTACAGGGGCCGGGACTGGGAACATGGGTCTGACACAAACTGCCGGCATCCTTCTGTCACTGTATTCAGCAGGGTAACTCGTGATAACTTGTTCTGGAATTACCGTGTAGCAGTGCTGCTGTGCTGGGATATACATGTGAATGAAATCCTCGTACAAAAACCAAGCTCTTGGCTCTGCAGCTACAACCAATGGCAGGTGGTATTCAGCATAAACTAAACTTTGTGGGTTCCTTTGAATTTAAAGCAAAAACCAAAGCAATCATTTTGAGGCAAAGCTATGCGTAAATTCTGCTGTGTGCTGCACTGTGTGTGGGTCTGAGCAGGGGGTGGGTCTGAGCCTCCGTGCAGATGTATGGGAACTGGGCTGCAAAATATAACCGGTGCACACCCCGATGGTGACATTCACTGCTTCCCCCGTGCAGATTACACGCACTAGGGCTCCAAAACTAGGTGGACACAGCCAATATGGATTCTGGCCTCTGGATCCCAAAGGTCTGCTTCATGGTCTTCTTGCCATCACCCCTGGAAGTTTGCCCTGAGGCCCCCTGCAGTGTGCACGGGAGCTCTCTGCGGCTGCGACCCACAGAGCTGCGATGGGGTGCTTGCCATTGATGGCTGCGCAGATATCTGCGTGTCTGCTGGCTTCCTCCTGCGGTGAGAGGCACAGCGGCCGCTCTCCCTTTCCGGGAAGTACCCTGCTGTGCTCACCCTCTCTTATATCCTGCCTCTTAAAGCAGCAGTTCAGCAAGGTGAAGGAGTGCTTGCAAGTGGGAAAGGGAAGTCCTAATTAGCCATAAATATCTATTTATTTTGGCTGAAGGAAAAAAAGGTAATTTATGGCTGCAGCTGTCTTCAGCAAGTAATATCATACAAGGAAGCAAAAGAGTTTGGTGTTAAATGAGTAAAATACATCTGTTCCTGTTCAGTAGTCTGGATGCAAAGTTTAGATGTGCTGGTTCACCCAGTCCCATCGCACAATGTGAACTCACCATCTTTTCCCAAGGCAAACAGTGTAACTTTCCCAGGTATATAGATGCTATAATGTCTCGCTAGAGAAAATCAGGGACACTGCCATTCAGGCTCATTTAATTACTGCACTCATTTCTGATGATAACATCTAATATGCATCTCTAGCTGTATGCGGGCTCTCCTTAATGCATAATTCTAGATAGTGCTCAGCACTTACAGCTCCTCCTGGTATTAATTTTATTAGACAGTTGGCAGGGTTGTGCCCTAATGCCTTTTTTTTTTTGATTAAGTTTTTGCTACTGTCAGTTTTCTTATGAATTAAGTTTTGACTTTTTTCATGGCAACTGTCTGAGGGCCTGACCTTTGTTTATTTTTACTAATAACTCACTCCTCAGGTAGTGCCTTGAAGCCAGTGACATAAGTGACACTTCAGTGGCACGTATCATTGTGCTGAACATTTTATAAAATGAATTCAGATGATTCTTCATTAACAGCTGCCCCTGACTTCTCACTGACACCTCATAGACGAAATTTCTGCAAAACACATGGAACAACAGCAAATGCTTTTCAAAAGGCCTATGTGGTGTTTGAAGGACAAAACTGGGACCTGTTACACTGCCTGCTACGTACATGTGGAAGAGAAAGTTCTTGCTCCTGAAGATGTTGGTATGAAAAGCAGAAATAAAAGGGTTAAAACTAGGATAAAATGTACAGAGGAATGCTTTATATATGTTCCTAATGACAGGAGATAACTGAAGTGTACAGGCAGGAATGAGAGAGCTAGTGAAATTACAGAAGGAATAAAAAGGTGGGATTGTCACAATTTATCACCAGACTGTCTGGGGTTAGCTTTGATAGTTGTTCTTCCCCTTGGCTGTTTAGCAAATGAGAGCTAGAAAATGATGACTGTTAGAGCAGCAAACTTCTAATTCTGTCTTGAGCAGAGGTTGACGACCTTCCTGAAAGAGCAGACAGTGGACCAAATAAACATCAGGGACAGCCAGGATACCAGCACGCAGTTTGTATGCCGTATGACTGCTCCGTGGGAAAATGTCTCATGCTTCTGCAAGTCTGCTGTTGGACAGCCTGATGCTGCAGATCCTGCCTCTGTCAGTGGGCTGGAGGGCTTTAAAAGGGTTGGAGGGATCAGAAATCCCTCCCTTTTTCCCTGGTTTTTCTCTGGTCGCACCAGTCCAGAGCTGAGAGTTGTGCAGTTTATGTAGGAGCAAGATCTGACGTGTATCAGTCCTGGAAGAAGAGACTTGAAGCCTTTATGGTAGCCTAGTAATGGATCTTGAAAAGGACTCTTACTTCATTCCTCTACTCTGGAAAAAAAAAATTACAAAAAGCTGTCAATATGATCAAGAAAATCAGATTTTCCCTTAATTGCTGTATGTGAATAATAGCTACGTATCAGTTCTTACAGCAGGCTGGGGAGAACTGCTTTGAAATGACCAGAATTGCAGCTTGCATCAGGATGCAACTTATTACTATGTTCCCACCTCTATTTTACTTAAAGATTCGCTGTGATTATTGCTACTGGGAGTTGGTGGTGTGCTACTGTAATTAGTTTATGCTTGAAAATGCAAGTGAAGATGAAAACGCTACCAAAAGCCTCCAAGATGCAGAGGCAATGAGGCTTTTTAGAGCAATACTGCCACAGGCATTACTCCCAAACTAGTATTTTATTTTCAGTCAAACAAGTAGTTTAGGAAGAACAAAAATATTCTGTTTTACAGTCAGCTGTTAAAAACACAATGGGGGCAAGAAGTTTAAACTGCTGGCTCTGTTGGCTACACATAGAATTTACCAGAAGTCCATTGCATTTGCCAGCTTGCTTTGATAAAACTTGGGCCCCTTGAATCCCTGAACCATATTATCACCTGGAAATCTCACTTTCCATTAAAACAAACAAAGCCCCCAAATACCCAGCAGTTTTGGCTATGGATTTGCAGCATGATCCAGGTAGCTATGAAAGAAACACATATCATGCCACTAGAAACCCAGTGCTGGATTTGGACTGCAGGGCCAATGATCCGCGGAGGGAAAATCCTTGTGCCTGGCAACAGGAGAATGCTAAGAAGTGCTGTGTGAGAGTCTTTTAAATTCCTCTTGAGGAGAGCCTTGGCTTAGGGCTACAGCAGGCCCTTCAACCCTGTATGAGAGTGAGCAAGAGAAGGTTTATGGACTCTCATCCTGTACAAGGCTACACCTAAACCCTCACATTTGTGTGCCTTTGTCCATGCATAAACCTTTGAAAGCCTTGCTCGTCTTTTAAAGTTCCAAAATTGAGTAAAGAGAGTGGTTTTAATATGGAGTGTCTGTGAGCACAGGGGTGATGACTTATCAAGAGCAATTGAGAGAGAACATCTATGTGCTGACAGTTTAGGTAGATTTATCCTAGTTCAGATGTCAAAACATATGCAGGGAAAGGACTTTAGAGGTCTCGAGTTAATTGCTGGAAGTGTTCCTTCTGTTTGCGGGAGCTGGGGGATTTATAAGAACTTCTGGAAAGAAAGAAGTAAATTAAGATCAAGGGAAATGATGTAAGCTCTTTAAGACACTAGTGCCTCCTGATAAAACCGCGGGGTTATTTAGGTGGTGGTGTTGATTGCACACAGACTGAAAATGAAGCACTCTGTGATATGGGTTTCTGATGAATGGCGGCTTGGAATATTGAGATCAACATGTTTTAGAAATGTAATGAAAGGCTGAAGAGAAAACAAGCCAATGTAAGCTTTGTTTGGTTTTGCCTCCAGATTTATTTCCTCATAATTAAAGTAAAATGTTTGTGGGCCTGATTCTGCTCTTACTTATGGGAGTCAGTTTGTGCTGTTTCAGGTGAGAACGGCCATGCAGAGATGGGAGTGTGCTTCTTCTCCTGACACCTTTAGAATAATTTATGGCTTCTTTTTCTTTGCCAGTGAATATGTAAACCAAGGAGGCAGCTTTCCGTGGCAGAGGCCCTTCAGCAGTGTAAAGAAAGAAAGAACAGATCAGTGCAAGTCAGTAGCTCATGACTTGAAACCTGGCTTCAGTTACCAGTAACCGGCTGTGACCTTGGTGAAACCACTGAGCCTGAGCTTACCTTTATTCTCCATTTGAAAATGAGGATAGCAGTGCTGCTGTATCTCAAGACTTTCATGGGGATGCTAGGTAGGTCCCTAGACAAAAATGAGGTCTCATTACAGGACCTCACCTAGAACTGTTTGTGGAAAAAAAATGCAAAAGGCAAATTTACTTAGTGATGTTATGCCAGTTCATTTCAGCTAAATTGACTCTTATTTCTCTTCTCCATAGAGAGAGACATACACTCAAGGCTGATTTTTTTTCTTCTCTCATTTTTTTTTCAAATTTCCATTAAGCTAAACCTCCACCAAACAGAACTGAATGTTTTTCTCTCTGCTTCTCTTTCCGAAGTATAATTAATGGCCGAATTGGTTAAGGGAAATATGTTTCTGAACTTGCACTGGTTGCTCCTGATATTTACTTAGTGCTATCTCAAAGGTTTGTAGTTACTTTTAAATTCTTTACACAGTGCTAGAACTTCCTCCTTGGGTACAAAAGGAGTGTTCTGCTGTTATTGATAGAACATGTCATACATGCTCTGTGTGTACATGTGTGTCACAAAGTTATCTGCTCCTGATAAAAACTGCAGTGCAGATCAGCCAGAAATCCAGAAATATAACCAAAGCACCTGCCTCCTTCTGTCACTGTTCGCCCTGGAGGAGTCAGTCCACATTCCTAGCCATCAGGGATGGAAATTCTGTTTCTTGGGGAGAATTAGGCAGCCTGGACAGCAAGCCTTGCTTTAGCATGGTGCTGTGGGGCTGTCCCGGTAATGAAGGCAAGCTTCCAGGACAAGTGTTGGAGTCTGGCTGAAGTGATTTAACTGTATGAATTCAGATTACTGCATTGATGACATCCTTGTGACATATCTTTCTATAAAGACAATTTCAAAGAAAGCTGTACCTCCCCTGACTAAAAGAAAATGAAACCTTTTTCCAGTAAGGTGAATTCAGCTGGCTGCTGCTATAACTGGTATGAACGCTCCTAGCTCCTATTAACCTTCTCACATTGTACTGGTGTCCCAGGAGAAATCAAGATCCTGACAGAGCACTGCTCCGTAATGGGCTGTGGGTCAGAAGTAATGAATCACTTACAGGAAGGTGTCTTTGCTGGAATATAAACCAATATTTAGTCTTGAAAGCAAGTCTCAAAGTGCTTTGAAAAAAAATTCATCTTCCCCTACTTTGTACTCCTAGGCTGTCCGTCAGCAGCCCCTTGATGCCAGCACATGCAGCATGAAATAATTTATAAACTTTCTGTCAGTAATAAAATCTGAACCTTTTCTCCCTGCCTATAAACAATGTAACCCCTCTGCCCTCTCCCTTATTTTAATAGTGCTACTGTTCACTCTTTGCCTTGTACCTTCCACCCGAGGTGCTTGAGCACAGTGAAAAGCTCTTTTCATTTGTGCCAGCAGTTGAACTGTTTGCTGGGCTTGTGTAAGCATGAGGGGAAATGAGGCTTTGAGAAACTGCAGTCCTACAGCATTCAGTTTGGAACAGAATTTCTTCTCTGTTAGTATCGATCAAAGGATGAACATGAAATTGCACTTTCCCCCCTCCCTCACCTTTGCTTCTGAGTCGTGGTTAATCAAGCTTTTTTTACTGTTTCACTTCCAAAGAGACATTAAATTGTGAAAAGCATCTAAGATTGATCTTCAGTTATAACTTCATAATGAAACCATAACTACAAGCATTAAAGTCTGCTCCATGAAGTTTCCCAAGCCTGAAAATCTTCTTTGGTAAGCCTATTGCCCTTCAGTCCTTCTACAATGGGCTTTTCAAATATTTTGCAGAGGCATTTTTTTTCTTGAGAGAACATTTTATCTGGGACTCTAACTGTCCTTGGCCTTCCTGTATCATGTGTAAATGGTTCTTATGTGATTATTGTGCTCTGACTGTGAGGTTAACTGAAGGGCCTTTTCCTTTTTAGCAGCCATCTGATACAGAGCAAAGCAGATTTGCCTATGTTGTGTCATATAACACCTCAGAAATATTGTTGGGAGCAAAATGATGCTTTGGGGCAGGAGATGACACACAGTGGAAGACTGCTCTAATACCGCAAACTATCCATCCCTTTATTTAATTAAAAACAAACAAACTTGAAGCTATTGCTCTTGCTGCAATCCAGCAGCATGCTCTTGACAGTAAGAGGTCATGCTTTTGAAATGAACTGCTTTTGTGCTAAGTTTTCATCCTCTTATACTTTTACCTTGTTTCTGGAGAAAAAAAAATCATGCAGATGCAGCCTAGCACTACAACCAGTCTTCGAAAACTCTTTCCAGTCCCCTTTTAGAAACCCCATGCCAAGTTAATTATTTGACATACCTGGTGGGTGTTACATGCAATCGCTGTTTCCCTTTTACA
Organism: Anser cygnoides; assembly: GCF_040182565.1. Lineage (NCBI taxonomy): Eukaryota > Metazoa > Chordata > Aves > Anseriformes > Anatidae > Anser > Anser cygnoides. The sequence goes on along the minus strand of NC_089876.1, from coordinate 34,117,237 downwards.
ACTATAACCACTCTGTTGTGTAACTGTGGCATGATGGCAATTTTAGACTTTATACAGTGGTCAGCACCCAGGAAAAATTTGCTTGCTTATTTATTATGAACAAATATACCTAGACTACTTGCACATCCAAATTTCATACAGAAGCAAAAAGGTTTACTGAGCTCATGCTTCTTTGGGTAGTGTGTACATACTATTTTTGTCCTACATAATTTGCAGTCCTGCCTGCAAGCCAAGGAGTATAGGTCATACTGAGTTTTTAGCTTTATTTAAGAGAAAAAAAAATAAGCAGAGCAAAAACTTTGGAGAACAGAAGGTGGCTTTTGAAGCCTGAAAGTCTTTCGAAGCCAGAACACAATAATTTCCTCAGAGTCCTGTGGCCTGTTGAGATTGAAGCTCTTTCAGCTACCCGTCCTGAAGCAGAGCTCTTCTTTGAGAAGCAACAGAACCCATCTTCTTCCGGTAGAGAAGTGTTTCACACGTGAAGATGGGCCCTGGGTTAGTCTTCTGTCCTCCTCTCCCACCACCTCTTCTGCAGGATGATGCCGTGAATAACCACAAAGTATGGTTTCAGACTTGCCATGTGTTCCACAGGCTCTCATCTCAGGGGAACAGAAATACTCAGCGAGCAAGCCTTGATCTAGATTAATCATCTAATTCTGTTGTTATTGTGCTGTTTTGCATTAACGTGTAGCTTTTAAAGACCCTTTTCAAGAGCTTAGGTCAGGGGGGCGGTAGGCTCTGACACAGCAGCCAGTGTCTCCAAAGCACAAAGCTGAGCTCAGAATGCATCCCCAGACTGACACAATCCCATCCTTGTCTCCAGAGGAAGTGCAAGGTACCTAATGTAATCTGTGCTCCTGAGTTTACTTCGGTTTTCTGCCTGCTCAACAGTTGGTTGCCCAACCAAAACAGTCTCAGCTTCAGTGCGGTATTTCAGCACGTTTTTTCGCTTTGAGAGCATGATTTTGAGACCAGCCTCAGAATTTCCCACTCTGTGGGCAAGACCTGGGCTTGGAAGCAGGGCTCTGCTGGTTCCCAGTACTGTGTGTGTTAGAGCTAAATAAATCATTAAGGCATTGCTACTCTGATTGTCACCATATTTCATTGTTTTTTATTATTCCAGGTGTTTACAACCCTGGGCTAAGGAAATATTGGCATGTGCCAGCAGCACCAGCACTGGGAAGCGGACTGTTACAGCCTGGTGCGATCCTGCTTGTATGAAAATCTGAAGGACAAGGAAGGGCTTGGGTGGGTGAAAAACTGCTTTCACATGTTTTTTTTTTTTTTTCTCCTTGTGTGAAAATTAGGCTTTATTGAAAAAGAAACAAACAACCCCCTAAATCTAAAAGGTTATTTCTTATTTTTAGGTGAACACTATTTCATACTAGAGCAGCGGTCAGGTTAAATACATGCCTATGGTGTCCATGAAGGTCCTGTATCTGATGTCAGGGGTCACCATCTGTAACTCTTTGAGCCCAACTTAATTTCTTTTTTTTTTCCACTGAAGGCAGTTAAGGCAGTTCCCTTCCAGTTATGCACTCGTGTCTTCTTCAGGTTGATTCTGGTTTTGCTGGTACAGCTATTCTCATCTCTTCTTGCATTCAAATCAATGCAAAGGCTAAAGTTCTGTGGTCACTAGATTTTTTCAGAAATCTGCTTTTGGCAAATGGACCGGCAAATTTTAATAATCTAATTTCATCCCCCCTCTAGGCCTCCTCACTCCATGAAGTTGTGCAAATATTTACTTGCTTAATCATATATTGGTGACATTTTAGTTTGGCTAGACGTTCTACTCCTAACTTCATCTGTTGGCAACAAGACCACTGTTTTCTGCTCACTTTAACCTTTTCCGTTGCTACAGTTGCAGTTCATTTTGCAGCAGGTATTTCAGACCCCCTCCAGAGAGGGAAAATAAATGCTCTGTTCTCACATCCAAGGTTCTTTTCCCTGTTCTTTGTGGATTTGAAATTGAGAGGTTACCTTTGGCTGAATGTTACCTCATGTTTGGCTGGGGGTAAGACTACACACAGGGTGAAATAAGTTACTGTGTGTAATCTGCTCAAAGGTAGAAGATATGAAAACTATTTCAAACACCTTGAAATGAAAGAAGGTAAACTTCCTCCACAATAAATGAGAAGCAAAGTGTACACACACTTACCTCAAGGGAAAAAAAAAGTTAATATCCTCCCAAATCCACAACCTCCAACACAATATTTAAGGAGGAAAGTGGAATTAAATACATCTCTATTTGATACTATTTGATACTTTTCTTAAATTTGGGAGTTGCTTGAAATCAGTAAAATATTAAATCATGCATAGGAAACAGAAGTCATATGATCCAGAAAAATCCACCCTCGTAGCTCAGAAGGTATGAGAAGAGCTGAGGAGAAAGCAAGGTTTTTTTCTTCCTTTTTAATATGCTATTACAGACACCAAAATTTTGCAACGCTTTGTTTAATCTAGCAGAGATTTTGTTTCATGCTGCCTAGTTTAAACTATGCCTGGAGTTACAGAAAGACAAGAATTCAAAGCTTGTATTGCAGCTCTGTGGGAGCCAGGAGGGGCTTGCTGCAGTGGAGGGGAGGGAAGGAGAGCGAGGACTGTTGTTTCTCCCAGGCGGTGCAGTCGCATTCGAGGTGGTCAGATGCTAACTGCTAAATAACTTGTTAGACCAATATGTGTATATTTTTCTATTTTTTTTTCAAGAGCTTGTTTTATTGTTTGTGAAGCTTCATAGATACATTTATATCATTAAAGGCAATATCCCTATCTTTGTGTGTTTGCTGTAGTAGAGAGATTCTACAAACCTATTTCAAAGTGAAGAGGATTACAGCTCTGTTAATTTCTAGATATGTCGATAATTGTTCACACGATACTGATAGAGCCAATTACCCAACAACTGCTCCTTATCACACATCTGAGTCACCAACAAAGTTTGAATTCCATTTGGCTGTGCTCACACCTGGGGCTTTTGGTACTCTGTGTACACGCCTCAGTCTAATCGATACAATTGTGGAGTGTGTTAAAGAGGGCAGTTTTATGTCGTTTTGTGGGTGCACTTTCTAGATGGCAAAGCTTGAAATGTGATCCCAGCGTGACCTGCATCTGCTCTGGATATAATGTGTAAGAAGAAAAGGGCTTTTACTCTTGCAGAAGGGTGTGTGTGTGTGTGTGAGCTAGGCTGTGCTTAAACTAAAAGCAACCAGTCTGAACTTTAACCATTATTTTTGAAACTGTTTCATAACTCACTGTTTCCTTAAAAACCTTGATCCTACATTAATTCATGTGTGCACTTCTAGACGCATAGTACAAGGAACTCGCTATTCCCTTCATTTGTCTGTCATCTAATCTAGATTGCCACTTCCAATGGATTAGAAGCAAATGAGATTTTAGTAAGAACATCAGGCCATTTTATCAAATCATTTGGCTCTTGGTCCTGCAAATAAAGCCAGCTGGGTGGATCTCCTGTTTTTCCTGAGCTGTATGCACTCTTCTGGGACAACAAGAAACGATGGGCAAAAGACTGAAGTTTACATCATGATCTGCAATTCTGTCGGTATTTTCAGAGCAAAAAAAACACCACTCACTTTAAGACAAAAGTGACCACTGCATGTTAAAAACCTCACGTAATGAGGTTGTGCCTTATTTTGGCAGAAACGCTGAATTCCATTTGTGTTGTAGTCTCTTTTCCTCCTTTCATCTAGCACACAGCTGGATTGCATTAGACTGGGTAAGCTGCAAGCTTTCAGCACCAGACGAAAACGCTTATCGAGCCGCCGTGCAGACGGCTTCCCCCGTGTGTCCCCTCCCGGCCCTATGTCCTCTGCTCCCCGTCCCCTGAGGCGGTCCCTCTGTAACAGTGAAAACTGGAGAGGTAAAACCCATCATCGTGCTCTGGCGCTATAACCCCGTTACAAGGCTGGGCTTACTCTGTCAACCCACTTTACTCGGAAGCTAACTGGACTAAAACGCCTACTTTGAAGCCCTGGCACCCCGTTCGCTGGCGGGGCGAGCCCCGAACCCCACCGGGCCCCACAGCCTCGGCCCGCCCCGGGCGGTGCCGGCCCGGCCCCCGGGCGGAGCGGGGTTGCCTCCCGCCTCCACTCGCCTCACTGCCTGCTCCTGGAGGCTCCGGCTGTGGTGGTGAGCGGGCACGGACCGTCCTCATTCGCTTTCTGCTGACTCGGACTCGGTCCCGACCCGGCGAGCTGCGAAATGGCGAAGGTGGGTGCCGGCCGCCGTGAGGGGAGGGATGGCCGCCGCCCCGCTCGGTTCTGGGCTCCATCCCTTTTCCTTTCCCCCGCTAATTTCTTGCCGCTCTGCCTTAAATCAGCCTGGCGGGGGACGTGGAGAGGAGGAGGACGGGGAAAGCGGCTCCATCATGTGAGGAACACGTCAGGCACTACTTTATTATTTTTTTCGGTTAGTTTCCACTCATTTGGCCAAGTTTTCGGTGCCGCGTGTTTATATTGCGCCTGGGCGTTGGCGCTCTCCGCTGGGCGAGGGAGGAGAAAAACCCAGCGGTGCTCCTCCTCGTCGGGCCCTCCTCCTCTTGCTTTGCTCTATCCCGCTTAATTTTTCTGAAAGTTTTGCAGCTACGAGACCAGGACATCGCCTGAGCCTTTTTCCTTGTGTCGGTGTTATGTTTGAACCTGGATGGAGGCTGGCAGTACGAGGCAAACTTGTTTGTTTTAGCGTTGTGTCAAATACATCTACCATATGCTCCGAGCAGTACAAGGGTTGGATTGCTTATTTATGGGCTTTGTACGGCTGTGGAAAGGGGAAGCCATCAAATTGCAGGACTGCCTTAGCAAAAGTCTGGGTGATTGTGCAATTATGTACTAGTAATTCGGTGGCAGGTGAACTAGGTGATCCTCAAAGGTCCCTTCTGACTGAGCTAATCTGTTCTTATTCTGTCTGGATTTATTTTTAAGAGAAAGAAATTAGTTTTCAAAAAAGTTATTTTTAACAGTATTCTGCTAAATTTTTTTTTTTTTTAGGTGTAAAGAGGGGATTCAGTTTTTTTATTCAAGCATCAAGCGTGGTTTGTTTAGGATGCATCTTAGGAAAATAAGGACCCCTACCTAAGTCTGTGCAGGGCATCAGACCAGAGATTTACCTGAACAACCTTTTATTACTGTCCATGTAATGTTGCATATGTGTTTGGGGCTAACTTCCTTTTAGTAAAAACATGCAAATTTGCAGTTCACCTGTAGTCTGTTCCACAGACACACTAGCTCTCAATCTTTTTAAAAGGAATATTTCATTCTTTGTTAGTGTAAACCAGCTCTTCTTGTCCTTGTGCAGCGGAACTTTCTGCTGCCTGAGGTGACGCTTGAGCTACTGACTGGGGTGAGTTGTACTGGGCTGAAGTCACTGGAACTATGTAGTCTTGTACCAGGTAGGTCCAGCCCTCCAGTTTCCACGTTCAGATGGCTGCTTCCCACTGATTTAAGTAGCGTTCTTTACCTGTGCGATTATGCAGCCAAAAAAGAGAGACTGAAACAGTGTTAAAGCTTTGCAGCTTGTAATTAATAAAATTAAAAAAAAAAACAATTGAAGAATAAGCTCTGCTCCTCATGGCAGGTATCTGTTCCTAATTTTATTGCACCATGAAGTTATGGTAAGACGTGAAAATACACATCAATTAATTATGAAATGCAGAGTATCAATTGACAGTAGTTATTTATACGTGCAATTGAAGGTTCAATGTTCACTAGACTTTAGTACACTGTGCTGTCAAGTCTTTTTGTAGTCTAGATATATCTCTGAAGAATAAAACCTTTGAAGAAGGTAAGTTATCTTTGGAGTCTCTGTTGCTGGTTTTGCTCAGGAAAAGGATGGCAAGTGCTACGTGTCCAGAAGAAAAGGTTCATTCATTTTGAGGGAAAACTGCAGCATGCCATAATGTGCTGTACAGACTGGTCCCTCCGTGCCTGTGTTTATCTGCTTTCTTTGGAGAAATGCTGCAGTCCTAACAAGGCGTCTTTTCTCACACATCTGTGTACGTAGTGATCTTTGTTAATACATAGATGTGTATGAAGAACTCTTCCTGCTTGCTGAACGATCGTCTGGAAGTGCTGCTCTGTGCTTGCTAATTCGGAAACCGTGAAAGAAAGCACCAAGAATTATAATCTGTATGTTGAGGACTGGCCTGTTTTGGGCTGCTACTCCCAAATGTTTCCCTGCAATGAAGTTGGGACCGTATTGTGTGTCTATTTATAAACTGGCAGGAAGGTGGAGGTGTGGCTGCTGTGTGCAGTATCCGCAGCTCCTGGTCTGCCAAAGTGCGCGTGTGACTGGAAGCACAGGAGTAGTATTGCTAACTCCAGTATTGCTTTAGAGGATTATTTCTCACATTCTGAAGTACAAATGCCTTTTTAGAGTTGTGTCCTGAGCAGTTCTTTGGCTTTGTTGGGGTTATTTGCGAGGACAGGTTCTCTGACAGTTTTTGCAAATGTCACTGCGTTGGTTCCCAAGTTGCCATTGCTTGATCTTATCTTCTCACTCTCTCTTTTCTGCTTCTGCTTTTTTTTTTTCCCCTTTCTTTCTGTCCTCGTTATCTTTGGTATCTCTATGGTGTATTGACTCATAGTTCAGCACAGCTGTTGTGCAATTCCGTCTTTTTGTCAGAAGTGCAAATATAGTAGGGCAGATGTGAATATGGTCTGCTGACCAGAGCTTACTCCTTCCCTTTAAGTGGGCAATCTGAAGCATTGCTAAACTTATGGAGGGTTTTTATAGAAGTCTCTTTAAAGTAGTTAGATATTCATACTAGCTCCATGGCTCTATGCATCCACTCACAACATCACTTATGTCCTGTTGTTGTCCTGTATGCTGTTGAAATTTTGGTAGGGATGTATAATCTAATTCTTATATGGCATTGGCTTTAATACATAGTTTGAACAGGGCTCTGTGTGGTCTTCAGTGACCACAAAGGCTTTCGCTTTGCCGGTGGACACTGTGTTGTGTTTTATCTGCGAGATGGGAATGCTCATTTAAAAAAAAAAATAAAAATCTCAAGTTAGTCTTTAATTTACTCTTAACTCGTGACCTTCTGGGTTCTTTCAGTGTTCTGGAAATAGCGTGCCTATTCTGTTTGCCAACCTGTGTGCTGGAAAACATTCTCCATTTCCATTCTCAGCACTCCACAGTTTTCCTGTGCCATCTTGTAAACAGGTGGCTGATTTAGGTAAAAATCATGTCACATATCACCTGCTCTGCACTAGACACTGGCCTTTCCAGTGGTAAATTGATGAGACCCTACTTCTGTTGCTGCTGTGCAGCATCATGAAAGGGGGTAGCTTGTCACGTATGGGATATCTGGCTGGTATGAACTTGCTGTGAGAGCGTACAGAGCAAGGGCAACTGGAAATAAGTCTGAATCAGTTCAAGTATGCTCTTTTGTTTGCTGATAATGAATGCTTTGTATTGAACAGTGGCTAAACGTCTTGTGGCTAGGAAATCTTGTGTGTGCTTGGTGGGGAGAAATTAAAAGGAACCTTGTTAAGTGGCTGTTGTTGATTTTGCACGTTTCCTTGGCTGTTGCCAGGGTATGTGGCCACATGACATCAAATTGTGAAGCAAAGTTGTCTGTTGGGAGAAATTAAAATAGCTGAGGTGCTGGTTAGAAACTATTTGCCTGGTGAGATTGCATCTTCCTGTTCTTCTGCAAGCTGTTGTTAGAGCAGAATAAATATAAAAAAATCAATAGCATGAATTTCTTTGTTGGAGGGGCATGAGCTCTAAAGCTAGATCTTCTCTTGCATTGAGAGTTATATGTTTATATATATGTTATATGAATATATATATATATGTATTTTACTTTTCTTTTCATGCTAACTAGTGTCTTCATTGGTCCTGTTGGTAGCTGCCTGTTTATTTCTAGTCTATCATCTCAAATTGTCCTTGTGCTACCCGTGACTGCTTAACAGCAGGCAGTATATTGGAGTATGTAGAAAGTGAAAAGTGTGGGTAGGTTTGGGGTGTTACAGTCCTGCAATATTCTTTCTGTTGAGGCCTGTTGTCCTTCTCTTTGTTTTACTATCCCCAATGTGGAGTGTTGATATTTACTAAGGGATATTTACTAAGTTAATATTTACTAGTGTCAGTTTCACGTCTGTCCATAGGTGGCTTCTGAAGGTGCTTTTGGACTGCAGGTTGGACTCTTTTTTGCGCCTGCAAAACTGTATCCAACATAGTCTTGTACGAGCAGTCCCTGCCGATGGCAGAGTTGCAGCACTATTTCTGATTCGCAAGTTGCAGCACTATTTCTGATTTGCAAGCTAAGTGCCTCTCAAGTACTGCCTGAGGGGGATGGTTTAGCCAACCTCCAGTAAATGTGTGTTGGAAGGGAATGCCTGGAATGTAAAAGGTACATCAAGAAAACTGTTTTTAGGTTACAGCTGCACCAGAAGTATTTCAGGAACTGTTCATCAAACTTAGTATATGGTAAGGATTTCCACTATGTGCTTCGAAAGAGAGCAGAAAGTTTCTTAATAAAAATAAGAAGGATGATTCAGAGTGACTTTTAATCTGTTTATGCACAATGTTTGCGCATACTTGCTCTAAAACAGCCACACAGCGATGTTGGGCCGTTGTCACGCGACTTAGGAATCACTTCAGGAAATGCCCCTTGCTTATAACAAAATAAGCAAAAGAAAACTTTAAGTGATTGTTTTATCCAAGACCTATTGACCAGAGGGTGATTTTCAAAGGAGGATTGCGGTAGTTGTATAATACTCAATGATATGAAAGCAGTAGGAAATACCCTTCTAAATAACCCCGTTCTGGCTGGTACAGTAATAACGGAGGAGGAGGAAAATAGAGGCTTTTCAGACTTTATCTGTTCTACCAGATTAAATTCCGTTTTATAAATTTGATACCCAGATCCTTGAGGTTTCTTCATTATAGCTTTTGGAATAAGCTAGGAAAAAGACTCTAAGTACATATTACTGTAGCTAAATTTGAAGTGCAGCCTAAAAGATTACTTGTAATGGGAAGAACAGGCTGCTCCAGGGGAATTGACATGTTTTTAAAATAGGCTGGCTATCGGAAAACATCTACCAGAAGGAAGTTTGTTGTTGCTCTTAAACACCGTGGTACTTTGTGTTCTGGATTTCTGATGTACAGTGGGGGTAAGCCTAACCCATCGCTACTGCAGCAGCGGGAGGGATAGGGATTCCCTGTTGGCAATAACACACCCGTGGCCTGAGAGGCAGCAGTGCTTCCGGGCAGTTTCTGGTACGTGCTCACCAGTTCTTTTCTCTCCGTGCTTTTCTGGCTGACCCTACCCTAGATGAGTAAATTGGCTTGAAACCACAGCACTGTGAGGCTGAAATTGTTAACTCGAGGGAAAGGCTGTGTCACAGAGGCCAGATGGCTCTGCTGCCTGTGAAATAGTCTGGTGTCAGTCTCAGTGGAAGTCTTGGCATTTCCTTTTGTGTTCTTCCTTGAGAGTGGAAAAATGCCCTGCCTGCACTGATTGTTACTATAGTATGCCAATACCTACATTAAATTTTCCTTCTTCAGCTGTTGGAAAGCCTCCCTATTCCCAAAACCCAGCTGTTTCCCCTTTTGGCTGTTTCTTGGCCTTTGTAGTTTATAAATTACCTATATGTGTATAGCACAGTAGGTTCTTGAACTGTCATGTTTAAATAAAGGCAAGACTGTTCTGTGAGGGTGATGAATATCTTTTTGTGTTTGACTCAAGCAGAAAGTCCCTGAGGAATCATTTTCCATGGAAACCTAGTGGAATTCTGTTTGTGTTTGGATGGGCTCATCTTTTATCTTTCATTTGAACTGTTATTTCTTTTTGGCTGTGAACTACTATGAGCAGTGTAGCTGAGTAAAAAGGTGCTTACGCCGAAAGAAACGTGATGGAAAAATTGAAGGTCATTGAGGAGTTCAGTAGGTCTCGTTTGCAGGGTGATGGAAAAAATCAGTGTGATACTGGTTGAAACCTCCATCAGGCTTTCCTTGAGGGAAGGAAGTTCTTATTTCCCAATGTGTCTTGGGTCCTTGTATGGCTTATCTGGCCTACGTGATTTGTGCAGTTAATTTCCCAAATGATTCCAGGAAATGATAATTTCTTAGTCATTTTCCTGCATTCATGCTCCAGTGTTGTGAGAACCAATCCTGCAAACTACCTTTATGTAAATAAACCTGAACTTAGCTGGTCTACTGCCGAACCTTTCTAGTAGAGCTGTGTTTAAATACCCACAAACTGCTATTTAGACAGACAATTGCATAAAAAATGTTAATGGTTTTTGGATCTTGGATTCAAATCTAGCCTGAGCTCATGTATGGAGAACTGTAAGATGCTGTTATCTTCTATTTCATGTTCTATTTCATGTTTTTTTTTTCCTCTTTTCCCACCTTTTTTTTTTCTTCCCTCTAGTCCACAAGAGGCACCGTGACAGCATTCTCTCCTTTTGATGCCAGAGCTGATGCAGAAGCCCTTCGTAAGGCCATGAAGGGAATGGGTAAGAACAATATATTTTATGAAGAAGAAAGAGCTCTCACTCCTGCTTTGAAAACACCCTTTCTGAACTCATTCTTTATGTTAGCAGATGAGGATAGGGCATGTGTCCACATGCTATGGAATGACAGCCCCGGGACTACAGGAGTCTGGGCATGTCCTAGTTCTGACTGTGTGTCTCTCAAGGGTGTTGATTTTTAGATTAGCACAAGTTAAAAATGATGATTTGGACATCGCGCATTTAAAATTTGATGCTCCACAGGCTTCTCCGCACATGCGGTTTTATTGTGCAGTAAGATAGACTATGAATTTTAAGGGAACAACTGTGGGGAATTATCACAGAATAGCAGAAGCTCTGTGCTTGGAAAAGGGGTGACAGCTCTCTCTGTCTGGAAGTGGCTAAACACGGGGCAGTTATTGTGACCAAAGAATACGAGCACACAGAAGGAATGTAGCCTAACAAGTGACCTGTAAGCTCATGCTGTAGCTTTCTACCCCAAAATTTTTCTGCGAGAATAAATTCTAATTTGATACTTTCTTTGAAGCTGCCTGTGGGAAGAAGCAGAGGGGAAGGAAAAACAGAATACAGTAAACCTCAGGTCTATGGACAAATTCAATAGAGCTAGCAAGGTGCTATGTTGTGAGGATAAATTTGTAAACTACTGCATGTAAAACCAATAATAGCTCCACACTTCCCTACTCTGGGGTGTTTTTTTTGTGGGTTACTGGACTGTGGTTTTCTGGGAGTTGACAGAGCATTTATTCTGAAGTATATCTCTTGGGGAGCCTGAAAGCAGGCCTGTTTATAGAATAAAGATTGTGACTAACTGTTTTATACCTGATGGCTAGGGTGCTGGGGGCAGTGTCCTGGAACAGGGCACTGATGGAGAACAATGCGTATTCTCCTGTCATGTTCTTGCTACAGCAGAACACCAGACCTGGTGGCTCAGCTTGATGTGTGGACATTTGTTATTTAAAGGATTTTGCTGTTTATCAGTAGATTTTTATTTTCAAAGTGTCTTTCTTTGTCTTTTTAGTTTGTGTTACTGCTGGTTTTTGTTATTGTTTTTTTTAGAATGTGCTTGTAACTGTTGTTGTTCTTTCTTTCTAACCTCAGGGACTGATGAGGACACTATTCTGAAGATCCTTACCAGCAGAAATAATGCTCAGCGTCAAGAAATTGCATCTGCCTTTAAAACACTATTTGGCAGGGTGAGAAAAAACAAACGAACAAAAAACTCTAGAAATGAGCTGAATTTGGCCTATGATGATTAGTTAAAACCATGAGGTGGATTCATCGTGCTCTCTGTAAAAGATTCCTTGGAAGAAAATATAGTTCAGTTACTGTCTCCCCCATCTCCCTATAGAATGATAGAACAGTTTGGGTTGGAAGGGACCTTAAAGGTCATCTAATTCCAACCCCCCTGCCATGGGCAGGGACACCTTCCACTAGACCAGGCTGCTCAAAGCCCCATCCAGGCTGGCCTTAAATACCTCCAGGGGTGGGGCATCCACAGCTGATCATCCAAGCTGAACAATGCCAACTCCCACAGCCCGTTTTCAGAGGAGAAGTGCTCCAGCCCTCTGATCATCCTTGTGGCCCTCCTCTGGACTCTCTCCCACAATCAACATCCTTCTTGTGCTGGGGGCCCCAGAACTGGGTGCAGGATTCTGGGTCCAGGTCTCACGAGAGCAGAGCAGAGGGGGAGAATCACCTCCCTTTTCCTGCTGCTTTTGATGCAGCCCAGGACGTGGTTGGCTTTCAGGGCTGCAAGTGCACGTTGCTGGCTCGTGTCAAGCTTCTCGTTCAATCAGTGCCCCCATGTCCTTTTCCTCGTGGCTGCTCTCAATCCATTCTCTGCCCAGCCTGTATTTGTGTTTGGAATTGCCCTGGCCCAGGTACAGGACGTTGCCCTTGGTGTTGTTGAACCTCATGAGGTTCACACAGGCGCACCTCTCAGGCCTGCCCAGGTCCCTCTGGATGGCATCCCCGTCCTCGTGTGTGTCAACCACATGACACAGCTTGGTGTCATCGGCAAACTTGCTGAGGGTGCACTCAATCCCACTGTCCATGTCACTGACAAAAGTATTAAACTGCGCCGGTCCCAATACTACCCCCCTGAGGAGCACCACTCATCACTGATCCGCCTGGACACTGAGCCGCTGACCACAACTCCTTGAGTGCAACGATCCAACCCCATTGAGTGGTCCATCTGTCAAATCCACATCTCTCCAATTTGGAGACAAGGGCATCATGGGGGACAGTGTCAAATGCTTTGCACAAGTCCAGGTAGATGATGTCAGTAGCTGTTCCTCTGTCCGCTAGTGCTGTAACCCCATTGTAGAAGGCCACCAGCTTTGTCGGGCACCATCTGCCCTTAGTGAAGCCATGCTGGCTGTCTCCAGTCACCTCCTTATTTTCTATGTGCCATAGCGTAGTTTCCAGGAGGATCTGCTCCGTGATCTCCCCAGGCACAGAGGTGAGATTGACTGGTCTGTAGTTCCCTGGGTTTTCCTTTTTTTCCCTTTTTAAATATGGGAAATCCTTAAGTCAGGCTAGGTTGGAATATTCCATTTAGATTATCATGAAGAAGTGGCTTTTTTTCTGCACATTATTAAAATACACCATAGGTTTTTGTGCAAAAGCTTATATAGCTTCCTATTAGTATGCTTCTAGTACTGATACTGACCTCATCCTCAGTATGGAAGGAGTTATCAAATACTTTGGCTCGAAGTCTGCCACGTAAAGTGATAGCAGGAAGAGAATTTTCTTTACAGAATTCATTACAGTACTGTTTGTTCCGCATTAGGATCTTGTAGATGACCTGAAATCAGAACTCACTGGCAAGTTTGAAACACTGATGGTATCTTTGATGAGACCAACGTATATTTTTGATGCTCATGCACTGAAGCATGCAATCAAGGTAAGGAGAATGAAAGAATAGATTGAGTATATCATATACAGTGTTTGTTGCTCTTCTGTTGTGTATAGGAATGAACATTCAGTTAGTAAGGGAAATGATGATAAAGTTGGCTTTTAATTAGTAATGTTATACTAACACCTGCTAATATCACTAATGCAATTGTTTCAATTAAAATTTGCATAGCATAAGACTTGTTCTGATTTAGGTTTAACAAGCAGATCAGTGGTGTTTTTAAATTATTTTTTGCTGCTGAAGTCCAGTGGACGCTAGTTTTTCTGCTGTGAGCAACCTAGGATTTGTAGCTGTACAGCTGTCTGCATGGTCTGCAAATTAGTTTATAGCATTTCATTAATGTGGTGGTTTTTGGTTGTCTCTTGTTGACTGTTATTTAAGCGTGAGAGCTTTTAGCACCTGATGAAAACAGTCCAACTCCAAAATTGGTGGGCTAGCATGCCTGTGTAAACTCCCATCGAGCACCAAAATTATTAGGGGATGTTATCTGTGTTGAATGTGTTCTAAAAGCTCCCTCCAGTAATACAGAGACAAGAGTTAACAAATCCTGTCAGTGGTACTTTTTTTTTTAACATTTCTCTCTTTGGTGAGTGCATTTATTACCTTTCTGGGAAGGCTAGGTAAAAAAAAAACAATTTGCAGTCTGTATGTTCAGATATCTTAGTGTGTTTTTTCATGTGTTCCTATTTTGTCCCCCTTGATCGCACCTGTTTGATATCCCCAGGCTGTGGAAATTCAGGAATTGGATGTCCCTGTGTTGTCTGCAGAAACCTGTTGATTAAAGTAGATGACATTGAAGTTGACTGGTGTCAGCTAGTGCTTGGTTGGGTGATGCTAGCACTCCCCAAATCCTTGATGAGCAGCTGGTTAATATGTAGTCAGCTGTGCAAGCTAGTGATTATGAACCCATGACCCAGCAAATAGTGTCTCAGACAACAGAAACTGTAATCCTGGAAATTTTTGTAATGTCTTTATGTGCACTGGGGGAAGGGAACATGGCACCTGACAAATAAACTGATAAAAACCTTGCTGACTGAAAGGAATGAAAGTATTCCCAAGCTTCTTGTGTTGACTTAAGGGTCAAAGACTGACAGGGAAATGACAGAACAGTTGGTACAGGAGGAAAACAGAGATAATGGAACAAGAGCGTTTTTGTTCTTGTTAGTTACAACAAATGGTATTAAACACAGGATCATAGGATCTCAGTGAATGTCTCTGCACAGGACGAAATGTTGACACTAGCTGCAATTCAGCTAAAGTGGATAAGAGCACTAAAGAAGATGTGGCAGCAGGAACTTCACTGCAGGATGACAACTCAGCTAAGGGCATTGTCTGTGCTGAAGATTGAGTTACCTACTGCTGCTGCTACAAGGCTCCTTAGAGGACTAATGTAATAGTGCTTGCCTTACTTGTTGAGTAGGCATATTCTTAAAACAATCTATTTTGAAAATGTTTACATGTATCTTGTTAGATTTATATTTTGAATATCTTTGTACACAGTATATTGATTTTTTTCCCTATAAGAAGTTTTCTCTATAGGAAGAACTGTAAATCACAGAATTGTCTAGGTTGGAAATAACACACCACAGCAAAAAATAATAAAAAATACACAGAGTGAGGGCTCCCTTTGGAGTGTAACCAGCAATGGCTTATTCTTATAGGCAAAGTAGACTCACATATGTGGCAAGAAGATATTGCCTTGGCTTTTGTAAATTTTATCCTTGTGAAAGCAAAGAGTGCCTGTTTTGGCTATGTATAATTAGAGTGCAGCAACTATTTGGGGGCCTGGGTTAGCAATTCTATTGTAAAATGTGTTTGCTTACAATGGAAGGGATGCTGGGTGACTGTCCATCTGTGTGCTAATCAGTGAAGGGCAGTGTGTGAACTAGAGCCGAGATGGAAACTATTCATTCAGTTACTGTCACATCATCGACTGTAACAGTGAAGAACGGAGGTATATCTGGGTGTACGTGACTGTGGAGAGGCTCATCTGAGTCCTGCAGCAGTGAGCTTCTTTTAAGTGTTGGGTTGATTTTGAAAACAATCATGCCAGAATGGAAAGAAATTTATCTTTCAAAGCCTCCCAGGATAGACTAGATATTACCAGAAAATATTTTTTCTTTCTTTGATCCAGATGTATGAGGTGATGCTTGCCTTTGGTTGTCAAAGGGAATACTTATTTTCCTTCTGTTACTCAGTCAGCTGATTTCTTCTTGCACCCTTGTAGGGAGCAGGAACCAATGAGAAAGTGTTGACTGAAATTCTTGCCTCCAGAACACCTGCTGAAGTGCGGAATATTAAACAGGTTTATCTGCAAGGTAAAGTTCAGTATAAAATTAAGTTCTGAGTTCTCCTTTCAGTTTTTTCAAGATGATTTTAACACATTTAAAAAAAGACCTATCTGTGAACTGAGGCATGTATCTAACAAGTGAGATTTTGTTCTGCTGAGTTGGAAACTTTGTATTGCAAGAAATTAGGGTATGGATTGCAAGCTAAAATCCTTTTTATTTTGGGGCTATGACTGGGATATGCAGTGTTTGGTCTTTTTGTGCTTCATAGTTAGAATTCATTCAAATGTATTTCTTTATTCCACCCATTTTTTTCTTTCTTTTGAATAAAAGAGGGTTTTTAAAAACTGGCATCCCATAAAGAAACAGGATTTTTTTATTTTATTTTTTTGCTTTTCACTTTGTTCAAATGTATTGTGTTTTTTTGATTGTCCATAGGAGTACATGCTCTCACCCTGTGAATGCATGGGTTACTTTTTTAAGGCAATATTTAATTCAACACTTTTGTATCTATGCAGATTCCTCCCACACAAGAAATTCTCATATATTAATAAAGTTCAAGACAAAACTTAGAGTTCCCAAGGACAAAATTTTTTGGATCGAGACTTTTATAAGCTGCTTTCTGTTAGACAGTTGTGAGACTGCCATATTTCTGTATAACTCCAGATCTATATGCTCTTTAGTTCCTTAAAGAGCTGAACCAGTGTATGTCATTCTGTATTTCAAAATATTTTAAGTAATCTGTGCCTGAAACTGGGTGTGAGATGGTACCTTTCCATCTCTTTTAGAATAATATTAGGTTGTAAGGGAAGGCAGAATATGTCCAATTGTTAAAACTGTTTCTGACAAACGATTCCACAAGCTGTGAGTCAAATCCACTTTCTGCTTTTCCCTGTTTTCTCATCAAAATAGTGAGGAAGTCTGTAAGGTGGTGAATGGGTGTTGTTCTTTTGCAGAATATGAGGCTAACTTGGAGGATAAGATCACAGGAGAAACATCAGGCTATTTTCAGAGAATGCTGGTGGTCCTTCTGCAGGTCAGTATCTCTTTGTATGCCTACGTGTGTGTATGATTTTCTCTTCTTTTTGATGTCTGATGTACTCTTGTTACTTTCTGCTTACTGACTAGGGTTTCTAGATAGACTTGGTGATAGGCAAGATTGGTTCAGAAACTGAATAACTCTCCCTGAACTTATGATCTTGAGCTCTGTAATGAGCCATTTCCACAGCTCTGGCTTGAAAAGCTTCTATGATACTTCTGGGTATAGCAGAATGCCTGCTGCATAGGTTTTTGAAGGTAATAAAACAGAACGTTTATTTCCTAAAGACACATCCAAGCAGAAATGAAAAGTGGGGCTGTTTTTGGATAAGGTGCATTAGGGATTGACTTCTCACAGCAAATTTTACAATCTCAATATATTAGGTAGGGTTTATTTTATTCACCTGTCAGCTTAACAATTTTTTATACTTGTTTTTAGGCAAATAGAGATCCTGATGGCAGAGTTGATGAGGGTCTTGTTGAGCAGGATGCTCAGGTGGGTGAATGATTTTTTTTTGTGTGTGGGGAGATGGTATTTCTACAAGTTACCTCAAAAAGAACATGCATAAATATAGTTCACATGTGAGAGAGAACTTTTATGATTTTGTGTGCGTTTATTTTTTCTAATACGTTTTGCTACACTTTTATATGTTTTGAACAAAAGAAGTGACAAAAGGTGAAATGTTGTGATCAAGACTTCTGGCATTTCTGTGTTTCAGTGTAAACCACGTCTTGTTTTATTTATTACTTGTTGAGGTGCCTGAACAGAACAGTGACTAGGTTATAAGAAGAGAAGGTTGTAATTGTTGAGGCTGTGTGATGCTGAGGCCTTGACTGCTGAAAAACTCAGCAGTGTGTTACTAGTTTATTGTTTAACACCTGATTTGGGCTTCTCTCTAAATTCAATCCTAATGTAAATGTATCTTGTATCATATACATGTCACAGAGAAATATTAATGCTATTCAGTAAGGGATACATCCAGAGAGGGTGAAATATTAAAAAGAAAATATTCCAAATACTTTGTGCTACTGTAACAAATTGACAGTCCAAGAATTGTCCTCTGTGGAGTTTCTAGGGACCCACCCATTGCCATTTGTGAGTATTTTCCATGACTTTGTCACTGATCACTAAACCTATGTTGTACCCAGGAAGAGAAGTACCAGCAATAAACTTGTATCCGTGAAGTCTTTTGCAGGATTCTGTAGGCTTTGTTGTTGTAGTTGTGGTCAATATTTCAGAGATTCAATTACAGAACTAATGGATGTTTCTTCTCAGTTGTTTCAGATAGCTCTGGGTTAGAGATTTTCTCTCGTAAATTGTCAGTCAAGATGAAAGAAAATGTATGAATTGTTCAAGGTGACGAGGAAAAACAGGATACCAGATCAATAAAACATTCTCGTGATAGCAGGGCAAGACGGAGAAAGAGAGAGACCTGTGCCAATAAGATGTATTTTGCCAATCCTTTGTTATGTAAATTCAGAAAGCATCATTCTCCTTCTATTAAAACTCATACTGTGAAAACTGGAGCCTGGAGATTAAGGAGACACCATACCTAAATGTAGAAAAGTAGTTTTCTAAATGGTCTCTCTGGTTTGTTACGTACGTTTGGCTTGAGCTGGGACCCATACAGAGAAGTGTTTTGTCACATTTCTCGTAGCTGTTTTATGCAAAGATACTGTTAACATAGCTGGAATAGATTCAGAGCATTTTCTAATGATTATTGCCAGGTGCAGGTGATCTGAATTGAGGCAGCTGACTGTAAAAATGCAAGACTTTTTCGCTTCCAGATGTTTGCCTTGATTACTGCGATGTTTTGGGAAGGGTATGGTGGCAACCTTTTTACTCAGTAGTGATTATTTATTTATTTATTTATTGTCTTTGATCACTAAACATA
The DNA here is from genome assembly GCF_040182565.1 of Anser cygnoides. NCBI lineage: Eukaryota > Metazoa > Chordata > Aves > Anseriformes > Anatidae > Anser > Anser cygnoides. Next base: position 34,098,600 of record NC_089876.1, on the reverse strand, counting down.
CAAGTTAATTCAAAGTGGTTGGGGAAAAGGCATTTGAGGTGGTATGGATGTGTAGGGAACTTGTAAGATTTTTCTGAGAAAACTTAAAGGGGGAAGTGTAACTTCTTGCAAGATGTTTTGTGAATATCACTTTTTTAAGTTATACAGTTGAAGTACATTTTAGGTATTACGTAGTAGCAAGGCCAGTGAAAGTTTAATGCAGTTTAGCTATTTTTATTATTATCAACTTTGTTCCTGACAATGAGATCAATATGAATAGCACCTGGCTTAACGCTTGTTTCCAGTTTCTTCGTAAGTGAACGGACACGTCCCTGCTTGTAAGACACTGCCCTGATTTAACACTTGCTTGAACTGTTATTCAGAACACTGCTTAAGACAGTTACTACACCACATTGGTGATTCAATTTAGGGGAAGAACTTCTTTTATTTATACATGATGGTGGGAGAATGTATGGAGATCTGTTGCTTGCCATTAAGAAACTCTAAGATCAGGCTAGATGATCATGCTTTAGTTTAAAGACGTTATTTCTAAAACTGAACGTTTGTAACAGTGCCTTTAGTCCATGGGAATATAAGGTGGGAAAATGCAGCCTAGTTGTTAGTAACTGTTAGAGCTTACATAAAATGCCATTCACAGCTTCAGGTATCTCCAAAGAAATGCATTCCTGGAGTCTCTAAATGCTGTGGTGGGACATGGATGGAGAGTGCTGGTATTCATTTGAAGAGCTTAGCATATATTTTAAACTAAATATCCTTGCAATGCTTTAATGGCCTTTTTTCCCCCCTTTTGTGCTCTGTGTCATTAATATATCAGCAGTCACAAATGCACTTTATATAGGATTGTGGGACAAACATAAATAGAAAATTGGTAGCTTTGCAATCAAGTTTTACAGTACGGACAAACAGCTGGCCAACAGCATGGCTATGCAGGAGATTTGGTTGAATGGGTTTTTCTAGGAAATATTTGATTGTCTTAGTACAGGTGGTAACTTGTTTGCCTGCCTTCTATTCACTGAGGAGGGAGAAAAGAAGCTGTATGCTCTAATATCTAAAACCTTTCTCCTTACATTGTGTGATGTTCAGCACGCAATTTGGAGAAAGGATTCTGAGTTTCATCATTTTTTTTCCTCTGTTGTTTACGCGAGTTTTTGGAAGCATTTCACTTTCCTGAAGTTTGCTAGTAGCCTTCAGACTAACCTGAGGAGCAATCACTGTACTCTAAAATGATTAAAATCTGTTAATGGTCTAGTTTTACATTGGTTAAGAATTTAGCATCTGACAAATCATGTTTCTGAGGGCTTTAAAATCCTTTTGCCCCTCTTTTTTGGAAAACTTCCTCCTGGGCCGAGTTAGCAGGGTTCTTCCATTGAGATGAGTCATAATGTAATAAAGTTTTGCCAGTTTGATTTAAAATAGGGGAAGGGGAAAAAAAAGGCAGTATTAGGAATGGATTTTATTTCTTGGATTATGAGTTTCAGAAAACTTGAGGCTTATGAAAGGGACTACGTACCCAGTCAGTTAGTGCCTTAAGCAGTATTATTTATATAAATGCTTTTGCAGTCAATTTCAGGCTTTATCATTTATTTCTTTCTAAAGTCAGTTTAGTATTTGGCAATTTTACATCTTTTTTTTTTCCTCCAGCTATAGCTTGTTAATAATTTTCCTTAGAGTAAGTTGAATGGAACTTTTTAACAGGATGTGCAACCATATCACAAATGCTGTTGTTTTAATCTCTTCAATTTACAACAGGTCTTGTTTAGAGCTGGGGAGCTGAAATGGGGAACAGATGAAGAGAAGTTCATTACCATCTTGGGAACCCGAAGTGTTTCCCACCTAAGGAGGGGTAGGTAATATGGTCCGTGTATGACTGAAAACTTCTGCCTGAAGTCCTGGTGTTACCCAGGTGGTGGTAGAAATGGTAAAAGAACCATTTCTGGTACTGCATTTGTCAAGTCCGGTAACATTTATTCACTTCTTCCCTCTACTTTATTTTTGTTTCCTATAATTCACTTCTTCCACAGCAAGAAGTGATCTGCTGCTTGGAGTGGTGCAGTAGATCTGAGGAACAGCTGGAGTACTTCTTTCTGGATGCGTATTTATTTTTTTTCCTTTTGGAAGAGGTCATGGCAATAAAGTGATTCTGAGAGCCTGTTATGAGTCACCACAATCTGATGGAGATCAGCCCTGAAAAGATCAACCCCTTTATAGGTGCATATTCTATTAGCTGTTAATAAAGAGACAATAATATTTTTCCTGTTCCTCATCAATTCAAAAGTCTGTTTTATTAAGCTGCTTAGGGCATTGGGATTAAGGACCACTAAATTTTGCTTTGGTTCTCTAGTCTCTTTGTTTTTCCTTTACCTTTTGGATTAGTTGGATTTTCAAAGCTAATTTGATTTGTGATTTTAAATATTTATTTATTTTTAGTGTTACTGGCATTAAAGCAATCCTAAAGTTTGTTTATGTTCATCCAACATGTACTTAGCATGATAGAAATGTAATGTTTCAACGAAAAGTTGTCTTACCGATACTTATGAACACAGACTGCCAGTAGGACAGCTTGCATGAAGTTAAGTGAGTGGGGTAGCTCAGCACAGACAAGATCTTAGCTTAATGATAGCTATGCTCTGCGACAAAATGCTTATCACTTCGTACAGCTTCCTATCTTCCCTCAGAGGGGAAGGATCACCTGCTGGCAACCTTCTGGCAATATTCTTCCCAATGCACTCCAGGATACCATTAGCCGCCTTTGCAGCAAGGGCCCATTGCTGGCTCATGCTCAGCTTGGTCCTTGGTCCCTCAGGACCTCCAGGTCCTTTTCTGCAAAGCTGCTTTCCAGCTGTGTGGCCCCAGCATGTTCTAGTGCATGGGGTTACTCCTCCCCAGGTGTAGGAACGTGTTGTATAATAACAATCCAGTAGGAAATAGACATTTAAAATAGGTCAGAGGGGAGAATGAGTGGACAACAGCATTTGAACAGTGGATGATCAGATACAGATGTCATTAACCTGTACTGAGAAAGATACTGGGGAAAAAATCTGACTATACATGTGACACTAAGCACACTTTCTGTTTTCCAGTATTTGACAAATATATGACTATTTCCGGCTTTCAAATTGAAGAGACCATTGACCGTGAAACCTCTGGTGATTTGGAGAAGCTGCTTCTGGCAGTTGGTAATTACAGAATTAATAAATCTCAAACTGGCCTTCTCTCTTTTAATCCCTCGAATTCTACCCGTTACAGAAGTGGCATGAAAACATGGTTCCTTCTTAGCAGGATCTTAATAGACCCAATTTTTGTGTTTAGAGAATAAGCCTCTACTCTTTTTTAACAGATGGGGGAAAGGGTGGGATGGTGGGAAGGAGTGGGGCGGGGAGTGGTGGTGGGGACTGCATTCTGTTCATGATGTGCACCGCCACCAGAAAGTGAGACAAAGCTCTGCCTTTGTATTCCTGGCATCTCATTTTTGGACAATGCTACAGTAGACTTGTGACTGGGAGTAGAACTTGGCTAGTCAGGTCTCTTCTGTTACAGCATTTTAACTCCTAGAACCCAGAGAGTTGTAGCAGAGGAACAGTCTAGCTGGCTGTGTGCTCAGTTGTCAGCATTGGAGAGAATGATGCAGAAGCACGCACCTTGTCTTGCCAGTGAAAGATTATCTCATGTTGAATAGCAATCAGTAATTCTTTGCCTTTTTTTCAGTGAAGTGCATCCGAAGTGTGCCTGCCTATTTTGCTGAGACTCTATATTATTCCATGAAAGTATGTATATGTTTTCCACATGTCACTTTCCTTCTCCCCTGGCTACTGTTCCTCACCCTTTCACTTGTTTTTCATTTCTTCTTTCACTGCAAATGCCAACAGGATACTGTATCACTAAGCATCTGCAAAAGGTTTGGGGTATGCAGATCTGGAACAGGCTGCAAACAATTCATGTGCCTTTCTTTGGGCTGATCGTAAGTTTATCAGACCATAAGTATTTGACTGGAAACATAAGTCTCATCAGCTGTTTTTGGACTTGATCATCTTACAACGGAAAACGTCTGGCTAGATCCATTGCATGCCTTCAGCTAGATAAGGACTACAGTGCCTTAAGGTGATGGATATGTTTAGGGAGTAAAGATGACCAAAATCTGAACTGCAGATTGTGTAGATTTAGTGCTCTTTGTTTTAGAAAAGAGTATTTACAGGCTGAAGGTGCAGTTAGCTTTGAAACACAAATTTAATGGCTGATTCATCCCATTTTGAGAAGGAAAAGTAACTTTTAAGAGAAAAAGGAAAGAGATCTAAACAGCTATGAAAGACTCTGGAGGGGAACCCCATCAGCAGAACAGCTGTGTTTCTGTTGTCCTTTCCTTCCCTTGAATAGGAAGAGATAAGCAGGAAATCCGTATTTTTAAATCACAGTGACTAATAGTAATTAAAACCCTAGGAAAGATGAGGTAGGTAGTCTTTTGTTTTCAAGCAAATTATCACCTTCCCTGAATATATTCCTCCCTTCCCCTGAAAAAGCACTGAAGTGTGTTTGTCACCAGGTGGTTGTGCTGATGAGGTGTCAGCATGAGAATTGATGAAAAGAGATGAAACGGTAGCTTAATTTTTAAAAGCTGCTTTACTGCTTTAATAAGCATCTGTTTAAAAAACGGTTCAGATGGAAAATCCAAAACATGCTACCAGCATGCTGAACTATGTGAGGAGGACCACTTTTTTCTTATTTATTTTTATTTTTTAAAGCATGCTGTAGAAAACTTTTTTTCTGTGGATTTAAGAAACTTTCTGATTTCTGTTGTGAAGAGCGTGACTCAAGTCTGTTGGTGAGATCCAATTTTTTTAAATAAAATCATTAACCTCTCTTTGTAAGAAAAAAACCATTATTTATAACTTTGGCAGAAGAGTTTTTTCTTGTTGTTTAGCAGTTTGACATGATAAAGTTCTACAATGTGTCTGCTTTCATGATAGGGTGGGGCAGAGCCTGGCTTTTAGCAGATTTTAATGTCAAATCCTACTCAGAAACAACTGGACTCACGGCATAACTTTTGAGCAGCTTTAGGGCATTTTTAGATGTAACCCAAGAATATTACAGCCAGTCGAAGGATTGAGTGACCCTGGACATTAGGCTGAAGATGATCGTGGGGGCTCTGCCAAGTCCTTCCTTGAGGTGCATTAGCAGGTCAGCATGTGAAAATGTGTATTGCTTCGGCTTGTGTGGAGTCTGACTTGTCTGAGCAGGAGGGGTCGGTGTGTCAGTCTGACACCGCTTGCTAGTGCAAAAACTTAAAATATTTAAAGCAGTGGAGATGAATAAAAGAGTTCTGTGGTTGGAAAGGGGATATGAAGTTTGTCTTCATAATAAACACACAGCTAACTTGTGGAATGGGTTGCTCTGCCTGTGTCTTGCTCTACAATGTTACATGCTTGGTTTTAGTCATTAGTTAGGATTTATGTGCCCCCTTCCAGAACTGACTGCACTTCTGCAGTCTGAGGCTTCACTGAGATGGTGATATGCATGTGATTCTGATTGTAGCAATCAGATATACTACTGTGTAATCTTGGGACTGGATTATTTTAAATTTATCTGGGCATTGGCAGTTGGGGTCTGTGAAGATGAAACACAAAATTAGAGGGCTGTGTGGCACTTTGCCAAACTCCTGGGGCTTAGAGCACCTCACACGGTTGGTCCTCTGTTCTTCGCATTGCAGCGTGAATGCCTTGTGATACTGTCCCAAATACTCTGTTGCAGAGTAGAAATGTAAAGCACAAGTGTTTTGAGACACCACTTGCTTGTTTTTTTTGTTGTTCTATGACAGTAACCGTCCATGACAAACTCATAGTGTAATATTTAAACTTCTCTTTGTAGGGGGCTGGCACTGATGATGACACCCTGATCAGAGTCATGGTTTCGAGAAGTGAAATCGATCTGTTGGATATTAGACAAGAGTTCAGAAAGAATTTTGCTAAATCGTTGCATCAAATGATTCAGGTAAAATTTCTGTTTTGTTGTCAGGGAAATTAGGGGTATTTAAGACCCAATTGTTTCCATCGTTTGTTTTTGTGGAAGGGAGGGAGGTGGGTGTGTGTAGGGCTGGACATCACAGTGTTCTCTGAGAGCAGCAGTGGCTGATCTGCAGTTTTATGAAGTACCAAGTAGTGTCATTTAAGTGGGAGACGTTTCCTAAGAAAAGCTGAAGGTTTCTTTCCAGTGTTTGCTAGGAGAGCAGATGTGGTTTTCTGAAATTACACTTACTCATTTTTTTCCATTTTTAGTTGCTGCTTCATTTCCTTTTTCTTGTCTGGGTTCCTTCTGATTTTCAATGCTTTAGAGAGGGTGCTGGCTCCAGAGAAATAGCAGTGGGGTTGGGAGTCTGTATTACCATGGAGTCAGAGCTGAAATCTCTGATTGTGCTGTGTGGAACCTCTAGCACTGTTTAAGGTGGAAGAAATTTCACTGGAATCATTATCTGAATCATAATCTCCTTTGAGTGGGTGGGAAGGAACAGGAAGGGAAAGAGCTAGCAGGAAATCCAGAGCCAGCGGTTGCAGGATTGTCGTGTACTTGCTGCAAAGTTAGACCAAAATGCCTTTTTTCCTTGTAATTTTTTTGGGGTATATTTTATTTTAAATGCTGCTTTCTTACCTTTTTTTGTTATTACTCCTTACTTGATGATCTGTCTGTTACAACATAAAGTTCTCTGCTTTTGGTGCTGCTTCTGGCTTCTCCTTTTCTTGGACTTTCTCGTTTGCAGTTGAATGCTTTTTAATGTGCAATAGGTAGCTCAGTTCTAGTGAAGCTTTCAGGAGCTTTTATCGTCTCTGAAAGTCTGTCTGTGTAAATATAGCTCCAACAGAAGAGGCGGAGAATTTTTTTGCATCATTCCTGAGCCAGGAGTAATCCAAGTGGATTTCCTGTGGGTGGGACAAATGCGTAATCCGTTAGTCTTCATTGGCAGCTGCTTTTCCTTGCATTTCTGTGGTTGTGACTCACGGTGACTGGTTTGTTATATTAACAGAAGGATACGTCTGGGGACTACAGGAAAGCACTCCTGCTCCTCTGTGGTGGAGATGATGAGTAATGGTGGCAGCGACATGAAGGATTTGTTGTACTCCAGCTTTGCAGCCCTTCAGTTAGCATGCCTAGCTAAGTTTTTGCATCTTAATGCTTTCTGGCTGTTTGAATTTATACTAGTATCGCACTTACTAAAAACGAATGTATTATCCAGCTGATAATCAGTCCCTCCTTCAAGTGCCTTCGGAGAGTATGCAGAAGTCCTCATCATGCAAGATGGGTCCTGAACACAGAACCCAGTTATTTGCAAGTGTTTTGCTGAAATAGGGAAAAAAAAATCTTGTATTTCCACTAATAATTTAAAGACCTTTTTTTGCTTTTATTCTCTACATTTCCACTGAATGTTAAGCTAGTTTTAACATTGCAAATGAAGAAAAGGTATCCTTTGTATGTAATATTTGAATGAATTTGCTGATCCTAATAAAACCAGTCATTGGAAATCTAAAGAACCAATAAATTTTTTCCCTCTCAGCAAAGTTGTATGTGGTTTTTAATGGGAAAAGATCCATTTTCCTTTTTCCTGATTCTACTACTTTAAACAGTTGTTCCATTTTTCCCTGCTAGTATGCAGATTTATAAGTATATATGATGTTTTCCGGCTGCATGTCATGACGCCTAGTACTAGACTTCTGTGATAGGGGCAGCTGATGAAGATCGGAAGAAAGTGATCCATACTTTAGGAATCTTGCATGAAAAAGGGAATGTTGCAGCACCACTCTGATTGGGTTAATGGAGCAGAGCACAGCACAAGAGAAACACCAGTCTGCTATATAAGCTGCCTTAAATGTGCTGCTTTAGTTTACCATTTATGAATGGCTTTGAAAATTAAATTGACGTGTGAAGAATAAACAGACTGTTTCATGCATTGTGAAGTCTAAACACCATGATTCTAAACTTAGCTTATCAGTTAGTCACATACAAGAGCTGTAGAAACTGCATGTTTTAAAGTCCTATTGAAATTGATTCTTCACAGATTAAGAGCTTTTAAGCTTTCAGATTGAATAAGTATTGAAGTTTTAAGATTTTGACATTATAATTGTGAATTTTTACTGTCAAGTCTCGTTAATAAGTACTTGGTTTCTGATGTAAAATATGACAACATCTTATAAGTAAATATGTCAACTAAAGCCTGATCTACTCTAAAACCTTGTTTTCAGTTCTCTTGCACACTTAGACGCTCTTGCATACTCACTTTCCCCCTCACGCTGTCTCCGTCTTCCCCACTTCTTTTTGTCCAAATTGGAGACTTACAGACTTAAAACCAGCACAAGTGATTTTCTTAGAGACAGTTAAGTGCTCCTCTCTGCTCTTCCTGGACAGTTTGCTGAACTTTCCATGTCACTCCCTGTAAGTGAGGATGGAGTGGGTGTGGTTTGTATCTCCACTTGTGTAATTTAAACTAATCTAAACTGGTGCTGCCATAATCCTGCCCTGCCCTGTTTTTCAGGCTGCATGTTCCTGTGACCCTCTGGTGAGCGGATCCAGGGCCCTGGGCTGACAGCATCCAGCCACAGAGGTACAGCACGGTGTCCTCAATAACTCACTGTGGTATATGGTGAGGGCTGCTGCTGCTGGATGGATGGGCTAGGAAAGTGCAGGATGAGGCAAAAAAGTTGTGGGAAGGCAGATGGGACTCAAGCTGGGTCGTCCTGAATTGCTGTCTGCTGTCACAAACTACCCAGGCTTATAAGAGCCTTACCAATGTTCATAAAGGGAGTCTTCAAATTTCTTTCTGCAGGTACAGACCCAAATTATGAAGTTTAGGTTGCATGTGAAGTCAAAGGTGGTGCTTGAAATCAGATTACAAGGATCTCATGACTGTTGCATTAATCAAATCTTTTCCTTTTCCACTTCTATCTTGCTCTGAGGGGGATGGAGGTGAAACATAGATGTAGAGAAACTACTTAAGCATAATGTACACAAATATGCATAAAATATATTTGATGCTCAATACAGGAAGACTTAAATACAGTCAGTCCAGACATATCTAAGCTGTTTGTATGGTTTGCTACTCGACCAGTTAGAGACCTTGTTTATCTGGGTTGTGTTTACCAGGTTGTCACAGCAGAACAGTGTAGTGCTTTGGAATATGATCAACTGTTTTTCAAAAACCATAATGTAATGGTAGTAGTGTTCAAGCAGTAATATTTTTATTTAGGTCTTTAAGTGTTTGGCAGAAGAAAAATCTATAGTATGTGTTTGGATTTTGTTTTCTTCTGTTTCCAAGGATTTATTTTCAGCATTTTGCATTTTTGCTTTCTGTCACGTCCTTACAAAATGCATTAACAGTGTGTTAGTCATCCTTGAATAACGTGGCCAGCTGCACACATTACAAGTTCAGCATGACCACTGCCTAGAAATATCTTGTGATAATAGAAAGTCTTTTTTTTTTTTTTTTAATGAGTTAGTATTTGCAGAGTTAAAATGAAGTACAGAATAACTGCTAGTGAGAAGCTATGAAAGGCTGTGAAAATGTCTCCATGGGACCAGATCTTCTTGGAGAGTTCTACCTAGAAATAGTTGTCTTCCTTGTCCATATGTTTATTGACTTCTCCAAAGATTTGAGAAGGTTTAAGGAGTGAGACTTTCTTCTTGACTTGAGTCTTCATGACTTGTTGCTGGTCCTTTTGTAGATTTGGTTGCATATTTTTTCTTGATACGGAAAATGGATCCTCTAGTGTTTGCCATGTAAAGAAGGCTCCTGTGGTGTTTCCTTCAACAAAAGGTAGAAGTGTCTTTGATAACTATTGTCTGAAGGTATTCCAGCGAAGGTTGACTGTTGTCACAAAGCTGCTGCTTACGGCTTAAACTGAGTGATCTAAACTACTGCCAGAACCTATAAATAGTAACTCTGAACAGGAGTTTTGTGTAGGACTGAGTATAGTATCGCTCATACACAAAAAATTATAAGATGTAAACGGTGCAGAAGCATTTGAAATTGCATTTTGAAATAGTTAAACAGAGATGACAAAGTCTGAGAACTTGCGCTTTCTCTCAGAGGTCTAATTAAAATGGAAAGAAGTTTATCCAATTATAAAGTTTCTAGTATTTGTTATATAACTTTCCTTTAGGAATACAAAATGTTGCACTGTATTGGAGCGTTCATCCTAAGGTAACTTTGAATTACGGCTGCCTGTGAATCAATTGCTCTCTTTATGGCAATTGTTAATTGTAGGTGTGTTTGTTTTTTCTCTATATAACTTCTGATTTTGATTCCTGAAGATTTGTGTTCATTTTCTGGCACGGTTATGAAGTCAAAGCCCTATCATTCCTGTGGAATCCCCACTCCAGTGCTTAGGCCAGGCAGAGCAGTCAGGTTTTTATCTTCCTCCATTTGGCATTCAGAGGGGTGAGGTGACCGGCGCAGAACGTACAGCTGCTCTGGGATGCTTTCATCAGAAATGGTAACTTTCGTCTCTGAGGTGAATCCTTTGTGACTTGCGAGTTTTAAATGAGGGGAGTGGTGGGAACCCTTCAAAAAGTGTTAAAACATGTTAGTGTTGAAAAGATCCCAAACGGAGTTGGAATGTGACCAAAAAGCACTTCATAGGCAGCTTGCCTGTTACATGCTTGTAGTTCATTATCACCAGTGTTGCTTTTCTGACTCAGAAATGAAAGGCTTCATCTTCTTGACTTGGTAAAGCTGTTGATCATCTCTTCACTCTTGTGCCTGTTCAGCAAAGCACCTACACGTGTTAAAAAAATCATGGCTGGCGGTGCCACATGAGGTGGGACACCTGGACTGGGCCTTGCATCCTTCCCTTCCCACTGCCCAAGGAGGGAGAGCTGCCTTCTCCTCTCTGCCGGCGGTGCCTGTGCCAGCCGCCGTGCGGGCACCGGGTGGTGCTGTGGGTCAGGCAGTCGCATGCAGCCCGCGGTGCTGCTCGGGGTTATTTGCTCCTCTCTCCCATCGCTTCTTTACTGGCTTTTGTACTTCTCCCAGATTGTTTTCTCTCGTTCGCTCAACCTGAAGCACAGGTCTGAAAAGGATTCATTTTTTTCCCCCCATATATTCTCAGAATGTTATAATATACTCTGGTTTTCAGTAGAGAATAAGAGCGTGCTTACGTGTGGGGAATAATGAGCAAAATATATTATTAGAAATAGAAACTGGATTTAGGCACAACACCATTCTTAATGTTGAATGCTTACCTTCTCCAACCTGAAACATACAAAATATCTATTATTCCTCCCCCGTCGCACTTAGGAGAAACAAGAAAATTTTTGTTAAACTCACACATTTCCAATTTGTGAGTTGAGTGGAACAGATTTTGCTGTGCAGTATTGTTTTAAATATACAGAGATTTTTAACTTTTGGTCTGCAGATTATTAACATGCTTTAGTTAAGTCTATGGCATTCTTTCATATCCTTCAAGTGCCAACGTGATTGGCCTGCTCTTTCTGGAGAAATTATAAGACCTTGGAGAATCTGATATTTTATATGGTCATTGTGCAAGTAGCAGGTAAACACTCCTTAAGGGAGCAGAAATGAGTGGAAAGACAAGTTGTTGAATTTTAAGCACTTGTGGTAACAGAGATGGCAATTCTACAATGGGATGACAAACTTAGAATAGGAAAGAGGAAGGATGCTGCAAGATATGGCCTAATCTAGTTTGCTATCAGAAGGCGGCTTTGGTCGTTTTCTACTTAACGTGCTTCAATTGTCAGAGGAACTGTATTCCTGATTATTTTTTGTCAGATCTGTTGCAACATAAATTATGGAGAGTTTATTTTGATGCACAGAGAAAAAACATATTTCTCCTACCAGAAGGAACAGTAAAACAGATGGCCTCAGGTTTTTCTGCATTTTTTTTTTTTTTAATGAGTTAAATGCTGGCGTACACAGAATATGACAAAGTTTCAGCCCAGGTCTGTAAAGAAAACATTCAATGTATATCTTCCACTGATACCCACGGGAAACAGGCTGCTAAATACTTCTACATTTGGAGTATGCAGTACATGAATTTCATCCACAGATTAGTCTGGTAGGTCAACTTTTTGGCTAATTTTATGCTTAACTTCAACAGATAGCAGTGTTGTGGCACAAGATGTCTGAGTCTTGGTCATGCTTTTACATACATCCATGAAGTGTGTCGTGACAGTGAGGTAACCTGAGGGAGCTGAAAACAGGCAACCTGTGTAGGTGGCAATTTTCACATAACTTGCAGTATGTGTAGTTTCTTCTTAATCTTCCTCTTCTCAAACCCTCTTTCAGTAATGACATGCTACAGGCTGCATATAATGAGGCCTACAAGGCACAACAGTATCTCTGAAATCTAGTGAAAAGTCGCTGGAAGTCTTGCTCTGTGTTAGTTACCAAGTATTCATCCCTTGTTAGACTTTCACACTGACTGCTTTGTCTTTGTGTGCTGACCAATTAAATCAGCATAGTTGCTCTGTGGATTCCACTAAAGTTTCATGAAGTATGTTCTACCTTTTTATTTGTGACCACTCTTCTGGCGTTTTGTATCTGCCTTCAAAGAGCAGTTCTCTAAAAAAGAAGGGTGGAGGAAGAGTTTATAGATCCTGACTGATGGTGGCACCACAAAGTGAATATGAATATTAAAAGAAAAAAAAGTAGCACACTAATTTTTAGCGTCATTCAGCAACGACAAGCTTAGGATTATCCAGTGTTGCCATTTACTTCTACTAACAAACAAACTCAGTAAGAAAATGAGAGTTTAATCTCACCTAACGCTTTTATTTTACTTGCCATCTCAACAGCACTGCTTGAGTTATACACTGACCTGTGCGCAGGCTTTACTGAAAATGGTGTCTCAGGTTTTTCCTTATTACACACAGACAAAATTTTCCTTAGCAGCAATATAGACCTAATTGTTGTGACTTGTGAAGAGAATAATGTGACCTTTTTTGTTACCTTTTTTTTTTCCTCCCACTTTATGCTAAGATTATAAAACATTTTGTAGATTCTGTTGTCTTCAGGAAATCTAACTTGCTGCTTCATGAAGAGCACAGGTAGTAAAACTGGGTAAAAAATTTCTATTATCTTTAAAGATAAACTAAAACAGCCACCTCCTAATGCCATTTACGGTGAAGTAAAAACATAGTAACATCCATCAGCGGCACCTTCTTGAAAAAGTAAATGAAAAACAGTCAACATGAAAGCTTAATTATTTTATCTGCTTAAACAACGTTTTGCTTTGCCCCAGAACCACTGTGTCACCTTCACTGAAGGCTGATGTATCTTCATCTGGGTTTGGAGTCCCTGTTTTTCTTTCCGATCTATCTTAGCAGGCTCTTCTTTTGCAGAGCGGGATCCAAGCACCACTCTCAGCAAGCATGGTTCAAGATGGCACTGCATTTAGGCAGAAGATAACTTGTCACAGTTTGCTTCACTCCACATGCAGGTAGAGCTCTGGCATGACTGTGGCTGATGAGCTCCTTAGAGACTGCAAGGATGCAGGCACTGCAGCTAGGAGATGTGGCTGGTGGAGACGAGGGACGAGAGAAGACAATGAAGAGACAAATGACCTGCAGAAGATCAGGAATCAGTATTTACTCTTGCCACACTAGAAGAGCCAGGGATGCTCGGTAACATTGCCAGGTAATAAATTTAGAAACAAACTGAAAATAAATTTTCGCCTGTTGTGATTAAATTGCAGAACTTGCTGTTACATTTGTTGCATTTTGAATGCAGTTTGGTGGTGAGCACCAACAGGACCCTCTTTCATTGGGCAAGTGAATTAATCTTTGTTAGACTCTGCACATTTTACCACTTGGGTCCCTGGGGAAGTTTTCAACAGCTGTTTCATAATCTGCAGACCCAGAATTTAAAGGTGCTCTAAACTCAGATGTGCACAGAATTATTCAGCTTTTTACTGACTGCTTTGCCAAGTTTTTCAGAACTGTAGCTAGAAAAATTGTCTGTTTTAAAGCCTTAGAATGCTATTTATTGTGGTGTGGCACCCCTGGCAAGACCAGCTATGTCTGAAGGTGACCTGTTTTGCACAGAGATCACACAGGAAATTTCTTTTTGCGTGTCTGCCTTTGTCCTTTCAATGTAGTTTCACATGGTTCCTTTGATTTACAAAATACATTGGTTCAGTCTGTGTCTGTGTGGAAGCGTTACTACAAAAAAGTATGTTTGTGTACTGGTACCTCCTACAGCCTGTGGTTAGTACATGCTGGAGAAATCCCGTAATGCTGTAGCAGGTGCTGCAGCGATGGGTACCGAGCAGTGCTCAGCATCTTGGATACTGACTACCCTTTGGCTAGCACAGAGACCTGGGAGGGATGAGGAGAAGTGGTTTTGATTTTATAAACATGCAGTCAGTCCTGCAGTAAGACCGTGTGGCAAAGCAATTACAAGACGATAGCCATGATTAGGGTTAAGAAATTGTGTCAAGTCACAGTACACTGAAAGCTGTAGTGTGGGCAAGTTTCATGAGAAGGAGGGTGATGGGAACAAGCCATGGCTTTACGGCACTTAAAGAGCAGTTTTTGATTGCTTTTCTTTCTCTATGATCCTCAGATAATGAAAACCTACTGAATATCATGGCTTGAAAATATTGCTTTCAGTATCAGACTGAGTAATCTGACTTTTATAATTATCTTTTTCTAGTAAGACTTGCATTAACAGAGAGTACATATTACAAAAACTCAGTATGAACAGGGAGAAATAACATCCATTCTGAACTGCCAGTCATTTAGAAGACCATTAGTTTACTGTTACGTACTTACAAAATAGAGCCTAGTATATTCTCTTGCAATAAAAGCCTATAGGTAGCCTAAGCAGCATAGGTTTGATCCACTATTATTATTATTTTTTATTATTTATTTTATTTTTGTTCCTCTGACCAGATTTCTGTGGCTGCCCTGTGATCTCATTGCTTCAGAAACCAAAACAATTGGAAAGTGGGACTGGTGCTAAAAATCTGGGCGTCATTTGTGTGAAAATTGTGATTTTAAATGCAAGAAGAGAAATGGTTGACATAAACATCATGATTATATTAAAACCTCAGGCTGACTTTGGATTTCTAAATCCAGGTGGATAATGATTTGGGGAATTAGTGAAATAATGGAGTGATTGGGATCCTGGTAGGTTTGAAAGGGTTATAATTGTGTGTTTGAGTCGTGGCCTAATCCTATGCTGATTTACTCCTGTATTGTTGATGGAGAATCCACTGACGATCCCTGGTGTTATCTTGTGTAGATGATGCAGATGTGAGCTGCTTCTTCAGCCTTCTGTATTTTCTTCTGAAAGGCTGGCTACCTGCATTTTGATCATGTAGTCCAAATTTGTGGCTTCTCTCTTACTAGTTGGGGTTTGGCACTCGTGTTTCCTCTCAGGAACACTTTGAAGGAGGAGTAAAGATGAGGAGGACTTTAATGCTAACATTGTTTGTAATTAACAGGACTTAGAAGTGAATAGCTGCAGTCATCATTGCTTTAGAAATACGCTGCCAACTTCAGAACATAATGTCATTGAAGAGAACCTCTAAGTCACAGATACTCAAGCTCAGAAAATGCTTAAAAGGTGCTTAAATGCTTAATATCTATCTTTGGACATGTTCAGAAATGCCTCAATTCTGTCATAGCTCAGTCTCTCCCACAGAAACCCAACCAGAATTTGCAACAAAGGTGTCTCTTTATCTGTCTCCATGACCCATGAGGCAGCCTTTTGCAAAAGAAAACTGAATTTTGTTCTTTCTGTAGCTGGGAAAAAGGGAGCAAAAATCCAAGTATCTTGTCCAGGTTCGACACAAAGCAAGTGAGTGAGAGTTTCCCTCCTTTCCTTTCTGGCATCATGGTTATTAAACAAAAAAAATGCTGACAACACTGCAGAAATGTTAACTGATGACACAAGGCATGTCAATACTGTGTGCGTGAATTTCTAATGGTCATTGCATGGGAACTCTGGTAGGAAGTATGGGAGATGTCAACTTTTGTCACCTCATCTATCATTTTAATGGCAATACTGTTACACGTAGACAAGAAAGAACTACTGAGCTGGAAAATATACTGAACTGGTACTTCTGCATGCAGTCTTATTCAGCTGTTGACTGGCATTGGTTCATCTGACTTTATTATATGCAATTGAATTCCTTCTCTGTAGTATACTTAACAGAGCTTGATAAAACTAAATGGGTGTTCTGCTCATGGATCTCTGCTGTGGGCAACTGGAAATGGATCTTAGCTAAATGATGAATAAACTCCTAAATCCTCAAACAGCACGTTCTATAAATGCTTATTTTTTGTTGTGTGTTTGCCAGCCGAGGGGGGTCTTGAAAACACTAACAGATAAGAGCAGAGTTTCCTGAGATGATTAATAATTGGTAGAAGTCACTCTGCTAAAAGTGGAAAAATAGCTCTTCTCCACCTCTGTGCTTTCTTTATCTCTGACAGGGACCTGCGCAATAGGAGCTGGCAACACTACCAGCACAGAAGATAAAAGTTCTTCTCATTTTTGATATTGATGGCGAGCGTTGAAACTGTGAAGACAGATGGAAATGCTCCAGCAAGCAACCGCATAATTTCAGCTGTTCAGACTTCACAACTTGCCAGAATATCTTACAGGAGATGCCAATAGCGCACTGATAGCTAGAAATTAGATCATAACAAACTACCACTTCTGTTATACAGATACTGTGTGTTATACAGGTACATTTTCAGATGTGAACTGTGAGATGTCACATCTAACAAGATGGCACCACTTCTTAATGAGATGGAGATCACTGAGAACTTGGGATCATGTAGGCTGAATGTGTGACTTCCAACATGCCTGAACACACCATTTGTGTAAAATCTCTTTGTAGGCTGGCCTAGGACTACTCTTTCATTAGACATGGTTAGCATCCGGCAATATTTTTTTTTCTAATAAAACCATCTGCTGCTCTTCTTCCTCTTCCTCTGGGCTGAAGGAGCAAGGCTGGGGTTTCTCCTTCCCGGGGCTCTGTGGCACCCCTGGCAGCCCATGCAGCCAGGGGTGCCTCCAGCTGGCCAGACCTGCTGTGGGGCTGCCTCTTCGTTCCCTTCTCCAGGGTTGCAGCCTTTCCACTGCGACGAAGCTCCCGGCCTTGCCATTCCCACCCTGGGGCAATCTCTTCTCTATACCAGTTTTCTGGGCTGTGGAGATGCTCAGGACCTCCCTCTCCACCCAGAGTTGCACACTGTGTTTTAGTGCTTCAGCTCCTGTGAGTTCAGGGACGGCACTTTGGTTTCTGTTTCCTGTAGCTGTTGGCATCAGAACACGGACCAGCTGGACAAGATGTTCTCAAATATGATGATGAATTTTTAAAATCTGTGAGAATCTGTGTCTATGTTTGAAACAGTGACTTCTTCACAGTAACTGAGAGCAGAGATCTAGCCAGTGGCAGCTGCAGTTCCTTGTAACTTCATTATGACTGGGGTGCTTTGGGCTAATTCACATTTAAATAATCTCATGAAATACAAGGGTGGCTCTTCGTGAAAAGGTAAGTGCAGATAATCAATATGTCCTTTCTTGACTTATGGTTGACTTCAATTTCTTTTGTATCTTTTCTAATATGCAGTCACGACTTACATTTTACAGAGATGTTTAGGCCCTAACACATCATTCTTGTTCCAGTATATGACTGTTTCCAGGACCTGCAGAGATGAAAGAGGGAAAGAAGTGAGAGGAGACAGGGGAAGTCATGAAGGCGGTGGAAGAAAAGAGGAGACATGGAACACATTAACTTTGACATCAGGTGGGCAGTCACTTTTCAGGGAGTATCAGGCACATCTCTTATCTGGGCATGTGTGACCACTCTGTCATCAGGATTCTCATCCCACCAGCCTAATCAACCTGACAACCAGGTCCTGAGGCCGCCTAAATGAGGTACGAATGCAGAATATTCTGTAGCATGAATATGCTACATGCAGAATATGTACAGTTCTGTGATTGTCATACAATGGTTGCAGGGAGCAAGTTGGCAGCATCAGGACCTGATGTCTGGTCAGTCTGACACGTGTGAGAAGGGTGCACACGGCAATCTCCCACCCAGTTTACACAGAAGAAGGAATTAAGCAAAGAAGGTGACAGGTTTTCTGTCTGGCTCTTGCAGTACTTTAGATTGCTTTCGAAGAGCCACTGTTTCTCAGGGGCTGCTCTCTAGCTTAGATACCTCAGCACATCCATTGCAAAACTGGGTGAAGAATGATATGTGGTGGTGCAAGCATGCCAGCTGTGTGTGTTTCAGAAGGCACCCCTTTCTGGGGTATGGCTAACTCTGATTTTGGAGTTCCTATGTCCTCCTTGGATTCAAGCTGAGGCTCCTGCCATACCATGCCGTGGTTTTCGGTGTTAAAAGGGAATAAGTCCTTTCCTTCACTCTGCACGGTCAACCATCTGGCTGTGTTCAGAAATGCCGCCATTTCCTCCCTCCACGTGCCTGAAGCTCCACACCCAAGCCCCTGAGATTTCTGCTGGAAGGAGCAGCAGCAGCTGCTTACAAGCTGGAGAAGAGGAGCTCTGCTGTAAGGCTTGGGAGGCACTTCAGTGTCCTCTCCTTCCTCTGGGTGAGGCAGGCAGACCCCTTTGGCTTGCACTTCCCTTAAGCAGCTGGTCGGGAGAGTGTGTTGCACTGCGCTTGCCAGGTCTTGAGAGGGAAAGGGATGATTTGTGTGGTACGCCTGTGGAGTGCTGAGCACAGCAAGCAGATGGGGGGGAGGCTGATGACTGAGCTAAAAAAATAAAGTTTTTTGGAGGTTGAGCCTCATAGTCTTGGGAAATCATCTCTGATGGGGAAAGGAAGCATGGTTTTAAGAAACTCTGTTTTTGCATGTGTTTTCAGACCTTGGCAGGCTACTGAGTAGCCAGAAAGAGGGTTCATCATGGAAGAGCTCTGCCTTCCAAAACTGGAGCTGAGAAAGCATGCCAGGAAGGAAAGGGACTCGCCATGACAATCCTGCATTACTTTATGGCAGTGTCACTCTCAAAATACTTCAAACATCAGCATTGAACAAGACAGCCCCACTGTTTTGGGAGGAGAAATGAAAAGGTTTCTGGATTGAGGGTACACAAACCTTAGTGCACACATTTACTTAATGATCTGAAAAAGTGTGGTTGAATAATCAATCAAAACTGTTGTTTTTTTTTGTTTTGTTTTTGTTTTGATGGTTGTAATGTATTTTCTATGCTAGTAATTTGTATTAGTTCCAGTGAAATACAATAGGCTGTATGGTGGTGCCATGGGAGACTTATTGTATTGCTTAGCTTACAACTTTCTAGAACTTTGAAAAAGATATAATTTAACGGGTGACATATTTCGTTTGCTCTGTGAAACTCAGCTCAATAAATAAGCGTGGAGAAAAATGTGAGGGAGAGTTCAGCGGAGAGCAAGGAAACATGATGCTCTTTTGAATAGAAAGTGTTGGAAAAATGTTAGGAGGTGTATGTTTGTCTGGATTGGTATACTAATATAAAAACAGCTGAAACACTCAGAAAATGAGATGCTAACATACTGGTACAATGCATAACAAGCAAGAACTAAGTAGATTTTATGATTAAATTTACAGGAACTGATGTGGTATATATTAAGAAAACACTTGGAAGTCAAAGACCAAGGTTTTCCTTCGCAATCCCTCCCCCCATAGGCAATTATATTTCTCTTGGGCTAATTAATTCCTTCTGCATACCATACTAAGATTTGGGAAAAGATCTTTTTCACCATACATTTTTAGTTTTTCTTAACTTATATTAATTCAAAAAGGTTTGCATTTTTTTCCTCCCTAAATTTGGATGAGGTAAATAGAAGTGTAATGGAATGATAATCATAAGGCTAAGAGAGACTTGTTGCTGGCTCAAATTAGGCCAAACCAGACTTTAACTTCTGAATTAATCACTCAGGGGACCAGAGCAAGTTAGTTTGGATATATCTGAACAGATTTCTTGGCCTGATTCTATGGTAAGTTAATGCGGAGTTAATTAATTGTTATTGTTTGTTGAAGAGTGAATTCATGATCTCTGAAGAAGAAGGCTTCTCCCAGTGATTTTGCACAGTAAAAACATGCTTGCAGCAATGGCATAAATGCAAAATGACTTTTACAATCTTTAGCAGAGTTATCAAATGCCAGTTGATCCACAGGACTATAATTATCCTGTTTTCAGCCATTTGGATTCCGAAGTTAAACAGAAAATCTGTGAGAAAATGCATATAAAATTGCTTGAGTCAAATTTTTTTACTGAAGGCTGGCCGATTTGAATTTCAGAGCTACCCGGCATTCAAGAGCTCTGCTCCCTGCAGGACACCTCGGTGGCATTGCGCTGTGTTGGGCAGGCACTGGCACAACAGATCAATGGGTAAATCTCAACTCTTACTTGACAGAGAGGTCTGCAGCTGGGTATTCTCGGAGAGCAAAGTTCTTGCATTAAATAAACAGTGAAATCTATTGATCCTGCTTTATGGATCTGCCCAGTTTGAGCTAGGTTCGTGAAGAAACCCGTGACAAGAACAGTACTCAGACCTGCCAAGAGGTGGGCGAGACTCCTGTGTGGCTGCCTGTGGGCAAGGTCGGTATGGGATCCTCAGCTGACAGCATGCTGAGCAGTAGCTGGTTCATCAGTGGTAGGGAATTCCAACGAGTGTGTCGGAAATCTTGCCGCTTCAGGGGGTCTTTGGCGCCTGCATTGGGACTGGAGGCCTGATGCCTTTTGGAGAAAAGACTAAAATGCATAATCTGGAACCCTGTCTTCCATGTGGGAACCCACATGATTGTTTTGTTGAAAATGAACCAGAGAAACCCCTGGTTTAATGGCGGCTTCACATTTATATGACCTTGAGGCAGTTAAACTTTTGTGTAGCAGAGGGAAAACCTTTATCAAGTTTCTTCTTTGTGCAGATGTATTTGTGTTTGTAAAGGCTGAACCCTGAAGTTTCTCCCTTCTCAGTAGCAGTGAAATGGGTGCCACTATTTGGTTTTTATGAGACTTTGTTTACTGTGGAAAGCTGTATGTAGAAGCGGAAAATGGCTTCCTGCAGATAAGCTGGGGCTAACAGATTTTCCAGAGCTTCTGTATTTTGCCAGGACATTCTGTAAAATATTGTCTGTCAGATACAGCATCAGGTGCACTTCAAACCTCCGGAGCACTTTAAAAGGAAAAGGCATAGCAAATGACTGTGTTTGTTCATGTTCCTTGCTTCTCTAATATGATTTGCCTCTGATGTGCTTTTCAATAAGTTTTTTAGTGATGTGGATTGTGGATCCCTATTCAGTAAATTAGTTTCTCAATAGGAAGCAGAAACTTCAAAGATTATCTTTTAGATGACTTTTTGAAAATACCATTTCTGTCTGCAATATGGACCAAACAAAAAATCAGCAAAAGCTGCATACTAGCCTGGCATACAGTCTGTGCTGATGTGACCTTCCAGATAATAACGACGGGCCTATCCTGCTGAGAGATCTTACATATGTATATTGTGCTGCTACTGTTTTTTTCTCATCCTACAGAGCAGGTCTCTGTTTTTTTTTTCCCTGTTTTACAAAATATTAGGAATTTACCAGGACATAGGAAGACATAACAGGAGTAGATAAGGCAGCACGTATGAATGGATTAAGGCCACAGTCTTGAGCCCCATTTCTTTTCTTGGACTCTTTAACACCTCTCAGGTACACTTTTATCTTCCTTGTCTTCCATCTGCCCTCAGCATTGCAGCTAACCTGCTCTGCCAGTCCTTTTATGCTTGTTTTTCATTCTGGATGAAGCCCTTAGGCAGGGAGAACGGTGTGCTGTGAAATGCTTAATGGCAGAGCCCCAGCTCCTGCCCCCCAGCACCACGTACACCATAGACCGTGGTGTTTCAGGGCACAGCAGTAATTGGCAAGCAGTCGGCTGCCCGTGTTTGCTGTGGCTGCAGCTGCCATCTGCACAGTGTAGGGGAGTTGGTGTATTACCTTCCCACTTCAAACAGAATCTCTTGCTTCGCCCATCTATTTCCTGCTGTAAGTCTTTGTGCAGCTGTCATGGCTTCATTGCTTTTTCATTTGCTCTTTTCAACTGGATCTCAGCAAAGCTCTATGTCTGCAGACTTGACAGCTTTCCCCTTTGGTGTCCATAGTATCTGCGTACGTGGTTTAATTCTTGAAGAGCTAACATACTCTTTCTTTCTCACCTGCCCAAATGACATGGATATGGGATGAGTGGCTAGGACACTGAATTTGAATCTTGCATGAACTTTAGATTGGAAGGGATCATATAGTCCAACCCAGGACTAGCTTTAATATTTGGTCAGGTTGTTCAGGGTCTTGTCCAGCTGAGTTTTTAATATCTCCAAGGCTATCCTACAGCTTTCCTGGGCAGACTGCTCCAGTGTTTAACTGCTACACTGAGGATATTATTTTTTATGTCTTGTCAGAATTATATTTGCTGCAGCTTGTGCCCGTTGCTACTAACATCTGTTTTTAAATCTCTTCTATTTTAAAAATCAATGATTGCATGAATGTTTTGTGTTAATTGGTGCTCAAAAATGGTTCATCTCTAGGCATGTCCACAAAGCACAGCTGCAGTGGAAACCCTAGGACATGATACCTCCCCAAGAACCTTGTGTTTTTCCTGTAGCCCTTGCCCTACACATGCAACATGCTTGTGCCAGGCCTGTCACATACTGCACATACCTAAGGCCATTATGTGACAGAACCTCATGATGTAAGTCAGAAGACCATGACTTAGGGCTGCCTTCCTCTCTGATTCCTGCCTATTACCCAGTCAGACAGTGCCTGTGTCTGGCAGCACACCCACACAAGCCGGCTTCCCACACTCTGCTACGCCTTTATTTGTGCAGGAACAGAGATCCTCCTCTCCCAGCCCTTAGAAAGTCCTGAGGCAGGTTAAGCATGACATTGGAGAAAAGGGTTGATATTCAGAAGTTTGTTTTGTTTTGTTTTTGCGTAACAAATCTTGCTATATTACTCATGAGTCTTTTCTGTATTAAATAGACTATTAGACTGTTAATTGGTACTTGGACTACCAACGCATTCTTAGCTCTGTATGTGTTCCCTTTGGCTCAAAATAATACTTTGGGCATCCTGATGTTTGCACACATCAGCTGTGGGTAGCGCCAGGACTAGCGTGGATGGCTGCCTTTGTGGCTCCAGCCAGCACCTGGCAGGGGTGGCAAGGAGGATGGTGGACATTCTCCAATGGAAGCACAACCTATCTGTGACTGTGTAAATTAACTTAAGAAATTGTCAGGTGAGCGCTGTGCCTGGCCCAGTGGTGCCTGATACTGCCTGAACAGGTCAGTGCTGCCAGCAAACTATGATGCTGATGACTGAAAGCTGAAGTGAGGGCTGCAGGCAATCCTGGCAGACCTTTGTCCTATGCAGAATGTGTGTTCATTTTATACTAGATCACTTAAGAGGTGGGGGAATGTCGCACAGAACCCACCTAATAATGCAGTGAATGTTGAAGCCATCACAAATAGCACTGCTGTGGACTGAGAGTGAACTCTGGATTCATTATTATGCTTTCTATTACAAATAAAAATGTAAAAACTTCATTGACTATGAGAAAATATTACCAAAAAA
The DNA here is from genome assembly GCF_040182565.1 of Anser cygnoides. Lineage (NCBI taxonomy): Eukaryota > Metazoa > Chordata > Aves > Anseriformes > Anatidae > Anser > Anser cygnoides. The sequence goes on along the minus strand of NC_089876.1, from coordinate 34,075,029 downwards.
AGGCTTGTTCCTGATGAAATGTAAGACAATTAAACCATTTTGCTTAATAGATGAGTGAGCAGATAGATTTGATTGAGGAAGAAAGGAATTCAAGCAATTAATTTTGACTTTAAGCTTCCTGAAATGGAACAAATTCTGTGAAAAGCTTAAAAGAATCAGACCAGGTAATTTTGGAGTTTGAAACAGGTAAAAATTTTAACACTAAATAAAAGGGAAGAATTTCAATCAATCCTATTTCTTCCATCTCCTCCCTGCTGTTTTGTGGGGACCCAATTCAGGATTTTATATATGAATTTGCAATTGCTTAGAGGAAGAAAAAGTAGTTCATACTTTTTACTGGCATAAATTAACTTTAGGTTGCTTAGCTGTCACCGTTTTATGGATGCCACGTAAAGGTATGAGTAATACTGTAATTACGGCACAGTTGGAGAAGGTGGTGAGACAGTGACAATACAATGCATACTCTGAAAATGCTCTTGCTGGAAAAAGGATAAAGCTGCTTCTTTGCCCCCACATCAAAGTGTCTGACATCTTCAAAAAGGTCTGGCTGCATCTTTTTCTTTTTTCTTTTTTTTTTTGTGAGCAAATATGTCAAACGCAAGAATGTCAATAAGTTCTTTGTTGCCATATAGCTGCTGACTAGTTATAATCATGTGCGAAGCTTCAGTAAGCATTACTAATTAACAGAGAGAAATCACTTTCTGTTTGGTGTGTATCTAAAGCAGATTGCAAATAACGATTAACAGTCTTTCATTTTCTCCACTTGAATTTCATCAAGTAACTTTTCAAAAATTTGTGCAGATTCCTATAATGGAGCTGAGTAGAAATGATATCAATTCAGAATGATCACAATACAGAATGCTAATTTGGATGACAACTCTGTAAAGGAAGATAAACCAGTATGTTGCTCTAAATGAGAGAGACTGTATCCTAACAATAAATTGTAGAATATTTGAAGACTAACAGGACTTTTTTTCTTTTTTCTCTTGGGGTATTTCTTGTACTGCCCTTTTAAGCCTGCCTGTAAAAGCACTGTGCTCCTAGGATAGCAGCAAAAGGGTTATTTGCTGTTTTTCTTCTCTGTAGGTGACCCCCAACTCCATGTTATGCCATGTACAGTTTTTTTTTGATACACAGTTGGAAGTTCCTGCCAGAGTTGTCAGGAATAATCTGAAATTAAATTCCAGATGGAGAAATCTGTTTCTTTGGGCTGCGTGTAAAAACAGCTGTTATGGTGGTTCATTTTAGCTGGACAGCATAGGCAATTTGTTCTGGAATTGGCTGGCTGGCACAGAACAGGCATAAAGGGATCAGGACAGAGAGGTCCTGGGGAATCTGCAGAATTTAATGCTATTGGTCTGAAAGGATGTCACGCAAGCTGCAAACATTTCACAGAGCAATGAGCAGCTTGATCAGTTCTCTGTTTCCTTTCATCCACTGTGTAACGTACAGATTTTTCCTTGTGCTCCTCTCCCTTGTGCTGGATTTGTGTACAAGCTGTCTTAGTCATGCTATTTTTGTGCAAAACTAAGTCCTGCGTTTATGATTTCTATGAGCCCTTCCCTTCCCTTCATTAAGGTTGGAAGAGACCTTCAAGATCATCTGGTCCAACCATCACCCTACTGCCAACGTCACCCAATTAACTTTGCAGAAGAGGGCTTCACCCTCACAGCAGCCCTCCAGCGCAGGTCTTGCCTCCCAGTCCGCCTTAGGAGCACAGGGAAGGGAGCGAAGGCAAACGGCAGAGAAGGGCGCAGGGAGGCTGCCATGATGGAGGGCAGGGAGCAGGAAAGGAGGGAGCCTCGCATCAGCACGGAGATGGCGCTGCACAGCTGCCATTACGCGACGCCTCCTCCCTCATGCAGCCACCATCATGTGACACCTCCTCCCTCGTGTGGCCGCCATTTCATGACGTCTCCTCCCTTGTGCGGCCACCATTTTGCGACACCTGGTCCCTCACATGGCCGCCATCCCTTTCATCCTTCCTTTCTTCCTTCCTTTCATTCTTTCATCAGCAAAAGCTTATATTAATGGTTTTTGTTTTCCCCAGTTTTTATATTCTGGTGTGTAATTTTAGGAAAAAGATGATCTAGAGCTTGTCTTTTGACATAAAGTGATTTTCTAGAGAGCATGTTCTGTTACACTTGCTAGTGTACTGAGAATGTCATCCTGGCTGGTGTGAAAATATTGTGGCTGCAACATCCTCTCCATATTCTAGATGCTTATTGCATCCAGTGCCTTTCTAGTCCGAAAAGAAAAGACTTGCAGATCTGTAGCAGGTCTCTGTTTTTCTTATCACTTGAAATAAGACAGCAATCAATTATTTAATGGCTGGATTAGTTTTGTGTGTGTGTTGGGTTTGTTTTTAGTTTGTTAAAGTGGGCATATTTCCTGGTGCCTTAGAAAGTTGTGATCAAATATTCAAAGATAACTCATTTGCCAGCACTACAGAGGGAAGGGAGGAATGCTCTACTCTTCACAGTTAGCCTCTGGAGTTTGCATTGGAGCACTCCTGAACTTCTTCTATAATTCAGTAAATGACTTACACATTTCAACTACCTCTGGTAATATTCTGAGTAAAACTATGTTTCTAAAAGAAAGAAAGAAAGAAGGGTATTGGAAACAGATGGAAAGCCATAGGTAGGAACTGTTGTCTTATTAAAGAATAAATGCTGCCAGCATGCTGCTTTCAGTGAGAAGGGCTTCAGGAGGCTGAACTCGCTCACATATAAATAGCTGGGGTCTGGCATAATGGCCTTTTTAGCCCCCATCTGCCCTTGGGGACACTGGCTCTAGTGCTGTTAGTGTCAGCTGGCATGTTCTCCATTTAATTCTGTAAGGACTGGGCAAGTCAGTGGAAGTGACTGTTATAGAGATACAGGGTATTTGAAGGTATTGAGAACAAGCAGACGTTTGAATGAAAGGAGTAGAAATTAAGAAATTATTGTACTACAAACTATATTGTACTACAGAGCTCTAGCACAGTGATTCTCAAGTATTGTCTATCTCAGAGAAAGTACTGTGGACCAGTACCGATCACATGGTATGTTGTGAAGAAAAGCTGTCATCACTGAATACGTTTTGGGGGATCATAGCCTGGCTGAGAACAGAGTCACAGGGTTTCTCATGAGGTTGACTGAAAACACGCTGGATATAACTTCATAAAACAGGATGAAACTTGCCCTCTTGGCACATCAGCCTAGTGGAAACCCTGAACATTGTGACACTGAGTGTTTATTGCTCTTTAGAGGAACTGGCAACGAAGTATGGAATTAAGAGGCCAAACTTCAGCCTCATGTATATAAATCCTTTTGCCTTTGAGAACCAATTATAAGGTGCAAAAAGAAGATATCAACTTTATTGCCTAAATATCTTTCCAGGATTTCTCAAACTATTTTCCCCCAAACATCTGTCAGAGCAACATTCAAAATCCTAATGATTGTGCAAATCACTCATCCCTGGGTGTGATTTGAGCTGCAGAGAACTTTCATAGTAAACCAAGTTTTCTGCCTTAGCCTGTGGCTCTAATTATCTGCTGTGATGCATAACATAATACAACAGCTTTGGTGAAAAGCAACGTTTACATTTTGTATTGGCTTTCATGGAAAGAAAGAGTTCTTATCTTTCCTGTTTGCAACAAAATTTAAGCAGCATGACTTCTCTCTGCACAGTGTAGGAATTGCTAGCCTAGAAGAAAGGATTTGTTTGCTGTTGAATTGTTTATTAAGAATTTGTTGAAATTAAAGCCAAACAGAATAAAACTCAAATATGAATTCACAAATATGGTTTGTAATAACCTAGATTTGGAACTGGAAATAAGAACTCAAGCAAAAGGGGCAGGAGACCTGCAAGAATGAGTTTAGGAGCTCCTGGCAAAACTCAAACAGAAGAAGGAAGTATAAGGAATGTGGTAAAGGGAAAGGCCACTTGGGAGGAATACAGGAATGTTGTCAGAGTATGCAGGGATATGATGAGGAAGGCTATGGCCCACTTGGAATTAAATCTGGCAAGGAATGTCAAGGGCTTCATGAGGTGGTGGTTGTCAACCTTGTAGTGCCCTTCTCCTGGCCATGCCTCACCCATTTGGATATGGTAGCTGCCTGTGTTGTGGGCCTTTCTAAAGTCAGAGGAAGTGGCAATTGCTGCTCTCCCCTCGTCCTACCAGGCCACTCATCTCCTCCAAGCATAGATCATGTTGGTCCTGGCACAGCTCATCCTTAGTGAAGTAGTTCTGGGTGTTCCCAAATGTCATTGTGTCCTTGTGTACCTCAGAGTCATCTTCTGGCAGGTGTTTTAGGCAGGAAAGAGCTTCTCCCTGGAAATCTGTCTGAAGGCTCCCATTCAGGAGCTTCCTGGGAGTCTTCCAACCAACCAGATGGGAGAGTTCTTCCTGCACATGGTGAAGCAAGAAGCCTCAGAAATGGTGAGAAGGTTTTTCCTCAACACTAGAGAAAAGAGCAAGGGCGGACCTCAGAGTGACTCCCCACCACCACCATCACCACCAGGCCCTGAGCACCTTGGTGGCTCTGCACCAGACTCCCTGAGATATGCTGACACAGCAGCCAGGAGGAGGCCAGGACCTGCCCTCCCCTCTCCCTCAGGGCTCGAGGCACAAGAGAAGGCACATCCTCATGCCCCAGGGGCAGGGCTAAGCGTAGGGCACAGCAAGGAATGGCTCGCACAGCACTGGACCACCAGTGAGGCTCTGGCAGACCGCTGGCAGACCTGGCGCAGACCGGCCACGCCATCCTTTCCTGCCCACAGGACGTGTGGACGCTTTGCCCCCTCTCAGCTCCTGTCAGGCACAGAGCCATGCTACTTGCAGGGAGACAAAGCTTGGGCTGGCAGGGGAAAATGGAGGACCCCTGCGCTGCCATAACCATTGTTGCCACCATCTTTGAATCATAGAATCATAGAACCATTAACATTGGAAGAGACCTTCAAGATCATCTGGTCCAACCATCACCCTACTGCCAGCGTCACCCAACTAACTTTGGAGAAGAGGGCTTCGCCCTCACAGCAGCCCTCCAGCACAGGCCTCGCCTCCCAGCCCGCCTTAGGAGCACAGGGAAGGGAGCGAAGGCAAGTGGCAGAGAAGGGCGCAGGGAGGCCGCTACGACCGAGGGCAGGGAGCAGGAAAGGAGGGAGCCTCGCATCAGCACGGAGATGGCACCGCACAGCCGCCATTACGCGACGCCTCCTCCCTCATGCAGCCACCATCACGTGACACCTCCTCCCTCGTGTGGCCGCCATTTCGCGACACCTGGTCCGTCACGCTGCCGCCATCCCACGCCGCCGCCGCGCTTCCCGCTCCCGGCCACCGCCCGCCCGCCGAGCCCCCGGCGGTGGGCAGGGGCTCCCGGCGGTCGCCAGGCGGCGCCGTCCCCCCGCCGCTTTTCGCTTTCGGCTGGCTGGGCTGCTTGTGGCGCAGGGACCCAGGCAGGGAATGAGGAGCCGGCTGGAGGCCCGGGCACAGGAGGGGAGGCGGAGGGCAGTCCCTGTGCCCAAGGGGCAGCCGTCTCTCTGGCAAGCAAAATGGCCAGGAGAGCCAACCCCAGGAAAGGGGCCCTCAGACCCCCATGCTCCTCTTCCTTTGTGTGAGGGCATCTTTCAGGCCACAGACACCCGCTCCCAACATGGCCATGTTGGACTATGGCCATGGCAGGTCATCACAGGGGCCATCACAGAGGCTTCCTGATGTCACGGTGGCGTCTGCACCAAATTTTGTTCAGGGCCCTATAAAACCCCCTGTGCCTGGACCACCATTCACTGAGCTTCCAGGCACCTCTGGTTGTGATACCCAGTGATGGTTGAAGAGGTCCTGGAGCAGTGTCTGTCATTGGCTCTGTAGGACAACAGAGAATTGGTTCTCGGAACCAGAGAAGAAGCGGAGACAGAAGAGTGCCACTGGAAGAGGAGCAATGCCCATCACTGTGGCAGATGATGAGGAACCCATGGAGGTGGATCCACCTCAGGAGGAGAAGGAAGAACCACCTCCAACGCAGCTGATGTGACACAACAACATCATACCAGGGCTCCCATCTGCGAGACCACAACATCGTCATCGCAGAAGCGCCCGTAGTCCATGGGCAAGAGAGGCCATCCATTAGCTTCTCACAGGCTTGCGTGCAGGATGGCCTCCTTTCCCACCCCGTATTCCCCACCCCCACCTCTCATGAAGAGGAGGCATTTCTTCTGTACAGAGTCACAAAGAGCAGGCAAGAGTGGACTTGGCTTCCTTTGGGCTGCTGCGTGGGGGCAACAGGAGGCCTCCCTCAGAGGGCCGCGATGGGCCTTGGGTATCTCAATGTGAGAAGGAGAACACTGCCCGATGGGGGCTTGAAGGCAAAGCTGTGTCCTGCATGGCGGTGCCCAGGGAACAGCAGCAGATCAGTCAAAGCAGCGATGGAGACAAGTGTTCCTCTGAAGAACCAGAAGGCTTCAGGTCTGCCAGAAAGAAGCACAGAAGTGAAGTGTTAAGTTCATTCAAGATGCTTCATTAATGGTTCTTCACAAGACTGGCCAACAAATTGCAATGTTAATAATAATAGTAATAAACCAACAGTAAAATGACTTTCCTCTCTTACTTGGTGTCATTTTTGCTACTGCATCTGAACTGTGGCATTCCCTTCTAGTCTCTCCAGTGTAAGAAAGTTACTGATGGGTGTAGTACGGGCCCTCTCAGGACGTTTGAGGGAGTGAGGGACTGGAGCACACAGCATACAAGGGCAGGCTGGGGGAACTCCTTTGGTGAGAATTAAGGAGAGAAGGCTCAGGGCCGGACCCCTCTGCTGACTACAGCTGCCTCCTGGGAGGGTGTAGAGAAGATGAAACTTTCCTGTGCAACATGCTCTAGGTGACTCTGCTTGAGCAGGGGCGTTGGACTCGATGATCTCCAGAGGTCCCTTCCAGCCTCAGCCACTCTGTGATTCTGTGAACAACTCAAATATTATGGCCAAGAAACTAGATGAAGATGGGCTATTTCTTGTTATCAAACTGACATAGGGTAGCTTTCTTGGCCTTGACTTTCATTCAGTTTTAACATACATTTCACCGTGAAGCTGCCTTTTTGTCCCCTCTAGCTGTAAAATACTAAGAAATGATGTGACTGGAGGGAAGGCAGGAGAGTCCCAGGCTGCCAGCTCTTGTCGTTACTGGCTGGGAACTGCAGAAACAGCAACTGCAGTGATTTGGCAGTCTGGGCCTATTCTGAAGTGTGTTGCAGTCTTTTAGCAATTGCCTAAAAGGAATCAAAAGGTGCAAGCCAAAGATGGTCAAAACACTTTTCTGGAAGCCACAGAAAGCTGTTCTTTAGTATTGTTTTAACAGACTGGCAACTGGGATTAACTAAGGTTAGGTAAAGAGTCTTATCCAACCACGTAAGGAGAGGCATCCTATGCAGTTTATCTGTAAACTAGTGAAGGGATATTTTATGCATATTGCCTTTCGGGTTGCAAACTATCCTGAATCCCTACCACACAGCTTTGCTGTGAGAAAGAATCTCTTGCTGAGTCAGGGTGTTTCACAGCTCTTTCCTGCCCCCCATCAGAAAGGTTACAGGCAGGTGTTGGAAAGCGGGATGAACAGCATTTCTCTGGATCAGTGCTTGCTGGAGTTAGTCAGATTTGCAACTGATACAGTCTTAAAGGTTGCTGACACCTGTTAAAACTAAATCTGTAATGGGAAAGGGAAATGTGACACCTGCTGCATTGAGTTCAGCCTTTAGTGCTATCTTCTGTATACAGAAAGCCTGAATTGGAAATGCAAAATAAGTGCCAACAAAACTCATTAATATCCTCAGGCTTAGCCCTCCTGTAATGATGTGCCAGATCATTCCCAACACGGGAAGGAGAGGGGCTTCCTAATTAACATTTCCTGTAGGATTCGGGCTACTTTACAGTATTTTACGAGTTGAGCCTGCAGTTTGTAAATGGTTACACCCTCCTGTAAAGCTAATGGAGTCTGGTGCTTCACATTTGGCTGTGTAAAAAACAAATGCCTCAAAGCTTCGTCTGGTGCGGGATATTGTCATGGGGCATTAGCAGTTCTGCCTCGGAGTGCTTGCAGGGAAAGCAAGAGCTGGTGCTCGCCGAGAGCAGGGGGAGAATTTAAAGTAGGGAAAATGTAATCACCAGAGTGAGAATTCATCCAAAATCTGGCAAACACTGCAAGAAGGGGTGAGTTTTAGGAGCGCGGGTGATGAAGATACTTAGATAAGAACCTGGAATTTATGCGAAGAAACAAATGGGATGTTTGCTTCCAGGAGCTAAAATCCCTCAAAGACCTCACAGGGTGTGTTTGATGCTGCCTAGTGAGTGAGGACAACAGCTTAATTGGCGGAGAATATTAGGGTTCTGTGGGGAAAATACAAGGGATTTCAGAGCAGCCTGTCTCCAGCAGCCTGGCTGCACAGTGAAACAGAAGCAGCTCGGCTTTCCTCCGAGACGGAGACAGCTCCCTTTTCAGGGCTTTCAAAGGGGAGGTAGGAGAGAAAAGCAAGCTTACGTACAACTTTCTTTGACTAAAGAAAGGAAATCAATGAGTATTCATGCAACCAGGCCCAGGGTTAGGTTTACCGTGGTTTCAAAACATCTGTTCAGGTTTTGTTTTGTTCTTTCAAATAAATCCATGGGTTGCTGGGATTAATCCCAGGGTTTTTGCTCTGCTTAGTTCCATAATAAATGTATAAATTAGCTCATTCTCTAAATGTTCCTTCATTAGCAAAGAGTTCAATTAAATAGGAAATACCGAAAGCATGTTCACTCAAAGCCTCTGTTGCCCACTCAGGACTCATTCTGGGGGCTGCTAAACTCCCCTAGGTGGGAATCTAATTGCTCTGCATCTGCTGGGGTGTTATCGACACAGAGCAGGATCCACTCCAGAGCCTGCAGTTTGTGAATCGTCTATTTTTAATTTAATTTTTATCTTTTGAGTTTTTAAGGGCTTAGATTTGCCATATCTTTTAGGGGACCAACAGCTAAAGCTTACTGGGTGGCAGAAACGGTGCTGGGCGAGCACACACTGCAACAGAATGCTCTGCCTCCCACAGCTTAAATCACCAAAAAATGCACATTACACATTTCACACCTCGGGTATTACTGACTCAGATATTAATAGCTCAGCACCCAATTCATCATCTCTTTGTATTTTGTGTAGTGATTTACACTTGTGCAATATGGCTGTAAAGTATTTCAACTCTTTATGGAATGCAGTTGTGCGCTTGTAAATGATTATACAGGGTGTAAAGCATTGGAGAATCAGGGCAAAATGTGTGCCATTCCTCTCACCGTGCTGGTGCTACAAATATAGTTGCATAATCTTGAGATTAAAAAAAAAAAAAAAAAGCTTAAGGTGAATGCAGAAACCATACCGCTCATCTGCGTGCTATTCATCTGTAATAATTAACAGAGATTGATGTTTGTATTCTCCATCTGAATTTCATCTGCATATTGTTATCTGTGTTTTGTGTGCTTTTTCTTTTTTGCTTAGGTGAAGCATGCTTAGTGGAACATGATGGAAAAATAAATCAGTGGAACAGGTTCTACTCTAACTTACTGTTGCAAAAAGTGAAATATTTTATGGAACTTGTCAATTTTGGAAAAGGTCTCATTGAGAGAAAGTCTGGTATAACCTGGGCCCATCTAAATTATATCAAAATGGCTTTTTTCTGTTTTACTTGTTCTATTATATTTTATTTTGAAGCATTTTCAATGATTTTGTTTCTATTTCTGTAAAATACTTTTCCTCACCAGTATAATGAAATGCTTCTGCAGTTCTGATCTGAACTAGCAGTTCAGGAGTTCTGAAAAAAAATAATATTTTTTGGGCAAGAGGGTTAGCAGGATGTTACCATTTTCTCTTTGAATTATCATTCTGGAAGGCTGAGTCTTACTGGGTTCACACCCAAAGAGAAAAGAAACCCTTGGAGCTCAGCAGGAGTGCAGAAAATGCTTCTCCTTCCCTCATTTCCTCGCTCCCTGCCTCGTGATGCCAGCAGGCAGGGCTGAGCGATGGCTCTGCCGTCAGCCTGGAGCCCTTTGGGCCCCCCTGCAGCCCCAGCACAGGTGCCTCCTGTCAGGTGCTCTGGGCAGCACCATTTACTTGAACATGGCTGCTGGTGGTAATCGTGATGGGGCAAGCACCATGGGTTGATAGGACCATGCAGGAACCTATGGGCAAGCCATGTGGAAAGTGGGGTGTTCACTCAGCCTTTAATTTTGGTCTCTGTATGTGAAAGTGTCGTTTTCTTGCTATTTCCAATCTTGATTTTTTTTTTCAGATTTTTTTTTTTCCCCCAAGTGTTTTATTCCAAGTAGAATTTTTTATTTGGACAGTCTATAGCCGCAAAGAAAGGCTGAAGAGCATGCACTACTGATTCTCTGTTACTTTGCATCACACAATCATTTATATTTGCAATAAATGGCAATAGAATGATACTTAATACATATGTAGTGTGCTGTACAATTTTGGCATAAGTATAAATACATGATGTGCTGTGGGAGTGTGGCCATGGGGGTCGACAAGCCCCATGGTTGGTGATAACATCGGACTCTTTACGATGAGGCCATCAGGAATGTTGGAGTTTAGAGGGAACAAAGAAGGGTGATTCAGGAGACGCCTTGCCGTTGCTTGTTCTCCAGCCGTTAAGACATGGAAGTTGCTGGGGGTTTGCGGGCTGCTGGGCAAAGTTGTTGACCAATGAATAGTTAGTGGAAAAGTACTGCTGTGGGGCGAATAGTATAAGAAGGGAGCCTGTCCTCAATATTGGGATGCAACAAGGATAATGAAGTTATGCCCTCAGTAAGAGAGAGATGAAGTTACGTCATCAATAAAGTAGTAGCAGTTACTGATCCTGAAAGAACCCCGGCGTCCGTGTGGTCATTACGCCACAATGTGCAAGCAGAACTACGTCTAGTCTATGCTCACAACCGAAATGCTTTAATGTATGCTGTGCTTTTTCTTTATGGCAAGTTTAACCTTTGCCTTCAGCGACATGCAAGTATTGCACCAGAATGTAACAGCAGTAGGTTAGCATGCCTGGTATATCCTGGGCTCCAATATTAATTCTAAAAGTCAGTCCATTATGTATTTAACTACATATGTAATACTTGAGGTTAACCTTATGAAGAAGCCAATTAATGTGCTGGTTTTGCTAGTACTGCTGTTAGATTAATCTCTTCTGTATTTTTTTTTTTTGCATGATCTATTAGTCTGTGTTGTTAGAAATTTAAAGCTTACACTTTTCTTTCCATTAGTTTTTATGATTTCACACTAGTTGCATATTCTTTTCACTGGCATTAATTTTTCACAGGAAACTTAAATTCTGTATTCAGCTGGCAGATATTTTGCTGATTAAATGTTTACAGGGGAGGAGTGGTAACTTGTGACAGCGTGGTTTACAGTAGGTGAATTTGTGGGAACCGTAGCTTGAACAGGCTCCTTGCAGAAGTGGATGGTTAATGTTGAGGGAATTTTAGAGTGAAATTCTGTTCCTGTGAGGGCAGGTGCCATCTCTGCCTGCTCTAAGGAACTGTTCTGTAGAAAGCAGCTGCTTGGAGTTGTGCTTGTTGCACCTAGCACTTGGGATGGCAGTTTTTCCTTTGCTGATCGTTACTTTTCAGCATATGGGTTTCCTTTTCTCCCCTCTGCTGTAGTTCCGTAATTAAGATACTAGAGGCAGACGTTAATAGCTTTATTTCCCATTCTGCACCCTGTGGGTGGCTCTTTTAGTCTCAATTTACATTTTGCGTAATGAATTTGGATCTTTAAGGGCGGTGAATAGCCAACTTTCTCAAGTTGCAGGATGCTGCGTTTAGGAGATGTGCGTTGTGCATTTAGCCAAGGCAGAGCCCGTGTTTCCTGCTAGGGAAGCAGCAGGGCTTGCTTGGGCATTCAGCTCCGTGAGACACATTCCCTACCTCCCAAAAGCAAGAGTTAGCATTTGTTTTGCTTGAGGAGTGGAGATTCAGTAGCATCACAGGGAGAGGCTGTAGAGGGGAGAGATTACTGGCTGGTTTCTGAAGAGATGTGAGTCAGTCAGCTGTTACTAAAGCTACAAGCAGGGCGCAGTTTGGTACTGCAGAAGCTAAATAATAAAAAAAAAGGTCTTGAATGGCCTGCTGAACTCTGAGGCCTGCTCTTGGAAAGCAACGTGACTGCAGCGCAGGTGGGCTCCAGGGTTATGGTTAAACCTGGAGATAAATTTGGGGGTGTTGTCAGAGGCTGTGAAAACAGCAGCCATACAGTTCTTTTTTACTAAGAAAGCAGCAGCTGTGGGAACAATACCAGCAGATCAAACTGTTTTAGATCCTGTTGCTGTAGTATAGGAGGTCTTGACCCGTGAGCAACATTGGGGTTTGGGACAGAGCTCTCAGCCTGGTTATGAATTGGGATGACTAGTTTGTAGTTTAAAAGTACTGTGTTTAGGGGGCAGAAGGCTGTGTTTGGGTTGAGTCGGGGTTTGTAGAGGTTGAACACCTGAGTTTGTTGTTTGATCTTGAAAGGCATTCAGGGGCAGGATGGGGATTTGTGATGGCCACACTGTCCAGTTTGTTTTGTTACAGGTTGTGTCGGATGGGTGTAAAGGTAGGATTAAGTGAGGGTATGGGTTAAGGGTTTGGGAGTCAGTAGCCAGAGCAAGGTTTACTGGTGAATCACGTACCTCATGTAGAGTTGGGTTGGCCACAGTTTGGTGTGACACAAGAGGTGTCTTCAAGACATTGGGAAGGGCAACATAAGGAGACAACTGGTGGATGAAATTTTGTAGACAAAACCAGCAAGTATGTGGGAATTGAAAAGCTGATCATCTCGCAGGAAATAATACATCTCAGGCAAAGCATATTTTATCTTAATTCCATGTGCTTATGGGAAGAGATTTTAAAAGAATAAAGCTTTATGTATAAATACTTTTGTTTGAAACTTGCACAAATTTTAGTTTCTTTTCAGATGTGTTCTCTCTTCCACTAAAAAATGAATCTCAAAATGTCTGGGGGAAAAGATCTATGCAGATAAAAAGGACTGGCCATAGCATGAGGGCTGTACAGCTGAGACCAAGGGTTATTGCATTGATGAGAGAAAGTAACAGAAGTTCTGTGCTTCACAAGGTTTTGTTTCACATTTTTTATCTGTTTCCTTGTGGTTCAAATAAGTCATATCTGTCTTGAAGGGTCAGTAAAAATCAGTTTTGCAAGCATAGGCTGGTATTTCAAGAAGATAACATAACAGAAAAATCTCTTGTTCTCGCTGCACTGAGCATGAATTTATATATTATATAATATTAAATATATAGTATTGTTATGTTACAATATAATATATATAACATATAATATTAAATATTATAAATTAAACACACACTATGAATGTAGCATCCTTAGTTTCACTACAAATAGGAGCTGCTAATTATTTTTATGGGCTTGCATTCATTGTGCTGTGTGAGTGTATAGGTACAGGAGGGAATCATACCAGGATTTCTTGGCTATTCCTGCCTAGTTCAATATAATGGCTCGATTCCTTGGGGTGGCCCAATTCAGCTTCCTACAGAGCCGAATAGCAAGCTTAATCCTTTGCCAGGCAGACATCGGTTTATGATGTTAATAACTGCGTCAGTAATATGCATCTCTGTAGGATGCAGTTCTGTGAGTGCTGCAGAAAAGGGAATTGGCTCCTCCAATTCAACCCAGTGCCTTAGGCGCACACAGTCTTTCAATGTGTAGAATAATATGGACCTACTACTCCTTCCAAGCTTTAGGGTCAAGAGGAAAGAATACAAGGGAAGACAGAGGTGAATTTGCAGGCTTCAGAGAAATTTATATTTTTAATTGTTTAGGGTTATTGTAAATTCTATACCTATGAACTTTGTGCAAAATATATGCCTACTTTATTGAGAACGTTTAAGAAGTTAGTGTCCAGCCTCCAGTAGGAAAAGTCCCACATGTAAGTTCTGGCAAATTTGAAATTACTCTAGATTGGTGTTTTTAAGTTAGTACCTCATTTCAACCGTGTGTGTCCCCAGCTACCATTTACTGACAGGCTCATTTTTGTTAGCTAACAGCAAACTTGAAAACATTAGGCTTTTTCATTTCACCTTTGAGATAGACTAGAATAACATGTTCATCTTTCCAAAGAACTAAGTTCTTTGATGTTGAAACATGTTTTGTATATATAAATTAAGCTGATTTCTCAGGGAAAATCTATTCGTAGAATCAGTTGTAGTCAGCTTATTCTTTTTTTATATAAATTAATGTTGAATAATGGGAGTTATTATGCAAGGAGTAAATGCAAACGATGCTTTCAGTATCATGGAAAACTAGCGTTGCTTCTGAGAAAGAGAATGAAGTGCAAGGTAAAATGACAGCATGATGTAGAGTTAGAGGAACTTTAAGTTTCAATAGAATTAAAATCTTGTTCTTCTGACATGTTTTAACATTTGCAAGAAGAATAAAATTATCAGTTTCAAGTTAGGCAAGAGATTCATAAGTAATAATTCAGATGCATCATGTTTCAAGGAACTGATTTCTAACCAGACTGCCAGTTACCATAAAAACAAAGACAGACAATAAATGGATTACTAGTACTATTTGTTCCCATTTTGAATAGTGGTTTTTAATATATTAAACCAGTGGTGCTGTTATGCGATTAAAGTGTTTTGGTACAGGGAGGCTGAAGTCAATATCCAGCAATTAGTCCTCAGTCAAAGCTCCAGAAAGTCTGGATTTGTATAGGAGTTACTTGATTTTTGTTTCCTGTTTAAAACTGGAGCTTCAGTCAGAGGTAGACTCATAAAAGCATTCTTGATTACCCCAGGCCAGCCAGCACTAAAAGTAGTAAGTACATCAGGACTTTACTTTCTTGCCCCATCTTTATATTATTATCGTACAATGTTATCTCTTGTCTAAAAAATCAGAAGGTCAATCCTGGAAGCACATGAAGACACTACATAGCACAGTTAGGGATTTCCTGGTTTTTGGTGCCTGGTATTAATTGCTCATTCGCTGGGCTGCACAGACCCAGGCACAAGAAGGGATTCCTTACTAGTCATGAGCTGAAGCAGTAGGGAAGCGGGATGAGCATGGTTCGAGTGTGGTACATCTGGCTTGGGTTTCCCCAGCATCTATCATCATGCTATTTAAGCAGGAGGGTAGAAACAGATGAGCTTATTACATGAAGTACGGTATTATCCGTGTGATCATATACCCTTGCTTAAATGTAGTTGCCATGGATATGCTGGGTGGCAGCTGCAGGAGGAGTGTGGTTCAGATAAGGCTGCGGAAGGGGCTGGACCCATACAGGGGCAGGCCTGCACTTTAAGGAGTGTAAGTACTGAAGGGTTTTTTTTTCACATACACAGAGAATTAAGAATATTTAGCAAACTGTCTACAGTTAACTACTTAAGTACTTAACTGGAGCTTAATTTGCCAGTGGTCAGGGACAACAGCTACTTAGAACTTAAAAAAGGAAAAGAAGATAATTTGTTTCAGTGATTGATTCCTCTGATGTTCCCATGTTCAAATTCAAGTAATTATTTAGGAGAAGATGCTTCTGAGACATGGGGGAAAAAAAAGAAAAAGACCATAAGCACAAGTTAAGAAGGCTGCTACCTGTGAATACATTTAATTGTTTTTTAAAACCCAGTAGGATGTGTGAGAAATGACAGGTGCTTTACAGATGGGTAGCAGGTGCTGAGATAAGTAATTGCAGAGAGAACATCTGATCATCTTTATTAAGGGGAGTATTTTTCATGTTCTCTCCTGTGTGCGTTTTTTTGAACTTACCCACTGTGTAGATTTTTATACTGAGTTCTGCAGAAAAGTTGCCTCTTCCCTTTCTTGATCTTGGCAAGTCTTTTTTCTTAGTTTTGGAGGAGGGAGGCATTTGCTTTAGACTCATCAGTCAATATTGCTGCATGTTGCCTATACTGGCTGTCTATACAGCAGGGAAGTACGTATATTCAGGGCATGACTTTAGCATGTGTTTTTTTTGTGTGTGCCTCAGGATGAGATGAGTCTCAGTCTAGAAACTGAGCTTAAAATATCTTGAGTTCAAGAACCACTCTTCGTCTGTGAGCAAGGGCTGCTATTGATTATGTTGCTCAGGAGCCTCTGGCTGAAGAGAAACTCTCTGCTGGTGGGCCCTTGCAATTCCTGAGGTGGTTGTGCTGAAGGCTGCACTGACTGCTTGAGTGTGAGCAAGGTGGTTTTAAGGAGGGACTCGCAGCATTTGGCAAATCTGGTTGTTCTGGATTCTCAGATGTCTTTTGGTTGGTACTGAACTTTGCATCTTGATAATTTTTGTATTTGTTTGGTATTAATCCGTAAATTGTGTATTATCAGGAAATCAGAAATTCTTTAACATGAATTATTTTCTCTTGCTTGGAGGCATCTTTTCTCATTGTCTGAAATACCTAATCTCCCCAGGTTACCACAGCTCCCCTAATCACTTAAGAGTGATAACAGCTGTGAGAAAATACTTGTCTTCAATCTGTAACTATCAATACTGGTTATAATACTTTGGTTAGTATCTTGAGCAGACAAAGAATAAAATCTTCCATGAGCTCTGTAGTGGTAAATGTTACATTTTAATGAATGACGTGGGTAGGCCTTGGCTTTGGAAGCAAATAAGATTTAAGACCTATTAGTTCCTAAAACTAAGCCTCAGGGTAGAGATGTGCCTAGATGCAGCATAACTGTCAAAACTGTAGGATCTTAGCTTGGATTTTGGCCAATGCTGTCTGTATTTTAAAACTAAACAGCTTTCAATACTCTTCAAGTGCAGTTGGACTACACTTGCTTCAACTTTTGGTTGAAAAATGTTAGGTATTTCAGATGTTAATATATTCTTGCAAGAGAATGAAGCTAGAAAATATAGCATCACAAGTTGCTTTTTGTCCAGGAAGGCTAATAAATATGTATATAGTCTAACCCTCTAAGTTAGCTGGTATAAATACATTTGAATCCCACCAATGAGATTTTCTTTTGCTATAATGTTGGGAATTTGCTATCCTGCTTTGAGGCTTTCACTGTGGGATCAGCGAGACCGTCTGCTGTCAAGATTATGTCTGCAATTCCAATCAAAGTGAGCTAAAATTGTATCTCATTGTGATGGGCTGTTTTTGTAATTTCCTGACTGACACTTAAAATTCTATTTATTTCTTAAAATAAAGCATAGCAGAAGAGGCAGGGAGACTCATGAAGCATGAATTGAGATTTTGAGTGTCACATAGGCATTAATAGGAATAGATAGCTTGCTGTTCTGATGCAGCTAATTGGTATTTCTGGAAGGTATTTCTACACTGATTGAAATGTTTAAAGTGAAACCTTATAATTATTACTTTTTTTTTTTTAAAGCAAAATCACTCTAGGTTTTCGGCCTGTTACTGAAAGACTCCCCTCCCACACCTTGGGTTTGCAATACAGTAGCTACTTGTGTAGGAAAGCTTTTTCTTTGTACCATATCCAAGGAGGAGGGAAAACCAATTCCTCCTAGTTTTACGTCTGTATTTGAGAACATCAGATTGAGGAGGAAAAAAGAAAATTAAAGAAAAATCCTTGGTGAGCCAGTCCTGCTACTTGCTCTCATAGCCACCACATTGTACAATTCCCTTTGTAAATGTATTGTACTTTATCTTAAAAGTAGTTTACTAGTTTCCATTACCCTCTTTCTCAGCTTTTGCAGGACATCATTGCTCTGTTTATCAGAGACCACCTAATATTCAGTTTAAAATCAGTCACTGTGTTCCCTGTTCTTGGGCCAGTGCTGTATTGCAGATAAAGCAGCCCTTTTCCCCCACAGTATTTAATGTCGGCATATTTGTGAGAAGCAGTCACATTGTGCCTCCCACTCTAACTGACTAGGCTGATTGTACAAAGGCAATCTGCAACTCTCTTCTTGATGAGAAGCCTGCTCTGCTCCCCTCTTTGACATGCCAGTCCTTCTGTTTATCATTTCTAGCTTGGGTTCATATTCCTTGAGTATGAATGACCAGAACTGCATACCGAATGCCAACTTTGAAAGCATGCTGACAAACAAGTCACCTCTTATTTCTAAGATTTTTGGTGAGCTGATGACACTGGTTAAGAAAGATACCATATCCTTCCCCCCCATGCAGTGTAGGTAAAGTACATGTTGCTGAAGAGTACTGACTGGTGTTACTGTAGCACCTGGAGTTAAGGGCTTGATAATAAGCAGCCCACATTACATCTCTGACTTCTGAACTCTGACCTGCTATCCAAAGGAAAGAGGATGAAAGTAGTCACAATGTCAAAGGTAGATGCTTATATCAGGTTGTTGTTTATAGCTTACTGTGTGGTGTACTTGTATGCATTTCTCAGCCCAATACTACACAGGTACTTGAATGACTGAAAGAGATGCACTAGCAGCCTGAGGCAGTGTTAAATTGGTGACCTGCAGCTCTACATCACATTGCGCTTGGAGCTGTAGTGTTAAAGCTAGTCAGAAAATGTCTAGCTAAGCCATCTGCCCAGAAGAAGTGGATAATGAGGAAGAATTATGATATTTCATCTTTCTTCCCAACAGTTTTTCTATGTTAACTCAATCATTTAGCCGACCTTACCTTATGGCAACTGTGTGTCAGCAGCCATTTATATGTGTGTATATGTTACTTTAGTGGATTTGATCATCTCTCATTGAATTAGAGAGGTGAGGGAAGCAAACAGAAGTGCTCACATTTGTTTGGATACTTGGTATGAGACACTTTGGAAATGGCATGTTTATAAACTAAGCCTGATGAGACTTGCATGCCAGGGTTTGGTATGCATTGTCTTGACAACGTTTGCTTATGTTGCCAGAGATTTGGAAGCTGCTGAAGAAAAATGTATATGTCATTGTTAACAGACTTGTTGCTGGTTGCTGAGAGAGGGGATAGTTTTTTCTTTTTGGATTAGAGGGGCTAAATGCCAGTAGCCAGAGCAGAAGAGGCTATCTTTGATAAATGTGAGATATATTTGTATCATCAGTAAGCTTTCAAGTTGCAATTATAGCAATTAAATCAGATAACATAGCTTGTCTTGAAAAATAAGTCTAAGAAATGAATGTATGGCTTTATCTCCTGGTTGCCAGGTTGAGCTGAATATACTTTTCCCTGTAATTCCTGTTTTCAGAAATACGATCTGGCTTTTTAGCTATGCCCTTTGCGGAAGTGGTGAAGAAAGGAGTAATCAGGTCTTCCCATAGCGTTCAAGGCCCAGGTCCCAGGAAAGAGAGGCTGCAGCAGTGCCCCGATGTGTTCGAGGTGCAGCGGCTGCCTGGTGCGAAGGCCAGGCCCGGCCTAGCTGCTGGGGCAGCCCATGGCCTGGCTCAGCGGGCCGGCCGCTCACCCCGGGGCAGCCGGCACCCCTCTCACCGGCGTGCCTCTGCTCTTTGGCACAGGGTTAGCCATGAAATCAGGACTCATTTTCTAGTGCTAGAATGGAGTCAGATGAACAATTGTGGTCTGATTGAAGTGATTTAACTTAGGGGTACAGGCACCATACTTGTGGGGCAGTGCCCATATGACTGCTCATACTTCATTTCTTTGTAGGTCAGCTTGGGGCTACCCCCAGCTCGGTGTTGTCACTCTAGCAAGGGTCGCTACCTTCCCCAAGTAGATTGCACATATTTATCTGACTAAATGTTCTATTAAAATGATGGTGGTTAATATTAGAATAGATTGCATTTTTCTGTCCTGTAACCTCATACCCAAAAGACACCTGATGTTACCAAAAAAAAAAAAAAAAAGTGCAACATTTTGCGTCAGTAATTAGCTAAATCATGTCAAAGAAATACTTTTTTTTTTTCCTCCTCTTTTCAACCATGGATGAGCCAATTTAAATTCTTCAGCACCAAGAGTTTTCTTGGTTTCTCAGCAGTACCTCAGTACCTTCTCAGGCCTTCTCATAGCTTAGTGTAGGCCCAAAGTACTAGACAGTAGTAAGAATGTATTTGTGAACAGGAAAGTACTGAAGCTCTCACTGGAAGGATCTAATTGAAAAAACAAAAAACAACCAGTCAGACTTAAAAAACAAAACAAAAAAAAAAAAACAACCTCAACATGATGAATACACAGATAGAGAAATGTTAACTAGGACATTTGTATAGATAATTTTGGAAAACTTCAAGGAAGTTTTAAGTAACTTTCTGCATTTCACACAGACTTTCTACCTGATTTACTGCAAAAGTATTACTGAAATTCATTTTGGGATGATCCCCCAACTCACTCAGATTTAACATTATGGACCAAACCCTTGCTCCTCAAAGTGTGTTGCTTCGTTCTACGGTGTGTTTTGTATAACAAGGTGAGGCAACTAACAAGCAGTAAAAATGATAAAACTGTTTGAATTGGACTGATTCACAAAGACAAGTTCAGCTCCCATTCAAGCAATAGAATGCAATCCTGATGTGACATAAAGGAAGATGTATTAAGGGAACATAAATATACTAGCAGTATGTTTTGTGTAGTGACTTGTTTATAGAATTCTTTCCTAAAATTTCAAACAAAGGATCATTCAGCATAACAAGGAGAAATGAAAACATGGTGACTGGTGATCATTTGTACTCCATTTTTCTTTGGGTAAAGATGTCTGACATGGATGTTAAAAAGTATAAAACTTTATCAGCTGACAATCATGGGCTAGTATAATGCTAAAATAACTTTTCTAACACTTCTAATTGGAAATAGAGTATAAAGATTCATTGTTATCAGAGGGTTATCCTCCGAACTCCACAAATGTGTGCTATGCATAAATTAGCACTTTAAAAAAAAAAAAAAAGGGAAGAAGAAAACAAAAACCAACCACAACCACCATCAAAAACAAGCTAAAAAAGTCTGTACCCAAACCATTTTTGTCTCAAAGTAGAATGCAAATCTTCATTTATTCTGGTCGACTATAGTTTTAGATATAGGTATAATAAAAATATGGGGGCAGTGCAAAATGCTAAAATAACATTTGTATTAATTCATTATTTCAAACACAACAGTTTCTAAGCATGATTTATCATGGTAAAATGAAAATTTATTGCAGACCCTTTAGACAAAAAGGGAGATAATTGCAGTCAAATGCATCCAAGAGATTTGAGATGCAAAGAGAGCTGACTGTCAGCTCAAGCTGAGTGCTATTTCTTCAAATATTTGACCAGAAAGATCTAGCTGTAGATCACAGCCAAACTATATGACAAATGGTAATGAACTCCTTATTCATTAGAATGAACGGTTCTCCGGGAGGCTTTAGTGATACAGAACTACTGTCCAAGTGTTTTGCATGCTTTGACCAATTATACTTTCATTTGGATTCACTAGCACTTCTCTTGCTACAGCTCAGAATATCTGACTACTTTTTTTTTCTTAACTAAAGCATCGCTGATTTTTTTCCTTGCTGTGGCTATAAAACTGAAATGATACGGTAAATAGGCTATGTAAAAATTAAAAAAAAAAAAAAGTAAATGAACACAAATTTAAATGTAGGAAAAAAAAATCTAGGAAATAGGTGTAGGCAATCAGGGTTTTCATGTGTTTTTGATAGAAGACATACTCACTGATTGGTAGTAGCATGATATGCATTTTTGTAGCCAGGTTCCTACAGAAAAGCACGCTTTGGATCTGCTTCTGCAATGTGTTTCCCTTGAAGGTGAGATGCTAGAACAGTTGTGGTATTTATTTACTTGTGGTTTGAGTGGCAGTGTGGTTTGTTAATCTCACTTTTGATGTCGTATTCACATGTACACGTGAATTGTATTTAGGGTGTGGATTCATTTTTCATTTTTGGTTTCTATTGCGTGAATCAGAAAAATCACCCCTCTTCAGTGTCAATCTATAAATATCACTGAATTCCAAGGGTTTGAATAAAGCCTTTTTTTTCTTTTTCTTTTTTTTCTTTTTAATCTTGTAGATGCAGTTTTTAAAACAGTCATATAGTTCTTTCCTCGTGTAACAGTTACAAGCTGATTCTCCATGCCTTGAGAAAGGGCAGACATAATCTGTAACAGTGGGAAGGAATTACCCATTTATTCTTTAAAAACTGCTTTTGGTGTCTGGATTTCAGTGGGTAGGCAGTCCTCTCCCTCCAAGGTCAGTTTTGATTTTGATCCGAAAATCCTTTTGTTTGCCTCTGTTTCATTTTTGCACCTCAGCACCTACATGTTTGTCAGAAGTATGAAGATGTATGGGTGCCTGTTTCCTGGTGATTGCTGGTGGCATGGAAGTTACAGTGCTGACAGGACGGTATGAACTTAGAAGTGAAAAGAGTGAAAAGACAGTGAAAAGTTGCCTTCTGGAAGTGAAGGCCATACCTATAGTTGTAAGCATCTCCACAAATGCAATATCTGCGTAGGCAAAGCAATGTCCTTGCTGCAAGCGTTGTAGGACTGATATTCAGATATTCAGGGACTAGAAGTGAAGCTTGGAAGAGGCCTAAAATTTCAGCTATGAAGCTTTATGCCCTCAGCATCTTTTATACCTATTCTGCTCTATGCTTTTTTTTTTAACTTTTTTTTTTTCCACAAAATGTGTATATGTAGTCCCAACTTACCCATGTTCAATCATTGAAAATTTATAGACAGGAAAGCCATCTTTGAAACTTCTTAAAACATCACTTGTCCATTTATGACTGGGGCTAGACCTAGCTGTTTGAGCAAGCCATCAGTATAAGCCAGGAGCGAGAGGCAGGAATGAGACCTTTACTGAGATGGAAATTGCTGTTAAGATAACAGCACAGTCACCAACAGCAGTGGTAATTGCAATTCTCATTACAAATTTGTCATCTTTCTGACCATCCTTATGCGAATTTTGCATAAACTTCAGTGAAATTAATTATAGTTTATATGTTCGGTATAATCTATTAGATGCTTTTCTCAAATGGTGTTGAGAATCATAAAACACTTTAAATCTGAACTGGCTCATCTCTGCATTACTATTGATTTCCTTTTCATGTTTTTTGTTACATCAGCTCACTTAGAGAACATACGTTATGCCATAAGCTTGAAAACCTTTTAAATGAAGTTTATGCATGAAAACCATTTAGTTTGTAGAAATCATTTATGCACATTTTCTGATGCTTCTGGAATTATTTCTACTAGAAGCCATGTTCATGGTACATTACTGGGAAACAATCAGTCTAGAAGCAGTCCTCAGTAGAAGTTTTTAACGTGTAAAGCTATGTTTTGGGTGAGATTTTGAAATATGGGTGAGGAACCATCTTTCAGAAGTTATTTTTAATTTGTATTCTTCCTTGACTCTAAAGATACTTACTTCTGTCAACTTTGGGGTTTTAAGAAATATATATGTTTTCAGAATATTAATAGAATAAACTTCATGAAATCTGAATAAACAGCATTATTTTGCATTTTTTTTAAGTATGGGAGGAATATCTCTGATTTAATTTTCTAGATCAAATTTTAATTAAAGCTCTAGTTTTATATTTCATCTGGAATGGCTAAACTAATTTCTCCATGCATTGCAAATAGTTGTAAATAATGCTGTGATGCATTTGCTGGTATAATCTTAAACAAACCAACAGACCACGTAAACATTGCATTTACAAAACATAATAAACATAACTGGCCAGATAACCTACTATCACATACAAGTTATCATAAATTTTATTATTAGTCTGTATTCCTTCATACTGCTTTTAAGTAGTGGTAATTAGGGGCAATGAACTGAGTGCTGAGACCATGTTTTTAGCTTGCAAATATTGTTGTGAAGCTTATTAGTGACAATGTTATACAAAACCAAACACCTTCTGAGAATAGCCATGTGTATTTAACTTCTGCATATCTCTTCTGACACGATAGCATCAACAAAGGTTTTTGTGACCAGCTAAAAAATAGACTAATGTTATCTTTAACCTGACCTTTTTGGAGAAAGTCTTTTCAAAGCATGCACTGCCTACATGGGAGCAGAAAAAGACATCTAGATGCTAAGCCAGCACTGTGGTCTTTCTAGAGGTTATTTCCTCCCCAGTTTATATTTTGAACTATATTGTGTTTGACCACAGCTGGTCATGGTTTCAGCATTACAGGCAAAGAAAAGCAAGGGGAGGTTGACCAAAAAGCTCAAAATGGGTTGTTATTGTGGTTGGGTCATTATTCAGTTGCTTAGGTGACCTCATCTTGTCCAAGTTACTTCTGCTGTGTCAAATCAATCTGCCAGAGTTGTCAGAAAAGTGTTTTCATTAGAATACCTCCAGAGAAATTAGTTCTGCAAATGATTGTAGACTACGAACAGTTGTGCTTCTCTGAAGAGAAGATCTATCAAGATTTTTATCACAGTGAGGACATTGCAGACAGGATCCTGACCTCCCTGTATTTCCACTGGCATTAGATCTTCAGGGGTGACAGCAGCAAAAGAGGATGTAATCAAATCTGTTACTGGCTGTGGTGTGTTATTACCATCAAGTTGTACTTCTTGTCTTTGGAATGATTTGAGTTAATCTAGTTGAGGTACAAAGTGGTGGTAGGCAGCAAGGCATGAACATCAGTGGGTTGTAGAAAGTGCTAGCTATAATAGGAGTTGCAAATGCAGCTGTGCAAGCAGGCTCTTTTGCATTCAATAACAAGGGCTTTGTAAGAGCAGCCGTAAATCAAGCCAAAGCATCAAGGATGTACTAGCAGATGGATCCACTGCCCTGTTTAACGGATTAGACAGGAAAACAAGAAAAGCAAAAATGGAAGTTTTCTTGAAAAATATTGCTCAGGAGCTTTTTACATCTGCAATACTCCATTCTCAAGGAGTCTTCATTTTTTTGCAGTGTTCCATTTGCCATTATTCTTCATGATTAAGATTTAGCATAACAAAAATCCATCTTCCCTCTCTGTAAATTCATGGAGTCTCAAGTGAGAGGGGTGTCGTCTCTCTGAATGGGAGGATAATACACTGAGACTGCATAAGAAATGGTTAGGCAGAAAGATGAAGTTCTGTGCCAAGAAAAAGGAAGTCTATCAGTTTTTAAACAAGTATCTTACTGAGACAGATGTTGACTTCCTGACTGACTTAAGTTTAGAATTCTTCATCCATCCTGATATTGAAGATTAAAATTTATTTGGCTTTGCTTTGGGGATGCAGGCGCACATGCACACACACTTCAGCTTGCAAACAGAAAACAGTATTTGATGCTCATTTCTCAACCTGTTGAAACTCATGCTAAAGCAACTCGGAGAGATTAGTGAATATTTGCTTTCTGTCAGTCAAATGACCAAAAGCACTCTAAAAACAATATCTGTTCATGTAAAAAATTAGTTGAAAAGATTTGCTAAGTATTTATGGATGAGAGGTAGTGTAACAGTACCATCACAAGTACTGGGGGGAAAATCCTTTAGACTGCTAAGCCCCTTAGTTACTCTTTTAAAGCCTCGGTTGCTTTCCTTTTTACTGGAAAATATAATATGAATCATTGTGAGGTGTAAAGGCTTCCAAATGTCTTTCCCAAAGATCAAATCCCATCTACCTACTTCACTGTTATTGCATCATGAATTTTAATTATCTTGACTTGTAATATTTAAAGTACAGGTAGGATTAAAAACAGTCTCTGCCTTTTAATTTCTTTCTGTGCTTTCCTCTTGATTAGTTTTGTTCAGTTGTTGGATGGATGGAACAGTTAATTACATCCATAAAATTCAAACCTATGTGGTATAACCAAGCAGAGCAAAATTCTCTTCAGAGGAACACACAAACTGAACGCAGGATCATATAAATATTGTGAAAACTACTGAAATACAATTTTTCATTTAATTAGGTTCAGAAATCCATGGGAATATACTTTAAATTAGTAGTCAGTCTACTGCTGTTCTGCTGTAGTGTTTTCAATTGCAAGAACTTGTCATTCACATCATAGTAAAATTTCATGCAAAATGCATGTTAACTTTGTTCTTTCCAGTAAAACTTGCATAACATCACAAAATCACTTAGCTTCCTTGCTTATTGTTTGATCTGCAGACAGAATTACTGTCTGTAATGTATTTTAATGAGCTTGATACAAGGCCACATGGCCATCACCCCCTCCCCCCCCCTCCATTTGCATGCATCCTACCCCTCACAACATGAGATTTTGGAGGGTAATATACTCCAAAGTGAAGTGATAATTTTTGGAGACTATTTTTATAACAGAGAAATGCTATTAACAGTCCTGTGGTCTGTATATTTGAGCTGTATATTTGTTGGAGTCAGCTGCTGTAGGTTGAACCTCAGACCAGGAGGATTAGGAAGATCTTGCTCAGGCATAATACAAGTGATTTATGGCCTCTTCTTGAGAATGGGATGCCTGTGATGGGATGCCCAACGCTACACTAGATTTTTGTTATGAGGTGTGAAACTGAAGAAAAGGTCCTTGCTTGAAATATTTTAAATGAGTATTAGTCACCTTGGGGAAAAATGCTTGTGAACGCTTGAAGGGAAAAATCTATTTAGTCTCTGAGAATTTCATTTCTGGCATTTAGGAAAGTGTGCAATGAACTGCACATATCTAATGAGAAAAATATCATTGGGAAAAAAAATGAGTGACTCAAAGGTGTTGTCGAGACTTTCAAATACTAGAAAGTACCAAGTGCTGTGAAAACCTTAAGTTTTATTTCAGATTCATTTGATTCAATAATGCATGTATGATAGAAATATATATCTGCCTTTCCATGGGTTAGTGTGGTTGGTACAGTTTCCTATAGTGCCATGTGGACATACCTATTCTATGCTATAAAATGCAGCTGGTCCTGAATCCTCTATTTCTAGCCTGAGAGATTGTACTGCAATGTCAGCCAGCAGGCAAAACCTTTGTTTCCTCTACGTCACATTGCATGTCCAGTGTTTCAACACTGGCATTAACCACCCACTGAAACATTTACCTTTAATTACATTAACAACCTCAGATGCTGAAATTCAGGGCACTGTTGGATGTTAAACGCTACCTGCCCTGCACTTCGCTTGCAGGAGCTGGTATGGCTCAGGGCAACGTGGGCTCTTAACGCTAATCAGCTTTACAACCCTTGTGAAGGGATGTGCAGTTAAGTGTTTTGTAGATGCTGCCAAGATACTAAATATCTGATAAGGTGCAGTCTGCCCTTGGGGGTCCATGCTCTGCGTCATCAAGAGACAAATGGGGCCTTAATAGATTTCTTCCTTTTAGACTTCAGCTAAGGTAGAATATCATTATATATTTACCATGGCTACCTGCAGCAGTAACAGCTTTGGTAGATGTGTGAGATGGGGTAAAGAGTGGTAAGAGCAGCAACTAAATCTACAAGGTAAATATATACTTCTGGCTTAGTTTGCAAAGCAAATTGGCATAGGTTTTTCATAGGTAACTCAGGTATTGAGCAGGACTCTGGGTAGGTAGGGTGACCAGGAGAAGCAGAATTAAGTGGGAAAAGACCTTATGAAGGATAAAAGATCTTACAAGTGGAAAAAGTGAAGACTTGTGGTTTGGAGTTATCACCCAATACGAAATTTAGGCTGGCAGAACAAATGATTGAAGACCCAAAGACTCTGTACTGCTGGGGGAAGAGAACAACAATGCACCTCAGAAATACTGAAGTCCAGCCAGCAATGAACAAAATCATAATGGCTTTCAAAGGTTTCAAACATCTGCAGTCTGCAAAATCACTCATAACACTCAGAAGAAAGGTTTTCAAAGAAACTTTTTTATTATTATTTGGAAATATCGTAACAATCTTTTTTTTTCCCCTTCAAAATAGTTTTCTACCCATGACAGAAAAAGGAACTGGAGAACAGCAGCTTACTGAGTGGGAAGGGAGCGAAGCTTCTATTTACCACTTAAAGGTATCACATATTGATCTGATGATAGCAAAGTTTCATGATTACACCAAGGATCGCGATTATGTGGAGGGAGAAAAAAGGAAAAGAAAGGAGGAAAAATAATACAAAAGATGCTTCATAGGAAACACTTCAGCTGATTGATACTCAGGCTATTCATTTGAAAGCAGCAACTGTCTTCTGCCAAGTAACAACCAAGTATGATGAGCAAAGCTAAACCTAGACCTGGATAAAACATAGCGAGAGATTCTCTTTTGAGAGAACCAATGTGTTTCAGATGGGAACCAACCTGACAGCACCTGATATCTGTGGAACCACTAACAATTTCTTTCTTTAAAAAAGGAATCTGGATTCCTTTTAGAGTTTGGGTCTAGATTCATTTTTCAGTACTTGTTTATGAGCGTTGGATGACTCAACTCAAAACAGCCAAAAAGCTGTCGGTAACGCAAGTTCATTGATGTGCGCATACAACTTTCAAAGTACAGCCCTGCAAAGGGGCATGCCTTTTAAAATGCTAGTTAAAATAGTTGGTCTCCCTTTCTTAATGAGCCAGATCAGAGACAAAAATAGGGGTACCTACTGTGGCAGACTACTGGCATCTCAGCAGGGAGCTGAACTCAATTTAAATGAGCAGGCAGCGTGGCTTTGCCAGCACAGAGCTCAGCACAGGTTAATCTGTTTGGCCTTATCGCTGCTGTAGTCACTCTGCTTCTGGTTTCCAGGCTAAAGACAGCTTGGAGATCTTTATACCCTGGTACAAACTGCAGTGTAGCTGTCAGTTTCTGAGATCTGTTAATAAATCTCTCAGCCTTTTATAGCCAAGGAGCTGTGGCACTGGCCTGGGGGCTGTTTCCTCATGTGCAACATCAACCAAATTATGGACTTTGATGTTTTGTAAGTCTCTGTGAAAACTCAGAAGGATGCAAAACAGTGTGGCTTTTGTTATTCAGCTGTACTTGTGCTGTCACCAGGTGCAAAAAATTGTCTTTCCTCCTTTAGCTAGGGCAGCAAAAATGAAATGGGCCTTCTTGGATCAGGTTGCTTGGGAATCAAACTACATTTTCAGTTTAGGATGTAGTATGTCTCTTCAAAAATTGGTTCCAAAGATAAATGTGTTAATTGATCCAAAAAAGGCAATGTAGGGAGCTTGACTGTGACTAACAAAGATTTGCACTGACTGAGCTTTGCTTTAGCTTCTTTTAAAACGTTGGAGACTTGGAACAGCACGAAGGAATCCTGGATGTTGGGAAGGTGATGAGGCAACAAGGGAGATGCATTTAATTGGCACGTGCCTGGGAATAGGGTTGGTCTGGCTACTAATCATACTGACCAGCACACCTTTGGATACTATCACCACTGTTAATGGACACAGCCCCTGGAAAGTGATATCAAGTTTACTGGTGACTTGTCAAACCTGCTGTGCTTCCAGATGGAGGAAAAGAGAGAGACTTGTATTTTATTAATAAATGCAGGCTATGCAAATAAGAGACCACTGAATTAAACTGTGAATGAGCAGTGTTCTGTGCTCTGTGTGCCCAAAGGAGCAGGAGAAACCTATGGATACTACAGCCTGGAAAATAAAAAACTGTTTGTATAGCTGAGCTTGGACTTCTGCAGTTTTCTTGACTTGTCAGCCATTTAAAACTTTGGCTTTCATATTGACTCAAATATTTTTATATTAACTTATGTTGGAGTTATACAGGACTGTTGCTTATGACCCATGCTTTAAGGGGAACCAATGTGGGGCAGGATAGCTAGTTAGCATAGAACTCTAAGACAAATGTGACAACGGTTGTGGAAAAAATGTATATTGTGTCCTATCTAATGATTTGTAGTTCTCAGCATTCTGTCAGTGTCTGGACAACTCAGATGGCAGGACTGAGGCTCAGTGATGCTCAGTACTGACGCTTAGCAAGCTGGGATTACAGGGCTGGTTTTGTTAACAACTTGCTTGCTTTGTTTATTTGCTTGGCTTCGAAATACCCCAAGGAAGTTTTCCTGTTGCAGTGCCTGTGAAAGCTGATTTGCAACGGACAGATAAACAAATATGCTTCATGGTGTAGACTTGTTGAATGAATGACAGGCATTTAGTAGTCAAAACAAGCAGCAGGTCAGAAACAACCTATTTCTGTATTTAATGGTTAGAAAAATGTCTCTGAAACTTTCTAAACGGTTAGAAATCCTTATCTTGATATAAAAGCAAGACATTTGAGTAAGAATCAGCATTATTTGTAATATTATATTTAGCTTGGAAAAAGGTGGCAGATACAAGGTGAGATCTTACCAAACATTCCCTCTAAGCACAGACTGCCTGGGACTGGCTGATCCCTGTGATATAGCCTCCACACAATTTACCTAAACTGATGCTGTGTTAATTGTTGAGACTAGCAGCTGAAGGAGGAAAAATTATTCAGGGCAAACTAGTTAAGTTTAGGTGCTTTCCTTCACCTTTGCACTCTTCAAACATGGGGAAGAAAGTGTCTTTTAAAGTGAAGAAGTTGTTAGTCATTACAGCAAAGGATTGCTTCGAAGGAGTGAGAGCTGTGTGTAATACAGCATATAGCCAGTATTAGGCTACAGTTCTCAGAGCATCTATCTGTCTTAAGACGCTAAATCTGACTTACCTTTGTTGGGGCTTCATAATTCCTCAGACATCTTGCAAAGAGGCTGGAGTTTTGCCATTTACCTTTCAGCTGTTTTCTCTCTTTAGTCTTACAGAGTGCTATGGTACCTGTTTGACATCTGCGAAAGAAACCTTCATACTGATTGCAAACCTTCAAACTGCTGCAATTTCCCCCCATTCCCCACTCCCTCCTCCCCTGCCCCAGTACAACATCAGTACCGTCCAGCCTTGTTTTGGTTTTCCTCTTGAGAAGCTGGTAGAGTTGGCTGCCATCTCGCACGGCCTACCGCAGGGCCTGTACTTTAAGTGGCTGTAGGAGTGCCTGGGCTGTCTCTCTCTCCAGCGGCAGCTTGTTGGCCTGATTTATGATTCCCTGTTTAACCATAAAGTGCTGGCAGTGAGTTCCCGTGTCGCTGATGGATCTGCCTGTTACAGACGTCTTTTTCCCAGGCAGATGGGATATTTGTATTGCCTGGACACTGCTGGCCGGTGTTGCCAAATAGTGGTGTTAGATATCGCCACTCCTCACCTCAGAAACAGAGGGGTGATAGATGATATTGTGGGTGTATTTGGCTCAAGTTTACATTTTGTGACAGTCCTGTAGCTTTGCCTTGGTGTTGTAAATACTCTAAAATGTGGAAAGTAGTGATCCGAGGCCTCACCCCATGCGGGTGGACTTTGCAGGTGGTGAGGAACGGTTATGCAGTCCTGTGAGCCCTCTTCCTTGCAGCTGCTGTCGGTCGGGTAGCCAGGCTGCATTGTCCTGGAAACACATCCTTCTGTCATGAGGCTACTGAGAGAAGCCTGCCGATATTTCATCTGCTCAGAGGCATCCCCAAGGCCGCGTACACCCAGACACTGGGTTGCACTGCAAGTGCTTAAATCATCCTGGGCCATGCCTGCGTCTGTTTCTGGCTGTGCATGGGGAGAGGTTATGAGTTAGCTACAACTTAAAAAAACAGTTTGGGAGCCAAAGCTTTTCTCTGGTTTGTCAGAGCTATTGAATAGAAAGACTCTTGGCACACTGCTCTTAGGGCGAAACAAAAAAGTAAGGTTTCTCTGAGACGAGAAGAACCTTCAGGAGATGCTTTTCTTATTCTTAAGCAATGTGTTTCATTGCCAGTGAGAAGCTAGTTTCTCAAAATAAATGCATGTTTATCTTTTAACAATTATTATAGCTGAATTGTACCAGTGAAGTATTTTTCCAGTTAGGGAGTTATAAAATAAAGCAGCAGTTCAGTAAATGGAATAAGAAAGAATGAGCATAACAGTTGAAAAGATAAATCATTAGAAAGAGAAATGCTCATAATGCAATGTTTGTTTAGATTTGGAGGAGCTAAAATCTTACTGGCATTGAGTAATAATGTACAAACAAAAGCCTTACAAATTTCAATTCCAAATTTTCAATCTGATTACACATAGGAGAGAGGATTTGAATACATATGTTTCTTGGTATAAAAAATATGTTTTTTCTTTTTCTAGAAATAAAATACAGTACATGATGATAGTCAATATTCAGTTCTCTTTTATTTATGCATGGGCATAATACCCTGATGTTTTCTGGATGTCTGCAGACAGCTGTTCCTGCTTCTGGCTGAAAGCACATAGTGTAGATGGGGATGGGACAGGGATGAGAACTAGTCTGCATTTTTATTGATGACTTGGACAGGAGCAGGAGAATGGCCTTTTTAATCCTCAGAGGAGACTAAGCACTGAGGAGACCACAAATAATAAACCACAAATAAAGCATATGCTTTATTTTATTTATTTTGGTGTTCAAAATGATCTTGACAAACTGGAGGTGTAGTCTGAAATGAATATAATTTTATCAGCAGGTAAAAACATGAAGTGCTGTGCTTAGGAATAATGATGGCATGGGGAGAGCTGGGTGGGTTGCAATTGTACAGAAAAAGATGACAGTTTCAGGTGGAAGACTGTAAAAAGAAAAAATTCCCATTAGGGGATATAAATGAGATGTATAGCTTCTGAGGTAGAGGAATGAGTTCTTCTGCATTATTCAGGCTTCTCCTAGAGTATCACATATGAATTTCTAAAGTATTTGGGCACCAAAATCCAAGAAAGCTGTATAGAGAGAGGAAGAAGCTGTTGGAAGTGTAGAAACATGACCTGTGAGAAAAGATTAAGCAAGTGGATATTCTTTAGCTTGAAGAAGTAGAGGGTTGAGAAGATCTGTCTTTTGCACATATTTAACATCTGTTGCAGAGTGGAAGGGAACAGACTGTTCTCACTGACTGCAGTTGGTAAAGCAAGAAAGAACAGGCTTAAATTGAAGTGGAAAAAAAATTAGATATGCACACTAGGAATTTTCAGCAAGGATATTGAAGTGCTAGCATACATTAGGAAGACAGTGAAATCTCTGTCATGTTGTCTTTAAGACTAGGCTGGAGAAATACATCAGGAATAACATATGTATGGCTGGTCTTGCCGTAGGGCACAGAAAAGTAATTCTTCCCTTCCAAAAGCTCTGCATTTGGCCCTACAGTCTGGTGATTTTTCTGACTGCCTGTGCAGCTTTCATGTGTGCTAGGCAATAGTGTAAATGATAAACTGTGCCTTTTTCATCCTGTTTTTCCAATGGTGAATATGAGAACTTTACAGCAAAGGCAGAACTAACCAAGTAGTGTTTAAACAGAAGCTCTGTTTCCCGCATAGTTGCTAGATTTGTTCTGATCAACGCACTTTCTAATACAACGCATTAATCAGCCAGAGTGGTGAAGAGAAGAGTGAGAAGGCCGGACACCACTGTGTTTAGGTGGCAGAATTTATGGCCTTCTGCCGCAGAATCATCTTTCTAGCATCACATCTACACATCCTTGGTCCCCTCCTCCAAATCTGCTATTTTCTCTAGTTCCTGGCATTTGCCAGTTCTATCCACTTACCAATGAAGAAACTAGAATTGCCTGTAATGTCAGCAACCACATATCTCTAATGGCTTTTTTAACTTGTCTCATAAAACTGAAATGGAAATAGTGACTCCAAAACCAAAGATTTAAATGCATTTAATGCACTTTGTAACAGGGCAAACATTATAGTCCTTGTCATCTTTCCTGATATAAGTTGCATGTTGCATTTGAATTTTAAGTTCTAAAGGTACATGATATTTCTGAGCTGCTTACTTGAGAAATATAAAGACCTAAACAAATGAGCAGACTCTGGTAGAGTTTGCATTCTGCCTGCTCGGCGCTGGTACCTGCTTGCAAGTCTGTTGTAGGAGTGAAGGCTGCATGCTTCCAAAGATCTGAAGATTCTTTAAATCAAATAAAATGGCTCCTTCTGTTCTTGAATTTTTATTCCTTGCAAAAATGTGGGTTATTTCCTCTATGCCTATCTACCTACTAGGTAAGGTGGATTTACTATTTTATTAGGATGAGTACCTTTTGGAAAAGTACTTTCTGGTGGTAGAATTAATTTAGCATGAATATTTGCTGGCATAAACAAATCTATTGGGCTGTGCTTTCCATTTGATGGATAAAGTGTCTAGTTCTTTGGGCTTTTGGTATTAGAGATTTTATTTTGCTATCCCTGTATATAAGCTGAACAGTTTTTCTTATTTATCAGTGAAGACTCTAGCCTCAAGCTCTGTGTAAGAACTGTCATTCGGATTCTATACTTAGAATTTATTATAAAATAGGCTACGAAATGCAAAATAAATAAAAATTGCACAAGCTTTTTGATAAAATACTGAATTCTTAATGTTTTACTATTTGGGTGTATTTTGTTATGTGATAAAGAGGACACTATTTCATATTTTTCTAGATACCTGCACTGGAATTTCATACAAGTACAGAGAAACAAGATTTTAGAAGCAGAACCATAACAGCATGGGCTTCATAGTTCACCAGGAGAGAGATGTGAAATTCAGGTTTCCTCTTCACTCTGAAGTTGGCCCAAACCCTCTAAACTGTGCCCTAGAAGATGAACAATTGTGTGTGGATGTTTGTC
Organism: Anser cygnoides; assembly: GCF_040182565.1. Lineage (NCBI taxonomy): Eukaryota > Metazoa > Chordata > Aves > Anseriformes > Anatidae > Anser > Anser cygnoides. The sequence goes on along the minus strand of NC_089876.1, from coordinate 34,040,695 downwards.
ACCTATTTGTATTCTGTTGGGTTGAAGGAAACAAGGAGTGGCTGAAAAACATCTGTCTCTGTTGCTGGAGAAATACAGAGCTGAGATAAATAAAGTGCAGTCTTGGAAGGAAGAAATGGCAGCAACCAAAACTGATTATCTCAAAGCATGTTGAATCTCAGAAGTTTGCCTCATATATGAAAACATCTTCCCCCTGCCCAAATAAATACATAAATTCTGACAAATATCTGCTCATTTAGCCATGACTTCTTCCAGTGAAATAGTTCAAGAAAAAGATAATGAAATCAGGTAGGGAGTAGTACTGTAATTCCTAGTGTGAAGTAGGCTATGTATCAAATTAACTTCTTTCTTGATCTTAAATTTGTTTGCATCAGGAGTTCTCTAAATAAAGGAACACAATCAAATTTTCAAAGCCTTCTCTTTTTTTTTTTTTTTTGAGGAGCTTGGAAAAAAGTTAAAAGTAAGTATCTTGTAGTAGGTGAGAAGGTCAGCTAACCAAAGAGAAGAATAAGCTGAAGGTGAAAGGAGTCACTTTGGCTTTCTTAAGTCAATGGTAAAAAATTGCTACAAGTTTTTGACTTCCGAAAACCAGCCTCAATTGCCCTAAAGGAAAGCCTTCCTCTCTGTACAGCTGATGAAATCACATGTCAGAAGGTGAGCTGATTCTCTATATGTAAGACTGCTTCACCTCCATCACCAGGCTTTTGAGTTACCTTGTCTGGTCCTGTTTCATTAGGCTTTCACTTACTCTTTTTCTGGTAATGCTGTTGCTCTAAGCAGTACACAGGACTTCAGAAGGCTTGAGCTTACCTCTCCTCCAGCACTCTGTGGGACGCCTTCAGGTCCTTTCATTATTTCTCACAGAGAATAGCCAACATTCCCTTTCTTGTACCCGTAGAATCTCATTAAACTTTCTTCATCAAAGGTGATGCTTTCACAAAGGAAATGGTTTCAGACTCAGCCGAGAAACAAGCTCGCTGACTTTAAACACAAGTCTCTCGCTCCAGCCACAACTTCAATTGTGACTAATTTTTAGTGTCAAATTAATCTGAAACTTCTTCTGAGGTTCTAAAATGTACAGAAAATTGCCTACCCCACCTACAATTTTTTTGTTATCAGTGCTGAAGAAAGTAGATGTAGTGTAATATCACGGAAGACTGCTTTTGCAAGATGCTCTTAGAAGTGAAAGTCTCTGAAATTGTGAATGGGAAGCTGTCAAGAAGCTTTTAGTCAAATATTACAAACCGAGGCAATTGAGTAATTTCAAGTAAGTGGCTATGCTTGGCAGCATTCATATTTCTGGATACTTTTTTTTTCTTTTTTTTTCTGGATGGGACACTCAATTTGTTTCTAATTTCCTTTAGAAGAGGACTAGAAAAGGAGTTTGATTATAATCTTTTTAAAAAAGTTGGCAGCATCCTCTTTGTTGTGCTCACACTGAAATGCCCCTTTGTTGGGCACCTAGTCCTTCATCCCTTGTCATCAGGTGCAAGCTCTGCACACCCCGCTGCAGGCACCTAACATCTCCCCTTTGGCTAGACGATAGCAAAGAGAAAGGTTCTCATTAACCTATGATAGGGAAAGACTAGCATGCAAAAATCACACCCTCCACCTCTCTGGGGAAGAAAACATTATTAGTAAAACACCTTTCTATGCTAAAATAGATGTGTCATTTTCTCTCTAGTAGTATCAGAATTTCAACTCAGAAAATGTTTTTCTAGCCACAGTAATGAAATACAAACACCTATGGTGCAATAACAGTGCAAATATGACTGACACCACTAAAAGAATTAGGATAAATACAGCAATTTAGTAATTGCTTTGGAATGAGCTATTTGATAATTTACCAGCAACAGCTAAACTAAGGCATTTCTGTAGCTTTTTATGGAAACAGAAGACACTGCTGTTACGACTGCTATTCTAATCTGTATCCCTTCATTCCCTGTGTATTGTTTTGTTGATACAATTAAAAAAATAATGAAGCAACTAAAACAACAGTAGCCTGTCCCCCCAAAAAGACTGCTTAAACCCTAGTGGTATTTACAGAGGATGTTCTCAGTATCCTGCTTCCCTGTTTTTCTCTTTCTAATGGGATTCTTTTTCTTTACCTTCTGAGGGCGTTGGGAGACACAAGTAAATTATGATGTAGTTAAAGTGGTTTTGTCCCAGTTTCCCCTCCCCTTGACTGTTGGTTTTAAATGTTGTTCTAGAACAAAAGTCTCTAAAGGATTGCTTCTGGTATTTATTTCAGGAGAATATTGTTCTTTTAAAGAACAAACAGATACTTTATTCTCTTGATAATGAATTCATACACAGACTGAAATATGTTAGTAACATTCATGTTCACTGTCTCAAAAATGAAATTGTCTCTTTGCTAATAATTGTTCAGGTTTGATGTTATTTAAATGAGATATTAAAGAATTGTTTCAGAAAATAAAAGTGCAAGGAAATTGAAACTTTAGACTTTGATTAAATGAATATGATTAAATCCCTCAGAAGCCTGTGGAAGGTGGGTGTTCATTGGCTAAAAGTTTTGAAATTTGCTTTTATTCCATGGCAGATTTAAATAAGTGGAAAAAAACTTACTGGTGTTTCCTGTCAGGTTTGTTGCCACAAGTCAATTGAAAAGATTTTTGTTTTGGCAAGAAGAGTTTGGGCAAAATATTCTTATATATTTTTTCAAAAGATAAGTGAAACTGTGGCATCAAAAAAACAACAATAAAGATATTTTTCTCATATGAATCACTGAAGGAAAATATTTCTGCCTGGGTGGTTGAGCTGTATGTGCTGCAGAACTTGTGAATGACATGAATTTACCTCATCTTCCTATTCCTCGTGTCTGAACGGATAGGCTGGAGCGATGGGCTGAGGCCAACTGTATGAAGTTCAACAAGGCCAAGTGCCGGGTCCTGCACCTGGGGCGCAACAACCCCAAGCAGCGCTACAGGCTGGGAGATGAGTGGTTGGAAAGCTGCCTGGCCGAGAAGGACCTGGGAGTATTGGTTGATAGTCGGCTGAATATGAGCCAGCAGTGTGCCCAGGTGGCCAAGAAGGCCAACAGCATCCTGGCTTGTATAAGAAGCAGTGTGGCCAGCAGGTCTAGGGAAGTGATTGTGCCCCTGTACTCGGCTCTGGTGAGGCCGCACCTCGAGTACTGTGTTCAGTTTTGGGCCCCTCGCTACAGGAAGAACATGGACGTGCTCGAGCGAGTCCAGAGAAGGGCAACGAAGCTGGTGAGGGGTCTGGAGAACAAGTCTCACGAGGAGCGGCTGAGGGAGCTGGGCTTGTTCAGCCTGGAGAAGAGGAGGCTCAGGGGCGACCTTATCGCTCTCTACAGGTACCTTAAAGGAGGCTGTAGAGAGGTGGGGGTTGGTCTGTTCTCCCACGTGCCTGGTGACAGGACGAGGGGGAATGGGCGAAAGTTGCGACAGGGGAGTTTTAGGTTGGATGTTAGGAAGTACTTCTTTACCGAAAGGGTTATTAAGCATTGGAACGGGCTGCCCAGGGAGGTGGTGGAGTCACCATCCCTGGAGGTCTTTAAAAGACGTTTAGATGTAGAGCTTAGTGATATGGTTTAGTGGAGTACTTAGTGTTAGGTCGGAGGTTGGACTCGATGATCTTGAGGTCTCTTCCAACCTAGAAATCTGTGATACTGTGATACTGTGATAATTTTCTGAGAGTTTGGCTATTTCATGTTTTAGTTTGAGAAGCTCCACAATTGCTAGCATATACCTGGCTGTCCGCGTTTTCTAACTGTGGTGAATAATGGCTGGAGAATGTATTTCCCAGGTTGGTCTTCTAGTTTTTCCTTTTGGCGGGGTCAGAAATGGAAATATTAGCTGCCTTGCAGAAGTTAGCAACAACTGGGCACTGTTTGGAGGGATATTCCAGTCCCTCTGAACAGTAAAAGCAGTGCAAAGCGATCAGTGATGGAGATAGAAACGGAGTATTGCTGGCTGATTTAAAACATTTAAATGATGTCCAAGACTCTGAAGAAGCTGGAATTTAAGCAAAACCTCTTCAAAGTCACGAAAAGAAACTGCTGTATATATTTTTTTTTTTGTAATGCTGTTTTCTGAGATCTTTACATTCCCCAGCAATGGAGGAAGCTTGACAAGCTAATTAAATAAATCTCTCAGAATAACCTTCTGACCAGGTAGTATAAATTGCTGTGAAAACTAGAGAAGTACAGCTGACAATAAATGGCCCATCTAAGACTCCTCCAACCCACATGGAGGTTTAATATCACATCTTGAAGCATGGATCAAAATATATACAGAAGAAATGAAGAACAATGAATGTCAGCGCTTTCTACAGTGTCTTTCTTTTTGTTGGCCACAGATGTGATCCTCACTCCATCATTTTGAAGTCAAATTCTATGAGAAACATGGCAACTATTTTCATTTGTTTGTTTCAGGCCTAGAAGGTTTTTACGCTGCAGCATTACAATATGCTTACAAGGGCAACTTCTCAGTCTGCATGTACCTTTGAGTATTTACAAATAAATGTGTTCCTCACAGGGTAGCAAATAGATTTTAAATTGCTTTTTGAAGCATTTTGGCTTACTTGCAATTTGTTCTTGCACTCTGTCAAGTGAATTGCTTATTAATCTCTGACAGTTGCATCTGTGGGACCATAGAGGTGGCACTGAAGACAAGAGTTGAAGAAAATGAACAAAGCTGTCCTGGAGAGAGAGACTTCACAAATCAATTAGCTTTTTGTTGCCAGCAGAGGTAGAGAGGGAGAGTCCCGCTTGAGGGTGCACACTTGGCAGCCTTGCCAACTGTTACCTGTAAGTGGTGTGATGATGAGTGCTGATTGCCCAGTGGCGCTGCCTGAGGAATTAAGCAGCAAGAGTGGTGGGGAGGGAAAAAAGATGCTGGCCTTCTCCTTGAGAGCGGTAGTGAGTGTCACAGATTGTTATTGACTGGTCCCTGCTAGTATGTGTTTTATTTAGATTTAATATTAAATAAAACACCTGTGCAAAAGCCCCGAGAGCCAATTTAGCAGTAATTAGATTTGCAATTGCTGCCTAGCAGCATGAAGATGAATGTACCAATAAACAAGCTCTGCCAGGCAGCACCAGTGAAAACAATGATTTAGCCCAGCAGATGGAAATGGGAGAATTGCGCTAAAGCCTTTCATTTCCAGAGCCATGCAGGAGCAGGTGTTCAGTTCTCTCTGTGTACCTTGGTCAAAGTTTGGTGGTGTTGCTGGTGAGTAACCTGTGCTGGATTATTTCAGGTGAGGGGAGCGTACCCCACATTTCTGGGGCTCTCCTGCAGGTGAGCCTCGGTGGTCTTGCTCCAAAAATCCCCGCTGAGCATCATTGCAGTGGAGGCAGCAGGAAATTGGGAGAGAAATGGCCTGTTGGGTTGGATGTATCCTGAAAGGACACGGATCATCATGCAGAGACACAAAGGGTCTTGTATTTTGTGTCATCTCTCCTGTGCCCAGTGATCTTTCCTGCTCTGTGATATGGTGTTGCTTGGCTTTCATTGCTGAAGCCAAGCAACTAATTGATCTCCTGTAGATTTCCAGCACAGTGCTAATTATAACAGCTAAGGGACTGGAGAAATGTAAGATGTGACAGGCTCTACAGCAATTCCTAAAGCTGAATGTGTTTGAAGTACACTAGCTGAGGTTTAGATGTGGTCCCTCATCCAAGAGAAGTATGTTGAAAGGGTGTCACGTGCATTTCATTGCCACCATCTATCAATAAGTGTCAAAGGATACTGTTTTTTAAGCCTGAGAATTACTTATGTTTTACAAGCACATATTCTCTTAAAAAGGGTGAGGAGTGAGTTTCTTCATGTATACTCTGAAAACAGAGAAGTATCTGAAGTCACAGAAGTGTGAATATTTAATATTTTCTGGCTACGGAGAAGATAAAGGTTAGCGGCAGGAAAAAAATCCATTATTGGCATCTGTAAAAATAACAACATGAGGAAACTCATTGTAGCAAAAGGAGAAGTAGATATTTTCAAGTTAAATAAGAGTAAATTTAGATAACTGTCATGAAAACCAGTAAAAAAAAAGTTATATGGAATTCCTGGTTAAAATGCAAGTGAGCTATGTAATGTATACATGGGTTATTTCCTTGGCTGGAGTATGAATAGGTTGTTTTGAGGTATAGAGTAATGAACTCTGAAAAATATATAAACCAGTTTTTTAAATGTAAAACAACTTTTTTTTTGTGTGTGTGTATGTGTGAAGTTCTACCTTATATTCTGAAAGTAAATGAGGGAACAAAGGGTGTACAGTAACTATCTGCATGTACTCTTAATCCAAGGCAAAGATGAGGTAACTGAATTACCTCAAACCTCAATAAAAGGAAGCCAAGATAACCTGGGTGACCTTGTAGCTGCTGAAGGCTGGGAGCGAGTACACAAAAAGCACTCATTTAGGAACAACAGCAAGGAGGCAGAAGAGCAGGTTACCAGGGAATTGTGTTGGCAATTTTCTCTGTTGGGCACACCTGTGCTGGTGCAGGGAAAGGTAGTGGTGCTGAGCATGGCCAGGGCTGGAATTTGTAACCTGGCATGCAGATAGAACCTAACAGCTTCTCTTAGGCTAGGATACTGTGGCTTGAGGAGAGAAAAAAATCATAAAATTGTGTGTTTGTATGTTGTGTCATGGATTGGACCAATAAGAATGTGAAATAAACCCTACCTCATGCTGGACTAAGGTTGTTAACAGTATTTCCAACCTATTTTGGGGAAGTAGAAAATGATGCATTGAGGGACGAGTTGATGTTTGAAGTTCATGAGAAGCTGTCCCCAGGACAGTCATTAAGCAGGGCTGCCTGCATAAATATTAAGTACTATGTTGGTATGACTTCAATCAGAATTAGAACGTAACCTGTGCTTCTTAAACAAAATATCAGCTGATCATGCGGTAAATAAGTATTGAGTTTCATTTATTGTATTATGCAAGTATTTAAACCTGTCCTCTCATTTAGGGAAAAGTAGCGCTGATTTTAGTGAAGTGGCTATGTATTTGATTTGCAAATCCCAATGGTGTCTGTGAAAATTGAACATATAAAACTTCTGTAAAGCACAAAGACTGGAATTCGTGGTTTGAATCAAGCTCTTATGTTCAGTGATTGAAAATTGTCATTAAATGTGATAATTGGAGTTGTTTTCACTGCCTGCTTGCTCTTCACTTTGGTTGCTGTGGTTCTGTATTAAAACAAATTATTGTAACTATTGGATGGATAAATTATTTGATTATTGTCTCCTGTCATGGCTAGGAAGGATTTGTTCCTTGGCCATCAGTGGTACAAAATCTGTCTTATTGCCTTCCTCTTGATGCATCAGGGACTGATCTCAGCTGGAAGTTGGGCACAAGACTCATGTAGGCCAGTCCTTCATGCTGGCACAAAGGATCCTTTTCCTGGTCTTTGCCTGATGTTTTTGCTTCCATGCATTTGCTCAGTTTTGGCCTGGAGACAGAAATGAATTTGGCCAGCAGGGACCTCACGCGTTTCCAGCTTTCTCTGAAGCCTGGGTAACAGTTCTCCTGCTGGGGCTGTCAAGGCTTATGTCAACCACTTCCCTGCTACTGCCGGCATCTTGAGAATACCTGCCTCTCTGGTAAGTGGTCTTCTCTCTCTGTGAAGCGGGTGTCACCTGGTAGCTGCAGTCTGTTGGACTGACCAAATTCTCTGGGCTCTGTAAGTGGGTGTCGGAGGTAGACTTACAGGCTGTGGGACTTGGGTCTCTTGCCTTTGATCTTGTGAGAGGATATGACCAGAACGGCAATAACGGAGCAGAACGGGGTGGTGGTGGCTCTGTACCATACCCGGTGCGGCAGCTGAGTGCCAGAAGCTGAAGAATTTGTTGACTTCTGTGAAAGGAGCAATCCCTCCCTCACCTCAGACCTGCTGCCAGCTTACAGGCGTTGGTGCTGTATTGCTCATACAATGTCACCTCCTGATGTAGTACAAATGTCACTTATTAACGAATGCAAGTAGTACAAAGCAAGTGGTGATTAGCGGAGGAAAGCAATCAGGAATTAACTTTCTTGTTGTTCTTTCTGAAATTGCATTTGATGTTACATCTAATTGCTTTTAACAGTTTTTAATTCTTTTCTATACATTGATAATTCTGTACATTCTCGTTATGGTATGACGAATAACTGCAGTTGAATTTCTGAAAGAACTCAAGTCTTGAACTAATGTGTGGGCTGTATTGAATACCCTTCAGTAAGACGTACTTCTAAGCTGCAGTATAATGGCCTCCAAGACTAGCTCTAACATTCACTCCTAAAAGCTTTTTGATGAAACTGAGTTCCTAATTAATCTTTCAATTTAAGGAACAAGTGATTTTTTTTACCCCCTCTGTGTTTTTCTTTGATGGAAACCTGCTTTTTTTTTTTTCCTCCCAGAAGAGAGGAATGACTGAGAGTAACCGTACTTGTTCATGTTTTCTTTTCCGTTTGGTCCTTGATTACATTTCCGTGTTGCTCTTAACCTGTTCATCTGTCTTTCCTCTGGTTCTCACTCCTTTCTTTGTCTCCACAGTGAGACCTATTCTTTTTTTATTTTTCCTGAAGACTTTTAAGCATTAAAATGAACCTGAATATATACATATGTATTTCTATGGGCATTGAATTATATATCACTCTCATGAGGTCTGGGGCTGATCAAGGCCTTTTAAGCATAGCTCAGGGTGCTGACAGTAATATTAATAGCAAGGACTTAGAAGAATCCTTAGAATAGACTCAGAAGAGATCTACCAGATACCAGGGAGACAGGGAGGAAGGGACTTGGGGTGGGGAGAAGCCATTAATGGTGTTGGTACTAATGCTGCTCCCTGCTCAGTGTGTGTGCCCTGTATCTCTGCATAGGCACAAACTTTCCCAAACTCCTCTCCCCTTCTCAGTTTGGTCCCACAACTTTTTCTCCGCCTCCTGATGCAGGTGGGCAGAGATGGGAAGAAGCTGCGGCACCGTGCACTTGCTGGGTAGTACATGCTTCTCTGTGTGCTGGGATGTGGCAAAACCTATCCCTTTCATGTGACTCACAGCAGGGTGAAATAGGACAAGGTGTATCTGGTGCTCCCGCACCTTCCATGACAGAGATTGCGCCTTGAAACTGATTCATGCTGGACATGGTTTATTTTTGCAATTGTGAAAATGTGTGCTGTTTATGAACATTATTTTCCTCCTACTGTTATTTGTGGTGTGTTTCTGCTGTCCGCTCTGTATAAGGGTGTTGCAGGTGCCAAACCTGTGATAAGATCAGCCTGGTGCTTTCAATACTCATGTGGACACGCTCTCCTAGATAAATGGTGAGCTTGATAGGGATGTAGCTGAGACGGAGATCAAGGGGTCTTGCAATGGATATCATGTGGTTAAATTTTAAACCTGAAACTGAGGAGAGTAAAACTTTTAAAAAGAGAGTATTTTTTCTTTTCTTTCCTTTTTTTTTTTTTTTTTCTAGGCCAACAGGTCTGGGCAAGCCAGCATATCGAATGCTACATTTTATAATACATCCTTTGCTCCAAAATGCATTAGATTATTGTGAGGTGATCAGCAACACAGTTTCTATGCTGAGACTGTGAACAGAGTGTCTTCACTAAATAATGTTGTGTCTAATGACTTTCATAATTTTCACAAGTACCTGTGTGTATGCTTGGTACTTAATATCTTCATTTTATTTTCATAAAGCACCATGTAGAAAAAGGCCAATTATTTGGCTCTCACCTACCAGGCCCACGCTGGACAGCTCAAAGCAGCTATCCTCTTTCAGAGGATAGGAGTAATGCAGCATTGCTGTTGCTGAAGCATCTTCAGAGTTGTTAACGTTCCCAGAAAGGCTGAGGGTGAAAATGCCATCCAGAACTAAAATATCGTTCAAGATCTTGCAACTAATTTCAAAGTAATATCTGAACAGACAAGAACCTGTATTTGAGGGCATCTTGCACTTCCTCCAGTATTTTTATTTTTCTATTTTTTTCCAGTGCTGTCAAGAGGCAAAGCAGGGATGTTTTTATAACCTGTGACATATAGAGAAGTAATGTCAACTGTGTTTTTAGGAAATTTGCAGTTGGAAGCAAGACAGAGAAAGGGTGAATTCCTGTTTTACTAAATGGATAAGATTGACAAAAGTGGAAAGGAGAAATACAAGTAGACAACTGAAGTGATTAGGAAGTAAGAGGTGGCAGTCTCAGGATTTTCACATTTTAAAAATGTTCAGATTGATATGATTTTTTTTTTTTTGGATTCATGTTATCCTGAAATAACAGATAATTGCCAAGTATTTCTTGACATATATAATAAAGTAGGCCGAGACTTGATGGGACCTAAATTGTTGATGTGGTTTTTTTATACCCTAGAAACAAAACCAAACAAAATAGTGTTCATGACTGAACGTTGTACAAATATTTTCTGTTGTTTGCCACGTTCCTAGAAGCTGAAGTCAACAGACAGAACAGAAATGAAACGTATCGCTGCTACTTGTTTCCTTTGGTGAGAATTGTCTATCAGGTGTCAGTGTAACTCCAGGAAGTTTTTCTGTCGCCTTTGTGTGTAACAGCAGCGGATCAGTTAGAACCGGTTGGCTACCACCTGCCACTGTTGCACCTAGACGAAGCCTGACAAGCTGAAATGTGCCTTGTCCCTGGTTTTATTGATGTCTGTTTTGCTAAATACAGATGGAGTTTTGACTGCAGCTGCCTGAGGCCAAAACAATTTTATACTTCTGATGGCTTGTGAATTATTTATAGTCATGCCAGACAAACAGAAGAAGTGTTGAGATTTACCTTGATTTGGTGAGTCGTATTACAGGAGCTGATCGGCACATTGTGAAACAGCTATTGCAGTTGCTATGCTCTGATTAAAATGTCCATCTGATCATTGTTTCCTCTTTAGCTTCTGCTGACTGGGCCAAATATTAAAACACAGAGCTTTCCATTAAATAATACGATACAGTGAAACTTCACCAGAGTCTAATTTAGCAAGAGATTAATATTACTGTCATATTTTTTTCCCTGAGAAGAGCCTTATCCCAACCAACTGGAGTGAAGGTGGAATGACCCTCTAGTTGGTAGAAGTGAGCATCTGCTAGTGTCATGAGTAAATCAGGATTGTCTGAATATGGTGCTTTTACTGAACAGTAGTTTACTTTGACTTTTGTATGAGAGGTGTGAATCAAGAGAACAAGTCTTCCACCTCTTTCCTTCTACAGGTAAGGATTTGCGTAATAGCACAAAGGAAGTGACAGGGGAGAAACTCTGGCAACGTAAAGGAATTGAAGCGAGCGGTCAACACTGCCTCTCCAGGTGAATGAAGTCATACAGAGTAGTTTTTCAGAAAGTTTTTTAAACGGATGAAGAAGAAAATCTGCAGCAGCCACTAAATTTGTTAAAAAGTAGGAGTTTGATGTCCTTGTGCTGAAGGTTCGGCTTTGAGAGGTCAGAAGTCAGCTTTTTCCCTGCATTTAATTTCCCTTGGTTTAGACTCCAAAGTGGGAGATTTGTGCCAAATATTTCTGTGGAGGTGTTAGCTGCCAATATAAATGATTGCCCAAACCTTTCATATGGCTGCTTTAAAACCCTTGTTAAATTGCAGTCTCTCCCAGTAGATGTTTAAAGCTTCAGTTCCCAACAAGACAGCTGGAATACCAGGCATGTGAGGACCTGCAGGCCTCTTGAGAAGTGTTTCTCTTGATGTATTTCTGTAGGCATCATCATCTCTAACTCAAAGACTTAATCTCAGTGGAGGCCATGTAGTTATCCTTATTCATTCTGTACTCATCGGATGACCTGTAACTCACCTGCTACTCTCAGTAGGATGTAGGATGATGCCTTTGAAAGAGGACCTCAGCTCAGCCAGTGTTAAACTCTTCAGTGCCCCCCAGTGCATTGGGATTCACAGCCTGAAGTTAACACACAAGCTTACTTGCAATGTGTGATAAAGATCAGGTGCCTATAAGTAGCATCTATAAAAGCCAATGTGGCAGTTGAATGTCAAAGAGAAGGTGAGGTCTAAGTAAGGAGGCTCTCTGAGCTGGAGGAGTCCTCTCCACGTACTGCTACTGCCTGGACCCTGGTCCTGCCATGGCGTGTCCAAGCCAAGGAAGCCTTCTGCTGCACAAAACAGGGCAAAGCAGAAGTGTTGCTGCATTTCTATCTGAGCTGAAGGAGTAAAATATTTTCACAGCTCATCACAGTTTAGTTTTTCTCACTTCTTCCCAGAAGAAAAGCACCTGCCCTTTCAGAGTCAGTAGCTGTTGAATGCCATGATCATCTCTCATTGCATGGATTGCAGATGGATCGCTTCTTTTTATATGCTGGTTTGAATTGTTTAAAAACAGTATTTTGTAGTAATGCTTAGCAATGAGAAAAATTGCTTAAATGCTCCTAGTCTTTGCAAGTTAAAATGTTTCCTACTGATGTCTTAAAATATGCAAGGGTGGTTATAAATTTGATGCAGGGTAGCCTTATTAGCTTGTCCTTTAAGGAAAAGCGATTTTAGGCTGGCATGGGAAGATGTTCTTTTATCAGGTCAGAAATGATTGTGCTTTCTCGTGGCTGAAATTTTGAGAAATATCTGATGAAGATTACTCTTCAGAGAGTCTTTCTATCAGCACCTAAAAATCGCAGACAGAAATAAAAGCACCTGTCTTTCAATTCAGCAGTAAGGGGGATGGCATCTAGTTCAAAGTGAATAGAGCTCAGTGTTAAAATGAAAGCATTTTTCAGCGAAAAGGAGTCCCTCCTGAAAATGGCGAGTTCATCGAGATGTGAGAGCATCGCTGCAGGAGTCAGGAGTGATGCAGCCTGTCACATTCTGCGACAGGGAACTGTGTTTACTCTTTCATACCTTACCGCATGTTTACTGCCTTTGAGTAATACAACAAAAGCAGTGCTCTCTTCATGTACAGTATCAGCAATCAGTGCCTTCCAAGGTGTGGATGGCCAAATTTCTGCCTGGGAACCATTCTCAGCAGCAGGTGAACTCCACCGGGGAGGCGTCTGAGCTCAGCTCCCTTTCTGTAATCTCAGGGCTGCTGGGTGAGTTAGAGCACTGTGATCTCAGCTTTTGGTAGGGCTTTATAACCTGTCGCTGTGCAGAGCTAAACAAGGAAATTAATCAGGGAATTAATTGCAGCCATGTCAGAGCAGCACTTATTCTGAGAAGTGGACTTGACTTTATATAAAGCCCAGTGACATTTCATGTCTAGGAAAACACTCTGCTTGCCGGTGCAAGCATTACAATGCTGTTAGGGAGGGTTGGTGTTCCTCTCAGGTATAAATATGAAACAGGAATGACTTAGGCCTGACAAGGTGCAGATTTACACAGCGATGCCTTTTTCAGCCACATACATCTGCTGGGGTCAAGTAAAGGCACTGCTCTTGAAATGAAATCAATTAAAGGAAAGGAAAACTGCAAGTCCTTTTCTGGAAGAAACTACGTAGTTTGTAGTTGCAGATTTCATTTTTTAAGCAATGTAGGGATTTTTATACTTCCTCATAGCTGTTTGGTTATAAATATGTAGGTGGTACAATGCAGTATAAGAGAGAGATCAGTGTAATTTCATCGCTTTTGTTGCTTGCATGTAACAATTTATGGATATTAAACCTTTCAAAGTTTCCTTATAACACACGCTTCAATAGTTTAATGGGGAAAGTACTGAAGTACCTTGTCAGCTTCTACTTTCCAAGATATCATAAATTTACCTGTAGTGATATAAACACTTAATTTGGAGAAATAGATATGTAAGTTATTGTAGCCATCAGATTAAATTGGGATGGACAGGGTGAATTTGTTAGATTAAGTATAGATAATTTAAAGATTAAGATTAAAGATAACTTAAATATTAAGTCCCTATGGAAAATGTTGAAAAATAAGCAAAGATTTTGCATGCAAACAGGGGTCATTTGTTTGTTGAATGGATAGTAAACTAGTTTTGCATGACCGTATCACATCTTTTCATTCTTTAGTTCATAATCGAATATTCATACTGGGGAAGAAAATAAAATGAACATGCATTGTTAAATCCTCAAAAGACAGGGAAATATTACTTTTAAGTCTTCACACTACCACTGTTTTCTTTTTTCAGAGCATAGTTTCATATGCTGTCTTTTATTTTGCTTCGGTGAAATAAGAACAAAAAATCAGTAAGTTTCCATTTTTTTTTCCCAAGAATCCCAAAGCTCTGTCTGGTGCATCAAGTCCTGAGAAACTTCTGTGCTTTGTTGTAGGAGATGTTCTTTCACAACAGGGATTTTGCCTTTGATCAGTGCTGCAGAGTGGAACAGGGCAGTGGTAAAATGTTTCAGCTCTGGAGCCTCGCTCCTCTCCATCAAATGAACTGTTCTGTGGGCTTCCTCTTCTAAAGCTTCTCCAGACATCCCCCTGAGAAACACCACTTCTCAGAGTACTATTTCCCTAACATATGCTTCATAAAAGTAGCAAATTCCCATTTTAAACATTTTCTGCATGTTTTTTAAAGTATGGCCATATATTCACCTGAGACCTGCTTTTAATAGTGTTTTTCTTCCATAGACGATGTTTCCATACTATTGTTCAGCTTTCTCGTTCCTACTGTTTTGGCTGTTAGAGACATGCAAAAATACCAGTTTCTTTTTTAAAAAAAAAAAAAAAAAAGTAAGGAGACTGCAACCTTTCTACACTTCCATTGCTCTCATAATAGATTTAAATATTTTTACTGTTTTACCTGTCCCAAACGGATTTGCTTCAGTAAACCAGGAAAAAATGTACTAGAATAATGCCAATATATCTGGAACTCTAAAAGTTGTTCCTGTTGTGACAGACTATGTTGACAAGTGAAAATGTGAAGGGTTAATGCTTCCAGAATGTGTTATAATAATACATGAACCTGTCCTCTTTTCCTTTTCTGTCTTCAGTCTTCTGCTTCCTCAGTGGTGGTAATTCTTCTCTCAAAAGTGGTGAAGACACCTTATCTCCCATGTTCTTTTATTTCTCTCTGGCAAAGTGTGTTTATAGTTGTCTTCATATGTGGATTTTTGAAATGCTCAGGTTCTGGTGTGGAAGGAGTCTGCTCTTGCAGGTGCATGCATCAGAGTTATTAAGCAGCCCAAAAGAGGGGACTAACCCTTGCTGAGTTGTGAGGTTAGTGATTTAGATGTGACCAGTCGTTTCCTCTTATATCCTTCCTGTTGCCATCTGAAACATTTCAGATAAATTGACATATCAATCCTACACTGTACAACAACAAAGAGTAAGACTTTTTTAAACTAATTAGCAGTCTTAGTAACAAGAGACGCATTGAATGTGTTGTGCTATTATGGAACTACCCTACACAGACCCAACTTCTATTTTGAAGGATCTGTTATACTTTGACCATCTGACCCATTGTATCAGAGATGAGGTAAGTTTTAATTATAGGCAACACTTTTTATTTTTATGGCAGTTCTTTTGATTGTTCAATTCAACATGGATGTTTTCTTTCTTACTTGAAAGGGTGAATGCAGATGCAAAGGAGGGCAAAATGTTTCCAGGGGTATCCTTTAAATTAACTCTATGTAAAAAGATGGGTAAAAGCAGGGTAGAGGTGCAGAAATTAAAGGTTGTTATCCTTTGTGCCTATAGTCAGATGTATCTGTTTTGAATTCAATACTAATGTGAAGCACAAAGGCATACTGCTGACTGCAACTCAATTTTTCCAAGTTAAGCAGGTTCAAATACGTACTGAAAGCATAAAGCTTTCAGTTTTCTGAGGGTGGGCATTATCTATTTGTACATAAAATCTATTTTAAGATGAACGAGTGTAGATAATATATACCTGAAAAAATGTGAAAGCAGCATGAGAAAAATCTTCCCATGAAGGACATAATAATAATAATAATCAGTAGTTCTAGCAGCCGGTTGCTATTGGGGTCATACAAGCAGCTGCTGTGTATCAACAGGATAAAAAACCTCTTTCCTGGGAAGATATCAACAAAAAGCAAATCCAGGAATGCCTGCAAAAAGTCTCTATTACTGATTTACTTTTGTTAGCTGCTCTCAAAAGTTTGAAAAGTTAGAGAATGAAAGGATGTTACCTCAAGGATTTCACTACTGCTGAGACTGTCAGCATTGGTGAAGTCCCCTTGGTCTCTGAGACTCCTGCAAAAGCCACACCGAATGCTTGCTGCTTTCATTAAGACATTGCTGCTGCTGCTGATAAAGCAGGAGTGATTCTCTCTTGAGACAATGTTGTGTAGATGTCTGCTCTTCAATTTATTCTGAAGTGCCTTTTCTTAGTAAGAGTAATAGTTTGAAGCTCGGATGGGAAGGTATTATGGAAATGAAAAGGCTTCACACTTTAACAAAAAAAAAAAAAAGACAAGAAACAAACAGCTTTTCTCAGTTTTGAGACAGAAATGGCATCTGCACATATACAAGTTTTGAGGTTAGAAGCTCAGTAAGTTTGAGGCACATATGTTGTGTAATGCACAGAAACTTTTGCCCTTTTTTCTCATCTTTCAGTCCTGGTTTCTGAACATGATCGCAACACTCACTGAATTCCTGTTGAATTCAATGCTATCCTCAGCTGATCACAGCCTGGTCCTTCCCATGCCTTCTGCTCTTTAGGAATCCTAATTGGTTGTACCTGGCAGTGATCATCCATGCATTTGTCACCTCCAGTTGCATTATTGGATCTTTATAGGAAAATTATGCAAATTGTCCACTGGTACCAAACAAAATCAAGCTCTTTCAACACTTGGTCTTCCAAGAATATATCACTGCTATATTCACAGTCCTGTGTTAAGCTTCTAATGCTGGTTTAATACCTTATTCCCAACCTTTAACAGAATTAATAGCTTGAGACCAAGCTACATTAAATAAAAATAAATCTAAAACTATGAACCACTTCCATGGCTGTGCGCATTGAAAGGTGCACACTACAAACCCCAGAAGTCAAGGGTTTGATAGTATAATTTTGTAAAATAACGGCTTAAGTCAAAAAGGCAGGTTCCTGTCTGGCCATTTAAATCCCTGTGCTTTGGCTGTGATGGGTTATTTCTGAAGTGCATCATTTCAGTTGTCGGGATCATAGTATGAATTCATAAGCTATTGTACTGGTTCAAACAGGAAGATAGTAAACTGTGAGAGCAGGGCACAGGAGGCAAAATTAAGAACATTTAACGCCAGGTTGGCCGACAAAGCAATTGATTCCTGAATAATGTCCTGAAAGCTGAAGACAAAGTGCTCTTGAATTCTCTGTCACAAATGCTGGCAAATCTTTCTGACACCTAAGATGGAAATGCTGGAGTTTTTGTTTTGTTTTTGGTTTGTTTTTATTCTTGAGCATCTGTCAAGTGTTTTCCTGTCTCCAAAAAACCACTCAGTTACCAGATGGCAACTGAGGCAGAGTTTTGAGAGGAGTTGGAAACTTGTGCATAAACTTGCTACTGTTTTTACCCACAAAGGTGTCTGAGTATTCTTGTGTTGGCTGGAAATACAAGGCGGTGTTATGATGGTTACGTGGCACTTGGACATAGCGTGTGTACCTGGAGCATGCTCATATGAGTTGCAATGTAGTTTTGCTGTGCATTCCATTCAAATCCAGATGCCTTTCTAAATGCTATTTTTTTCATTTAACAAATTCGCCATGAAGCTAAAAAATAAATTGGATGACATTTCCAAGGCTGGTTGGAAAACAATGTTGAAATTGATCAGTCCTATCACTATGTGTTACCTTTAGCCCAAAGTAAAAGCTTGAAGTGAGAATGAAATCAGCCTGGTATTAAAAATTAATGAGCTGTAAGAAAAAAGGAACCTATGCTGAAATTTTCCAAATCTCAGTCTTGGGGAAAGTATTTACCATTAGCTGTAGTTTCTTAAACTGTTTCCTAAAAATACTATACTTGTAAGTACAGATTGTGTACCATAGGTTATTATACAAGACCATAATCATCATTCCTGGAATAATAAACAAGAAGACTGAAATAACTCTGCTAATTTAGGAAAGGGCTGCTACCACAGCTACTTGAATCAAACCATGTTCTTCAGGCTGCAATTTTTGATATAGAAATCAATGTAATATTCTAGGAAAATAATCTAGGTTGATTGAATAAAATGGCTTTGGCACATAGTTATGTGTGTTTGCTAAAAACAAATTGGAGAATTATTGTCCAGGGACAGGCCTAGTGTATAAGTCAAAGGCAAGGAAAAATAAAGCTGATTTGCATTCCTACTTCTTATTTTCAAAATTGTTGTTGTTTGTTTTTCTGGTTTTGTACTGAATGATAGTCACACAGAATCACAGAATATCACATGGTGGAATGAACCCACAAGGAGGATCATTGAGTCTAGCTGTTGGCTCTATACAGAACCACCCAAAAATCAGACCCTATGTCTGAGAGCGTTGTCCAAATGCTTCTTGAACTCTGTCAGGCTCAGTGCCATGCCCACTGCCCTGGGGAGCCTCTCCGATTGCCCGACCACCTCTCAGTGAACAAATTTTTCCTCATGTCCGATCTGAAGCTCCCTTGACGCAGCTCCAAGCCATAACATATATGACAAAAATGACATGTAAATGTCATCTGAGTTAAGTTGTGTGCATTTACTCCCTGCTATGGAAATTTTGTTGCTATGAAACTCATTTTTATCAGCAAATCATTGCTGTTGATGACGTAGCTTTATGATAGGCTTTAAAATCCAAAGATATTTACTGTAGTCCAAATGTAAGTGAATTAATAAAAGTCCACAGATGAATGGTGGCAAGGAATTTCCTTTAACCTAGCTGTTCATCATGGACCTGTTTTCGGAGGTAAATTTTCTTGTAGTCCAGCAGGGAGAAGAACCCAATGGCTCCTGATGCAACTTTGAATTGAAGCTCACCCAAATTAAATGTTTGTTGAAAATGTTATACATGTGAAGTTTTGCAAACTTTTTTGTTGTTACAGACTTTTTTTTTGATTAGTGCATTTAGCCTGTAAGAACATAGTGGTCTATTTTTTTCAGAGGTATTTGCCTTGTCTGTCATCCAAACATTACAGTTTTAATCACCTCATAGTATTTCTTAGGAGTTGATTCAAGTTCTTGAATCAAGGCATTCTTTCCTCTTGTGCCACTGCCAGTACAAACTGTTCACGTCTTAGGCTAGTGCTCAAAAGGGGCAGCCCATGCAACAAGAAGCACTTAGCTTTGTGGGCTGTGGACTACTTACTGTCTGTAAAGGGATGACAGAACAATAGCTGCTCTTTGGCTACTTATGTCTGCCAAATTCCCAGAGGGCTGCAGTTCCTCTGGGAAATGTTTCTCAGAAGGCTGAAATCTGCACATTGGTCAGAAGAAAGCAAAGCTTCTGTGATTTAAGTGACAGGAAGAAAAGGACGAAAAGGGATGTCCAGCCAACCTACCACTTGCTCTTTGACATGTTGTTTATTTCTGTTTTATGCCTCAGCTAAATGACTCATGGCTTTAAATAAGAAAAGAAGAGAATTGACAAATGATATATGTGAAGTTCTCCTAGGAAAGTTAACTCCTACAAATAACCAGCCCCCCCGCCCCCCTCCCCCCCCCCCCCCCCCCCCCCCCCCCCCCCCAAAAAAAAGAAGCTGTAAGGGAAAGTGATTATTGCTCTTTTGTAACGCATTAAGAGCAAACACTTGAGAAGGAGAACAACCGTTTTAAGCTGGGAAACTAATGTGCACCACAAGCAGTCCAAAAAAGTACTGGTTTCTCATGGAATGTTTCTTGCATATCCAGTTGCCCCATTTCAGATTTTCAGCTTTTCCATGTAACAGTGTTTCCAGTGAGCCACATTAAAATGGAAAAGAGTTCTGGGAAACGGCTCTCTGAGATGCTGAGGTATGGCAAGAAAAAACAAACAGTTTAAACTTTTCTGCCATGATCTCCTGTAGCAGTAGGCCTGGTAAGGAAGGATAATCTCTGGAGTTAGCAGAGTTCTGTAGAGCTAAGAAAAGATAGATATGACCTTCTAAAATGAAATCTCAAAATCTGACAGTTTGTTCTCTGAAGGTCTCTAATATTATCAAATATTAAATAATGAATATCTAATTGTCATGATACATATGTTGCCTCTGAATTAAAAATAAAATAAAACACACAATAATGTTCTGGAAAATGAATTTTTTTTCCCATGGAAATAATAAAAAGCCCTCAATAATATTTTGCCGAAGGCAAAGATAAGAGTAAATAATGATGACTGATATAAACCAGAGTGATTTAAAGCAAGAAGCAAGCAATCATGTCTTAATAACCGAATTTACTTTCATTTTGCATTCACATTTAATTGTTTTGTAAAGAAAAGCTGACCCATACTGAACAGTAACCATTATGGTGAGCTGATTTACAATGAATTTTAGTCACTAAGCCCAATTCAATACTACTCATTTTGACAGATACCAAAAAAAGAAAAAAACAAACAACACTATCAGCAATCCCTCAGTCTGTGACTTTCCTCATTCAGTGGTTTTCCTTCTCTACAACATCGGCACTAAATATGCAATTCTAAAATCTATAAGTTATTTGTATAAAATGGAATACACTTTTTAATTCTTTCAAATGTAATTTTAACTAAAATATGTATTAAGGAAAAACTACTTAAGCTGCAGATTTTTTTTTTCATATGCAGTGTTTTCATTCTTCCTGATAAGTAGAAACCAATGCAGGTTAACAAATAATTCTCTGTTTCGGTTTGCACTGAAATAGTGTAACTGCCAATAACGCAAGGATGCATATTCTTTCTGAACACAGGCATTGCTTAGCTAGAAAAACATGAAGTTAGCTGTGTCATTGCAAAATCAGCAGTAATTGAAAATGGTGCTTCCTTATCCAGTAACCGCTTCCTGCTCCCTCTCTGCCCCATTGTTCCTGGTAGGCGGGTGCTGGTCAGCACCCGTTTTCCCAGCCCTCACACCACCATAGATGCTGTCTGCCATATACCTCTTTCCCCATTTGGTGAGCAGAGTGACATGGCAGCTGATGTCAGGTGGGCTGGGTGACGACGTGAAAGAGGAGGCAGTCATGATGATGTTATTCTCTGCTCCACGGGTACAGCTGGCTTTATCCTGAGCCTGTGATGGGAGAAAGGTGGCAAGTGCTTGTGCATATATGTGACCTGTCACTCTTTCCTCTCCTCTCACTCTTCAGAGGTCACTGCACCCATGTCCTCCTCTTTAGGAGGGGTTGTGCCTCTTTTTGCTTTCTCCTTGCAGATTGCCCCATCACGGCCTCTGGTAATGTAGGTATCCACAAACGGTGGGACAGAAGCCATGTGGCAACAGCAACAGCTTTGCTGTTTGCTGCAGCTCTGGACCCTGTCTGAAGGGCCCCTCTGTGGCACCTGAGGAGTCTGGCTTCTGCTGTGGGGAGCTGCCATCTCTGAGTTGAACGTTGGGGCGTCTTAAAGTTTTTTTTCTAGATTTAATAACTCTCATAGGAAGCACAAAGCTCTTTATAGTGCCTGGATTGAGTTTTACTCTTCTGCAGATGAAAGTCATGGGAGTGCAATTTCCAAAGTTTGTCGAGTGTTGACAGCCTGAAACCTGGGCCTTGAAACAAACGAGCACCTGAGCGAGCAGGATTTGGCGGCTTTCCAGAGGAGTGAATGATGTTTACTAACAGCCCTCTCTATTCTCTGATGTGGGTCATATTAATTTTTTGTTGTTGACATGTTTAATATTTCAATACAATGGACTTAACTATAACCTAGAAAACCTAACACTTTGTCTTCTTGGAATTGTGGTTTTAAAATTTATGCTGTTGTCTTCTTGAAAATAGAAAATATAACTAGGCAAATTCTTCAGCAGAAAGGCAAACTCTATGAATAATGCAATTGCCAGTGGGATGTTGCAGTACTCACAAATAGAAGCAAACTTGCAGCATACCTGTTGATTCAGATGGTGGACTTAATCAGAGTAATCAGAAGATACAGATGTATAGGATTGGAAGTAGATGGGACAATAATATTGTAGCGTGCCTGAGATGCTGTATCTGCTGTCTCACACAGTTCCTCACAGAAACTGCTTTGTCTCTGTTTTTGAAGGTTTTGCATGCTCAGCTCCCGCTGGGAAGTTTCTGGGAACCTTACTTTGAGAAGTGTTGTAAGAAGTGGAGGATGGCCATAGCGCATCGGCTTGAAAGCCCATCCAGATTATTAGCTGTACCTGCGAGCAGCCTAGGACAGCATGTTGAAGTGGGGCAGGTATACCCTGATAGTTCCTCAGCTGAGTTTTCCACTCCAGCAATAAACATTTCAGTAGTAACTTTAGTAGTAACTTTAAGCACTGTCAAGCTTTTATCTCCATAATTGCTCTGGAACCACTGTAAATATGTTACGTGAAGAAAGGTCTGCCTTTGCTTATTGAACCTGCTAACTGCTAATTTTACTGTGTGTGCTGTTTTTCCTCTCGTTTAGTGTTTCCTTCATTTTTATTTAAGGAATAAACATGCCCACTTTACCTCCTTCTCTCACTAAGCATTTCCCTTTTATTCTCTTTATTTTTTAATCATGCCTTTCCCAGCCAAAGAGATTCAGGCATGAGAGAACTGTTCACTACTGTTTGTCATCCTTCTCTGTGCCTTTCCCAGTTTGGCTTGGTTGTTTTTACCTGAGAGGAATCGGAATTGTGTGCTGCGGTCATTATATTGGCATAGCATAGGCTGATGCAGTGGCAAGGTTTTGTAAAACTGATGATTTCTCCTGAAACAAAACAACTGGCCTAATGCCTGAGTCCCCCGCCTTGCTTTGATTACAGAATAACCCTTAGCAAATCCTACCTCTGTGTGCCTCATCTTCCCCCTCAGTAACATTTTCCAGATCTGCTGTTTCAAGTGTTTGAATGTCAGTCGATGACTGGGTCTGTGGGCCGTGCCGCATTGCGTTCTGGAGGTATCACGGTATGCATGGGGGATCACTACCTGCTGCTACTATTCTGTCCTTCCTGATGTGTGGAGGGGTTCCTTTATAAAACCATCCCGAACATAGGCTATCTGCAGTCATCGTTCACTGATGTGGCCTTTGGGTCTGCAGATTGTTATTTGTTCTGGTTATGGGGGAAATGAGAAAACTCAAACCTTAGGAAAACTTTATAGGGATTTAATCAGGTTATATGTGTCCCTCCCTGCCTCCCCAATACCTTCAGAACAGGGCGGAAGATTTCAGGGGAGCTCTGTGACATTAATCTCCTGGCATCAACCTACAGGATCTGATCAGTCACCTTCAAACAAATTCGGCCTGTGTTTCCAGCCATCTGGTTGGAAAACAGCTCTGCCTGGGAAGCTGTGGAGCTGCATTCAAGCTAAATAGCAAGAGGTCATGTTAGCTTACACGTGGTGCTGCATTAATACAACCATGTGTCTTTTGAGTAGTACTTGGCTGTTCAAATTCGGTTTGAAAAGGATGGCGATCTTTAGGCTCTATAAAAACAGCGTTAGGCTTCCAGCCTCTGGGCTGGATGTGACTTGGGATCTGAATTTGCCATCCCCCAGCTGGACGCCCGTGTGAGTTGTGCAAGTGCCCTACTACCCCCGAGCCCTTGTGCTGCCGTCCTCTGGCCTGAGGCTCCTGGCTGCACCTCAGCTTGGCAAAACACTCGGCTGCATCCTCGCGGCCACGGCTCCTCCACCACTGTGCTCCCAGGGGCCGGCTCGCCCCAGGCTGGCAGTGACGGAAGGAACCGCTGCCAGCACTTCTGTCCATGCTCCAGGTCACTGCTGGGTAAACAGCCTGATCTGAGAGTCATGAAGCTGTGTCATGGGCCTTAAGTAGCCCCCAGAAGGTATTTGGACATTCTTTTCAGCCACAAGAAAGAATGTAGTTCCCCACCTATGATCCAGTGTATTTATCTTGATTAAAATGGATTGATGAGTGGTTAAACAGGCTCTCGCTTCTGTGGTATGCTCATAAATACTGATTAGAGATTTAATTTGCTTGAGGGTGTGCATGAAAATGCAGAAACATTTAGAGAACAAAAAAAAAATTAACATAATGAGTTTTCCTGGGGTCCAGTGCATGCACTTCCAATGCATGCAGAGCTGTCTGTCTGTTTGTCTTCCCCTCCTCTCTGTCCTGGGGAATGTGCCCTGGTTAGGCATCGGGATGGGCTGCCCAGGGAAGTGGTGGAGTTACCATCCCTGGAGGTATTTAAGAGATGTGTGCGTGCGGTGCTCAGTGGTTTAGTAGTGGACTTGTCCGTGTTGGGTTGATAGTCGGACTCGGTGGTCTTAAGGGTCTTTTCCAACCTAAGTGATTCTGTGATTCTAAACAGGATCAAATACCAACTTCTCTGAGGCTGTGTAACAAATACAGCTTTTCTAGAAAACTCTTTGCGTTGGCAGGGAGAAAGGGATGAGGTGCTTAATAGTTAAGTGATTTAACTTCTGAGGATTTGGGAAACCTCTGACTTGTGTTCAGACATAAGACTTTCCGATTTACGGGAATTTATTGGCAAAATGTCTTTGTCTATTTCATCTAAATACTTCATTTATGAAATAAAGCACTGGAACAGTACATGGAGCCACGGTCAAACCACCCTTTGTAAAATCACAAAGCATTTTTTTTATGAACTTGCTTTTTCCTATTTTCTTGGCCTTTTTTTTATTATTATTATTATTTAATCCTTGAATTACACTGAGGAACTTTTTTTTTTGTCTCAAGGCTCTTGAGGCCAAATTTTCCAAGTGTTGTAAAAATGCATGTTGTAGCAGCATACAAAGATTGAGGTCTCTTCAGGCTCTCAGAAGAGTTGGAAGTGATGGCAACTGAGTACTTACATACTTCTGGAAATATCACTATTCCTTTGGAGTGGAATTTATGTGCCTATAAAAGCTTCCTGTACCATAACTCCATCTAAGTGCATAAAATAGTCTAAAAATCTGGTCTTTGGTGATTGCATGTGTCTGACAGCTTTTTGTTTTTTCAGCCTTAGGCTGAAGTTCTGTAACTGACAGTGAAAATCCTACATCGCTTTTCCTACTTGGTTATGGCATGTAGTTATTTAACCATTTAATACTATTTTTAATTCTGTTGGAACTGGATCCACCTTTAATCTATTGCAAAAGCAAAGTATAACAAAGTGCTGAGGTGGCGCTTGAAGACGGGAAATATTCTCATCAACCTGGACTGTGAGAGTGCGACTCCACCTCTCCCTCTGCCAATCCTTTCCTCTCAGTATCATTTTTCGCCACTGCCTTGCCAGCTTAGTGACTACCTCATTAGTTTGACATGACTCTGTGTGAGAAATTGTACCTATTCCTCTTCCATAACTGCTCTTTGAAGGACATGGTAAGACTGTCATGTCTGGATATCCTTTCTTTTTCTGCCCCCCTTATTCATAACCCTAAGGATGTTAACAAAACCTTGTTTGGAGATTAACCTGTATTCTACAGATTAATGCGTATGCTTGCAGAAAGCACTCAGACACATCTTGGTTCCTATTAATATGTGCTGACATGGGTGTGACGTGCAATTCATGGAGATACATTAACTGAAAGTAAATTAGCCAACCTGTCACAGAAGTGATCATCATCTTATAGCCAAGTCCCAAAAACACCCCAAAGCCTTAAAATACAACAACTGCTTCTGAATACTCTCGGTCCTGGCATCTTCAATATGCATTCAGCTAAATAGCCTAAAACAATTTATTTACAAGGATTATATCCTTGAACATGTCTGTGCTTTTGCAAATATATCTCCTTCTGAAATATTTTTGGAGGAGGTGAACAGCAGTTGGGAACATGCATAAAAGCAGCAGATGTGTGATAGAATGAGCCTCATACTGCTTAGCACATTGTGCTATTCTTCTATCTGGAGTTACGCAAAATATTAAAAAAGAAGAATGATTTAATATCCTAATTGAAAGAAAGAAATGACTCATTCATAGCAAGCTGACCTAATTTACAGTAATATGGGGGATATGAAATTAATCACACCTAACAAACTTATTGTGCAGTAGCATCTTAGCAGGGTCAGCAGTCACAGTGGTATTACAGAATGCTTAAAAGATACACAGGTTATAGCCAGAGAGCCCTATCATCATTCACATGAACCCCACGTTGCCTGTCCTGACCAGATTAAGGGGCCTGTGATTTATCCCTATTTGAATATGCCTGAATTGTTAAAACTAGTGCTGTGTGGCACACAGGGGATTTCATAAACAGATTTTTTTTCTCCATTCTGAAATATTGTCATCACTTTTAAGTTAGGAAACTGCTGCTAATCAGACCCAACATCTAACAAAACACATTATGCTGTAATAAAACCTTCTGGAGTTTAGAGGGACTGATCCAGCTGCTATTGAAATCATGGCAAAGCAGTGAATACCCAGATCAAAAAGGGTAGGGTTAGCCATTTCCTGAGATCTTTGGAAGTGGTGATGTACACTGATTTTACTGAGAATATTGCTCGTTAAGTCATCAGATGGTTTTTGAACATCTAGTCCACGGCTTCCATAGAAGTGTGGTTTTTTTTAATTACCTTCTC
This sequence comes from Anser cygnoides, assembly GCF_040182565.1. NCBI lineage: Eukaryota > Metazoa > Chordata > Aves > Anseriformes > Anatidae > Anser > Anser cygnoides. Next base: position 34,014,267 of record NC_089876.1, on the reverse strand, counting down.
AAAGAAAGTGCAGATTGAACACAAGTATTTGAACTCGAAGCAGGGTAGCTGACACCTCTTTTCATTGCAGTTGGAGTTAATTTGGAATGGCCTGCATCCTCCACAGAGTATTCCTACGGGCTTAATAGCCTTTCATTAGTTGTGAGGTTTAATTAATGTTGGATAAATCACACGCTGACTTGTTTTCCACTGTGAGGTGACTTAAAGCTTTCACCCCCCAAAACGTCACCAGTTGAGACACAACTGAGCTCGTACAAGCTGAATGCTGTCTGATGCCAGGGCTGGTGATAATGAGGAGAACTGTCTAGAGAACAAGGAAAGGTGATGATGAAATGAACACCAGCATTTTGATGCTCCACTCAGCTGACAGCATTGGCTTTGGTGTTAAGACCAAGGTCACCTGCTGTAAGGTTGCCACACCATGATTGATATTGATGCTTCTGTTAACACTGAATCTTTTCAGCACAGCGATTAGCTATGTATGCTCAACGAGTCAGTAGCCCACGCTAATTTGTCTATCAACAGGGTTTTAGAGGCTTGTTTAGGCTTGTTAATTTGGGACTCGGTTTGCTTTTTAAGCCAGTCAGTGGATCATGAGCCACATATGCTACTTGTAATTCCTCACAAAGAGCTCAGGCACCCTTGGGCATCCTTGCATCGCATTGGCAGCTGCTCCAAAAGAAGAGCAGTGTACGTGCCTGACCAGCTGGGCACGGCGGTGAGGCTGCTGGGGCTCTGTCTGCAGGCACAGTTTAGAGTTGTCACCAATTTGGTCTCCTTCGTGTTTATTATCACAGAGTGTTTATCACCTTTTTCTCTTATAGCTTTTAGTAATTATCAAGTGACACCTGATCCAAGTGCAAAGCAGGAGAAATTTGATCTAGTTTTCAGTAAACTTTACAAAAGATGATTGATGAATCGGTAAGTTTTCACGTGGAAAAAATGTAGGCTCAAATGATCTTGATTACAGATGTGCAAAGAGCTCATTTCACTTTTTAAAGTATGTTTTCTAATGGTTTATTTTTCAGACAATCTAGGATAGCTTATATAACTGAATACATGACAAGACATAAAACTGCAGCATTACATTCTTTAGGAAAGAACTTTTTCTGAGGTGTATTTGATACTTGAAAATGGGTGACTGAAGTTTTGTCAGAGAGGTCAAACAGTTCAAATCCCTACTTGACAACATCAAATTGATTATTATAAATAGAAGCATTTAAAACGGTTGAGAGCAGTATGATCCTCATATCAAAACATTTAAATAATATTCAATGCACACAATCATGACTCGCTTAAATTTGACCAGGCAGCTTAAATTGACCAAGCAGCTATCTGAAAGTTTTTTATTATCTAAATCCCTTCCCTGTAATTGTAAACGATGTTTACATGAAGGTTTGAACTGATTTTGGGATACACATTGTCTAGAAATCATTGGAAGAAGTGAAAAGGATATGAGCGTTATAAGGAGTGAGGATGTCTGCATCATGGTGCTGTCCCCATCATTTCCTGGTGTTCATTACTATCAGTCAAAGGATAACAGAACTAGATTTGTGACTGGCCTTGGTGAAAGTGGTTTGCTGAGGAATTTGTGACTGTTTCTAATGAATGGCACTGGGACATGGTCTAGTCTTGATATTGGATCAGAAGACAAGGAAATTTAATGTAACATGGGGGGAAACTGTGGCAGTTGATAACTGGCTGTGAAAAGTAGTTGATTTTCTGTGTATGTGTATAGAAGAGAATACTGATTGGGATTACCATCGGAAAGAGAACAGTTTAGGGAAGTGAGGATGGATAAACTGCTGCTCAGCACAAGCATGTGGAAGAAACGGGGGAAATGTATGTATAGGAAAGGAGGAAAAGAAATGATATAAATGAAAATGGAAAGTGATATGACTACTTAAAAAACTAATCAAGGGGTTGGCATTTTTGCATATACATATATATGAATGATGCTTGCAGGTGTGTACATAATTGCTACTTTTTTTTTACTTGAAGAGTGTGTATAATCTAAGAAAACTGTTTAAATATTAACTTTTTTTTTAAGTTGTGGAGCTGTTGATTTCATTTGTCTGTTTTGGCTTCATTTGTACAACAAGGGAGGATAGAGGAGGAAAGGAAGGAGAGTAGAATAAAACCATTCAATTTCAATTTTTTTTCTTTGAGCATTCCTCTTGCTGCAGCTTATTTTTGATTCCCCGAGTTCCTCATTTAATATTTCTGGATGACAAATAGCAGGACAAGATAAAATACCTGAAAGACTGTCGGAAAAGTCTTCATTTGTGGTAGGGAGAAAACCTGGGAAGGAACCCAAGGGAAGTTTGTCAGAGAATGTAGTGAAAAGTAAACGAAGGTAAGTATCATGCACATTGGGACCTATTAGAAATGTGCTTTTTTGAGGGGAGAGACTTCCACCAACTTCTGAAGGTGATTTTAAAAGGCTCAATGAAACAATTTCTGTGCCACCTGAACTATTTGAGGGGCTGGGAGGCAGTGCAGAGGATAGAAACTATAAAGCAAGTAATGTCAGAACAGTTTTAGCAATGAAGTCTTTTTTTGGGTGAGCAAGAAACTGTATTGGGGATGGCTGCTATTTTTTCCAGACATCGGGCTATCTATGACTCCTCAAATACAAGATTAGTGAGGTCAGGCTTCCCTTGCTTAAACAAAGACACTGCTCTCCTACACATATTTGTTCTTGTTTCATCTTTGTATGAAATATGATAAGCAAGCAATATGGCACTGTAAAGTTTGTCTCTATCATGCGTCCATGTACGGCCTGTACATGAGTATCAGTGAGAGATGGGTCTGGGATATAAAACCAAGCAAGGATCACTAAATCTAGGGGTGTGCATGGACCTGACCTCAGAGACAAAAGACTTCACAAGAATAAAGACTTATCAGCCAGCAGTGTTTACCGACAGGGTCACACAGCATGCAACAAAACATGTTGGAGTTGGCCCCCAACCTAGGCTAATGTAATTCCTTTTCCATTCAAGTAGTCCAACATACTTTGTAACTATATGCAACTCTACTATAGATTCTAATGATTTTCTTAATAATTATTACCTATTATTTTAATAGGTGCTTTATTTTTGGTGTAATCTCAAATTATGTAATGATAACAGTAACCTGTTCCCTTCCTTTGAAGAATGGTCCAAAAAACCGTGGTGCTAACATGGATTAGAGGTGAATACATTCCCAACATATTTACCAAAGGAACCAAAGCTAATAATGTTGATTAGCCATTGGTCGAAGTGACTGCTAAATAGCTGGTAATATGGATCTGAAAGGAAGTATCTCTTCCAAAGTCTTTGGAAATTTCAGGGGAGTGAAAGAAGAGAAGGAAATTTTTTCTGGTGATAATATCATCATCAACTTCACTCGCTCTTAATAAGAAAGGTGCATGAAAATTTGGAAGAAAAAAAGGTGCTTTAAAATGTTCTATTTTAGGGTTACACAGTAAGCATTTGCTTTCTCAATGTGCAAAATGACTGCTGATCACAGTTTTTACAAACTTCACCTGTGCAAATTGATTTTTGTTTTCCCTTCACAGCAGCCGTACACTGAACTTAATGCTTGCTATTAAAAGGGGAAAAGCTGGAGTGAAATTAGAACTTCTCCTGGTTTCAGAAGAGAAAAGGTTGTCACCTGTGCATGAGCTGACTGGTGTCATCCTGATGAATCATCTAATCAAAAAAAAATTAGCATATGGTGGCATGAAGAAATAAGTGTTTATGACAGAGTGCAGTCTGGTACAATTCACATTTCAGTTTTTCCTGTTTATCAATCTGTAAGTTTGTGGCAAAAGAATATATAATTTACTTGAAATCGAGTTCAAATTACTGGCAAACCCAGGACTTGATCTTAGTTCAAGTATCAAGGTTGTTGCACCAGAATACTAGATACAGAATTAAAATATTTTCAGCCATTTAATTAGTAAAGGGCTTAAATATTTCAGTTAAGCATAATAAAAACACACTTTCTCTACAGCTAATTATTTGCTAGAATATTTTTGTGCATGTTTTCAAAACCTGATTTATATTTGTAAACACATCAGTTTCATGAATAATAATCAGGGGAACAGAAAAGTGTCTAGTAAATTATGATCTGTAAAGGTGTATACGTGCTACTAATAGCCTTTATTTTACAGCATTGTACTACCTCTTGCAGTACTTAAGACGTAAATTTGTTAAGTAGTACAAAGATCATGTAATAGCAATATCAATGTGCCATTGAAGTAAATAGCAAAACTCCATAGTCTTCGATGGAAACAGAAGTAGGTTTGGAAGTAGAAGATAAAAGATAAGGAGAATATTTATTAAAAACTGAAAAAAAGTCATGCAGGAAAAAGTAAATATATATTATGTATGTAAGTATTTGACAAGCGAGGTAGCAGTTTAGTTGCTGAATTCTAGAAAGCGGAAAACCAGCTGAGGAAAAAGAAACTAGTTTTCTTCAAAAGCCTCTTTTATTCCTTGTCTTTTAAGAACCAAGGTAGTACTGCCTTCTTACACATGCACACCCTCTCTTTTCAGTTCTAGAGAAAAGACATGACATGACGGCTCATCTCACTGAAGAGCCGAATGGCAGTGGGGAGAGTCAGAGCAGTCCCGCGCTGCTTTGCCATCGTGACCTGCAGGAAGGGAAGCAGCAGGAGTCAGCCGCCAGGGTGCTGAGCCGTGGGGTGCAGGGTGAGGCAGAACACCGCCTGCCCCAAGCTGTAAGCTGTCCTTCTCCCTGCTTACCAACCAGCTGTAGTCCTGGGAAGCTGAGAAGTCATTTCAGTAATTTCAGCAGTTTTTAGATGAGGTTCCCTTTCGTAACCCAACCCTATTTCCTCCAAATATCATTTAATTCGGGTCAGGGAGCTGGGCAATACTGTTACTAGTGATTTGCCATATCACTATTTTGATGTCCATGCTGCTGTTGCTTCAGTCAGGAGGATCATCAACGCTCAGAGAGAACAAAACTTCCTGTAAATCCTACAGTCATCTTCTCCATGTGAGTAAATACTCGAGACAAATTATATCTGTAAAATTACCTGCATTGTGCTTTTTTTTTTTGCACTAAAAAGCCAGCTAAATCTGCAGCAGATGTAATAGCACACTTCTTTAGCCTACAGCTTCAAGATTTGTTTATATTATGCAGACCATTCAGATGTATTTCATTTTTAATGCAACCGTTTTACTATTTGTAATCAGCAATCACAGTAATAAAAAAGGATAGATGTGCAACAAATGTCCCTGTAAGCCATAAAACCTGATAATTTGCAGTATTTAGGTGAGAGCTTATTCTCCTTTGTAAAGTTCCCGATACCCTTGGATGCGTTTGCAATCAATAATACAACACTTCACTCCACAAACACAACGACTGATCTTCTCTAAGTTCGAGCCTCCTTTATTTCTGATGGGAATGAAATCAGCTGAAACGCATCTAGTTTGGGTGTTAATAGAAGAGCTTCTAAATGCTGTTTTTGTTACTAATGTAATGGGGGGGAAGAGCAGGGAAAAGAAAAGGAGGGGATAAGAAAGGGTGTATGAGGAAAGTACAGGGTGGTTTACTACGCTCTATCTAGTTTAAGGCTGGAAAGAAGAGGAGCAATGAAAAAGCTGACTGGAAGGAGCTGTTTTAGGCTACGCGTGGTCAATTTAGTGCAATTAGACTCTAAAGAAGCCAGCCTGCCCTGTGGAACACAAGCCTGGCAGTGTCATTTTCGGACTGAAAGGTGAGCTCTTCTGGCCAATATGGCAGGGCTGTGAAACGGTCTGTCTGAATTCTGGGACCAAAGCCCGGACCACCCGCCCCCTCCACAACAGGTGCGGAGGACGAGGAGCGCCCTCCCGCTGCCGGGCCGGGGGCCGTGCCCTCACGGCCGCGGTGCCGCCCCTCACACGGCGGCGGGGCCGTTGGCGGGGCGGGACGGGGCGGCCCCGCGCTGCGCGCTGATTGGCCGCCGCCGCTCCCCCCGCCCCGGGCTCTCTGGCCGCGGCGCCGCTGCCGCCTCGAAGTTTGCCGCCGGGCGGAGCGGTGGCCGCGGCGGGGCGGGGGCTCCGCCGCTGCGGACGGGGAGGGCTTCGTGCGGCCGGGCGGGCGCGCTGAGGGGCTGGGAGGAGGGCGGGTGGGAGGTGAGGGTGTCGCCATGCGGTCCCTGAACATCACCCCGGAGCAGTTCGCGCAGCTCCTGCGGGACAACAACGTGACGCGGGAGGAGTTCATCGCCCTGTACGGGCTGCGGCCGCTCGTCTACATCCCCGAGCTGCCCCGGCGCGCCAAGGCGGCCTTCGTCCTCGTCTTCGCGCTCATCTTCGCCCTGGCGCTGTTCGGCAACTGCCTGGTGCTCTACGTGGTCACCCGCAGCCGCGCCATGAGGACCGTCACCAACATCTTCATCTGCTCCCTGGCGCTCAGCGACCTCCTCATCGCCTTCTTCTGCGTGCCCTTCACCATGCTGCAGAACATCTCCTCCAACTGGCTGGGCGGTGCGTGCCGGGACGGGACGGGACGGGCTCTCCTCGCCAAGCCTGCCGTCCCCGGGGTAGCCTCTGGGCTTCCCGGAGCTGCTCGCCCCCGGGCTGCCCGCGGGTCGCCCCCTCGGGCGGTGCTCGGGTGCCTGTGCGCGGGTGTGTGGGTAAGGGGCTGCGCACAGGTCGCGTGGGGCTGCGTGAGGCGCTCCTGAGGTGGCTTTTTTGCTCTAAACTCGGAGTCCGAGCTCCTCATTCTCTCGTGGGGAGAAGGCCGTGTCCCTGGAGAAACAGGGGAGCGAGGGAATGCGCAGGATTTGTGTTGAAATGGTGAAGCGGTGCGTTATTTTCAACATATCCTCTTATCCTAGGAATTATGTTGTATTCCCACTAGTATGAAGGACCTTTCTGATAAGTAGAAAACACTAAAAAAAAATAAAATTAAAAAAAATGCATCCTAGATCGAAAGAAGTAAAGTAACAAAAAGACAAAGCTGAAGTAACCTTAGCAAAAGGGTATTACTCCACCTTTTCTTGGTCTTAAAACACGGTGTTAGGCAATCGTAAGTGGAAAAGTGAAAGGGGTGGTTTTGCAGCAAGTAGCAGACAAGGTCTTGTAGGACTGCAAATTGAAATGTTTGTAGCAAAAAGATTGTTTGTAAAGTGGTGCTGTTAAATTTTGGTTTCCAAGGCTTCCTGTGGTGCTACTGTTGGAAGATAGCGAAGGTTACCTTCGGAGCTCTGAGATTTAATTCCAGCACATTTGATGGACTCGAATGCGGGATAGGAATTGGTCAGAGGAGATTTTAAAAGCACCCAGACACATAACACAAGGAGAAGTTGACTTTACTTTTGTCTCAAAGCCAAGAACTGTCAGGGAGGAGTGATGAATATGAAGCTACAGGTGCAAATGATAGTAAATACAATTAAATATTTTTTGCAGCTGTTTTATTTTCTTAGAAGATGTTTTGGGGCAGGCAACCCTCGTTTTTAAGATGATACAGATATTGAACCCCAAAATTAATGAGAATGTGTAATAAAAATAATGGGATAAATTGATAGCTATACTGCTGTGCCTTCGTTTTGACTATTGAAGTTCCAGTTCTTCTTGCAGATGAACACAGCAGAAACTTGCTGCAGGCATCAGGAGGTCCTGTGTAAGAGGGAGAAAACTGAATTGGGTAGCTTTTCCTAAAGATTAGAGTTGTCTTTCTCTCAAGATTAGAGTTGTGATTTCCCTCCCTTGTAGGGGGGATGCTGGTCTGTCAGCCTCAGACCACACATTTGACCAGAGCCATGTAAAAGCTGAGTCCAATGAAGCTTCCACCTGAGGTGAATTACAGCAGAAATAGCAGAGGCATGTGGAACAGTATAAGTAAAGCATGTATGTTTCCCTTCATCTTATGTTACTTGATGCTTGACAAAATCTACAAGTAGTGTAGAAATGATGGCATGGTTGCGACAAATATCTTCAGATATTCAGCACTTGGATATTTTGAAGTGTGCCATTGTATGGGTTTTACTGTACTTCTTGTCTACCTTCTTTGCAGTGCTAGAGCTTTTTAAGTGCAAATGGATTCACAGGTCCCATTGACTTTGATTTCAACCTTTACAGTCCCGGTAAGATAATTGGATTTAACTAACGTGGTATTGGCAGGGCATAATAAGTAGCATAATTGATGAATGTTGCCCTTCAGTGGGTGGGCAGGGAGTGAAGCAAAACTCAGGGAAATGAGATGTAAATTGAAGGTGTCCCAGGGGTTTCTGATTCTTGAGGCTCACACTGAAGCATGAATGGTGATTACAGTTATACTGCAAATCAGAGCCTGCCAGACTGGGAGGACTCTCTTCCTTGCTTGCTTTAAAGGTGTAATTTTCCTTTTGCCTTCCATTTTCTAGTCTGAGGAGGCTTTATCTCATCCACCTTAATGCAAGCTGCTCTGAGTAGTGCAAGCTCCAACTCTGTTAAGAAAAAGCTGCTTTGAGCATGCAGTATATTCTTGCTGGACAAAGTGGTGTGTACTGAGTCATTTGATGCATGAAATAGCTCTGGGTTTTTGAGCTTTTAGAGTCACTTCACTTCTTGATCTAGCTGCGCCTGTATCGCTAAAACAAGCATCTGTACTAGTTCATGTGTGCTGAGACACAAGTATGTTATGTACTTACCTTTGAGTTGGAGTTGGTCCTTTATTTCCATGCCTGTGTGCAGGTGTTTGTGTTTCTTTATCTTCTTTTCCCCTTCAAAAACACGCAACAGAACAGGAGAAGTGAGGGCAGAACTACAGTTGCTCTAGGATGAGATACAGAAGTAAGAACAGCCACAGCTTTAAAGTAGCTGTTAACTTTTAAGCCATTCCATGTTATCTCCATAATGGGATGCTGTCAGAAAGGAATAATTACCATTTTGTTCCTTCTAAAGTGAGAGGTGAAACACTTTCACCCAAAAGGCCTCCAGCTGTGCATAGTTTACAATAGGACTCCAGGGAAAACGTTAATAGCTGGCAATGTGAAGTAATTCAAATTGTGAACGGTGGAGTCACTCCTCTGTAACACATTGTGTTTGTCAAAATTCTTCAGAAACCGAAGATTTCTACTGTTACACTTACCAGAAGTCAATTCTTTTCCAGCAGAGATGTGAAAGGCACTGATGTGACTTCTTCCACAGTATATTTATTAACACACTTTAACTTCACTTACAGTTTAGCACCTGGAGTTTCAACAAACTGAACGTGCAGCTTGTTTTGCCTGGTGATTATGCAGTGCTAACATAGCTGCTAGCTCCACATATGCAGTAACTGGGATCAGCTCCATCTTGACCAAAAATGGGTGAATCCGTATTGTTTTCAATTCTGCGATCTGTTAAGAATCTGTATAACAGTGTGAGACTCTTAAAGTGATAGTATAAGATTCAATTTCTTATTTATACTTTGCAACTAAAAAGGCTGTAATTTCTAGAAGACCTTTACATAGAAATTCTGTGAACTAATCTCTCAGCGATGCAGAAGATACTGTGGAAGAAAAATTAAAATTGTGGCTTTGGTATAAATGATGGTTGGTATCATTTGTTTGCATGAAGGGGATGAGATTGGAACTTGAATAAGAAGTGAAATTGGTGCATGCAGCAAAGGTGGTCTTGGTGCAAACTGGAGTGATTTGAGGATTTTGCTCACTTATGATCATAGGTGAGAGACAACAGTAGAGGTCCTGTGGTCATACTGATGGCTGCCCTGTTAAGGGTCAATTTGGGCTTTTGTCTGGGCCAAATATCTAAGAGTTGCTTTATTTTCTGAAACAGATTCACTGAGTAACAGTGATATCTTTGCAAAACTGCTTGCAGCAACTGGAAAATTACTTCTCGTGTTGTATAAATATAATAGCCCTAGCAAAAGATAAAGTCAAAACATGAGATTTCTGTACACCTAATACGTGTGCTGCATCTTGCTTGTGAATTTTGCATCTTATCAGACAGGATGTGTCTTCTTAAAACTGGTGTTGAAGGCTGTTTTTTCCTATCACATGGGGAGTACTGGGTCACCTGAAACACAGCAGCGTTTGAGATGCCCTTGTATATCTTTTCTGGCCTCCAGGTACTATGAAGGAGAGGTGCATCTTCTGTCTATTGCTGTCTTATCTGCCTATTACATATAGCTGCCTTGCTTCCTGAACGCATCTAAAGAAGCAGTAAAGGTCTTTTTAGGCACCTCGTATGCTCCTTGGTACAACAGTTCCTCGCCTCTACAAGTTTGGCTGAAAACCAAGTGGTGTGTCGTAGCCAGTTCTGCACTTAGGGTGCTTTCTGCAGCAAACATCTTATGTCAAGCAGTGTGTTACTTTGCACAGTTTCTGTATGAGAATGCGTAAACATTCCCTTCTGACAAAATCATCATCAATAAAATCACTGGGCCTCTTTGTGCCTGGTATTCATAGATATCTCTAAGCTCTCATTCTTATTTTCAGTGTTGCTTCAGGACCTTGTTCTCACTGGCTCACTTCTGGAACGTTCCTTGATGCTGGACAGTTTCCGTATGCTCTCAAACTCTGCTGACATGCTGTTAGGGTTAATGCTAGACAGTAAAGCTGGAGATGAGCTTCCAATAACTGGATATCTTCTTTTAAGCTTTTTTAACTTTTCAATTTAAGTTGTGTCTAGACTTGGTGTAAATCAAGTCAGAGACACAAGAACACTCTTCATCAGTCTCCCGCAGTGTAAGAGGTTATGCCTTTGGATTGTCTGCGTCCATGAGAGCAAGATGATTTTAGTTCTCTGTTTTGCTGAAATCCTGCCTTTGCATTCATTCTGTCACTACTATTGTTTACTTGCACATACGTGCTTATAAGTAGAGGTAGGAATAAAATTCTGTATGAAGATAGTTTGAGAACAGGTTATCCAGTGAATACCTCAGTAAAGGAAATAATGGGCTTAGTTTTTTTTTTTTTTAATATATAATTGGCAGGATGACATCTGACAAAAGCAGCAAAAGAATGTTGATAGAAGAAAACTTGTATGTTTAGCACAGGGAATTTCTGCAAATCGTGGATCAATATTCAACACAATGACTGATGTAAAATGTTTGCTGTTGCATTAATCAGGCAGAGAAAGCAAGCAAGTTGAAGAATGTGGATGGATTGGTTAGTGTTTTATCTGAGGTGGTTGTTATATTCTTGGCAGAAGTATCTGGCAATCTTTGCCGTGGATTGAGACTGTTTACCATGTCCTGTTCACGTCCCTGCCAACATCTCACCTGTTCCGCTTGCTGTTGCTACCCCAGCTGCAAGTGGTATAGTGCCCTTTGGTGGTTTGGTGTTCTAACAGCAGTGCTTTGCTGCAGAGCTGTCCTGCGTCCTTGCACATGCGTATTTGTTTTTACTCATTGATTGCTTTGTTTTGCAATAAGCTGCTGATGTGAGGTTTGCCTGAAGGCTGTGGTGCCTGTTTCGGTGGCTTTGTCAAACCATGGACAAAGCTGAATGTGAGCCTTGGTGGGGAAGGAGTGTGGATGGCGTGGAGACAGAATTCCTTGGCCAGCTAGCCCAAGCTGTGTTCACACTTTCAAATCACAGCACAGAGGGAATGGTGTGGACTGTACCATGTATTGGTAAACAAACTATGGGCTGTTCAAGGTACATGCTCTAATTGTGTGGGCTCAAACCGAACCCTTTTATCTTGTCTGCTGTACTTGACCTTAAACAGTGAGGTATAAATAACTACAGATCTTCTATTATTGTGTGCTACGCTCATATGTTGTTTGGGGCAGAGCAGTGCATAATGTTCATTATTCTCTACAGGTCACAGGTGAGAGGCTTGTGCGTCACAGCAAACTACTAAAGATACAAAATACCTGTATACCCAAGAGTCGGCATAAAACAATGCAGTGCCCAATCTAGTATGAAGTACCTTCAAGGATACAAGCTGTATTATTGCAACTGACTTGTTTTCTGCCCTGAAGTTACAAAATAAAAGAAAACAGACCTTGCTTGCATCAAGGAAGTTGGAGAAAACTGTTTTGGAAGTTGAGAGAGAGATTTTCCAGTGCAAGTGCTTGGTCAATAACACTTTAACAGAGGAAGCTGCAATTTAACTTTTACCAGAATGGTTTTAGAATTTTGCCTTTGTTACCCTAATAAAAGAAAAATAAACAGATGTTTCAAACAGTGGTGATGAAATGGCAAGCTTAGAGATACAGAGACAACATCTGATAATGAAGATGCGAAGAATTGCGGAAGGGCATACTGTTCATATTTGCAGCCTTCTGAATATATTGTCATTGGGGAAAACTAATAATTGATTGAATAAACCATGCAGTTTTTGGCAGTGCATGAGGAATACTTTTGGGAATGTCTTAGCCTCTTGCAAAGGAGAAGCAATTAGTTATTTTCATTCCCAGTAATCCCCTGTAAGTTTTCTTTCTCCATTGGTAATGGCTGGTATTAAATGCTTCAGTGCCTTCTTGAGTAATGATCTATTGGAGGTCTTTGCTGAAAGACTTACTTTGTAGGAAGTTAAACATTTTAATGCTTTACCACATCTTAAATATGTATATTTTAAAATATTCCAAGTCATGTTTCTGTATGGGGGGAGTATGACACTTAAGTGGAAAATGAGCAGGCATAAAAGGAGATACTTTCTCAGCAAGTTTCTCTTTAAAAATAAATAAATTTAATGGCCTTTAGATAGTCCTTGAAGAATATTTGTCAGATTCTTTCCACTACATACTACATTCCTGAAACTACTTCATAGTTTGCAAAAGAACTGAAGCAAAGCTCTGTTCTGGAAGATTGAACATAGACACAGCTCCCCCTGCAAGTGAAGAAGAGCCTAAGGAGTAGATGGGGTAGGCGGGGGTGGAAGGAATGGAGAAGAGGAGGAAAAATGCCTTTTTTCTTTTTTTCTTTTTTTTCTTTATTTCCTGAAAGTAGCTACAAATTTCTTTACATCAAAGATGAGCTGCACAGAAGCAGTCGACAGAAGATGATTTTCTATTTTGAAGTTTTTCCCTCTGTAATCCTATGTATTGTATTTACCAGGCGATCTATCATTTTGAGGCCTGATGGAAGAAATCTAATTTTAGCCCATTAATATAATAAATTCATGGAGCTATTTTTCTGCCCTTATCGCACTTCTTGTCTTTGAAAGACAAGACAAACAATGACTTTTGTGCTTTGTTTTCAATGATTTAAATGCTGCAGGAGTTCGAGCTTAAAGGTTTAGAAATTACAGAGCAACCTGCTCAGCTTGGAAATAGTGAATGATGGAGCTGCTCTTAAACTCCTTCACTTAGCACTGAAGGTGGCTTTAGTAATTTATGTCCATTTCAGATAGTGGCCCTGAAGCTATTTCCCTTCCAGGATATCTGGGGCCCTAGTGGTAGGGCTTTCTTCTTGAGGTTGGAAGCAAGAATTCCAGGCCCCCTTTTCCGCAATTCTCTTGTTCAGTGATTACAGCTTTCGCTTAATTAAGGGGAAGGAAGAAGAGATGCATCGTCTGTGTTTTGGGAAGATCCCATAAAACCTACCTCACCTGTTAACATAAGCAAGGTTGTGTTTAGTGTCCAGAATGCTGTGTCGAGTTTTGGACTCCAAGGACAAGGTATTCATAAATGGCTGAGTTCAGCAGAGGGCTGAAAAAGGATTGAAACCAATTCAAATGTAATTAAGGATGATGGAGCTGGATCTGAAGTCTGAGGTCAGATTTCCATTGAAGTTGACTCTTCATCTGTCTGTGACACTTTAACCACTTTCTTCTTTGTTAAACAGTTTCAAACGCTGATAGAAATTAGAGCTGATTTTCTTGCTACTGTCATTTAAGTTTGGTGAAGTTTTACACATGAAGCACTGGAGTGCCTCATAGTTTCAGAAGATAGGAACTTGTGTAGTGAGTGACGATTCAAGGCAAACAATACCCCTAAAGTGTTGTGGTAACGTTAATGCAAGTTGATATTCAGAGATGCTGGCCTTAGTTGCATGAGGAGCTTCAGGGAGGTTGAAATAATGTCCTTTTGAAAATTTCTTGTTATTTTTTGCTTACAAAATGTACATGGCTGTTGTTTTTCCTTGGCTACGAAAGTTCAATTCACTAAGGAACCGAGATGTGTGCGTGTGACTGAGCAAGTGTCTATTTCAGCCAATTTCACCTGCAATGAAAAGCATCCTTTTGTTTCATGATTCTGGAATTGGTAATGTCTCTCCTCATTTAGCTCAGAAGGGTTAATCTATAGATACTGTGCAGACTCTTCTTTTTACTACCTTTTAAACGCTTACTTATAGCTTAGTTGGTAGCTTTTTGGGAATTTGCCTTCGGAGATAAGAAGTGAGGAATTTTTACAGCCTTTTTTCTTGGAGATTAAACTAATGGCATAATGTTAGTCTGTGCTCTTTGACTGTTATTTGAAGAAAATGGGAACATATCAGTAAAGGCAATGAAAGTCTGAGTTTAGTGGATCTTTTCACTCTTTGTTTGGGAGTTACCACCCATTGAACTCAGCTGTTCTGTTTGCTCTTTGAATAATTAGATATAGGCTGAAAATTCTGCCAGACTCATAATTTTAGTGAAACTCACTGCCTAATTTTATTACTTAAGTAGGGTGATAGACTGATACTTCTTTGCTTCCTATGAGTGTTTTAGAGTTCTGAGACTTCAGTGAAGGAATCTTGTATTACAAGTCAGCCCCCTACAATGGAGTATAGTTCAAATGGACTCAACTATTTGACTTCTTTCAGGATATGAAAAACAGTGTATGATGAAAGGTTTTTTTGCCACAGCTTTATCACTCAAACTTGGACTCATTGAAAGAGGAGATTGTACACTTAAGAAAAATATTTAAATTTTGCTTTTCTGCTCATGTAGTTTTTTTATTTTTTGTCAGGAGTCACCTCCACTACTTTGTTAGTGGGGGAAAAAACTTGAAAGTGATAGCAGAAAACTAGATTTAGTAGGATTTTGAACTGAATGAAAATCTGATTTTCAGAAAAGACCAGAGACTGTGAGCCATAGCCTTTGATTTGGTTGTATTCAGCATTCAACACGTGCAAAGGTGCAACTTGAGCTTGCGTTTTATTATCTCAGTGCAGAAGTTTCACCATCTTCTGGTTGAAGGGCTATGAATTTGATGGTCTGGGTCTGGTGCTTGTATGTGTAGTGTATCCCATATCATACTGGGTCTGATGAGAAACGGATAAGATGTCAAGATGATGACCATGTTTCATGAGAGGTTGACTTTATGCTTATTTTGTTCCTGCCAGCTCCCTGGCAAAATACATTCTAGGTCAGAAACTGTGGTAAGAAGCAGACGTACAGCCTTCTATACAGTTCCTGCTGACCATGCTAAAATTTCAGTTGAATAGATTAAAATTGGGCTGTGTGGTATATATTTTTAATTTTATTTTAAGACAGATCTGTGAGCATGTTGGCTCTGGTGCTGGTGTTGACTATGTATTTCGAAGGTCCTTGACTTGAAGGTCCATCCACTTATCCCCTGTCCTCCCTCTCCCTTTTTTGAGCTACAGAAAGTGATTTTTTTCCTCTCCCAGTTAGGATTGATCAAACCAGTGGAAAACCAGTTCTTTCTAGATAGAAGTTTACCTGGTCCTTGTTCCCTTTATGGAGAGCAGGATTGAGTTTTGATAGCTTCCATTCTGTGTTCTTTCTGTTTCCTGTGCTTTTCTTTCATAAGGTGTCTGTAGGATCTTAAAGCTTAACTTAGTCAAATGGTTATCTGATCCAGTTCTGCTATGAGTTTATGGAGTGTATCTGGGTAAGGTGTAAATAATGATGACATAAAGGAAATATCGACAGCTGTTCCAGGAACTAATAGCCAACACTGAACTGTAGGCATGTAAGAGAACTGTAGGAATGCAGATACACAAAATGACCTCAGGGTCAGAAATGGACAGAAAATGAGTGAACGAGGAACAGGCTGGGAAAGGTGTTAACACAAGATTTTTGTTGAAGACTTATTTAAACACAGTTTCTAAGATGGCTGGACTTGAGTGTGAGTAATGGAGAATGATAAATAACCTGGTAAGAATTAAATATGTACTTTTTGGAAGCTATAGCACCAACAAAATCTAAAGATTGGTGATAGTTACACATAAATACAGCATCTCACTGGAAACCTATACAACCATGAAAATGCAGCTAGGAAATTGCATTTAATTTCAACATTGTCATCAACTTAGTGTGTTAACTGGGGGGAAGAAGGGTGATTTGGAGAATGGAAAAATGATAAAGAGGTTGAATTTTTCTCTGAAGTTATGCATAGCAGAGGACTCCTCTAATATAACACTCAGCAGAACATTGCTTTAAGTGCCAAAGTGTACAAATAGAGTGGTATTTAAATGAGCAGAAGAAATGTATTTGCAACAGCAGGAAAAAGGCAACTTCTAAACAAGTGACACTAAGACCTTGTAAAAACTAAAGGGTTATCTGCTGAGGTAAAAGATAGTATCCCTGTAACTTTACATTTGACAGTAAATGGTGGAAGACTTGGTCAAAAGCAAAATAGGAATAAGTCTTGGAATGATACAGAGCAAGTGGATGTAGAATCATAGCGTAACCTAAGTTGGAAGGGACCCACAAGGATCATATAAATCCAACTCTTGGCTCCACACAGGACAGCCCTAAAATCAGACCCAATGTCTGAGGGCATTGTCCCAATGGTTTTTGAACTCCGGCAGGCTGGGTGCTGTGACCACTGCCCTGGGGAGCCTGTCCCAGTGCCCGACCACCCTCTGGGTGCAGAACCTTTTCCTAACACCCAGCCTGACCCTCCCCTGTCCCAGCTCCATGCCGTTCCCTCGGGTCCTGTCGCTGTCCCCAGAGAGCAGAGCTCAGCGCCTGCCCCTCCGCTCCCCTCGTGAGGGAGCTGCAGGCCGCCATGAGGCCTCCCCTCGGCCTGCTCTGCTCTGGGCTGAACAAACCAAGGGGCCTCAGCTGCTCCTCACACATCTTCAGATCTCCAGACCCTTCACCATCTTTGTAGCCCTCCTTTGGACACTCTCTAATAGTTTTATGTCCTTCTTATATTGTGGCACCCAAAACCGCACACAGTGCTCGAGGTGAGGCTGTACCAGTACAGAGTAGAGTGGGAATAACAGTAGGCATTAATATGTCCTTAGAACTCTTGTTCTTACAGGTGTAGTATGCGCAATGGAAGAATGACTATTGGAAGCTGCATTTGATGAATTGTTTAAATAGGAGACTTAGCGGTTTAACTGTTAAAAAAAATATATAGAAATACTAGTCTGTTCTTTTTGCGTGATATCACTTTGTATAACGGTAGACTTATTAGTATTTTTTCATGAGCCACAACAGTTGCATGTTTTACTTTCTGACAATTGCAGGTGCCTTTGCATGCAAGATGGTACCGTTTGTTCAATCCACTGCTATTGTAACTGAGATTCTTACAATGACCTGCATTGCTGTGGAAAGACATCAGGGAATTGTGCATCCACTAAAAATGAAATGGCAGTACACCAATAAAAGAGCTTTCACAATGCTTGGTAAGCTTTTTTTTTTTTCTTTCTTAAGAAGAGAGGTTCAAAATTTGCAAGCACTGCTAAAGGAATGTCACAATTGCAAATGATCCTTCCGTTGTAACACAAAGAATATAGGTAATTGTGCTCACGCAAATTAAATTGCCTTTGTATGTACATACTGATAAATGAAGGTATTATGAGAGAAGGGAAATTGATAACAGAAGATCTTGCTGTTATGAATGTTGATTGATGTATGCCTCATTGAAAATTACTATTAAATAGTCTATTTTGCATGGTTTTTAAAGATGAAGCTGTTAAACTGTTCATACCAAAACTTACACTCCTTGTTGTACAGAGTTCTAAAAAAATTATTTGTTTACAGGCATAGTCTGGTTGCTGGCAGTTATTGTTGGGTCACCTATGTGGCATGTTCAACGGCTTGAGGTATGTTAGGTGAAACGGGAATTTATATTTTCAACTCAGTCCTTCCTGGATCTTTTTGCACCTTTAGCAATGAGATTGAATAAGCTCTTGAGAAATGTAAGAGGGGAATAACAGAAATGGAGTTTTGGTTGTATGTGCCAGCATGAGAAAGATGAATAATTAGGACTTGCATGCACTACAAGATGGACTGCCAGCAGGGACTAGTCATGTCTGCCCTCATTAGGTCAAAGAGCACTGATTGTATCTGGGATTTGCACTGTAGCTTTCTTTCTTCTTTTTCTTGAAGTGCACTGACTCAGCAATGTAGGACTTAGATTGATGTTTCAGGATGATGATGTCTCCTGCAAGATTTTGAAGAACTGTATCTAGTTTAAAGTGTAATTAACTGCGCATTATAGTTTAAGGAGTTACTGTACACTTATAGAAAAAAAAAAAAAAGACTTGCCAGAATCTGTTGCTTGTGAGTCTGAATGCTTACAAATTTATTCTAAAAAGTTGAATATGTGAAGTGTCTATACACCTATCTCTATTCACAAAATACGTAGCCGAGACTTTCTTTGAAAAATCCTAGTGTAAAAAAAAGTTTTGAGGAGTGCAACTTAGAGCATCTCCTGACCTTTCTTTGTCGACTTGGGTCAATACAACACTTAATGTGGAGAAGTGGTTGGAAGAACTTTCTCACTTTAAAAGGTCTCTCTGTTGAATTTCAGTTCTTGTATTAAGAACCAAGAATATTTCAATAATGCTTTTTTTTTTTTTTTTTACACTTGGGATAATTACTGTAGTGACTCAACTCCTTTATGCTTGTTACAGGTTAAATATGACTTCTTGTATGAAAAAGTCTATGTTTGTTGCCTGGAAGAATGGGCCAGTCCAATTTATCAGAAGATATATACTACCTTTATTCTTGTTATACTCTTTCTTTTTCCACTGATATTGATGCTTTTTTTGTACACTAAAATTGGTTACGAACTCTGGATTAAGAAACGAGTGGGAGATGCTTCTGTTCTTCAAACCATTCATGGGAATGAAATGTCTAAAATATCAAGGTTTGTAAAATAAAATACAATTGGCATTTTGACTTTTAGAAAGCTATTTTTATTGACAAGTTTTGAGAGCCAGTGCAAAGAGATCCATCTTATCTGTGGGGAATTCGGCAGGCATAGCCTGGATTTTTAAAGCTAGCTAGTTATTTAAACAAGATACCCATATTAATGCAACTTAAACAGTTTTCATCAAAATGTAGAATTGCCATACCTTGAATGTCAAGCTCTCTCAATAAATCTGATATCCTTCATCATGAAATCCTTCTTTTTAAAAGATGTAGGTCATGAGTTGGAAAGTAACTTGGAAAAATGTTGGTAGGTTATTTCCTTATATTCTATGGAAAGTTCTTTATAGAATTCTAAGACTGTGAATACTGTTTTATGATCTTATAAGTTAAACTGGTGTGGGGGGAGGGGGGAGGAATCAGAATTCACTTTAAAACTACTTTCACACAGTTTATCTTGTTATAACTTCTGACGAGTTTTTGAATGTTCTCAGATTTGTTTGTGTGAGACTACCTGGATGGTAGCTCTGTATCTGAAAAGTTATCTTTTTTGTTCACTGATAATTACTGATTTTTGTAAGTTTGTGTACATTTATAACATCTTTGCTATTGAGCACTATATATGGGCTACCCTTCATATTACCTCACATGTTTGCCTTTAGTTTGGCAAATTGATCCATTGAATGATGTGCTAGAAACCTCTAACAGGTCAATTCATTGAGGAGCATATCACCTTAAATATGTTCTGTAAGAAATAGCTTCAAGCTGCTTGTAAGTAATGGTTGCTTAGACATTTGTCTAATGAAGTACCCAAGGAAGTAGATGATTTTATCAATCGGAACTAAAAGAGGATGCAATTTTACAGGAGTTAAGATGATGTGAGCTTTGGGCTACTCCTTGGCTTAGTGAATGTCCCACGTAGTGGGAAGAAGATTCTGTAACTGCAAGTGTTACTTCTTTAGCTCAAGTGAGAGATCTATCTTGGGATCTAGAAATGTAGTTATATGAATAATATATCATTTTGAGAAAAATGATAAATTCATGTGTACCTTGAGTTTGTGAGGCATTCTTGTGCAGGCAAGGGAGCATATTTCTTGCTCTCAATTCCAGCACTTTACTTACCAACAAAGGCTGAATGTTGCAGGCATAGCTTCACCTACTCTCAAATTCTTTGTATAATCAGGTGCTGCAGGTATGGCAGTGCTCCCAGTTCTAGGACTGAACTCTTGTTTTTGGAGCTATTAATGGAATTTCATGGTTTTTAACCCATCTGTTACTGTTGGAATTACATCTGCTTGAATAGAATGAAAATGCAAGACATGCTTATGTCATTGCTTGCTGCTGCTATGGAAATGCCTTGCATTCCTGACAGGGATTATTTGTTTACTAGTTTTATATGCTACCACGGTTCTTGTTTCAAAGGGGATGATGCGCTTCTGAGCATTCTTCCAGGGTTTTGTTTGCATCTGCAATCATCGGACATGTTTGCATGTTTCACTCAGTGAAACATATGTAAACCACAAATCAATTCATAGTGATTCAGTATGGAATGTCTTGATGCAATTTCAGGAAGAAGAAGCGAGCAATTGTTATGATGGTGACAGTGGTGTTTCTCTTTGCAGTCTGTTGGGCCCCTTTCCATGTGATCCACATGATGATAGAATACAGTGAGTATCTGCAACGTGTCATATAATAAAGTCTTTCCTAGTGTGCTTTTTCTCTTTTCTGATAATGGAACTACAGATTATGAAAAGCTAGCGCCGCTGCAGCATTCGGCTATAAAATATGTCTGTTAGCACAGGTTAATGGTGTGCTTATAAATCCTGAATCACTGTCTTGTAATGGAGGTGCGTAATCAACAACAGATGAATTATTCTGAAGTCTGAGGGATAGAATGTTCTGCCGTGCTCACACAAAATGTAAGTACATTTCAAAAAACCTCTTATCAGATGTAGTGTTTGGGAAATACCTTGTATCTGAGATATACTTGTGTGTCAGCCACATCCCCTCTTCCCTGCTATGTGAGTAAAAAAAAAAAAAAAAAGATCCTTATGTCTTACTGTAAACCTGACTGGACTTTGTTGCAGGGACGGTTGGGGGGGAACACAAACTCTCTGCCAGCTCTTTTAGAATTTATATTCTAAAAGAGGAGGTTGCCATTGCTTTCTGAATTTGTACAGCACATAATCCAGTTCTGAAAAGGAAGTTTACTATTCATAATGAAACTCCAGAAATAGCAAGACTTGAATATTAGGATGGTGAGCCTATCTCTGTAGATTCATTTTCTTTCCATGTCTGTCATCCTACCCTAATTTGCTGGAAGGTCAAAAGTACCAGGTTGGAAGGTAAAAGTTCTTTGCAAGTAGAAAACCCCTTGAACATATAACTTTTGAAATTAAATTTAAATTTGATACATGAAGACTTCTATTTGCATCTACATAAATTATCATACTGCTTTGAGTTAAACTGCTATGAAATATTTATCTTTTCACTTGGCCTGGTTTTAATGAGGTAGGCATATTTGGAAATATAAGTACTGGACATCACAGTGTTAATGGTGAGGCACTGGCACAGGTTGCCCAGAGAGACTGTGGATTCCCCATCTCTGGAGTTGTTCAAGGCCAGGTTGGACGAGGCCCTGGGCAACGTGATCTACTGGGTGGCATCCCTGCCCATGGCTGGGCGGCTGAAACTACGTGATCTTTAGGTCCCTTCCAACCCAAGCCATTCTGATTCTATGATAATATCCCTTTATTATTATTATCTTCTAATCCATCTGAACTTCTTCAGTGCTCTGGGTTGGACACTAGTTTTGAAATACACTCTTGTTATCTGCCCTCTTCGCTATTTGCCTAAATTTGCTTGGGTCTTGCACAGTTCACTTCCTATCTCCTACATGGGTACTGTGACAGGATGTGGGACTCTGCAGCTGGCAATGCCTACTGCAGCAGTAGCTGTTGTACTCTACTTTGAAAATGCAGCAGCCATTTATTTGCTTTCTATTTCAGATGAGATTGTAGGTAAGTTAGCAGTTCTGCAGCCAGTTAGCAGAACCAAATCACGTTTATATGTGGGAAGAATAAAAAATACAAAGCTGTGGCTATTAAAATTGTCTGAGTTGTCCTGTGATAGGGTTGCCTGTAATGATCCATGAACAGGGCTCTGTATAATACTTCGCTTTTTTCACTGCCAATTTGGTGGATTATTTCAGCTGCTGCATGGCCTTTATTTTGCTGTGTAAACCTTTATACTGCTTATTCCAAGTTTGGTAGCCAAGTATTTAAATTCAAGGAATTCAATGTGATCTCAATAATTAAGAGTGAGGTATGACCAAGAAGATGCATTTTTTATACCATGAGATGATCTGTGCCAGCAAAGATGAGGAAGCCATGAATGGTTGGTGGCAAGACAGGGATTGGCATTGTCGTGTTATAGTACTTAGACATTGGAGAAGGATGTGAAATGCAGAGCCAGAAGAAAAATAAACAAGGCCTATGTTTAGGAAATCAGAAGTTTTCTGTTACTCTGCCACTAAGCAAGTTTTCTGGCTAATAAATTGCTTATTTTGGACTATTCTGTTCTTCCTGATGTATACAAAAAGCAGGGCTGTGTGGTAGATTGTATTCTTTCCTTGCTGATGAAATCCTGTTGATAATATTAAAGGCCTCTAGCAAGGCTTTTTGTTGACGTTAAACAAAAACTTCTAATGCCATACTGGATATATATATAGGCTAAGCAGTGGATATTTGTCATTCTTTGCTTATAGCGTGCTTCCTTTTTCTTTCCAGGTAACTTTGAAAAGGAGTATGATGATGTAACAGTCAAAATGATCTTTGCAATCGTTCAAATTGTAGGATTCTTCAATTCTATTTGCAACCCTATTGTGTATGCTTTCATGAATGAGAACTTCAAGAAAAATTTTCTGTCTGCCATCTGCTTCTGCATTGTCAAAGAAAATGTGTCACCAGCCAGGCAACTTGGAAATTCAGGGATTTCTATGAGGCAGCAAAAGGCAAGTGTTTCTCAAAGAGATCCTACTGACTCAGATGAGGCAAGGAGGGAGGCATTCAGCGATGGCAACATTGAAGTAAAGTTCTGTGATCAACCGGCTTCAAAAAGGAATTTGAAAAAGCACCTTTCCTTATTCAGCTCTGAGATTACTGGGCATTCTGCATTGGGAAGTGGACAGTAGCATTGCAAAGGTTTTCAGAATGGGAAAAAAATGTTCTCTTTATATCATAACTTTGAACAAGCCATTTAAAGTAGTTTTCTACTTTAACTGTTGAAATGAGAGAGGGGGAAAATATTTTGATTATAATGTTGGAATAATGGTCAAGAAAATGTAATATATTTTATAAAGAAAAGGAATAAAACTTTGGAAAACAATCTCACTGTGTGATTTCCAGAAAAATATTTTTCTTCCTCAGCTAATTTGGGGCTTGCTTGCCCTCTGATTTAGGTATACCAAACAACTGTTGGTATATATGGTCTGTTTATTCTGTCTGGTTCCTGGCACTCTGCTGGACTGTACTCAGCTGAATGCCAGAAGACAAGAACTATGGAGAGAGTGCACACTTCCTTTGGACAGCTTAGGAATCTCACATGGGTCTAATGCTATTTATAAGATCTGCTCTGTGCAGCTCTGAGGACAGAGAAACTTCATATCTGAGTTCAGGAAAAATGCAGACTGAGATGCAATTCTGTTTTTGCAAAGTATGTGAAAGCCAGCCAGAATTTGGTTCTGAACAAATTGTCATTTAGATTTCATGCATGTCTGGATTTTGTTAACAGGAAGTTAATAGAAATTAACAATGCATGTATAACTAATGTGTTATTTTTACAAGTTAATTTTTGGGTACAAATTTAAAGGCCAGCGTCCTTCCCTGTAAACTGCATTATTCCTCCTGAAAAAGGTAGAAGTTGAAAAAGTGCTATACAAATCAAGGGCCTGCATATCCTCGAAGTGTGGTCTGTAAACACTGGATTTATCTTAGTCATGCTTTCATATGCAGTTTATGGTTGGAAATTGTGTTGCTGTTTTCTGGATGTATACGAGGGCCAGGCTCAGAGCCTGTTGGACTCTACAGAAGACTTCTAGTTGAATACGGTAGTCTTTTGACCAGACGTTTCTCTGAAGATTTGCACAAACTTTTTTCTCTCTCCCTCATCCTTGAAGTGGATTAAATACTGTGGAAAGCCAGTATTACAAAGTTGAAATCCATAAAATTCTAAAAAAAAAAAAATAAAAAATATAAAAAAATTGCCGTCAGTGTGTCCAACTGAAAACCTGTAAAATCAAAAGTTTCTTATGAGTGTGGGACTGGGAAAAAAATTATGATCTAGAATGGTATCCTGTGATCTGATCCCACAGGCAAGGCTTTGAAATGCGTAATTTACAACTCCAGTTAAGTTTGGTTTGAACCCTTCAGTTGCCTGTGAAATGTTGATGTTCTTCTGTCATACCTTGCTTCCCCTAGCAGATTTTATATTTCATTTACACATAATTGTTAATGAAAATGATTCACTGATATTCATGGATAATTTGGACGTACACTGGTCCTTCTGTGTAATATTTACAGACAGCCATTGGGTAAGGCATTCTGATGCTGGCTTGTGACATATTCTTTATTATTTATTTTACTGTATATGATATACTTTGATGCAATTACAGAGAGAGATTCTGAACTTGCCCTGACAGCCAGGAATTATGAGCACTCTTGTTTATATTAGTATATATATTAAATAAAATACTGACTTCAGAGTGCTAGGTCTGGGTGAAACAGCATGAGTGAAATCAGATTTTGCCTCAGTCAGTCATGCAACCATTCCCCTGTGCATTACCTTTGAATAATGCTGGTAAGCAACAGCAATGATTTTTGCCTGTGATGACATCTGTGATTTTCTTTGCATTTAGTTCAAATTTCTAGAAATGTCTCTTGTAGTGAAGTTTTCTGCACTGCAAATAGGGGTTCGAAGGTTTAACACCGTTTTCCTCGGTGCAAAGTTGATCTGGCTGATGATGAGAACTACGTGGTTTGACAGAATATATTACTGAAAAGCACTTTATCTTAAGCTTTTCACTTTATTTGTACTGCTAATTTCAATGACATTTTAACAATGAAGTTGATAGCTGCTTTGTAAAACTTCCAAGTATTTTGTGCTTTTGTTTTAACTGTTTCTTCTATTGTATCATAAAATGTTATCTCAACAAATGACTGTTATAGTATTGTATTTTTTTAATTAAAATTCCATTTTGGTATTGCTAGTGCTGTTTGCACTGGGAGCATCTACTATGAACTTTGAGTCTTTGTTTGGAGGTTTATGTAAGCTTATATTTACATTTTTAGGGATTAATTTCCAGTTCTATTACAAGTTCCAGCTGCTACTGTCATCCCAAGAGATGTGATTTAAAGGGCTTTTTACTGAAAAAGGTAGGACAGGAAAAAAATCCAATCTTGTGGTAGGAGAGAAATGGTATTTCAGTGCAGATATGTGGTTACTGTTAGATTAATATAAACCAAACTAATACAGACAGTTCTTGTACATCTTAATAAACTATATCATTAGTGCCTTTTGACACAATAGTTTTCTCGAGCCAGATAATCTTGTGAGAAATCCTAGCTGCAAGGAATAGAAGATGTTTATTGAATTGAGCAGAACCAAGATTTTGCCCATGTTTTCTTAATTTGCTGGAGCTTTAGCTTTGATTTAACTAACACATCATTCTGTTGAATTGAGTCACTTTTCTGTCCAGGCTAGTAGCCTTTCCCTGTCTCTTGCAATGGTTCATATCATGTGTTTGAGTGTTTGGCTGTGACTGGGTACTTTATCCAAGGGAAAGCTAACACTGCTGTGAAAAGAACAGCCCCACTCTTCTCCCAGCTTGCCTGCTTATTTCTATTTTATCTATGATACTGTTCCTACTTTATCTATGATACTATTTTATCTATGAAACTGTCTTTACCAACTCCTGATTACTCTTGCTTGCATGAGTAATTTCCTGTTCTAGGATTTCTGGTCTTTTTCCTCTGTCTTGCCAGAAGTGGGATTTTTCCTTTCTGACTTGTCAGTAGCAGCTGCAGTGATCAGAGCTGCCTCTTTCAGACTTAATTTTAAAGAGGTGTTAATCTCTGCTTTAAGGAAAAAAAAAGTGATTATTTCTGCCTGCATTTAATAAATAACAACAACAAAAGTCATGCTGGAGTAAATTAGTGTTAAAGGTATTTGACCTCATGGAACTGTAGATGAAGCTGGTGCATCAGAAGAACTAATGGCAAAATGTGTTTTAGAGTCAGCAGCTGAACTGTGATGCTGTATTCCATCTGCAGGAATAAATTAAGAACACAGTAGACTACTCTCCTCCAGAGTTGCATAAGTGTTTAACATCAAACACTTTTCTGAAACGTCTGCAGAATCTGGTCTTAGATTAGGACACTTAATCTGCTTTGAAATTCTCTTGATGCCAGCATCTGAAGAAGCGGAGGCTGGTGCACTTGCTCCTTCTGCAAAAGGCAAAGCCCCCCGAGGTTTCCCCAAGAAGAGCGGGAAAAAGCAGCCGCTGAGGTTGTGAATCAGAACCTTTATTTGAGCAATGTTTGAGAGAGACGTGGGGTGGGGTGGGGTGGGGTGGCGCGGAGGCGTGCTGAGCTCTTTGTCCATAGCCGCGGGGCCCATTGGTGTGCTTGTAGGACCATGGCCGGGGTCAGACGGGGTCCTTGTGTGCTTCCTGCTCCTCCGGTGGCTGTGGTTGTAGAAAGCTGCACCAGCCTTCAGTGGCCGCGGAGGGATTGGGCAGAGGAGGGAAAGGACAGTGGCAGACCTTGGTGTGCTCGGGGGTTTGTGCTGGGGTGAGAAAGGAAAATGACCAAAAAGAGCAGCCCCAGACGGTTGCCAGGGTCAGCCCCTGCATCCCTGGGTGCGGCTCTCCCAGCCTCACTCCGAGGCCGTCCATCCCACATCTCCGTGACAGCCAGGAGATGCCCACCATAGCCCAACCACGTCATCTTCTGGCATGCTGTGGGACCGTGGTGGGGTGTGGGTTGGGGATCGCTTATCTGTCCTGTAGAGCGTTGGCAGCTCTTCCTTCCAGCTGAGTTCTCAAGGGGAGAGAAGCCAGGAGTGTGCCGTGGTCTGGTCCCATCGCTGTGTGTGTCTGTCTTTAATAAGAGAAGGAACAAACCGAGCAGCATCCCCCTGTGACCATGGGCTGTCCCTGCCTCTCTGCCCAAGGGTCTCCAGCATCTCACCACGTCCGTCCATGTCCCGTCATCCTGATGGAGCGGTCACTCCCGTCCAGGCCCGAGCGTGTTACCTTCCTGCTTGTTGTGGACCGTGGTGGGTGTGGGTTGGGGCGATCTTACCTGTCCTGGAGAGTGTTGGCAGCTCTTCCTTCCAGCTGAGTGGTCAAGCGCAGCGAGGCCAGGATTGTGCCGTGGTCTGGTCCCATCGTTGTGTGTTTCTGGCTGAAAGAGAAGAAGCACCAAACGGAGCAGCATCCCCCTGTGACCACGGGCAGCCCCTGCCTGTTTGCCCGAGTCTCTAGCGTCTCACCGAGGCTGTCCGTGTCCCGTCGTCCTGATGGAGCGGTCACTCCCGTCCTGGCCCGATCATGTCACCATCCTGCTTGTTGTGAGACAGCGGTGGGGAATGGGTTGGGGCGATCTTACCTGTCCTGGAGAACACTGACAGCTTTTCCAGCTGACTTCTCAAGGGGAGAGAGGCCAGGGGTGTGCCATGGCTTCATTCCGTCACTGTCAGTGTGTCCAGGTGTAATAGAGGAGGCGAGAAACCGAGCAGCCACCCCTGCCAGCACTGGAAGCCATCCCTGCCTCCCTGCGCGAGGCTCTCCCAGCCTCACACCAAGGCCGTCCAACTCGCATCTTCCTGATGTCCAGGAGATGTTGGTTGTAGCTCAGCCGTGTCACGTTCCCACTGAGCGAGGTGAGACCGTGGTGGGGAATGGGTTGGGGCTGCCTTATCTGTCCTGTAGAGTGTTGGCATCTTCTCCTGCTGAGTTCTCAAGGGGAGAGAGGCCAGGAGAGTGCCGTGGTCTGGTCCCATCGCTGTGTGTGTCTGGCTTTAATAAGAGAAGGAGCAAACCGAGCAGCATCCCCCTGTGCCCACGGGCTGCCCCAGCCTCTCTGCCCAAGGGTCTTGAGTGTCTCACCACATCCATCCGTGTCCCGTCATCGTGATGGAGCGGTCACTGCCATCCTGGTCCAAGTGCGTCACCTCGCTGCTTGCTGTTAGAGTGCGGTGGGTGTGGGTTGGGGCGATCTTACCTCTCCTGTAGAGAGCTGGCAGCTCTTCCTTCCAGCTGAGTGGTCGAGTGTAGCAAGGCCAGGATTGTGCCATGGTCTGGTCCCATCGCTGTGTGTTTCTGGCTGAAAGAGAAGAAGCACCAAACGGAGCAGCATCCCCCTGTGACCACGGGCAGCCCCTGCCTGTTTGCCCGAGTCTCTAGCGTCTCACCGAGGCTGTCGGTGTCCTGTCGTCCTGATGGAGCGGTCACTCTTGTCCTGGCCCGATCGTGTCACCGTCCTGCTTGCTGTGAGACAGCGGTGGGTGTGGGTTGGGGCGATCTTACCTGTCCTGTATGGCGTGGACAATTGTCTGGCACAGTGCTGGAAAGGAGCGGCCAGGAGCGTGCGGTGGTTTAGTTCGGCCAGTGTCCTGTAGGGCGCTGAGAGCCATTTGAGGTGAGGGCCTGAGGAGAGAGGAGAGAGGAGCTGAATTCCTCTGGTTGAGTTTGTGTCCGGAGCGGAGGCTGGAGCCGCAGGAGCAGGCAGCCGAGCAGCCTCCCCGTCAGCACGGGCAGCCATCGCAGGGCTGCCCAACTGCCCAGCTGCCGTTGGGGCCAGCGTTCCGGGGCCAAGGCCGTCCCCGCCCCTTTGTGCCATGGGGCACCCCCTGCCTGCTGTGACATGGGCGGTGCATCACTGGGGGGGGGGCAGCAGGGGATGCGGAGCCCAGGCCTGGGCCAGGCGGTGGAAAAGGTGCCCAGGTGTGTGCGCGGGGCTGCGGGGCCGTGCCAGCAGGCTGTGGGAGCGTGCTGGGGTCCGGCTGGGGCTGTGCTGCCTGCCCTGCAGAGCTCTGAGAGCTCCCCGCCGAGGGGGAGAGGCCAGGAGCGTGCCCCGGTTCGGTCCCGTCGCTGCCTGTGCGTGCGGCTGGAAGAGGAGAGGCAAGCAGAGAGGAGCCCCCCGGCTGCCCCCCATCTCTGCGCAGGGGGACACGTCTGTTCGTGCCCACCGTGGAAGCACGAAGGAAGAACTAAGTGAACAATAAACACTGAAAAGCCCAAAGCCCCGGGTTCTGATTCTGGGGAGGGGAATGAAGTAGCTGTAGCAGCAATCGCAAGAGATTAACAGAAAAGATACTCCTAAAGCAAACTCAGAAGGACATCGTTAAGATCAGTCTGACCTTTAGTCTCGGTGTGACCGAAATCAGTCCAATTTTGGGTCAGAATTCTGCCTGACGTCATGCAGGGGTCTCTGCTGAAGCCAGCGGGGTTGCCCGTGCAGTGGGGCCCCAGCCCCAGCGACAGACGTCAGTGACCTCTGTTGGTCGCTTACAAGGACAAAGTGGTATTTGGCTTCGTTTGACCCAAAGTAAATGCACAGAGCTTGCAGAGCAGCTTCCATGTTGCTGCATGAGCACATCAGGCTGTTGGGAACTTCAGCCCGTGTTCTTGCGGAGAGCCAGGTTAGAATAAAGCAGGCAGTTGTACTGGGGATGATGGAACAGTGCCTGGATGGCCTGCTGCCTCCCCGTAAGGAAGAGAAGGCACTCGTACACAGAGCGCCCTGTATTTTCTCCTCCTTTCCCTACCCACAACTACCAAACGTGTAAGAGGAAGTCAGGCGTTTCTTCCCCCAGAAAAAGAGGGGGAAAGCGTGCTGCAGGGCACGGCACGTTGCAGAGAACAGTGACCGATCTGGAGGCGAGAGAGGCTGCAGCGCGCAGCGGGAGGCACAGCCGAGGCTGTCCCACCTGGCCCCGGGTCCCCCTGAACAAAACTGCTGTCAGGGACGTTGCAGCTCTCTGCAGGGATGCTCCCGGCTGTGCCAGCCCGGGGTTTGCTCTGCCCTTGCCCCTCAGGGTGCAGCCGGCTGCGGTTTGCCAATTTCTTCGGCTTTCTCTCTGGAAAAAGGCACGCGTGGCTAGAAGCACGCCTGCTGTTGCAATCCAGTTAAATGTAACTGGAGTTCATTCCAGTTGGAGGCCGGTCACTAGTGGAGTCCCCCAGGGCTCAGTACTGCGGCCAGTTCTC
Source organism: Anser cygnoides (assembly GCF_040182565.1). Taxonomy (NCBI): domain Eukaryota; kingdom Metazoa; phylum Chordata; class Aves; order Anseriformes; family Anatidae; genus Anser; species Anser cygnoides. The sequence continues at coordinate 33,984,063 of NC_089876.1, read as the reverse complement.
TTTAATGTCGTTATCGATGATCTGGATGAGGGGATCGAGTGCACCCTCAGTGAGTTTGCAGACGACACCAAGTTTGGTGCGTGTGTCGTTCTGCTCGAGGGTAGGAAGGCTCTGCAGGAGGATCTGGATAGGCTGGAGCGATGGGCTGAGGCCAACTGTATGAGGTTCAACAAGGCCAAGTGCCGGGTCCTGCACCTGGGCCACAACAACCCCAAGCAGCGCTGCAGGCTGGGAGATGAGTGGCTGGAAAGCTGCCTGGCAGAGCAGGACCTGGGAGTCTTGGTTGCTAGTTGGCTGAATATGAGCCAGCAGTGTGCTCAGGTGGCCAAGAAGGCCAACAGCATCCTGGCTTGTATCAGAAACCGTGTGGCCAGCAGGGCTAGGGAAGTGGTTGTCCCCCTGTACTCGGCTCTGGTGAGGCCGCACCTCGAGTACTGTGTTCAGTTTTGGGCCCCTCGCTACAAGAAGGACGTCGAGGTGCTCGAGCGAGTCCAGAGAAGGGCAACGAAGCTGGTGAGGGGCCTGGAGAACAAGTCTCACGAGGAGCGGCTGAGGGAGCTGGGGTTGTTCAGCCTGGAGAAGAGGAGGCTCAGGGGTGACCTTATCGCTCTCTCCAGGTACCTTAAAGGAGGCTGTAGCGAGGTGGGGGTTGGTCTGTTCTCCCACGTGCCTGGTGACAGGACGAGGGGGAATGGGCTAAAGTTGCGCCAGGGGAGGTTTAGATGTTAGGAATGACGTTAGGAAGAACTTCTTTACCGAAAGGGTTGTTAGGCATTGGAATGGGCTGCCCAGGGAAGTGGCTGAGTCTCCATCCCTGGAGGTCTTTAAAAGACGTTTAGATGTAGAGCTTAGTGATATGGTTTAGTGGAGGACTTGGTAGTGTTAGGTCAGAGGTTGGACTAGGTGATCTTGGAGGTCTCTTCCAACGTAGATGATTCTGTGAAACACTCCCCCTTGCCCCAACTTTCCAGCTACAACAGGGAGTACAACTAAAACATGGTTAATCGAAAGCAGTAAAACCTGGTTTCTTATATTCCTAGAAACAGAGACAGGCAGTCCTTCAAGTCAAGCTGAGGTATCCTCCATTTTGCAGTGCTATTCTACAAGCCAGAATTGTTTTTGAGAAGGTCTAAGAATATTTGCAGGTAACACATGCATGCATACATAAAAAGCTTCTAGAAATTTAGTAGGCATACAAGTAAAGTCCTAGTCTGTGCACTGTGGGGTGCTTGAAGCTCAAATGAAGGCTTGAAAGACATTTGCTGCCTGAAAAATGTTACTTGAATCTTACTGATATACCAGCCTTTCCTGGAATACAAAGTTTTCTATGAAAAGCTCTTATTTCCCTGTATTTTTCAAGTTTTCTTCAAAACAGACAGCCCTGTTTTTCTCATTCTTTCTAGAAATAAGGTGTTAAAACCTTTGCCTGAAACATCATCCGTTTGTCAATTTGTCATTTGCTGGTGGAAAAGGGAAAGACCCCAACCTGAAATGTTCCCACTCAAAGAAAAGCAACCAGCTGAAGAGTGTTTCAGGCTGTATGAAAAGAAACAACTTCAGAGCTTCAGTAATGTCTACAGGTATTTGTTTCTGAAGCAGCCCTGTGTAGCTGGACGGCAGGCGTATGTGGTGTGTAGTGGGAGAAGGCTTGTAGGTGTGTGTGCGTTTAGAGGAAGAAGGCTTGCAGATACTCTGCAGAACACACACGGGGTATGTGGGGGTGTGTGCAGGGGGAGAAGGCTTGGAGATACTCTGCAGAACTTTAATTCTTTGTTTTTCTCTCGTGTGGTCCCATTTTGCAAAGGCTTCCAGAAAGCAAGGTTTAGACAAGGCTGTAAAAACTCCAGGTGCCGCTCTGTTCTCTTCCACCTTCAAAAGTAGGAAACCATTCAACTGCCTCTGCGTTTGCTCAGTCCTCATGTACTTAATCCTGTGTAATGGGTAACCTATAGAGTTATCACTTGCACGCTTAAGTTTCACTGCAAGTGCAGCACAGGGGCAGTCCGCCTGCTTCTTCTGCTGTTAACTGAGGACTTCTTGACTTGCTGAGCGTAGTCAGATTTTTTTACAGGTGTCCTTTTATTAAACACCTGGATAGAAACACGTAATTAAGATCAATTGCTAAAGACTAAGTTTCTTGATTTCAAAAAGCTTGCTCAAATTCAGAAAGCCTTAGCCCATTTCTTCTACATACACTGGCCACAGTCTTTTGGCCGTCTTCATCCAAAATAAATCCCTGCAGTTATGTATCACAGTTGCCTATAATTTTTCTGGTCCCATTCCACAGGGATCTTTTCAAGTTTTCATTCGTTTTTCATTGATCCTTGTTTGGTACAATACAGTTAAACCCTCTGTAATTTTACTTTGATACTTATAGTTCTGTTCATTTTTTCTTTTACGTTAAAAATCTAGCCATCTGTACTATCTCTGTTCTAACAAAGATACTAAAGTGTTAATATCTTACGAGTGTGATGTTTTTCCCCAAGTTATCAGGAAGTCATGATGTGACTTTGAAATGGCATCTCTTGGAATTTTTACTGTTGTGAAATTTCTCTCTGTGTTTAACTTTTAATATTCGCTATTACCATCATACAAAGTTAGCGTGGAGGAAAGGAGAAGAGCGATCATATTTAAAATATTGTATGAGAAAGTGGTGACGCAATCTTATACGGTGCCTCTAACATGTTTGCCTGGGAGTATATGTGAGCAGTGCAGGTCGCTGGGTTCAATTGCTGTATGTACTATTATCTCATAATGCTTGCGTAGACTGTATTTTATTTTAAGATGACATCATATTTTGATTATATTAAAGGACTTTTTTGATCAGCACTCCTTTCACAGTTAGCTTATTTTTTATTTATTTATTTTTTAACTCTGTTTGTGGCCTTCTAGTTTTTGCTTGCTCTTTCTAATGGCTGCACTCATTCTTGTAAAATAATCAAGGCAAGGTTTCTTCATGTCAGGTAAGTCTACTATGCCCTTGCTCAGGGTTCTTCGCTATCTCTAATCTTTTCCAACCATGCGTGACTAAACTGTGGGCAATATTTCAGCTGAGGCTTTAACAGTGCCTCATGGAATAAATATTATTTTTTCCTTACAGCTATATCTTTTTGTTGTTCTGTTTGCAAGAATCGAAGAGCCTTTGGTTACCTGTCTCCTTGTACAGATTTCAGAATATGTGAATATAAATGTGTATTCTCATACTTTGAAAACTGAAGGTTCTAAGTTTTCAGACTGCAGATGGTTTTTTCCCTACATCTTCCAGATTTAATGACATGCATTTTCTTCTTTAGACCATCTCCTCCCTTTATTCTCTTTTTATGCAGTTCTAAATAAACTTCCTGACAGCAGAACAGAAGACAGGCCTGTGAGGAGCTTGACCAAAGCCAAACAAATTATATATATTTGTCCAAACCAACCCAATCACGTATAATATATACTACTTGTTATTTGCAATATTATTATATAGTAGTATATAATTTCTAGATCTTTCTGGTGAATAGAAAAGATAACCAAGCTGATTTCCCCGAACTGAGAGGATTTATCAGCTGTTGTTTGATGAGGAAAAGTGCTTCTTCTGCAAAGCTCCTGTCTAATCTGTTTTAACTTCAGGTACATTTTGAAACAAATAAATAAAACTTCTTTGCTCAAATTACTTTTTTTTTTTTTTTTTTTACTGTTGTCAGCTGTAAGGATCTATGCCTCTAAGTTTACGACGAAATGATGCCAGCAACTGGCATAGAAGTGAAGCCGTGAGTCTGAAAACATGAATGGACCAGAAAAAAGCGTCAGAGAGGTGGTCTTGGTGCAGTTGTCTCAGCTGAGTTCAGAGGGCATAAACATGAAGAGCAGTGAGTAGAAGGGAATGAACCACTCCAGTGACTGTGCAGCTGTTAGAGAGTTCTTCCTCTGGGATGGGGAGAAGAAAGGGATAAAAATCATGTGAAATTACTTCCCTGCAGAATTTTACTGTTTATGTGGAGGATTAGTTTCTTAGGGCATCAGGTGGATTTGTTTATGGGTATGTTTTTAAACTGTAGAAATACGTACCGGGATAGTTTGAGTAGACAGAGAGCTATGCTTTTATTGAGGGTGCTTGGTTCTGTTATGGGCTAGCACAATGCGACGTAGACATTAAAAATCTGAATATAATGAACAGAGTGCTTGCAGTTCCCTGCAACGCTAAGAGGGTTGTTGTAGGACATCTGTGGTACTGAGCGCAGGGGCCCTCTAGGTGCAGCCCGGGATATGTCCATGTGAGGCGTAACGGAAGGCTTCATGGAAGAGGACCTGAGCATGTGGCACTGCTGGCGTGGTGTTTGGATGCGTGTACTCTGTTTGTGTGGGACAATGAACACATGGAGCTGTGCACAGAACACACGAAGGAGAACACAGGATCTGTTTTATGAGGTGGTTAATTGGCGATACAGCAAAGACATAGCTCGAGTTCTCTTTATTCAGGGTGCCAGGAGGCTGGTCTCCACTGTTTGCTGTTCAGGAGATAGTTAAGTGTTGTTTTTGCCACCTGTATTGGGTTCATGTGTCAAGGTGCTGGCAGGGGGCTGCTGGGCTCCTGTGTGAGGAGAGGGAGGGGGCTGCCCTGTGCTGGCCACAGCCAGCTCCAGCAGCCCCACCGGCAGCACAGCCGAACGCGCCAGCAGGAGTCTGTGCTGCCTCACAGGCACGAAGGTAAGTGCCTCAAAGGTCAGACAGGGTGGGAAACACCACAGGGAGAGGAGGGAACAAAGCAGGGAGCAGCAGAGGGAGCACCGAGGTCAGGAGGAGGTGCTCCAGGTGCTGGAGCAGAAGCTCACCACAGGCCCTGGAGAGCCATGGCCAAAGCAGGGAGAGCGTGAGAGGGAAGTGAGAGATGAACTGCTGTGTGCCGACCGTATGCCCTACCTCGTTATCCTAATATATTTTAATTGGCAATCAAGGAATTTACCCACAACATTGGTGTAATTGGTAAACAGCCTCCATTTTTATCTTGACCCATGAGCCTTCTCCTTCCTGTTTGTCGTGTGGCACTGCTGGGGTGGTGTTTGGATGTGTGTGGTGTTTGGATGTGTGTTGGTATTGCCCCCTGCTGAGCAAGGGGAGTGAGGGAGTGGCTGGGTGGGGAGTTTGTCCTTAGATGAAGCTAACACACCAGTCACTTATCAGGTGATCTTAATTCAGGCATCTGAGGAGTGGGTCTGGTGTTGAGCTGAGAAACATTTACATAAACTTTTATTTCTGTCTGTACCAAAAGTCCTGCTTTAACGCCTCAAAATGGGATTGTGTAAGTCATGCTGGAAGTCTGAGGAATCGTTAGTTTACTCCGTTGAAGCCTCAGTGGAGTTGACATTCGTGATGCTGTTTTAGAAGTCTCCCTGGTGACTTGAGACAGGAAGGAATATATGCTCTTACTATGTCGTTACTAGTTCTTTGCAAGTGACTCTAGTCGTTTATGCAGACTTTCTCTGATGCTCAAATAGATTCTGGTTTCAATGGCTATCTCTGGTCCTGCTGTTAAGATGTGATACTATCTTTACCAGCTTCTGATTACTCTTGCTTGCATGAGTAATTTCCTGTTCTAGGATTTCTGGTCTTTTTCCTCTGTCTTTCCAGAAGTGGGAGTTTTCCTTTCTGACTTGTCAGTAGCAGCTGCAGTGATCAGAGCTGCCTCTTTCAGACTTAATTTTAAAGAGGTTTTAATCTCTGCTTTAAGGAAAAAAAAAAAAGGTGATTATTTCTGCCTGCATTTAATAAATAACAACAACAAAAATCATGCTGGAGTAAATTAGTGTTAAAGGTATTTGACCTCATGGAACTGTAGATGAAGCTGGTGCATCAGAAGAACTAATGGCAAAATGTGTTTTAGAGTCAGCAGCTGAACTGTGATGCTGTATTCCATCTGCAGGAATAAATTAAGAACACAGTGGACTACTCTCCTCCAGAGTTGCATAAGTGTTTATCATCAAACACTTTTCTGAAACGCCTGCAGAATCTGGTCTTAGATTAGGACACTTAATCTGCTTTGAAATTCTCTTGATGCCAGCATCTGAAGAAGCGGAGGCTGGTGCACTTGCTCCTTCTGCAAAAGGCAAAGCCCCCCGAGGTTTCCCCAAGAAGGGCAGGAAAAAGCAGCCGCTGAGGTTGTGAATCAGAACCTTTATTTGAGCAATGTTTGAGAGAGACGTGGGGTGGGGTGGGGTGGCGCGGAGGCGTGCCGAGCTCTTTGTCCATAGCCGCGGGGCCCATTGGTGTGCTTGTAGGACCATGGCCGGGGTCAGACGGGGTCCTTGTGTGCTTCCTGCTCCTCCGGTGGCTGTGGTTGTAGAAAGCTGCACCAGCCTTCAGTGGCCGCAGAGGGATTGGGCAGAGGAGGGAAAGGACAGTGGCAGACCTTGGTGTGCTCGGGGGTTTGTGCTGGGGTGAGAAAGGAAAATGACCAAAAAGAGCAGCCCCAGACAGTTGCCAGGGTCAGCCCCTGCATCCCTGGGTGCGGCTCTCCCAGCCTCACTCCGAGGCCGCTCAACCCACATCTCCGTGACAGCCAGGAGATGCCCACCATAGCCCAACCGCGTCATCTTCTGGCATGCTGTGGGACCGTAGTGGGGTGTGGGTTGGGGATCGCTTATCTGTCCTGTAGAGCGTTGGCAGCTCTTCCTTCCAGGTGAGTTCTCAAGGGGAGAGAAGCCAGGAGTGTGCCGTGGTCTGGTCCCATCGCTGTGTGTGTCTGTCTTTAATAAGAGAAGGAACAAACCGAGCAGCATCCCCCTGTGACCATGGGCTGTCCCTGCCTCTCTGCCCAAGGGTCTCCAGCATCTCACCACGTCCGTCCATGTCCCGTCATCCGGATGGAGCGGTCACTCCCGTCCAGGCCCGAGCGTGTTACCTTCCTGCTTGTTGTGGACCGTGGTGGGTGTGGGTTGGGGCGATCTTACCTGTCCTGGAGAGTGTTGGCAGCTCTTCCTTCCAGCTGAGTGGTCAAGCGCAGCGAGGCCAGGATTGTGCCGTGGTCTGGTCCCATCGCTGTGTGTTTCTGGCTGAAAGAGAAGAAGCACCAAACGGAGCAGCATCCCCCTGTGACCACGGGCAGCCCCTGCCTGTTTGCCCGAGTCTCTAGCGTCTCACCGAGGCTGTCGGTGTCCTGTCGTCCTGATGGAGCGGTCACTCCCGTCCTGGCCCGATCATGTCACCATCCTGCTTGTTGTGATACAGCGGTGGGGAATGGGTTGGGGCGATCTTACCTGTCCTGGAGAACACTGACAGCTTTTCCGGCTGACTTCTCAATGGGAGAGAGGCCAGGATTGTGCCGTGGTCTGGTCCCATTGCATTGTGCGTCTGGCTTTAATAAGAGAAGGAGCAAACCTAGCAGCATCCCCCTGTGACCACAGGCTGCCCCAACCTCTCTACCCAAGGGTCTTGAGTGTCTCACCACATCCATCCGTGTCCCGTCATCGTGATGGAGCGGTCACTGCCATCCTGGTCCAAGTGCGTCACCTCGCTGCTTGCTGTTAGAGTGCGGTGGGTGTGGGTTGGGGCGATCTTACCTCTCCTGTAGAGAGCTGGCAGCTCTTCCTTCCAGCTGAGTGGTCGAGTGTAGCAAGGCCAGGATTATGCCATGGACTGGTCCCATCGCTGTGTGTGTCTGGCTTTAATAAGAGAAGGAACAAACCGAGCAGCATCCCCCTATGACCACGGACAGCCCCTGCCTTTCTGCCCGAGGGTCTCGAGCATCTCACCACATCCGTCGGTGTCCCGTCATCCTGATGGAGTGAATACTGCCATCCTGGCCCGATCGTGTCACCTTCCTGCTTGCTGTGGACCGTGGTGGGTGTGGGTTGGGGCGATCTTACCTGTCCTGGAGAGCGGTGGCAGCTCTTCCTTCCAGCTGAGTGGTCGAGGGCAGTGAGGCCAGGAGTGTGCCGTGGTCTGGTCCCATCACTGTGTGTGTTTCCAGCTGTAAGAGAGGAAGCCAAAAGGGAGCAGCCTTCCCCTGTGGCCAGGAGCAGCCACTGCCTTCCAGCCTAAGGCTCTCCCAGCCTCACTCGAAGGCCGTCCTTCCTGTGTCTGCCTGACAGCCAAGAGTGAGCCGTGTTGGGCCAACTTCTCAGGCATTGAGACTGTGGTGGGGAATGGGTTGGGCTGTCTTATCTGTCCTGTAGAGTGTTGGCATCTTCTCCTGCTGAGTTCTCAAGGGAAGAGAGGCCAGGAGTGTGCTGTGGTCTGGTCCCATCGCTGTGTGTGTCTGGCTTTAATAAGAGAAGGAACAAACCGAGCTGCATCCCCCTATGACCACGGACAGCCCCTGCCTTTCTGCCCGAGGGTCTCGAGCGTCTCACCACATCCGTCGGTGTCCCGTCATCCTGATGGAGTGAATACTGCCATCCTGGCCCGATCGTGTCACCGTCCTGCTTGCTGTGAGACAGCGGTGGGTGTGGGTTGGGGCGATCTTACCTGTCCTGTAGGGCGTGGACAATTGTCCGGCACAGTGCTGGAAAGGAGCGGCCAGGAGCGTGCGGTGGTTTAGTTCGGCCAGTGTCCTGTAGGGCGCTGAGAGCCATTTGAGGTGAGGGCCTGAGGAGAGAGGAGAGAGGAGCTGAATTCCTCTGGTTGAGTTTGTGTCCGGAGCGGAGGCTGGAGCCGCAGGAGCAGGCAGCCGAGCAGCCTCCCCGTCAGCACGGGCAGCCATCGCAGGGCTGCCCAACTGCCCAGCTGCCGTTGGGGCCAGCGTTCCGGGGCCAAGGCCGTCCCCGCCCCTTTGTGCCATGGGGCACCCCCTGCCTGCTGTGACATGGGCGGTGCATCACTGGGGGGGGGCAGCAGGGGATGCGGAGCCCAGGCCTGGGCCAGGCGGTGGAAAAGGTGCCCAGGTGTGTGCGCAGGGCTGCGGGGCCGTGCCAGCAGGCTGTGGGAGCGTGCTGGGGTCCGGCTGGGGCTGTGCTGCCTGCCCTGCAGAGCTCTGAGAGCTCCCCGCCGAGGGGGAGAGGCCAGGAGCGTGCCCCGGTTCGGTCCTGTCGCTGCCTGTGCGTGCGGCTGGAAGAGGAGAGGCAAGCAGAGGGGAGCCCCCCGGCTGCCCCCCATCTCTGCGCAGGGGGACACGTCTGTTCGTGCCCACCGTGGAAGCACGAAGGAAGAACTAAGTGAGCAATAAACACTGAAAAGCCCAAAGCCCCGGGTTCTGATTCTGGGGAGGGGAATGAAGTAGCTGTAGCAGCAATCGCAAGAGCAGCTGCTCAGCAAAGGTGCAATGAGTTCATTGAAATGAACTTTATTTCAGCTAAAGAGTAAAGTTAAGGAAAAGCTAAGAAATCCCAAAACTCTACTAAAAATGCAAGCAGCTGAAGTGGTGTCAATTTTATACGTCATTTGCAGGGACACTTCCCTTAACAGAAAAGATACTCCTAAAGGAAACTCTGAAGGACATCGTTAAGATCAGTCTGACCTTTAGTCTCGGTGTGACCGAAATCAGTCCAATTTTGGGTCAGAATTCTGCCTGACGTCATGCAGGGGTCTCTGCTGAAGCCAGCGGGGTTGCCCGTGCAGTGGGGCCCCAGCCCCAGCGACAGACGTCAGTGACCTCTGTTGGTCGCTTACAAGGACAAAGTGGTATTTGGCTTCGTTTGACCCAAAGTAAATGCACAGAGCTTGCAGAGCAGCTTCCATGTTGCTGCATGAGCACATCAGGCTGTTGGGAACTTCAGCCCGTGTTCTTGCGGAGAGCCAGGTTAGAATAAAGCAGGCAGTTGTACTGGGGATGATGGAACAGTGCCTGGATGGCCTGCTGCCTCCCCGTAAGGAAGAGAAGGCACTCGTACACAGAGCGCCCTGTATTTTCTCCTCCTTTCCCTACCCACAACTACCAAACGTGTAAGAGGAAGTCAGGCGTTTCTTCCCCCAGAAAAAGAGGGGGAAAGCGTGCTGCAGGGCACGGCACGTTGCAGAGAACAGTGACCGATCTGGAGGCGAGAGAGGCTGCAGCGCGCAGCGGGAGGCACAGCCGAGGCTGTCCCACCTGGCCCCGGGTCCCCCTGAACAAAACTGCTGTCAGGGACGTTGCAGCTCTCTGCAGGGATGCTCCCGGCTGTGCCAGCCCGGGGTTTGCTCTGCCCTTGCCCCTCAGGGTGCAGCCGGCTGCGGTTTGCCAATTTCTTCGGCTTTCTCTCTGGAAAAAGGCACGCGTGGCTAGAAGCACGCCTGCTGTTGCAATCCAGTTAAATGTAACTGGAGTTCATTCCAGTTGGAGGCCGGTCACTAGTGGAGTCCCCCAGGGCTCAGTACTGCGGCCAGTTCTCTTTAATGTCTTTATCGATGATCTGGATGAGGGGATCGAGTGCACCCTCAGTAAGCTTGCAGACGACACCAAGTTAGGTGCGTGTGTCGGTCTGCTCGAGGGCAGGAAGGCTCTGCAGGAGGATCTGGATAGGCTGGAGCGATGGGCTGAGGCCAGCTGTATGAGGTTCAACAAGGCCAAGTGCCGGGTCCTGCACCTGGGGCGCAACAACCCCAAGCAGCGCTGCAGGCTGGGAGATGAGTGGCTGGAAAGCTGCCTGGCAGAGCAGGACCTGGGAGTCTTGGTCAATAGTTGGCTGAATATGAGCCAGCAGTGTGCTCAGGTGGCCAAGAAGGCCAACAGCATCCTGGCTTGTATCAGAAACCGTGTGGCCAGCAGGGCTAGGGAAGTGGTTGTCCCCCTGTACTCGGCTCTGGTGAGGCCGCACCTCGAGTACTGTGTTCATTCGGTTTTGGGCCCCTCGCTACAAGAAGGACGTCGAGGTGCTCGAGCGAGTCCAGAGAAGGGCAACGAAGCTGGTGAGGGGCCTGGAGAACAAGTCTCACGAGGAGCGGCTGAGGGAGCTGGGGTTGTTCAGCCTGGAGAAGAGGAGGCTCAGGGGAGACCTCATCGCTCTCTCCAGGTACCTTAAAGGAGGCTGTAGCGAGGTGGGGGTTGGTCTGTTCTCCCACGTGCCTGGTGACAGGACGAGGGGGAATGGGCTAAAGTTGCGCCAGGGGAGGTTTAGATGTTAGGAATGACGTTAGGAAGAACTTCTTTACCGAAAGGGTTGTTAGGCATTGGAATGGGCTGCCCAGGGAAGTGGCTGAGTCTCCATCCCTGGAGGTCTTTAAAAGACGTTTAGATGTAGAGCTTAGTGATATGGTTTAGTGGAGGACTTGGTAGTGTTAGGTCAGAGGTTGGACTAGGTGATCTTGGAGGTCTCTTCCAACGTAGATGATTCTGTGAAACACTCCCCCTTGCCCCAACTTTCCAGCTACAACAGGGAGTACAACTAAAACATGGTTAATCGAAAGCAGTAAAACCTGGTTTCTTATATTCCTAGAAACAGAGACAGGCAGTCCTTCAAGTCAAGCTGAGGTATCCTCCATTTTGCAGTGCTATTCTACAAGCCAGAATTGTTTTTGAGAAGGTCTAAGAATATTTGCAGGTAACACATGCATGCATACATAAAAAGCTTCTAGAAATTTAGTAGGCATACAAGTAAAGTCCTAGTCTGTGCACTGTGGGGTGCTTGAAGCTCAAATGAAGGCTTGAAAGACATTTGCTGCCTGAAAAATGTTACTTGAATCTTACTGATATACCAGCCTCTCCTGGAATACAAAGTTTTCTATGAAAAGCTCTTATTTCCCTGTATTTTTCAAGTTTTCTTCAAAACAGACAGCCCTGTTTTTCTCATTCTTTCTAGAAATAAGGTGTTAAAACCTTTGCCTGAAACATCATCCGTTTGTCAATTTGTCATTTGCTGGTGGAAAAGGGAAAGACCCCAACCTGAAATGTTCCCACTCAAAGAAAAGCAACCAGCTGAAGAGTGTTTCAGGCTGTATCAAAAGAAACAACTTCAGAGCTTCAGTAATGTCTACAGGTATTTGTTTCTGAAGCAGCCCTGTGTAGCTGGACGGCAGGCGTATGTGGTGTGTAGTGGGAGAAGGCTTGTAGGTGTGTGTGCGTTTAGAGGAAGAAGGCTTGCAGATACTCTGCAGAACACACACGGGGTATGTGGGGGTGTGTGCAGGGGGAGAAGGCTTGGAGATACTCTGCAGAACTTTAATTCTTTGTTTTTCTCTCGTGTGGTCCCATTTTGCAAAGGCTTCCAGAAAGCAAGGTTTAGACAAGGCTGTAAAAACTCCAGGTGCCGCTCTGTTCTCTTCCACCTTCAAAAGTAGGAAACCATTCAACTGCCTCTGCGTTTGCTCAGTCCTCATGTACTTAATCCTGTGTAATGGGTAACCTATAGAGTTATCACTTGCACGCTTAAGTTTCACTGCAAGTGCAGCACAGGGGCAGTCCGCCTGCTTCTTCTGCTGTTAACTGAGGACTTCTTGACTTGCTGAGCGTAGTCAGATTTTTTTACAGGTGTCCTTTTATTAAACACCTGGATAGAAACACGTAATTAAGATCAATTGCTAAAGACTAAGTTTCTTGATTTCAAAAAGCTTGCTCAAATTCAGAAAGCCTTAGCCCATTTCTTCTACATACACTGGCCACAGTCTTTTGGCCGTCTTCATCCAAAATAAATCCCTGCAGTTATGTATCACAGTTGCCTATAATTTTTCTGGTCCCATTCCACAGGGATCTTTTCAAGTTTTCATTCGTTTTTCATTGATCCTTGTTTGGTACAATACAGTTAAACCCTCTGTAATTTTACTTTGATACTTATAGTTCTGTTCATTTTTTCTTTTACGTTAAAAATCTAGCCATCTGTACTATCTCTGTTCTAACAAAGATACTAAAGTGTTAATATCTTACGAGTGTGATGTTTTTCCCCAAGTTATCAGGAAGTCATGATGTGACTTTGAAATGGCATCTCTTGGAATTTTTACTGTTGTGAAATTTCTCTTTGTGTTTAACTTTTAATATTCGCTATTACCATCATACAAAGTTAGCGTGGAGGAAAGGAGAAGAGCGATCATATTTAAAATATTGTATGAGAAAGTGGTGACGCAATCTTATACGGTGCCTCTAACATGTTTGCCTGGGAGTATATGTGAGCAGTGCAGGTCGCTGGGTTCAATTGCTGTATGTACTATTATCTCATAATGCTTGCGTAGACTGTATTTTATTTTAAGATGACATCATATTTTGATTATATTAAAGGACTTTTTTGATCAGCACTCCTTTCACAGTTAGCTTATTTTTTATTTATTTATTTTTTAACTCTGTTTGTGGCCTTCTAGTTTTTGCTTGCTCTTTCTAATGGCTGCACTCATTCTTGTAAAATAATCAAGGCAAGGTTTCTTCATGTCAGGTAAGTCTACTATGCCCTTGCTCAGGGTTCTTCGCTATCTCTAATCTTTTCCAACCATGCGTGACTAAACTGTGGGCAATATTTCAGCTGAGGCTTTAACAGTGCCTCATGGAATAAATATTATTTTTTCCTTACAGCTATATCTTTTTGTTGTTCTGTTTGCAAGAATCGAAGAGCCTTTGGTTACCTGTCTCCTTGTACAGATTTCAGAATATGTGAATATAAATGTGTATTCTCATACTTTGAAAACTGAAGGTTCTAAGTTTTCAGACTGCAGATGGTTTTTTCCCTACATCTTCCAGATTTAATGACATGCATTTTCTTCTTTAGACCATCTCCTCCCTTTATTCTCTTTTTATGCAGTTCTAAATAAACTTCCTGACAGCAGAACAGAAGACAGGCCTGTGAGGAGCTTGACCAAAGCCAAACAAATTATATATATTTGTCCAAACCAACCCAATCACGTATAATATATACTACTTGTTATTTGCAATATTATTATATAGTAGTATATAATTTCTAGATCTTTCTGGTGAATAGAAAAGATAATCAAGCTGATTTCCCCGAACTGAGAGGATTTATCAGCTGTTGTTTGCTGAGGAAAAGTGCTTCTTCTGCAAAGCTCCTGTCTAATCTGTTTTAACTTCAGGTACATTTTGAAACAAATAAATAAAACTTCTTTGCTCAAATTACTTTTTTTTTTTTTTTTTTTACTGTTGTCAGCTGTAAGGATCTATGCCTCTAAGTTTACGACGAAATGATGCCAGCAACTGGCATAGAAGTGAAGCCGTGAGTCTGAAAACATGAATGGACCAGAAAAAAGCGTCAGAGAGGTGGTCTTGGTGCAGTTGTCTCAGCTGAGTTCAGAGGGCATAAACATGAAGAGCAGTGAGTAGAAGGGAATGAACCACTCCAGTGACTGTGCAGCTGTTAGAGAGTTCTTCCTCTGGGATGGGGAGAAGAAAGGGATAAAAATCATGTGAAATTACTTCCCTGCAGAATTTTACTGTTTATGTGGAGGATTAGTTTCTTAGGGCATCAGGTGGATTTGTTTATGGGTATGTTTTTAAACTGTAGAAATACGTACCGGGATAGTTTGAGTAGACAGAGAGCTATGCTTTTATTGAGGGTGCTTGGTTCTGTTATGGGCTAGCACAATGCGACGTAGACATTAAAAATCTGAATATAATGAACAGAGTGCTTGCAGTTCCCTGCAACGCTAAGAGGGTTGTTGTAGGACATCTGTGGTACTGAGCGCAGGGGCCCTCTAGGTGCAGCCCGGGATATGTCCATGTGAGGCGTAACGGAAGGCTTCATGGAAGAGGACCTGAGCATGTGGCACTGCTGGCGTGGTGTTTGGATGCGTGTACTCTGTTTGTGTGGGACAATGAACACATGGAGCTGTGCACAGAACACACGAAGGAGAACACAGGATCTGTTTTATGAGGTGGTTAATTGGCGATACAGCAAAGACATAGCTCGAGTTCTCTTTATTCAGGGTGCCAGGAGGCTGGTCTCCACTGTTTGCTGTTCAGGAGATAGTTAAGTGTTGTTTTTGCCACCTGTATTGGGTTCATGTGTCAAGGTGCTGGCAGGGGGCTGCTGGGCTCCTGTGTGAGGAGAGGGAGGGGGCTGCCCTGTGCTGGCCACAGCCAGCTCCAGCAGCCCCACCGGCAGCACAGCCGAACGCGCCAGCAGGAGTCTGTGCTGCCTCACAGGCACGAAGGTAAGTGCCTCAAAGGTCAGACAGGGTGGGAAACACCACAGGGAGAGGAGGGAACAAAGCAGGGAGCAGCAGAGGGAGCACCGAGGTCAGGAGGAGGTGCTCCAGGTGCTGGAGCAGAAGCTCACCACAGGCCCTGGAGAGCCATGGCCAAAGCAGGGAGAGCGTGAGAGGGAAGTGAGAGATGAACTGCTGTGTGCCGACCGTATGCCCTACCTCGTTATCCTAATATATTTTAATTGGCAATCAAGGAATTTACCCACAACATTGGTGTAATTGGTAAACAGCCTCCATTTTTATCTTGACCCATGAGCCTTCTCCTTCCTGTTTGTCGTGTGGCACTGCTGGGGTGGTGTTTGGATGTGTGTGGTGTTTGGATGTGTGTTGGTATTGCCCCCTGCTGAGCAAGGGGAGTGAGGGAGTGGCTGGGTGGGGAGTTTGTCCTTAGATGAAGCTAACACACCAGTCACTTATCAGGTGATCTTAATTCAGGCATCTGAGGAGTGGGTCTGGTGTTGAGCTGAGAAACATTTACATAAACTTTTATTTCTGTCTGTACCAAAAGTCCTGCTTTAACGCCTCAAAATGGGATTGTGTAAGTCATGCTGGAAGTCTGAGGAATCGTTAGTTTACTCCGTTGAAGCCTCAGTGGAGTTGACATTCGTGATGCTGTTTTAGAAGTCTCCCTGGTGACTTGAGACAGGAAGGAATATATGCTCTTACTATGTCGTTACTAGTTCTTTGCAAGTGACTCTAGTCGTTTATGCAGACTTTCTCTGATGCTCAAATAGATTCTGGTTTCAATGGCTATCTCTGGTCCTGCTGTTAAGATGTGTTATGTAATGCTGTATTCCATCTGCAGGAATAAGTTAAGAACACAGTGGACTACTCTCCTCCAGAGTTGCATAAGTGTTTATCATCAAACACTTTTCTGAAACGCCTGCAGAATCTGGTCTTAGATTAGGACACTTAATCTGCTTTGAAATTCTCTTGATGCCAGCATCTGAAGAAGCAGAGGCTGGTGCACTTGCTCCTTCTGCAAAAGGCAAAGCCCCCCGAGGTTTCCCCAAGAAGGGCAGGAAAAAGCAGCCGCTGAGGTTGTGAATCAGAACCTTTATTTGAGCAATGTGTGAGAGAGACGTGGGGTGGGGTGGGGTGGCGCGGAGGCGTGCCGAGCTCTTTGTCCATAGCCGCGGGGCCCATTGGTGTGCTTGTAGGACCATGGCTGGGGTCAGACGGGGTCCTTGTGTGCTTCCTGCTCCTCCGGTGGCTGTGGTTGTAGAAAGCTGCACCAGCCTTCAGTGGCCGCGGAGGGATTGGGCAGAGGAGGGAAAGGACAGTGGCAGACCTTGGTGTGCTCGGGGGTTTGTGCTGGGGTGAGAAAGGAAAATGACCAAAAAGAGCAGCCCCAGACGGTTGCCAGGGTCAGCCCCTGCATCCCTGGGTGCGGCTCTCCCAGCCTCACTCCGAGGCCGCTCAACCCACATCTCCGTGACAGCCAGGAGATGCCCACCATAGCCCAACCGCGTCATCTTCTGGCATGCTGTGGGACCGTAGTGGGGTGTGGGTTGGGGATCGCTTATCTGTCCTGTAGAGCGTTGGCAGCTCTTCCTTCCAGGTGAGTTCTCAAGGGGAGAGAAGCCAGGAGTGTGCCGTGGTCTGGTCCCATCGCTGTGTGTGTCTGGCTTTAATAAGAGAAGGAACAAACCGAGCAGCATCCCCCTGTGACCATGGGCTGTCCCTGCCTCTCTGCCCAAGGGTCTCCAGCATCTCACCACGTCCGTCCATGTCCCGTCATCCTGATGGAGCGGTCACTCCCGTCCAGGCCCGAGCGTGTTACCTTCCTGCTTGTTGTGGACCGTGGTGGGTGTGGGTTGGGGCGATCTTACCTGTCCTGGAGAGTGTTGGCAGCTCTTCCTTCCAGCTGAGTGGTCAAGCGCAGCGAGGCCAGGATTGTGCCGTGGTCTGGTCCCATCGCTGTGTGTTTCTGGCTGAAAGAGAAGAAGCACCAAACGGAGCAGCATCCCCCTGTGACCACGGGCAGCCCCTGCCTGTTTGCCCGAGTCTCTAGCGTCTCACCGAGGCTGTCGGTGTCCTGTCGTCCTGATGGAGCGGTCACTCTTGTCCTGGCCCGATCGTGTCACCTTCCTGCTTGCTGTGGACAGCGGTGGGTGTGGGTTGGGGCGATCTTACCTGTCCTGGAGAGCGGTGGCAGCTCTTCCTTCCAGCTGAGTGGTCGAGGGCAGTGAGGCCAGGAGTGTGCCGTGGTCTGGTCCCATCGCTGTGTGTGTCTGGCTTTAATAAGAGAAGGAACAAACCGAGCAGCATCCCCCTATGACCACGGACAGCCCCTGCCTTTCTGCCCGAGGGTCTCGAGCGTCTCACCACATCCGTCGGTGTCCCGTCATCCTGATGGAGTGAATACTGCCATCCTGGCCCGATCGTGTCACCGTCCTGCTTGTTGTGAGACAGCGGTGGGTGTGGGTTGGGGCGATCTTACCTGTCCTGTAGGGCGTGGACAATTGTCCGGCACAGTGCTGGAAAGGAGCGGCCAGGAGCGTGCGGTGGTTTAGTTCGGCCAGTGTCCTGTAGGGCGCTGAGAGCCATTTGAGGTGAGGGCCTGAGGAGAGAGGAGAGAGGAGCTGAATTCCTCTGGTTGAGTTTGTGTCCGGAGCGGAGGCTGGAGCCGCAGGAGCAGGCAGCCGAGCAGCCTCCCCGTCAGCACGGGCAGCCATCGCAGGGCTGCCCAACTGCCCACCTGCCGTTGGGGCCAGCGTTCCGGGGCCAAGGCCGTCCCCGCCCCTTTGTGCCATGGGGCACCCCCTGCCTGCTGTGACATGGGCGGTGCATCACTGGGGGGGGGGCAGCAGGGGATGCGGAGCCCAGGCCTGGGCCAGGCGGTGGAAAAGGTGCCCAGGTGTGTGCGCGGGGCTGCGGGGCCGTGCCAGCAGGCTGTGGGAGCGTGCTGGGGTCCGGCTGGGGCTGTGCTGCCTGCCCTGCAGAGCTCTGAGAGCTCCCCGCCGAGGGGGAGAGGCCAGGAGCGTGCCCTGGTTCGGTCCCGTCGCTGCCTGTGCGTGCGGCTGGAAGAGGAGAGGCAAGCAGAGAGGAGCCCCCCGGCTGCCCCCCATCTCTGCGCAGGGGGACACGTCTGTTCGTGCCCACCGTGGAAGCACGAAGGAAGAACTAAGTGAACAATAAACACTGAAAAGCCCAAGGCCCCGGGTTCTGATTCTGGGGAGGGGAATGAAGTAGCTGTAGCAGCAATCGCAAGAGATTAACAGAAAAGATACTCCTAAAGCAAACTCGGAAGGACATGGTTAAGATCAGTCTGACCTTTAGTCTCGGTGTGACCGAAATCAGTCCAATTTTGGGTCAGAATTCTGCCTGACGTCATGCAGGGGTCTCTGCTGAAGCCAGCGGGTTTGCCCGTGCGGTGGGGCCCCAGCCCCAGCAACAGACGTCAGTGACCTCTGTTGGTCGCTTACAAGGACAAAGTGGTATTTGGCTTCGTTTGACCCAAAGTAAATGCACAGAGCTTGCAGAGCAGCTTCCATGTTGCTGCATGAGCACATCAGGCTGTTGGGAACTTCAGCCCGTGTTCTTGCGGAGAGCCAGGTTAGAATAAAGCAGGCAGTTGTACTGGGGATGATGGAACAGTGCCTGGATGGCCTGCTGCCTCCCCGTAAGGAAGAGAAGGCACTCGTACACAGAGCGCCCTGTATTTTCTCCTCCTTTCCCTACCCACAACTACCAAACGTGTAAGAGGAAGTCAGGCGTTTCTTCCCCCAGAAAAAGAGGGGGAAAGCGTGCTGCAGGGCACGGCACGTTGCAGAGAACAGTGACCGATCTGGAGGCGAGAGAGGCTGCAGCGCGCAGCGGGAGGCACAGCCGAGGCTGTCCCACCTGGCCCCGGGTCCCCCTGAACAAAACTGCTGTCAGGGACGTTGCAGCTCTCTGCAGGGATGCTCCCGGCTGTGCCAGCCCGGGGTTTGCTCTGCCCTTGCCCCTCAGGGTGCAGCCGGCTGCGGTTTGCCGATTTCTTCGGCTTTCTCTCTGGAAAAAGGCACGCGTGGCTAGAAGCACGCCTGCTGTTGCAATCCAGTTAAATTTAACTGGAGTTCAATCCAGTTGGAGGCCGGTCACTAGTGGAGTCCCCCAGGGCTCAGTACTGCGGCCAGTTCTCTTTAATGTCTTTATCGATGATCTGGATGAGGGGATCGAGTGCACCCTCAGTAAGTTTGCAGGCGACACCAAGTTAGGTGCGTGTGTCGGTCTGCTCGAGGGCAGGAAGGCTCTGCAGGAGGATCTGGATAGGCTGGAGCGATGGGCTGAGGCCAACTGTATGAGGTTCAACAAGGCCAAGTGCCGGGTCCTGCACCTGGGGCGCAACAACCCCAAGCAGCGCTGCAGGCTGGGAGATGAGTGGCTGGAAAGCTGCCTGGCAGAGCAGGACCTGGGAGTCTTGGTTGCTAGTTGGCTGAATATGAGCCAGCAGTGTGCTCAGGTGGCCAAGAAGGCCAACAGCATCCTGGCCTGTATCAGAAACCGTGTGGCCAGCAGGGCTAGGGAAGTGGTTGTCCCCCTGTACTCGGCTCTGGTGAGGCCGCACCTCGAGTACTGTGTTCATTCGGTTTTGGGCCCCTCGCTACAAGAAGGACGTCGAGGTGCTCGAGCGAGTCCAGAGAAGGGCAACGAAGCTGGTGAGGGGCCTGGAGAACAAGTCTCACGAGGAGCGGCTGAGGGAGCTGGGGTTGTTCAGCCTGGAGAAGAGGAGGCTCAGGGGTGACCTTATCGCTCTCTCCAGGTACCTTAAAGGAGGCTGTAGCGAGGTGGGGGTTGGTCTGTTCTCCCACGTGCCTGGTGACAGGACGAGGGGGAATGGGCTAAAGTTGCGCCAGGGGAGGTTTAGATGTTAGGAATGACGTTAGGAAGAACTTCTTTACCGAAAGGGTTGTTAGGCATTGGAATGGGCTGCCCAGGGAAGTGGCTGAGTCTCCATCCCTGGAGGTCTTTAAAAGACATTTAGATTTAGAGCTTAGTGATATGGTTTAGTGGAGGACTTGTTAGTGTCAGGTCAGAGGTCGGACTAGATGATCTTGGAGGTCTCTTCCAACGTAGATGATTCTGTGAAACACTCCCCCTTGCCCCAACTTTCCAGCTACAACAGGGAGTACAACTAAAACATGGTTAATCCAAAGCAGTAAAACCTGGTTTCTTATATTCCTAGAAATAGAGACAGACAGTCCTTCAAGTCAAGCTGAGGTATCCTCCATTTTGCAGTGCTATTCTACAAGCCAGAATTGTTTTTGAGAAGGTCTAAGAATATTTGCAGGTAACACATGCATGCATACATAAAAAGCTTCTAGAAATTTCGGAGGGATACAAGTAAAGTCCTAGTCTGTGCACTGTGGGGTGCTTGAAGCTCAAATGAAGGCTTGAAAGACATTTGCTGCCTGAAAAATGTTACTTGAATCTTACTGATATACCAGCCTCTCCTGGAATACAAAGTTTTCTATGAAAAGCTCTTATTTCCCTGTATTTTTTCAATTTTTCTTCAACACAGACAGCCCTGTTTTTCCCATTCTTTCTAGAAATAAGGTGTTAAAACCTTTGCCTGAAACATCATCCGTTTGTCAATTTGTCATTTGCTGGTGGAAAAGGGAAAAACCCCAACCTGAAATGTTCCCACTCAAAGAAAAGCAACCAGCTGAAGAGTGTTTCAGGCTGTATCAAAAGAAACAACTTCAGAGCTTCAGTAATGTCTACAGGTATTTGTTTCTGAAGCAGCGCTGTGTAGCTGGACGGCAGGCGTATGTGGTGTGTAGTGGGAGAAGGCTTGTAGGTGTGTGTGCGTTTAGAGGAAGAAGGCTTGCAGATACTCTGCAGAACACACGCAGGGTATGTGGGGGTGTGTGCAGGGGGAGAAGGCTTGGAGATACTCTGCAGAACTCTAATTCTTTGTTTTTCTGTCGTGTGGTCCCATTTTGCAAAGGCTTCCAGAAAGCAAGGTTTAGACAAGGCTGTAAAAACTCCAGGTGCCGCTCTGTTCTCTTCCACCTTCAAAAGTAGGAAACCATTCAACTGCCTCTGCATTTGCTCAGTCCTCATGTACTTAATCCTGTGTAATGGGTAACCTATAGAGTTATCACTTGCACGTTTAAGTTTCACTGCAAGTGCAGCACAGGGGCAGTCCGCCTGCTTCTTCTGCTGTTAACTGAGGACTTCTTGACTTGCTGAGCGTAGTCAGATTTTTTAACAGGTGTCCTTTTATTAAACACCTGGATAGAAACACGTAATTAAGATCAATTGCTAAAGACTAAGCTTCTTGATTTCAAAAAGCTTGCTCAAATTCAGAAAGCCTTAGCCCATTTCTTCTACATACACTGGCCACAATATTTTGGCCGTCTTCATCCAAAATAAATCCCTGCAGTTATGTATCACAGTTGCCTATAATTTTTCTGGTCCCATTCCACGGGGATCTTTTCAAGTTTTCATTCGTTTTTCATTGATCCTTGTTTGGTATAATACAGTTAAACCCTCTGTAATTTTACTTTGATACTTATAGTTCTGTTCATTTTTTACTTTTACATTAAAAATCTAGCCATCTGTACTATCTCTGTTCTAACAAAGATACTAAAGTGTTAATATCTTACGAGTGTGATGTTTTTCCCCAAGTTATCAGGAAGTTATGATGTGACTTTGAAATGGCATCTCTTGGAATTTTTACTGTTGTGAAATTTCTCTTTGTGTTTAACTTTTAATATTCGCTATTACCATCATACAAAGTTAGCATGGAGGAAAGGAGAAGAGCAATCATATTTAAAATATTGTATGAGAAAGTGGTGACGCAATCTTATACGGTGCCTCTAACATGTTTGCCTAGGAGTATATGTGAGCAGTGCAGGTCGCTGGGTTCAATTGCTGTATGTACTATTATTTCATAATGCTTGCGTAGACTGTATTTTATTTTAAGATGACATCATATTTTGATTATATTAAAGGACTTTTCTGATCAGCACTCCTTTCACAGTTAGCTTATTTTTTATTTATTTATTTTTTAACTCTGTTTGTGGCCTTCTAGTTTTTGCTTGCTCTTTCTAATGGCTGCACTCATTCTTGTAAAATAATCAAGGCAAGGTTTCTTCATGTCAGGTAAGTCTACTATGCCCTTGCTCAGGGTTCTTCGCTATCTCTAATCTTTTCCAACCATGCGTGACTAAACTGTGGGCAATATTTCAGCTGAGGCTTTAACAGTGCCTCATGGAATAAATATTATTTTTTCCTTACAGCTATATCTTTTTGTTGTTCTGTTTGCAAGAATCGAAGAGCCTTTGGTTACGTGTCTCCTTGTACAGATTTCAGAATGTGTGAATATAAATGTGTATTCACATACTTTGAAAACTGAAGGTTCTAAGTTTTCAGACTGCAGATGATTTTTTCCCTACATCTTCCAGATTTAATGACATGCATTTTCTTCTTTAGACCATGTCCTCCCTTTATTCTCTTTTTATGCAGTTCTAAATAAACTTCCTGACAGCAGAACAGAAGACAGGCCTGTGAGGAGCTTGACCAAAGCCAAACAAATTATATATATTTGTCCAAACCAACCCAATCACGTATAATATATACTACTTGTTATTTGCAATATTATTATATAGTAGTATATAATTTCTAGATCTTTCTGGTGAATAGAAAAGATAACCAAGCTGATTTCCCTGAACTGAGAGCATTTATCAGCTGTTGTTTGCTGAGGAAAAGTGCTTCTTCTGCAAAGCTCCTGTCTAATCTGTTTTAATTTCAGGTACGTTTTGAAACAAATAAATAAAATTTCTTTGCTCAAATTTTTTTTTTTTTTTTACTGTTGTCAGCTGTAAGGATCTATGCCTCTAAGTTTACGACGAAATGATGCCAGCAACTGGCATAGAAGTGAAGCCGTGAGTCTGAAAACATGAATGGACCAGAAAAAAGCGTCAGAGAGGTGGTCTTGATGCAGTTGTCTCAGCTGAGTTCAGAGGGCATAAACATGAAGAGCAGTGAGTAGAAGGGAATGAACCACTCCAGTGACTGTGCAGCTGTTAGAGAGTTCTTCCTCTGGGATGGGGAGAAAAAAGGGATAAAAATCATGTGAAATTACTTCCCTGCAGTATTTTCATGTTCATGTGGAGGATTAGTTTCTTAGGGCATCAGGTGGATTTGTTTATGGGTATGTTTTTAAACTGTAGAAATACGTACCGGGATAGTTTGAGTAGACAGAGAGCTATGCTTCTATTGAGGGTGCTTGGTTCTGTTATGGGCTAGCACAATGCGACGTAGACATTAAAAATCTGAATATAATGAACAGAGTGCTTGCAGTTCCCTGCAACACTCAGAGGGTTGTTGTAGGACATCTGTGGTACTGAGCGCAGGGGCCCTCTAGGTGCAGCCCGGGATATGTCCATGTGAGGCGTAACGGAAGGCTGCATGGAAGAGGACCTGAGCATGTGGCACTGCTGGCGTGGTGTTTGGATGCGTGTACTCTGTTTGTGTGGGACAATGAACACATGGAGCTGTGCACAGAACACACGAAGGAGAACACAGGATCTGTTTTATGAGGTGGTTAATTGGCGATACAGCAAAGACATAGCTCGAGTTCTCTTTATTCAGGGTGCCAGGAGGCTGGTCTCCACTGTTTGCTGTTCAGGAGATAGTTAAGTGTTGTTTTTGCCACCTGTATTGGGTTCATGTGTCAAGGTGCTGGCAGGGGGCTGCTGGGCTCCTGTGTGAGGAGAGGGAGGGGGCTGCCCTGTGCTGGCCACAGCCAGCTCCAGCAGCCCCACCGGCAGCACAGCCGAACGCGCCAGCAGGAGTCTGTGCTGCCTCACAGGCACGAAGGTAAGTGCCTCAAAGGTCAGACAGGGTGGGAAACACCACAGGGAGAGGAGGGAACAAAGCAGGGAGCAGCAGAGGGAGCACCGAGGTCAGGAGGAGGTGCTCCAGGTGCTGGAGCAGAAGCTCACCACAGGCCCTGGAGAGCCATGGCCAAAGCAGGGAGAGCGTGAGAGGGAAGTGAGAGATGAACTGCTGTGTGCCGACCGTATGCCCTACCTCGTTATCCTAATATATTTTAATTGGCAATCAAGGAATTTACCCACAACATTGGTGTAATTGGTAAACAGCCTCCATTTTTATCTTGACCCATGAGCCTTCTCCTTCCTGTTTGTCGTGTGGCACTGCTGGGGTGGTGTTTGGATGTGTGTGGTGTTTGGATGTGTGTTGGTATTGCCCCCTGCTGAGCAAGGGGAGTGAGGGAGTGGCTGGGTGGGGAGTTTGTCCTTAGATGAAGCTAACACACCAGTCACTTATCAGGTGATCTTAATTCAGGCATCTGAGGAGTGGGTCTGGTGTTGAGCTGAGAAACATTTACATAAACTTTTATTTCTGTCTGTACCAAAAGTCCTGCTTTAACGCCTCAAAATGGGATTGTGTAAGTCATGCTGGAAGTCTGAGGAATCGTTAGTTTACTCCGTTGAAGCCTCAGTGGAGTTGACATTCGTGATGCTGTTTTAGAAGTCTCCCTGGTGACTTGAGACAGGAAGGAATATATGCTCTTACTATGTCGTTACTAGTTCTTTGCAAGTGACTCTAGTCGTTTATGCAGACTTTCTCTGATGCTCAAATAGATTCTGGTTTCAATGGCTATCTCTGGTCCTGCTGTTAAGATGTGATACTATCTTTACCAGCTTCTGATTACTCTTGCTTGCATGAGTAATTTCCTGTTCTAGGATTTCTGGTCTTTTTCCTCTGTCTTTCCAGAAGTGGGAGTTTTCCTTTCTGACTTGTCAGTAGCAGCTGCAGTGATCAGAGCTGCCTCTTTCAGACTTAATTTTAAAGAGGTTTTAATCTCTGCTTTAAGGAAAAAAAAAAAAGGTGATTATTTCTGCCTGCATTTAATAAATAACAACAACAAAAATCATGCTGGAGTAAATTAGTGTTAAAGGTATTTGACCTCATGGAACTGTAGATGAAGCTGGTGCATCAGAAGAACTAATGGCAAAATGTGTTTTAGAGTCAGCAGCTGAACTGTGATGCTGTATTCCATCTGCAGGAATAAATTAAGAACACAGTGGACTACTCTCCTCCAGAGTTGCATAAGTGTTTATCATCAAACACTTTTCTGAAACGCCTGCAGAATCTGGTCTTAGATTAGGACACTTAATCTGCTTTGAAATTCTCTTGATGCCAGCATCTGAAGAAGCGGAGGCTGGTGCACTTGCTCCTTCTGCAAAAGGCAAAGCCCCCCGAGGTTTCCCCAAGAAGGGCAGGAAAAAGCAGCCGCTGAGGTTGTGAATCAGAACCTTTATTTGAGCAATGTTTGAGAGAGACGTGGGGTGGGGTGGGGTGGCGCGGAGGCGTGCCGAGCTCTTTGTCCATAGCCGCGGGGCCCATTGGTGTGCTTGTAGGACCATGGCCGGGGTCAGACGGGGTCCTTGTGTGCTTCCTGCTCCTCCGGTGGCTGTGGTTGTAGAAAGCTGCACCAGCCTTCAGTGGCCGCAGAGGGATTGGGCAGAGGAGGGAAAGGACAGTGGCAGACCTTGGTGTGCTCGGGGGTTTGTGCTGGGGTGAGAAAGGAAAATGACCAAAAAGAGCAGCCCCAGACGGTTGCCAGGGTCAGCCCCTGCATCCCTGGGTGCGGCTCTCCCAGCCTCACTCCGAGGCCGCTCAACCCACATCTCCGTGACAGCCAGGAGATGCCCACCATAGCCCAACCGCGTCATCTTCTGGCATGCTGTGGGACCGTAGTGGGGTGTGGGTTGGGGATCGCTTATCTGTCCTGTAGAGCGTTGGCAGCTCTTCCTTCCAGGTGAGTTCTCAAGGGGAGAGAAGCCAGGAGTGTGCCGTGGTCTGGTCCCATCGCTGTGTGTGTCTGTCTTTAATAAGAGAAGGAACAAACCGAGCAGCATCCCCCTGTGACCATGGGCTGTCCCTGCCTCTCTGCCCAAGGGTCTCCAGCATCTCACCACGTCCGTCCATGTCCCGTCATCCGGATGGAGCGGTCACTCCCGTCCAGGCCCGAGCGTGTTACCTTCCTGCTTGTTGTGGACCGTGGTGGGTGTGGGTTGGGGCGATCTTACCTGTCCTGGAGAGTGTTGGCAGCTCTTCCTTCCAGCTGAGTGGTCAAGCGCAGCGAGGCCAGGATTGTGCCGTGGTCTGGTCCCATCGCTGTGTGTTTCTGGCTGAAAGAGAAGAAGCACCAAACGGAGCAGCATCCCCCTGTGACCACGGGCAGCCCCTGCCTGTTTGCCCGAGTCTCTAGCGTCTCACCGAGGCTGTCGGTGTCCTGTCGTCCTGATGGAGCGGTCACTCCCGTCCTGGCCCGATCATGTCACCATCCTGCTTGTTGTGATACAGCGGTGGGGAATGGGTTGGGGCGATCTTACCTGTCCTGGAGAACACTGACAGCTTTTCCGGCTGACTTCTCAATGGGAGAGAGGCCAGGATTGTGCCGTGGTCTGGTCCCATTGCATTGTGCGTCTGGCTTTAATAAGAGAAGGAGCAAACCTAGCAGCATCCCCCTGTGACCACAGGCTGCCCCAACCTCTCTACCCAAGGGTCTTGAGTGTCTCACCACATCCATCCGTGTCCCGTCATCGTGATGGAGCGGTCACTGCCATCCTGGTCCAAGTGCGTCACCTCGCTGCTTGCTGTTAGAGTGCGGTGGGTGTGGGTTGGGGCGATCTTACCTCTCCTGTAGAGAGCTGGCAGCTCTTCCTTCCAGCTGAGTGGTCGAGTGTAGCAAGGCCAGGATTATGCCATGGACTGGTCCCATCGCTGTGTGTGTCTGGCTTTAATAAGAGAAGGAACAAACCGAGCAGCATCCCCCTATGACCACGGACAGCCCCTGCCTTTCTGCCCGAGGGTCTCGAGCATCTCACCACATCCGTCGGTGTCCCGTCATCCTGATGGAGTGAATACTGCCATCCTGGCCCGATCGTGTCACCTTCCTGCTTGCTGTGGACCGTGGTGGGTGTGGGTTGGGGCGATCTTACCTGTCCTGGAGAGCGGTGGCAGCTCTTCCTTCCAGCTGAGTGGTCGAGGGCAGTGAGGCCAGGAGTGTGCCGTGGTCTGGTCCCATCACTGTGTGTGTTTCCAGCTGTAAGAGAGGAAGCCAAAAGGGAGCAGCCTTCCCCTGTGGCCAGGAGCAGCCACTGCCTTCCAGCCTAAGGCTCTCCCAGCCTCACTCGAAGGCCGTCCTTCCTGTGTCTGCCTGACAGCCAAGAGTGAGCCGTGTTGGGCCAACTTCTCAGGCATTGAGACTGTGGTGGGGAATGGGTTGGGCTGTCTTATCTGTCCTGTAGAGTGTTGGCATCTTCTCCTGCTGAGTTCTCAAGGGAAGAGAGGCCAGGAGTGTGCTGTGGTCTGGTCCCATCGCTGTGTGTGTCTGGCTTTAATAAGAGAAGGAACAAACCGAGCTGCATCCCCCTATGACCACGGACAGCCCCTGCCTTTCTGCCCGAGGGTCTCGAGCGTCTCACCACATCCGTCGGTGTCCCGTCATCCTGATGGAGTGAATACTGCCATCCTGGCCCGATCGTGTCACCGTCCTGCTTGCTGTGAGACAGCGGTGGGTGTGGGTTGGGGCGATCTTACCTGTCCTGT
The DNA here is from genome assembly GCF_040182565.1 of Anser cygnoides. Classification (NCBI taxonomy): domain Eukaryota; kingdom Metazoa; phylum Chordata; class Aves; order Anseriformes; family Anatidae; genus Anser; species Anser cygnoides. Next base: position 33,956,454 of record NC_089876.1, on the reverse strand, counting down.
AGGGCGTGGACAATTGTCCGGCACAGTGCTGGAAAGGAGCGGCCAGGAGCGTGCGGTGGTTTAGTTCGGCCAGTGTCCTGTAGGGCGCTGAGAGCCATTTGAGGTGAGGGCCTGAGGAGAGAGGAGAGAGGAGCTGAATTCCTCTGGTTGAGTTTGTGTCCGGAGCGGAGGCTGGAGCCGCAGGAGCAGGCAGCCGAGCAGCCTCCCCGTCAGCACGGGCAGCCATCGCAGGGCTGCCCAACTGCCCACCTGCCGTTGGGGCCAGCGTTCCGGGGCCAAGGCCGTCCCCGCCCCTTTGTGCCATGGGGCACCCCCTGCCTGCTGTGACATGGGCGGTGCATCACTGGGGGGGGGCAGCAGGGGATGCGGAGCCCAGGCCTGGGCCAGGCGGTGGAAAAGGTGCCCAGGTGTGTGCGCGGGGCTGCGGGGCCGTGCCAGCAGGCTGTGGGAGCGTGCTGGGGTCCGGCTGGGGCTGTGCTGCCTGCCCTGCAGAGCTCTGAGAGCTCCCCGCCGAGGGGGAGAGGCCAGGAGCGTGCCCCGGTTCGGTCCTGTCGCTGCCTGTGCGTGCGGCTGGAAGAGGAGAGGCAAGCAGAGGGGAGCCCCCCGGCTGCCCCCCATCTCTGCGCAGGGGGACACGTCTGTTCGTGCCCACCGTGGAAGCACGAAGGAAGAACTAAGTGAGCAATAAACACTGAAAAGCCCAAAGCCCCGGGTTCTGATTCTGGGGAGGGGAATGAAGTAGCTGTAGCAGCAATCGCAAGAGCAGCTGCTCAGCAAAGGTGCAATGAGTTCATTGAAATGAACTTTATTTCAGCTAAAGAGTAAAGTTAAGGAAAAGCTAAGAAATCCCAAAACTCTACTAAAAATGCAAGCAGCTGAAGTGGTGTCAATTTTATACGTCATTTGCAGGGACACTTCCCTTAACAGAAAAGATACTCCTAAAGGAAACTCTGAAGGACATCGTTAAGATCAGTCTGACCTTTAGTCTCGGTGTGACCGAAATCAGTCCAATTTTGGGTCAGAATTCTGCCTGACGTCATGCAGGGGTCTCTGCTGAAGCCAGCGGGGTTGCCCGTGCAGTGGGGCCCCAGCCCCAGCGACAGACGTCAGTGACCTCTGTTGGTCGCTTACAAGGACAAAGTGGTATTTGGCTTCGTTTGACCCAAAGTAAATGCACAGAGCTTGCAGAGCAGCTTCCATGTTGCTGCATGAGCACATCAGGCTGTTGGGAACTTCAGCCCGTGTTCTTGCGGAGAGCCAGGTTAGAATAAAGCAGGCAGTTGTACTGGGGATGATGGAACAGTGCCTGGATGGCCTGCTGCCTCCCCGTAAGGAAGAGAAGGCACTCGTACACAGAGCGCCCTGTATTTTCTCCTCCTTTCCCTACCCACAACTACCAAACGTGTAAGAGGAAGTCAGGCGTTTCTTCCCCCAGAAAAAGAGGGGGAAAGCGTGCTGCAGGGCACGGCACGTTGCAGAGAACAGTGACCGATCTGGAGGCGAGAGAGGCTGCAGCGCGCAGCGGGAGGCACAGCCGAGGCTGTCCCACCTGGCCCCGGGTCCCCCTGAACAAAACTGCTGTCAGGGACGTTGCAGCTCTCTGCAGGGATGCTCCCGGCTGTGCCAGCCCGGGGTTTGCTCTGCCCTTGCCCCTCAGGGTGCAGCCGGCTGCGGTTTGCCAATTTCTTCGGCTTTCTCTCTGGAAAAAGGCACGCGTGGCTAGAAGCACGCCTGCTGTTGCAATCCAGTTAAATGTAACTGGAGTTCAATCCAGTTGGAGGCCGGTCACTAGTGGAGTCCCCCAGGGCTCAGTACTGCGGCCAGTTCTCTTTAATGTCTTTATCGATGATCTGGATGAGGGGATCGAGTGCACCCTCAGTAAGCTTGCAGACGACACCAAGTTAGGTGCGTGTGTCGGTCTGCTCGAGGGCAGGAAGGCTCTGCAGGAGGATCTGGATAGGCTGGAGCGATGGGCTGAGGCCAGCTGTATGAGGTTCAACAAGGCCAAGTGCCGGGTCCTGCACCTGGGGCGCAACAACCCCAAGCAGCGCTGCAGGCTGGGAGATGAGTGGCTGGAAAGCTGCCTGGCAGAGCAGGACCTGGGAGTCTTGGTCAATAGTTGGCTGAATATGAGCCAGCAGTGTGCTCAGGTGGCCAAGAAGGCCAACAGCATCCTGGCTTGTATCAGAAACCGTGTGGCCAGCAGGGCTAGGGAAGTGGTTGTCCCCCTGTACTCGGCTCTGGTGAGGCCGCACCTCGAGTACTGTGTTCATTCGGTTTTGGGCCCCTCGCTACAAGAAGGACGTCGAGGTGCTCGAGCGAGTCCAGAGAAGGGCAACGAAGCTGGTGAGGGGCCTGGAGAACAAGTCTCACGAGGAGCGGCTGAGGGAGCTGGGGTTGTTCAGCCTGGAGAAGAGGAGGCTCAGGGGAGACCTCATCGCTCTCTCCAGGTACCTTAAAGGAGGCTGTAGCGAGGTGGGGGTTGGTCTGTTCTCCCACGTGCCTGGTGACAGGACGAGGGGGAATGGGCTAAAGTTGCGCCAGGGGAGGTTTAGATGTTAGGAATGACGTTAGGAAGAACTTCTTTACCGAAAGGGTTGTTAGGCATTGGAATGGGCTGCCCAGGGAAGTGGCTGAGTCTCCATCCCTGGAGGTCTTTAAAAGACATTTAGATTTAGAGCTTAGTGATATGGTTTAGTGGAGGACTTGGTAGTGTTAGGTCAGAGGTTGGACTAGGTGATCTTGGAGGTCTCTTCCAACGTAGATGATTCTGTGAAACACTCCCCCTTGCCCCAACTTTCCAGCTACAACAGGGAGTACAACTAAAACATGGTTAATCGAAAGCAGTAAAACCTGGTTTCTTATATTGCTAGAAACAGAGACAGGCAGTCCTTCAAGTCAAGCTGAGGTATCCTCCATTTTGCAGTGCTATTCTACAAGCCAGAATTGTTTTTGAGAAGGTCTAAGAATATTTGCAGGTAACACATGCATGCATACATAAAAAGCTTCTAGAAATTTAGTAGGCATACAAGTAAAGTCCTAGTCTGTGCACTGTGGGGTGCTTGAAGCTCAAATGAAGGCTTGAAAGACATTTGCTGCCTGAAAAATGTTACTTGAATCTTACTGATATACCAGCCTTTCCTGGAATACAAAGTTTTCTATGAAAAGCTCTTATTTCCCTGTATTTTTCAATTTTTCTTCAAAACAGACAGCCCTGTTTTTCTCATTCTTTCTAGAAATAAGGTGTTAAAACCTTTGCCTGAAACATCATCCGTTTGTCAATTTGTCATTTGCTGGTGGAAAAGGGAAAAACCCCAACCTGAAATGTTCCCACTCAAAGAAAAGCAACCAGCTGAAGAGTGTTTCAGGCTGTATCAAAAGAAACAACTTCAGAGCTTCAGTAATGTCTACAGGTATTTGTTTCTGAAGCAGCCCTGTGTAGCTGGACGGCAGGCGTATGTGGTGTGTAGTGGGAGAAGGCTTGTAGGTGTGTGCGTTTAGAGGAAGAAGGCTTGCAGATACTCTGCAGAACACACGCAGGGTATGTGGGGGTGTGTGCAGGGGGAGAAGGCTTGGAGATACTCTGCAGAACTTTAATTCTTTGTTTTTCTCTCGTGTGGTCCCATTTTGCAAAGGCTTCCAGAAAGCAAGATTTTAGAGAAGGCTGTAAAAACTCCAGGTGCCGCTCTGTTCTCTTCCACCTTCAAAAGTAGGAAACCATTCAACTGCCTCTGCATTTGCTCAGTCCTCATGTACTTAATCCTGTGTAATGGGTAACCTATAGAGTTATCACTTGCACGTTTAAGTTTCACTGCAAGTGCAGCACAGGGGCAGTCCGCCTGCTTCTTCTGCTGTTAACTGAGGACTTCTTGACTTGCTGAGCGTAGTCAGATTTTTTTACAGGTGTCCTTTTATTAAACACCTGGATAGAAACACGTAATTAAGATCAATTGCTAAAGACTAAGTTTCTTGATTTCAAAAAGCTTGCTCAAATTCAGAAAGCCTTAGCCCATTTCTTCTACATACACTGGCCACAGTCTTTTGGCCGTCTTCATCCAAAATAAATCCCTGCAGTTATGTATCACAGTTGCCTATAATTTTTCTGGTCCCATTCCACAGGGATCTTTTCAAGTTTTCATTCGTTTTTCATTGATCCTTGTTTGGTATAATACAGTTAAACCCTCTGTAATTTTACTTTGATACTTATAGTTCTGTTCATTTTTTACTTTTACGTTAAAAATCTAGCCATCTGTACTATCTCTGTTCTAACAAAGATACTAAAGTGTTAATACCTTACGAGTGTGGTGTTTTTCCCCAAGTTATCAGGAAGTTATGATGTGACTTTGAAATGGCATCTCTTGGAATTTTTACTGTTGTGAAATTTCTCTTTGCGTTTAACTTTTAATATTCGCTATTACCATCATACAAAGTTAGCATGGAGGAAGGGAGAAGAGCAATCATATTTAAAATATTGTATGAGAAAGTGGTGACGCAATCTTATACGGTGCCTCTAACATGTTTGCCTGGGAGTATATGTGAGCAGTGCAGGTCGCTGGGTTCAATTGCTGTATGTACTATTATTTCATAATGCTTGTGTAGACTGTATTTTATTTTAAGATGACATCATATTTTGATTATATTAAAAGACTTTTTTGATCAGCACTCCTTTCACAGTTAGCTTATTTTTTATTTATTTATTTTTTAACTCTGTTTGTGGCCTTCTAGTTTTTGCTTGCTCTTTCTAATGGCTGCACTCATTCTTGTAAAATAATCAAGGCAAGGTTTCTTCATGTCAGGTAAGTCTACTATGCCCTTGCTCAGGGTTCTTCGCTATCTCTAATCTTTTCCAACCATGCGTGACTAAACTGTGGGCAATATTTCAGCTGAGGCTTTAACAGTGCCTCATGGAATAAATATTATTTTTTCCTTACAGCTATATCTTTTTGTTGTTCTGTTTGCAAGAATCGAAGAGCCTTTGGTTACGTGTCTCCTTGTACAGATTTCAGAATGTGTGAATATAAATGTGTATTCTCATACTTTGAAAACTGAAGGTTCTAAGTTTTCAGACTGCAGATGATTTTTTCCCTGCATCTTCCAGATTTAATGACATGCATTTTCTTCTTTAGACCATCTCCTCCCTTTATTCTCTTTTTATGCAGTTCTAAATAAACTTCCTGACAGCAGAACAGAAGACAGGCCTGTGAGGAGCTTGACCAAAGCCAAACAAATTATATATATTTGTCCAAACCAACCCAATCACGTATAATATATACTACTTGTTATTTGCAATATTATTATATAGTAGTATATAATTTCTAGATCTTTCTGGTGAATAGAAAAGATAACCAAGCTGATTTCCCCGAACTGAGAGGATTTATCAGCTGTTGTTTGATGAGGAAAAGTGCTTCTTCTGCAAAGCTCCTGTCTAATCTGTTTTAACTTCAGGTACATTTTGAAACAAATAAATAAAACTTCTTTGCTCAAATTACTTTTTTTTTTTTTTTTTTTACTGTTGTCAGCTGTAAGGATCTATGCCTCTAAGTTTACGACGAAATGATGCCAGCGACTGGCATAGAAGTGAAGCCGTGAGTCTGAAAACATGAATGGACCAGAAAAAAGCGTCAGAGAGGTGGTCTTGGTGCAGTTGTCTCAGCTGAGTTCAGAGGGCATAAACATGAAGAGCAGTGAGTAGAAGGGAATGAACCACTCCAGTGACTGTGCAGCTGTTAGAGAGTTCTTCCTCTGGGATGGGGAGAAGAAAGGGATAAAAATCATGTGAAATTACTTCCCTGCAGAATTTTACTGTTTATGTGGAGGATTAGTTTCTTAGGGCATCAGGTGGATTTGTTTATGGGTATGTTTTTAAACTGTAGAAATACGTACCGGGATAGTTTGAGTAGACAGAGAGCTATGCTTTTATTGAGGGTGCTTGGTTCTGTTATGGGCTAGCACAATGCGACGTAGACATTAAAAATCTGAATATAATGAACAGAGTGCTTGCAGTTCCCTGCAACGCTAAGAGGGTTGTTGTAGGACATCTGTGGTACTGAGCGCAGGGGCCCTCTAGGTGCAGCCCGGGATATGTCCATGTGAGGCGTAACGGAAGGCTTCATGGAAGAGGACCTGAGCATGTGGCACTGCTGGCGTGGTGTTTGGATGCGTGTACTCTGTTTGTGTGGGACAATGAACACATGGAGCTGTGCACAGAACACACGAAGGAGAACACAGGATCTGTTTTATGAGGTGGTTAATTGGCGATACAGCAAAGACATAGCTCGAGTTCTCTTTATTCAGGGTGCCAGGAGGCTGGTCTCCACTGTTTGCTGTTCAGGAGATAGTTAAGTGTTGTTTTTGCCACCTGTATTGGGTTCATGTGTCAAGGTGCTGGCAGGGGGCTGCTGGGCTCCTGTGTGAGGAGAGGGAGGGGGCTGCCCTGTGCTGGCCACAGCCAGCTCCAGCAGCCCCACCGGCAGCACAGCCGAACGCGCCAGCAGGAGTCTGTGCTGCCTCACAGGCACGAAGGTAAGTGCCTCAAAGGTCAGACAGGGTGGGAAACACCACAGGGAGAGGAGGGAACAAAGCAGGGAGCAGCAGAGGGAGCACCGAGGTCAGGAGGAGGTGCTCCAGGTGCTGGAGCAGAAGCTCACCACAGGCCCTGGAGAGCCATGGCCAAAGCAGGGAGAGTGTGAGAGGGAAGTGAGAGATGAACTGCTGTGTGCCGACCGTATGCCCTACCTCGTTATCCTAATATATTTTAATTGGCAATCAAGGAATTTACCCACAACATTGGTGTAATTGGTAAACAGCCTCCATTTTTATCTTGACCCATGAGCCTTCTCCTTCCTGTTTGTCGTGTGGCACTGCTGGGGTGGTGTTTGGATGTGTGTGGTGTTTGGATGTGTGTTGGTATTGCCCCCTGCTGAGCAAGGGGAGTGAGGGAGTGGCTGGGTGGGGAGTTTGTCCTTAGATGAAGCTAACACACCAGTCACTTATCAGGTGATCTTAATTCAGGCATCTGAGGAGTGGGTCTGGTGTTGAGCTGAGAAACATTTACATAAACTTTTATTTCTGTCTGTACCAAAAGTCCTGCTTTAACGCCTCCAAATGGGATTGTGTAAGTCATGCTGGAAGTTTGAGGAATCGTTAGTTTACTCCGTTGAAGCCTCAGTGGAGTTGACATTCGTGATGCTGTTTTAGAAGTCTCCCTGGTGACTTGAGACAGGAAGGAATATATGCTCTTACTATGTCGTTACTAGTTCTTTGCAAGTGACTCTAGTCGTTTATGCAGACTTTCTCTGATGCTCAAATAGATTCTGGTTTCAATGGCTATCTCTGGTCCTGCTGTTAAGATGTGTTATGTAATGCTGTATTCCATCTGCAGGAATAAGTTAAGAACACAGTGGACTACTCTCCTCCAGAGTTGCATAAGTGTTTATCATCAAACACTTTTCTGAAACGCCTGCAGAATCTGGTCTTAGATTAGGACACTTAATCTGCTTTGAAATTCTCTTGATGCCAGCATCTGAAGAAGCAGAGGCTGGTGCACTTGCTCCTTCTGCAAAAGGCAAAGCCCCCCGAGGTTTCCCCAAGAAGGGCAGGAAAAAGCAGCCGCTGAGGTTGTGAATCAGAACCTTTATTTGAGCAATGTGTGAGAGAGACGTGGGGTGGGGTGGGGTGGCGCGGAGGCGTGCCGAGCTCTTTGTCCATAGCCGCGGGGCCCATTGGTGTGCTTGTAGGACCATGGCCGGGGTCAGACGGGGTCCTTGTGTGCTTCCTGCTCCTCCGGTGGCTGTGGTTGTAGAAAGCTGCACCAGCCTTCAGTGGCCGCGGAGGGATTGGGCAGAGGAGGGAAAGGACAGTGGCAGACCTTGGTGTGCTCGGGGGTTTGTGCTGGGGTGAGAAAGGAAAATGACCAAAAAGAGCAGCCCCAGACGGTTGCCAGGGTCAGCCCCTGCATCCTTGGGTGCGGCTCTCCCAGCCTCACTCCGAGGCCGTCCATCTCACATCTCCGTGACAGCCAGGAGATGCCCACCATAGCCCAACCGCGTCATCTTCTGGCATGCTGTGGGACCGTGGTGGGGTGTGGGTTGCGGATCGCTTATCTGTCCTGTAGAGCGTTGGCAGCTCTTCCTTCCAGCTGAGTTCTCAAGGGGAGAGAAGCCAGGAGTGTGCCGTGGTCTGGTCCCATCGCTGTGTGTGTCTGGCTTTAATAAGAGAAGGAACAAACCGAGCAGCATCCCCCTGTGACCATGGGCTGTCCCTGCCTCTCTGCCCAAGGGTCTCCAGCATCTCACCACGTCCGTCCATGTCCCGTCATCCTGATGGAGCGGTCACTCCCGTCCAGGCCCGAGCGTGTTACCTTCCTGCTTGTTGTGGACCGTGGTGGGTGTGGGTTGGGGCGATCTTACCTGTCCTGGAGAGTGTTGGCAGCTCTTCCTTCCAGCTGAGTGGTCAAGCGCAGCGAGGCCAGGATTGTGCCGTGGTCTGGTCCCATCGTTGTGTGTTTCTGGCTGAAAGAGAAGAAGCACCAAACGGAGCAGCATCCCCCTGTGACCACGGGCAGCCCCTGCCTGTTTGCCCTAGTCTCTAGCGTCTCACCGAGGCTGTCGGTGTCCTGTCGTCCTGATGGAGCGGTCACTCTTGTCCTGGCCCGATCATGTCACCATCCTGCTTGTTGTGAGACAGCAGTGGGGAATGGGTTGGGGCGATCTTACCTGTCCTGGAGAACACTGACAGCTTTTCCAGCTGACTTCTCAAGGGGAGAGAGGCCAGGATTGTGCCGTGGTCTGGTCCCATTGCATTGTGCGTCTGGCTTTAATAAGAGAAGGAGCAAACCTAGCAGCATCCCCCTGTGACCACAGGCTGCCCCAACCTCTCTACCCAAGGGTCTTGAGTGTCTCACCACATCCATCCGTGTCCCGTCATCGTGATGGAGCGGTCACTGCCATCCTGGTCCAAGTGCGTCACCTCGCTGCTTGCTGTTAGAGTGCGGTGGGTGTGGGTTGGGGCGATCTTACCTGTCCTGTAGAGAGCTGGCAGCTCTTCCTTCCAGCTGAGTGGTCGAGTGTAGCAAGGCCAGGATTGTGCCATGGTCTGGTCCCATCGCTGTGTGTTTCTGGCTGAAAGAGAAGAAGCACCAAACGGAGCAGCATCCCCCTGTGACCACGGGCAGCCCCTGCCTGTTTGCCCGAGTCTCTAGCGTCTCACCGAGGCTGTCGGTGTCCTGTCGTCCTGATGGAGCGGTCACTCTTGTCCTGGCCTGATCGTGTCACCGTCCTGCTTGCTGTGAGACAGCGGTGGGTGTGGGTTGGGACGATCTTACCTGTCCTGTAGGGCGTGGACAATTGTCCGGCACAGTGCTGGAAAGGAGCGGCCAGGAGCGTGCGGTGGTTTAGTTCGGCCAGTGTCCTGTAGGGCGCTGAGAGCCATTTGAGGTGAGGGCCTGAGGAGAGAGGAGAGAGGAGCTGAATTCCTCTGGTTGAGTTTGTGTCCGGAGCGGAGGCTGGAGCCGCAGGAGCAGGCAGCCGAGCAGCCTCCCCGTCAGCACGGGCAGCCATCGCAGGGCTGCCCAACTGCCCAGCTGCCGTTGGGGCCAGCGTTCCGGGGCCAAGGCCGTCCCCGCCCCTTTGTGCCATGGGGCACCCCCTGCCTGCTGTGACATGGGCGGTGCATCACTGGGGGGGGGCAGCAGGGGATGCGGAGCCCAGGCCTGGGCCAGGCGGTGGAAAAGGTGCCCAGGTGTGTGCGCGGGGCTGCGGGGCCGTGCCAGCAGGCTGTGGGAGCGTGCTGGGGTCCGGCTGGGGCTGTGCTGCCTGCCCTGCAGAGCTCTGAGAGCTCCCCGCCGAGGGGGAGAGGCCAGGAGCGTGCCCCGGTTCGGTCCCGTCGCTGCCTGTGCGTGCGGCTGGAAGAGGAGAGGCAAGCAGAGAGGAGCCCCCCGGCTGCCCCCCATCTCTGCGCAGGGGGACACGTCTGTTCGTGCCCACCGTGGAAGCACGAAGGAAGAACTAAGTGAGCAATAAACACTGAAAAGCCCAAAGCCCCGGGTTCTGATTCTGGGGAGGGGAATGAAGTAGCTGTAGCAGCAATCGCAAGAGCAGCTGCTCAGCAAAGGTGCAATGAGTTCATTGAAATGAACTTTATTTCAGCTAAAGAGTAAAGTTAAGGAAAAGCTAAGAAATCCCAAAACTCTACTAAAAATGCAAGCAGCTGAAGTGGTGTCAATTTTATACGTCATTTGCAGGGACACTTCCCTTAACAGAAAAGATACTCCTAAAGGAAACTCTGAAGGACATCGTTAAGATCAGTCTGACCTTTAGTCTCGGTGTGACCGAAATCAGTCCAATTTTGGGTCAGAATTCTGCCTGACGTCATGCAGGGGTCTCTGCTGAAGCCAGCGGGGTTGCCCGTGCAGTGGGGCCCCAGCCCCAGCGACAGACGTCAGTGACCTCTGTTGGTCGCTTACAAGGACAAAGTGGTATTTGGCTTCGTTTGACCCAAAGTAAATGCACAGAGCTTGCAGAGCAGCTTCCATGTTGCTGCATGAGCACATCAGGCTGTTGGGAACTTCAGCCCGTGTTCTTGCGGAGAGCCAGGTTAGAATAAAGCAGGCAGTTGTACTGGGGATGATGGAACAGTGCCTGGATGGCCTGCTGCCTCCCCGTAAGGAAGAGAAGGCACTCGTACACAGAGCGCCCTGTATTTTCTCCTCCTTTCCCTACCCACAACTACCAAACGTGTAAGAGGAAGTCAGGCGTTTCTTCCCCCAGAAAAAGAGGGGGAAAGCGTGCTGCAGGGCACGGCACGTTGCAGAGAACAGTGACCGATCTGGAGGCGAGAGAGGCTGCAGCGCGCAGCGGGAGGCACAGCCGAGGCTGTCCCACCTGGCCCCGGGTCCCCCTGAACAAAACTGCTGTCAGGGACGTTGCAGCTCTCTGCAGGGATGCTCCCGGCTGTGCCAGCCCGGGGTTTGCTCTGCCCTTGCCCCTCAGGGTGCAGCCGGCTGCGGTTTGCCAATTTCTTCGGCTTTCTCTCTGGAAAAAGGCACGCGTGGCTAGAAGCACGCCTGCTGTTGCAATCCAGTTAAATGTAACTGGAGTTCAATCCAGTTGGAGGCCGGTCACTAGTGGAGTCCCCCAGGGCTCAGTACTGCGGCCAGTTCTCTTTAATGTCTTTATCGATGATCTGGATGAGGGGATCGAGTGCACCCTCAGTAAGTTTGCAGACGACACCAAGTTAGGTGCGTGTGTCGTTCTGCTCGAGGGTAGGAAGGCTCTGCAGGAGGATCTGGATAGGCTGGAGCGATGGGCTGAGGCCAACTGTATGAGGTTCAACAAGGCCAAGTGCCGGGTCCTGCACCTGGGGCGCAACAACCCCAAGCAGCGCTACAGGCTGGGAGATGAGTGGCTGGAAAGCTGCCTGGCAGAGAAGGACCTGGGAGTCTTGGTTGCTAGTTGGCTGAATATGAGCCAGCAGTGTGCTCAGGTGGCCAAGAAGGCCAACAGCATCCTGGCTTGTATCAGAAACCGTGTGGCCAGCAGGGCTAGGGAAGTGATTGTCCCCCTGTACTCGGCTCTGGTGAGGCTGCACCTCGAGTACTGTGTTCATTCGGTTTTGGGCCCCTCGCTACAAGAAGGACGTCGAGGTGCTCGAGCGAGTCCAGAGAAGGGCAACGAAGCTGGTGAGGGGCCTGGAGAACAAGTCTCATGAGGAGCGGCTGAGGGAGCTGGGGTTGTTCAGCCTGGAGAAGAGGAGGCTCAGGGGCGACCTTATCGCTCTCTCCAGGTACCTTAAAGGAGGCTGTAGCGAGGTGGGGGTTGGTCTGTTCTCCCACGTGCCTGGTGACAGGACGAGGGGGAATGGGCTAAAGTTGCGCCAGGGGAGGTTTAGATGTTAGGAATGATGTTAGGAAGAACTTCTTTACCGAAAGGGTTGTTAGGCATTGGAATGGGCTGCCCAGGGAAGTGGCTGAGTCTCCATCCCTGGAGGTCTTTAAAAGACGTTTAGATGTAGAGCTTAGCGATATGGTTTAGTGGAGGACTTGTTAGTGTCAGGTCAGAGGTTGGACTAGATGATCTTGGAGGTCTCTTCCAACCTAGAAATCTGTGAAATCTGTGAAATCACTTGCACGTTTAAATTTCACTGCAAGTGCAGCACAGGGGCAGTCCGCCTGCTTCTTCTGCTGTTAACTGAGGACTTCTTGACTTGCTGAGCATAGTCAGATTTTTTTACAGGTGTCCTTTTATTAAACACCTGGATAGAAACACGTAATTAAGATCAATTGCTAAAGACTAAGTTTCTTGATTTCAAAAAGCTTGCTCAAATTCAGAAAGCCTTAGCCCATTTCTTCTACATACACTGGCCACAATATTTTGGCCGTCTTCATCCAAAATAAATCCCTGCAGTTATGTATCACAGTTGCCTATAATTTTTCTGGTCCCATTCCACAGGGATCTTTTCAAGTTTTCATTCGTTTTTCATTGATCCTTGTTTGGTATAATACAGTTAAACCCTCTGTAATTTTACTTTGATACTTATAGTTCTGTTCATTTTTTACTTTTACGTTAAAAATCTAGCCATCTGTACTATCTCTGTTCTAACAAAGATACTAAAGTGTTAATACCTTACGAGTGTGGTGTTTTTCCCCAAGTTATCAGGAAGTTATGATGTGACTTTGAAATGGCATCTCTTGGAATTTTTACTGTTGTGAAATTTCTCTTTGCGTTTAACTTTTAATATTCGCTATTACCATCATACAAAGTTAGCATGGAGGAAGGGAGAAGAGCAATCATATTTAAAATATTGTATGAGAAAGTGGTGACGCAATCTTATACGGTGCCTCTAACATGTTTGCCTGGGAGTATATGTGAGCAGTGCAGGTCGCTGGGTTCAATTGCTGTATGTACTATTATTTCATAATGCTTGTGTAGACTGTATTTTATTTTAAGATGACATCATATTTTGATTATATTAAAAGACTTTTTTGATCAGCACTCCTTTCACAGTTAGCTTATTTTTTATTTATTTATTTTTTAACTCTGTTTGTGGCCTTCTAGTTTTTGCTTGCTCTTTCTAATGGCTGCACTCATTCTTGTAAAATAATCAAGGCAAGGTTTCTTCATGTCAGGTAAGTCTACTATGCCCTTGCTCAGGGTTCTTCGCTATCTCTAATCTTTTCCAACCATGCGTGACTAAACTGTGGGCAATATTTCAGCTGAGGCTTTAACAGTGCCTCATGGAATAAATATTATTTTTTCCTTACAGCTATATCTTTTTGTTGTTCTGTTTGCAAGAATCGAAGAGCCTTTGGTTACGTGTCTCCTTGTACAGATTTCAGAATGTGTGAATATAAATGTGTATTCTCATACTTTGAAAACTGAAGGTTCTAAGTTTTCAGACTGCAGATGATTTTTTCCCTGCATCTTCCAGATTTAATGACATGCATTTTCTTCTTTAGACCATCTCCTCCCTTTATTCTCTTTTTATGCAGTTCTAAATAAACTTCCTGACAGCAGAACAGAAGACAGGCCTGTGAGGAGCTTGACCAAAGCCAAACAAATTATATATATTTGTCCAAACCAACCCAATCACGTATAATATATACTACTTGTTATTTGCAATATTATTATATAGTAGTATATAATTTCTAGATCTTTCTGGTGAATAGAAAAGATAACCAAGCTGATTTCCCCGAACTGAGAGGATTTATCAGCTGTTGTTTGATGAGGAAAAGTGCTTCTTCTGCAAAGCTCCTGTCTAATCTGTTTTAACTTCAGGTACATTTTGAAACAAATAAATAAAACTTCTTTGCTCAAATTACTTTTTTTTTTTTTTTTTTTACTGTTGTCAGCTGTAAGGATCTATGCCTCTAAGTTTACGACGAAATGATGCCAGCGACTGGCATAGAAGTGAAGCCGTGAGTCTGAAAACATGAATGGACCAGAAAAAAGCGTCAGAGAGGTGGTCTTGGTGCAGTTGTCTCAGCTGAGTTCAGAGGGCATAAACATGAAGAGCAGTGAGTAGAAGGGAATGAACCACTCCAGTGACTGTGCAGCTGTTAGAGAGTTCTTCCTCTGGGATGGGGAGAAGAAAGGGATAAAAATCATGTGAAATTACTTCCCTGCAGTATTTTCATGTTCATGTGGAGGATTAGTTTCTTAGGGCATCAGGTGGATTTGTTTATGGGTATGTTTTTAAACTGTAGAAATACGTACCGGGATAGTTTGAGTAGACAGAGAGCTATGCTTTTATTGAGGGTGCTTGGTTCTGTTATGGGCTAGCACAATGCGACGTAGACATTAAAAATCTGAATATAATGAACAGAGTGCTTGCAGTTCCCTGCAACGCTAAGAGGGTTGTTGTAGGACATCTGTGGTACTGAGCGCAGGGGCCCTCTAGGTGCAGCCCGGGATATGTCCATGTGAGGCGTAACGGAAGGCTTCATGGAAGAGGACCTGAGCATGTGGCACTGCTGGCGTGGTGTTTGGATGCGTGTACTCTGTTTGTGTGGGACAATGAACACATGGAGCTGTGCACAGAACACACGAAGGAGAACACAGGATCTGTTTTATGAGGTGGTTAATTGGCGATACAGCAAAGACATAGCTCGAGTTCTCTTTATTCAGGGTGCCAGGAGGCTGGTCTCCACTGTTTGCTGTTCAGGAGATAGTTAAGTGTTGGTTTTGCCACCTGTATTGGGTTCATGTGTCAAGGTGCTGGCAGGGGGCTGCTGGGCTCCTGTGTGAGGAGAGGGAGGGGGCTGCCCTGTGCTGGCCACAGCCAGCTCCAGCAGCCCCACCGGCAGCACAGCCGAACGCGCCAGCAGGAGTCTGTGCTGCCTCACAGGCACGAAGGTAAGTGCCTCAAAGGTCAGACAGGGTGGGAAACACCACAGGGAGAGGAGGGAACAAAGCAGGGAGCAGCAGAGGGAGCACCGAGGTCAGGAGGAGGTGCTCCAGGTGCTGGAGCAGAAGCTCACCACAGGCCCTGGAGAGCCATGGCCAAAGCAGGGAGAGTGTGAGAGGGAAGTGAGAGATGAACTGCTGTGTGCCGACCATATGCCCTACCTCGTTATCCTAATATATTTTAATTGGCAATCAAGGAATTTACCCACAACATTGGTGTAATTGGTAAACAGCCTCCATTTTTATCTTGACCCATGAGCCTTCTCCTTCCTGTTTGTCGTGTGGCACTGCTGGGGTGGTGTTTGGATGTGTGTGGTGTTTGGATGTGTGTTGGTATTGCCCCCTGCTGAGCAAGGGGAGTGAGGGAGTGGCTGGGTGGGGAGTTTGTCCTTAGATGAAGCTAACACACCAGTCACTTATCAGGTGATCTTAATTCAGGCATCTGAGGAGTGGGTCTGGTGTTGAGCTGAGAAACATTTACATAAACTTTTATTTCTGTCTGTACCAAAAGTCCTGCTTTAACGCCTCCAAATGGGATTGTGTAAGTCATGCTGGAAGTTTGAGGAATCGTTAGTTTACTCCGTTGAAGCCTCAGTGGAGTTGACATTCGTGATGCTGTTTTAGAAGTCTCCCTGGTGACTTGAGACAGGAAGGAATATATGCTCTTACTATGTCGTTACTAGTTCTTTGCAAGTGACTCTAGTCGTTTATGCAGACTTTCTCTGATGCTCAAATAGATTCTGGTTTCAATGGCTATCTCTGGTCCTGCTGTTAAGATGTGTTATGTAATGCTGTATTCCATCTGCAGGAATAAGTTAAGAACACAGTGGACTACTCTCCTCCAGAGTTGCATAAGTGTTTATCATCAAACACTTTTCTGAAACGCCTGCAGAATCTGGTCTTAGATTAGGACACTTAATCTGCTTTGAAATTCTCTTGATGCCAGCATCTGAAGAAGCGGAGGCTGGTGCACTTGCTCCTTCTGCAAAAGGCAAAGCCCCCCGAGGTTTCCCCAAGAAGGGCAGGAAAAAGCAGCCGCTGAGGTTGTGAATCAGAACCTTTATTTGAGCAATGTGTGAGAGAGACGTGGGGTGGGGTGGGGTGGCGCGGAGGCGTGCCGAGCTCTTTGTCCATAGCCGCGGGGCCCATTGGTGTGCTTGTAGGACCATGGCCGGGGTCAGACGGGGTCCTTGTGTGCTTCCTGCTCCTCCGGTGGCTGTGGTTGTAGAAAGCTGCACCAGCCTTCAGTGGCCGCGGAGGGATTGGGCAGAGGAGGGAAAGGACAGTGGCAGACCTTGGTGTGCTCGGGGGTTTGTGCTGGGGTGAGAAAGGAAAATGACCAAAAAGAGCAGCCCCAGACGGTTGCCAGGGTCAGCCCCTGCATCCTTGGGTGCGGCTCTCCCAGCCTCACTCCGAGGCCGTCCATCTCACATCTCCGTGACAGCCAGGAGATGCCCACCATAGCCCAACCGCGTCATCTTCTGGCATGCTGTGGGACTGTGGTGGGGTGTGGGTTGCGGATCGCTTATCTGTCCTGTAGAGCGTTGGCAGCTCTTCCTTCCAGCTGAGTTCTCAAGGGGAGAGAAGCCAGGAGTGTGCCGTGGTCTGGTCCCATCGCTGTGTGTGTCTGGCTTTAATAAGAGAAGGAACAAACCGAGCAGCATCCCCCTGTGACCATGGGCTGTCCCTGCCTCTCTGCCCAAGGGTCTCCAGCATCTCACCACGTCCGTCCATGTCCCGTCATCCTGATGGAGCGGTCACTCCCGTCCAGGCCCGAGCGTGTTACCTTCCTGCTTGTTGTGGACCGTGGTGGGTGTGGGTTGGGGCGATCTTACCTGTCCTGGAGAGTGTTGGCAGCTCTTCCTTCCAGCTGAGTGGTCAAGCGCAGCGAGGCCAGGATTGTGCCGTGGTCTGGTCCCATCGTTGTGTGTTTCTGGCTGAAAGAGAAGAAGCACCAAACGGAGCAGCATCCCCCTGTGACCACGGGCAGCCCCTGCCTGTTTGCCCGAGTCTCTAGCATCTCACCGAGGCTGTCCGTGTCCCGTCATCCTGATGGAGCGGTCACTCCCGTCCTGGCCCGATCATGTCACCATCCTGCTTGTTGTGAGACAGCGGTGGGGAATGGGTTGGGGCGATCTTACCTGTCCTGGAGAACACTGACAGCTTTTCCAGCTGACTTCTCAATGGGAGAGAGGCCAGGGGTGTGCCGTGGTCTGGTCCCATTGCATTGTGTGTCTGGCTTTAATAAGAGAAGGAACAAACCGAGCAGCATCCCCCTGTGACCACGGGCTGCTCCAGCCTCTCTGCCCAAGGGTCTTGAGTGTCTCACCACATCCATCCGTGTCCCGTCATCGTGATGGAGCGGTCACTGCCATCCTGGTCCAAGTGCGTCACCTCGCTGCTTGCTGTTAGAGTGCGGTGGGTGTGGGTTGGGGCGATCTTACCTCTCCTGTAGAGAGCTGGCAGCTCTTCCTTCCAGCTGAGTGGTCGAGTGTAGCAAGGCCAGGATTGTGCCATGGTCTGGTCCCATCGCTGTGTGTTTCTGGCTGAAAGAGAAGAAGCACCAAACGGAGCAGCATCCCCCTGTGACCACGGGCAGCCCCTGCCTGTTTGCCCGAGTCTCTAGCGTCTCACCGAGGCTGTCGGTGTCCTGTCGTCCTGATGGAGCGGTCACTCTTGTCCTGGCCCGATCGTGTCACCTTCCTGCTTGTTGTGAGACAGCGGTGGGTGTGGGTTGGGGCGATCTTACCTGTCCTGTATGGCGTGGACAATTGTCCGGCACAGTGCTGGAAAGGAGCGGCCAGGAGCGTGCGGTGGTTTAGTTCGGCCAGTGTCCTGTAGGGCGCTGAGAGCCATTTGAGGTGAGGGCCTGAGGAGAGAGGAGAGAGGAGCTGAATTCCTCTGGTTGAGTTTGTGTCCGGAGCGGAGGCTGGAGCCGCAGGAGCAGGCAGCCGAGCAGCCTCCCCGTCAGCACGGGCAGCCATCGCAGGGCTGCCCAACTGCCCAGCTGCCGTTGGGGCCAGCGTTCCGGGGCCAAGGCCGTCCCCGCCCCTTTGTGCCATGGGGCACCCCCTGCCTGCTGTGACATGGGCGGTGCATCACTGGGGGGGGGGCAGCAGGGGATGCGGAGCCCAGGCCTGGGCCAGGCGGTGGAAAAGGTGCCCAGGTGTGTGCGCGGGGCTGCGGGGCCGTGCCAGCAGGCTGTGGGAGCGTGCTGGGGTCCGGCTGGGGCTGTGCTGCCTGCCCTGCAGAGCTCTGAGAGCTCCCCGCCGAGGGGGAGAGGCCAGGAGCGTGCCCCGGTTCGGTCCCGTCGCTGCCTGTGCGTGCGGCTGGAAGAGGAGAGGCAAGCAGAGGGGAGCCCCCCGGCTGCCCCCCATCTCTGCGCAGGGGGACACGTCTGTTCGTGCCCACCGTGGAAGCACGAAGGAAGAACTAAGTGAACAATAAACACTGAAAAGCCCAAAGCCCCGGGTTCTGATTCTGGGGAGGGGAATGAAGTAGCTGTAGCAGCAATCGCAAGAGCAGCTGCTCAGCAAAGGTGCAATGAGTTCATTGAAATGAACTCTATTTCAGCTAAAGAGTAAAGTTAAGGAAAAGCTAAGAAATCCCAAAACTCTACTAAAAATGCAAGCAGCTGAAGTGGTGTCAATTTTATACGTCATTTGCAGGGACACTTCCCTTAACAGAAAAGATACTCCTAAAGCAAGCTCGGAAGGACATGGTTAAGATCAGTCTGACCTTTAGTCTCGGTGTGACCGAAATCAGTCCAATTTTGGGTCAGAATTCTGCCTGACGTCATGCAGGGGTCTCTGCTGAAGCCAGCGGGGTTGCCCGTGCAGTGGGGCCCCAGCCCCAGCGACAGACGTCAGTGACCTCTGTTGGTCGCTTACAAGGACAAAGTGGTATTTGGCTTCGTTTGACCCAAAGTAAATGCACAGAGCTTGCAGAGCAGCTTCCATGTTGCTGCATGAGCACATCAGGCTGTTGGGAACTTCAGCCCGTGTTCTTGCGGAGAGCCAGGTTAGAATAAAGCAGGCAGTTGTACTGGGGATGATGGAACAGTGCCTGGATGGCCTGCTGCCTCCCCGTAAGGAAGAGAAGGCACTCGTACACAGAGCGCCCTGTATTTTCTCCTCCTTTCCCTACCCACAACTACCAAACGTGTAAGAGGAAGTCAGGCGTTTCTTCCCCCAGAAAAAGAGGGGGAAAGCGTGCTGCAGGGCACGGCACGTTGCAGAGAACAGTGACCGATCTGGAGGCGAGAGAGGCTGCAGCGCGCAGCGGGAGGCACAGCCGAGGCTGTCCCACCTGGCCCCGGGTCCCCCTGAACAAAACTGCTGTCAGGGACGTTGCAGCTCTCTGCAGGGATGCTCCCGGCTGTGCCAGCCCGGGGTTTGCTCTGCCCTTGCCCCTCAGGGTGCAGCCGGCTGCGGTTTGCCGATTTCTTCGGCTTTCTCTCTGGAAAAAGGCACGCGTGGCTAGAAGCACGCCTGCTGTTGCAATCCAGTTAAATGTAACTGGAGTTCAATCCAGTTGGAGGCCGGTCACTAGTGGAGTCCCCCAGGGCTCAGTACTGCGGCCAGTTCTCTTTAATGTCTTTATCGATGATCTGGATGAGGGGATCGAGTGCACCCTCAGTAAGTTTGCAGACGACACCAAGTTAGGTGCGTGTGTCGGTCTGCTCGAGGGTAGGAAGGCTCTGCAGGAGGATCTGGATAGGCTGGAGCGATGGGCTGAGGTCAACTGTATGAAGTTCAACAAGGCCAAGTGCCGGGTCCTGCACCTGGGGCGCAACAACCCCAAGCAGCGCTGCAGGCTGGGAGATGAGTGGCTGGAAAGCTGCCTGGCAGAGCAGGACCTGGGAGTCTTGGTTGCTAGTTGGCTGAATATGAGCCAGCAGTGTGCTCAGGCGGCCAAGAAGGCCAACAGCATCCTGGCTTGTATCAGAAACCGTGTGGCCAGCAGGGCTAGGGAAGTGGTTGTCCCCCTGTACTCGGCTCTGGTGAGGCCGCACCTCGAGTACTGTGTTCATTCGGTTTTGGGCCCCTCGCTACAAGAAGGACGTCGAGGTGCTCGAGCGAGTCCAGAGAAGGGCAACGAAGCTGGTGAGGGGTCTGGAGAACAAGTCTCACGAGGAGCGGCTGAGGGAGCTGGGGTTGTTCAGCCTGGAGAAGAGGAGGCTCAGGGGTGACCTTATCGCTCTCTCCAGGTGCCTTAAAGGAGGCTGTAGCGAGGTGGGGGTTGGTCTGTTCTCCCACGTGCCTGGTGACAGGACGAGGGGGAATGGGCTAAAGTTGCGCCAGGGGAGGTTTAGATGTTAGGAATGATGTTAGGAAGAACTTCTTTACCGAAAGGGTTGTTAGGCATTGGAATGGGCTGCCCAGGGAAGTGGCTGAGTCTCCATCCCTGGAGGTCTTTAAAAGACGTTTAGATGTAGAACTTAGTGATGTGGTTTAGTGGAGGACTTGTTAGTGTCAGGTCAGAGGTCGGACTAGATGATCTTGGAGGTCTCTTCCTACATAGATGATTCTGTGAAACACTCCCCCTTGCCCCAACTTTCCAGCTACAACAGGGAGTACAACTAAAACATGGTTAATCCAAAGCAGTAAAACCTGGTTTCTTATATTCCTAGAAATAGAGACAGACAGTCCTTCAAGTCAAGCTGAGGTATCCTCCATTTTGCAGTGCTATTCTACAAGCCAGAATAGTTTTTGAGAAGGTCTAAGAATAGACGTAAATAAAACATGTAATTAAGATCAATTGCTAAAGACTAAGCTTCTTGATTTCAAAAAGCTTGCTCAAATTCAGAAAGCCTTAGCCCATTTCTTCTACATACACTGGCCACAGTATTTTGGCCGTCTTCATCCAAAATAAATCCCTGCAGTTATGTATCACAGTTGCCTATAATTTTTCTGGTCCCATTCCACAGGGATCTTTTCAAGTTTTCATTCGTTTTTCATTGATCCTTGTTTGGTACAATACAGTTAAACCCTCTGTAATTTTACTTTGATACTTATTGTTCTGTTCATTTTTTACTTTTACGTTAAAAATCTAGCCATCTGTACTATCTCTGTTCTAACAAAGATACTAAAGTGTTAATACCTTACGAGTGTGGTGTTTTTCCCCAAGTTATCAGGAAGTTATGATGTGACTTTGAAATGGCATCTCTTGGAATTTTTACTGTTGTGAAATTTCTCTTTGTGTTTAACTTTTAATATTCGCTATTACCATCATACAAAGTTAGCGTGGAGGAAAGGAGAAGAGCAATCATATTTAAAATATTGTATGAGAAAGTGGTGACGCAATCTTATACGGTGCCTCTAACATGTTTGCCTGGGAGTATATGTGAGCAGTGCAGGTCGCTGGGTTCAATTGCTGTATGTACTATTATTTCATAATGCTTGTGTAGACTGTATTTTATTTTAAGATGACATCATATTTTGATTATATTAAAGGACTTTTTTGATCAGCACTCCTTTCACAGTTAGCTTATTTTTTATTTATTTATTTTTTAACTCTGTTTGTGGCCTTCTAGTTTTTGCTTGCTCTTTCTAATGGCTGCACTCATTCTTGTAAAATAATCAAGGCAAGGTTTCTCCATGTCAGGTAAGTCTACTATGCCCTTGCTCAGGGTTCTTCGCTATCTCTAATCTTTTCCAACCATGCGTGACTAAACTGTGGGCAATATTTCAGCTGAGGCTTTAACAGTGCCTCATGGAATAAATATTATTTTTTCCTTACAGCTATATCTTTTTGTTGTTCTGTTTGCAAGAATCGAAGAGCCTTTGGTTACGTGTCTCCTTGTACAGATTTCAGAATGTGTGAATATAAATGTGTATTCTCATACTTTTGTGGTGGTTTTACCGTGCTAGGCAGCTGAACAGCACAACCGCTCTCTCACTCCCCCTCCTCAGATGAGGAGGGGAAGAAGTAAAGGAAAGAACAACTCACGGGTTGAGATAAGGATGATTTAATTAAAGGGAAGAAAAAAAATAATATTTAAGGAAAGACTATTATTAATTAAACAATTTAACTAAACAATTTAACTAAACAGTTAACAATTTAACTAAAGGGGAAAAAAGGAAAGGGGAAAGGGAGGGGGAAAGGGAAAACTAAACAAAACAAGTAAAGGCTACGTGGAAGTGCAGAGGAAAGAAATTACTCTACTTCCCACAAATGAGCGATGCTTGACCGTGTCCTCGAAGCAGGGCCTCAACACACGTAGCCGGTGTTTGGGAGGAGGACAGACGTTTTCACAACGAGAGCCCACCCCTCCTTTCTTCCTCCTTTTTCCACCTTTCATTGCTGAGTGTGACATCACATGGGATGGAATATCCCTTTGGTTGGTTTAGGTCAGCTGCCCTGGTGATGTTTCTTTTCTCACATCTTTGCCCACCCCTAGGGGGGTTAGAGAGAGTCCTGATGCTGTGCCAGCACTGCTCAGCAGCAGGCGCAACACTGGTGTGATACCATTGCTGTTTTAGCTATGAGTGCAGAGCACAGCACTATATGGGCTGCTGCAGGGGAAGTTAACATCCCAGCCCGACCCAGTACAACTTTGAAAACTGGAGGTTCTAAGTTTTCAGACTGCAGATGATTTTTTCCCTACATCTTCCAGATTTAATGACATGCATTTTCTTCTTTAGACCATCTCCTCCCTTTATTCTCTTTTTATGCAGTTCTAAATAAACTTCCTAACAGCAGAACAGAAGACAGGCCTGTGAGGAGCTTGACCAAAGCCAAACAAATTATATATATTTGTCCAAACCAACCCAATCACGTATAATATATACTACTTGTTATTTGCAATATTATTATATAGTAATATATAATTTCTAGATCTTTCTGGTGAATAGAAAATATAACCAAGCTGATTTCCCCGAACTGAGAGCATTTATCAGCTGTTGTTTGCTGAGGAAAAGTGCTTCTTCTGCAAAGCTCCTGTCTAATCTGTTTTAACTTCAGGTACATTTTGAAACAAATAAATAAAATTTCTTTGCTCAAATTACTTTTTTTTTTTTTTTTTTTTACTGTTGTCAGCTGTAAGGATCTATGCCTCTAAGTTTACGACGAAATGATGCCAGCAACTGGCATAGAAGTGAAGCCGTGTCTGAAAAAGCCGCAGTCTGAAAACATGAATGGACCAGAAAAAAGCGTCAGAGAGGTGGTCTTGATGCAGTTGTCTCAGCTGAGTTCAGAGGGCATAAACATGAAGAGCAGTGAGTAGAAGGGAATGAACCACTCCAGTGACTGTGCAGCTGTTAGAGAGTTCTTCCTCTGGGATGGGGAGAAAAAGGGGATAAAAATCATGTGAAATTACTTCCCTGCAGAATTTTACTGTTTATGTGGAGGATTAGTTTCTTAGGGCATCAGGTGGATTTGTTTATGGGTATGTTTTTAAACTGTAGAAATACGTACCGGGATAGTTTGAGTAGACAGAGAGCTATGCTTTTATTGAGGGTGCTTGGTTCTGTTATGGGCTAGCACAATGCGACGTAGACATTAAAAATCTGAATATAATGAACAGAGTGCTTGCAGTTCCCTGCAACGCTAAGAGGGTTGTTGTAGGACATCTGTGGTACTGAGCGCAGGGGCCCTCTAGGTGCAGCCCGGGATATGTCCATGTGAGGCGTAACGGAAGGCTTCATGGAAGAGGACGTGAGCGGCAATACCGGTTGTTCTCTGGATACCCAGTGCCTTGAGCTGGTGGAAGGGGATGGGGAGCAGGATGTGGCCTTCGCTATCCATGAGGAAATGTTTGGCGACCTGCTACGGAGCTTGGATGTGCGCAGGTCGATGGGGCCGGATGGGATGCACCCGAGGGTACTGAAAGAACTGGCGGAGGAGCTGGCCGAGCCGCTTTCCATCATTTATCGGCAGTCCTGGCTATCGGGGGAGGTCCCAGTTGACTGGCGGCTAGCCAATGTGACGCCCATCTATAAGAAGGGCCGCAGGGCAGACCCGGGGAACTATAGGCCTGTCAGTTTGACCTCAGTGCCAGGAAAGCTCATGGAGCAGATTATCTTGAGGGTCATCACGCGGCACTTGCAGGGCAAGCAGGCGATCAGGCCCAGTCAGCATGGGTTTATGAAAGGCAGGTCCTGCTTGACGAACCTGATCTCCTTCTATGACAAAGTGACGCGCTTGGTGGATGAGGGAAAGGCTGTGGATGGGGTTTACCTTGACCTCAGTAAGGCTTTTGACACTGTTCCCCACAACATTCTCCTCAAGAAACTGGCTGCTCGGGGCTTGGACTGGCGTACGCTTCGCTGGGTTAGAAACTGGCTGGATAGCCGGGCCCAGAGACTTGTGGTGAATGGAGTCAAATCTGGTTGGAGGCTGGTCACTAGTGGTGTCCCCCAGGGCTCGCTACTGGGGCCGGCCCTCTTTAATATCTTTATCGATGATCTGGATGAGGGCGTCCAGTGCACCCTCAGTAAGTTTGCAGATGACACCAAGCTAAGTGCGTGTGTCGATCTGCTTGAGGGCAGGAAGGCTCTGCAGGAGGATCTGGATAGGCTGGAGCGATGGGCTGAGGTCAACTGTATGAAGTTCAACAAGGCCAAGTGCCGGGTCCTGCACCTGGGGCGCAACAACCCCAAGCAGAGCTACAGGCTGGGAGATGAGTGGCTGGAAAGCTGCCTGGCCGAGAGGGACCTGGGAGTCTTGGTTGATAGTCGGCTGAATATGAGCCAGCAGTGTGCTCAGGTGGCCAAGAAGGCCAACGGCATCCTGGCCTGCATAAGAAGCAGTGTGGCCAGCAGGTCTAGGGAAGTGATTGTGCCCCTGTACTCGGCTCTGGTGAGGCCGCACCTTGAGTACTGTGTTCAGTTTTGGGCCCCTCGCTACAAGAAGGATGTCGAGGTGCTCGAGCGAGTCCAGAGAAGGGTGACCAAGCTGGTGAGGGGCCTGGAGAACAAGTCTTACGAGGAGCGGCTGAGGGAACTGGGGTTGTTCAGCCTGGAGAAGAGGAGGCTCAGGGGCGACCTTATCGCTCCCTACAGTTACCATAAAGGAGGCTGTAAAAGGTGGGGGTTGGTCTGTTCTCCTACATGCCTGGTGACAGGACGAGGGGGAATGGGCTAAAGTTGCGACAGGGGAGTTTTAGGTTGGATGTTAGGAAGTACTTCTTTACCGAAAGGGTTATGAAGCATTGGAACGGGCTGCCCAGGGAGGTGGTGGAGTCACCATCCCTGGAGGTCTTTAAAAGACGTTTAGATGTAGAGCTTAGCGATATGGTTTAGTGGAGTACTTAGTGTTAGGTTGGAGGTTGGACTCGATGATCTTGAGGTCTCTTCCAACCTAGAAATCTGTGATACTGTGATACTGTGACAGAGAGCTATGCTTTTATTGAGGGTGCTTGGTTCTGTTATGGGCTAGCACAGTGCGACGTAGACATTAAAAATCTGAATATAATGAACAGAGTGCTTGCAGTTCCCTGCAACACTCAGAGGGTTGTTGTAGGACATCTGTGGTACTGAGCGCAGGGGCCCTCTAGGTGCAGCCCGGGATATGTCCATGTGAGGCGTAACGGAAGGCTGCATGGAAGAGGACCTGAGCATGTGGCACTGCTGGCGTGGTGTTTGGATGCGTGTACTCTGTTTGTGTGGGACAATGAACACATGGAGCTGTGCACAGAACACACGAAGGAGAACACAGGATCTGTTTTATGAGGTGGTTAATTGGCGATACAGCAAAGACATAGCTCGAGTTCTCTTTATTCAGGGTGCCAGGAGGCTGGTCTCCACTGTTTGCTGTTCAGGAGATAGTTAAGTGTTGTTTTTGCCACCTGTATTGGGTTCATGTGTCAAGGTGCTGGCAGGGGGCTGCTGGGCTCCTGTGTGAGGAGAGGGAGGGGGCTGCCCTGTGCTGGCCACAGCCAGCTCCAGCAGCCCCACCGGCAGCACAGCCGAACGCGCCAGCAGGAGTCTGTGCTGCCTCACAGGCACGAAGGTAAGTGCCTCAAAGGTCAGACAGGGTGGGAAACACCACAGGGAGAGGAGGGAACAAAGCAGGGAGCAGCAGAGGGAGCACCGAGGTCAGGAGGAGGTGCTCCAGGTGCTGGAGCAGAAGCTCACCACAGGCCCTGGAGAGCCATGGCCAAAGCAGGGAGAGTGTGAGAGGGAAGTGAGAGATGAACTGCTGTGTGCCGACCATATGCCCTACCTCGTTATCCTAATATATTTTAATTGGCAATCAAGGAATTTACCCACAACATTGGTGTAATTGGTAAACAGCCTCCATTTTTATCTTGACCCATGAGCCTTCTCATTCCTGTTTGTCGTGTGGCACTGCTGGGGTGGTGTTTGGATGTGTGTGGTGTTTGGATGTGTGTTGGTATTGCCCCCTGCTGAGCAAGGGGAGTGAGGGAGTGGCTGGGTGGGGAGTTTGTCCTTAGATGAAGCTAACACACCAGTCACTTATCAGGTGATCTTAATTCAGGCATCTGAGGAGTGGGTCTGGTGTTGAGCTGAGAAACATTTACATAAACTTTTATTTCTGTCTGTACCAAAAGTCCTGCTTTAACGCCTCCAAATGGGATTGTGTAAGTCATGCTGGAAGTTTGAGGAATCGTTAGTTTACTCCGTTGAAGCCTCAGTGGAGTTGACATTCGTGATGCTGTTTTAGAAGTCTCCCTGGTGACTTGAGACAGGAAGGAATATATGCTCTTACTATGTCGTTACTAGTTCTTTGCAAGTGACTCTAGTCGTTTATGCAGACTTTCTCTGATGCTCATATAGATTCTGGTTTCAATGGCTATCTCTGGTCCTGCTGTTAAGATGTGTTATGTAATGCTGTATTCCATCTGCAGGAATAAGTTAAGAACACAGTGGACTACTCTCCTCCAGAGTTGCATAAGTGTTTATCATCAAACACTTTTCTGAAACGCCTGCAGAATCTGGTCTTAGATTAGGACACTTAATCTGCTTTGAAATTCTCTTGATGCCAGCATCTGAAGAAGCAGAGGCTGGTGCACTTGCTCCTTCTGCAAAAGGCAAAGCCCCCCGAGGTTTCCCCAAGAAGGGCAGGAAAAAGCAGCCGCTGAGGTTGTGAATCAGAACCTTTATTTGAGCAATGTTTGAGAGAGACGTGGGGTGGGGTGGGGTGGCGCGGAGGCGTGCCGAGCTCTTTGTCCATAGCCGCGGGGCCCATTGGTGTGCTTGTAGGACCATGGCCGGGGTCAGACGGGGTCCTTGTGTGCTTCCTGCTCCTCCGGTGGCTGTGGTTGTAGAAAGCTGCACCAGCCTTCAGTGGCCGCGGAGGGATTGGGCAGAGGAGGGAAAGGACAGTGGCAGACCTTGGTGTGCTCGGGGGTTTGTGCTGGGGTGAGAAAGGAAAATGACCAAAAAGAGCAGCCCCAGACGGTTGCCAGGGTCAGCCCCTGCATCCTTGGGTGCGGCTCTCCCAGCCTCACTCCGAGGCCGTCCATCTCACATCTCCGTGACAGCCAGGAGATGCCCACCATAGCCCAACCGTGTCATCTTCTGGCATGCTGTGGGACCGTGGTGGGGTGTGGGTTGGGGATCGCTTATCTGTCCTGTAGAGCGTTGGCAGCTCTTCCTTCCAGCTGAGTTCTCAAGGGGAGAGAAGCCAGGAGTGTGCCGTGGTCTGGTCCCATCGCTGTGTGTGTCTGTCTTTAATAAGAGAAGGAACAAACCGAGCAGCATCCCCCTGTGACCATGGGCTGTCCCTGCCTCTCTGCCCAAGGGTCTCCAGCATCTCACCACGTCCGTCCATGTCCCGTCATCCTGATGGAGCGGTCACTCCCGTCCAGGCCCGAGCGTGTTACCTTCCTGCTTGTTGTGGACCGTGGTGGGTGTGGGTTGGGGTGATCTTACCTGTCCTGGAGAGTGTTGGCAGCTCTTCCTTCCAGCTGAGTGGTCAAGCGCAGCGAGGCCAGGATTGTGCCGTGGTCTGGTCCCATCGTTGTGTGTTTCTGGCTGAAAGAGAAGAAGCACCAAACGGAGCAGCATCCCCCTGTGACCACGGGCAGCCCCTGCCTGTTTGCCCGAGTCTCTAGCGTCTCACCGAGGCTGTCGGTGTCCTGTCGTCCTGATGGAGCGGTCACTCTTGTCCTGGCCCGATCATGTCACCATCCTGCTTGTTGTGAGACAGCGGTGGGGAATGGGTTGGGGCGATCTTACCTGTCCTGGAGAACACTGACAGCTTTTCCAGCTGACTTCTCAAGGGGAGAGAGGCCAGGATTGTGCCGTGGTCTGGTCCCATTGCATTGTGCGTGTGGCTTTAATAAGAGAAGGAGCAAACCTAGCAGCATCCCCCTGTGACCACAGGCTGCCCCAACCTCTCTACCCAAGGGTCTTGAGTGTCTCACCACATCCATCCGTGTCCCGTCATCGTGATGGAGCGGTCACTGCCATCCTGGTCCAAGTGCGTCACCTCGCTGCTTGCTGTTAGAGTGCGGTGGGTGTGGGTTGGGGCGATCTTACCTGTCCTGTAGAGAGCTGGCAGCTCTTCCTTCCAGCTGAGTGGTCGAGTGTAGCAAGGCCAGGATTGTGCCATGGTCTGGTGCCATCGCTGTGTGTTTCTGGCTGAAAGAGAAGAAGCACCAAACGGAGCAGCATCCCCCTGTGACCACGGGCAGCCCCTGCCTGTTTGCCCGAGTCTCTAGCGTCTCACCGAGGCTGTCGGTGTCCTGTCGTCCTGATGGAGCGGTCACTCTTGTCCTGGCCCGATCGTGTCACCTTCCTGCTTGCTGTGGACAGCGGTGGGTGTGGGTTGGGGCGATCTTACCTGTCCTGGAGAGCGGTGGCAGCTCTTCCTTCCAGCTGGGTGGTCGAGGGCAGTGAGGCCAGGAGTGTGCCGTGGTCTGGTCCCATCGCTGTGTGTGTCTGGCTTTAATAAGAGAAGGAACAAACCGAGCAGCATCCCCCTATGACCACGGACAGCCCCTGCCTTTCTGCCCGAGGGTCTCGAGCGTCTCACCACATCCGTCGGTGTCCCGTCATCCTGATGGAGTGAATACTGCCATCCTGGCCCGATCGTGTCACCGTCCTGCTTGCTGTGAGACAGCGGTGGGGAATGGGTTGGGGCGATCTTACCTGTCCTGTAGGGCGTGGACAATTGTCCGGCACAGTGCTGGAAAGGAGCGGCCAGGAGCGTGCGGTGGTTTAGTTCGGCCAGTGTCCTGTAGGGCGCTGAGAGCCATTTGAGGTGAGGGCCTGAGGAGAGAGGAGAGAGGAGCTGAATTCCTCTGGTTGAGTTTGTGTCCGGAGCGGAGGCTGGAGCCGCAGGAGCAGGCAGCCGAGCAGCCTCCCCGTCAGCACGGGCAGCCATCGCAGGGCTGCCCAACTGCCCACCTGCCGTTGGGGCCAGCGTTCCGGGGCCAAGGCCGTCCCCGCCCCTTTGTGCCATGGGGCACCCCCTGCCTGCTGTGACATGGGCGGTGCATCACTGGGGGGGGGGCAGCAGGGGATGCGGAGCCCAGGCCTGGGCCAGGCGGTGGAAAAGGTGCCCAGGTGTGTGCGCGGGGCTGCGGGGCCGTGCCAGCAGGCTGTGGGAGCGTGCTGGGGTCCGGCTGGGGCTGTGCTGCCTGCCCTGCAGAGCTCTGAGAGCTCCCCGCCGAGGGGGAGAGGCCAGGAGCGTGCCCTGGTTCGGTCCCGTCGCTGCCTGTGCGTGCGGCTGGAAGAGGAGAGGCAAGCAGAGAGGAGCCCCCCGGCTGCCCCCCATCTCTGCGCAGGGGGACACGTCTGTTCGTGCCCACCGTGGAAGCACGAAGGAAGAACTAAGTGAACAATAAACACTGAAAAGCCCAAAGCCCCGGGTTCTGATTCTGGGGAGGGGAATGAAGTAGCTGTAGCAGCAATCGCAAGAGCAGCTGCTCAGCAAAGGTGCAATGAGTTCATTGAAATGAACTTTATTTCAGCTAAAGAGTAAAGTTAAGGAAAAGCTAAGAAATCCCAAAACTCTACTAAAAATGCAAGCAGCTGAAGTGGTGTCAATTTTATATGTCATTTGCAGGGACACTTCCCTTAACAGAAAAGATACTCCTAAAGCAAACTCTGAAGGACATGGTTAAGATCAGTCTGACCTTTAGTCTCGGTGTGACCGAAATCAGTCCAATTTTGGGTCAGAATTCTGCCTGACGTCATGCAGGGGTCTCTGCTGAAGCCAGCGGGGTTGCCCGTGCAGTGGGGCCCCAGCCCCAGCGACAGACGTCAGTGACCTCTGTTGGTCGCTTACAAGGACAAAGTGGTATTTGGCTTCGTTTGACCCAAAGTAAACGCACAGAGCTTGCAGAGCAGCTTCCATGTTGCTGCATGAGCACATCAGGCTGTTGGGAACTTCAGCCCGTGTTCTTGCGGAGAGCCAGGTTAGAATAAAGCAGGCAGTTGTACTGGGGATGATGGAACAGTGCCTGGATGGCCTGCTGCCTCCCCGTAAGGAAGAGAAGGCACTCGTACACAGAGCGCCCTGTATTTTCTCCTCCTTTCCCTACCCACAACTACCAAACGTGTAAGAGGAAGTCAGGTGTTTCTTCCCCCAGAAAAAGAGGGGGAAAGCGTGCTGCAGGGCACGGCACGTTGCAGAGAACAGTGACCGATCTGGAGGCGAGAGAGGCTGCAGCGCGCAGCGGGAGGCACAGCCGAGGCTGTCCCACCTGGCCCCGGGTCCCCCTGAACAAAACTGCTGTCAGGGACGTTGCAGCTCTCTGCAGGGATGCTCCCGGCTGTGCCAGCCCGGGGTTTGCTCTGCCCTTGCCCCCCAGGGTGCAGCCGGCTGCGGTTTGCCAATTTCTTCGGCTTTCTCTCTGGAAAAAGGCACGCGTGGCTAGAAGCACGCCTGCTGTTGCAATCCAGTTAAATTTAACTGGAGTTCAATCCAGTTGGAGGCCGGTCACTAGTGGAGTCCCCCAGGGCTCAGTACTGCGGCCAGTTCTCTTTAATGTCATTATCGATGATCTGGATGAGGGGATCGAGTGCACCCTCAGTAAGTTTGCAGACGACACCAAGTTAGGTGCGTGTGTCGATCTGCTCGAGGGCAGGAAGGCTCTGCAGGAGGATCTGGATAGGCTGGAGCGATGGGCTGAGGCCAACTGTATGAGGTTCAACAAGGCCAAGTGCCGGGTCCTGCACCTGGGGCACAACAACCCCAAGCAGCGCTACAGGCTGGGAAATGAGTGGTTGGAAAGCTGCCTTGCAGAGCAGGACCTGGGAGTCTTGGTTGCTAGTTGGCTGAATATGAGCCAGCAGTGTGCCCAGGTGGCCAAGAAGGCCAACAGCATCCTGGCTTGTATCAGAAACTGTGTGGCCAGCAGGGCTAGGGAAGTGGTTGTCCCCCTGTACTCGGCTCTGGTGAGGCCGCACCTCGAGTACTGTGTTCATTCGGTTTTGGGCCCCTCGCTACAAGAAGGATGTCGAGGTGCTCGAGCGAGTCCAGAGAAGGGCAACGAAGCTGGTGAGGGGCCTGGAGAACAAGTCTCACGAGGAGCGGCTGAGGGAGCTGGGGTTGTTCAGCCTGGAGAAGAGGAGGCTCAGGGGTGACCTTATCGCTCCCTACAGGTACCTTAAAGGAGGCTGTAGTGAGGTGGGGGTTGGTCTGTTCTCCCACGTGCCTGGTGACAGGACGAGGGGGAATGGGCTAAAGTTGCGCCAGGGGAGGTTTAGATGTTAGGAATGATGTTAGGAAGAACTTCTTTACCGAAAGGGTTGTTAGGCATTGGAATGGGCTGCCCAGGGAAGTGGCTGAGTCTCCATCCCTGGAGGTCTTTAAAAGACGTTTAGATGTAGAGCTTAGTGATATGGTTTAGTGGAGGACTTGGTAGTGTTAGGTCAGAGGTTGGACTAGATGATCTTGGAGGTCTCTTCCAACGTAGATGATTCTGTGAAACACTCCCCCTTGCCCCAACTTTCCAGCTACAACAGGGAGTACAACTAAAACATGGTTAATCGAAAGCAGTAAAACCTGGTTTCTTATATTCCTAGAAACAGAGACAGACAGTCCTTCAAGTCAAGCTGAGGTATCCTCCATTTTGCAGTGCTATTCTACAAGCCAGAATTGTTTTTGAGAAGGTCTAAGAATATTTGCAGGTAACACATGCATGCATACATAAAAAGCTTCTAGAAATTTAGTAGGCATACAAGTAAAGTCCTAGTCTGTGCACTGTGGGGTGCTTGAAGCTCAAATGAAGGCTTGAAAGACATTTGCTGCCTGAAAATTGTTACTTGAATCTTACTGATATACCAGCCTCTCCTGGAATACAAAGTTTTCTATGAAAAGCTCTTATTTCCCTGTATTTTTCAATTTTTCTTCAAAACAGACAGCCCTGTTTTTCTCATTCTTTCTAGAAATAAGGTGTTAAAACCTTTGCCTGAAACATCATCCGTTTGTCAATTTGTCATTTGCTGGTGGAAAAGGGAAAAACCCCAACCTGAAATGTTCCCACTCAAAGAAAAGCAACCAGCTGAAGAGTGTTTCAGGCTGTATCAAAAGAAACAACTTCAGAGCTTCAGTAATGTCTACAGGTATTTGTTTCTGAAGCAGCCCTGTGTAGCTGGACGGCAGGCGTATGTGGTGTGTAGTGGGAGAAGGCTTGTAGGTGTGTGTGTTTAGAGGAAGAAGGCTTGCAGATACTCTGCAGAACACACGCAGGGTATGTGGGGGTGTGTGCAGGGGGAGAAGGCTTGGAGATACTCTGCAGAACTTTAATTCTTTGTTTTTCTCTCGTGTGGTCCCATTTTGCAAAGGCTTCCAGAAAGCAAGGTTTAGACAAGGCTGTAAAAACTCCAGGTGCCGCTCTGTTCTCTTCCACCTTCAAAAGTAGGAAACCATTCAACTGCCTCTGCATTTGCTCAGTCCTCATGTACTTAATCCTGTGTAATGGGTAACCTATAGAGTTATCACTTGCACGTTTAAGTTTCACTGCAAGTGCAGCACAGGGGCAGTCCGCCTGCTTCTTCTGCTGTTAACTGAGGACTTCTTGACTTGCTGAGCGTAGTCAGATTTTTTTACAGGTGTCCTTTTATTAAACACCTGGATAGAAACACGTAATTAAGATCAATTGCTAAAGACTAAGTTTCTTGATTTCAAAAAGCTTGCTCAAATTCAGAAAGCCTTAGCCCATTTCTTCTACATACACTGGCCACAGTATTTTGGCCGTCTTCATCCAAAATAAATCCCTGCAGTTATGTATCACAGTTGCCTATAATTTTTCTGGTCCCATTCCACGGGGATCTTTTCAAGTTTTCATTCGTTTTTCATTGATCCTTGTTTGGTATAATACAGTTAGACCCTCTGTAATTTTACTTTGATACTTATAGTTCTGTTCATTTTTTACTTTTACGTTAAAAATCTAGCCATCTGTACTATCTCTGTTCTAACAAAGATACTAAAGTGTTAATATCTTATGCGTGTGATGTTTTTCCCCAAGTTATCAGGAAGTTATGATGTGACTTTGAAATGGCATCTCTTGGAATTTTTACTGTTGTGAAATTTCTCTTTGTGTTTAACTTTTAATATTCGCTATTACCATCATACAAAGTTAGCGTGGAGGAAAGGAGAAGAGCAATCATATTTAAAATATTGTATGAGAAAGTGGTGACGCAATCTTATACGGTGCCTCTAACATGTTTGCCTGGGAGTATATGTGAGCAGTGCAGGTCGCTGGGTTCAATTGCTGTATGTACTATTATTTCATAATGCTTGTGTAGACTGTATTTTATTTTAAGATGACATCATATTTTGATTATATTAAAGGACTTTTTTGATCAGCACTCCTTTCACAGTTAGCTTATTTTTTATTTATTTATTTTTTAACTCTGTTTGTGGCCTTCTAGTTTTTGCTTGCTCTTTCTAATGGCTGCACTCATTCTTGTAAAATAATCAAGGCAAGGTTTCTCCATGTCAGGTAAGTCTACTATGCCCTTGCTCAGGGTTCTTCGCTATCTCTAATCTTTTCCAACCATGCGTGACTAAACTGTGGGCAATATTTCAGCTGAGGCTTTAACAGTGCCTCATGGAATAAATATTATTTTTTCCTTACAGCTATATCTTTTTGTTGTTCTGTTTGCAAGAATCGAAGAGCCTTTGGTTACGTGTCTCCTTGTACAGATTTCAGAATGTGTGAATATAAATGTGTATTCTCATACTTTTGTGGTGGTTTTACCGTGCTAGGCAGCTGAACAGCACAACCGCTCTCTCACTCCCCCTCCTCAGATGAGGAGGGGAAGAAGTAAAGGAAAGAACAACTCACGGGTTGAGATAAGGATGATTTAATTAAAGGGAAGAAAAAAAATAATATTTAAGGAAAGACTATTATTAATTAAACAATTTAACTAAACAATTTAACTAAACAGTTAACAATTTAACTAAAGGGGAAAAAAGGAAAGGGGAAAGGGAGGGGGAAAGGGAAAACTAAACAAAACAAGTAAAGGCTACGTGGAAGTGCAGAGGAAAGAAATTACTCTACTTCCCACAAATGAGCGATGCTTGACCGTGTCCTCGAAGCAGGGCCTCAACACACGTAGCCGGTGTTTGGGAGGAGGACAGACGTTTTCACAACGAGAGCCCACCCCTCCTTTCTTCCTCCTTTTTCCACCTTTCATTGCTGAGTGTGACATCACATGGGATGGAATATCCCTTTGGTTGGTTTAGGTCAGCTGCCCTGGTGATGTTTCTTTTCTCACATCTTTGCCCACCCCTAGGGGGGTTAGAGAGAGTCCTGATGCTGTGCCAGCACTGCTCAGCAGCAGGCGCAACACTGGTGTGATACCATTGCTGTTTTAGCTATGAGTGCAGAGCACAGCACTATATGGGCTGCTGCAGGGGAAGTTAACATCCCAGCCCGACCCAGTACAACTTTGAAAACTGGAGGTTCTAAGTTTTCAGACTGCAGATGATTTTTTCCCTACATCTTCCAGATTTAATGACATGCATTTTCTTCTTTAGACCATCTCCTCCCTTTATTCTCTTTTTATGCAGTTCTAAATAAACTTCCTAACAGCAGAACAGAAGACAGGCCTGTGAGGAGCTTGACCAAAGCCAAACAAATTATATATATTTGTCCAAACCAACCCAATCACGTATAATATATACTACTTGTTATTTGCAATATTATTATATAGTAATATATAATTTCTAGATCTTTCTGGTGAATAGAAAATATAACCAAGCTGATTTCCCCGAACTGAGAGCATTTATCAGCTGTTGTTTGCTGAGGAAAAGTGCTTCTTCTGCAAAGCTCCTGTCTAATCTGTTTTAACTTCAGGTACATTTTGAAACAAATAAATAAAATTTCTTTGCTCAAATTACTTTTTTTTTTTTTTTTTTTTTACTGTTGTCAGCTGTAAGGATCTATGCCTCTAAGTTTACGACGAAATGATGCCAGCAACTGGCATAGAAGTGAAGCCGTGTCTGAAAAAGCCGCAGTCTGAAAACATGAATGGACCAGAAAAAAGCGTCAGAGAGGTGGTCTTGATGCAGTTGTCTCAGCTGAGTTCAGAGGGCATAAACATGAAGAGCAGTGAGTAGAAGGGAATGAACCACTCCAGTGACTGTGCAGCTGTTAGAGAGTTCTTCCTCTGGGATGGGGAGAAAAAGGGGATAAAAATCATGTGAAATTACTTCCCTGCAGAATTTTACTGTTTATGTGGAGGATTAGTTTCTTAGGGCATCAGGTGGATTTGTTTATGGGTATGTTTTTAAACTGTAGAAATACGTACCGGGATAGTTTGAGTAGACAGAGAGCTATGCTTTTATTGAGGGTGCTTGGTTCTGTTATGGGCTAGCACAATGCGACGTAGACATTAAAAATCTGAATATAATGAACAGAGTGCTTGCAGTTCCCTGCAACGCTAAGAGGGTTGTTGTAGGACATCTGTGGTACTGAGCGCAGGGGCCCTCTAGGTGCAGCCCGGGATATGTCCATGTGAGGCGTAACGGAAGGCTTCATGGAAGAGGACGTGAGCGGCAATACCGGTTGTTCTCTGGATACCCAGTGCCTTGAGCTGGTGGAAGGGGATGGGGAGCAGGATGTGGCCTTCGCTATCCATGAGGAAATGTTTGGCGACCTGCTACGGAGCTTGGATGTGCGCAGGTCGATGGGGCCGGATGGGATGCACCCGAGGGTACTGAAAGAACTGGCGGAGGAGCTGGCCGAGCCGCTTTCCATCATTTATCGGCAGTCCTGGCTATCGGGGGAGGTCCCAGTTGACTGGCGGCTAGCCAATGTGACGCCCATCTATAAGAAGGGCCGCAGGGCAGACCCGGGGAACTATAGGCCTGTCAGTTTGACCTCAGTGCCAGGAAAGCTCATGGAGCAGATTATCTTGAGGGTCATCACGCGGCACTTGCAGGGCAAGCAGGCGATCAGGCCCAGTCAGCATGGGTTTATGAAAGGCAGGTCCTGCTTGACGAACCTGATCTCCTTCTATGACAAAGTGACGCGCTTGGTGGATGAGGGAAAGGCTGTGGATGGGGTTTACCTTGACCTCAGTAAGGCTTTTGACACTGTTCCCCACAACATTCTCCTCAAGAAACTGGCTGCTCGGGGCTTGGACTGGCGTACGCTTCGCTGGGTTAGAAACTGGCTGGATAGCCGGGCCCAGAGACTTGTGGTGAATGGAGTCAAATCTGGTTGGAGGCTGGTCACTAGTGGTGTCCCCCAGGGCTCGCTACTGGGGCCGGTCCTCTTTAATATCTTTATCGGTGATCTGGATGAGGGCGTCCAGTGCACCCTCAGTAAGTTTGCAGACGACACCAAGCTAAGTGCGTGTGTCGATCTGCTTGAGGGCAGGAAGGCTCTGCAGGAGGATCTGGATAGGCTGGAGCGATGGGCTGAGGTCAACTGTATGAAGTTCAACAAGGCCAAGTGCCGGGTCCTGCACCTGGGGCGCAACAACCCCAAGCAGAGCTACAGGCTGGGAGATGAGTGGCTGGAAAGCTGCCTGGCCGAGAGGGACCTGGGAGTCTTGGTTGATAGTCGGCTGAATATGAGCCAGCAGTGTGCCCAGGTGGGCAAGAAGGCCAACAGCATCCTGGCCTGTATAAGAAGCAGTGTGGCCAGCAGGTCTAGGGAAGTGATTGTGCCCCTGTACTCGGCTCTGGTGAGGCCGCACCTTGAGTACTGTGTTCAGTTTTGGGCCCCTCGCTACAAGAAGGATGTCGAGGTGCTCGAGCGAGTCCAGAGAAGGGTGACCAAGCTGGTGAGGGGCCTGGAAAACAAGTCTTACGAGGAGCGGCTGAGGGAGCTGGGGTTGTTCAGCCTGGAGAAGAGGAGGCTCAGGGGCGACCTTATCGCTCCCTACAGTTACCATAAAGGAGGCTGTAAAAGGTGGGGGTTGGTCTGTTCTCCTACATGCCTGGTGACAGGACGAGGGGGAATGGGCTAAAGTTGCGACAGGGGAGTTTTAGGTTGGATGTTAGGAAGTACTTCTTTACCGAAAGGGTTATGAAGCATTGGA
The DNA here is from genome assembly GCF_040182565.1 of Anser cygnoides. Lineage (NCBI taxonomy): Eukaryota > Metazoa > Chordata > Aves > Anseriformes > Anatidae > Anser > Anser cygnoides. The sequence goes on along the minus strand of NC_089876.1, from coordinate 33,919,136 downwards.
ACGGGCTGCCCAGGGAGGTGGTGGAGTCACCATCCCTGGAGGTCTTTAAAAGACGTTTAGATGTAGAGCTTAGCGATATGGTTTAGTGGAGTACTTAGTGTTAGGTTGGAGGTTGGACTCGATGATCTTGAGGTCTCTTCCAACCTAGAAATCTGTGATACTGTGATACTGTGACAGAGAGCTATGCTTTTATTGAGGGTGCTTGGTTCTGTTATGGGCTAGCACAGTGCGACGTAGACATTAAAAATCTGAATATAATGAACAGAGTGCTTGCAGTTCCCTGCAACACTCAGAGGGTTGTTGTAGGACATCTGTGGTACTGAGCGCAGGGGCCCTCTAGGTGCAGCCCGGGATATGTCCATCTGAGGCGTAACGGAAGGCTGCATGGAAGAGGACCTGAGCATGTGGCACTGCTGGCGTGGTGTTTGGATGCGTGTACTCTGTTTGTGTGGGACAATGAACACATGGAGCTGTGCACAGAACACACGAAGGAGAACACAGGATCTGTTTTATGAGGTGGTTAATTGGCGATACAGCAAAGACATAGCTCGAGTTCTCTTTATTCAGGGTGCCAGGAGGCTGGTCTCCACTGTTTGCTGTTCAGGAGATAGTTAAGTGTTGTTTTTGCCACCTGTATTGGGTTCATGTGTCAAGGTGCTGGCAGGGGGCTGCTGGGCTCCTGTGTGAGGAGAGGGAGGGGGCTGCCCTGTGCTGGCCACAGCCAGCTCCAGCAGCCCCACCGGCAGCACAGCCGAACGCGCCAGCAGGAGTCTGTGCTGCCTCACAGGCACGAAGGTAAGTGCCTCAAAGGTCAGACAGGGTGGGAAACACCACAGGGAGAGGAGGGAACAAAGCAGGGAGCAGCAGAGGGAGCACCGAGGTCAGGAGGAGGTGCTCCAGGTGCTGGAGCAGAAGCTCACCACAGGCCCTGGAGAGCCATGGCCAAAGCAGGGAGAGTGTGAGAGGGAAGTGAGAGATGAACTGCTGTGTGCCGACCATATGCCCTACCTCGTTATCCTAATATATTTTAATTGGCAATCAAGGAATTTACCCACAACATTGGTGTAATTGGTAAACAGCCTCCATTTTTATCTTGACCCATGAGCCTTCTCATTCCTGTTTGTCGTGTGGCACTGCTGGGGTGGTGTTTGGATGTGTGTGGTGTTTGGATGTGTGTTGGTATTGCCCCCTGCTGAGCAAGGGGAGTGAGGGAGTGGCTGGGTGGGGAGTTTGTCCTTAGATGAAGCTAACACACCAGTCACTTATCAGGTGATCTTAATTCAGGCATCTGAGGAGTGGGTCTGGTGTTGAGCTGAGAAACATTTACATAAACCTTTATTTCTGTCTGTACCAAAAGTCCTGCTTTAACGCCTCAAAATGGGATTGTGTAAGTCATGCTGGAAGTCTGAGGAATCGTTAGTTTACTCCGTTGAAGCCTCAGTGGAGTTGACATTCGTGATGCTGTTTTAGAAGTCTCCCTGGTGACTTGAGACAGGAAGGAATATATGCTCTTACTATGTCGTTACTAGTTCTTTGCAAGTGACTCTAGTCGTTTATGCAGACTTTCTCTGATGCTCATATAGATTCTGGTTTCAATGGCTATCTCTGGTCCTGCTGTTAAGATGTGTTATGTAATGCTGTATTCCATCTGCAGGAATAAGTTAAGAACACAGTGGACTACTCTCCTCCAGAGTTGCATAAGTGTTTATCATCAAACACTTTTCTGAAACGCCTGCAGAATCTGGTCTTAGATTAGGACACTTAATCTGCTTTGAAATTCTCTTGATGCCAGCATCTGAAGAAGCAGAGGCTGGTGCACTTGCTCCTTCTGCAAAAGGCAAAGCCCCCCGAGGTTTCCCCAAGAAGGGCAGGAAAAAGCAGCCGCTGAGGTTGTGAATCAGAACCTTTATTTGAGCAATGTTTGAGAGAGACGTGGGGTGGGGTGGGGTGGCGCGGAGGCGTGCCGAGCTCTTTGTCCATAGCCGCGGGGCCCATTGGTGTGCTTGTAGGACCATGGCCGGGGTCAGACGGGGTCCTTGTGTGCTTCCTGCTCCTCCGGTGGCTGTGGTTGTAGAAAGCTGCACCAGCCTTCAGTGGCCGCGGAGGGATTGGGCAGAGGAGGGAAAGGACAGTGGCAGACCTTGGTGTGCTCGGGGGTTTGTGCTGGGGTGAGAAAGGAAAATGACCAAAAAGAGCAGCCCCAGACGGTTGCCAGGGTCAGCCCCTGCATCCTTGGGTGCGGCTCTCCCAGCCTCACTCCGAGGCCGTCCATCTCACATCTCCGTGACAGCCAGGAGATGCCCACCATAGCCCAACCACGTCATCTTCTGGCATGCTGTGGGACCGTGGTGGGGTGTGGGTTGGGGATCGCTTATCTGTCCTGTAGAGCGTTGGCAGCTCTTCCTTCCAGCTGAGTTCTCAAGGGGAGAGAAGCCAGGAGTGTGCCGTGGTCTGGTCCCATCGCTGTGTGTGTCTGTCTTTAATAAGAGAAGGAACAAACCGAGCAGCATCCCCCTGTGACCATGGGCTGTCCCTGCCTCTCTGCCCAAGGGTCTCCAGCATCTCACCACGTCCGTCCATGTCCCGTCATCCTGATGGAGCGGTCACTCCCGTCCAGGCCCGAGCGTGTTACCTTCCTGCTTGTTGTGGACCGTGGTGGGTGTGGGTTGGGGTGATCTTACCTGTCCTGGAGTGTTGGCAGCTCTTCCTTCCAGCTGAGTGGTCAAGCGCAGCGAGGCCAGGATTGTGCCGTGGTCTGGTCCCATCGTTGTGTGTTTCTGGCTGAAAGAGAAGAAGCACCAAACGGAGCAGCATCCCCCTGTGACCACGGGCAGCCCCTGCCTGTTTGCCCGAGTCTCTAGCATCTCACCGAGGCTGTCCGTGTCCCGTCGTCCTGATGGAGCGGTCACTCCCGTCCTGGCCCGATCATGTCACCATCCTGCTTGTTGTGAGACAGCGGTGGGGAATGGGTTGGGGCGATCTTACCTGTCCTGGAGAACACTGACAGCTTTTCCAGCTGACTTCTCAAGGGGAGAGAGGCCAGGATTGTGCCGTGGTCTGGTCCCATTGCATTGTGCGTGTGGCTTTAATAAGAGAAGGAGCAAACCTAGCAGCATCCCCCTGTGACCACAGGCTGCCCCAACCTCTCTACCCAAGGGTCTTGAGTGTCTCACCACATCCATCCGTGTCCCGTCATCGTGATGGAGCGGTCACTGCCATCCTGGTCCAAGTGCGTCACCTCGCTGCTTGCTGTTAGAGTGCGGTGGGTGTGGGTTGGGGCGATCTTACCTGTCCTGTAGAGAGCTGGCAGCTCTTCCTTCCAGCTGAGTGGTCGAGTGTAGCAAGGCCAGGATTGTGCCATGGTCTGGTGCCATCGCTGTGTGTTTCTGGCTGAAAGAGAAGAAGCACCAAACGGAGCAGCATCCCCCTGTGACCACGGGCAGCCCCTGCCTGTTTGCCCGAGTCTCTAGCGTCTCACCGAGGCTGTCGGTGTCCTGTCGTCCTGATGGAGCGGTCACTCTTGTCCTGGCCCGATCGTGTCACCTTCCTGCTTGCTGTGGACAGCGGTGGGTGTGGGTTGGGGCGATCTTACCTGTCCTGGAGAGCGGTGGCAGCTCTTCCTTCCAGCTGGGTGGTCGAGGGCAGTGAGGCCAGGAGTGTGCCGTGGTCTGGTCCCATCGCTGTGTGTGTCTGGCTTTAATAAGAGAAGGAACAAACCGAGCAGCATCCCCCTATGACCACGGACAGCCCCTGCCTTTCTGCCCGAGGGTCTCGAGCGTCTCACCACATCCGTCGGTGTCCCGTCATCCTGATGGAGTGAATACTGCCATCCTGGCCCGATCGTGTCACCGTCCTGCTTGCTGTGAGACAGCGGTGGGTGTGGGTTGGGGCGATCTTACCTGTCCTGTAGGGCGTGGACAATTGTCCGGCACAGTGCTGGAAAGGAGCGGCCAGGAGCGTGCGGTGGTTTAGTTCGGCCAGTGTCCTGTAGGGCGCTGAGAGCCATTTGAGGTGAGGGCCTGAGGAGAGAGGAGCTGAATTCCTCTGGTTGAGTTTGTGTCCGGAGCGGAGGCTGGAGCCGCAGGAGCAGGCAGCCGAGCAGCCTCCCCGTCAGCACGGGCAGCCATCGCAGGGCTGCCCAACTGCCCAGCTGCCGTTGGGGCCAGCGTTCCGGGGCCAAGGCCGTCCCCGCCCCTTTGTGCCATGGGGCACCCCCTGCCTGCTGTGACATGGGCGGTGCATCACTGGGGGGGGGGCAGCAGGGGATGCGGAGCCCAGGCCTGGGCCAGGCGGTGGAAAAGGTGCCCAGGTGTGTGCGCGGGGCTGCGGGGCCGTGCCAGCAGGCTGTGGGAGCGTGCTGGGGTCCGGCTGGGGCTGTGCTGCCTGCCCTGCAGAGCTCTGAGAGCTCCCCGCCGAGGGGGAGAGGCCAGGAGCGTGCCCCGGTTCGGTCCCGTCGCTGCCTGTGCGTGCGGCTGGAAGAGGAGAGGCAAGCAGAGGGGAGCCCCCCGGCTGCCCCCCATCTCTGCGCAGGGGGACACGTCTGTTCGTGCCCACCGTGGAAGCACGAAGGAAGAACTAAGTGAACAATAAACACTGAAAAGCCCAAAGCCCCGGGTTCTGATTCTGGGGAGGGGAATGAAGTAGCTGTAGCAGCAATCGCAAGAGCAGCTGCTCAGCAAAGGTGCAATGAGTTCATTGAAATGAACTTTATTTCAGCTAAAGAGTAAAGTTAAGGAAAAGCTAAGAAATCCCAAAACTCTACTAAAAATGCAAGCAGCTGAAGTGGTGTCAATTTTATATGTCATTTGCAGGGACACTTCCCTTAACAGAAAAGATACTCCTAAAGCAAACTCTGAAGGACATGGTTAAGATCAGTCTGACCTTTAGTCTCGGTGTGACCGAAATCAGTCCAATTTTGGGTCAGAATTCTGCCTGACGTCATGCAGGGGTCTCTGCTGAAGCCAGCGGGGTTGCCCGTGCAGTGGGGCCCCAGCCCCAGCGACAGACGTCAGTGACCTCTGTTGGTCGCTTACAAGGACAAAGTGGTATTTGGCTTCGTTTGACCCAAAGTAAACGCACAGAGCTTGCAGAGCAGCTTCCATGTTGCTGCATGAGCACATCAGGCTGTTGGGAACTTCAGCCCGTGTTCTTGCGGAGAGCCAGGTTAGAATAAAGCAGGCAGTTGTACTGGGGATGATGGAACAGTGCCTGGATGGCCTGCTGCCTCCCCGTAAGGAAGAGAAGGCACTCGTACACAGAGCGCCCTGTATTTTCTCCTCCTTTCCCTACCCACAACTACCAAACGTGTAAGAGGAAGTCAGGTGTTTCTTCCCCCAGAAAAAGAGGGGGAAAGCGTGCTGCAGGGCACGGCACGTTGCAGAGAACAGTGACCGATCTGGAGGCGAGAGAGGCTGCAGCGCGCAGCGGGAGGCACAGCCGAGGCTGTCCCACCTGGCCCCGGGTCCCCCTGAACAAAACTGCTGTCAGGGACGTTGCAGCTCTCTGCAGGGATGCTCCCGGCTGTGCCAGCCCGGGGTTTGCTCTGCCCTTGCCCCCCAGGGTGCAGCCGGCTGCGGTTTGCCAATTTCTTCGGCTTTCTCTCTGGAAAAAGGCACGCGTGGCTAGAAGCACGCCTGCTGTTGCAATCCAGTTAAATTTAACTGGAGTTCAATCCAGTTGGAGGCCGGTCACTAGTGGAGTCCCCCAGGGCTCAGTACTGCGGCCAGTTCTCTTTAATGTCTTTATCGATGATCTGGATGAGGGGATCGAGTGCACCCTCAGTAAGTTTGCAGACGACACCAAGTTAGGTGCGTGTGTCGGTCTGCTCGAGGGCAGGAAGGCTCTGCAGGAGGATCTGGATAGGCTGGAGCGATGGGCTGAGGCCAACTGTATGAGGTTCAACAAGGCCAAGTGCCGGGTCCTGCACCTGGGGCGCAACAACCCCAAGCAGCGCTGCAGGCTGGGAGATGAGTGGCTGGAAAGCTGCCTGGCAGAGCAGGACCTGGGAGTCTTGGTTGCTAGTTGGCTGAATATGAGCCAGCAGTGTGCTCAGGTGGCCAAGAAGGCCAACAGCATCCTGGCTTGTATCAGAAACCGTGTGGCCAGCAGGGCTAGGGAAGTGGTTGTCCCCCTGTACTCGGCTCTGGTGAGGCCGCACCTCGAGTACTGTGTTCAGTTTTGGGCCCCTCGCTACAGGAAGGACATGGACGTGCTCGAGCGAGTCCAGAGAAGGGCAACGAAGCTGGTGAGGGGTCTGGAGAACAAGTCTCACGAGGAGCGGCTGAGGGAGCTGGGGTTGTTCAGCCTGGAGAAGAGGAGGCTCAGGGGAGACCTTATCGCTCTCTCCAGGTACCTTAAAGGAGGCTGTAGTGAGGTGGGGGCTGGTCTGTTCTCCCACGTGCCTGGTGACAGGACGAGGGGGAATGGGCTAAAGTTGCGCCAGGGGAGGTTTAGATGTTAGGAATGATGTTAGGAAGAACTTCTTTACCGAAAGGGTTGTTAGGCATTGGAATGGGCTGCCCAGGGAAGTGGCTGAGTCTCCATCCCTGGAGGTCTTTAAAAGACGTTTAGATGTAGAACTTAGTGATGTGGTTTAGTGGAGGACTTGTTAGTGTCAGGTCAGAGGTCGGACTAGATGATCTTGGAGGTCTCTTCCAACCTAGATGATTCTGTGAAACACTCCCCCTTGCCCCAACTTTCCAGCTACAACAGGGAGTACAACTAAAACATGGTTAATCCAAAGCAGGAAAACCTGGTTTCTTATATTCCTAGAAATAGAGACAGACAGTCCTTCAAGTCAAGCTGAGGTATCCTCCATTTTGCAGTGCTATTCTACAAGCCAGAATTGTTTTTGAGAAAGTCTAAGAATATTTGCAGTAAAACCTGGTTTCTTATATTCCTAGAAATAGAGACAGACAGTCCTTCAAGTCAAGCTGAGGTATCCTCCAGTTTGCAGTGCTATTCTACAAGCCAGAATTGTTTTTGAGAAGGTCTAAGAATATTTGCAGGTAACACATGCATGCATACATAAAAAGCTTCTAGAAATTTAGTAGGCATACAAGTAAAGTCCTAGTCTGTGCACTGTGGGGTGCTTGAAGCTCAAATGAAGGCTTGAAAGACATTTGCTGCCTGAAAATTGTTACTTGAATCTTACTGATATACCAGCCTCTCCTGGAATACAAAGTTTTCTATGAAAAGCTCTTATTTCCCTGTATTTTTCAATTTTTCTTCAAAACAGACAGCCCTGTTTTTCTCATTCTTTCTAGAAATAAGGTGTTAAAACCTTTGCCTGAAACATCATCCGTTTGTCAATTTGTCATTTGCTGGTGGAAAAGGGAAAAACCCCAACCTGAAATGTTCCCACTCAAAGAAAAGCAACCAGCTGAAGAGTGTTTCAGGCTGTATCAAAAGAAACAACTTCAGAGCTTCAGTAATGTCTACAGGTATTTGTTTCTGAAGCAGCCCTGTGTAGCTGGACGGCAGGCGTATGTGGTGTGTAGTGGGAGAAGGCTTGTAGGTGTGTGTGCGTTTAGAGGAAGAAGGCTTGCAGATACTCTGCAGAACACACGCAGGGTATGTGGGGGTGTGTGCAGGGGGAGAAGGCTTGGAGATACTCTGCAGAACTTTAATTCCTTGTTTTTCTCTCGTGTGGTCCCGTTTTGCAAAGGCTTCCAGAAAGCAAGGTTTAGAGAAGGCTGTAAAAACTCCAGGTGCCGCTCTGTTCTCTTCCACCTTCAAAAGTAGGAAACCATTCAACTGCCTCTGCATTTGCTCAGTCCTCATGTACTTAATCCTGTGTAATGGGTAACCTATAGAGTTATCACTTGCACGCTTAAGTTTCACTGCAAGTGCAGCACAGGGGCAGTCCGCCTGCTTCTTCTGCTGTTAACTGAGGACTTCTTGACTTGCTGAGCGTAGTCAGATTTTTTTACAGGTGTCCTTTTATTAAACACCTGGATAGAAACACGTAATTAAGATCAATTGCTAAAGACTAAGTTTCTTGATTTCAAAAAGCTTGCTCAAATTCAGAAAGCCTTAGCCCATTTCTTCTACATACACTGGCCACAGTATTTTGGCCGTCTTCATCCAAAATAAATCCCTGCAGTTATGTATCACAGTTGCCTATAATTTTTCTGGTCCCATTTCACAGGGATCTTTTCAAGATTTCATTCATTTTTCATTGATCCTTGTTTGGTACAATACAGTTAAACCCTCTGTAATTTTACTTTGATACTTATAGTTCTGTTCATTTTTTACTTTTACGTTAAAAATCTAGCCATCTGTACTATCTCTGTTCTAACAAAGATACTAAAGTGTTAATACCTTACGAGTGTGGTGTTTTTCCCCAAGTTATCAGGAAGTTATGATGTGACTTTGAAATGGCATCTCTTGGAATTTTTACTGTTGTGAAATTTCTCTTTGTGTTTAACTTTTAATATTCGCTATTACCATCATACAAAGTTAGCATGGAGGAAGGGAGAAGAGCAATCATATTTAAAATATTGTATGAGAAAGTGGTGACGCAATCTTATACGGTGCCTCTAACATGTTTGCCTGGGAGTATATGTGAGCAGTGCAGGTCGCTGGGTTCAATTGCTGTATGTACTATTATTTCATAATGCTTGCGTAGACTGTATTTTATTTTACGATGACATCATATTTTGATTATATTAAAAGACTTTTTTGATCAGCACTCCTTTCACAGTTAGCTTATTTTTTATTTATTTATTTTTTAACTCTGTTTGTGGCCTTCTAGTTTTTGCTTGCTCTTTCTAATGGCTGCACTCATTCTTGTAAAATAATCAAGGCAAGCTTTCTTCATGTCAGGTAAGTCTACTATGCCCTTGCTCAGGGTTCTTCGCTATCTCTAATCTTTTCCAACCATGCGTGACTAAACTGTGGGCAATATTTCAGCTGAGGCTTTAACAGTGCCTCATGGAATAAATATTATTTTTTCCTTACAGCTATATCTTTTTGTTGTTCTGTTTGCAAGAATCGAAGAGCCTTTGGTTACGTGTCTCCTTGTACAGATTTCAGAATGTGTGAATATAAATGTGTATTCTCATACTTTGAAAACTGAAGGTTCTAAGTTTTCAGACTGCATATGATTTTTCCCTACATCTTCCAGATTTAATGACATGCATTTTCTTCTTTAGACCATCTCCTCCCTTTATTCTCTTTTTATGCAGTTCTAAATAAACTTCCTAACAGCAGAACAGAAGACAGGCCTGTGAGGAGCTTGACCAAAGCCAAACAAATTATATATATTTGTCCAAACCAACCCAATCACGTATAATATATACTACTTGTTATTTGCAATATTATTATATAGTAATATATAATTTCTAGATCTTTTTTTTTAGACTATCTAGTTTTCCACCATGGAACAGTTTTAATTATGTCATTTAAAATTGAAGGCAAGATATCAAAAATTCTGTTTGTCTTGGCCAAACGTGAGAAGGCTAGCAGTTTCTTCAGTCATTTGTAACTGATGTGTAAATCCATTTAGTTTTTCCATCTGAAATAGGTATCCTGGTTACTTGTATTTACGCCAGTAAATATGCTTGGAAAATATTCCACTGTATGTGCATTAACTGCTACAACATCAGACCTATTTTTTCAGTATAATCATCGATGCATATTTTTAATTTAAATTTCAGCTTCAACAGTTTTTTAAAGCACAAAGTCTACAAGGTTACAGTGTGTTTTCCAGCAATGAAGAATGAGTACTTGACTGAATAAATAAAGCAGAAGTGCATTGACTTTCACATCTGTCTCCCTGGAGGGGGAAAAGGACTTTGGATTGCTTTATTTTTAATATTGTGAAAGCCAGTTGTTTTGCAGGCAGATACTTGCTGATGATATTACAGTAGCAAAGTTGCCTCCAATTTTAGGAACAGTGAGTCTGCCTGTAAAATAGGAAGTTTGATAGTTTTTAGATAGTTTTTAACGTAACTTTGCTTCTTAATTGTCTTTTTGGAATGTACTCATTTGGGACTCTTCCTAATGAGCTCCCTGAAGCTGTGAGTCTATCTAGCAAAACTCATCTTGGTCACTACTGCAATGAAGCTCTTCATTATAAATATTAAAGGTGTTTTTTTACATTGGTCATACCTCCAAGAACTTACTGATTTATATCCTATTTTCAGTGATTGTCTTAAACAATAAAGACTTTGCTTCAGAGGTCAAGTCTGGAAGAGTGCGAAAAGAGCCTTAAGGGTTCTTAAATCTTTACAAAAAGAGTATTTGCAAACTTTACGTACCAATACCCAGACAGCTGGACCCCTGCTGGTGGACAGTCAGTACCAAAATCCTGCTGATTTCAGAGCAAGAAATAATGTTTATGAACAACAGAAACTCCAGTACAAAACAAACCTGAATGACTATTTTTTGCAGCACAGTGTGAAGTAAGGCATTCAACAGAGGTGTGATGAAAGGCTAACAGTGTGAGTACTGGGGAGGTTATTGGTTAGTTGCATCTTACGTGTTTTTTCTTGTGGAACAGATTTGTTTGCAGACTATGTGGAGAAGGGGGTTCAACTCTCGTGTGTCAACTCAAGAGTCCTAACAAATATGTACTGAGTTGGTATCTAGATGGATGCAGCCTCTTTGCATGGAAATGTGCACCTATAATGAAATTCTGAATACATAACATAGAGCTGAGTAGTAATAATAATAAAAATCGAACTGTACTGGAAATGCTCTGCTCTAGGAATCAGCTTTAACAAGCCTGTGAATTGCCTACTCTTCATTTTAAGTTGTTGTCGTCGTGCCCCCCTCCCCTGGGTCCAGATTCTGCTGTGAAGGACAAAAAGTCTGCTCACTGGGCTGTGTTGGATTCACTCAGTGACAAGGCTGAATTACAGCTTTTAGTTTGTGTGAGGGCTACCTTCTAAACTCTGCTTTTTGATAGTCCAGTGACACCTACCAGTGGGTTCCCAGCAGCTGCTACTGCGTCCAGTCCTGTTCAACTTGCTCATCAGTGACCTGGCTGAAGGACAGAGTGCACCCGCAGCAAGTTTGCTTGTGACACCAAACTGGGAGAAGTGGCTGATCCACTGGAGGGCTGTGCTGCCATTCAGAGGGACATGGACAGGCTGGAGAGTTGGGCAGAGACTCCTGATGAACTTCAACAAGGGCATGTGTGGGGTCCTGCACCTAGGGATTAATCACCCCCTGCACCAGTACAGGCTGGGGGCTGACCTGCTGGAAAGCAGCCCTGTGAAGGACCTGGTAGTCCTGGTGGGCCACAGGTTAACCATAAGCCAGCAGTGCTGGCTTACAAGGAAATGCTGAGAGAGCTAGGCCTGTTTAGTCTGGAGAAGAGAAGGCTGAGAGGGGATCTTATCAATGCATACACAAATCTGAAGGGAGTTTGCCAAGACAACGGGGCCAGACTTCCTCTGGTGGTGGCCAGCAACAGGACAAGAAGTAATGGGCGCAAACTGCCACACAGGAAGCTTCCTCTGAACGTGAGGAAAAACTTTGCTGTGAGGGTGACAGAGCACTGGAACAGGCTGCCCGGAGAGGTTGTGGAGTCTCCTTCTCAGGAGATACTCAAAACCCACCTGGATGTGATCCTGGGCAACATGCTGTAGGTGACCCCGCTTGAGCAGGAGGCTTGGAATAGATGATCTCCAGAGGTCCCTTGCAGCCTCAACCATTCTGTGATCTGTTATTCTGATTCTGTGCCTTCAGAGACACTGAACTCCGCAGTTATCTGTTGCTTGAGATCTCTCCTAATAAGTGCATGCATTTAGGGGAAAGCCAAGACTTGACTTCTGCCTTTTGTCTCACTTCTTTTCTCTCCTTATATGTTTGTTTTACTTTTTCACATGCTCTATTGCTTTCCCTACAGCATTTCCTTGGTTTTCCCAGTGACCTGCTTATCTGTTCTGTACAGATTAAGATGGTGATGCAATGAATTGTGGCTGTGAAGTGAAACTGTGCTGCATTTTTCGAATTTACATTTCAAAAAGTCTGACTATCAGATGTATGAACTGTATTTCCCATTCTTATTTTAGGCCATCTGCACTCTTGGAAAGACCTTGCTGACTACACTGGTTACATTTGGCTTGCATATGGAAAGACCTTGCAATTACTGACACCCCTGCACTTCTCTAACACAAGGTTTGCATATATTATGGGAGTTGGAGATCCACTAAGAGGAGTGTATGCAGCTGTCAGGCACATATTTGGCATCAGATCTGGGTGCAGCCATAATGACAGGGAAGGTGGTGAGATGGGATAACATGGAGGGATGTGCAGTGATGTATGATGGAGGCCAAGGCAGGCAGAACTGAAATATATCAGCATCATTTGACATTGCATAAACAAAACGTTTTCTGCCTTTCCCCCAGCCTTGAATTAGCACAGGCTTCCAGGTACTTATTTATGCTCTCTTCATGGTAGCTTGCCTGTACTATAGACTGTTATCTCTGAACTTGACTCTGCATATTTATAAGAAGCTAGAGGCTTCTTAATGATGTGCCAGTTGCACTGGGAGTGGTGATTTTCTTGCTTCAAATAAGATATACGTTGGCACGTGCTGATTGTAAAGAAAACAGCTGAACTATGATTTACAAAAAGGTCAGTAACTTTCTTCTTGGAGTCTTGTATGCGTGTGACAATAGAAATCTCATGCTCTTCAGCTTCTCACCTTTTGTCTCAAACATCTGGATTCCATAGACACATCTGCTAAGCACCAGGCTTAGCTATTATTATGTTCAGTCCATAGCTGAAGAGTCTTTAAAGCTCATGCAACCTAAGAACAAATAGCAAGAAAACATAGCTTATCCATAGCTAAAGTATTAAAATACATCCTACTAAATATCACATTGAAGCTGCATCCTTGTTCAGACTTGAAAAGTAATTTTTTACAAAAATGTCTGAACACATTTCATCTACAGTTAAGTCCATATGGTTGTGTTGTGGCATAGCTCACGCTGTAGATGGCACTATTGCTGTACACCAAAAGTGATCCCCAGCTTGCTCTTCTAGTGACCCTACTCCAAAGGGATTTGTTACAAGCTTTTGAAAGCATGTATTTGCTGATAGGAGGTGGTAGGGGGTTGATAGAGCTCCCCTCTCTGTAGAATTGAATGGTAGGAAGGAACAATGAGAGAGGTGTTAGGTTTGTGTATTTGTGAGATGGTGCTTTGAAATGCATTGGTTTCATAGCTCGTTCTCTCTCATAGGAGTAATAAAGACTGGGTCTGTTATTTCAGTTCCCTGTGAAAGCTGCGTGTGACAAGGAATTTAATAAAGAATTTCCTTATTTTCGTCTTTGGGGTTTCTGTGATAATTCTAAAAAGGCTACTATAGCAGTGATGTTTTGGAAAATACCAAAAATGAAAGCCAATGCTTTACAGATTTTGTCAATGTAAACATCTACATCAAATTTTGGAACATTAAAATGACATTTGCCCTGCAGAATGAGGATGTTCTTGGCAGGAAATGGGATGGACACCCTCTTATGTGGGGTATGAGTTCCTCTGGGCTTAGCCATGGCCTGAAATTTTGTGGGGACAGAAACCTCAACAAGGGAGTTAGAGCTGTTGAGTGGCTGAAGATCAACTGCATAAGCAATCCAACAGTAATTGGCTTTATTTATTGTGGTCAAGTCTTATCTGAAATGATTTAAGTTTTTCTTTTTGAGAGGAACAGCTGGAAGTCAGCCTCTTGCCTTTGGAAAACTTCTGTTTTACGAAGCTTTTCAAATGTAAAGGGTCTCAAAGTGACCTATTTTTTTATTAGTCTCCACAGGTATTCATTAAAACATGTTATACACAAAAATAGCCGTTAAAATCTCAAAGGGAGTGGGGAAACATTGCTTTCAATGTGTTGTGGTTTTTTGTTGTTTGTTTTTTAGGCAAAAATTACCTTTGCGTAGAGAAACAAACTTGGCAACCTGTCAAGATCAGTTGTAAGACGTCTTACCATAGTGATATAGATTAAAGCTTCATGAATACTGGGGCATGTGACAACATTTCTCAAAGTATTCCCAGAGTTCTCCTAAACTGTGGGCACTCAGCTAGAATGAGCTATGTCTATCATGAGGTTGTATAAATTGTGTTCAGTCATAAAATATGTACATATAGGAAAGTGATATGGTTTATTACAGGACATAAATAGCATATTTTTGTTTATATATATAAAAGAGCTGGGTAATGGACAACAATAATCCTAGCTATTCTAGGCCACATAAACCATGAGGAAAAAGTTGACTTTGTTACAGTGTGTACTGTGCATATAAAATTATAAAGTTCTTCAAAGAGTTGTTGACGTATGTTTATAAAGTCGTAAGTGGATTAAAGATACTTTACAGGTGGGAAGCAAAAAGAGTACAGAAGTCAGTACGATAAATTCTGGAGTCCCCAGAAGGTCCCCTGGCCTCATGTGGAAGGTACCCCTAAAGGGGATGCTGTCCAGTGGTTTGACTTTGTTTTTGCTGTGGGCACATTTGTTATCATTATGGTACTCTTACCAACTAAAAACATACAAGTATAAATGAAAGCAGACATCTTTGTAAAATATGTTCTCTGCTTAATTGTTTGGCTACTTCTGGCCAATTTACACCTTGAATGCTTTCAGGGCTAGGTATGAGGTGTAAAGAGGTTGGGTTGAGCTTGATGAGGTAGCAACGTTGCAGATAGCGATAGGAACACTAGTATAAATCAAGCCAAGCTGTACATCTTTACTTTTGCTGTCCTGCCTGTCTTAGTTGTCCTCTAGGTCCAAAGTCAAGTGCAATAAGTAAAATTAAAAATAAATAATCCAGTGAATATGCTGGGGGATCTTTAAAAATGTTTTTACAGGGATTATAGGCCAGAGACTCCGTAGTAGTCTTTCCTCAGTACTGCTAGCTGTATTTGGGCCTCTGGCCAAGTCTGCAGATGGCAAGGAACATTTATTCTGTTCCTTGGCTGAGCATAGCCCTACTAGCAGGTCTCCATTTTTTCTGCCAGCGTTGTCTTTGTATGTTGGTCAGGTAACTGCCTTGCTCAGCATGCCTGCCCAAGACACAAGTCAAACCACGGTCCTTTAGGAAGCATAAAATGGACAAGACTCTTTTGCTTGTACCTCTGTTTCAGCTCTTGCAGGTAGCTGCTACTTTAGCACGTTGTTCTGGAGTCTTCCCCCAAGGCTGGCTGCTTACTCATGTTCTGTGTCCCCCTCGGTGTGAGGCTGGCGGCCTCCCTGTGCATCCAAGTCACAGGAAAGGTGAGGATCGTGGTGCCTTCAGGGCAAGTTGTATGTGAGGTGGTCCCTGCAGAAGTAACTGCGTCTTTGAGCCCCATTTGGGGCGGGGGGGGGGGGGTTAAAAAAAGAAAAGGTTGAAAAAAGTAAGAAACTACTTTTATTTGGCTGTGTGATTTCTTGTTTTTTTAAGCAGGTATATAGTGGGGTAGCTAATTCTCAGTGAGCTTTTGCTCCAGTTTCTGGAGATGGTCCAGAGCAAAACTGACCCAGATAAACTCGCTGGTTTCAAGGCAGAAGCAGTTAGAGCTCTAAGAATCGGCTAGATCTATAGAGAGTTTTAGAGGAAAATAATAAAAAGTGACTGAGATTCTGTGGAAGTAAAATACATTGGAAGGAAAAAGAGGGCTCAAGGACCACTAAGTTGAAAGAATAACCAAGAATGTGCTTGAGAGACACACACACAAAACAATAAAATTAGAAGTTCTGCTTCTGGGAGTGCATACCTGTTTAAAAACTTGCACAGGAAAGAAGTGCATTTAAAAACAAAAACAAACAAAACCTTTCATGATTAAGTAAAAAAAAAAAAAAGGCAGATGAACTTGCTGAGTTTACAGTAATCAACTATTTTTAAAGGAAATCTGTGATAGCCACATGAAAAATAAGGCAAAACAGCGTATTTTAATAGACATATTACAAAAATGCTATTTTTCTTAGCATTTGGCATTCCAACTTCCCAAGTAAAACTTCCAAAGTAAACTTACGCAATGTTGAGGTTGAATAAGAAAATATCAAGAAAGCAAGCCTTTAGTTAATTCATCAGCTATAAATAGGTTACAAAACATAGTTGTTTGTTCCGGGTGAATGGTTATAGGCAATTTTGCTTCTACAAAATTGCATTCACTACTTTTGCAGTAGTCATCTTATTGCTTCCCTTTTTTTAATATATTTTAGCAATCACAAATGCTCCTTTGATTTTTTCCTAGAAACTGTGCTGCAATTATTGGTTTCCGCTTCATTTGTCTCACAGATGACTGAGATATTGAGAAACAACTTCAGCATAAAATTCGTGAGGCCTTATGCTAAATATTCTTATTTATGCTCATTCATGCAAAATAATTTCTTTACTTATTCTAGGAAGTGTAAGATGACTACTACTTACAGGTTGTATTTGGACATATTATAGGCTGTTACTAGTGCTATCATGGTTACAATGTACAAATCAACCAGATAAAACACCTGAGTGCACTGAGTGCACCTGTCAGCAGTCACATTTTGTGTTCTTGTATTAACTGTATACTGTGTAATAGAAACAATATCGATATATGTGCTCTACTTGCTGTCGTTTTTATCAAATACTGTTATACTAATATGTATATATACTAAATTTTTTTTGCTCCATAAAGCCAGTATTTGTCCTTCGTGAAGGATTTCTCATATCTAAACTAATTACAGTTATATTCCTAATTTTTGATGATTTCAAATTATTTAAAAAAGGGTAAAAAAACAAAAACAAAAACAAAAAAAACTGCACCCTTTCTGGTTTCATTTTTGCTTAAGAGTCTCTCTGTCCAGATTGGTTTCTGTAGTGAGGACAAGGTTCATTAGCAGTTACGTTGCCTGCTATCACTCTGCAAAGATTTGATAGATTGTCTCAATCTTCCTGGTTCTTGTGCAGAATGAAATAAGGGACAAGTAGTCATCTGAAGGATTCTCTCAAAGAAACAAGGGATGGTCCCTTAAAAAATAAAAATGAATCAACTGAGATGAGTCCTATGGATCATAGCTTGAGCACATAAGACTTGACTGCTTGCGTTGCTTAGGACATCCTTTGGAACCTGACATTTAGCACAGAGATGAGGTGAAATGACCACTTGCTGCAGCAATTAACTAAGTACAGTGCACTGGCTGCCAGGCAATAAGCAATGTAAGTCATTATACCTGGTGTACTTGCCCCTTTTTGGGGCAGGAGACTAAGTCCATGAATATACCTCTATGCTGCTCAGCTGTGAGTAAACATGCCATCTGCTTCAATTTTAATAGCATAGAAACAATTAGATACTGAAATGTAACTTCTACTTGAGCTCTCTGACTTGCTCTGTATTAATACACATCTCTCAAGTGGTATATGATTTTCTAGATAGGGAAATCTGGGGTGGAATGGGGGAATGCAGGGAGGGGGAGTAATTTTTGTCCAGCACATTAGCTTTGCATTCATACTTTGTTCATACAGTACTCGATAGAAAGGGCCTTAAGCAATAACTGGAAATGGGGATCCTATCATGCCATC
Source organism: Anser cygnoides (assembly GCF_040182565.1). Classification (NCBI taxonomy): domain Eukaryota; kingdom Metazoa; phylum Chordata; class Aves; order Anseriformes; family Anatidae; genus Anser; species Anser cygnoides. Next base: position 33,901,648 of record NC_089876.1, on the reverse strand, counting down.
ATATCTGAAGATAAAAGGTATTTGAAAGACATCTGTGACATTCAGGGTTAGGCGTGAATGTTAAGAGATGGGTATAAAACTTAATGAAGAAAATAAAACATGACATCTTTCCTAGTATTAATGGGGAACCGTGGCAGATCTGGTAATTGATTTTGTCCCTTTTTCTATATTAGGAGTCTGAAAACAGGGGCAATGCATCTTCTGCTGACTCCTGTGTAAAACCTATCTTGTTGCACATTTTTGAGACAGTTCATTGAAAGCTGATGCCTAAGTCGAGTTGCATTTCCTATTGATCAATGTTTGCTTGGTTCATTCACTGTTCAAATTATTGCCTAGATGCTTAATAGGCCACAACTTAAAGCACAGAGTTGCACAAGTGAATATGCTTCTGTCCACATGTTGTCTTTTATTTTTTGTGTTTTCAAAGCTGTCCATAACATTCTCCATGGGAATGGGGAAGGCTATCTTAGCTAGCAAAGGTAGGGGAGGGTGTTTGAGTAAGATTTTGGCTGATGCATCTCTAGTGACACCTTGTGGGATGTTTTACAGAATCTTCTATAACTCTCCTTTTTACCTCTTTTTTGAGGCATAAATAAACTGAAAGGCTTATTTGACAAAAAGTTGTCCACATACTCCACATGAGATATATTTACCTTTCTGCACCAGTTTAGAGGTTTTGCCTTGTTTGTTTGTTTTGGTTTTGCTTGTTTGTTTTTCTCCTCCAGGACTGGCATTGTAACTTTTAGTTAGTAGGATAAAATAAATACACAACCAAGATGCTATTTGGCAATTAAGGACAGCAGAGAACTGAAAGATGATACTTGGTTTGTCAGATTTTCATGGTGACTGCTGGATTTTCATTCAGTACATTTTCTGGAATTGCTACCTTATAAGCCAGATGTTCAGGTTTAAAACTGAGGTTTAAGAACTGATGCAGCAAATTAATTGAATTAATCTTTCCTCAGAATAGTACATTTGTTTCTCTGTTTTTTAAATTGATGTTATATACAGTACTCTTCACAAAACACCTGAAAACAATTACTGTTCTTACTGAATTCTCTGTTTACATAATCAGACCCCCCGGTGCTGCACTCTGGAACAAAAAGTACCAAAACAGTTAGCTGATCTTTTGCAAACAGCAGTTAAAGTGGAATCTCTGTAAACAGCATTTTGGCTCTTGATTTTTGTCAGACCATTTTTATTTATTTTTTTCTTCCTAGGGTGAAAGGATGAAGTCAATTGAAACAACATCCCCTTGTAGACTCAGCTAGTAATTAATTCAACAGGACTTCAAATTAGACTGTTCCTCTGATGAAATATTCTCAGCAAAAAGAGGTAGAAATAATGCACTTGAAATAAGTAGGTCCTGTGAACTATAACTGACATTCTAGCTTCATTTTTCCTTGAAACATCAAACCCACTACAGACGAGCACAAACACACACAAAAGGCATATTTCAGTGTTCAAAGCGCTTTGGCATGCTTTCTCAACTATTTCTTTATTTTTTCTTTTATTTTTTTCATGTTTTACACTGAGCCAGGTAAGATGGTAACTGCCTTTCACTTGTTTAGCTTTGAAATCTAGAAACACGGCAGACTTGAAAGCCTATTACAGTTTCACCTTCCCTGGCTATGTGCCACTAAAGCTGTTCCTAGAACCTGAGAACTTCCAGTGAACTTTAATCTGTGAGAGAGATGAGCTGAATGTTGCATTTTTTTCTCAGAAAGACATGAGTGTCATGAAAAATAAGAGTTGGATGCTTGTTTCTGCTCCAGTGAATTCAACGGTGACCTTTACCTTTCAGTTCAGTGGCTTCAGGACCATCCTGTAGATGCAGGACAGCTGCAGGGTAGAGGAGAGGGCTGGAGAAGGCCATTCCCAACGGTGCTGAAAGCCCAGGTGTGCATAGGTGAGGAGGTGAACTGGGGCGGTGGAGAGAACAAGGTAAGTGGTAAAACTAGCTGTCATTTCTTTTGCATGCAAACATTTGAGAAAATGAATGTTTTGCTGAGTGAAGTCACTGTTGCATGCCAGAAATAGCAGTCCTGTGTGCATGTGACATACCTGCTTAAAACAAACAAAAAAATCTATTATAGGCCCTTCTTTAAAATAGAAATAACTTTTAGTAAAGAGTAAGATTTAATTATGATCATAAAATAATAAGAGAAATAGCAGATTCATTGTTTTTATTCAGTGGTTTCACTGAATATGCCTTTGGAATTTCTGCTTCTCTTGCTTCTGTCTTGCATAGGCAGCATTTTGTTTGTTCTTTGCTGTTATTGCTGGACAATTTGGTGCCAAGTTATTTTTCTAATCTTCACAGTCAATGTGTTGACTTCTGTAATTACAAGACGTAGCTTTGTTATATAAAATGCAATTGACTGGGCTGACAGAATGATGAGTATCTGGTTCCTAGTTAATACCCTGAAAAACATACCTGGCCTATATAAAATGGTCTCAATGGAATTATTTTTATCCATTATTTTCTTAATAAATGCTAATAACTTCTGTGAAGGTAATGTATTTCATAATGAATTTCCCTTTCCTGCAGTGCTTTAAGGTTGACTTAGATGTTTTCTTCAGTACAATTCTGAAAACTGCTGCAAACTCTGGAGATACAAACCTCAACCTGATCCCTCTAGCTATTTGTCTTACATGCTAAGTATACCAAAAATATTTTAAATGCCTGTTGGTGATGCTAAATAAAGGCATGGGAAAATACCAAAATAGGAGGATTGAAGAACAACAGAATTCCCTTCACTTGAATCAATATATGACATTACTGAGTTAACTAACCCAACTGAACTAAAAAATGCAAGTTGCAAAATGATATTGGTTTCTGTCACGAATGGTGTATTTTATATTTGATGTTAAACAAATATACTCAGGCTCCTTCTAGTGGATGTATATCTGGTATTTGGTCAATTCAGTTTGCTGGTTTGATTGTGAGTTTTCCCCACAAGCTCTGTCATTTGGTTAGGCACCACGGGAGAGAAAGAACTACTGGGAGCTCTGATCCCAGAGCAGATTGCCAATGAGTGTGGGTGGTTTCTCCATCTATTTTTTTTTCCTTGTTTTTTTACACGTATGCTTAGTTATAGATGAATTTTGAAACTAGTTGCAATAGTTTTCCAGAAGTGAAGCAGTAATATTAGCCTGGAGAAGAACAAGCAAGTAGAAGCTATGCTACAAAAGCACTCTGAAGCAGGTAGACAACTGGGATTGCAAAGTGAGATGCTGCCTGGAGGGCAGGCACGTGGGCGTTCAATCCACGGATGTCATCTTTGTCCAACATAAAGTCTGTTTCGCTTGGCTGGGGTGGAGAGGGGAGAGAACAGTTATCCCCCATCTGGATTACATGATTTAACAAAATTGTAGTAATGGTTGGGGCCTTCTTAACAGGATATGTTTTCAGAAGAACGCTGGCTTACTGATTGAAGCTCTTCGCAGGTCTAACTAAGAATGAGGGAGGACTGAGCTGCCCCTGCAAGGGGTTGCACAAGGGGTGGAGGTGAGGAGGATGCTGACCCCGGGTGCTGCTCTGTAGCAGTTCAGCAACTGTCTGAGAGGAATATGCAGCAAGGGCACCAAAGGATGTCCTTGAGGCTGTTCCTTCCTGACACCTGACTCTCGTTTTGCTTGGGGGTAAGCAGGCCGGGGTGCCCAGCTTACCCCGGGGTGCCCAGCTTACCCCGTGGTGTACAGGGTGGAGGGGGGAGCAAATGGGCAGCAGGTTCCAGTATTCCCCTGTGCCTCATTTTGCCTGGAAGTGTACTCCTCTGTTCTCAGTGTACTCCTTTGCAAGTGGGGGCTGAAGTTCTTGTCCTATGTGTGTGAAGAGGGGCAAAGGAAAGGCTAGCTGTTGCTTAAGCTAGAGTGCCTGAGTCATCTGGATACTGGCTGATCTAAGGCCAGTAGCTGTGTGTCCTCCTCCTTCCCTTTGGCCCCAGTATTTGTCCTCTTCTCATTTTTACTAGAAACTTAATTCTGCACCCAGTCGAAGTGTTGTAAATAGTATGTATCTGCAGAAGAGTTTTTGAAAACAGTAATTAAATAAAAACAACTTTTTTTTTTAAAGAAAATTTATAACCAATTTACCTAGGCTTACAGGTGAGGAAACTTTAGTGTGGGAAATATAGTAAGATAAATCTTCTGAAGAGTGGTTGGAGAGCAATGCTGGAAAAAAATAATGTACAAGACTAACTGTTCCTTTCATGCCCAGCAGAATGTTTTATCTGTGTTTTTATAAAACCATGAATGTGTATCTAGCTTGGTCCTTTGCTGACTGAGAAGAAGGCACCAGAAACTTGTCTTTGAGAAAATGCTATGGATTCTCTTTCAGCCAAGCACAGCTGTATTGATTTTTGCTTCGTCTAAACACACAGCTTTTCTTTTCCTTGCATTCCATTCTTAATTCTCCCTGTCCTTTCCTTAGCCACCCCAGGCCATCTTGCTTCTGTGGGGTTGTGTGATTAGGCTTTTAACTCATGTCCTTGATTCCATTGCTAGTTTTCTTTGTTTCCATGTCTTTCTCTATATGCAGGCATTGAACCACCTGAGAAGAAGTAAAAAAGAGGTTTTTAATAGCTGGATCTAGAAGTCAGTCCAATAAGGCCTGTTAAAATAAAAAGCCATTCTCAAAAGCATCCTGTGAATGAAAAACAATTTTACAAAGAGAGGTGTCTGAGCTTTTCTAATTTAGTAGTCATTAAGATTTCACAAACAATTTGGTGGAAGTGTTGGCCCAGTTCTACAGCAGCTGCTTATGAAATAAAGCTGTTGATGTGCTTCATACTGCTTTCATTTTAATTAACATGTACTTGCTTACCTTTTTTTAATTTTTTGTTCCCTCTACCATTTGAAAGTGAGTCCTTTGAATCATCAATTACGTAGTTTTTCAGCGCTGATAGAAGCAGAGGATGGTGTGACTTTCTGGTATTGCCTCCTGTTGCCACCTCTGTAGTGATGAAGTTATGCAGTTAATCTCGGTACAAAGACGATAGCTAAACACAACCATGCTCGGCAGCAGTCAGAGGACTCTGTATAGTACGAATGTGAAGCTGTGCGACTTTCTTAGGCGTTCTGCACGGAAGTAGACAGGCAGTGTGACTCGGTGAGGTAGCAGCGTGATTTAGTGGCAGAACAACCCTGTGTTTCATCCTCGGCCTGCTGGTGATCTTCCTCCCCGTAACACGGCACCAGTGCAAATGTACTGGTGTGCCACTGCTCTGTGGGAGCCTCACTTGCTGGGCCATCACACAGTTATTCGAAATCCTGATTCCTGGAGTTTCGTAGCCAAGGCAGAAGGTGTCCCATGCTCTCACAGCCTACATATGAAACATCCCACACAGTTCGTAACCACCCTCCTGCTTTCACTGTGTGTGGGGGAGTTTATCTTTACTAGAAACAGTAATTGCAAAAATGACCTTCATACTTACTGAAAGCGCTAGACTGCTCCACTCTGACTCATGGAAGGGAGCCCAGATATTGGGTAACGGCTTGCTTCTTGATAATCCATTTCTCTGTCGTCTTGTGCAATAGTTGAAACAAAGGCTAGTTCTGTGTCGGATTCGGTGTTGTAGGTGACGCATAGAGCCGCTCTGTCTTTGCCAGAATCTAGGATGAAGTGAAAAACTACAAAACCGCTGCTGACTGATGAAAGCAGCCTTGCGTTGGCTCAGCTGGGTTTCAGAGCGACGGCTCAAATTTCGGCGTGTCTTCTGGTTTCAGTTTTAGAATAACAAATCCAGTTCAGTTCATGCACATCCAGTTGAAATAAAAGCCACTGCTTTTATTCTCTAATCATTTTGCCTCCCTAGTGGATCCTTGGTCTTCCTCTTTACTGTTTTCTTAGATGATTTTTGTTTTTTTTGTCATGTTCATCGGTGTTTTACTTCAGCAGGAAATCCCCTTTTTAAAATGCTATGTAATGAGTCACTACCTCTGTTTGCTTCAAGCTGAAGGGGATTCCAACTATTAAATTGTATTATTGCTAAATATAATCCTGTTCCATTGTGTAGGTTGTAGTTTGAAACAGAGAGAGGTTTGCGGAAGTAGTAGGTTAAACAAGCAACGTTGTTGTCAGTTTTGTTTATTAAACTGGAGATTAATGGCAATTCCAGTAAGAAGTAAGCAGGTTAGAGGTTTAATAGATCAACACATGTTTCAAATTGAAAAAATTACTCAGCAGTTATGAATCTCTGAAGATCTATAGGGCTGGGCTGTGGGGAGAAACAACAAAAAAAAAACCCAAAAACAGTGCATAAAAGCTTGTGAGTTCCCAGTAATGAATATTAGGATCTGTTCAGCAAGAAGCATGATCTGGTTTGGGGTTTTGTGTATGTTTGGATTCAAAATTTAATTGCTCTGATTTCTTCTTTACTCTGGCGTGGAAAAATGCTTTGAATTTTTTTCACTACAGATCTGAGTATCTCTGTCTGTATTACTGCTGTTTTAGCCCACGTTGCTTTAAGTTGCCATCTTCTGAAACCCTCATCTACCACATTCTGTGATCTGGAGTGATGCTGCGACTCGATTAATCACCTTTCAAGACTGTGTGTGCATACAGGAGATGGAAATTTAAAATTGCAATAGCCTTTAGTCCAGCCATGTCATGCATATACAGATATGCAGGCATTTCGGGTGTATTCACAGGACAATTGATTTGCTTCCCCTTTCAGCTCCAGATTTCCTTCCTTATTTTCAGTATTTACCTGAGAGCTTCTACAGGCTCTGTAATACAGACTCTCCTGTCCTGCTGGTGACATCTACCTTTGTGCTACATGAGATGGCTTGCTCTCTGCTGCTTCCAGACTTGGAAATACCTCCTTTTATTTTTATATATATAAATATTTATAGATAATATATAAATATATATTTATATTGTGGCATCCCTGCCTATGGCGGGGGGGTTGGAACTAGATGGTCTTTAAGGTCCCTTCCTACCCGAGCCACTCTATGAGATATATATATGTATATATATATATATACACACACACATATATATAAATACACACACACACACGCATATTATATTCTTGACCCTTTCTAGTTTTATCTGTCATTTAAACAGAACTCAGCAATTCCAATTTCTAAGTTATCTAAAATACCTCTTCCTCCCCACCCCCCAGTGCACCATTTAAAAGCAAGTCGTATCAATATCTTCATTATCATATGGAAGGGGGTGGTTACATGTAGAGATGCGGTGGTTATTAAGCATTGAAAAGGAACCATGATGTTGCTGAAGGCCCCACAGTAACACTTGAATTTAAAAAGAGTCCCACTACTGGTTTTACAGCTTATTGCTGTAAAGGAAATAAGTTAATAAAAGCCACAAAGTTGTACAATTTCCCATAGCCTTTGACTAATGCTTTTAGAGAAAGAACATTAAAAAAATAGCCTTAGCTGAAGGTGAGGGGATTTCCTTAGGAAGAATGCTTTTAAGGGGCATTGCTCTGAAACCATAACCTCAGGAGTCATTTTCTAACAGTGAGGAACATCTGCCGAGATGAATGGGAGACTAGAGACAGCTCAATCCCCAAACTACTTTTGGGCTTTACCTTTTTTCAAAGGTATTTAGGTGCTAAAGACTGAGTTTTATAGCAATAATCTAAAATGTCTCATTTGCTTAGCTATGGTCCTCTTAGGGCAACAGGACCAAAAGAGCCGGGCTGCTCCACAGGATAGAAAAACTCAAACCCTGCATCGCAAACCAGAGCAGCGTGGTGCAGATACACTCAGGTGGGTCAGTCTGGAGTCACTCTGGGTCTGAGAGCTGACCAGCTTGGCCAGTACAGGTCAGGCTGCTCCAGGGAAGGTCCTAAATGAGTAACACTGGGCTTCCCATTTACACAGTGCAGCTGAGGTTGTCTTAGGGTCGGTCCAGCGACCTAGACTGTCTCACGTGATGCTGAGCAGAAGCTGCTGCTAAGCTCCACCACAGTGCAACACCCACACGGATCTGGGGTTCACATTTTGAAACTAGTACTCCATTTGTCTTGTTTGAATAATACTCTCATATAGATTAAATCTGTCTGATTTGTAGAAGTTCAGTATGCCTTTTAGAGAAATTATGGTGAACTAAAGCTGAATGTTTGTTAGCATTTGTAAGACAGTAATGGAACATTTATTGGACTAACTTGCTCTCTACTGTGATTTAAGGCTTCTTGAAAAATAGGATGCTCAGAGAGGTATTGCAAAGGTTTAGAGTGAGGTTATAATTAATAGGTAATATATTTATCCTTACTTTGTAAAGTAATCTGTACTTGACTTTTTTAGGTCATGATTGCAGGGGAAGTACATAGAGGAAGTAAAACTGCTTGCTATAGCCTCCTAGTGCTCCAAGCACTTGGCTTTTTTTTTTTTTCTTAGAGGAGAAAAAAAAAAAAAGCAACCTTATCTCCACTACAGCAAATGGCTTTTCCTTACAACATTTAAAAAATTAATCATTTTAACAACCTTTTTCTTTAGTGTTCAAAGAATTTTTTACCTTGCTCTTGATTGTTCCCCAATGCTTATACACTGCCTCTGTCTATGTTTTATGAGCAAATCTGAATAGCACAGGGGTACGGCTTCCATAAAATTCAGGTCATATGAGGTGGAAATAGCAACCTAAGTTCAGGAGTTCCTTCATTTTTATAGTTCTTTCTTTTAGTAACAGGAAACAGCTCTAAGGCAGTTTTCTTGTAGGGTGATGTATGGGAATGCTTGCTTTGATAGATTTTTTTGTTGTTGTTGTCTGTGTGCATATGTTATGGGGAGCTGTATTAGAAATGTTTGGATCTGGCTTCTAACAGTGAGAGAACTCTCCCTCTAATGTGGGTATTAGCTTTACCACACACACTTGTATGTCTTGCAAAACCATATAGTGAAATTGTAAGCAGATATTATTCTTGATTTTACAAAAAGGGAAAATTAGATTCATATGCTTTCTGGGGGGGACAGGGGACTTCCTCTGTCTGTTATGATGAGTATTAGTGGTTGTGAAAAAAAGGTCATCAGGTCTTTCAGAGAGCCTAGAAAGAGTACAATTCTCATCTGAAATGTAGTGGACATGTCACCATTCACCATCCTCCTCTGCTGCAAAGTGCCTTTCTTCCTGTCCACCAACAACCAGGCTACCTCCTATGAGATGCCTTTATTTCCACTGTTTGCCCTTGGTCAGCTGCAAGCATGGCCCAGGAGAAGGTATCTTCCTTTATTAAGCTATCTGGGCAATAGCAAACAGCTAGCTCTTACCGGGTACATCAGACCTTACTTCCTTTTCCTTTTCCTTTTCTTTTTTTTTTTTTTTTTTTTAACTCAGGCTCTCGTATGTCATCTGCTCAGTTGACAATTTACAACCTATAAGAGTGATGTTAGTAAGCTTAGCCTGTCATTATCAACTGTTCAATGGAGGGGCTTTTTTTGTGCAGTACTGTTTGATATTATTCTGTATTGCCCTGTTCAGTATCTTTCTAGAGTTTCCTAACCATGATCATCAGGTTCCAATAATGCTTTAATTAATGTGACCAAAACCTCTGTTGTGATTGAATTTCAGGATGATCCCTGTGTACAGAGCAACAAGCAAACGCAGTGAAGAGTGGCTAGTTTTTTTTTTTTAAGTATTTAAGTATTTTTTAGTCATTTTAAAACACTTTTGTATGACCTATTTTAGAAACATGGCATAGCATAATGAGTGTGTGCCTTACCCTTAGGGTGGGCAGCAATAGTGTTTGTGACAATCCTTCATTTTTTCCACTATCTTCAGCTCAGCCTTGAATGTCTTGCAGTCTGTCCTTGGACTTTACTTTCGAGGCATCCAATGTTTCAGGTGAACTTGCAGTTTTTGGCAGCCCCTGAATCTGGAAGCAAATGCTTTGTCTCATCCAAAAGACACCTAACGGTCCCTGTGGGGTAAAGTCATGTTTCCAACAAACCAGTAGATGTTGCTTTAAAACTTCAGTGATGTGTAGTGTGGGAAACTTATTACGGCTTCAGAGTTGACTTTTCTCTCTTGTTAATTGGGAAGCAGGTTAAACTCTGTGTGGATAGGAAAGAAAGCTTTCTGAAGCTTATGTAGACAGAGAAATTCTTTTCATGGAGGATTCAGACATTGCCTAAAATCAGGTTTAATTCCACTTCAAGACAAAATTTAAACACTGCAATATTTCAGTAAGAAAAACCGCAATGGCTGAATCCAATGGGTGGACAACCAGCTGGGGAAAAAGGCGGACATTTTGGCCAGAAAAAGGGATTTGTATTCAAACTTCCCTGCTGCTAAACTGTGTACTTAAAGGTCATGGAACTGACAAATGTCAGGGAAGTAATGCTCTCCTGGCCTGCTTTAAAGCCTGTTTTCAATTTCTGGCTACTGCTCTCAGTGTTGTAGAGGTGGAGGTGAAAGACCAGGTCCATTGGAAAAACATGGAAGCATACCAACTGATTTCAAAAAGGACCAGGCTGTACACTTGCAGTAGAAGTTTACAGGGAAGATGTTGGACTTGGGGATGAGGAGCACTGACATCCCTCTCGATCATAATCTGAGGTGGCAATTGACTTACAAATAAAGAGCTGTGTGGTTGGATGGAAGTGAGACCATTGCTGTCATCTCTCCTTACCTTGCTAACGTATCAACTTCCTGAACTTCTTCATGAAAATCCAGTGAAATAGGGAAAATCCATAAAAATATGTTTGAGTAATAATAAAGAATTGATTGAATCACCATCCAAGACCTCATAAAGTAGCTGTGGCCTTTCCAGTTTTTCCATAAGGAAGGGAGAATTTGTTGTGGGTGGTCTTTCTTTTGTGGCTAAGCAGTAAGCCACACAAGGAGCAGGAATAGAGTCGGTGGGAAGTGCTCTGACTTCTTGTACATCTCAGGCAAAACCCGACAGAGTCCAAACCTAAATCAAAGCTGTTCACTAACATTTAGGTTAGAACTGGCTAGCAGTATGTTCCTCTCCAGGAAGGTCACTTCTGTGAGCACAAAAATGTATTTCAACTCTGTATCAAGTGTGGACAAGATGCACCCACACCATTAACTGAGTTTTCATCAAAAACATGACAGCTAGGACTGACTGCCTTGTGTTGTTGCTTCTTGATTTGGGGCATCTGAGTCTGTTTAAAAAATATACAAATAAAAATGATGATAGCAACCAATCTATTTCTGTGAGTGAAGCAGAAGAGTGTTTTAGCTTGACAAAAATGTAAGTGCGTGGGAGTGGTTCTCATTCATGCACCAAAAAGAGGAGGACAGCTGTAGACAGCCAGTGAGTAACATTGATGTCGACAACAGCAAGCTGCCTTTGTTCAGCAAGATGAGTTCTTAATGCCCTAAGTGTGGTATCAAAGTATAAACTTAAAAACTAAGTCTCAGAAACTTCCTGTATGGCAGATCTGTATTCAGCTTCTTTTCCAGAATAGCAGAGTTCTAAACTGTTTTGAGCACTTTGATTTTTTTTTCTTTTTCCAATCTCTGTTCTTCCTTGTAGCGATGTCTTCTCAATAATACTTACATGGCAATTAAGCCCTTTACAAGTCACCTAGGATCCGGTACTTTAAGCTGCTGTCTTTACATTATATTAAATTTTCTCTAACTCATTTCCTTATTTTTCCCATATGGAAAGCCCTTACATGAACAGTTCTTTAGTGGACGATAAAATAATTTGAATGGCAGCCATCCAATCTGGACTTTCTATAGATAAGTGGCTTGGGTATGCATGAGAAGCAATGAATTTTTTATTATTCAGGCACGTTATGATGTAGCCAAAGGGGCTTTCCTCTTCTGAATGGGGGAGCAGGGAGGTCAGGTAAAAAGATGCATGTGTGATTTCTGCTTTACCCCCATGATTTTCCACTGGAGGTTAAGAGAAAGGGTTCCCCCTTCAATTTTTCCATTGACTACTTTTCTCTGCCTCCACAAAACATTTTGTTGTGCCTACCTTGTGGTGGTGAAAATGGCATTATGTTCATGCCACTAGTGTTTATTCAGAGTTCAGAATGAAACAGACTGTGTGAGCCAAGGTGGCTGCTAAACTGGCATTAACAGGATGGGAAAAGCCCACATTTTCATCTTGGATTCTTTGGAATGACTTAGAAATGTTTGTAAACATTTTACATTTTCTTTGAGGAGTGGCATATTTGGCTACTTCTATTTTTTTTTCAGCCTTCCAGATAAGAAGGCACCTGATCTTTAAGGCTTAACTGTCCCAGCTTTACCTGGTCTTGGACTAGAAGAGATCTGATTACTCCTGGTCTCTCTGGAAGAAACCACAGCAGTGCAGTTGAACAGGTGATGGATATTAAATGCAGGAACAGTACACATGGAAAGATTTAATTTAGCTCTATCGTTGCTTAGCTGACATATGTCAACAAAATGACAACAACAACCCACTGAACTATGTCCAGTCCCATAGCGATTAAGCATGTTGGTCAGTCCAAAGTCAAAAGCTGTGTTTTAGTGCAGAGAAAGCCAAAAAACATAGAAGGCTAGATTTGCTGTATTTTTTGTGAAGGCATTACTGAGGAAGAAGAGATGTTATTCCCTTGTTACTTCATTAGCTGGTGGAAGAAGCATTTCCCCTCAGATGCGTATCTCTTGGCTTCAGTTTCTTTTGCTGCTTGGAAGGATCTGGGTACATGTCATTTGTCTCAAAGATAGTGCTCTAACGGCTTGCTACTGAGCTTTTGCTGGTGGGTTGCTTTCAACCTCCCCTGAGGAGGCTGTTCTGCTTTTTATAAGCACTTATATATAACTAAACTAGTGATCAGAGCAAGAAAAAGTGGGCTGATGTAAAGCTGAGTGAGTAGGCTGCTGTTCTGAGAGGAGGAAGATATTAGAGCTTTTTAAAATTTTTTTTTTTAACCAGATAGACAGTAAATCTGAACTCTGGCAAAAGTCTGAAAGTCTGAACCGTCAAGCTAAAGTCATTAACATTTTCCCCAACAAACCAACAGCAAATACTTCACACACAGTGAAGACTGTTACTGCAAAAGAATAGAGAAATTGCTCTAACTCCAGCAGTTAAAACACTTATCCAGGAGGTGCAAACACAGTTAAACTCCCTTCAGGCAGGAGAAAGAGTTGAGCCTTGGTCTCCCACATCCTGACCCTAGCCTGTTGTTCTCCTCTGCTATAGTTGCAAATGCCTGCTGCAAATAGTTTTGTTTCAACAGGGAATTGGACACGAATTTGCAAATGATTATTGTGTGTGTGCATGTGAGAGGCAGAGGGTAAATGGTTTGACAGAGAAAGATATACCCTACTCTGCTGAGCAACTGTGATATTTCTGCTAGGAGGATGAAAATGCTTCCAGGGCAGTTAAATCACTGGTATCTCCAGTGCAGAAGACAACAGCAGCCTCCTAAAAATGCTAGAAAGGTATCCTCTCCTTGGTGCACGGCTGCGCAGGTTTTGTTGTCGTAAAAACTGAAACCAATACAAGTCATGCTTAAAGATGAACCTTTTCTGAACATACTTATAATGAATCTTTCATTTCTAGATAACAGAATGACAGTGTTAATTTTTATCATCTGCGAAACTTGATTAATGAGCTCCTAGGTGCAATGGGCTACAGCCTGAAATGAATAGTGTGCTCCTGAAAATGCTACATCACTTCTTGTCTGGGCGGAGGGGAAGACGTTTGTGCAGTCTCCACCTCTCTACGCCCTCTTCCTCAGCGAGAAAATCAGATACGATAATGAACGTGGTGCTTGTTGGCTGGCTAGAGAGCTGAATGTCACTGCTGATGAGGAGCCTGCGGCTGGCTGCACCGAGCGCTATTTCTGCAGGGAAACCTTTAGAATAAATTCTAATTAAAATGCATTCCTAGAAATGGGTCCCTGACCTATCTCCTCCTTACAGTAAATTATTCTACTTCTAGATTAATACTGGTGCTATATACCTTTTGAGCTGATACAACTTTTCCACCGTGCTAGACCGCCGCTTTTCCCACTGCATGCCTCTTGCTGGCGAGTGGGCGTACCATTGTGTCACTGTTCCATGGTAATCTGAAGAGCGAGAGGGAATCCTCTGTGGTCTCTTGCAAGCACTGCTTTCAAGTAGAGCTGCGTGGGCTGTGTTTATTTGTGAGATATGAATGCGTCCCCACCGTTAGAATGACTTTAAGAAAGGGGTTTCCCTAAGCCTGGGGTGTAGGTTAAACCTTGAGATAGATATATATTTGCCTCCAAACCGCTTAGTTGTCATTTGATTCAGAGAGCCTTTATTGAGACTAGTACCTTCTAACCTAGCAGACACGGAGATGAGCACCTCGCCTGACAACGGTGAGTAACTGCTGCATTCGGAGCTGGCACCGCTGTGTCCCTGCCTAGCCTCAGGATGAAATCATGTGCCTCTTTTTCATCTACCAAAAAAGATTTAAAATCCCAAACCTGGTATTCTACGAGGTTTTTTTACTTCTTATTTTCTTCATAATTGTGTATAAATCATGTGATTTTATGCACATTTATACTCTGCTATAGCAGAGTTCTTGTACTCTCTTTTCTCGTACAAGGCTGGACAGTGAATGGTACAGAAACAGTAAAGCATTATTGCCATGTAGAGCATTTGGGCTGTGCCAAACCATTACTTTAGGGTAAATCTAATGTTAAAAAAAGATTTGGTGCATATCTGTTGGGTTTGACCCACACTTCTTCCTTGGGTAACATTTCTGCTGAAACTTTAGGAAATTTTACCTGTTCTATAGAGTTTGGGATGTGCCCTGTGCTACCGACCCTGATGAGCAGCCACAGGATTCCCTTGGCTTGGTCTGTGATTAGGAAACAGAAAGGCCCTTTATCCACATCTGCTACAAATTGTTTTCTGTAGTCCATGTAGCATTTGAGGGTGGTCCAGGGCTCTGGGCTGGGTGGTTTTTGCTTGCCATGTTGCTGTAAATTGTCATCAATGCTGCATCCCAGAAAAAGTTTTGAAGCATTTCAACCCTGAATAAGGAATACTTGGAGTCACAGCATTAGAAATTTCAAGCGGTACATTTTCGGTTAATAGGCATAAACAGAGTGAGCCGTGAGGACTATTGAGGCTTGTGTAGAAGGAATAGAAAGCAAACTTACGCGCATGCTTTTTCTCTCTGTGTTTTAATTCCTTGTCTGATAAAATATAAAGCTGCAGTACTTGTAGCTGTTGCAGTGAGAATTAACCCTTCTGTCTTCAGAGCCAGCGGTGTTTGCTGCCAGAGGGCCTGCACAACCATTACACTAGGATAGCTGTAGGACTCTCTGCTCCAGTTCCCCTTTCTCAAACCAAAGTAAAAGTTGTCAGTACTCCTATGAGAACTAAAAAATGCTCACAGCAACCCACTCAGAAGACCAGGGAAAGAGTTTCGTAAAGGGTCGTCTTCCCTTCACATGCTGCTGGATCCTTAGTGCACCAAGACATACTGCTGGCAGAGTTCTAATTTCCAGCAGTGAGAGTACCACGTTTTCAGAAATGTGGGCACAGTAGAGTGTATACAAAGAAACAAGCATTTCACAGGTCTCTGAGAGCTGTTTAGCACTTGTGTTCCTGCCAGCCAAACTGTGCCAAGCTTTTTTTTGCAATGGAATGGGCTTGTCAGATCGTTCCTAGTTTTCTATAGGCTCATTTTTTC
Source organism: Anser cygnoides (assembly GCF_040182565.1). Lineage (NCBI taxonomy): Eukaryota > Metazoa > Chordata > Aves > Anseriformes > Anatidae > Anser > Anser cygnoides. Next base: position 33,886,058 of record NC_089876.1, on the reverse strand, counting down.
TTTCTTATTTTGTTCTGAGATTTTGAAGCTTAGGTGGACAGTGTGAAATTTATATAAATCTGAGCTGAGCTCCTCATCTGAATCAGATTCTTACCTTCTCAGTGTTAAGCTTCTGCTCTTGCAGCTGTACAACTTTTTGTGGTAGGTCTGCCTGTATCTTCAATACTTTTCTCAGAAACTCATTTCCCTCCCAGCCACGTGGACCCTGTCCTTGGAGTGATCTGTCTATTAACGTGGCAAGTTACCTATTTGTACTCCACGGATCTGTTTCCAAAGTCGCTGGACTTAATAGATCCTAAATCTTTTCTCTCTTGGCTTGGATTGCACAAGGAAGTTCCATTGTTTCTCTTTCCCTTCACATCACAGTTGTACTGTTGGGAGACATCCATTGAAAATTATTCAGAAAATCATCTCTGGCACTATCGATGGATATAATATTTATTAATCTTTGCTTTTATCTTGCAGCATTTTTTCTTTCTACTTCTGCATATTATCTCTTGGAATTACTTCTGTCCATACTTTGACAGTGAATAATAACGAAAAAGATTTCTTTCACTGCATAATTTAGAGCTGACATTTAACAAACAGCTAAGTATTTCCTTCCCATCTTGCCCACCCTCAAATAATTTGTCATGCTAATTGAAGCTAGATACAGAACAGGAGTAAAGTACCATTGGGAAGGCTTCCTGCAGTGCTCTTGCATGAAATATGCCTGGTTTATATGTGTTCTTCTGAAGAACTTCATATTTGGCAGAGTTCCCTGCTTGACAGATCTGTGATTTCTTGATAAATTACCTTTAAACAAATCAAATACATTTATTGCTGAAGCCTTTATTTTATTTCATCAGTGCATTTTGTACATCTTTAATAAAATAATTCATATTCTATTAACAATGATTCCCCATCGTAGACTTTGGGCAATAAATACATTCAAAGTATCATTGCCTTTGCCCCCAGGTCTTTGTGCAATGATGGGAGTTGGTCAAACCTAACATTTTCCAGTAAAGAAATGAGGCTTCTCATTTTTCTTACTTTCAGGAGAAATATGTGCAGTATCTGAAAATCGGTGATAGGCTGCATATAAATATCAGAGAGGCTCAAATAACAGAAAGTTAAAATTCGTTTTCAAATACAGGAAGAAAAATGTTGAGATTTTGATTTTTAGGCAATGTTTTTGGTTGCAGACATCATCATATATCTTCTAGCAACTTCTTAGTATGTTGTAAATCACTCCAAAACAGAAAAGCTTAACACACACACACACACACCAACTCATAACCTTGTAATAATTAGAGGTTAGCAGTATTTTCTTCTTTCTATGGTTTCCAGTGATGGAAGGGGAGGGAAGAAGGTGACTCTGTAGGAATCCAGGAAAGCACTGAGAACATTGAGGTATGTCGTGCATGGCTTTGACAACTTGATGATATTTGACTTCTCTTGGTCACTTCTTATGTGACTGTTGCACATTATAATTGTAGTCATAATATTTTTGGCAAGGAATGTATGTTTTGAGGCCTTTCAAATTGTCTTCTGTGCTGTAGATTCATCTGTGCAGACGTCTGTGTGGAATGACTTATGTTGAGCTTTGCTAAAGTGCTCTGGGCATGACCCTGGCTGCTTTCGGTAATATTTGTGCCATTGATTTCTACTTGAAGGGGTTTATACTCACCTGGGAATATTTTTCTCACTTTGAAGATCTTGTGAACTACACCTAAATCTGAAGATGTTTAGAAATTGTTAAATGGACAAATTTCCAAAGAAATAACTTGTCTGTAAAATGTTTTCCTTTCTGGTTTAACGTAAGAAAAAAAGTGATGTATTGATTTTTCTAACCAGGTCATGTAGTTAAAAACAGGATTTATACCCAACACTTCAACTAGTTTGTGTGTGTCAATAGAAACGTTTTCAGACACCCTATTGTGGAGGACCAGCACTTGTAAGACCAAAGAGCTGCATGGCAGATGCTGCCTATCTGTGCAAAGCCAGCCTGCTACCTCCCGTACGAGACAGCGAATGCAGAGATTGCGCTGTGCGTTTGCCTTTCCTGGACTGCAGCCAAACAGCTTGCAGTGCAGAGCCTCTCCAGAGTCCCATCTACGTCGTGCTGAAAACCAGGCTTTTAGTTCTGGGTAGAAATAGTGCGTTCAGCCTTTAATTGCCTCATTCCTCAGTCTGGTCCACTGCAACAGCCTTCGGTTGTTTCGGGGTCTTAATTTATTTCGGTTGTTGCACAGTTTGAGATTACTTTAAGAAATTAAATAGAGTGTTTATCAAGTTCTGGATATCACAAATTTGTGGCATTTGTGAATTAGGTTTTTGGGGATGTTTGCTCTTCTGACTCTACTGCTACCATAACCAAGGAAAATTGTACTTAATGGGGAGATCAGTTTTAAGTATTCAGTGTTAAATCTCCCTGCATCACACAGTGCAGGTACCAGTTTCATTTTATCTGAATCTAATTGGGCAAGACAGCTAAAGAACCTAACAACTTTCTATTTTTTGCACAACTACAATTTTAGATTTTAAATATTTGATTAGAAACTGTCTAATATTGAAGTTTCAGCACTATCAGGAAATAACGGGGGGAGGAGAGGACTGGCAGATCTTGCTGTCTTTGTGGGTTTTCTTGTGCTGCATTTACATGACTGAAGCTGCATTTTCAGCAAAGAGCGTGGATGCAAAAGCAGGAAGACATGTAATAGCTGGTTGAAGGCTGGCTGCACTGAACACTAGTGCTATTTACGAGTATTAAACCTGGGACTATCTAGGGAGGACGATGTCACAGAAATATTATGTTGTATTTTTGACTTTTTCAGAGTTATCGGTCAAGAAAAAAATCCTGAAGGCTCTATTCCTGTATCGATTTAGTTTCAGTATATGTTGCTTAGGATCTTTTTCATCAAATGCTTATTTGTTTCTTCGGTTGCTCTTCCATTTTGATCACATTTACAGTAATAATCCATTTCTTCCCCCCCACTCCTCCTACGCAACAGCCACACACAGTGTGTAACCTGCTGGCTTGTTTATCAACAGCATTTATGATTATATATGTTCCACTTTGTTTTGGAGCTATTTTGCAATCTGGGTATTACTTAAATGAGGTAATTTTACTTGGCCTGTCTGTGACGGTTAGTCTTGGATCTTTTGCTTTACAAAAAATGGGTTTCAGTGGAAAGGTAACTTATTCTTGGGTTTGTTCCTTGTGCCTAGTTTGCTAGTATTTACTTCATTTTTTTCTGGCATACTAGCTGTTTTCTGCTCCCTCCATTGTGACAATATGTCAGTTTATGGTGGTGTTTAGTTGAATTGAATCATTGGATAGGGTGTGTGTGTGGGGAAACCTGACAAAATCTTCTTTCCCTTTTCTGCCTTTAGGCCTTTAGGCTTGCTCAGTTCTGAGATTCATCTTACACTGCATCCCCACAAAATATTGCTTTGGCACAACAGAGGAACAAGTGAATTACAAAACGCGTTTGGGGAAAATTGAGTGAAGGTTGAGGAAGATAGGATGCTCTTAAGCTAGCACTGGATTTGGAGAAAGAAAAAGAATGTGGCAGGAGGCAAAGTGAGAGCAGTGCAGGTTTAACGTTCACGATACAGATGTTTTTGAAATGGGCTTTGGATAACATTTTGAAGCTTCAGTTTGAGTGCCTACGTGGCTTTTTTATTTTATTTTAATATAATTAGTATTTTATAATAATTAATGTTCTTGTTGCTCTGTGGGGAGTTTTTTTTTTCTTTCCAAGTATGTTTTCTGCATGTGGAAAACTTCCTTGTTTTTAATACAAATTAGTACTCCAACCAAAAAGAGGTTTTTTTTGTCCTGTTCACATATATTTAGGAAGCACTTAAGGCTTGGATTATCACTGGAGCACTGATAAGTCTGGTAGAAGAGCACCAAGGAATTTTGTATGCTTTTTACTATACATCTTCAATTGTTGCTAAAACACATAAATCTGTGAGCAAAACAAATCCTGTTTTACTTCAGAGCATTCCTGTTCTTAAAAGCCTTGACAGAAAGCAGAAAATTTATGTAATTCTGAGCAATCCTTTACATGACCATTATAACCCCCCCTATTTTCTACGTAGCCTTAATTCTTTGAAGTAGCTGAATTTTTATCCAGCTTGGCTTCAATTTGTCTGATCTAATAAAAACACTACAGCATTAAATTGCATACTGTAGTTGTAAAAGCTTGTACTTGTTTTTATGAAAACGTGCATGTTTTGTACAATAACCTGGATGCCTCTTGTTCGGTTTGTAACTGTAGATTTAGATGTAGCACAGTTTGCACTGCCAACACAGGTTGGATTCATTGCTGTAATTTTTTTTTTGTTGTTGTGAAGAATCAAAAATGATTTGAAGGAAAAAAAAAAAGAAAAAAAGAATTAAAGGCCTTTCAGAACTGACACGTTTCAGCACAAAGCCGTAAGAAATGAAAGGCAATGCCGTTACGTGGCATCAACACAGTCTCCAAAACTCGTTTGGAGAATAGCAAAGGCAAATCAAAGCAGGTGGCCGTGCTGCAGTGCTGCTTGGTTGGCCATGCTCTGCTGTGTGCATCGCGCCAGCTCTCACTGCAGGGAGCTCTGCTTTTCCCCACAGCTTGGACTGTTCAGAAGAGGGAGGATGGACTCCTGTGCTATGGCAATGAAATGACTTCTGGTAGCTGGACCCGCTTGTGAAAACATGCATTAAATCAGGGTGCCCGGCGCTGTGGGGCATGCAGCAAAATCTGCATATGACTAAGAGTCAGGAGATGCGTACCACGGACTTTGCAAAGCCATGCAGGAGGGATCCCCCCGCCCCCAGCAGGTGGTGGCAGCAGGACTTCTGGAGAACTGCTGCTCTGTGATAGCTGGGTCTTCAGCTGGGCCAAGCACTGATTTGGGAATTGTCAGCTTTAACAGCTCTTTTGCAGGGCAGGGCCACAGAGAACCCAGAGCAGCGAGCGCAGGGCCCAGAGCACTCCCCAGCACGTCCCCCTGCACTGATCTGTTGCTGCAGAACCAGCAAGTCACACAAGGAATCTTCCACTTTTTTCCTCCCCAAAGCTTTCTTCACTTGTTGTTGCATAAACATTACCAGTGTAGGAATCCTCTTTATTGTCAGTTCTAACCTGCATCGCTTTAACACGGCTTATTTTTTCAGCATGGGGGATGTCATATTGTGCGTAACTTGGCATATGGGTCTGAGGATGCTGAAATGTCTAAGCCCAGTGGGATGCATTAGGGATGAAATAGTGGTCTGAATTCTGGTGGTGGTGGTGGGTTTTTCTGTGTGTTTTTATTTTTTTTATTTTTCATTTTTTCCTTTTCAGACCAGATTTGGTTTAGTGTGTTCATGTTATTTTTTGTTTAGATGGAGGTTGGGAGTGTTCATTCTAGGTCAACATTTTTCAAAATTGGTATTTTGCTAGACACCTAAACGCCAAGTGTAGGCATCCTGAAATAAGGCTTAATTCTTATTAGTACCAAATGTCTGCAGCTCCCATTAAAATCAAATGAATACAGCTTTCCATACTTCAACATGTTTTTGTTATGATTAAACAGACAGTCATAAAACTCAGACAATCAAGTTGCATATGAAACTGAATTTACATTTTTTCTTAATAGGATCCTTGTAATTAGTGATTACCAGATGCATTTAAAATGTGTGAAATGTCTGCTGGAAAGGAGAATTAAGCAGGGGTGGAATGCCAAACACCTCAGATCTTCTCCTGGCAAACTTTTATTTTACATTTCTGCTCTGCATGTAGATGAAGCAGCATGGTTTCTATAAAATGTTCAGCTGTGGTTTCACATTAAGTTGATGTTACCAATAAAGAGAATGGCTTGTAATTGAAAACTTACTTGGTTATAAATGGCAGGTTCCACTCTTGATCACTTCCTGCTTTATTCCAGTGGTCACGTTGTTATCCTTCCACCAGGCGTTATGAAATCTCTTAGGTCAAGATGAAGCTCTAATCTCCCAGTTTTCTAACTCCAACAACTATAATAATGCAATTGCTTTGACACTTTGATCTAAAGTGTATAATAACACTTCTGGACTCCTTTTCTGATGGGGTGTCCCACGTATCCTGAAGAAACTCACCCAGTGCTGTCCCTGGCCTGCAGCACAGGCAGCAGAATGGCTCCTGGGGGTGAGGTGGCAGTGGCTCAGTCCCTGTGCCATTGGCTCAGTCCCTGTACGATCTGTTCTCCAGCTTGTGATGTAGAGGTTATGGTACTTCACAACATACACAGTTTGCTTATTTCATGTTCTCATCTGAAGGAATTATTTATACATGAACTACTTAGTGTTACCCTAATGTGTGTCCTTTTCTCTGGGAAGGGTGTTTTTTTTTTTTTTTTTTTTTCCCCCTTCGTCTCTTTGGAAATGCAGTGCTAGACAGTAACTAGCCCTGAAGAGAGGGAAGCTTGTTAGAAGCTTGTATACTTCTTGAACAATGCACTTGTGCACAATAACTTACACGAGCTTCCTTTTCTTTTCTCTTCAAGTGATCTGTATCAGGCTCACTACTCATTCTCTTAAATTTGGAGTAATAGTCTTACTGTATACTTCCACGAAGCATATGAATTTTCAGGTCAATCTGAGGACATATGTGAACTCTAGAGTATTTAAAATAGTTGGTTCTTTTAGGATGAATAATAATAATAATAAAAGCCTTTCACAACACTTCCAGTATTTTTGTGGCTACTGACAGCTTTGCTCCTTGGGGAGATTCCTGCTACCACAGCTGGAGAGTGATAGTCCTTCTGCCCTTGCAAAACTGTCCCTGCTAGAGTGGTGGATTTAAGAGGAGATGATGGTGGGAAGGAGAAAGTAGATTCCTGGCCTACATGTAAGCCATTTATTGTATGTAAAGAAGAAAACAGGAATGCAGGCAAGATCTTATGATCTCTTCTTGTTGTGATCATGCAATTAAATTGTTCTTCCTAGATTATTAACCTTTTTGTTTCCCTCTAAGTGTACTTTTTTTTCCCCTCTGTTTCTAACAGATTCACTCTGAGCAGCTCAAAAGGAAGAATAAAGAGGCAGAGGATCTCCTTGAATCGTGTCTCCATCAGTGTGGTGAGATGGAAAGGTATTAAAATATCTTAACTCTATGTGGAGAAGCTTCTCCCTTTATTTATTTATTTTTAAATTAATTTACATTATGCTTTGGAACTATACAATCAAGTATTTTCTGCATTTGTCAGTCAATTTCTCTTTCAGAGACCCAGACTAATACATTTTTTTCCCCTACTTTAATCTGTCCTGCGGAGGTCTGTATCAGTTCTGGTTAAACAAGTGAAACATAGGCATTTTTTTGTACTGAGAAGAGCAGGATCACAGAATAGTGTGGGTTGGAAGGGACACGGAGGTCGCCTGGACCAGCAGGGCTGAGGTCAGGTTGCTCAGCCTGCTTAGGCAAGTTTTTAATATTTCTGAGTGTGGAGATTTCACAGCCTCCTTGGGCTGGTTGCTTCTTTGTGGAGTAATACTAGTTCTACTGATAATGGCAGGAAAAGAGGTACTGTAGGAAGGAGAGATACTTTATACAGATAGAGAGGTCACAATATTGCTAACAGCTTTCAATGAGTCTGTGACTGTGACGACCCGTTTCTAAGACTGTTGGTGAGTCATGAGGAGATTTAAGACAACAAATGATGCTGAATGTTTCAATGAACAGCTGTATTCAGTAAGACAAACTCTGACCAAATAATAAATAAATAAATAAAAAATCCAGGTAGCTGAGAATGGTTGAAAGATAGCTTCAGAATTAAGCATAATGTGCGTATGTGAGAGAGGAAAAAAAAATTAAGGAAAGTGTAGATTGTTTTGTGAAGTTTACAGAGTAGTACTCTACCCTTCTTTCTTCCTGAAAGGAGCATTTTTTGTTCCAGTTAGTTTATTGAGAAATAACTGGATATTGAAATCCCTTGGGATTTCCCATTTATTCAAGACATTGTGGTGCTAGTGTAGTTTGAATCTAGCATGTCTCTGCGAGGGGAGGGAGGTGTCAAGGCTCCCTCCTGGTGCTGGCATCCCTGGTGAGACCAGGTGCCAGTTGCTGGCAGTTCAAGCCCTGGATCTGTGACGCAGACAGCTGTGCAGCGAGCTTCCTCTGTTTCATTTTGGCTGCCTAACAGCTACCACAGGCAAGAAGTTGGCTTGATTTAACAGGGCTGGTTGTCCTCCATCAGCTACTGTAAGTTAAATTTCCTGGCTGAATTTCCTAATGGTGTTCTCCGGTTTGTTCTGCTTGCGCCCTTAGTAGGTAACTGACAATAGTGAAGGTCCACAGGGGTGAAACTGACCCAAATGAATCACGGACTTGTTTTCCTCCAAGGGTGCAGCCCAGCTGTGAACCCAGATCTGTGAGGCTTGGTGACGCATCCACATCCTGCCCAAGGGTGAGCTCGGAGGCAAAAGGGGCAGTGCATAGGTCTTGTTTGGTTTGTGGTGATGCCTGATTCAGGAAGAGAAAGATCAGTGGTGTAAAGCACCAGTTAAAAACCTCAAACATATAACTGCATCAGGATTGCAGCTTTCCACAGAAATGAGCGCATGCAGGGTCTGAATAGACACCTGGTGCTCACGCTGGAGTGCGCAGCCAGCTTAGAAAGAGCTGTGGGAGGGTGACTGTTTCAAAAAGGTGCCTGCTGGGGCTAGGAGAGTGTCCTAAAAGGGGTTCAAGCTTTTCTGGCTATTGGTCTTCATAAGAAAAGTGCAGGCACTTGAAAACATTCTTTATTTTTGCTCTGCTTTAGATTTGTCTTCCTTCTTGTTGTTAACTCTTAGTTTTTGTTTCTTTCAATGCTTTCCTGCCATCTCCCACCATCTTTCTGCATGTGTGCATGTCAGTGGAGGAATTCATCTGCTCCAGGAAGCATGTGCTAGTCGGTGGCTCTGCTTGGCTGAGCTTTCCATTTTGTTGATTTTCATGGCAAAACCTCAATTCCCTTTGCACCAGTGATCCACACGCAGTTGCACGAGCCCTGGGTGATGAGTCTGGGTGCTCCAGTTACAGATGACTGTCTCTTTGGAGAAGCAGTAACTCACTCACAGCTCGTTTAAAGCCCAGCAAAATTAGTGAAAATCATTTCATTGACTTTCCAGGGGTTTGAACTCGTCCCAAATTCTGTCCATCAGGAAGAAATTTCATTATGGTTTTGGTAGTGTAATTAAGCAGAAGATCCAAGTGAAAGGGGAACGATGTTCTTTTCTTGATGTGCAGGCTATGGTGTACAGAAGTGAGGAGGCACTATTGAAATGCAGTCCCAAAGAGCAGGAACCTTCACGCACAGAGGGACGCAGAGCTGTGCGATAACTGACATCTAATGGCATTTGATGTGAACCAGCTAGTTGCCATCTTTTTGCACGTCCCATATTTGTTGAGGGGAATAGCCAAAGGCTGGAAAAGCACTAAGTACCTGGATATCAGTAGCCTTACTTCTTCCTTCAGTGAGACAGAACAAACTAGAGATGCAGCTTTAATTAATCACTGCGCCCTTTTTTGGCTTCTTTTCTGAGAAACCAGATGTGTTTCCACTGCACCTCTTTTGTTGTTGTGATTTGTGTAATTCTTAAAATTAAGCAAAACTATTAAAGAATAATTGTTTCTGTTCACATTAACGGCACAGCTTCTCCAGATGTGGCATTTGACAGCCAAACAGCTGCTGGCTATTAAATGTTCCTTAAAAGCTCCATTCCTTTGTCGTAAAGGGAACAGAAGTGTAGGGATGTTTATGGGGTGACAGGCAGATGTTTTGGCTGCATCAGATTTGAGCGAAAGTTTAAGCATTTCTCTGCTGTAGTCTCAGTATATACATGTTTTAACCCCCTATCATGCACCTTGCCTTATGGAGCTCTCTTCTTGGGACTGGGGCAAGATTATCTCTAATCTCAAACTTAATTCCCGAGTAACAGTGCCAGCACTTTTTTTCCACAGCATCTGGGACCTCTCATTCTAGAGACAGTGCAGTTCTGCTAGGTGGGTCTCAGCCGCTGCTGGTGCCTGGGTTTCCAGCTATGCTTTTAAAATACTGGGTGATTTTTAGGGGGTAAAATTTGAGTTAAAAAAAGGAAGTTGGAAATAGTTTGAAAAAAAGCTATTGCTAGAAGCTATTTTTGTTGGTTTTTTCCCTCTTTATTTTTAAATTATATCCACGCAGTTGACAAAGGCAGGTGTTCTTTTTGTGTTTGCACTGGTGCAGTATGCTTTGTGACTAATAAACCACCTCTTACCATGGGGGGTGTGAGGCAGAACGCAGAATTAATGCAGTTCAGTTTTAAGAGATCTGGCTCAGATTCCACTCAGAGTTTAGGCTCGGGAGATCGGCTCGCGGGGTGTTGAGTAGTGGAAAGGCACCACCGATTCTTAGGGAGCTGCACGATTGTAAGTGTTGTTTGTCAGCTCAGGAACTGGTGGTTTGTTAACGGCTTACAAAAGCTGCAAGAGTTCAAGAGGCTGAAAAAAAAAATCTGTAACAAAAGACTTGTTGTTTTCATGGCAAAACTTTGTTCATCCCATTGCTTGTTAGACCAGAAATTCTTTGTCAGTTAGTCTTAGGTGGGTAAGATTTTAATATAAAAATCCTAAGGTATTTAGAGGGAAAAAAAACTAAGAATTATACAAAACCAAATTAAGAGAGCAAAAACCCTTTAAAATCATATGCAACATAGCAGAATAACCTAGTTCTGCAGTAAACAGTCTTTAAAAATTATATGCCTGATTTCTATTCCCATTTCAAATATATTCCTAGCATGGGTTAGATTACAAATTATGTAACTCAGGTCTCTTCTTTCTCAAATTGTAAAGGCCTTTTTCTGAAACGAATTAAGTGCTTTATCATAAATTGGGGAAATATTAGCTGAAATGGCTTTCCTTTGCTGGAGGGAATGATTTTTAAATTTATCTGAACCAGTTTGTCCTCCTTAATTCAAATGAAGAAATCGACTTCTTTCTATGGATCTGCTCTTTAGGCTTAGCGAAGCAAGAATCTGAGGTCCAAAATGCCCACCCAAGGGGATGAAGCATGTGTTTAACCCCTAGACTCGAATTCATTTCCCGTCAAAATATGACTCCGTGGTGTTGGCATCTGGCTGTAAATCCTGGCTTAAAACCTTTTTCCACGATTGTTTATGGTGTATATTTGTGCTTTCACCAATCACAGGTGAATGACTCCAGCAACCAGCCTTGAAATTATTATTTTAAGTAGTTATATGCATTTAGTACTGAATTAGCATTTGGCAGTAAATGCACTGAGACATGCTGTAGGTGTGCCCGCTGTTGCTGGTTCCCAATGAAATGCAGGGAGAGCCAAGAGCTCACAAATGGTATCGACAGCACCGCTGGGACTCTGCACAGGGCTCCTACCCAGCTGTTGGATAAGCAGCTATTTCTTGGCCATGAATCTATGCTGTGGCAAGCCCAAAGCGTGTGGCTGATCAAAAGACCGTGGAGCAGGCCTTCAGGAGCTGGAAATGGCTGCTGCTCTGTAATGGAAACGTGTGTTAATGTGGAGTTGTTCTGCCTCGTGCTTCTTCTCTTGACCTGGAGAAGCCTAACTGCAAAATGCCCTTGGCTCTGCTGGGAGCTGTTGGTTTCCACATCTCACGTTTCTTCTCTGGTTCCATAACGTGCTCTGGCTTTAGTGATAGTTTTGGGCCAAAGATAGGTTTTTGCTTTGGCTGTTAAACGCATAATTTAATAAAACTCGCTGTGCACGTATAACCACGGCTTCATAGCATAACCCTTTGAGGACAAAATAGCATGTTTATTTTTTTTAGCTGCATGACATTGATCTACATGGGAATTTTAGTTCCAGTCATGTACAAAGCATATGCTGGTCACACTTTTATTCTGGCTCCCAGCTGAGACACTGAGTTGCTATAAAAAGTATGCAACCATTTATAAATAATTAACCACAAAAAGCTGTTAAAGCCTAGGAATTAAAATAGCATAAAGATGTATCATAGAGCAAAAGCCTAGGAATTAAAATAGCACAGAGATGTATCATAGAGCAAAAAGAGTAAAGGCAGCTTTAAAGGCAGCAAGGTGGATACAAAAGGGAAATGAAAATATCTTTAATCTGATGCATAGCTGATCTCAACAAGTGAAATCCTGAATGGGTATGGCAATTTTCAAAAGGAAGAGAACAGGCCTAAGGAATTTCTTATTCTTGGAGGACACAGCTAGAATGATGTTGACTACTACTTTTCATATATTATATGGAAATTATGAGCACAGATGTGCTCTCTCCTTTTCCTGCAAGCTGCAAAAATTTACATTGAGCAACCAGCTGCCTTTGTTACATCTGTAGGTGCTGCTTCCACGTCAAATGCTTTAATTATCTCAGCAGAGGAAACTGAGGAAGTCAGTCAAAATTTACAAAGAGTTAATATTCTAAATTTTTAATTAGCTTCTGCTTTAATTGTAGTACAATGTGTAAATAGGATATTGTGTATTTTTATTTCTTCCTATTTTTATACTTAAGAAAGTTTTTACACATAGAAGGGATATACTTTGCCCTATATCAGTGCATGAAATTTTTAATATTCTCTAATGATTGATTTCACAAAGCATGCATCTCTAAAATTTGACTGGGTTTCATTTTAATGACTTTTCCAAAAGGTTATTTTTTTCTTTCCTTAAAAAAGCATAATTAGTGAAAACCAAAATACCCAATTTTAGAAAATGTTGGCAATGATGAAACATAATAAGGATGGTAATGGTTCAGAAACATGTCTGTGAACTTCACAAAACCAAAAGTAGTTCTGGAAGTTGCTTTCTGTGGATGTTAAATGCTGTGTGCCCTCTAGAGCTCACCAGGGGAAGCTCAGGTAATCATCAAGAATTGTCTTCTGTGGTAGCTCCTAATCACTGTTATCACAAAGAGATATTCAAGCACTCATCATCTGTGTGCTCTGAACGTATGGTCTGTAAAATGGAACTGTACTACAGATATGATTAACATTTTACATACCTCACAATAAATGTACCCTTCTAAATATCAAAGTGGCTAATATTCTTTCAAAATATGATCAAAACACCTCAGTCTAAAAGCTGAGGGGGCAAAACCAAAGCCCTGAGGAACCTAGCCAGCAAAATAATTTTCCAACGTTCATGACAATGTTGAAGCACGTGGATATTACAGAGCAGCAATCCATTTGTAGGGGTTGGAGTCTTTTGTGGTTCCCTTTCTTTTTTTTTTACTGGCACTACTGGTTCTTGCTCCTTCTCTTGCCCAGGTACTGCTAAGCATGGGAAGAACGCAGAGACAGAAAGGGAAGAGCCCGAGGTGAATACCAGGTACAGCCTGAAGTAAGACAAACTGCAGGGAGCAAAGCAATGAACACTTCCTGGCTGCAAAGAAATATTTAAAGCCATCCCACCAACTTTACGGGGGATTTCCCAGCTTGATTCATGCTCTGATCTCAGGAGGCTGTGGTCAGACATCTCCTCTCGCTGTGGCTGAACCGGCAGCAGAGATGAGTGCAGCCTGCCTCGGTGCTCACTCCTGCACTCCTGCCAGAGATTGCTGCTCGTCTTTTACTTTCTTCAGAGCTGCACCTAGGAACTGCTCCTTTCTCTTGAGCAGTTGTTTTATTCTAACTGCTTTATTTCACTTTAAAGGATTTAAGCTGACTACTTTGACCCAGCCAGGTGTGTGGGTTGTGCCAGCAGTTAAGGATGGTGATTTGCAGTGGAGAGGTAGTTAAAGGTGGAAAGTGGATGGTGTTGTACATTTAAGCTCTTTGGAGCAGGACATGTGACTGCAACCCTGGGCAATGAGCAACGAGTAGTCTTTATGAGAATCCACTCGTAGGCGAGAGTTTTTTCTCTCAGCTAAGTAAGTTGGCTCCTCTGTTGATCTCACACAGGAGGTGTGTGGAGCAAGAGAAGAGAAGAGCAGCTATCTCTCACTGATGGCTGGCTGTCCAAGCAGATAAAAAACTCAAGTTCTGACAGCTCACTCTGAAAATATCAGCCTGTGGTTTTAACAGCTATGTCCTAAATCCCTCAATGCTGCGCAGTAACCTCGCTTTACTTAACCTCTCCCCTACTCTTGTCACATTTTCAGGGCTTCTAAGGGGGCAGTTGCAGCAATTTCTCCCTTACTATGCAAATATCATTTAATGCACTTTTCCTAAAACTGCACCACAGGTGCCTGCTACTGTGCTGAAACTTTCCAAGCCTTTGAAGCCCCCAGTTCTCTGTGTAGAGTATATCCAACTCTGTTGGGCAAAGCAGGTCTCACACTAGGTCAGGCGCAGGAGTCTGTATGAGCTGAAGCTGCTGTTTTTCAGGGGAGTAGGCCTGAGAGAAAAGGGTGACTGTTACTGATGTTGCTGAGTTGGCATTATACAGCTCCTTAAAAGTGAAGCCTCAAAGCCATGCTGTTGGTCTTGCCAATGCCTGAGAACTTACTGTCCAAGAAGGTCAGCACACATTTGATTAAAAAAGACCAGTGCAAGTAGAACTATCCAGGATTTTGCAGTTTTTCAGCAAGACAGAAGGTGGCTGGATTTCCTTCTCAAGCTTCATTGTTTTCCTTCCGTAGTTTTCTTCTTGTTTCATGAGTATTTGTGTTGACAAGACTTGTGGCTCCTTGGTCCTGCGAGTGCCTGAAGCCCTGCGTATCCCCTCAAACCAGAAGTGAAAGGGAAGCTGAGCAGCCTCAGACCTTGCTCGCACGCCCAGCCCCACAGGCTGCCATGCAGAGCCTGTGCCACACGGGCTCGTCCGCCGCCCCCACAGCACGGAGGCTTTGAAACCACCGCAGGCTTTCAGAGCAGCTGCAGCCTGCTGCACGCCCATGAGGCTTATGAAAACGTGCACCAAGGAAGTCTTTCTCTTGCTCGGCGTGCCTGTAGCTGGCCGTAATTCCCTTTCAAAGGGGTCTGACAAAATACAGTACTCTTTTTAATTGGGTGCTTTGTTTCTTTGAACTCACTCTGTCAAACGTGTTAGTTTAATACAAACAACAACAAAAAGCTTAGGACGAGGAAGCATCTTTCTCTGTAGAAGAAAACTCACGTGATGTGCTCTGGTGAATGAAGGCCTTTCACAGGGCTAGAAGTCCTATTTCCTGTCCTGTAAGTCTCAAAACACACCCAAATATCCTGCCATGAAAACTTTTCTTCCTTCCATGCTGTGGCTCCACATAGACAAGGTAGTTTGAAGAGGCAGGATGCTTGACGGGCACTAAAACTGAGAGCGACTTGCTGCCGGCTCGCGCGGCATAATCCTGTCTCAGTTTCTGTGCTTGATGGTGCAGGCAGGGTTCATGGCAACTCTGCAAATGCAATTCCAGCTTGTCCAGCTCCTGGGCAGTAAATCAAATCCAACCTTTTGAGTTTTCCTTGTCCTTGTTTCCTGCTGCTGGAATGTTGCTGTAATTCCTCTGCAGATGACTTTGCATCCATGCTTAATGCAATACATTTCTGTTAAAGGCTCTGTGAGTAAATAGCAAGTGTAATAAAATGTGTCGTTTTATCCTCTCAGCACAAAATTCACTTCACTTATTTAGTCTTATGATTAGGATAGATGAGTTTGTTTATTGGATAATGTTGTTATTAGCTTCTCAGCAGTTTCCTCAGAACCTGCAGTGCGATCCCTGTGGATTGTCTGTCTGAACTGTGATAAATTTAACCAGTAAATTCTAACTGCTTTCAATTTTCTGGTAGTTCAAATGAAGAACTTAGTGTTTTCTGCCTAAATTGAGATATAATATTGCTACTTCCTGATTGCTAATACTTCTGAGCCTTGCTGTTGGCTTTCTGGTCATGGACTATATACATTTAGAGTTGTTTTAAGCTGATTTGGAAATAAAAGTCTAAATTACCAAAAGAGATGAGTGTTTCTTGAAAACTTAGGTTGGGTCTAGGGTTTTGGCGGTTTGGTTTTGATTATGCCCTGAAAGTCACATTCCACCACTACGGTGTGTTGAATGAGTCAGCCCTAATTGCTAGCTACTTCTGCAAATTTGGAGCATGCCATTAAGTGTACTTAAGTCCTGAGTGTCCTTAACAGAGACTGAAAGATAACAGTATTCCCACAGAACAAGTATCATCTTAGTATCCAGGACAGACCTATTTTTATAAGGTATGAATGTTTTTAATAGGAACTTCCAGGGGAAAAAAAATGAAAATTCATGTCAGGTGTCTATTATGAAATATTATAGAAAATGAAGCGTACAATGAAAAATAAATCATTAACTGAGCATCTAGTTTTGGAGTTTAAAACCAAGCTAACTATTTTGATAGCATTTTTGATATCAATGAATTTTAACATTCTAGAAACTGGGGGTGGTTGGGGATGAGGGTGCATTGAAGTCTTCAGAAAGTCCCCGGAAGGGTTGACTAGGATTTCTACACACAAGGTAGTAAAATTGATAAGGGCTGCTTGCTTAAATATTTTGAATGGATTTCTGCCACCAAGCTCTTACAGATTGCATGTGTGAGACTGCTCGAGTGCTCGCTATGCACCAGGAAGGAAGGTAGCAGGAGCTCAGTGCAGGACTAGCTCTGCTGTGTCTGTTGTCACATTAAGATGACAGCTGACAAATTTACTTTCTCTGCGCTTCAAGTTCCTCTGCAAAGCATCACATTGCTATTTCTTTCTAAGCAGGTGTGAAAGTAAAGAGCTTGATGCTGAAATAAGAAACCTGATAGAGAAGAGTAGCACTTTCACATCACATGAGGACCCTGAACCTGTTGCCCAAGAAAGTCCGAACCATCAGAGAGCTTCATGTTCCCTTAAGGTAAACACAGACTCCTTTTGCAATTGTTTATCTGTGAGGGATTCCCTGTGTGACTTGGTTATGCAGGATTTTTTTTTTTTAATTTCTGAAATGATAAACTGAATTTGCAATGTATTTTTCTGATACTAGTACTTTCTGCTATGAAGAAGACAAAGTGAGAAGATGCTTTTTATAGTGTTTTAAAAGGTCAACTAAAACCGCTGATTATCCAAAGTACCATCCTGTGTAGCCAGCTGTGCAAAACTGCACACCAACAGCACTAATGTTTCTTATGGTTGCTCTGTTTGATTGCTCTGATTTAATGGAGGATGTGAAGAGATGTGAGGAAGATAGATCTTTGGGAGGGCCAGAAAGGCATTTAGATAAATAAGAAGCAAGCACTGAAGGAGAAAAATGCAAGCTTAAACCTGTGTTTCTGTGGTATTATAAATGGAGAATTGTAAGCCACCTGCCAAGGTGGTCTTTGTTGCTTGCAGTGTAGCAGCACTTAATAAGCATGACAGAAATTTGTTCTAGGTTTCGGTCCTCTACCCTGAAACAGCAAGCTACTTTTTATCATGCAATAGGAGGTGAAAAGGAAATTCCTTTTTTCTGCAATCTGGGAAAGGAAGGAGATAGAGGTGTGGGAAGAGAGAAGTGATGAAGCTGTGAATGGCAGCACCCTGTGAGAAGGGACAACACGCTTACCTGCCTGTGTTACTGCACCAGGAGGAAAAGGAAATCTCTGAAGGCAGTGCTCCTCCGCGTGATACAGGAAATTGATGAGTCGGTAAAGGAGAGATGACTCTCTTCTATGAAATACAGAATTACACATAGCTCTTTTCACATGTAAACCGCCATTTCCAAAATGACTCATGACCTCAGGGCAAGAAACGGAGCTAAGCCACAGGGCTAGGAGCTAAGGAGATGCCACAGGGTCAGGCTAGTGGGTTTAGAGACAGGGAAAGAGAAGCCAGGAGGAGGAATGGGGATTCCTAGCCCCAGTGATGGAATAAGAAGGTGAAGCAGAAGACAGATCTGACAGCAGAATCGGCTAGCATTAAGCTATGAAATTATTGGTCAGAACAGCAAGCTACAAATGGTCTGTGGAAACACACAGTTCCCATGTTAGCCTCTCTGATAGGAGATGCAGGAACGGATTTGGGGTTGTGAGGGAGAAAAGAAAGGATGTACTTGTCTCAGCCACTTCTGTAGGGTGTTTCAGTGTTTCCCTCAGAATATCATGGTGGTATTCTATCCGTATTATTTATTTAATACTTTTTGCATTTAAAGCACTTCCCATTGGAAGATGTGTGTGTGTGTTGCTTACATAGATTAAAGAAGAAAGTTTAAGATATTTCCACCCTAGGAATATGTTGGCTATTTATTATTTGTATTTTTAAGTCAAAGAGGTTTTCACTTGTGTGCTTATTGACTTGGACTTCAAGTGACAGCTTGACAACTGTGATAAGCTCCAGCAACTTCAGTATAAGAAATTAGGAGTACACGTGCCAGATCGTTTTTTTAAATATGTTATTTTCCAAAACACAAATTTATTATCCTTTCGATTATGAACACTCTAAAATAGTATTAAAAAAGGAAACAGAAAATGTCAGTTTGTGAAATGAGATGGTGATCTAGACTTAAAATGGGTGCTAAACTCTTTATATAGGAATTGGGAAAAAGATGATAATGAAACAAGAGTGTATCCCTCACTGTAGTGTTGGGAATTCTATCAGGAAGTTATTTGGCAGAGCAAGTGAGCCATTTTTATTTTCATTCTGTAATTAATTTATCCTGGAGTAAAGAGTATGAATTGCATGCTGCAGAATGACATTTCCTTTTGAGCTCACAGCAGTTTTGAAAGTGTTATCTGGAAGTGTCTGTAAACAAATTCCTTTGACTTTCTTTCCTTTTTTTTTCCCAATTTTTTTTTCCATAAAAATATTTATTGTGGTTTTAAAGGCAAATATCTCAGAGAGAGAAAACCTGGCTCTGCAGAATGGACAGAATTAATTCTCAGCACTTCCTTCCCTGTATGGTTCCTTCATCTGTAGGAGTTTAATTCTGGCTTATCATGATGCTATGTTTTCCTGCTCCTGGAGATGAAAAAGTGTGAGGAGACAATGAAGTCCATGCAGGCTGCAAGAGCCTTTTGGTGTACTGGGGTCCCTGACACCCACATAAGGTCTATTGCGCTCATATAAGGGACTGAGTGCCTGTGTCCTTGTATGTACTTTCCGTAGGTGAACAAACTGTTTTCTTTTTAAGCTGAAGAAAAGAGGTGAGGCATTAGCATGGCATCAGTATTTTACACTAATTTAAGCTCTTCTCACTATAATGAAATGTATTTACTTTTGTTTGAGTTACCGACAAAAAAGAAAAAAAGAAACATGATGAAATCTTTACTGACGAAACCAATTACCAATTTCTAATTCATATATACTTGCTTATTCCCCTTTTCTTCAACAACATCATTTACTTACTGCTGCAATGTATAGCAGGAGTATATGTGAACAAGGATTGCAAAGCTGTAGTTTGTGAAACTGCCTATCTGACTCAGGAGGGAAAGAGTTCCTTATTCTCCCTTTTAGAGTGGGAAATTCAAGGCCAAAGGGATCAAGCAACTTGCTGTTTTAATATCAGAAATCAAAGAAATGTGTTTCATGACATAAAAACAGCATCTCATTTTCAAATTTAAATATAAAGCTGATTATATTCAACTGAAATAAGTTAGACTGAACGTTATGCATCAAAATACAGATGTTACTAAAAAGTACTCATGCACAGTGTTTTCAGTATATGTACGACTTAATCAAGATTTTATACACAAGAAGGATGTTTTCTGGGGGAAGTGAGGGATGATTAAAAATATCAGATGGGAAAGGAAGAACAGCAATTAAATTCAGCAGTGTGTCAACATAAAGTAAAATAAGGATTATTGGCAGAGGTTATATATTTTACGTGATCAGTTTGTAGCTCAAGAATACCAGACTTCCAAGTATTTGAACTGTTTTGGGTGCAAAGAGAGAAAGGAAAAAAAAAACTAAGGACTATCTGTTCTTGCACTGACTATGTTGTAAAACTCAAAATAGCCTGTTTGCTACTGGTATAAATTGTTATCCAATTATAGTATCGTGAAATTGGATTTTCATCTTCAGGCCTGAGTTTGCAAATGCTTAAGTAGCCATGTCCTTGTGGTTAGTCTCATTAGTGATGATGGAAAACAATGAATAAAGGAAATCCTGAAACAGAAAGCTGTGTGATGTTGTACTTACTCTGAAGCCACATCTTGCTCTAATTTTATCTGGCTCCCACATATTAAGGAACACATTCAAATTTGCATATATTTTCCTGTTAGAGTTTGTACCTAACTGAACAAGGCAAAATGTTGAGGCCGACATGCTTATTCAAGGGAAAATCCCTTTTTAACACATTTGTCTGGGTGAAGCACATGGACTGGGTCAAGACAGGAAGAGTTCTAGTTTCTTCTTCTGGTTTAGGAGCTGATGTTATTCTTCGACTAAGATTTCTCATTTTTTACCATTTCACCATGTGAACCACAATCGGAAAAGGGTAAGCAATGGATAATGTAGGAAGCACTGCTGGTATAATAACAGCTTCTGGAATAAAACATTTGTTTTATACAGTTTTGCTTAATGCAGAGTAACAGATTTCAGAGCACTTCTGAAAATGTTTCAAAGCCGAAAGGAAAGCTTGACCAAAATGTAAGCAAACAGATTTTCCAAAAGCCGCCAGATTTTTACTGAGGTTCATCTCAGAGTAAATCTGACTTCTACAAATCTGAAACTGAACAGCATAATTTGAAAAATCTTCAGGCAGATACCTGATAGGGTAGGAAGCAAAAAAGGAGATTTTACAATTTTCTCGTCATCAGGGAAAAATTTGCTTTTACTTAGCGCAAGCAACTTAGTGGTTCTTGGTTTCACCGCAGTGTCCGAACAGCCAGTTTTCAGAAGTGACAAGTGGCTTTGGTTATCTTGTGTGTGCCTATTTTGTAATACTGTAGCAAAAGCCTTTCCCAGAATAAAGATCCAGCACTCTCTGAAAAATGAGAACTTCTAACTTCTGGTGGTGCTGATGCTTTTGAGAGGATTCAGTGCTGGCCAGAGTTCCAAGGCTCTGATTTCAATCTCATTGCAAGCATCCCCAAAATGACTACAAGCCTTTTACACTCAGAGATGTCAGACCTTCTTAGAATACAAATAATTCTTATTTTTAAACAGGGAGAGGAGGAAGAGGGGGAAGGAACTTCAAAGCCACTGCTAGTAGAAATGACATAATTTCATAGAAACCAAGTAGAAATTAATAAAGGACTTCTCAGCAGTTCAGCTCACTCTGCCTTTGCAGGTGGGGTTGTGTGCTGCCACTTGTGAGAGTCACCTAGGTGAGTTCAAGGGGTAGCAAATCCTGCCTGGTCCCTTTTGCTTCCTGGGAAGACTTTGTTTCTGTGCCGGATATCTGGTGGGCTTACTCCTGTCACTCACAGCAGTCTGTCTGCAGGAGCTCCTGGCTCGCAGCTTGCTGCCAGCCATCCCTGGCAGCCATGCTCTGAAGTTTCTGAAGCTTTCTTCCCTGAGTGTGCTCCAACTGCTTGCCATAAAAGTGTTTTCCCCTTCACTGCAGTCTTTAAAATAAGACAGCTGTGAACAGAAGTGGAAGATAAGACGAGCACTGTCTGTCGCAAAGATGAGAGCTGCCCGATGATTTTGGAAGAGTAGTTTAATTTTGTCATCGTCTGTGGCATGGACAAAAATCATAAATGCCTAGGATAATGAGCTTCATGTGCTCGCATGTGGGTATGGACAGGGAGGAAAAGAAAAAGGATTGTGAGGGATGGAAGAGAAAATTGAGTGTTGGAGTGTGAGGGGTGGGAAAAAGAAGGGTAAAGGTCCTACTAAGAACTCGTGCTATTTCAGAGAATGTAAAGGTTTTAAATCATGATTCACTGACATTACAGAAGGTTTCAGGCTTACTCAAGCTCCCTGCAGGTGGAGGTTTGCTCGATATAGTGTTTTCTTAGTATATTTCATCATGTTCTGATCTGTCATCATAATGGAGACAGAGCAGGGTGAGCCAGGGACAAGAATGGCTTGTGTGGACATTAAGAAAGGATTTTTACCGTACACGTAGGCAGAAGAGAAACTGTCAGTCATTCTAGGAGGAGCCAGACCTGATCAGCTGTCCAAAGAAAGAAAATGATCATTCTTGTATCAATTCTCAAGCTACAGCACTCCACTTGCTCTTCTGGAAAGCAAAATCTGCTTGTTCTCTCTGTTGTTTTCTTTGTTTTCTTGAACTGTGCTCAAAGGTGAGGAAAAGTTGATTTGTATTCAGTGATGACTGATGTGTCACAGCCCAGCAGCAGGAGCCGTAACATTTTGTTTTCTTGTTTGAGATACATAAAAGAAATGTGCAAAGGAGGTGACTTTCTGGGGAAAGAGTGGAAGTAGAAGTAAAGGGTGAGAAACAGATGACAAGAGTGCACGTTACCTATAAACGTGCTCTAAAATCTATGAAGAACCCTGGCTAGATAAAGTCTGTACAATTGTATCTTAGGGAGATTGTAAAAAGTTACTTGACGCCATGCACTGCTGGTGGTGATTTGGTTTTACATGTATTTGTGGAGAAGTTGGAGGCAGAAATATTGTAAGAGTTTACAAAGTTTGTATTTCTCCACTCAGAGACTCTTCCCTGCAGCCTGTTTGCTGGTGATTTTTGAGTGTGGCCAGTAAATGGCATGACACAGACTTACTTCAGAGGAAGAGATGAAATAATCTGGGAAATTAAGATTCATGTAAGCATTAGATTGGGGTTTATAACATTTGCTGACCTGTTTGTCACTGCTGTATCATCACACTTAGTGAATTTTGATTTTGCATATAGCTGAAGTAGGAATGATTTCACCACAGTAAAATCTGTTTTTTAATTGCATGGACTCCAAGTGACTAGATTTCCCCCTGTAAACCCTTTACTGCAGTGTTAGAGTGCTCGTTTGCATGCCAGTGCCCAGCACGTATGTGGTCGGGTGTCCTGGCCACCTCTGAAGTCCCGTATGAGTCCACCGCTACGGGAGCTGCCCAGGTCTCTCCAGGGGAGCATGCTCCCTCATCCACACCGATGGACATCCTCTTACCAGCGTCGTTCCCTCTGTGCACAGCAGGCAGCTTCTATCCTCCCTGGGCATCTTCTCTGCTTTTGTGTCAGTGTTAACCAAACAGCAGAACTCCTAGCAAGCTTTTGGACAACGGTGCTAAGTCTGTGTTTTCCTCCGAAATTTACTTTCAAGGTGTTTTGCGCAGACCGGTCTACACTTTGCAGACACCCTCTTCACCTGTCTTTTTGCCATCTCTGAGCTTCCCGGGGCTGTGTAGCACTAGGTCAGATTTTACTCCTAAGTCTTTAAATGGTCTGGTTATATTTTACAGGCTGGCAAACTTTAAACGCGTTCTAAAAGATTGCTCGGATTTGTAAACAGTCTCCTTACGTTTAGTTTTGTGACTGCATGTACAGTCTGCTCTTGAACTAGACTTTTCTGAACGATTTACAATTGCATATTTGATTCAACAACTTCAAACCTGTTATAAATGCATTAAAAATATTATTTTTTCTACTTCCAAAGTCTGATAGCTGTCAGAAGAGTCCTTCTTTCAAGGACTGGTGTTATACATGTGTCAGATTTCTGCAGTGTTAGCATGTAAATAAGTTCTTAATAGTGTAGCAGTAGACTGGTAAACAAATTTAGTGGCTTTCACTCAGCAAAAGAAAATGAATGTCATAGAATCATAAAATGGTTTGGGTTGGAAGGAACTTTAAAGATCATCTAATTCCAGCCCTGCTGCCATGGACAGGGACACCTCCCACCAGAACAAGTTGCCCAAAGCCCCATCCAGCCTGGTATTGAACACCTCCAGGGATGGGGCATCCACAGCTTCTCTGGGCAGCCTGTGCCAGGGCCTCACCACCCTTTGAGTGAAAAATTTCCTCCTTAGATCTAATCTAAATACACCATCTTTTAGTTTAAAGCCATTCCCCCTTGTCCTATCACTACAATCCCTGGGAGAATCCCTTTCCATATTTCTTGTAGGCCCTGTTTAGGTACTGGAAGGCTGATATAAGGTCTTCCAGGAGCCTTCTCTTCTCCAAGCTGAACAACCCCAGGTTTCTCAACCTGCCTTCACAAGGAGAGGTGCTCCAGCCCTTCAGTCATCCTTGTGACCATCTTCTGGTCTCTCTCTGATAGGTCCATGTCCTTTTTGTGCTGGGGACCCCAAAGTTGAACACAGTACTTCAGGTGGGGTCTCATGAATGCAGAGTAGAGGGTGAGAATCATCTCCCTCCAGAGAGAGACAACATCTTTACTTCAACCTCTCCCAGGTTTCATTGGAAGAAGACCAGCACTTCTGAAGAGCTTGAACTTTTGTTCCCTACTCATTGGCTTTTCTTCTGTTCTTACAGGTTCCAGATACACTCTTCTCTTTCCATGGCATAGTACTGTTCTTATGTGCTAATTGAAACAGAAAAACACCTGCGAGGGAGGGAACAAGATACCTATCTCCCACCAAGCTACTCACACAACTGAACAGCGCCATTGCTCTTTAGCAGCACGTTCTAGCCCTTGAGCTGGATGGATTTCCTATAAATCTCTTAAAAGGCAGTTGACTTTGTGCACTGTCTGAAGGAGCACTAGCATTATCCATATGAACGCTGTTTGCCTAGCTACATACTGAAGAGTAATTGATGTCAGTTCTATTTTGTCATATTGAATAAAATCCCTGTAGTGGAAAGCAATAGCTAAGAGCAAGATGGTACAAGAAAATTTGTCACTGTTTTTAATGTGGATATGCAGGATGTAACTAGTCAAAAATCCATACAGATTTCAGCTCTCATCAAGGTGCTTCTTCAGCTGAAATCCATACCTTTCACAAAATAATATTAAAATATTAACATTTGCCATATTTTCATTAATTGTGGCTGAAGAGGACTTGAAAAGAATGAGAATTAGTTGAGATTTACTGCAGCCTCTGAGATCACAGCCCTGTACTACATCCCATGATAGCCTCTGAAAGCTTCAAATCCTCCAGTCCAAGAGATAATCATTTACTCTCAGTAGTTGTTAATAGGGTCATTAAGGTATTAACAATTAAGGACTTAGGGTCCTAGTGCCCACCCAGATTTCCAGGTTTTGAACTAATCAGTGATAACAACTGTGTGATCTCAGGGACTTAATCCTCAACCTCTCTGCAGAATGATTTGAGCACCAACATCTCTCAGGTGGCAGTCAGGACTCATAAGCAGGGCTGTGTTTTCACTTTGCTCTTCTGTCCCCACTGTGGGGGACTGCACCTCACATAGCACCCCACTGCGTGGTGTGTCAAAGAACTCAGTAACCAGGGCTGGTTTTACCCTATAGGCCAGACCATAAATGCAGTGGTTCAGACTTTGTTTCTCCCAAAAGCTAGGCTGCTGCTGGAATGGGGATGGGGCTGTGCTCACCATAGGAACTGTAGTAAGGGAAGTTGTCCGGGCTTAAGAATCATTGCCCATGAGAGCAGACATGAAATGCAGATGTTTCCTGGTTGTGTTTTAATGAATCAGTTAGTTGCTCAGTGTTAGTGCTATGCAGACCAAGTCAGACTCTATTTCCACGAGTTTATCATCTACAGGGCTGTGGCAGGCATAGCAGGAGGCAGTGGGATATTGTGAGAAGGTGAAAGGTAGTGTTCATGTCAGTCGTGTCTAGTGCCTCTCCTTCAGCAGCTGACTCTTGACTCTTCATATGCAGTAACTTCAGTCCTGAAAGTAGTTTTCCACTCCCTAGTGTGTGAGAACACCAAATTATGCAGACACCCTGCTGATGGATGCTGCAGAAGCGGATGTGACAGCCACAGGTTGTGGGTGAGATGTCATTTGTTCTGTAATCTGACGCTAACATCTGGATGACCTTTAGCACTCGGTTGGTCCGTTTTCTCACATGTATGATAGGGCTTTTACCTACTTTTGCCCATAGCCTCAAAATCCTTAGGGATAAGCTTTGATTTGACATCAACTTTAGATAACTCCATTACAATACTCAGTCTTATTTTTAAAATGCATTGTTTCCTCTTTCTTCCCCACTAAAGGGATTGTACAGTTTAACTATCACTACTTTCTCTGACTTAGTATGATGTGTTCATTCGTTAGAAGTTGGCCTTATCGCCTGCCTGTTTTCCAGAAGATGTCCTCCCTGTTTCACTTAATTTTGCCTAGGTGATGGAGAGGTTTGTTTGGCAGCATGACACTTAACTGAATGTGTTTCTCACCATACATTAATCACAGGAGAAATGTCAAGAAATGCAGAATTGCTGCTGCATTATCTACCATACCTAGATAGTTTTTTTTTTTTTTTCCCTTCTTTAAACCAATGCTGCATCTGGAAGGGATATGTATTCAAAGGCTGGTTTTGGTATAGGTACAGATGAAATCGTTTTATTTCTTGATGGGTAGAATGCCTCCCATGTAGAATCTAAAATGCCTCTACTAAAATAAAATCTGTCTTTAAACTTCTTTCTTTATAACCCACAAGTTTTGCAGCCTCTCCATAAAAGAGAACAATTAAGAAGAACAACAGAGTGGGGAGGATATATTTCATGTGCAATTATTTTAAAACAGTAGGTTCCTTCCAAACTGGGCTTTTTATTTTTGCAAAACAGGATTTGCTTAGTCACACATTGTGAACCAGAAATCTGGAATGTGGCTATTAAATGCCACCATTTCACAGGATTACTTTAGTTTGTCTAAAGATCTCCTGAAGGTTTATGTTATTTTCTGAAGATTTATGTATGTCAAACTTCACAAGCTAGCTTTAATTCTGTTTCTTGAAGAGCAAGTAAACAACTTCTGCCCTCACTGAAAAAAGACCTCAGACCCAGGGATCTTTCCACAATACGGAAAATTATTTTTCTTTCAAGTTTCCTTCTCAAATCCATCGCTATTCAGAATTCCATGGCTGAAGACGGAAATGCTTCATGCTTTTCTTTTTTTCTCTTCATTTTGGATGTGAAAAGTCTGTGGACGCCTTTTAATTGTTAATCTTTCCCGTGAGTTTAACTCGGTAACTTTAGCCTCTTTTTCCAAATGGGGAACGAAGACATAAGTTTGAAGCATTAAGACTTGAGCACCTTAAAGCTAGGTCCATGCTCAGGTAGGGTAAGTGACTAGAATGGCAAGTACTAGGTCCTTAAGAGAAGAACAAAATGTGGCATTCTGCATTTTTGTGCAGCTCTTCTTCAAGGAAAGTAAATCGGTTTTCCAGTTACAGTGTTCCCCTAGACATCCTGGCTTTTGTAGGGGTGTCCTCTTTGTCATAGCTTATCTATTGCTCTTTTCGAAGCATGACTCACTACACTAACTTTTTCTGTCATGGCAGTTCACGCTGTCTTACTGTCAGTTAATACTTGCCATACTTACATAAGTGCTTTGCTACAACTGGAAACAGGGATAGAAAACCCTGTTGTCTTATTTACTGAAAAATATACCCTTCCTTCCCTTACACATGCAACTTCCTCTCTCAGGGGCAAACTGGCCAGTCGACTGCAATTTGCATCTAGAGTACACAGAGTGCTGCCTTGCCTGGCGTATTAGTCATAGGCAGTGTGCTTGAACCATTCTGGGAAGCCCCAGCTAGGAAGGAGGAAAAGGTTAAAATCAGAATTCCACCACCTAGGTTTTAGTCTCTGCTGCTTCCACGGGCAGCACTTGTGTATCTTCTGCGTCTTTGTGCATTTCCCTCCACTCCTTTAAGGGACGTAAAATACCTGTTTCATTGCTGTCTCTTTCAAAGACCCGCAGTGAAACAAATGCTCAAGGCCGCCTTGGATGCACGTGGGCAGATGTGAGTGAAATGGAAGCTCCAGCAGACCTGCGCGAAGTAAGTGAATATTTTGGCTCTCCTCTGATGTGCTGTTTGTGTAGCAGACATGGCTTCACCTGGTGCAGGTACATGTCACTTTATAGATGGACAGTTATAGGCTCATTTGTGTGTTCCAGTAGAATCATCTGAATGATTTATGCTGCTTTAAAGTAGAAGGAAATATTACGTATTTTTAGATATGAAATTCTTAGAAAGTCTTCCTCCCCCCCCCCCCCCTTTTTCCTCCCACCCAGAAGTAATCTGGTCACTTTGATTTGTTATTACACAAAAGGTAGAAAGTGGTTCATTTTAGTGACCCAGCAACTCTGAGCAGCATTCAAACCAATTTGCTGAATGTATTTGTAACTTTTAGATTTGTGAGTTGTCATATTGATTTTAATAGACTCTTTCTGCACCTAAATATATGCCTAAGGCCCAGATCCTGAACACATGACTAATTCCACTGACTACCATGTAATTTTTTCAGATACTTTAATTTAAACATGTTGATGAACTTCTACAGGAAGAGGGATTGTTTTCTGACATGGAAATTGAGTGCTCCAACATTAGAGCTTTGCAGGACTGGTTGGGGGTGAATACATGCCCAGGATTTATGCATATGAAAAGACACAGTAGAAATATTCTGTGATCTTCTTCATTATTGTTGGCATTAAATTCTCTAGTTGAAGAAAATAAATTAATTTCAGGAGACATAAGACGTTAGAAGTGCTCACACTTTTATTCCCCATTTTCTCATGTATTGGTTAGAATTCAGACTAGGGAGAAAAAAAATATCCCTGACCACGTATCTGACCAAATGGATTTTTATGAACGTGTGCTTTTTATCCAAGCCAGTTCTCTTTTTATATATATATGTATATCACATGTTTGTCTTCATGAGAATTCATGGAAACTTCTTGGAAATTATGATATTTGTCATTGCCATTACAAAAACGAGGGCTTAGCTGCTGTTGTCCTTCATGGACAAAACTCCAAGTTAAATCAAACAATTGCAGATTGGACCGATTTTCCTAATTGCTCCAAATAGCCTATTCATTTTCTGTATTGCTTGTTTTGAACCCATTGTGCTAAAGATTATTGCTGCAGGCCTGCAAACACTTACCGGGCGCAAAACTACTAATTATTCTAGTTCTTGTAAACGAAGGGAATTACTTATGCCCACTTTAACTTATGCTCAACTTTTGCGCTTTTACTATTTAGTTGTATTACCATCTGTAAGATAATTAAAAGCCTGTTTTGTGTTCTATACCTCAGATGGTGCAATGAGACCTAATTTTGTTTATTTCACCACCCGTTTGCATAATGGCTCTGAAACACAGGCTAAGCAGGGTTAAAGCAGATGTACACTTCAGAATCTGCTGTCGGCAGGTGTTAAGATACTGATAGCAAATACACTATAAGAAAATGTTGCTATGTCACTTTCTTTACATTGCAGGTGGCAGGGTGGATGGGAGTTTTATATGATAATCATGACTTGAAGAGGGGATGCTAGAAGTATTCATTTTTGAACTTTTTTTTTGTCTAGTCGAAGCACATAGTACTGACCAAAAAGAAGACTCTATTAGCCAATCCTCTGGAACAACAGATTCTCTCACTGGAAAGACAGAGACGAGAGGTAATCTTAAGTTTACCTACCCTTAACCTTTACAGCTATAACCTAAGATAGACATTACAAGTTCAGTAACATTTCCATGGCAAGAAATCATTGAATATTACTTACGCTGTATTTAAGCAGCAATTGGTTTCATCAGGCAGTGCAGCAAGAGCTCTGTTTCTTCTCTGGAAATCTCATCCCCCATTCTTTTGAGGAAATTTCTATCTGGAGAATTTCCACTTCTCATTTCTTCACAGCCTGAAGCATGCAAGCACTTAAACTTGTGTTTAAATTAGTTCCTATAGTTCCTATATCTAGGCAGTTACATTTGGAGAACGGTTCCTAAAAACAAATGTTGACCAAATATTGTAACACAGTTATAAATCCATAAGAGTGGAGATTTATATGTCACAAAGGGCAAACTTTCATAATGATCACTGTGGTAAAGGCCAAGGAATAACTATAAGTAGTAGCAACTGGAGTTTTACCACAGGTATCAGCAAACTGGAAGCTATTCTATTTCTGAGCATCCTAAAGAGTCACCATGCATCCTACAAATCAAAACACTTCTGGGAAACCTATTTGGCCTTCTCCAATAAAAATGCACACACATTGACTTCACTCATACCAATTTTATGCATGGTGTTTGCCAATCTTCCCTGTTTTCCATGCATACGTTTGCTCAGTTTAGTGGTACTGAAAAAGGCAAGCAGGGTTTGCACCCAGCTGTAATTGCAGTTGATAGGCGTCTTCAATTCACTGTTTTGAAGCTGGTGACCTTCTAATTGCAAATATGCTTATGTAACTTAAAGCAAACTAACAAAAACGTCCTTAGCCATTTAGGAATTGCAGTTTGGGATTTGTACAGTGTTGCAAATGATTCACCTATAGTTTATTTTATATTTGCATCTTTCTTGAATGTTACTTCCTGAACATTCATCTGCCTTAGCTGAAATAACATAGAAATGGCACATGAGCCATAAAGCTCACCGGATTTTCTGTTTACTTTTTCTTGAAATGGACTGTCCAGATAACAAAGAGGTTGTGAACACTCATAGCTAGAGAATCAGTCTCTTATATATTGACAGTGTTGAAATGAGGGTTATTTACTGTTTCTTCCTGATAATTACAGCTTCTAGAGGTGAACAAACAATGGGATCATCAATTTAGAACTATGAAACAGCTTTATGAAGAACAGGTAACAATGTTAACTGCTTCTATTGGAATATGAATGCTATCTGATGATTAAGTCTGTGCTTAAAAACCAAACAGCCATAGCTGTAGTGGTAGTACCTTGAGTGGGCATGTGGGCACAATCATCATATTTACTTTGTCTTTTGTCTTTCATTTACAGAGGTAAAATACCTAAATAAAATAAAATCACATTACATAAAAGTGAAGTTTATGTATTTACAGTCTTCAGTGGGACAAATAAGCAGAGAATAGACAAGCAAGCTGTGTCTAAATTAGTAGGGAACCATGGGTGGACATGACAGCAGAGGTATTCATGCCTTCCACAAGGTCAGACTTCAGAGCAGAATGACCTGAAAATTAGCCTGCAGTGTCTGGTGTGTCCAGCCACTGATCCACTTTGTCACACGTCTGTTAGTTGTCCCATCTGTTGTGGTAATTTTCATTCTGGCTTAGGAAGCCTAGAAAGTCACCAGGGCTCTTTGTAATGGGGGAGCTCTCAGGTAAGTCTTCCATGAATGCCACCTTCTATAAGAAGAGAGACTTTTTGCCTTTGAGAAACTGCTCTGCACAAAAGTATTAATTTTATATTAAAATACTCATAATATAAAAAGTAAGTGGTAAATAAATACTTATTTACCTTTTTTTTTTTTTTGACAAGATGCCATTGTCATAGCTTTCATTCATTGTTTGCAGCTCTGTGGCATATTAGCTGCAGACATTATAATCAACTGCCTAGCAAAGCTAGCTGCTTAAAATATTTCTTGGTATTGTAAAAACTAAGTTGGTTCATAAACCGACACTTCTCTTATTTCCTTCTATGAAAAGGAAGTTTGCCAAGTGGTCTCATGTGCTTATCAGGAAAATTTTCTCTCTAATTTTTTCCAGTAAGTTTTACTGAGATCTGGATCATTTCTTCCTTGACTTTTTTTTTGCAAAGAGAATTCAAATGTCTCTTCCTCATTTAATATGGGACAGTTTTATGCCTCTGGCTAGATTGCTTTGGAAGCATACTAGTGCCGAGGCAGTCCATGTTGCAAAGGGAAAGAAAAAGCACATTAAAAATGGAGAGTTCATATGCAGGAACAGCCCCATGGTAGCTGTGCTTTGGCAGCAAAATCAGTGCTAGAGCCAACTGAGTTAACACCATGAGAGAAATTGCCCTAAATCATTAAGAGTCTCCCCTACAAACAGAGCAGCTGGGTTTGGGGGGAGGAGTAAGTGATTGGGCACTTTACACCCAACCAGATCCATGCCTTTACACTAATCTGCTGAGAGTTGAAAGGATTTGGGAGCACCTTTGGGGTGCTGTGCCTTTCAGGATGCACCGTCAGCCCACCATGGTACATTATTTGCTTTTCAGCTGGCAGAAATGAAGACAAAACTGGACATGTCAGAGAGGAGAGTCAGTGAGCTGGAGGAAGAGAGACATCGGCATCCTCCAGAAAAGGAGAGGCTGCAAGTCCTGGGCAGAGACAGGCCGTCACAGGAAATGGTAGGAGGGTGCACTGTCACCCAGTGTCTTTCCTCTCTCTTCTACTAAGTGCACAGCATGGGCTGTTGCAGACCCAGTAGATGGTGGTGCTGGGTTCTCATCAATATTGTGCCCAAAGCAGTGGCTGATCTTCTCTTTGATCAGAGAACTATGCATTGTGAGGCAGTCATTTCTGTAGAAATTGTCAGACCACACAGCAGTAGTGTGTGTGAGAAGGAATAAAGAGCAGATTGATGTGCATAGTTCAGATATTTTCTTCCTGAACATTCTTTTTAGGGTGAATTTCTTTGTGTCAGAGAAAGAAAATACTACCACAATTTTAAACGGAAAAGCTGCAGATATCGTATAAAATGCTCAACAATAAAAAGTCAGATCCCTGAAGCTAAATTCCCACCAAAGTAAACCCACCAACCAAAGTGATCAGCAAAGTTATACCAAATATACAGAAAAGGTTGTCTTTGCCCCATCTGGCAAGCACCAGAGAGTGAACAGTAACTATTCTCATTCTGTTTCATGGTAACACACACTTCATAACCTCTTGTAAGAGCTTCTGACTGCTGCTCTGACAGCTGAAGGCAAGGTTCTCCTTTCTCATGGGAAACTTGATAATGTGAAACAAACCTGAAGACAAGTGGCAATCACATCACTTCCATTCTCAGATAAAATATACGATAGCTGCTGTAGGAAAAAAAAGTGTAAAGCCCTTAACTTTTATTTTCATAGGCAGAACATTTGTCTTACTTGCTTAACTATTACAACATGGGTAAACATGTGCTTGGTTTCCAACGAATAGGCCTATTTACATGCTTCAAAGCAAACCACGTCATGAACTTGTTTAATCACGGCCTGTATTTGCCCTCAATATACAGTCAATGCTAGACAATCCATCTTCCTGTTCATATTACTAAGATGTTTACTGTCAACCTTTTTAATAAATGATAGCTGTGAAAAATAGGTAACTCTCTGGAAAGGTAACGATGAGCAGTACACTCTCAAATTGTTTTTCTACATACGAGAATAATGAACAAGGTAACTATATACTCTAAAAATCTCTTACGGGGACAGGTCAACCTGCCTGGCATACCAGCTTTAGAACAGCAGTTTCTCTAAAAATTATATGGCAGCCACTAAGTGCTTCTATTTCTTTTGAACTTCTTTACTTGTTGGATGCCCTGCAAGGATGCAGGAGATCTACACCTTTGCAGATGTAGCTGCTAAAAGTAGAGAATTTTGAATGAGCATCATAAATTGTAATATCCACGTCAAGTTATGCTGTGTTGTCCACATGGCTAGGTGAAGAAAAAGCAGTTCCAAGGGACAAATCAGAGAAATGCTTAAAATTGTTCAGCTTGAAAACACACAAGTAGGTCTGTTGCTTTAAAGTTCAGAATGCCGAAGGGACCTAGGCTGACAGATCTATCACGATTAATTTTGTAGGGCTTTGTATTTTTTTCTACAGCATCTAACTTTCTTCATACTTGCATTTATTTTATATTTTATATATATATAAATATATATAGTATTATATATGTATCTTTCTCTATATTTTATTTTCTTAGAAGATAGCAACAGGTTTTTTTTTAATGTTCTTCTTCACTCCCTATAGCCATGGAGCTGGCATAGGCTGCAGAAGGTTATTGCCAGAGCACAGTAATAAGGTGTTTGTTTTCTAATTGCTTATCTAATCCAGCAGCCTGACAGGACCTTTTAAATTTATTTATTCAGAGTAGCTTCCATGAGCCATATGGGAAAACCAGCAACAGCAAAGCATCTCTGTCTGATGGGGCTATTTTTCTTTTTTGGTGCGTCTGAAGGTATGACTGTCACACTGACAATGTTGTGAATTAAAAGTTATCTGTTTGCGTGTCCTCCATGGCCCACAGATGAAAACTGGCTGTTTTGGAGATTTAAATTATTTTGTTCTCTCTGGGCTCAACTCTGTGTCCGTAGATGGTAATCAAAGACTTACGGTAAAGGAGCCATAAAACCTAAGATTAAGTGTTGAATAAGAAGCAATAAGACTAAGAATTCAGATGGTTCAAAAACCCAAACAAACTGTGTTTGGCTTCATTATAAATGTCTGTATTCCCCAAGCTGTCCGCTTCGGAGAAGGAGAATGTGTGCTAGGAGAGCGGAAAAGGGGATGGCAAAGAGCAGAATATAGCTAAAAACCTACAAGGATTTTAGTGTGTGTTTGTTTTTTAATATCTTAAGGCATACAGAGACATGCCAACTTGAGTTAACTCCTGAGTGAGTTCCTTACAGAAATGTTCCAAGTAGTCTAGAACAAAGGAAAATAAGGCTACCTCCTGCATATGGGACAGTTTCTCAGGGGTGTTTTTCAGTGGCTTGATGTGCACAGTGAGTCACTTCTCGTGAGCCCAGAGGAAAAATACCTAGTAGCTGGCTGCACAGAGATAGGGCTGTTGCACAGAAAGAAAGCATGCGTATGGTGTCGTGTGTGTGTGATTGTTGGATCTCATTTCTTTATCACATAAAGCAGCTGCAGAGGAATATTTGAGGTTTGTTGTTGTTGTAGAACAGTCACTCTGTTTCAAATGTCTAAACAGCTTTCTCTAAGACAGTTCGACAAAAGCAAGCTAGCCAGGAATGCATTACCCTGGAGAGAAAGGAGGGAAGCTTACACAATGCCAGTTACTTCAGTCTCTGATCTGAATCTTAGCTCCCCTCATTGTAAATTGAAAATAGCTGTGCTGAAAGCAATAGGAGAAGTGAATCAAACTTAATTTGGCAAATCTGTCCTACTAATTTGTATAATAACATCTTGAAAGACTAGTATTAGTCCTGTTGCAAATAGGGACATCTTCATGGTGGTTGCTGGGATGGAAGCAGTGTAGGCACACACTAAGAAGGGTTGAGCTCAAGACAACAACTGTGATGGGGCTTAAAAAAAAAAAAGTGGGTTTCAAGCCTCAGTTGGTAGCTTGGTAATTCTTGAGCAGGCTGAGGCCTGCCTCAGTCTCTTGAGTAGTGGGAAAAGCCATCACGATGTATGATTCAGAGATGTGGTTTTGTCTCCAATGTTGTATGATATTGGGGGTGGCTAGGACTCCAGCTGCTTCTAGCCCTGGCGTTGCATTGAGTAGATGCAACTAATGCAGGGTTGGGATGGTCATTTGTACACTTCCATTTGCCTTGGCCTGCCAGCTTTTTCATGCCTTTATGCAACTGCAGATTAAAGAGAGCAGGAATTTATTCTGGTATGTTGCCTCTATCTCATCATATGGTGAGTGGTCAAAACAATTTCAACAGACTTTATCATATCTGGGTTTTCCTAACCATCCGTCTTCCTGTTGCTTTCCTTCCCAGCTGTGTTTGGGACGCCAAAAATTCAGCACATCTGCCAGGCAGCAGATTATTTGAAAATTGTTTTTGAAAAATGGTTCCATCTGCATTTCTCTGTATTTTGCATCCCAGAAAGAAACAAAGGTTCTCAGTGAAGTCCTGCATGACATGAAGGAAGAGAACAAGCTCCTGAAGCAGAAGAACGTCTCAATGATAAGAAAACAAGAACACTATGAGTGTGAAATAAGTCGTCTTAATAAGGTATGAGCAAGAGTTGAGCCAGAGACTAGGACTTCTCCCTTTAATTCTAGGGTCTCTGATGTTAAGCACTAACACTACCTGATGACTTTATTTTCACTCCTTGGGTGAGCAATCTGTCCATGGTAGCAAACTTAACGATCACTGCTAATCTATAGATCATAGATTCAGAGAGCTGGGGGAAGAAGCAAGAACTGAATTTAGATAATACCTGTTCATGCTGCTCTTGGCAGGTTGTAGGATTTGCACTGTAAAGAAGAAAATTAAGAAAATCTTTGGCTTCTTCTGTGAAACTTCTCTCTATCATAATTATGTTCTTTCTAGGTTTCCCCTCCTTAAAACAAAAGGGAAAGGGGAAATGGCACAAAGCTGTTTTCATGCACATCCAGTGGAACACTATGATAAAAAAAAAATCAGACAGTTTAAAAACTGTTGTTTTACATATGTTCTGTCTGAGAATGGCTTCTCTTCACAAGACATATGCTTCAGTCTTCTTATATGCATGCATACATACATGAGTGTGTATATATATTTGTAGGTGTGCGTGTGTGTGTGTATATCTCATTGAGGAAATTGCCATAAAATAGCTCGGGATTTTTTTTTTTTTTTAACTGAGGGAAAGTAATAAATGTAACTTTGTTTAATCAAAAGATCACATAAAGCAGTGGGTGTTTTCTAACAATTCTGTATTTCATGGTGAACCACAAATGCTTCCTGAGGAAATGCACTGCAGTAACCATTGCTGTATATCTTTAAGTGAAGCATAAATTGGAGGACCAGAATGTGTGAAAGTCAGGGCAAAAAAGTAATGTTGCCATATTAAAATATCTGGCAATTTATGATCTCTAGCTCATTCTGAAATGCGTTGGCAAGACTTGCTCAAAAACTTCTGTAACTTTCATTACATATCTTGTTTGTATTTTATTTTATTTTTAGAATCTTACAGTGTTGTTGGAACTAAGATGTAGGTGAATAAACCATACTTTTAAATGAAACATCAGTTTTATGCAATATAGCTTCTCACATGAGTGTTGCTTTACTGATTTCCTGTGTAATTGCATCCTTCAGATCTCATGAATGCATGTAAGACTGTGCCCTTATAAGTCTAGTAGCCCTGTTATTGCAGTTTCAGTGACTTCAAGTGCTTACAAATTTTCCTAATTCAAACTTCTACCTTAAAAATACTTTAACCTCAAAAATACTTTAGACTCCTTCTGCGTTACTTCTGTTGGAAAGCTGTTCTGGAGCTGTAACCCTTCTTTTATTAGACACTTTCATCCAGTTCAGTTGGGTTTAATTTTTTTATTTAATTTATTTAATATTTAATTTGTTTTATTTATTTCATCTAATCCATTTAATTTTATTCAATTATTTATTTAATTTATTTTGGCCAGATGATATACTTTTTTTTTTCGATAGTAGTATCAAAAAAATCTGCTTCACTCCTGCTGTTACCCTTGCTCTTTACCTATATCAATGTGGAGCAAGCATATTTTCAGTACAGGACAGTAGCTAAACTGACCCAAGTTTTTTGTTCCCTTAAATATATAACTGCTTGCTAATATGCATGGTTTTGCATATCAGTCATTTTAAGATGCTTAATTCCCAGATTATGGAAGATATTACTACTTGTTTTTAAGTACATTAACTTGTTTACTTCCAGCTTCATCCAGCATTGATCTGGTCATCCAGAGTACCCAAAATGTAGATCTTGTTCTGATCCTACTTTGATGTTTGCCATATGAAAGTGTTGTTGCAATAGTTTGGAATGCCATATCCCAAGACTGTTGGCTTTCCTGTTGCAGTTTCCTTGTTTGCCTTATAGTTCAAGTACTAGACAAATTTCTCTCTGACTTAATTGATAACTTTGCTTCAGCACCATCTCAGTTGTGTCATTCAAACACGGACTGATAGGCTGTAATTTCCCCATTAAGAAAATCTGTTTAAAATTATTATTTTTTTTTAAATGAAAGATTATCAAGTTAAACTCTGCTTTACTTCATCCCATTTCTCATGTCTGTAAGGCTTTTCTCTTCAAAATTTCTTCCCAAACCTGGCACACTTGTGTGGTTAGATTAAGGGATTGCTAGTTGCATGGACCACATCCTTCTCATAACTTTGAAAACCAAGTGGGTTGTCTTTCAGTAATATAGTTTATACAGTTTCCTTTTCGATTAAAAAAAATACATAAATATATATATATGTAAGAAAAACTCTGTGCTACTTGTCTTGCAATTTCAGGTTTCAGTTTTCAGTATTTCTAAATGAACATTATTTAACACTGTGTGAAGTTAAGCTGAGTTTAACTCAGTGAGCTGCGAGGTCTTTCTCATTTTCACTTGTTCCTTGCTGGTGGCCATCCTGCCATTGCCACAGAGCTGTATTATCCTCCTTCTTGGGTAATACAGTTTTTAGTCTTGCTCACAGCATCACTGTGTATTACCTTTCTGCTTGTGCCCATTTTTATAATGAAAGAAGCTCTTACAACTTTTTTGTAACATACAGCTCACAATACCTTGCAGCTCACTGCCTAGAATCATGATAACAAAAACTTCACTGACACTTGTGTCTTCTGACCCTCCACTCCCAACCTAAAAGCTGATGTGAAACTTGTTTTTATTATTTGTTTTGCTATTTGTGTAGAGCACTGAAGTGTCATATTGTAAAAGAGATCAGCAGTGGCTGGAAGGGACAAAAGGAAGATTAGTCAGTGATCTATTTGGATCTACATCCTCCCATATTTAGGTATGGCCTTATGACGTGGAATACAAACTTTGTCAATAGTATACCTATTCTGCACTGTTCTTAGGGACAGTAGCTCACCAGATTTTTCTCTTCTGTGTTCCTTGTTGGAAGTGCTATTTTTCCTCCCCTTTTTGATACTTCATGGAAGATGAGGTCCATAATACTAATCCTTGGGTTTCTTAGGTGCTCTTTTTTCCTGCTTGTCTTTTTCCCCTTCTCCCTTTTCCCTCTCTAAGTTATTTTCTCCCTTCTCTTACAACACAAGTGGTGCGTGGCCAGTCAGGGGGAGCTGGGGACCACTAGCAAGAAGGGAACCTTCTAAAGTGGAGGAAATTAGCTGAGTCCATATGTTCTGTGAGAGATGCAGAAAAGCACTGAAATTGAAATGTGAGCGTTTGTGGTAGAGTAAATAAGAAATGTGTAAGTGTGGTTATAGACAGAAAGTGGTAAGAATGATTTAAGAACTATTCCAGTCCAAGGGACAGCTGTGGAACACTATTAAATAAATAAAATCTGCAAAGAAATGTAGCAGAATTTGACTGAAAAATAGTATAAGAGCATTCTCAGTGTAGTGTGTGTATACATAACTCCCTCTAGTGACAAGTTATAGAGACTACATAACTTCGTCTCGATGTGAGTATTCACTTTGGTTCCAGCTGAAGAAATTTGTACTCGTGGTGCAAAAAGTGTTTCAGTCCGACTTTACTATAGGAACATTTATAGGCATAGTCGAATGCTACTTTAACATTCTTGGGTTGTTTGGTCTTTTCACACTGGTCTTGGTTTTTCTCAAATTCTGATTTGCACAAGGAAAATGGCATTTCTGAATGAGATTTGCAGCTGTGATTTCCACAGCTAGTTGTCGGTTATAGTTTAAGTAAAAGCACAGTCTTCTAAACTACACCATCTCAAATTCATGGATCTAGTGTGGGCACTTTGGAAATTTGGACTTAGGCATACATAGATGTTATTCGTAATATTCACTGTATATAATTGAAGCAACTGCAAATGAATGAAAAATGAATGAATGAAAAAGGCCTGTGACTCTACTTAAAGAGAACACTTACACAGAAATAAATCTTTCTGATGTGGTGGATCTCAGTACAGTAACTATGATGTTTTACGTTGCAGGCCCTTAAGGATGTACTGCAAAAGAAGCACCAATCTGTTCCTGGGACTCCTTCAGAGGGGGTTGACAAGAACAGCCTTGAGGACATGAGAACCCAACTTGAAGTTCTCCGGCAGCAGGTGAGAATGGCTGGAAGCAAGCCTGGCTTGAATTTCATGCCACACGATTTTGCCTTCTCTCCCAAGAACAGTGCCTGGCTGACTTGCTATATAGTACTTTTGAACGGAAGAGTTGTAGTCCATTCAAATTGGTGTTTCCTAAGATGCTGTCATCACAGCAGTGTCCATAAAGTGAAATTCACTCCTTGCGAAAGACTGGAGCAAGCTCTTGTGTAGGATTTCAAGCTGCAGAATGGCTCTTGTGATTTTTGGAGGCGTCCTGCCAGCTCCCTGCTAGGGACTGAATTTCCTCCGGAGAGAATGCCAAACTTCATGAGTTACTGATGAATTTGTTGCTTGTGTCTTCTGCTCCTTATATCGTAGAAGTTGAAAGTTTAATGAATTGTCTAGAGAATGCTGGTCTTGGAAAATTAGTGATGGTATTGTAGTTGTTCAAAGTGTGGTGCGAGACATTTGAATCTATAACCTGCATACCAATCACTACAGACAATCGTATTTTTTTTATCTTCATTTTGAGCAATTCAAGTGCTTTGTGCACTCTACGTATGAAAGAATCTGTTTAAAAGCATGATACTTCTCAGATAATCTAACAATTTTGGTCTGTCATCCTGGACAGTGTTAGGGCTAACATTATTGACACACAAATGGATGTGATCAGAATGGGAATTTTATTCAATGGGAGTAAAATACTTGTTTCTGTCACGTTTGACAGCAGAGCCAGATTTTGCTCTCTAATGTAATGCTTGCCACATGCTGGAGAATAAAATCCTGCACTTGATTGTACAGTAATGAGTTATTTCATTCTACACAATAAAATAGAGTAAACCTTTTTTCTTTTTTTTTTCTTTCCTTCAGAATTCTCGTGGGGCAACCGTTTTATGATTGTATTTTTCTAGTTGTATAAATCAGTGCACTGAGTCCAAACTTCCTTCTGCACGAAATGGAGCAGAAGGCTCTAACTGTTTGGAGGAGGGACCCCTGGGACACACAATGTGACAGAGCCTCACCAGAGCTTGGCGGTCACCAGGCCATCCCTGGCTACTACAGAAGAGTTAAAGGCATTCATGCCTTGGGAGATGTCCCCCTATTTCTCAGGACAAGAGAATATAATGACAAAACTGTGACAAAGTTTGCTCCCTTGCAGCTTCAACAAATTGTACAGCTGGGGAGCAGTAGGGAGGTGAGACAGCAGAGAGTGAAGTAGGAGAGAAGAAATGAGGGAACACTAAGAAGAAGTGCGTATAGGTGGACAGGGGTCCAAGAGAGCTACATGTCTGCAAACGACTGCTTTGCCTCTGTTTTGGAGGGTCAGTAGTGCTCGTGCCTTCTTCAGGCACAGGCTGTGAGCTGAGACTTCACGCGGCCACACAGAAAGCCTTTGTTCATTTTACACACTGTTATTCAGGAAGGGGGTTATATCTAGTGGGGGACCATCAGATCCAAAAAAAAACTTGCAAAAATTAGCTGCAACAGGCAGGTCATACAAATTTATAGAGCCCTGCATTGACTTTTTTTTTTATTTCCCTGAGATATTAACATTTCTTCTTCTGTGTAGTCATAATAGTGCTGCCAGCAAAAAAGAAAACTGGGTCTACACTAGGGGCAGAGCATGAGGCACAGCAACCAAATTCTTTGGAAGTAGACTGTCGGCAGGCTTTAGTGACCAACTGAAAGGACTCCTGAAAGCTCTGATGATAGTTCCCACTCCAGTGCGCTTTTGTTGTTATAGAATAATAAAACCATTCAGGTTGGAAAAGACCTCTAAGATCATCTAATCCAACCTTATCTGTCAGTGAATGTGCCACCAACCTTCAGCTTCATACAAGGTGGGTACCTGCCCATTAGCTGAAGAACTATGGGTTTCTTTCCACAGTGTTTCAGGCAAGGTGTAAACTCCTTGACTGTCCTGACTAGTTCAAGTCTTACGGTCATAAATATATGGCCGTGGCTCTAAATACTATCACTTACTCGCACAGCTTAATCCTTTGGGCCACACTCTTGTTAGAGTTAGACCATCAGAAAAGGTAAATCTGCAGGCAACTGCAAAGGCATAAAACAAGGTAGGCTCAAGGCTAAGCTTGTCATGTTGTATTCAGTGGGCTATGAAAAAGGCAGGATGTTCTTTGATCACAGTTGCTCATCGTTAGGTTGGATAAAATGATAATCTTCTGTCAGACAGTGTGATAGAAGTAATTTTTTTGTGCTGTGTGAACACCTCGGGTCTCCACCAGAATGCTAACTGCTTGCATCTGAGATACCGGAGGGAGTAAAAGATGTTTGTAATTGAAAAGAAAACTGGAAAAAAAATCATAGAATGTTTGCTCTACTACTGTTTATCCCTTAAAAAGATCCATGTCTTTAGTATTTTGTATCTTATTTATAATTGTTAAAATGGATATTCCCCAGTAAGCCTTTTAATTATGACTATTTACAAACAGTGAAGCTGTGGACTGTTTCAATTGATACGCCACTGTGGAATTGTCATTTTGTACTGTTCATTTAAAAAAAAAAGCGAGGGAAAATCTTTTGGTTGCAGGACTGTAAAGAGGGATTCTTTTGGAATGCATCCCACTGCTTGGCCGTTGTTTAAAAAGCAACTATACAACAAAGTGGATTAAAATTTCTGTTGTGGCTCTGCTGAAATTCACATAGTCATGATTGCAGGTACAAATATATGAAGAAGACTTCAGAAAGGAGCGATCTGACAGAGAAAGACTTAATGAGGAAAAAGAAGCATTGCAGAAGATTAACGAGAGATTACAGTCTCAACTGAATAAACTAAACTCTCAGGTATGAGTCAAAAGAAAGTCACTATTGCCAGCACATGTGTATTTTATTTTTATTTTCTCACTCTCCACACAATCCAAGGCTTTCTGGCTTCCATTAATTGACATTGGATTTTATGTGAGGTCACCACCTGGGATGAAATCATTCTGAAGTAATGCAGTAAGAAGATGAGAAATGATTAGAGACAACTTCCAAATTAAGTACATGAAGGGAGTGTTTATTGCAAGATCTCTTCAAACATATCTTAAAATGGAGGGGGGGAATCAAAAACAAATCCAGAGGACTCTTGATTGTTTCACTGGCACTTGATATGAGAGTTGTAACATCAAACCAGCTTTTGAAATAAAAAGCGTCTGTAATGAATCCTGACCTCTGCTATGGAATTACAGAGTAATATTAATATCACTGAGGAAAAAAAAAAAGTCTCCATCCAAATTAGCTGAGCAGCCTCTGGAATAATTTCTTGTTGCAACATCCTTTTTATCTCTTCAGAGTAGTGTCAGTATTCTGTTCACAGACATTCAGGAAGCCAAAGCAAAGTCATGGCATGCAAAATTTTGAGCTTTCTTAACTCCCTTTAAAAATTATGAAATTTTGAGGTTTCCTGTCTTGACAAAGTTGTGCAATGTCTTAAAAGAATGGCTGATTACCAAAATGTTCTGTGATGATTTATTGTTCTCCCCAACTTTGTTTTGAAACAGAAACTGCGGTGTTGCCTTATTTTCAGCCAAGCCATTCATCATTACTAGCAAGATCTTGCAATAACGTCAGAGGCAAGGTGCCTGTCCAGTGTTCCTCACTGCCACCAGTTTCAGTTGTAGAGGAGCACAGGTTGGGCATCTTGACTGATGCTAGGGCACTGCTGCGGTTGTGCCTGAGGCTAACCTGTACTTTTGTAGGTGCTTGGAAGCATTTCATGCAGGTGTAAAAACCCACCAACCAAACAAAACCTAGCAGTGCCAGAGTGAATGCTGTGATTTGCCATTCAGGCCATCCCAGGCATACAGAAATACCTGGGACAATCTGTTACTTTGCGTGAAATAACTTTTAGTTATATTTCCCCTACCCAGTAGCCCACTCCTGGGTGGTTCAATAAGGTGTGTGTGTAGGACACATTTGTAGATGTGTTTGTAATCAAAGACATCTTCCTATATATTTTTGCTCCATCTAGAGAGCATAAAACCCCAAACTTCTTGTATGGCCCTGACTGGTCAGTCAGTGGATGCTGTGAGAACCTCTC
The DNA here is from genome assembly GCF_040182565.1 of Anser cygnoides. Lineage (NCBI taxonomy): Eukaryota > Metazoa > Chordata > Aves > Anseriformes > Anatidae > Anser > Anser cygnoides. The sequence goes on along the minus strand of NC_089876.1, from coordinate 33,842,530 downwards.
ACAGCAGTGGCAGTGAGCAGAGGGGCTATAAATGGGGCTAACAGGCCTCTCCCACTCCTCCCCAGCCTCTCTGGACCAGGAGCAACAATTTATCTGCAGTGCATGCATACTGTGCGCCCTACAGGTGGTACAAGCTCTGTGTGATATGCCCCTGCATTGCAGTGACAGGAACAGCTTTGGATGCGATTTTTAAGGATTTGATTTATCAGGGTGAATATTTCATTTATTTTCAGATTAAGACCTGTGTGAAGGGAAAGGAAAAACTAGAAAAGCAGTTACAGCAGCAGGTATGTTTCTATTTACCTGTGCCTTGTTGTTAGATGTAAATGAAATGCTGGCCCTCGGGAGCAGTGAGGAACTATCTCCATTTCTTATGCTCCCAGTCTCTGCCTCTGCTTGTCAGCCACCAAAACCAGTGCCATTAGATGTGACAGGAGGGGCTGAAGGGTTCAAGCTCTTTATGTTGGGAGAACGAGCATGTCCGTTCTTCCTCCTCCTACCCTCTTGGGAGGGAGGAAGAAGGGCACTTACTCTCGCAACATAGAGATCTTGAACCCTTGACAGGGGATTGGTGCCGTACATAACTGGCTATCATCTGCAGGACAGATGCTGGGACTTGCTGGTGTATTCTAGTTGAGACAGGAGATGGAGGCTAGTGGAGTTGTACCTGAGGCTCACCTATATACGGAGGCTCAGTACCAGGCTTTAAGCTATCCTGTGTGTTCAGCTTCATCTGCTGGCCCAAATCCATTCCACGAGTTATCTGTGGCTATGGATGGATGAGAGAGACCAGTAGGGTGTGAATTTGCAGTGCATCAGATGTTCCACAGTATTTTCCCCTGCAATTCCTCCTTTTTCATGTAGCCTTTATCACAGGGAATTTCTGAGGCACTGGTACACACGCAGGCAGCCGCTGCTGAGTGGTTGGGACACTGGGAGCTTACACTTGGGAGCGGCTTGTTTGTCTCTTCCTGCTTTGGGATGTGATTAAACAAGCTTATGAAGTACTTTAAATATGAGAGGAGCCATGCAGTGTATTTATTAGTTTATTTTCTTAAGTCAAATTATTTAGTTCTGACTCATCTTTCATTCCTCCTTGTTCTGTCCTTAGGCAAATTCCCATTAATTCTACTGGGACGCAGAAAGCCTAAGAAAAGGCACAACCAAATCTCAAGACCATAGACTTTGGTCCTTTACCAATATTATTTATTTTTCTTGTTATGCAAATGCCTGTCCACATGTAGTTCTGCTTCAAAGTATTGAATGTTACTAATGGGTAATGAAAATCTCTTGAATATGGAAAGCACGCAGAAATATGCTTGCCATATATTGAAAAAAGATATTTTCAACATAAAAGGTGTCAAGACTCTGGCATGGCAAAAGTCAAATTTCTTAAATACTTTTTTAATCATGAACAGTCTGAAGAAGCTAAACTTCATTGTTACCCATGCTGACAGAGGGGATTTTCTTCCCTGTTGCTTTTCACCAATGAATTTGTATGCGGATATTCTGTTGGTTGTCATATCCTGCTAGTAATGCATTTTTTTTCTTGCTTTGCTTAATTTTTGACAGACAAAAGACCTCCCGGTACAGTCTGAGAGGCCCAGCTACCCACCTCCACTCTTTCTCTCCCCATGCGTTAATTATGGGAACTGTGGGTTGGTTCTTCACTATCAAGATCCTCGAGTACATCCAATGTCTCGCAGGGCACAAGAACAGCAGCAGCACTCAGTAAGGTTCCCACCTTCTCCCGTTTCACAGGGGCACTGATTTTCTCACAGCGTGATGACCACAGAAGAATTAACGTGGTGCTATCACACCGTTGTCCTCATCAGTAACTAAATCTGTTGTTTTTTTTTGGCTTGTTTTGGTGCCAGGTCAAGATTTTTTACTGGTTTTAGAATTACCCCTAGATCTGGAAGAGCCTTTCTGGTGGTCTCTGTACAGTCTCTCTTCCACGTTTGTCTTCCCCCAGATGCTGATTTTCTGTTATAAGCTTGTTCTTTTCTTCTTTGCTGTTCCTGAGTCTTTGGTACTGAACTGCACAGAGTGCTGCCATGTCTCAATCAAAGCATAATCCACTGAAATCTGTGCACAGAGGAAAAAATGCAGCAATTTAAATATATGGTTGATAAGTTATACTTTAAGTATATACTCTTATATATTTTAAATTTATTTTGGCAAACACTCTTCATCTATAAAACCACATGAAAAAGAGATTATATATTTGTTTTCCATGATGCTTCTGGTCATTCTCTAATTAAAAAAATAAAGTTGTTCGATTGGATTCTTGTTGGTTTCTTAGATTAATTTACATACATGTAAATGCAGAGCCTTTTCTAGCTGGAGCCCAGTTCTGGGCCTACAAAGTAAATGACAGTGACACAATTGGGTATCTAGTTGCAGCTGGCATTATTCTGTTCTCTTCCCTCTATTCAGCTGAAGAAAGCTTGTTGACTAATGTCTTATTTCCGTGTCCTACCCTGAGTATTTCTGTCTCTGGCTCTATTACTGGAGAATTACTTTCGTGCTTCACTTACGGTTTCTGTATTCACAGATAATACAACCGTCCTCCCGCCAGGCAGTACCCCTGTAGGCAGGCTGCACAATCGCACGTTCCCCGTACACGTTCCCACACGCTGACAAGCTAGTGGCAGGGTGTACAGCGCTGCTGTTCAACGCTAAGGGCGAAGCCCCAGATTGTGTTGCTTGTGCTGAGTAGTATCTTCCTTCTGGTACTCTGATGTGAAATGGGATTATGTGAGGAGTGAGGTTTACTACGGGTGAGGCACTCAGACAGAATGCTTTAGGAATGCAATTTTCCCAAGCAAGCCTGTGTGTTGGAAGAAGGAAAAAAAAAGAGCCTAAGTGGAAGTTATATCTGAGCGTGGATAACACAGTGGGAAACTTTAATTTTTTCCTGGCACACGACAAGGTCCTGTCTTCCTTGGCATACAGAGGAATCCTTTGCCTTAGGGCAGGTTAAGTCAGGATGAGTTATCTATTTCAAGAAAAATACTGCTTCAGAGAATGACATTTTTGAAATGCTGTGGGTTATCTAACAAGTAGGCTGTGCTTGTTCAAAACCATGTTTAAATTTATTCTCACTGGTGAATGTCATTTCTGCCTATAAAGCTGTTGCCTATCAAAAGATGTTCATTATTTGTGAAATTACAGCTTAGTTTCTGCAAGACACGTATAAGGCTTTTCGACTGCAGAAATCCATTTGAAAAGCTGTGGTCAAACGAGTCATTTCTATAGTCCATGAGTGTGCTTATCTGCTTGTTTATCAGAGTTGGAAGTATCGCAGAATGTTTTTCAGTGCAATTTGGACTCTGTCCCAGATTATTTTGGCTCTTCTCCCTGAACTTTCATCATCTGGGTTTCTAATTCTGCAAGGGATCACTGGGTTTACAACTTTGCCATTCCTGCTGGAGCACTGGGGTCAGTCTGACTGGTTGCTTTGTAACTCCCAGTTTCATTCTGAGTTTTCTTTGAAATTCTTCGCCTGTGAGAGTGCAGTGTTGCTGCTCTGAGCTTTTGATAACTCCCTGAGCAATTTGTTAGCAATGAAGAAAGGTGTTAGAATTTAATGAGTGTCCTGAGTTAACATACGTAATCCTGTGTGTTTAGTCTGTGCTTTTGCTTTTTCAATCTTTTTATATCTTGCACCTTTTCGTTCCTTTTACATTGTCAGTAGAAGTGTTTTTGTTTAGTCTGACATGAAATACATCTCTTGTCTCTGAAATTCATTCAGCTTTGCATTGTGTATCTGTGAAAAAGAAGAGTGGATCAGAGAACAGAAAATTCAATAGAAACTCAGAAGAGCAATGCAAATAAGTGTATTTTAAGCCATCAGTGGAAAAACTGCATAAAGCAAAGCACAGTCTGCTTTGTATCAAAGTGTGTTTTGTTTGCCCACAAACACAGAATTAGTTAGTAATTCATGTGGACATTATTATTTAAGTGAAGATAGGATAGTTCCTTTTTTCTAACAGTGTAGGATAGCAATTACTGCTATGTAACTGCAAATGACAGCATACATAAAAGTTAAATCTGGTTTCTGTATCTACAGCTTCATCCTGCTGCCTTAATTTAGGCAGAACTTCTTTAGAAGTCAATGAAATTTCTTTTCTACAAGTTGAAGTGTGTAAGAGTCTCCTTGGGACTACTCAGGGTTTTGTCAAGAGCAATTTCTGCAAAACAAGAATCGTTTTACCCGTTTAACTAATTTGAGGCAGTAATTACCTGGAATTTGATGAGCTTGCATGTAGTACTCAAACCAAATTGATGGTTTAATAGAGCTTCAACTGAAATGTCTGGTCCCAAAATTGTTTCTTTAGTGGCAATGTGCTACTTATTTACCACAGTGTATGGTATAAACTATGCTGCAATATTTCTTTCTTCCTTGCTGTTGCTTGCCATAAAGGATTTCCCTGGACAAAACTATGCCTGCATGGACATAACCTTCCCAATACATCCTCTTAGAAGGAAGATGGGGAACCTTTCCATCCCACAATATTTTCAATAAGTTATTTGATAACAGCTAATGTAATTGCAACACAAATGCTAATCTGTGGAAAGGGAGAAGGGAGAGAACTTGACTCAAAGGATATTCCTGTCACGCAAAAAACTATGTTTACCCATACCGAAACTGGAACAGCTTTACCTGTTAGGTCGGCGTGTGTGCCAGGTTTCCCTGGGCTTCCTAAGTACAGAAGATAGAACCAGTTAAAAATGTGATCTCTGCTATTATTTTCTGGTCCATTTTAGCAGTAGCGTACTACAAAGCCCTTTTAAAACCTGATTTGTTTCTTTTAATTTTTGTTTTGATTTGGGGGATCTAGAAAGGCTTACACCAATATTTTAAATCAGTTCAGCATTTAAACCATGTTGCAAAAAAGGAAGCAAGCTGAAAGACTCAATCAGTGGAAACATAAAGCTAAATATAAAATTTTTGTAAACTACTTTTGTATGACTAAGAAAAAGCTTCACAGCACAATTATGTTTTTAACATGCCACTGTTCCTTTGTTTGAAGTGTCTATGAAGTCTATATTGCTGTAATAATGTTTTATTGTTCTGTGCAGCCAGACTATCAGTGGTATGTTCCTGACCAGTTTCCGCCAGATGTGCAGCACAAGGCAAATGGTAAGACAACAGCTGTACAGAGCATATTTTAAATGTACTTTTTAAAATAAGGGCCTTTGAGGGTTATATAGTAAACTTGCCTATTTATCTGTTGAGGGTTTATGTGACAGCTTTGCCTTAGAGAGCTGAGGCTGGTGTATGTGCAACACGGGTGAGGTTTCTAATGTAATACAATCTGCGTTAGAGCTTTCAGCTTCATTGCAATTTGTAAAATATCTCTATTGCACATTAAGGGATCGTACATTTACCTCATTAACTGCCTAGTAAGAGTCCTAAAGAATAGATATCCTTAGAGTTGTCCTTAGAGCTTCTGTTGCTCTAAGACTAAATTTAATGATGGGCTGAACCTGCGGGCTGGGCTGGAGCAGGTTTTAGAAGCCCTTGGTAACAAAGTGCAGGTTTTAGGATGTCATTTCACTTTAAAGGCAAAATGCCTGTTGCTGTTCTTGATCCGCCTTGGTAGTTCACAGTGCCAGGTCTGAAAATAAGACTGTTTAAATGGACAAAATTAATTACTTGCTGAAGTGTCGGTGCAAGCTATCTGCTGGAAACCAGAAAAAGCACTTAGTATTTGTACCCGGATTTGAAATCATGCAAAATTCCTCGGTGTTTTAAAGTACTAGGTTCAGACTGCTCAAAAGACAGATGCCAGAGAGCACAAAGAATAAGGGATGTTATTCTGGGTGGGAATCTGTCCCTTCATGTCGTCTTCAGAAATTTCCCAAAGCCACACCTTTTTTCTCAAAAGTAGTCAGGGATGATGGCACATAAAGTTTTGTGTTTTGCTCTGTTCTTATGTCTCGTGGCTCATTTGTAGCGATGCCATCTCAGAGGAATAATACATCATCCTGTGCAGCGCAAGGGGACCAGCAAGGTTCACTCGTGTGTGCTGCGGGAGCATGTGTGCTCCATCTGGGTGCCATGTCACGGTGCAAGTGGACACCACATGGGGTGGGAGGGAGTCCTCACCAAAAGCTGTTTTGTAACTAGAAGAAGATGGCTACAGAGGAACTCTTCCGTTGTTTGTTGTCCTCCACATTTGCAGAAAAGAGAGGGTAGGGTGGGAACGTAGCTTGCCAAAATGGAGGATGAGCTTCCCATAGATACATGGCAACTGCTTGGAGGGTTCTGATGTGGTTGTAGGGAAAGTAGAGCTGTGACTGCAAGAGAGGCCAGGAGATTAATTTTGTAGTTCCTCCCACTTAAACTCGGAGTGATTTATTGCACCAGAGAATACTGAGAGGATGTTTATACCAGTGTATGAAACAAGTCCAGCCACCAACTGCAGCTGTGGTCCAGGGCAGTACACTTATGGAATATGAAGAAAAGCGAATTCTTTCGCACTGCTTGATTATAGTAACTTGACTTCTGTCTCCCTGAAAAAAAAAAGTTTTTAAATCCATGCTTTGTCTATTACTGTTCCTTGTCCAGAACATCCGAATACCTCCTCCACAGTGGAACAGTGTTTAGGAAACTCAGACTTTTTTCTTCCCTTTCTCTTTTAGTGACCATCAACAGGAATTCTCAGCTAGTACCATCATCATGTTGTGTAGAGCATAGTATACGTCTGTATGTCTTCCAGGCTCTTACTCTTTTTATCTTTGATAATAAAATAGAGATTTTTTTATTAGCTATTGATCACAGAGAAGTCCACCTTCTACAATCATTTAAAATGCACTAGCCAGGATTTATGTATTGTAGTCACCTATATTAAATCTATTTTCAAGTCATTTATTTTAAGAAAGGTTTTAAAGACAGAAACTCCAGGAATACATGAAGAAAGTATTCTTAATGTTGTTCCAATTTCTTTGTTCTGTTTTGGACTAATGCAAATTGCAAGGGTGAGTTTAAATGAGTTAGTATGTGTGGCAGCATTCCCAAGTCTCATTTCTCAGCTTTCATATCCTCATTAGGTGATAAACTGACCAATAAATCTTATCTCTTCTGAGCTAGCGTTTCTTTATAGAAAAACTCTGAACACCCATGCAGCCACTTATAGTGTGAGGCAGTTTTCTTCAGAAATGCTGTTTTGGTAGATTGATGTTTCTAGGGCAAACCCCATAGCTTTCCCTACCTGAAGAAATTTCCCTCTGGTATTGAGTATTTTTTCATACAGGAATAAGTACAAGGTATGTATTACAAGGTATGTATTACAGGTTGTAGCATTAGAGCTGAACACAAACAAAATGAATCAGAAAACTGTTGTTTTCTATGACATGCTGTCAAAAAAAAAAAAATCAAATCTGAGAGTCTCTACGCTGACTCTAACCAGAATTATGACAAAAGACTCAATATCTAGTTTTCTATAAAGTCATTGGGACTGCAAAGGCATATGACACCAAGGAGGAATTCATAGGGTATTTTTTTGTGTGCGTTTGGTTTTGTATAGCTGTACCTAGATTGTGCTTTCTTCTCTCTTTCCTCCCTTGTGGGGAGGAATGCATTAGCTTTAGGCACCTGATTTGGGTTCTCTGGGTTCTCCAGATTCTTCTGTAACCACCATGGGAAGGAAGAAGCTGTAATGGCCTGTCTTCTGGTTCTCATGTAGCCATTTCTGTACTTGTGACTGACAGCACTTTTCTTAGCTGCTGCGCTGTTCAGAGAAGGCTTTCTTAAAGGGCTGTTGCATCTCTCTTGTCTAGTTTGTGTTTCTACTTGTAAAGATCACATCTATTTCCATAGATATAGGGAAAGAATAATTGCTGAAATATGTTTAAAATAATAATAATAAAAACGCCACAGAGCTTTCCTACTATTTTCTCTCCATCCAATCCTCTGTTTTCCAAGGTTTCTACACCGGTCTGTTATTTTCCTCACACATCTAAGTTTTTTAGTTGACAGAGAATCACTTACAGACAGGCCTGAGAAGCAGTGTTGTCTCCGGCACTGAACGTTCACAGTGGTGTGGTAGTTTGGATCTGGCACTTTCAGTATGAAACCCTTCTAATTAGCCTGGAAATGATTTCATCAAAATACAGGAAGGACGAGAGGAAAAGGGCAAAACAACAACCACCACCAACCAGCCAAAAACCGCACGCCTCAATGTTCTACCCTTTTCCCACTAAGCCTTTCCGAAACGAGAATGAACAAGAGGTGTTTGTTCCACTGTAGTAAGATATTGTAATTATCTAAATGAAATCCTTGTGGTTTAGCTTTATGGTCAAAGTGGAACCAAAGCGAAGTGTTGTCAAAGAGTGAAATAATTGTGGCAAATTTGCGTTGTTTTAATGTGGTGAAGGGATGAGGGGTGGAGCGTGTGTAAGTTGTCCATCCGTGGTGGTGTTGTGATGATGTTATGCTGACATCGGTGTGGGGAATTTTTACAGGTGTAAGTGAAGTTTGTGAAGATTGTGTGATAAATGTTGATGAATATATTTTAATGATTTTTAGTTATAATTTTAATATTCCACTGCTAATCTATGAAATACATTTTTTTCCAAAAAAAACCAACAACCTGTTTGTTCAGAGTTTGAAGCAGTGAACATTACTTATTATCTAAGCAGGACTGCATCAGCTCCCTCTTTCAGAAGTGTGGGAGCTAAGTGAGGTTCAGTGACATGCTTTGCTTCTTTGGTGAATGCACCTCGGAGCTGCTCCAAGCACCTTCACCTGCTTCCTGCAATTGAAGTCACGCCTCTCTGCATTTTGCAGCTAAGTGTCTATGGGCCATATAAGGATTTAGCGTGGATGCAAAAGAAGGGTCCATAGCCCTTGCAGTACCATGAAGTTACCCTATAGAGACGGTTATTCCCAGAAGCAGGTGCCATGGCTTGGCAGACCAGTCCTCAGCCTTGAAATGGCGTTAGCATGCCTTTGAATTCAGTTCAGAGCCTCATATAACAACATGCTCGGGCATCTTACCCCTGTCTTTGTTCACATAGCACACGACAGTGTGATGGTCAGAGTGTGTGCATGTAATGTGGAGGTGACCAAACACAACTAGTAATCTTGGTATGCATTTATGATTGTGTTTACTTAAATTTTTTACTCCTCTATACACCTTAATAAGTAAAAATAAATAAATAAATAAAATACCCTAATGGTTGTAGACATTGTGGTCCAGAAATAGCTACTGTGGATAATATTTGGCCTTTGTTTATATTTTTGATTCAGTAGTCACAATTTAAATTACTTAATCCTTTTTTTTATTATTTGTCCATGGTTCCCCACAGTTATTTTTGAAATACCTTCTTTAATAGAAGTTAATGCTCCCCCAAAGAAAATTATAGTCAGTCTCAAAGGACAAGGCAATGAAGCAAAGAACATTTCCAACTATGCTAACTGTGGCTCTAAAGAGCTCTTAAAGTAGCAAGATACAACATATGTGCATCTCCTGGATGAGGAAATGAATCAGGGGAAACTGAAAGCTTTAGAGACAAATAACTAAAATTTGGACTCCCAGCTGAGAAAGGGAGAGTAGAATAGAAGACTTGAGACCTCAGAATTTAAGGGGAAATGATGATATGGGATAGGAGGAGGAAGCCCAAATGAGGTAAACTGTAATTGAACTGTTCTTGCTTTGCTGACCTGAAAGAAATGAGAATTCTTGTAGGAAAACCAGAAACAGGAGGAAGAGCTTCTTGGGATAAATTGGCTTGCAAGAGAGTATTCCAGAAAAAGGAAAGCATTTTTGAGCACCAATGAGGGTTATCAACTATGTACGTAAGATAAGAAGAAAGTGGTCCTGTCTTGTAAGGAAATCTAATAACTATCCTGACTGATAATAATTGTAGTTCTCTACAAAAACAAACAAACAAACAAAAAGGTGGTTTAGTTTGGCTTTGGTCTCTTTAAAAGCTGCCTGTCTAGTGGATCAGAAATACTTGTATTGTGGCACAAAGCTGCCACAAAATGACTCTCTCACAAATACTTGCAGCAAAGGTAGAGAGATCTGTGCTGTTGTAAATCATTTATTTAATGTTTTTTTTTTTGAATAATCTTTGGGTTACTTTGTGTTGACTGCTCAACTTGTTTTATAAAAACACATCTCTGGCTGTAGGGAGTTTACTTAAATATTAACAAAGAACCATTCAGACCATAGTGGCTTTGGGACCTTAGAAACAGTTTTGATGGGCTTCATAAGTTAAACAGTGCACTGGTAAGCATGGGAGCTTGGAGACGCTTTGACCTGCCAGGGGTTGCATGGGACAGTGAAGATTTATTAACCGCATAATATATAATTTTCAAAAGGTTGAGAAAAGGTTTTTAGTTTTGATTATGTGTTCAGTGAGGGGATGTGTTCCACGCAGTAGGTACTAAAGGCATGCCCATGGGCTGGAGTGGTTTTCATGCCAGGCTGCGCTGCGGGATGTAGCCGTGTGCCCTCTGTGTGGCCGCAGGGAGGTGAGGGCTTGACCTGGTTCCTCTCTTCCCGCTCTTCCGTGGGGCTGTCTTGTCAAGAGGTCAGTTCTCCACCACTGGGGTTCAGACTGAATCCAGAAATATCCAACAGGCGGTTGCAAAGAGGAGAGTGTGGGCTGTATTCAAGTTTATTGATCTGATTTTACTAGCTTGTTCTTCCTGTTTGCATCAGCAAGTTTCATGTTGCAACTCTTGTTAAACCACTGGAAAACTCTGATAACTCGTACCAGAGCTCAGCTTGTCTGTCTGTGGGCATAAATGTTTCTTCATGTCCTCACAAACATTAAATACTCCAGCTGAAGTAGGTGAGGAGAAGAGATGGGCAGGACCAGCCATGTGTCCAGCCATGCTCTGCAGGCGAGGCTGGGGAGTCCTTGCGGGGCCACTGCTGGTCTGTGGGGCCAGGTGAGGAGAAATCGCCTGACTTCCAAAACCACAAAGGTGTTTGCTTGAAGGCCACAACAAGGAGAGGGGCAGCGTGTAACGGGAAGCAGTGGGAGGTGGGTAGAGGTTAAGGAAGAGGGGAGGCGTTTCATTGTACCAGAGATGTATTTCCGAGAGGTTAACTCCTCCTGTCTGCTCTGGGCCGGTCCTTCCCCAGGTATTTTCCTCTGTGGAAAGCCTGCTCCTAAAATGTGCTCAAATCCTTCCTGTTTAGCCTTGTTCTGCCAGCTGCACTGCCTTTGGAGGGACATTAGCTCCTAAATCTCTCTGTGCTCTGTCACTCAGCGTTGCTGGAGCTAGTGTCCACTTTTTTTTTTTTTCCCTTTTCCTTTTTAAGGAGCAAGGCAGAAAGAATTCCAGCAAGTGTACTTAATGTCACTTTATTTGGCAAGCAGTGTTGACTTCCCTATCCAACTGCACAAAATTGAAAAGACAGTTGGAAAAAAAAATTGATTTTGGAGATTTTCCCTGAACCCATTTTTTTTTAATGAAAATTCTCTGGAAAAGAGGTTTATTGCAGAAAGCCTACTCAGAGCAAGAACCCTTTTACATGCTGCAACTACTGGCATGTCTTGTCTTTTTCACTTCCAAAATCAATCTTACCGTATTTGTTTTCTTGGCAGAAAGAGTCTCGGTACACGTGTTTAAGAACCCCAGTTACTCCTTTCCGAACATTTGATACAACTACTGGGTTTCTTTCTCCTGAACTGTACATTTTAGTTTTGGATCCAGTTACGTCAGGCACAGGGAGAAGCCAAAACGGGGTGCTTCTCCTGCCTCTCGGTTCAAGGGGTAGCTCTGGAGGCGGTGAGACAGGCAAGAAAGAGCAGCTGGTCACCGCCTCATCTTGGCGTGCCTAGGAAAAGCAGAAATCAACCTGTAAAGCCCTGGGGATGCCCAGATGAGCAGATGAAGCAGCGTGATGTGTCCACTTTCATTATAATATCATCTCTTTTTCCTTTCCACGCTCTGCTGCTTTCCAGATTTTTGCCCTCAAGGTACCCACTTTGCGGCTAATGTTGTTATAATTACAGCTAATTGGAAGAAGAGGGGGAAGTGTGGGGTTTTCCACTGAAAATAATGACATCTGTAGGGAGGGGAAAATGTAAAACTGGAAAATAATTTGTGGAGATCTTCAATGAAAACCAAACAGAAAAAAAAAATAACTGACATCTTAATTTTCCTGGAAGAAAAAAAACCAAACCCTAAACATTTTTGGTATTTAGCCCATCTTCAGTGCACACATTACATTAGGAAATATCTGCTCCCAACTAGTCAGGGCAGATATTTAATTAGTAGCTTGCCATCCCACTGGGAATGCATATGTGATTATTTCCAGGATTTCTATGGATACAACTTGATTTTTGCTAGTGCAATTTAAAGAAATGCCGCTTTGTATGCATATAATTTTTAACCCCAGTAACATGAGAAGTTCCTTTAAAAAAAAAAAAAAGAAAAACTTAAGAAAAAATGGATTGCTTTAAAAAAGTCAACTTGAGATAGAGATCAGAGACTTTAGTTTTCAGGCAGAAGCATCTCATGTGAGGAGGAACAGGATATATAATCTTAGCAGCAGCATGATTTAATCATTTTATTTCTGTCAAACAACTTACCAGGATTTATCTAGATCTTGCTTTGTTTAAAACACACAGAACTGTGTTTTAAGTGTGAAGCGTTCTGGGCTCTGACACCTGCTGGGTACCACAAAATGTTGTTTCAGGGGAGAGAGACTTTTTGCTCGTGGGAACTCTGTGTTGGATCATAATAATAATCGAAGGACATCCCCACTGTATTGCTGCCTTCGGTGTATGAATATCCCAGCCTTCTTGTTTTCATTCAAAAAATTATATTGTGACGTGAATTCCGACATCTGGTGTGAAGCTTTTATCCACGTATACCTTAATGATGCACAAATAACCAGTCTGCTAATTGTTGCTCTTCCTGGCTTTTGTGAACAGATAACAACATGAATTTTAGCTCTGAAACTACCTGTAAGGAAAAGTGTAACAAAAATCACCAGTTCACATAGTACTGCGGCTTGTTACAAATGTGGACCTTTCGGATCAAGTTTTCTTTCCTATACATTTGGGTATTGTTAGCCCTGTGTGTTCAGAAGTGAAGGATGGGGTTACTGCGTAGTAGCTGCAGAGCAATTCTCCCAGGCAAATTCAGGTCCCTGATGGAAGTATTTCACGCCTAATGTTTCTCTTGTAAGCGAAGTACTGTGAGTGCCGGTGTGTGTGCTACCAGCAACATGTCACAGCATTTCAAGAATCTTTTGAAACATCAGGAAGGAAGTATGTGTTACATTGGCCATAGTATATTTCCTTTCTTCAATCATATTTTGTTTTCCTAGCTTGAGTGAGTTACTATCAAACACGTATCTGAACCACAGACACCTACTTAACAGTTGTAGTACTGCTTAGTTCTTCCCTCTGTCATACTTACGTACTCTCCTGGGTACACCTACTGCTAATGCATACCTAATGAGCACTGCTGAATGTCACCTGTTCTTTCTGGAGGTCTAGAAATGTTTTACATGGGGGCTGTAGGTTATGATTAGACCCATACTGTTTGCTCTGTATCAAGAATCTTCAGGACTAGATCGAAGTTAAGAGGCAGAGACTACCAGTGCATTGTAAGATGTCCCTGCACTCTTCTGCTGCTTCATACTTACTGTCATTCTGTTGGGCTGATGACAGGCTTTAAGGATGTGCAGTATTGGCTTCAAGAGAGGGGGGAGGGAGAGTGAATATAGGGAAATTAATCATAAATGGGTTGTATTTCTCAATGTCAAAACCTTTTGTATTCATTTACTTTTGCAGATTCATCCTCAGAGAAAGGAGCCCATCACTGACAGCCTCTGACCTGGAGAAGCATATACCGAAGTCTGCAAGCCCATCATGCAACTTCATTATTCTGTATTGTTCTGTGTTTTTGCCCCTAGCTCCTTATCTCTTTGGTGTATGTTATTTATGCCTGGTGAAATGCCTGCGTGGACAATAGGAAAGCAGATCGTTCAGGCTAGTGATCCTCAGGATCCAGTTAAACTCTGCTGGGAAGTGTTACTGCCCTTTGTTCTGAAGATGCTGTTTGTGCTGGCTATGAGAATCTGTTAAAAAGCCTTATGTTAAGAGATGCAGCTATTGCTGGGGATTTGGAAGGGAGTCGCATCTGGTTTGAATTCAAGAGTTTCCAGCCCAATAGTGTTGTGATATTTTCTGTTTGAGAATTATAGTTGTTTTTATTTGATTCTTGGGAATGATTTCTTGATGTACCATCCTGAATTATGTAGTATTTTCCCTGGCTGTGTGGTAAAAAGGAAATGAGTTTCACTGTTTTAACACATTTGTGTAATTGTGATCAGGGTACCACTGATGCTAAGCCAGGTACAAGGTACCTATTTCTACTCTGACTCCAGGCCAGCTCTCCTGTTGATTTGGCTCAAAAACTGTATGGAAAACATAATCACGTTGTTTTTTTGTTTTGGTTTGGTTTGGTTTTGTTTTCATTTTTTTTCTGCAGTGTACTTATTTGTGTCAATATAGTTTTAGTATAAATATTTCTTGGGTTTAACTTCTCAGTAAAAACAGCTTTTTATTTCCAAACAATTCTGATGAAGAATCCCACTGTAATGCATTCAAGCACTGTTGTGTAACCTCCAATCTAAGAATAAAACCTGGGTCTCTAAACAAAATCTAAACATGTATAGACTATGAGAATGTTTCTGAAAATCATGGTGAATGGCTGTTCAGCAGATGCTGCCTGATAACCTAGTTGTGAGGTTGTGTCTTTCCTTCAGGCTTTTGGTGAGGACCCACCTGCTGGGACCCACCTGAAGGAAGGAACTGAGACTTCTGTGCCATGAGCCCCATGAGGTGTCCTGTGCGCGTTCCTGATAACTCAGAAGTAGTCCATCTGATTTTAAGTTCCCATGCAAACAGCCTTTTGAGCTATACAAAGACAGAGATATCAGTTAGATTGTGTGTCATTTCTGTGTTTAGAACAGGTATTTCCATTCCCATCAACTTGCAAAGGCATTGAAATAATAACCTTACAGGATTAAACATGTTCAGCATTTGAATTTGGACACAGTGAGGAAGAGTCCATGGGAAAGGATTTTTGTGCAGTTAATTTTTACAGCAATGCTACTTTTGCCTGTGTTGATCAAAGAAAAGATAAGTTTTCCTATCTTATAATAAGGAATCAGGAAGCAAAGCACCAAGTGAACTAATCTCCGGAGAGACGTTGCTTTTTCATGAACTATTGAAAATTAGAGTTTGACTGCAACATTAGCCACAGAACACACTCCCAAGTCTGTTAGAGAGACAGAGAGGAGTTTTTATCGCTGTGAGAATTTCAAGTTGGCTTACAGACACTACAGCAGCAGATTGCTTAACTAGCAAACAGGGTAACTTCGCTACTCCTGATTAGCGATTTGGCTAACAAGGGTGAGATCATGGAAAATGCTAATGCAGTGCCTTCGGAAAATCCAATTATAATGTAACCCAATTCAATGCCAGCTCCCAGCAGGTGACCAGTGTTGTGGGCAGGGCACCCCACGCTCAAAGGCGCCGTGCCTTCTCAAAACAGACCAGCTTCTGTGTGGCTGGTGTGGGAGGCAACAAACCCCCATTTCATTCATTTCTACTGTTTTCCCAATGCACTGCAAAAGTTTGCGCCTTCCATTTGGGGAGCTTAGCTCATTATCTTACAACTTGTGCAAGCATTATCTGGCCCAAGCAGATGATTCAACGTGAGCTATTCACAGGAAGAAAATAGAGCTTGCAGCAGGGCTACCTTTTTTTTTTTTTTCTTTTTTTCTCCCCCTGTTCTAGTCACAGGCTTTTGATGTCTGGCTGGCTTGGGCACAAGACTGTAAACCTTGACTCACACAGATCCTAATCATGCTAAGTGTGAGGTATCCCTTGTATTATTTGATAGAACGTTCACATGGTTTTAAGTGCACGTTAAATGCCTGTACACTTCTTTCCTCTTAATTTTCTTGCAGTGATGTATGTTTCCCAAATGCAGGTGCTGTCATCTATTTGAATTAGCAATGTCAGACTCAAGCAACCCCAAAGGATATGCTTTCTTCGGTGACCCAGAAAAGTTTGAGGGGGTGAGTTATTCTAGTTAGAAATCAACCCAAGTACTCGTAACAAGCATTCTTCCTTCCTCTCGTGCTTGCATCTAGGTGCTGGTGTCTTTGCCAAAACCGGGCATCAGCACCTTTCAAAAGATCTTCTGGCATTCCCCAATCTTTCTTCCATATTTTATTTTCCAAACACCTGCCAAATTTTCCATTTTAGTCTTTCAGTTTAGCTTTCTCCACTGTTTTTACCTACCAGTGGTGAGTGGAGCAACTTTACAGTAAAGGCACACGTCTTATGTTTGTGAAAAGCCTTTTCTTTTTCCTTCCTTTTTCTGTAGGAACTGCTGAGGGTTTGGGAATGCTGGAATTACTATGCAAATTGCTAAAGGAGCAATTCACACAGAGTAACTCTCTTTTAATAACGGACCAGAAACTTATTTGAATACCTGAATCTGTAATGAGCTACGCCCCGGGGTCGTACCCCCTGATTTCCTCTCTCTCACGGTGGCTTGGGGAAACAAGGCAAGCACAGAGTGATCTTCTGTCAAAACCTGCCAGCGGTTCAAAGGGATGTTTACTAACCCTAAGAATTCCTGTTTCACTGTGGAGCTCTGACTTGCGGCCCACTGTAGCCCACAAGGCAGCTGATGAATGCAGATTGCCATGTCACCTGCTGCTTTCTGTTCATCCGGCAGTGCTGCTGGTGTGACCCACCCACGTTTACTCTCCATTGGTGCTGGACAGGCCTGGTGTAACCGGAGCGTGACTCCTATCTCAGGGCTACTGTGTTACCAGGACTCAACTGCCACGTTAAAGGTGTCTAAAAGGTGACATTGATGTAAACTTTGATGTACATGATAAGGAAGCGACCCATAATGAAGCCGATTGTGCAGTGTGTTAAGGTGATGGGGGCTTCCAGGCATCTCCTTGCTGGTCGAAATCAGTCCTCAGAAAGCCTTGTTGCTTCTGGTGGGAGCACGTGTGTTGACACAAGTTGGTGTGGATTCTGAACAGCAAGATATGAAATCTAGTAGCAATAATTTTACTAAATAATAGATCTGCGAGAACACTTTAGGTACGTTTTGGCATGGGTTCCTATAGATGTTTCTTCTAAACTGAACTTTTTCCACATGGTTGCAGCGTTATGTGCTAAACATGCTGCGGAGAAATTTTCATTTCTATGAATGAGAGCAAGTCTTCATATGTCAGGTTAAATTATCTGCTTCTAATATTATCTTTATTTTCAACATGATATGCTGGGTTCACTAAATGATGTTTTGATTACCATAACAGTAATTATCCAACATTAAAAAAGGAGCACATGTTTGAACTCATGAAGTCATTAATGCAAATGAGGTACTTAAAAGCTTGGGGTCTTGGGGGAATTTTTGTCCCATCTTTCCACCTTTTTTTTTTTTTTGTGTGTGTGTGTGTATGCAGCTAGCAGATGTGACACTACTGTTTTGCGGACATGAAGCTTTTTGTTTTGATTTACCACTCCTTTACTTCCCAGGTGTTTAAAAAGCTGTGCTTGTCAAAAATGTATGTAGTTTGAAAATTGCCTTTTTCTTCTGAAAGGGTGAGGTGCTATTGGAGACCATCATGCCCATGCTTATTCCATTCTATTTCTATAGATATTTCTTGCTATTTTTATGCGTAAATACTCTGTGCCATGATATGAAGATTTCATTATTATCTGTGTTTATATGTCAGTAAGTAGCACCCCTCCTTACTCTCAGGCTGTCATCTGTTTCAGGGAGGAAAAATTGCTAGTAAAAGTTGGAAATTGTTTTAATTGCCTCTGAAGTTCTGGATACAAGAGGAAGTGGATTCATGATTGTGCTGTGGGCAAAGCAGCCAGGGTTCCCCAAATACACACATTGCCTATCCTATCCTATCCTATCCTATCCTATCCTATCCTATCCTAAGAAGGCTAGATATCACAGCTCAGGATGATTGGTTAGATTGCAAGCAAAATCTCACATTATCTTCATCCTTGAATCCAATCACTAGGTTTTGATCTTTTACTGAATCAATTTCGTGTCCAAATAAACCTTCATCTCATTTCAACTCCCACATTATGTTTCAGTCTCTCTGCCCCACTTTCTTATCCTTCTTCTTGCCTTCCTGAGCATGGCTTTTGCATCCTATAAGATAAGATGTTGTTGCTATTGTACAGTCTTGAGCTTTTTCCTGTCAGTAACATTTTTGTCATCCTTCAAATATCTCCTGTAACCCCATTTCCCATCTTCTCTGTGTGTTTGATTTCTAAACTCTTCTTTACATGTAATGGTCTTACAAATTCCGGTGTGCCATTCTTGTTTGTTTTTTAATAATTGCTAGGAGAAGTTCAGGGCTTAGTTTTCTAGGTCTCCTGGCAAGGAATGCCATCCCTGCAGGAGGGATTAGTGTGTTATCCTCTGCAATGCAAAGTGTTACATTATTATATATAATTTTATGAATTATAGTAAGGATATTTTCAGAAGAAAAAGTTTTCTTCTGAGATGAAATGAATTATATTAACAGTAAAACTAGAAATGTGTTGTGAATGCTGTGGATAACAGTATGCACAATAGCTTTTGGCTCTGTTTCCCCAAACCTGAAGACTTGCACTTCATGAGCTCTGTGTCATATTTCCAACCTCCTTCCCAGTCATCGCTCTGTCTGTTTCCATTTCAACATGTTTGGAGGAATTAGGATTATGAGATGCCCAGCATTTCTTGTCTTCATCCTCCTCCTGCATTCTGTAGTCTAGAATAGAATTTGAAGAAGCTAGTGTCGTATGACAATAACTTTAATCAAGCAAAGCTCAGCTGCTCCAGCTGCCCCAAAATGCATAGGGAACGCAGCCTTACCCTAAGGAGCTGGAAGTTCTGCCATGGTCTTGTCTGTACCACCCTGCACTGAACCGAGAGAGTATTTCTACTCATGTTGGACTTCTCTCCCTTCCTTTAAAAAAAAATCATCTAGGTTTAAAAACAGTTTCTGTATTCTAACTTTGTTATGAGAAAGACAGAATTGCTCTGATTTTCACAGATGCAAGTGTAAAGGTCTGTAAGACACCACAGGGTGGAAGGTATTTTTTTTGATTAATAAACCACTTTCCCACCAGGAGCCAGGATGCCGGCTAATTCTGCGTTTTCCCTTACAGCAGCAGCAGCAGCCCCTCTTCCACCTGCCCTGCACGAGGGGAACACCCAGGTGTTTCCTGCTCCAGGGTTGCTTGTGCAAGGGCAAAGGGCCCACACCAGCCACAGACTGTGAGGGAGGCATCAGACCAGGGAGCCATGGGGCTCTTCTTGTGGCTAAAGGATTTGGAGAAGGGAGATGTCATGGAGCAGAAAGCAGGATGTGTGCTGTGAATGCTTGTATAGCATAACCCGATCAAGAGAGGTTATAGCTTTGACAAAGAGTAAAGCCCTTTGGTTGGCATTTTCATCACCAGGTTGGTTTGTTTCATTTAATTACTTGGCTTCATTGAGCAGAGCGAGCGAGATGCTTTAGTTTTCTCGGAGGAAGTTTTCATTTTGTGCTTTCCTGTGTTCTGGCATCCTGTATCTCATTTCTTAGCAGCGTGTAAATCCCAAATTAATCCTTTTAATGGGGAAATATTACCCTGAAGAACTGTCACGTGCTCAGGTCCTCTGTAAGTTATTCACAAAACTACCTATCTCTTTGACTAAGTATACTTAACACTGTCACTTAATGCTGTTACTTAAGGCTAGGTGTAAAGCATCAGCCAGATTATTTCACTATGATAAAAATCGAGAGAGATCTGTACTCTTCTGAAGATTGAAATATGAGCTGGTCTTTTTCGGTTGATTTTTCACTTTTGCTCCACAATGCCAAATGTGCAGCCTGTCCTCGCTAGTTGTGATCCAGCCTGGAATCTATAGAAATAAAATGCCAGACGAAACACTACTGTTTGTGCTGAACTGAAAGACTAGCAATGACTGAAAATCATGGTCAGCAACCAAAGAGCAGAATCTTTTAGGTAAAATCCTTTCTGCATAAATGACCTGGTCAGACACCAAAACAGTTTTAGGAGACCAATTCCCCTATGTTTTCGTCTTTCAATGTAAAAGGGAATGTTATGGCAGTACAGGATTAAAAATGGTCACTTGTGAACTGATAAAACACTGTTCTATTTTATTTTCTATTCTATTTTATTTTCTGTTCTATTTTATTTTCTGTAGTGAGGGCAGGATTGCTTTATTCCCTGATAGAATTCCCTTGTGGAATTATAGCAAAAGTTAGTGAGGGTGGGGATACCAGACAAGGAGACTCCAGTGATGTATTTGCAGTAGAAGGGAAGGGAACTTGCTAAAATCAGGTTTGAAGCATGAATATTATATTACAGTTAGCTAAAACCAGGCTTGAGTCTGGCCCAATAATGCCAGCAAAATTGGTTGCTCGCAGGGATTGTTCCTAACCCTTAATGATGACAATTAAAATTCAAAGCGTGTGTGTGATGTTGCTATCTCACTGTTCCTAACTTCTGAAGAGACATCTGACTTCCCTGAGGATTTGGGAGTGGCTGGGTCAGAGCATTGTCGCTGTTTTTCTAATTCTGTCTGACAAATTAATAACGCAGGACTTTGATACACAGCAAAGAAAAAGCTGCAAAAGCAGCAAACCTCCCCATAAAGTCAAACCCGTTGCATTATCTGGTGACCTCTGCGAACCTCAGTTCTGCATTACAAGATACCTGTTGGGTGGCTGAAAGGAAAGTTTCCAGAAAACAAAGCAATTAATCTGAATGTGCTGTTAATTTAATAGTATTCCCAGGGGGAGCCTCAGACAATGCTACTATTCACAAGCTTACCATAACTTCCTACTGTTTCACAGATGCTTGTGACAGGCTCCACTTTTCATGCTTATTCCTCTGAAGTCCTTTACTTTTGAGTCGCAGCAAACCATCTATTTGCATTTCATGAGTCAAACAAGGTTTACGGACAGCAAAATTCCTGCTGGATGAGAACTGAGAAAGGTAATGTTCTACCAGCAGGAAACTTTTCCAAATAATTGAATTGTTATTAATAAAAGTTTTCTTCTTGATGAATGCAAACATTCAAGCTATAGCATGTTGTGAGGCGCTCTGTATCTGAAAGCACAGATAAGAGACGTGGGAAAGGCAAACAAAAAACCTTTGAGCAGTACCAGGGAGGGGGAGGATCCTAAATAAGAAAGGAACATCCCTTACAACTTTCACATTTGTTCCGATTCATTCAGTCTATTCAGCCCAATTTTGTTTAGTTTCTGTATGTAAACATCACTACTGTTTATGAGCAGTATTTAATTTTGTTTTAAAACAGCTTAATTTTATGAAGACCATAAGCCTTTCTTCATCCGAAAAGAAAATGATTCAGGCATTGCACCTTGATTTATGCACACTAGATTGGGTCAGTGTTAAGTGCTGCGTTTCAGGACCACTAAACAGCTGTCATTCATCTTGGTCAGTCTTTCTCAAGAATATTACACCACAGTTGCAGGCGTATAAATCACCATTAACTTCTTCAGACTGCTTTAAACTGCTACAGATCATTGCTTGAAATTCTGCAGACTTTTTACCCCCTGGAGTCCATTGAGACGCGGCGGGGGTCTGCAGAGCCGCACTGCTTCTGGCTTTGTTAAACTGCACGAGTTTTCCTTGATCTACAGGAAAAAGGCATGCAGATAACCCAGGTTCCTGCTACCAGGTGGTCCAAGGACTGTGTGTGCAAGCTGTGAAGTTCGTGCACATGTGAACACGTCCAGCTTTGTGCTCATGTGCATACTTGTGTATTCACGTTGCAGACATACAAAACAGTTGTTGAGGTATGAAGGTTTGATTGTAAGAGCCAAATACATAAATGTGCTTGCTCTTTCCTCTAAAACCTTGGTCCCAGCTCGAGAGCAGAGCCTGATTACTACAACTTTTAACCAGGTTGCATAGCAGAAGTCAGGAGGCCATCTCCTCAGGGCAGAGCACTGAAGTTAACAGAAAATGATTTTTTTTTTTTGAAATTTGTTTTTAACCTGGAGTTCAAGCATCACCAGGCTCTGCTTCAGGTCTGTCCAGCCTGCCAAACTTTACCTGTGCTAAGCAGGCTTCATATTCTGGGCGGGCAGAGGCCATTGCCTGCTGCCAGCTTTTCGAAAAGCTGCCAGCATGCTTGCTTTCTTAGTGCTTGCTTTCTGTTTATACGCTGGTGAGGGAAAAGTGCTTTTCCATTTATTTTATTTACTCTTTTATAAGGGCACTTTGAGTTTACTAGGACAGTTTAATTGGCCTCCAAAGCAGCCTGTCCTGCTTACACAAGTGTGCTGTTGTTCCATTGCTGTTTTTCCTTTTGGGACTGGGGGCCTCCAAAGCTAAACAACAGTCTCCTCTTTGCCTGCAGGCTGCAGAAGGGCTTGTTGTACCTTTGCGAGCGTTGTGCATGCTGTGCTGGGAGATGGCTGTCGGGTACGTTTCGTCTCCTTGGACTCTTCACCCACCCAGAGCGAGGTGTTTCAGCAGGATGGAGCAGGTCAGTGCTTCTGTAGCAGAGCCGGCATAACACAATGATGTTCACAGCAAGGAGGAGGTCTGGACTTGTCTGAAATTGTATAATTTCAGAAAAGTCTGAAAAAACAGTCCCGGCAATTTAAACACCTTTTCTGTGTAGCAAAAAGAAAAAAAGTACCGTGTAAAAATTGGCTTTCCCAAAGGCTTCCTGGGCCATTCCCTCAGCTCACAGACTTGTGCAAGGTACGAGCTCCTTATTGAGGGAGTGAATTATTTGTAGGAGTTCCCAAACCCAGGTATAACTCTACCTTTTCCTCCCACAGAGGTGAAGGGGCCCAGGCAGCAGAGGTCCATGCTCTTGGCCTGGTTTTGTAAGGAGCAGTGTCTACAAAACCGCGCTGGCTGTGCACGTGGATGTATCTGAGAGTGTATGCTGGGCTTCCACAGTGACTATGAAATGTCGCATTTGCCAGCTTCATCCAAATTTGATAGAAAGTGAGGAGGTCTCGAGGATGTTAGCTTCCTAGAGGTGTGTGGGTAGAAGACAGAAGAAACTGTCAGCTCAAAGAAATCTCATTGTCGACTCAGTGCTTATTATTAGACATCAAACAGTCCACACAAGACCTCATCCAGGTGAGACCTGTCCCTAGGAAACTTGATTTCAATGACATGGGCCCACTGCTCATGTCAGAGCCTCTTTCATCTCCATCTCTGGTCCCTCAGCTTGCAGAACTAGTGATATTTTTCTGAGGGAGGTTGTCAAGCTATGAAGAATAAATGCAGGACGTCTGAATGGTCAGATGTTGTAAATACTGTGCACAGTGGATATTCAGATAATTATTTCTCTCACTATTAGTCTGCATGATCTGAATCTTGCAGAGTTAGGCATGTGATGAACTCCTGCCTGAGGGGTTATACTACAAACCATACAGATACTTTTCTGATACACATATTGTTTCCATAAGTTTGCTGTGTTTCATACTCTTCATTTCATGTAGGAACAGTTGTCTTTCAGAAGGCTGACAGATAGAAATGTGGGTAAGAGTGACGAGTCTGGATTTACATTATGACCATATTAGCGTTTCACTGAAAGAAAGCTCCATTGGTATTCAGCACTGAATATGTATTACTTGGGGAATGTATACCAAAATAGTGTAACCTCATGTATAAAAATAAGCCTGGTGCTTTCCTCTCTGTAGGGAACTGAGGCTTTATTTACATTTTTGGTAGTTATTTCATCTGTGAAATTGTATATCAATAGAAGAGTAAAGAAAGAATGTGAAATGTCAGCAATATGTGTGCACATGCATGTATGTATACACAAAGACGATGACAGGAAATGTAATTCCATATGCGTCGCAGGTTCAAAAGATGGAGTCCAATCTGTCGGCTTTAGTCAGTAGGAACTTTGTCCAAATGAGAATAGCAAAACATGGTCACTGGTGTGCAGATTCATCCGTGTTTTGGAGATCAACAAATTTTTCAAACAACCATGTATGTAACCTTATTCTGGGAAGTAGCTTTATTGACTTCAGAGGGGATGAGCATGTAAAAGGTAGGACATTTGTAATCCAGATCCAGGTCAATTCAGAGGAAATCTGTAACGCTATCCATAAAGCAGGAGTACCTTATAAATGAGTTGGTGGTCTGGCAGCTAATCTAGACAATAAAACTAAATGTCATTACTGACACCAGGTGTGATGAGAATGATTGCTCTGAAAATGGCAGAGCTGGAGTTAGCACAGCTGGCGTGCTTTGGAACTGGTCTTCCCTTCATTCGGCAATGGGATTTTTGTGGAGTCACTTCCATGATGTGGTCATCATCTTCGTGATGGTTTCATAGAGAAACCCCTCTACTTTCTCTGCAGAAGTGGTATCATAACTTTCAAAGGTTATGATGGTGATGTGGAAAATGGCTTCTGAGTTTTTTCCTGTCTGTATTTGGCTTTTGCTTGGTTTTTGTTTCCTTTCCCTTTTTCTTTGCTGAGCGAGCATACCCAGATCTAAGGAAGCAACCCTACAGCCCTGAAAGACCTGTCCTCTCACTGATGCCAGGGGTATTGCGGGTAGGAGGTGTCCTTACTTTTCAGGACCTGTCCTAGGGCAACCAGTAGCATTGGCTGCTGGCTGTGCAGGAAGGCACTACATCCTAACCAGTGCAGCTCCTGCCTTGCTCCCAGCAGTAACTCTGCAGACCTTGGCACCGCATGTAGCCCTCAGACCGCAGTGTTGCAAGCTGTGTGTGTAGCTTGCTGTACCCCAGGTCTAAGGAGCACTCCTCAGGTAGCCATCTGGCTCGGTGCTGCTCTGGGGTCTGCTATGGCTTTGCCCTCTCTGCCTTTCCTAGCTAGTTAGCCTGGTGCAAATACTCCATATACTCTCTGATGTAGTGCTTTCCTCTCCGAGGAGATACGTGTTTGCCACAGGGACCTCCTTTCCCAGTTTTGGATATTCTGGTCATCCCCAGAAACCTGAGCAAAATAGGAGGGGAAAAAGAAGAGCTACATGTGGACCACAGGAAAGTGTAGATTTCAATGAGAAAGTGGGGGCTTGTGAATTTTTTTGCCTGCATGTTTCTTGTGTTTAGTTTAGGTGCTTTCTGAGTAGTAATCTTAGTAACATTCCTCAGAGTCCTCTGGCACAGCAGATAGAGGTGTTCACAGACAATAAATACTGGTTCTGTATGGAGGGGTGGGAGGAGAAACTGGGGTTGGAGAATATACTTATATGTACTTCACTAGCTTGTATGAAACCCTTAAAGCTGGTGCTGAGAAAAATAACTGTCTTTAAGCAATCAATTCCATTTGGGATAGTAATACCCCAAATGTATTTCCAGCCCCTTAGTCCAGAGATGCTCTCTCCACTCTGAATTTCTTGTTTAGTTGACTCCCTGTGTTCCTCCAGCTGGTGTTGTAAAAATGAGAGGAAAGATTAAATAAATGCATCCAGTCAGTTCCTCCTTGGCTCTTACGGCTTTGGTAGTAAGCTCATCTGCACAGATTTCTTAATGTCTTGAGGCAAACTCTCCCATGGGCTTTCCTTAGGACCACACACAAACATTCAGTTCTCTTCTTGCATTTTTCTCTTAATTGCCCATCTTATAACAAGCCGTCATTGCTCTTATCAAGAGTTGCAAATAACTTCTTTTGAATAGCTCTGATGTGCTTAGCTACAAGGAAATTGTAAATAGCAAGCGTCTCTGTTGTGCCTTTTGCTCTTCACAACATATGAATGCTATGAAAAAACAGACAAACTAGTCAGGCTTGTTGGCTACACACACATCTGAGGATATGTGCAAGCCATTCACATAGCCATATGAGTCCTGCTACCCTGCCCAATTTGTGAAGGCTCCTGCAAGAGAGTGCTTCTGAAGGCAAACAAGTTACGTGCATTTCCACATGCTGTATTCTTTAATCACAGACAAATTTCTGCTGTTATATGAGATGTTGGTTTTTAAGCTTTGCATAATTGTATTTAATATCATTTCAATCTCGTACGTTTATAAGTTTTGCTTTCCTGGCCAGTGCAACCTATTGCAATTAACTTTTAATCTTCTGCATTGGTCTTTGTCATCTGTTCACTTGAGACGGGAAGCAGTTAATAGATTTTTGAAATAATGTCCTACTTAGACTCAG
The DNA here is from genome assembly GCF_040182565.1 of Anser cygnoides. Lineage (NCBI taxonomy): Eukaryota > Metazoa > Chordata > Aves > Anseriformes > Anatidae > Anser > Anser cygnoides. Next base: position 33,816,356 of record NC_089876.1, on the reverse strand, counting down.
CAAAATATGTCTACAGGATCCAGTGTTTAATAAAAGAGGATTAAAACCATAGTAACACCTTTGAAATTGGGAAATGCATAGTTCCTGAGCTGCGCCGTCTCCCCCTGATGCATCTGGGTGCCATAGCTGGAGAAGGTGCTCAGGGACTGGGACTCCTGTCTTCTGCTCCTGTCCCTGGTTTGCTGTGAGACCAGGAACAAGTCACACTTGCTTGTTTTTTCGCGTAAAGACAGTCATCTAGTGCCATCTGAGATGCCACTGGGTAGCCAAAACATCTGCAGAAATGATGCTGGGTAATAGGAGGCTTATGCCCTTTAGTACTGGCAGCTACCACTAGGTAGGACACCCAGAGATGTCTCAGAGGTTTTAGGTGCCTCTTTTGCAGAAACTGAATTTGGTCTCCCTGTGCCCCATTTTCTCCGTAGGTAATGACTGTGGTACTGGCTGCACAGGGATGGTGTAAGGCTTGACACCGCAAAATGCATGTCAAGCAATGAGATTTTTTTTTTTTTCAGAGTGCAAAAAGCGAGGGACTCTCTGTCACATAAATCTGTTTATAACTTTCTTCTGTAAGGGCTTTCATCTAGGCGTCCTTTGCACGCGTGGTCAGGGTGGACCAAAGACCAAGCCCAGCAGGCCGGTCCCGCCAGCCCTCGCTGGAGGGCTTTGTACTCTGCTTTGAACCTGAGGAGCCAAATCGATCCCCTGAAGGGCAGAAATCACCACCTGCAGCTGGGACTCCAGGGTTTGGCCCGGGGAGGGGAGGGCTGGATGGCAGCTTTGGCGTTTCGGGAAAGTCCACGAGATGGAGCTCTTGTTTGAGGGATAAGGCTCTCCGGCAGGCTGCGAAAGTAGGACATGGACCTCGTTTTATCGGATTTTTCACGCACCGGGCTTACACTGAGCAAACCTGGCTTTCCAAGCACTTGCTTTTAACGCGCAATGCTCAGCATGAGAGGTGGGGAAAAAGGTAATGTATTTTGCAGATAAAAGTGTTTGAAGCTTTCTGTGATGATTTCATTTTCTTGTTGCTGACTTGTTTTGCAGAGCTGTTTTTGCACTCACTCCCTCCCATCTTTCTATCCCTTAGTATGCTTCCCGTTTGTAATTTTTAATACTTACACGCCTTAGCTATTCAACCCATGTAAAATCTAGGCACTGGAAAACTTGCTTAATGGTTTAGAGAAAAACAATGTACAGTTGGAGATTGAGGAGGAAAAGTATTCAACCTGAAACGTAAGTTACCTGAAAGAAAGCTAATAAGCCTGATGAGTGTGGCAAAGAAAGTGGAATTAAGTGTGCCTTAGGCTGTGAAGTTTGTTGAAAGATGCAGCCTGTGAATTCAGAAGTCCAGCTACAGACCATTGCCACTGTAACTGCATGCACCTCACCTCTCCAGTTTGTGTCTCAAATGCTTTTAAAAACACATTTGTAGAAGCCCATTTGTTACTCGTGTAATCAAACAGCCACACTAATGCATCACAGACCAGTGTAAACAACCCGCCTACGAGGACATTGTGCTTATCTTCAACATGGGTGGTATGAGCAGCAAGGAGATGTGGGCCCTGCCCCTCGTAGCTTAACATAGCAATGAGCTGCATTCTTTGGGGAAGGCAAAACGAATGGATATCACTACTTGCACCTTCTAACAAGTCAGCCCGCCTTCCTTCTCTGTAAAGCACCATGGCCATCCTAACAGCTCTGAGGTTTTTTTAGAGCAATAGATGAATTTGGGTCATTATTGGTTTTGTTTTAATTGCTGCCAACCAACCAAAAATGCAGTCGCGGGAAGCATGGTGGCATCGTGGGATGGTGGCTGTGTGAGGGACCAGGTGTCGCGAAATGGCGGCGGCACGAGGGAGGAGATGTTGCGAAATGGCGGCCGCATGAGGGAGGAGGTGTCATGTGATGGTGGCTGCGTGAGGGAGGAGGTGTCACACAATGGCGGCTGTGCCCTGCTGTCTCCGTGCTGATGCGAGGCTCCTTCATTTCCTGCTCCCTGCCCTTGGTCATAGCGGCCTCCCTGTGCCCTTCTCTGCCGCTTCCCTTCGCTCCCTTCCCTGTGCTCCTAAGGTGGGCTGGGAGGCAAGACCTGCGCTGGAGGGCTGCCATGAGGGTGAAGCCCTCTTCTGCAAAGTTAATTGGATGACGTTGGCAGTAGGGTGATGGTTGGAACAGATGATCTTGAAGGTCTCTTCCAACCTTAATGATTCCATGAAAGGTGGCCTACCATCATCTCATAGCATGGGATTTCAGAGTTTGTGATGGGAAAGAGCGCAGCCAGTCAGTCTTTTATTCTAGGTCATGTAGGATGAACTTCCCTTCAGCCATGCCATTAGGATAACCATTTTGTAGCTTGCCGTCCCACACTGTTGTTGCCTGGAGCCCTGCTCGGCTCTGTACAAATGCATGCCAGCCTACAGAGCATTGCTGCTAATTGCTGGGTGCTACTGGGTATGCTTTGATGAGGAAAAAAGGAGCACCCATGAGTTAACATAGCTGGATGTATACTTTAAGTGCAGCATGGCTGCTTGTTGTTTTTATAGTAGCCAGATGTACTGTGCTTAACTTAATCTCTTTTTGCATTGTTAAAGCCCATGGTGGGGGCTTTGAAAACGGATAAAGTTGAAACCTGGGGCTCCCTGGAAGAGGGAGTTTCTAAATTCGTTTCCCTGTTGGTCTGTATCAGTAGTTAAGGAGAATCAAATCTTAGCTCGGATGTGTTTCCAATTCTCCCAGCAACGGTGTGTTTCTGCTTCCCAAGCTCCGGCTGATGACCGACAGGTCCCCTTTATCTCTTCCTCTCTCGCAGTGTTTTCTGTGAATTGCATATTCCAATTTCCTAGGAATCACAGGTGTTTCCTAATTAAATACATGCAGTAAGGGCTATTCTATCAAGAGGCAGCCATGCCCATTGCACAGAGCAATATTACATGCAGTAGATGTACAAAAATGTTAAGAATTCTGAACATCTTCAGGCTAAACTCTCAGGAGGTCCTGGATCTTCTGGGAGAGGGTAAAGGGAAAAATGTCATCATGAGGTCAGTTTGTGTGTTTCTGCTGAGTAGAGTTTGTAATTTTTTCTTCTTATTGCTGGCTAACTAGAAGGGAAATCTCAGTCTTGAAATGGGAGCTGAGGATACCAAAGGCTGCCTTGTCTTCACCTTGAGGGAGGAAGGAGAGGATGAGGAGGAGGTTGATGCCATGGACTTTTCAGTGGCCTGGAGGGAGCTGTGTAGGACATCTCTGATCTGCCCTGTATTAAAGCAAATCCTTTTCTGTCAGGTGTCACCAGATAAACCTAGTCAGTTTGTCAAATCTGTTCTAATTTTCTGCCACCTAAGTTGAAATCTTTTGTCTTTTACAGATGAATGCTTAAGGAGACATCATATTGGTCTTCAAAATTGCAATTACTGTTTTTGCACTGAGGTTTCACGGTGAGCAGAATGTCCTATTGGTCCACTTGAGTTGTGGGTGAAAGCTGTGTGTATAGCTGAAGTTTAGGACATGAGAAGCATTAAGTGAAAAAAGCTAGCGTTTAGTTTTAAGTACCATTTTTGAACAGCTGATTCTTGTTGCCCGGAGAAGAGTTTGTGGCTCCATGGCGTGAGCGCACAGCACTGTGATTGAAAACAGTGACTTGAATAAACACTTTGCGGTGACGTGTTGAAAACAATTATTTTTTGAAGACAGGAATATAAAAAGAATTTAGGTCTGGGAAGTGTCTGTGGGAACACCTAGTCACATAAGAATTAAAGATTGCGTGTTCTAGATCAAAGTAGCCTATAGTTCATACTGCATCTAATTATTGTCCCATTCTCTTTTATTAAATTCATTTGTTTTAATTAGAGGAATAGATATTTTGCAGTAGAGTTTAAGGGGTCTATTGGGCACTTGAGATTAAATCAATGGTTTGTTAACAGTTTTATCTGGGAAATGGATTAGATTATTTAAATTATGTGAAATGGCATCACTTTTCTCAGTAGAATAAAATTATGATGAAGAAATAGTGCTTGGAGCATGAGAACTCTGCTTGTCATTATTTTTCACATGCAGGTTTGACATTTTACAGTAAAGCCATTCATCTTTAGTCTGGTTTTCTAACATTAAGTCAAATTTGGGAGAATAAAGCAAGCGCTACAATGGAGTTTAACGGCAGGTGTTTTTCAGTAACGCTAGGGGAAACTCCACGGCTTGCCACTTGATTCCATAGCACTGTATTTTTGATTTTTGTTTTGGCTTTGTGGTCTCAGAGCAAAGAGCGTTATTAATCAGTTCATAAAACAGTAGGATTAAAAAGAATGCACTGGAGGTGTAAAACAGTCAACACCAAGAGATTTTAAAATGAGCTTAATAAATAAAACATAATTGGATAAAATAGGCGAGTAATGAGTTAAGAGCAGCCCGCATGTGTAATTTCTTGGGGTCAGTGGCAATGCGTCAGTTGACACCGCAGCTGGGCGAAGCCTGGAGGGCACGTAACAGGGTGCCGTGAGGCTGTATTAATCGCGGTTTGCCGTCGAGGTGTCTTGGCTTACCCTTCTCACACCAGCGCTTTTAAGTGACGCGGAAGAAGCACTGAGTTAAATCGCAAGCTGCACACCAACTGCTGCATGTGCTTTTGATTTTCTTTCTCTGGAGACAGGGTGAAGGAAACATCTCTCGTTAGAGCAAGAAGCCGTAACGGAGGCGAGAAGGGAGCCAGCGCCACGCTGGCAGGGTGATTGCTGCGCTTTCAGCGGAGGTGAGCTGGGCACTCCCTGGCTTGCAGAACATGGGTATGCCTCGAGAAGATGGGCACTGGGGCTCCGTCAGGCTCTGGAAGGCACTCTCCTTTCCCTCACAAGTTGCCAGGCTTCAGGCAGCACCCACTGGCTGCCCAACAGGCGGCAGAAAAGCTTTGCCTCGGGCTTGGGTGGCACCTCTGGCTTGGCCTCGGGCAAGCCAAGCCTAGTAAGCAGTGCCAGCATTTTTACCACTGCCAGGAGCATCACCACTGTGCTTGGGGCAGACAACTTCATCACTTACCTGTGGGTAGCTGCAGAAAGCTTAGTGCTGGCTCATGCTGGGTCTGGGCAGTCATTTGTACTGCTCATGGGAAGGTGGCAGCGGCAGCTCCTGTGAGCCAGGTGCTTCCCGTGTGTCCCCCAAGGCCCCCATGGCCCTGCCCATTCCTCTCCCAAGAGCACAACCGCTGTGTGCTGCTGCATTGCCTGCACCCATCGCGGCCCCTGAGGCGTAACTGGTCGATAGGTCTGGTGTCTGAGGTCAGCAGGGAGCAGTACCCTTTCCCCAGCAGTAAATGGGAGTCAATGAGTTACCAAGAGCAGATCTTCAGATCTGCATCACAACAAGAGTCACGTAACTGGGTGAAAAAAATGGTACATGCACATGCAGGCACACACAGTGTCATCTGCCCTGCATCCTGAATGCACAGCAACACCGGGTGCTAAAGTTTGCAATGAATTATTTATACGATGAATTAGCCCTCTTTCTCTGCTCCTAGAATATCCAATTGCAGATTTCCATTTTGGTTCCAGAAAGCTTTATTATTCAGATTTATTCACAGGATAGCTTATTAAACGTTTCCTCCCCTTTTTCCCTCCGTAATGTATAACATGCATCTTGTTTTCTGGTAGCACCTCTCTGCTCTAGCAGGGGCTCCCAGGGTGGCGAAACAGTGAAGAGCGCAATTGTTATCCAGACAGTTTGCAGTCTTCTTTACGAACCAATTACAGATGTTCCAAATTTTGGATATTTATTTGCTCACTTAAGTCAAAACAGTTTCAGTCCCTGAGTAGATGATCCACGGCTACAAACAAGATTGTGACTGCATGTGAACGAGTGATTTGGCTCTCATCACTATTTCGAAATTCATTTCTGTGCCCATGTCTGCTGGTAAAACTTCCTTCCTTGGAAGCCTCTGAGAGAGTGGAAAGCGAAGATGAGTGCCCAAAGTCAAGTTGCTCAGAAGTTCCCTGATCTTCCCCTGCAGTTTCTCAGTTTTGCTGCCTTGGCACAAGGAACTGTGTTTTGCAATCTTTACGTCTTGCCTGGGGTGTTGTAAGCTACCGTGCTGGAGACCTGCTCCTGGCTGCAGAGATTGTGCAAACGGGAACCATCCCCGCATTCAGGGGGCTGTACTTAAGCTCTGATTTCCTAGGTGCTTTGGTAGTGCCTGGGACAGTGAAGTGGACTTAACAGGAATCACCTACCCGGTAGAATTTCCCATATTTTGGGATTTCACTGTTTGATTTCCTTTTAAATACAGCTGGATTCCTTAGTACCTCCCAGACATGCATGTAGCTTTCAGCATTTATTTCCCAGCTCTGCCTTCCAGACCTAGTCTCAGTATTTTCATTCTCTGTGGATTCTGAGAAGGGCAAATCTTGTTCTCAGAGTGCTCGAGCTGTTTGGCTGAGCGTAGTTCTGTGCTGGGCTTTAAATCATGACAGCGATCTACACTTCTGATAGAGATGGAGCTGCAAGCCTCCAAAAAACAGTTATCTGTTTGCAGAAGAGTCAGTGTCCGTGTAAATCATATTCAGGGGATGTCATCTCGCTCCCACTGAAATCACAAACAGCAATACCCTCTAAGAACAATAGCACTAAAGCTGTCCTCAGGTTAAAAATAATCTGTTTGCCTGTGTGCAAAGCGCGCGGTCCCGAGAGCTCCTTTGCTGGGCAGCAATATTTTACCTCTAATGACCTCAAACCAGAGCCAGCCATTTTTGCAGGCTCCCCAGAATAATGTTGTGCCACGCAGGGCACCCAAAGGTAGCTGCCTCCCTTCACCCGAGCACTGAGCTCCCTGCAGGCTCCTGCATGCTTCAAAGGCTTGGAGGAAGCTGCCGAGAGTGCCCTTGGTCTTCTTCACTGATTTAGGTGTTCTTTTAATCTTCTCTGATTTAGGTGCTGAGCTTTTTTTGTTTGCTTTTCTTACTGAGGTGTCGCGAGTGGAGGCAAACATTCCTCTAAAAGGAAGGAGCTGGGACGCTGGGTGCAAGCACCAGGTATTTTGGGGTTCTCCTCTACTACACATAAATTCATCCTAAATGTCTCTGTCTTTCCTCCTTTCCCCACACTCCCACCCTTGAACCTATCTGAGAATGATAAATAGAGTGGCAAAATACATAGAAACGGGGACGTGAAGAGAGAGCGATGACTGATTGGGGGTTCCCATGGGGCTGCTTGCCTTCATCCCGTGTTTCTTTCGGGAAACCTGTATTTCTGAGCAGTCTCCTGGGCACTTTTTGCTGGCTTGCAGCGAGAGAAGCGGCTACTCGGGGAGCTGACGAAGCGGGAGGTAAGTGGCAGTAACTAATGGCAATTAGCAGCAGCCTGGACAGCTACGTGTCCCTGAGGACGCGAGCTCTTTTGGGGTTTGTGCCTTCGCAGAGCCAAGCTGATTGTTGCCCTACAGACGAGGACAATTTGCGTTCCTTCCCCAAGGCTTTGCTGTCAGATTTGCTCAGCAATCTTGCTAAAAAAAAAAAAAAAGGAGTTTGTATTTTATTTTTGCCCCCTCCCTCCCCCAAGCTGTCGGAGGTAGGATGTGGCGGCAGGGAGGGGACGGGTACCTTCAGGGCCAGTGCCCAGCAGCTGCTCTGGCTGAGAACTTGCTCAGCGCTTACGTAGCGGCGCTTTTTGGGAGCGATGTACCAAAAAAAGAAACAAAAAGCGAGGAGACCTCCTTGCTGCTAAATGACAAGCGCCACTTTCCGCTCGCTCCTCGCAGCTTGCAGGTAAGACCGAGAAGCCCCCCCGTGGCTGCCCAAACCCTAAATCTACCTCTGACCACACGGCCACCGCGGGGGGATGCGGTGACCCCGGCATCCCTGCGGACCTCCCCCCCCCCCCCCGACCCCGATGGGGGCTCGGGGAGCCGGGCGGGGGGCGCGGCGCGGAGCCCTGAGGGCCGGTGCTCCCCGGGGCCCGCCCCTCCGCCCCCCGCGGGGCCGAGGGGAGCGGAGCGGGGCCGCTCGGTGGCGGGGCGGGGCGAGACGGGACGGGACGGGGCGGCCGCGGGGCTCCCCCGCCGCCCGCCCCGGCGGCAGCAGCGAGACGCGACGGGCGCCGCCGCTCCGCGCCCCCCAACTTTGCCCCACGCCCCCCCCCCCCCCCCTTTTCCACCTCCCCCTGTTTTTTTTTTTTTTGATTATTTTTATTTTTTTTTCTTTTTTTTTCTTTTTTCTTTTTTTTTTTTTTTCTCGCGGGAGGGGTGGGGAAGGGAAGGGGCTATAAGGAGCGGAGGGACGGGCGTGACACAGTCCCCGCTGCAGCGGGTTGGGAAAACGCCTTCCCCCCCACCCCGGAAAAAAAAAAAAGAAAATATTAAAAATTAAAAACAACAACAACAAAAAACCAGCCGGGCCCCGCCGCCCCCCGTGGGAGCGCCAGGACGGGACGGGACGCCGCAAGGTAAGGCACCGGCTCCGGCCGGGAGGCGGCGGGGAGCCCCCCAGCCCCTCGCCGCAGCCCCTGCGGGATTTGGGGTCCCCCCCTTCAGCCTCTTCCTTGCCCGCCGCAGCCCCCGGGCTGCAGCTCCCGCTCGTCCTCCGGAGCCGGGCACCGCGGGTGCCGGTAGCGTCGTGCTTCGTGTCGGTAGGGCAGAGGAGGGGGAAAGAAACAAAAAAAAAAAAAAAGAAAAACAGACAAAAAAAGTGGCTACCGAAAAAAAGTAGACGGGCAAGTCGCGGTGGGATGCAAGCGCAGGGGTTTGCTGTGGGTTGCGTTTTTATTTCAGCAGCGCAGAGACAATGGCTGCAGAGCGCTGTTTAATCACTTGCAGATCCAACTTTGGTGCCTTGCAGCCTCGGAAGGCCAGCGCGGCGCTCCCAAGGGCCGGCACGCCTGGGGTGCCGCATCCCCGCCAGCGTGAGCCTCCCGCAGGCCTTGACCTCCCCGGCACGAAACGCTCGCAGGGTGTCACTGCTGGGAGGCTGGGTCCCCAGGGCAGGCGACGTTGGGTGACCAACGTGGCAGCGCGTCGCCGTCGGGGCATCCTGCAGCCGCTGTCCGGCAGCGGCCTGTGGTGGGCGTCCGGCTTCGGTGGTGTGTTTGGTAGAGCCGGTGGAGTTGGCGGCGTGTAAAGCTGGAAGAGGCGAGCGGGGTTGGAGGGTGAATTCCTCCTCAGGCGGCTGCGGAGAGTGATTTATGTGCAAGTGACACTTGGGAGGCACGGCTGTCTCGGGCATAACCTGGTTTCCGTAAAAAAAAGAGTGCTTGGGCATTACCTGTTGTCAGCAGGTTTTGCCACGCAGTAAGGGAGCGGGGAGAAAAAGTTGGTGGTTCTGCCTCACCTGCTTGGGAAGTGGCTGGTTCCTAACTATTTGAGGAATGGTGTTTCGGAGTGCTGCTTGTCAGGGTGCCTCATCCTCTCTGCCCCACTCCTGCCTCGTAGCAAAGTGCATACCTGCGAGAGAAGAGCTGCCGAGGCCGGCTTTCTAGCACCACTGAGGGTCTCTGGAGCACACGGAGCAATGTGTAGAATTCAAAACTTGTTAGGGTTCGAAGAAGGAGAGAGCTTTTTTCAACACAGAGAGATTTCATGTTCTATTTCCAGCATCAGAAATGAGCAGTGGTGCACCGCATGTCCCTTGTGCACCGCGTGGGTGTATTTGGGGTCCTGTGGCCGCGCTTCCTTCCGTTCGGAGAGCGATACCCGCTCCTCGCGGGCTGACGTTCCCTGCCAGCAGATAACTCCAATCTCCTAATTGGAGAGAGCTTTGTAACGCCCCCAAAATAATCCTCCCTTCCCCAGCCTACTCCTCTTCCCACCTCGCGGGTCCCTGTGTGCCCGGTGTCACCGGCCCCTGCTACCTCGCGCCACGGCCCCGCGTGAATTCAGGCCTGGGTGGCCGCGAGGTGCTGGGGGCTTCGAGCGCCGCGTGGGATGCTGAGCAATTACTCGCCCGAGTGACCCTGCTTAAATTAATAGGGGCCTCTTGTTTTTTTGTTTTTTTTTTTTTTTTCTAATTTGAACCGCCTTTGCGCTGGGATGCGTGGGCTTGCCCTGCACGTCTGTTTTGTTGTGGATGACTCCTTTGGAAACACCGAGGAAAAGCATTTTGGTTTCCCCAATGTTTATAAATACAATATGGTGCAAACTGTCAAGCAAGCTGTTCAAAATCACGTAACGCCTGCGCCGCGTTCCCTGCTAAGCTCAGATGCCTTCGCCACGTACTCGCCGATCCTCCGACGTTTACAGCTCCCGGCCTACGGCTCTGGTTTGGTGGGGAACGAGGCCCCAGGGGTGGAGGACGGGGTCCTGGCACTGTGCTCGGGTACTGGGGGAATCCTCGGGTGCGAGGCTCGGTTGGGCTCAGGGCCACCCGGTGCTGCTTGCCCCGTGGCCCCGTTGGTGCCGGAGCTGCTTTGCTGGGCGCTTCGGTCTCGGTGTGCCAGGGTCTCCTGCCTTGGTATGTACAATGAGATGAGATGTTTATTAAACTCAGCCCCTGCTTTGTCTTCTACAATTTACGTTCCGAAAGACTCGTAATAAACAGTTTATTAAAAAGAAATCCTGATTTATTTCTGCAAGCAGTTACACTTCAGGATGGTATCAAACGGTTTCATAGGAGACCACCTTTTATGCTTCCCCCGGCAGTTTAAAAGATTGCTAGAAAAATAATCCAGAATCTAAGTGGGCTTGGACGAAGGCAAGCCAGGAGCGTGTGTCAGGGTACGTGGGGCTTTCTTGCAGCGAAGCAACAGATTTTACCACAGAACATCTGGGCACTGGCTTCGGTTACAGTGCAGATTTCAGGGGGATAACAGGTCGTGTTTGGCTTCGCCTTCATTTTGAAGTCGCTAAACTTTATGTGAATAATAAAACTGTAAGCCCATTACTTCACTATTTTCAAGGGGCTATTTCAGGCCTCCTTCAGCATCTCGCCTCTTTCTAGAGCTGATTTTATTTCGTTTTGCTAAGTGGGTATTTATCTTTTCATTCCCCGGCTTTTTGGTTTTAAGTTTTCTATTTTCAGAAGGTGGATTTGCTCATTTATACCTATGGACACCCTCTGGGTGCCGGGTTTCCCTGCAGCCTTGCAGAACGAGCACGTTTTCTGCGTTAAGGGCAGCGTAATGAGACGCGCACGCTCCTCGCTCAGCACGCTCGAAGCAGCCGACGCTGCTGGCATGGAGCACCGTGTAGCTGCTTCGGGCTGCCATCCCCGCCGCTAATAAGGAGTTAACACAACGCCGGGGCTTGGCTCTGTTTTTGCCTGCCCGATTACAAAACGCAGAGGAGGGGAGCGCGGGCTGCTGGGGTGAAGGGCCTTGCACCCCAGGAGGGGAAGGGGCTTGTGAGTGCTGGCAGAAGGGAGCGCCTGCTGCTGGGAGCGCCTGGTTTGCCTTTGGGGACGATAACCTCGAGGGGCTTTGCGTCAGGATGTATGTGCTTGGGGTGAGGCTCACGTGGGAGCGTGCAGAGAGCCCCTGACATTTGCGTTGCTCGCAGCCAGGGTGGTGCCACGGTGAGTGCCGCGGGGCTGCGCGTTTCGCTGTCACTGAGGGTACGGCCCGTCAGGATGATGGAGGGGTTGCGGGCGCTGCCCAAGCAGGAGTGCATGGAGAAGGGACCTGAATTATGTTAGAGGAAAGGGAAAACCTTGGGTAAAATGAGAAAGAGAGGACTTGAGTAGTGCTTGAGCTCTATTAAACAAAAGTGAGCATCCTCCTGGAGAAATCACAAAGAGCTTGTGGAAGCTCTGTTCCCCAAACTTTGTTTTGCATCGTGACTGAGTGTGCTACTTCCACGACAAAACTCCTTGTTAGACCAAGCAGCAATCGTTTCTGCCTGAGAAAACTGCTCCAATAATCTAACAATGACAGGAGGAGCTGTGAAGGCTGCGAAGATGATATGCTTGAAAACTTTAACTAGATGTCATTAGGAGAGGAAGTATTTGCCCTTAGATCGGGAAACGGGTCAGGGTGATAAATCATAACTCCAGGAGAACGTGCCTAAAGGTGGAAATAAATTAAGAGGGATGGGGAGAGCAAATATTAAAAAGAAGTTTGTTCTTTCAGAATTAATTCTCCAATACGCAGCACACAAGGATGGCTGCTGTGCTGGGGAAAGATGAATGTTAGCACCGAGCTGTAACAGGAACCGGTGGAAAATCTGTTTACATGGATGGCTTTGTGGAGCACGCAGGTCGTGTAGGACATGTCAGTCCACATGCGAGATAGCTGATACTGTAACTTTGGCCAAAAAGGTGTTAGTTTTCTCAGGGACGTTTTATGGGACAGGTTTGGGGTTTGTGCTCAGCTCTTAAATGCTGCTCAAGCAAGCAGCGGGCCTGGCGGTGTGAGAACCTCACCCCCAGCTTGTCTGTGTTTCGGTAAACAAAAAGGTGCACGCACTGCCCTGCCGGAGGGATGCACGCACACGCTGGCTGCTCCAGAGCACACGGGGCTGTTTGGTTTCGGTGAGCACGAGCCCACCCCGGGATGCGGTACTGCAGGACCAGGCTGCTTTTAGGATAATTAAGAGGGGCGGTTGGAGAGATGTTTGCTGATTGCGTGACAGCTGAGATAAGAAGCAGTGGTCCTTGCTGAGAGCACCTGGAAAGCGAAAGGCAATAATTTCTCTTTCTCACTTCATCCCCCTCTCCGCGGGTCCGGATATGAGTGCCCCTCCGTGTGACCCTCGCGCGCTCACGAGGTGACACGCTGCCGGGAGCGGCGCTTCCGCTGCGGTTTGCAGGGGGAAAGGGGAAAAGCATTGTTCTCTCAATTAAGCACATTGCTTTTTTTTTATTTTTTTAGGAGGGTTGGAGCTTTATCGGGGTGAGAATGATGCTTTTTTCATCTTTCTCACTTTTAACCTTGCCCGTACTGCAGCCGAATTGCAGGTTCTGGATACAGGGATTGCTCAGAGGAGAGGGTTTTTACAAAGCAGCCAGGGTAGCAGCAAGAGGCGAACTCACCTTCTCGTGCTACCTCATTTAGGTGTAGCAGGTTTACTGCTCATTTGTTTATATTGAAACAGTCCAAACGTGTCTGAGCATTTGGAGGGCCTGATGAAAGTTGTGCTGGTTACAGACGGGGCTGGTGGTCACGCAGGAAAGCCAAGTGTCCCAGAGCTGCCAGCTGCTCTCTGGATGCAAGGGAAAACATCCTCGAGCAGCGTCAGCGACATTCTTGCTGTTCCTCTCTCTACTAAAGCTGCATGTAATTCTCTGTGGGTTTTTCCTCTTGAGAAGAGTTACTTACTTGAGTGTGATTTGTAGGAACTAATAGGATCTCCTCCTTATTTGGGGAAGACCCTAGGGGCGCTCTCTGACTGTTTTTTCAGTAATGAGGAATAATGAATAAAATCCTAACAGTCCTAGGAGGTATTAAAGTTGCAATTTTGCAGGGAAGATTTACTGTCAGTCAATTAAAACTTTTATAATCCTGTTAGAGCACAATAGTTGAAATAATACGTCCTATGAAAAATAAGCTGCTTTTAAGACCCTTTCACACCATGTGAACAAAGCAAAACTTGGATTTAAAGTCTTTTAATATTTGAATTGACCAAGTATCTTAAGGCAGCAAGTAAGACACCCCTTGCCAGCGTGTGACAGCAGGGATGCAGGCTTAAGGCATGCTACGTCAGGTCATGGTGCTCGCTCCAATCCCCACTCATTTAAGAAAATGCGGTCACAGGGCTGTAAGAAAACCGCAACAATCAGTGCTTTAACTAGTAAACACCAAACACATACATCCTGGAGATATGTGCTTCTAGTAGGCTGAAACATCCCTCAGCTGCTTGCAGTTTCCCTGGGCAGAGCCACGTGGGACCCCACACTACGTGAAGGTGAAGTGCGGGTACCTGAAACCGCAGCTGGGCGCTGCTCAGCTTCTCACCGGGGCGAAGCCAGCTCAGTGGCATGGGCAGAGGTACTACGTCTTGATGGGCATCCAGCACCCACCCGAGAAGGTTTTTCTTTCCCTGAAAATTGAGCCACAAATGCCCATCCACGCCACTCCAAAAAAAAAAAAAGCCCAGACCTCCGTGGCTTGCTGAAGTGCCTTGCGTGGATAAAGCACCTAAGAGCGGGTGGTTTCTTGAGTGAATGATTTTTGCTTATGCAGCGCAGCGTTCAAGGTGATGTTGAAATGACACTTTGTCCTTGAGCAATACCTTCCCTCCTTGCCAGCAAAGCAGCACCCCCAGAAGGCAGCCTGGCTCCCATGCCACAGCTCTCACCATTCCTTTCGCTTTTGGAAGGGGAAGGTCCCTCGACATGCGTTCCAGCCGTCTCCTAATGCAGAAATCCCTTTTTCCTTTTTCTTTCATTCCCTTTTCCTTTTGTTCCCGCTTGCTTCCCTTCCTCTCTCCTGTCAGGCGAGGAGGACTGGTGGCTGTAACAAGGCTGTGGGGCTGTTTGGATGTTCACTGACCCGTGGCAGCCCGATCTACCTGCCCACATGTGTTCCCTGCGCATTGGCTCGTGGTGGCGAGATGAAGGACTGACCTTTTGCCTGCCCAGCTGGACAAACAAATGCTGGTCCAGCCGTGGCATGGGGCTGAAGCCTGCCCTGTCAGTAAGCCGTTTCTCAAATCCCATACCACAGCTCCGTAGCTGGCCCTGGTGGGTTTGAAGCTCCCATGGCACTTTGATTTGAGCGCGCATCGCTGGAAACTTTTCAGCTTGATCGTGCAGAAGGATGCGGCTAGAGCTGCTTAGAAAACCAGAAACCGCTGCACAACCACCCTGGAGCCCGGCAGCTCCCAAAGACACTCTGAACCTGCTTTGTTTGTAACTTCTCTCCCTTTGCAAGTGTGGCTGGGCGAGAGCAGGAGGGCTGGGAGGGTCTGCCAGCCCCGTGGTGGCAGTGGGCCAGGGCGTGGGCATCCCGAGCGGCCAGAGCCCAGCGCTGGAGAGGGGCTGCTCGCACCCACTGCACCGACACGTGGGCAATCCCAGCGCTCTCTTCCTCCGCTCTGCTGCCCTCCAAAAAAAGGAAGGGAACCAAAGCTAAGCAGCCTCACTAGGAAAGAGGAGGAAGATGCACACATAGGCAGGGTCCATACGACTAATGCTTTCTCTGGGCATGGTTCCTTAGCCTTGGAGATGCCTAATGATGCTGGCTGCACCCAGCCACTGAGCCATGCCGCATCGTACGGTTCCCTGCTTCCTTCTGAGCCTCGGCTGCATTTGCTGCTTTCGTGTGTCCCAGTGACTAGCGAGGGGATTGGGAAATCGGGGCTGGAGCCTCTGTGCTTGGGCCTGGACAGAATTAACCTCACCTGATAGCCACTGTGTGAAGTTGGGGTGTTTGGGGCAAGCAGAAAGTCAGATTTTCTTTGGCGTCAGTCAAAGCGATGGGCAGCGCAGTGTGGCCACAGGTAGACGAGTCAAGTGCTTCAGAGCAGCTAGCTTCCGTGGCCAGCAATTTTCTGTTTACTGAGCTGCCCTCTGTTGGATTTTTTTTTTTTTTTTTAAGCAAGATGCTAAGGAAATAAATGTCAGTTGGGAAAATCTAGCTATTGTTGTCCTGGTTTCAGTTAGGACAGAGTTACTTTTCCTCCTAGTAGCTGGTAGGGTGCTATGTTTTGGATTAGGATGAGAAGAGCGCTGATAACATGCTGATGTTTTAATTGCTGCAGAGCAGTGCTTACACCAAGCTGAGGACTTTTCAGCTTCTCGCTCTGTCCTGCCAGCGAGCAGGCTGGGGGTGCAGCAGGAGCTGGGAGGGGACAGACCCAGGACAGCTGACCCAAACTGGCCAAAGGGGTATTCCATACCATCTGACGTCATGCTAAACAATATATAGGGGTGGCTGGCCGGGGTGGGGGGGCCGGCTGCTCGGGAATAGGCTGGGCATCGGTCAGCGGGTGGTGAGCAATTGCATTGTGCATCACTTGTTTCGTACACATTATTATTAGTAATACTATTATCATTATTATTGCTGCTTTTTCTCATCCTTCCCCCTGCAGTCTACGAAAGCAAGGGTGCAGAAGAAAGGCTGATTGTCCCCCCATGATGTGGGCCACCTGTGATGAGCCTCCCTGTGCTCACATCCACGTGCAGCCTCCAAGGAAGCTGACAGAGCTGGTGTTGTGCCGAGGAAACAGTGCAGGTGTTCTTCAGGGGGTGGCAAAGACCAGTGTGGGGCAGGTGCCCCTGCTAGGCCCTGGGAAGCCCTTGCCTGTGGGCTGTGGGCTAGAGTGGGAATATGTCAATATTGGTACCGTCAGCACTACATTTCGTACTTTTCAAATGCTTTACGAATGTTTACATATTTGCAGCAACCCTTTTCTGGCTAGGGAAAATGGGACACAGGATCTGAGTGTTACTGTGGTATGTAACAAGTCCTTGTGAGAGAGCACCTTAGTGGTGGTGCATTAAGGATTTGTAGGGAGGAAAATTCCCCATACATGCCTCTAAAGCAAAGCTGAAGGCAGATAATATTAAAAAGGAATCCAATTTTGGCCAATAAATTACATTGGAAAATTAGGATTCTGATGATAATTGAGGAGCTGGAAATGTTGGAGGGTCAGCATAATCTGTAGTACTGTGCTCAGCAGTAATATGGGGCTAGAAGCTCAAACCAGTAAAAAAGGGCATAGTTCCTTCAAAGTCAGCTGAGAACCTGGTTTATGTGATTCAGGTGTAACTACAAGCAATGCAGGGGAAATAAGGATAAGATTGAAAAAACATGGGAAAGAGCAGAATGGACCAGAAATAGCTTTTTTCCCCACTCAAATTACGTTTGCTCCTTGTCCCATGTCTAGTTATCTACGAGTATTCCTGGACTGAAACAATCCAAAATCCAACCTTGCAAATGCATTTGGGGTGCCTGCTGCAATGTCTGTGTGAATTCCCATTGTCATGTCTTTGCTCTGAGGTGTCCACCAGTGCTGCTATTCCCAATGCTGGAGAAACTGTGTTTGTGATGGAAGCTGAAGGAATCGGCCTCTGCATGCCCAAAGGAACTGCGCAGCAGTAAGCAATGTTCCCTTTTTTTTTAAGTCATCTATCAAAAAGTGGAAGGAAAGAAGCGCATGAGCAATTCCAGCGCACTGATGGCAATTCAGAGCTCTCCGAGGGTCTCTCTGACCCTCAGCCCAAGGCCCGGCAGTATGAGGATGCACGGACTCGATCCTACTCCCAAGCCGCGGTTCTGCTTTTTGTCCTCCCCTGACACGCCAGCCACCCTTGTCTCGTAAGGGTTTTGGCAGGGGCCGTTGCTCGTGATGTCATTTGGAGCTATTATAGGGAAGCACGGGGAAACTTTGTACCAAACGGCAATGTGCTGGCGTTGGCTGTAGTTTGTAATTGTCTGGGTGTGCTCCTCCCTGCTAATCCTCTTGCTGAAATTCATTATGGACAGGCAGCGACATCCACTCACACAGCCGTGCTCAAGGCAGAGGGACTTGGCCTTAGAAAGTGGCTATTGTTTAGTGATTAAAGGAAAGGATTATATTGGGATTTCCGTGAACAAGGAAATTTGCTGCCCCACTTTCATTGCTCGTAACAAGGGGATAATAATTGCTCTCTGTTACAAAACACCTCAAGATCCTGTGATGAAAGATTTGTTGTAGAACTACGTGGCATTCAGAGTTGGTTATCTTAAATGGTCTGGAGTTGGGCAAACTCAGAATTCTCTGCCCCATCTGATTTCTCCTACTGGGGCTCAAACCCTGCTGAGACAATTGAAAAATTCCCCTTCTGTGCATTCAGCTTTGGATGCAGTGCTTGAAATCGGTGTTTCTTGCAGAAAGAGCTTCCTGTAGCGGTATCACCCTACTTGCGGTCTCTGTGGAGGACATTCAGCTGTCTGGGCATGTTGAGAGGGCTTGGAAGAACAAGCAGGTACGGTGCCAGCCACAAGGCCAATTTATGCTGGAGTTGTGAAGGGCAATCAAGTGTGGTTTGGGGTCAAGCGTGCAGCAGGCTTCCACCCATGTCTTGCAGCAATTGGCTGCCAGTAGTAGCCTACACGTCTTCCTGTGCCCTCACAACAGAGGTATCAGGGAACAACTGGACGTTGTACTGGAGGTAGCGGGGGGCTCCTTGTTTGTTTTTGACACTCACCCGTGGGTGGAAGTGGCTGTGAAGAGTGAAGAGCTGGTATGTGGGCAGTGACTGACAGGAGGAGGAGAGCTACCAGGCATTTCCTCAAGTGTCCCAGCTGGGATCTCCTGGCTCAGCTGGTTTTTTTTGAAGCATCCCTCTACTGCTCGCTGCAGGATGGTGATCCTGATATAATCGCAGTTGAATCTGTTTCCACTAAAAGTGGAAAAATAAATACGCCTCAGCTTGGAAACAAAATAGTCCATGTAAAATTTGATTTTTGATACCGTATCTCCCTGAGTATGTTTGCTTTTCAACATGTCTAATTTGAGACAGCTCCACATTTTACAGTATTACCCCTTCAGAGTTAACCTCTCCCATAAGTTGCAGTTCATCACCACTGTTGTTCATTAAGATTTGATGAAAACGTACCCGTATTTCTTCATATGGTCTTATTTCTGCATAGCTGGATGTTTTTCCATGCTACTGTGATTTGCTCTGCTAAAACAATACTTCCAGCAAAGGCAAACCATGGATTGAATTGAAATTGCAAGAGGCGGTCAGTTAACCCACAGATATTTCACAGGGTAGACCCTAATAGCTTCAAAGGCACTATTAGAGTCTGTTGTGTCCGTGCGTGCTTAGGGAGCTTTAATCCAGGGATTTGGGGCACAAC
Source organism: Anser cygnoides (assembly GCF_040182565.1). Taxonomy (NCBI): domain Eukaryota; kingdom Metazoa; phylum Chordata; class Aves; order Anseriformes; family Anatidae; genus Anser; species Anser cygnoides. The sequence goes on along the minus strand of NC_089876.1, from coordinate 33,797,666 downwards.
GGGGCATGAGTGCTCCTTCCCTGCCAGCTGCAACACCCCACATAAGTGTTTCTGCTCTGGCAGGCTGAGCGGGTGATGCGTCTGCCCATCCTTTTCTTTGCCCTCTGTCCCTAGGGGTGACCGTGACCTTCAGGTCATAGGCTGGCACTTCTGGCATGGCACAAGGCAGCAGCAGACAGCAAGCCTGCTGGAGCATGGCTTTTTCCTTTTAAAAACAAACAAACAACAACAACAAAAAAAACAAATGAAAGGCATACCAAACGTTTTCCAGATCCTTTAGGGAAACTTAAGTATTAAAGGCCGTGCCTTCACTCTCCCTCTTCGGACTCCCCCTAAGCAAACAAATCAATGAGCTCCCAGTAAATACTTTAAAATTTCAAAGGCTTTATTCTTTACACATTAAAAATGACTAATTATATTACAGTTGAAATTGGTAGGTGCTTTTAAATTGCTCTGTGTCTGAGGCGATAACTCTGTGTGCTGAGGTGCGTATATTTGTGTTGTATATCTCTGGAAGTGAAGTTTATAATGGAAAAGCTCACAGACTCTTTACTTGCAGCATTCCTATAAGTCAAAGGAAGTCACACAATGCCCTTTCATTTCCAAAGCTAGACTTAAATCAGGTCAATAAATCTGCAGACTCATTATGAGATGCAGCATGGGTAATACAAACAACTAAAAAAAACCTAGTACACTGGAGTTTGAAAACAAGGCATAAGATGGAAAAAAAGTTAACCATCCACACAAGAAAAGGAAAATGCAATACAAAGGCACTGTGGCAGGCAGTGCCTTGAAATGATCCCTGCTAAATTACAGTCGTTCACTTTCTGCTCTCTGTAATCAAACGTTAGGTTTCACTTATTCCAGATGCGTTTGCTTCAAATAAACCCAGGCCCTTTTTGTTTTGTTACTGCAAGTCCTTGATGGTCACCCGCAGACAGTCATGAAGGTGAGGGAGCGCTCTGGGCAGGCCGAGGTGCTGAGAGGTGACCACGGGCGGCTCCAGCCTTTGCGGGGACGGCCTGAGAGCTAAAGCTGGTTTGTCACTGAATACGAAAGCGAAGCCAGTTGCAGATCCTGTTAGCCTCTCCCTTTTGGCTTGTAATTACTGTCTGCCTACATATTTGCAGGTCTTTCATATAGATGGAGTTAGGAACGGGAATGTCTTGGAGGCCGGTCGGAGCGTGTGTAAATGGGGTGTTGGAGAGGCTGGGAAGTCTCCCTGCTCGAGCATAAGTCGCTCAGAAGGAAGGGGGGAATTGTAGTCAGTGTAATTGTAATCAGCTCAGATCCGATTTAATGACAATTCTCATGTGTATGCTCACAGCTCAAGTTTATAAAATGGCCAGACTTTTATTTATTTCTACTTTCAGAAGGAAAAAAAAAAAACCAAACTGGTAAGGCAGTGCGTGCTGAGGCGCTCGAGGTCGTTACGCCTCGCTCCAAGCTCTCAGCGCCTGCTTCTGCTCACTCTGTTCAGGTAAAGACCCGCAGCCAGCGGCCGGGGCCTCTTCCCCTGCCTGCCCATGGCTGTCACCTCGTCCCAGGGGCTGGAGCAGGCCCTGGCCCCCGGGTGTCAGGCCCTGCAGAGGAGAGGGGCTGGGGAGGACGCGAGAGGTGGGGACGGGCCGTTAGAGGGCACTTTTGCAATCCCGGAGAAGGCGAGCAGCGCTTATTATTTCACTTAGGACTGTTTGCTTTGGCTCTCTCTTAAATTCAGTGATAAACAGCAGGCAAATCCCTCCAGTCAGCAGGAATATATCAATAAAATATTGACTCTGAGTTTAAAAGAAAAGAAAACAAGGCGAACTCGTGGAAGAGGGAACAAAAGACGTTTAGGAGGTGGCACAGTCTGGAGAACAAAAATCACACAGCGTACTTTACATCGTGTGCGAGCTTTAGGGGGCAGGGTTTGGGCCGTGCTCGGACCACTTGGCACGAAGAAAATAGGAACATTTGTTGGATTTTTTCAGGAGCGGGGTGGCATTGCACTAGTGCATATGCTCATGGGCACTACGCACGTTTTCAGAGGGATGCCATCAAAGTCACTGCCCAGGGGTGAGCTTGTCCAGAAAGGAACATGGAGCAAAGAAATTCTTTTTGCTTTTCTCTTGGTGTTCTGTGTGAGTGAATTGTAGAGGATTTGGCTTAAAACTATGTGAAATCAATCAGTGCCCTGCAAAAAATATATATAAATAAAAAATATGTTTATTAACTTGTGTGAAAGGGTGGTATAATGCTGACAGCAGTTTTTTCCAAAACTTGGTGAGTTTTCAGTGCCTCTTTGCTGTTTAGGTGTCCCACCTTTGGAAGTGTCATGTATGAAAATTGCTCCCATTTTAAGTCTCAGAGGTTGGCTATGTGAAAATGAAGGCACTCAAAATCCTGCTTGCTTGCTACTTGCTTGTAAAGGAACCAAGTTTGTAAAAGGTTTGTCTTTCATTAACAGTTGACAATTCTGCAAGCTATTTCACATATAAAATGGGCCGGTGCTGCCTTCCTAGCCTGGGGGGGGAGCACAGGACTAACCTTTACGTATCTTCTGTGGTTAAGTTCAAGCTGAAGCGCTTTTACAATTAGTTACAGGAATCACAGACAAATCCTTACCTTTTCGCTACACTGCAGTAGTTAATGGGGACAGAAACGCTGTCTACCAGTTTTTAAAGTGGATTAGCTAGTAAGATTGTTTAAGAAGTGAAGCTTAGCCTGGGTAGTCCTATAATCAGAAGTAGTTTATTTTAATAACAGTTACACTGCACTGGAGCAGACAGTGAGAATATACGATATTGCAGTTTCAGGGGGTTCACGTGGAGGACGTGGTCTGCAGAAAGCATCCGTGTTTCTTACCTAACCAAATAATCTGCTGTAGCTGGTGTGTATAAGTTAGAAAGAATTTCTTCCCTGTTGGCCAACGATAATACGTGAAAAGTCAATAAACAGTGCTTTGCAGCACACGGAGCTCGTCTGGAGTCCTATGAGAGGAGATTTCTGCTGACTTCGGTGGCTTGAGTCAGACAGTATTTTGACTTAGGATCTTTGCTCTGAAAGGCCAAATATCATTGACTTTGGTGATAAGTATCAACACTTTGGTCTGAATTCAACAAAACATGCCTGCTGTCATCCAAATCTAGGTAAGGAACCGGTCAGGATAAACTGCTGACAAACACTGGGAGAGCCAAATCATGATTTTGACTGCAGGTAGCAGCTACATGTCTTAGGTAAAGCCATGTATGCCCTTCCCTCCCTTAGGGCAGAGCACTGCAGTAAGCTCTCAAATTATAACGAAATACACAATTTAAAACCTGAGTGGTGGAGGTGAAGTGTTATAAGCCCTGCAAATGGGAAATTACGGTGACGGAGCCTTGCTATCCCCCAGCCCTGTGTTGCTGTTGTGAGGTTATCGCCAAATAAATAACGGGCTGAGGCTCTTTTGGGGTTTTCAGAAGGCAACCACAGGAGGGGGAAGGAGGTGGACACTGATGCTTCCCTGAGGGGCACATGTTTATATTTTCATTAAGAGCTTGAAAAAGACCGATTTTATTATGGCTTAAAATACATCATGCCACTTCTCAAGGAGTCTTGTACTTACTGTTTTTATGTAAAAGACTAGAGAAAGGTCATGTGGAGAAAAAAAAACAAACACCAACTGAACAGTGGATTTGATTTTAAAGGTAAAAATAAAGAGTGTCTTATGAAGCAATAATCAACTTACTGTGCAGTATAAGGACTGGGGCATGTATGCACACTGAACCAAGTAGCAACAAGCAAAGTACGATAACACTGTTCCTGCCAGCTCAATGTTTTTACCACGCTTTTCCCCAAAGCCAGTGGCTAACACAGTTTAGGTAATGGCCTAAAACTCTTTTTTTTTTTTCCTAATTTTAGGAATATAATCGTTTAGCGGTTTAAACTCACTGTACTCTTACCAGAAATGGGCTGCATTTCCTCTCACCCCCTACCAGAGCCATTGGTATGAGATCATCTGCTGTAGTGAAAGGAGATTTGCAGTCTATCCCACTGTGTACGTTAGGGTAGTCATTACTGACCTAGTTGTAGACATAATAATGAAAGGCTGAGATTATGAATTATTATGCCTAATTTGTAAGGGATTCTCTGCTTTTGTGTTTTGCAATTCCCATCAGGCTTGAGGATTAAGCCCTGCTGAATTGCATGCTAATACCAATGTGCTTTGAATATGTGTGGGTTTATATCACATATTTTCCTAATTCTCTATTTTTATAAAGAGCAATTTCACTGGAAATATTTACTTTTCAAAGGATTGTTGGAAGCCCAACCAAAATCTGCTAAGCGACGTTGCTGTACCCTCCATCTGCTCTGTGCTTACTCTGGGTCCCATGTCCAGCGAGTTCTATTTCTCCTGTGGCAAAACATCAAACTGTAGCTCTACCAAAGTATGTTCAAGGCTTTTGCTCTTTGTTAAAGGGAGAGAGAGAGAGACCAATTTCAAACCACTGTGTGGGCTTGCTTTCAATTATAGCTTGAGATGGAAAAATCTTATTTACATACTTTATCCAAGAGCACTGACAATGCAAGTTCGGTCCTTACACCACGTACTCCCAGTGCTCATGTGGCAGTACTATGAAATTTCCTGCAAATCATAAAGGGCATGCAACATCATTGTAGGTATGCATGTGTTTCAGTGGCGGAATAAGCCTTTCAAATTCATACCTCCTTGCTAAACTCCCCCGTACTCTGCAGCTTGGGTCTAAAGATTGGCTGAAGACTGTAGTAAGCTCTTGGGCAGTATTAAGCCAGCCTGTAGGAGCCATGTTAGTCTGTGTCTTCCTGAGCTCGTGAACGAACAGGTCACGACTAAACCCTGTGCTTCACTGCGGTCTCCCTTGAGCGGCGTGAGATGAGGTGGGGGCAGCTTCTGCTGTGCACGTGTGGCTCAGCCCTCACCAAGGAATCCCTGTCTTTGCTGCAGGATGCTCCTGCTTCACTGCCCGCTGCTCTTGCTGCTGCTGCCGCTCAGCTCCAGGACACAGAAGTTGCCTACCAGAGATGAGGAGCTCTTCCAGATGCAGATTCGGGACAAAGCATTTTTTCATGATTCATCAGTCGTCCCAGATGGAGCCGAAATTAGCAGCTACCTGTTCCGAGACACACCTAAAAGGTATTTCTGCCCAGTTTAAGGGAGGTTGTTGTACTTGGAAGATAGCAGATTTATTTGTTGTCTGGTTTGAAATCAAAACTGAATCCAAATAAGAGAAATTCTGTGAAGTTCTATTCCATGAAATAGAAATGCCAGTGCTCTGGCTGGTGAAGTAAGTAACTGTGCGAGTCTCCATCCCAGTCTGGCCTCCCCAGCTGAGGGTCTACGCAGTTTGTGTGATTTCTGGTATCAGCCCAGAGTTCCTGCAGACCCCAGAAGTTCCCCGAAGTGGGGCCGCTAACCATGTCTGGAGGCAGAGGGTGGGGGAAGGAAATTAGAAACTACAGGCTAACCTCACCACATTTGTCTCTCTTCATTATTTCATATTGTGCTTTAAAGAAGCAGTGCAAGCCAATTCTGGCCTGGTTGCCCCTCTTCCCAGCCCCAACCCTATGGGTCAGAAAATACCAAGTTTAGTCTGGAGAAGAAATCGAGGCTCCAGAGAGTTCAGGGAAGAGCAGCAATGCCACTGTCCTCCACATACCACACACCTCCTTAAGCCTTTGTGAATGAGGAAATGAGGAACATTTTACAATTAGTGACATGTAGTACTTGGGGAGGACGCGGGGAGACAGCTGAATGTGCATGTGCCTGTATGTGCTTCTAGGGCTCTTACCTAGACATGTCATAAAAAGGGTGTCCTGCTTTGAAGAGCTTACCCCTATATTTCAGGAGAGACCCCATTTCCTTCACTTGTACATTTGTGACCATTTATTCTGCACATGGTTAGTGTAGGGGCAAAAAGTGAAGCTGATGGGGGAGAAGGGTAGGAGGCCAGAAACCCCTCTGCCATATCATGAAAAAGGCAGTGTGAGCTCTGCAGCTCTGTGCGGGCAGGGGGACCTCAGCCCCTCACCTCCTTTGCCTTCACCTGCCAGACTTTCTATATTCCCTCTGTACGTGCTTGCCTGTAAGTAACATTTTTGCCTCTGTTGCCCTACCAAGGTCAACCTTGATAATGTAAAGTCAGTCCCTAGCAGTTGGCTGCCACCAGGATACATTGACATTATGGGTCTGTTAACCTACCCCTAGGTACTTCTTTGTGGTTGAAGAGGACAATACGCCTCTAGCAGTGACAGTGACACCTTGCGATGCCCCCCTGGAGTGGAAACTGAGTGTGCAAGAGCTCCCAGAGGAAGCCAGTGGAGAAGGTTCAGGTATCAAACCATCAAAGACTTTCCTTATGCCTCAAAGTCCCACTTTTCTCTTGGATTCAAGGTGCCTCAGGCCAGTCTCAGTGTGATACTGAGTGTCGCAGCAGGTCCATCTGTATCGTCTTTGGATCTTCAGCACTAGTCCTGCTTTTGTGCAGGAAACTGGCAGTAGGTAGCAACATTGGGAAGGAAAAGCATTTTAAAAAAAGTAAAAGCTAAAGCTGAACTTATAGTTAGATTGGATGCTGCCACAACAAACTGTTTGCCCAGAGCAGCCTAGCTTCACTGTGGGCTTTGCTTTGGGTGGTGCACACGAGATAGAAATGAGAGAGGCAGGACTGGCATTGCTGCAGGGCTCAGAAATATGCCCAGAAACAGGCAGCAGAGTCAGTCCATCCTGGGAACGGTATGGCACATCCAAGCTGGGTGCTTGGAGTAGTCTAGTGGAGGATGGTAGCCACCGTCCACACAACTCCATTTATGTGCAATTAAAGTGCAATTTCTATTACATGTGTTTTTAACCTGAGTGCCAAACTCTGCCTGATATGAAAGAACTATGCTAACATCTTCCTCAGAAGATACAACCTTTATTTTTCATCTCACACTTGTATTTTGTGTAGAAGTGTCTGTTAGAGTTTTATTTTCTCATGTTCTTGGATTGTGTCTGTACAAATGTTTTTGTATGCTTATAATCTAGGTGAACCAGAACCTCTTGAGCAACAGAAACAGCAGATTACTAATGAAGAAGGCACAGAGCTGTTCTCTTACAAAGGCAATGACGTCGAGTATTTTGTGTCCTCTAGTTCCCCTTCTGGTTTGTACCAACTAGACCTGCTGTCAACGGAGAAGGATACGCATTTTAAAGTGTATGCAACTACTACTCCAGAATCCGACCAACCTTACCCCGAATTACCTTATGATCCCAGAATTGATGTCACTTCTCTGGGACGTACAACAGTGACACTAGCATGGAAACCGAGTCCCACGGCCTCATTACTGAAACAGCCAATTCAGTATTGCATAGTCATCAATAAAGAACACAATTTCAAAAGCCTCTGTGCTGTTGAAGCCAAACTCAGTTCTGATGATGCCTTCATGATGGCTCCAAAGCCAGGTCTGGATTTCAGTCCATTCGACTTTGCCCATTTTGGCTTCCCCACAGACAACAACGCTGGCAAAGAACGTGGTTTCCTAAAATCATCATCAAAGTTTGGGCGCCAGACATCCTCAAAGCCGAGAGTTGACCTGCACAAAGTTTGTATCGGGAACAAGAATATCTTCACAGTGTCTGACCTGAAACCTGATACACAGTACTATTTTGACATGTTTGCAGTAAACACTAACACTAACATGAGCACTGCATATGTTGGCACCTTTGCTAGAACAAAGGAGGAGGCTAAGCAGAAGACAGTCGAACTGAAGGATGGCAAAGTTACAGATGTATTCATCAAGAGGAAGGGAGCCAAATTTCTACGGTTTGCTCCTGTTTCATCTCACCAGAAGGTCACCTTCTCTGTTCATTCCTGTCTGGATGCTGTTCAGATCCAAGTTAGAAGAGACGGCAAACTTCTCTTGTCTCAAAATGTGGAGGGAGTACGGCAGTTCCAGCTGCGAGGAAAAGCAAAAGCTAAATACCTAATTAGGCTGAAAGGAAGCAAAAAAGGTGCTTCTGTGCTGAAGATCCTGGCAACAACAAGGCCTAACAAGCAGTCGTTTCCTTCTCTTCCTGAAGATACAAGAATCAAAGCCTTTGACAAACTCCGCACGTGTTCTTCAGTCACGGTGGCGTGGCTTGGCACACAGGAGAGAAACAAATTCTGCATCTACAAAAAGGAAGTGGATGACAATTACAACGAGGAGCAGAAGAAAAGAGAACAGAACCAGTGCTTGGGTCCAGATACGAGGAAGAAATCAGAAAAGGTTCTCTGTAAATACTTTCACAGCCAGAATATACAGAAAGCAGTCACCACAGAGACAATTCGGGGCCTGCAGCCTGGCAAGTCCTACCTGCTGGACGTTTATGTCATAGGGCATGGAGGGCACTCTGTCAAGTACCAGAGCAAACTGGTGAAAACGAGAAAGTTCTGTTAGTGCCCCTGCATGCAGGGATACAGGGAACTCCGGTCTGAACATTATCCTACTTCCCAGCATACGGATTGACTACTTGCACAGCTGAGAAGCTGTGACCTGTATTTGTACTGTGTAGAAAAGATATCAGCTTGTATATTTATGTTTACATAAGTAATTGTTTGGAGGAACTGGGGCCGGTGCTCCCTGTAGCATCTGGCAACTGTATTATCATGTGTCCAGTAACCCACATGTGATGCTCAGTAGATGTCCGAGGTAGCAGGAAACCTTGAAGGAACTGGCACTCCTTTGCTTCCACATTGCATGAACTGCTCCTAAATTATTTTATACTTAAAAGGCTGAGATAAGTCATTCATCCACCTTGTTATGCACACACAGGACATGCAGGCATACACCCTTTCTCTCAGTGTAGATGGTAGGGTTTCTGTAAATTATTTTATAGAGTCTTGTTTTAAATGTTTATGTTTCTATGATTGTAAACTATTAAAATCTCTCCCTGTTAAAATACAGATCTAAACTAAGTATTAACTGGGCTGCACATGAATCAGTTTCATTGCTAATGTAAATTCTTACCTAGCTGATTTTCATGTTTAAATACTGTATGTATTTCATGTACAAAGTTGCCATAACGTTATATTCCTGTACAGAAAATTAAAAAAAAAATTAGATTATATATTGTTTCTTTTTCTTGATATTTTAAGGGGAAAAACAGACTTGAAGACAGAAGAAGCATGCTGAAACTTGAGCTGAATTCAGCTAGCACACACCTTTTTTTTTTTTTTTGCTGTTCTTCATCGTTTGGGGCAAGGTGACTGAAGTCCAGTAGAAGGAATTACTGGTGTCAGAGGTTAAAATCTGTAAGGGAGCCATTGAAAGACGGGCATTTGTGGCATACTCCATGTCTGCTGTGATAGAAACACTGGAGGAACAGGACAGCACAGAAGAACTTTTCTTGTTCCAGGTGAGAAAGGGTCCTGCTTTGTCATGGTTGCAAGTGCTGCTGGCATTTAGTGTTCCTCAGGAGTTCACAGTCTGAGTTAGAGCGAGCATACAATTCAAACAAATAACACGCCAGAGAGCCAGACGTTATTTTCGTTAGATTATCATTGAAAACATTTACTTTCTGGATGCTGCTGGTTTTGACCACAGCAATAATAAGCTGAGAAGATTTTTTTTCCATTGACAGGAATGGTAGTGCTAACAAAAAAATGAGTACTTTCATTTAAACTGCAGTTGTTTCCATTGTGTAGATTTCTTTAAAATATTAACTGTCTGGATCTCATCTTTCCTAAATTTTCTTTCTTTGTTTTTCCACGTGTCACCTTCACTGACTCAGAAACTTGTATAGAGCTGCTTAATGGAAAACACATTCTGAGAAGCAACTAGAACAACCCTGTTTCAAGTGGCTAAGAGCAGGATACATGCTTCATCAGTCCCGATATTATAGCGTGGTTCAGGGCCTCAGGACAGGTAACTGAGACTTTTTTTTTCCTTGGTCCCATCATATGCATCAATCCAAACTTTGGCAGTGGATGTTGGGACTTATTCAGAGATGGGACAGTCTCTGTCTCTTGCTTCAGTGCTTGTCCATAAAACTGCACTGTTCTAACACTTACAGACCCCTTGGGACTCACAATACATTTGGAGAAATTGGGGAACGAGGGAAAGGGACCAAAACCCACATAAAGGCGGAAAGTGAATCTCTCTTAGGCTGCTCATAGGAGAGACAAAAGCTCCATCCCTGTAGAGGTGCTCTCCAGTTTTCCTTGGCTCCTTGGTGCAGAGCTCTTCAGGGTTTCCCTTCTGCTGCCAACCGGAACATTTCAGTTTGCAACCGAGAGGCAGCAGCAGGGTTTCACAGCTGTACAAGCGCCTGCCTTGTTCCACATGTAGGGTTTGTTGTTGCAGATCTTTAACATGCAAATACTCTATATGAAGACTAGCCAATCTTCAAATGAAGAATTTGATTTTATAAAAAAACACTAATAAATGAAATTTAGAATTCCCTGGAGATGATCTCCTCTCCTCATTTGAGAACATCTCTGTGATTTCTTAAGTCTAATTGGCTTCAGTAACACACAGTAAACCTGCTAGATTACAGCGACAGGGTGCAGGTGAGCAGCAGGTCACTACAGCTGGGGATCCCTCGAGAGCAAGTCTGTGATACCAGTGTTAACTCAGTAGTTGTCAGGGACATACTTACCCTACATTTCACTGTCCAAAAAGCTGCTGAATTTTTCCAATAAAATCAACAACTTGCAGCTCTGTAAGCATTTCATTGGCGCTATTTTTTTTTTTTTGGCAGGGAATGGTGCCCCTCTGCTGGCATATTACAGTGTTTACTTCAAAAAGTATTTTATAACCATTCCAGCTTCCCTTTAGCCAGATTTCTCTATTTGGGTATTCATCCAGCTCGCTTGGCTTTTCTGCATGCTAGGCACTTACGTTCACAGTAGGTAACAAAATGAAAAATTTTCCAAAAGTATGATCATCTTCTATATCTGAACACTACATTTTCTAAGGGAAATGTCACAGTATTTATCTTTACTCCCACTGGAATTCTTCTTTTCCCAAACAACTAGCTCTATTTATTTTTCTGGATGAAACTGAGACCATACTAGTACCGCATTTACTAATCACCCTGTTATTATTCAGGTCTTAGTGGATCTGAGAGAGGTCTGAGGGAGGCAGTTCTTCTTTTGAAGGGTGGAAAAAAAGGGCGCCAGAGTCCGTGTGGTGAATACAACAGTCACCCTTAAGCGGGAGGTGCCTGAAGTGGATTTTAAAGAGGTACCTGATGAGAAATCTCTAAACAGTGTATCTGAAGCACCGAGCCCAGCTAAGGAGTCACAGCATGGGTGACTGAAGAACTTTCCTCGTGCCCCACCACTGCCAGTCAATCCAGGCGTGAATGCAGTTCAGGCTGAGTGTGTCCTCATTCATGGCTTACCTTGCCAGGAATTTACAGCTTTCTGTCCACTGAGAAGTAAAACAACCCTTCAGACTCATTTTGTATGGGTCATAGAACAACGATAACTTTGAAGTGCTGCCCTACGTTGGGTCTGCGTTAGTCACCAGCCTGGATCCTGTTGCTAGTCCATTGTCACATCTGTATTCCTAGTTTCTCATCAAAACAGATATATAATAACATCTTAAAGAATATCATGGATAGACATGTGCCATAGAAAGGGGAAAAAGGAGGTATATCAAATAAACGTACAGATAGACACATAAAAAGCTTTTTATCTTTTTTAAGCACCGTGTCTGAGAGGTGATAGAAACAGCTTGGAAATAGAGAGTTAATGGAGTTCAGTGCTCACAGTGATGGTGCATGTCTCACTGGGAACAAACGCCACGCTGGAATCTGGAGCTGAAGAACACGCAGGGCTTGGGGGAAGCAGCACATGGTGGCCCACACTGGCAACAGCTCCTCACCAAGGCATATCAGATTACTGAGACTGCAGAGTTATTTAGGAACTGAAGACACATTTCAATTAAGCAAATCATTTACACTTGCTTGTACTGAGTAGAGAACTCGAGGCTGAAGGCTGGTCTACACTATAAAAAGCTTTTACAATAGGCTAGAGGACTGGCATTGTCAAATCTTCATGTATTAGCAAGCTGTTGATCCTTGATAGAGCCTTAGGCACAGTCATTTCTCACCTACCATCACTTCCCCCTGTTTGGCTATGTTAGAGACACCGGCTTTTCTGTTTTCCACAAGTGGTACTCATTTTTATCTTATCTTGTAAAAAATATACTGCTACTAATAAAAACAGCAACAAAGCTTGTCCTCGTGAGTGCAGTGTTTAGTTCCAAATTCAAGCTGTCATGCAGTTATGCTAATCTGGCCAGCCGTCCTTCTCAGGTTTTAAGGCCACTTTCAGCAAGAACATCAGGTCACAGAGTTACTCCAGGGAGACCTTCTTTTTATGTCCAGATAAAAGAAATCAAACCCACGGTTTAGGCATGAACATATATTTTATTGTCCTGCTCATCCAGCACCAGTAACATAATTCATTGTTGAAAAGTACGGCGTCTACTCGCCGTGTTTTTGTCTGCTTCAGAAGTGTAAGCCCATTTCCCGGAGAAATAAACAAACTCATTCTTGGCATAATGAATGAAATTAGGAAACAAAGAGCTACGCTGGGAAGGGTTACCTTGATGAAATACTGGGTTTTGGTCCAGGGGACCAAAAGCAGCCTTTCTGGCAGTTTGCCCTGGTGTGTATAGCAACTCGGTAGCTACCTGGTACAACTAATGTCGGTTGGGTCTCTGTCTTGTAACATGATGCTCTGCATCCACACAGGGATCTGCTGTGGCTGGAAGTCAGCGTAGGGGCAGAGGTTCCTCCAAGCAGATCTCATTTCAGGATTTAGGCTTTAAAATATGAGGCCCTCTAGAGAGTACAAGGACAATGTGGATTGACAGAATTTGATAAATAATGTGTGTAGTCTAATTTAAGTTGTTTCTTTGGACAAGAATATATTTTATTATTTGGGAAAGGGAGGTTGTTTGGCTTATTTTTTACCCCCAGTCATAATCTGCATTCTTTTTAACCACAAACTAATTGCTTATGGTGGAGTAAAGTGAACTATTTGACTGTGTATTTCCACTCTTGTTTCCGTTTTCCAATTTTACTGTGCAAGCATTCTTGCAGGTCCAAGTTAAAATGAACAGATAAAGTCTTGGCATGTACAAAGAAAATATTTGATAAGATTCTGGATGCCAAAGTATATATGAAGTTCTTGCCCTGGCGCAGAAAGTTAGGAAGGATAGGAGTACTCCCGAGGTATTAACATTTTCTTTTATGTCCTCTTCCATTTCATAATGTTTGCTATTACTTAAAAGGTCTCCTGGCATTCCAGTGATGATAGGAGTTCAGAGGAATGTGAAGTTTTTTCCTTCCTTAATATATGCCTTTTAATTTTTTTTTACCTACTACTTCTTGCCTCTGGTTTTCACTCCAACAGATCTGCTTAGAAAGTGCAGCAGAGTAAGGTGTACAGTTTTGCCCAATAAACCAACTCAGAGTAATTTAACTTCCTTTTCTGGGACACAAGTGACAATGATCTTGCTAGAAAATGCAGGGATGGAGCATGTCAGCAGTCACTGATTGAGGCTACAGAAACCTGAGGAAAACCTTTAAAACCTCTCTTCTCTGCTGACCTTCCCTCTTGTGTAGACTTTTTTTATGGTGGTATGGGCACAAAATAAAGCCACACCAAAGATGATGGCTTTTTCCATCTGCTTTTCCCTTGCTTTCATTGATTTGAGCAGCTACAAGAAGCACAAGCCCCTTCCACAGGGAGACATCAGCTTGCTCTCCAGGGCGCGTGGCCCCACCTCAGCTCCACTGAGGCCAGGAGGATGCAGCTGGGCTTCATTACCAGCCCCACCAGTGGGGCCCAGTGACCTTGCTTCCTTTAACAAGCCTTTCAACATCAGCTATAAAAGATGCCTGTCCTGCCTTAGTAGGAGGAAAGATGAGAGTGGGGTGTTAGAGGTAGGTGGGTATTTTTTATTTTTTTTTTTTATTTTTGTTTGTTTTTTATTGGAAACTTTCAGGCTTCTAGGTTTTTTTTTTAAGCTTTACTAAAAAGCATTTTTTTGTTATTATTGTGATACTATAATTTCAGCCAGTTGTTTGAAAGTGACTTGCAAATATGGATTTATTAAAAAAAAAGTTCCCATTTTCCCTCCTGCTATCTGAAAAGTATAGGTAATTCTTACCTGTGTCTGGTCTAGTCAGCCAGCTAAATTCATGTATAGAAGGTTTAATATAAGCTACGATGCCTATTTATTGCTTGTGGGGGAAAATCTGGAACTCTTCCTCTCTTCTCTGAGGGAAGAATGAATAAATACTTCATATCTTAAGTGTGCCTTGATAATGTAATAGATGTTAAAGGCTGATACAGAGGGAACAATTAACTGCTGGCTTTTGGGGCACTAAGGTTGTGTTAATACATATGCAGATTTCATTACCCGTTTTATCCATTTCTGCCATGTCTGTGTTCTAATAGTGGGTTTGGATGATAGTTCATGCTATTCTTCTGTGGTAGTAAGGACAGGCTGCTTAAAGGTACAGGTATTCAGCAGCTTAATTTATTTTGATCTTAATAGACCCTAAACATATCTGCATAATTTATGTTGCTTGCTTTTTTTAATCGCAATGCTGGTTATGAACTTAGTGGAATAAGATTTTGGAATTGGAATAAGTTGGAATAAGATTTTTCAATCTGATGTAAACTTTCTTAAATGTAAAACTTGTCTTAGCATTTGCTGTACCATACAGGTGTGAAAACTTTCTCTGATGTTGGTACAGCCTCTGAGTACCATTGGGAAACAATCTCTAATTCCAGTCTTCCACTTTCAAGTCTCTCTCTTGACTATGTTAGTACTTATGTAAATGGATTCAGTGCAGGCAATCTTAAAAAAGGCCACATCCTAGATTTGGCAGGTGCTAATTCCCATACCAAGTTTCACTTGCTGTAGTGGAAAGATGTAGACTAGCTTCAGGTGAGGCTTTTCCAGAAGGCATTAGTTCTCATCAAGCTTATTCATATGAACTTCAATGATAGCAGGGTCCAGCCACCACCAAACGTTCTTGGAAAACCTGCCCTAGGTACTCTGCCAAGTAAATGATGCAAGTACAGAATTTGACAGGCTGGTTCTCATTTGCATTTGAAACTTGTCTTAGTTTTCAGTAATATCTGGTATAACAGCTGCTAGAAGTAACTAGGACTGTGCTTAGTTGTTTCTCTCTATGAAGAGAAAGGTGTGTAGAAACAGGCAGCTGAAATAACTGTAGACTTCTGCTCCACTGGTTTAGTTTAAGTAAAAGTTAATAGGGTTATTAAATGTTACTCTTAAAATGCTTAACTTCCTAAAGGGCCAGAATTCTTATTTTAATTGTCAAAACATTTTTTTCAGTCCTAAAAGTCTGTCAATGAGGGGTCAGACTGACTATGTAAAATATCTTTTTATAAGATAGGAGCGGGAGCTGCTGCTTCATTAAATCACAAATGGGGAACGCTGTTTGCTTGCTTTTCTTCTAGAATGAGAGAAAAGAAGTTATTCTGCTTAAAGAAAAAGTGTGGGTTTTTTTTTGATACCTGTGCTGTCCCAAACCTGGGAGTGCACAGTACTTCAGGTGGAGCAAAGTGGAGATTAAGATGTTTCTGCAGAGTAGACTTATTTGATTTTTCTTTTATTCCCCAGTTTGTATAAGTGTTGATGTTTTCAGCACATTCACTTCTATGTGACTTCCTCTCCCCCTGCCCTTTCAAGATACTGTTTGGCAAAAGCTGTGTACTCTTGTCGAGCTGCAACACCTGTTTCTGGCTGTGCAGTTTAAGCCTATGTGTAGAGGAGGAGCTAGGCTTTTCACATAGCTTCTGTGCTGAACTTTTTTCCCAGTAGCTGCATGTTACTGAGGAGAGCCTTTCATTTGTTGTTTTTAAGTACTCCATGGATTTTGGAGCCTGTTCAGAGTTTCAGTGAAGCTGTGAAAGGTTACAATAGCAACAGGTACAACTCAGACATGGTTTAATCTCCTGAGTGAGTGTCTGGACTGGCTTATAAATTTGTGCTATTAATCCTGTTGAAGATGAAAGTTCTTCATTTCAGCTGTTCTGGTTCCAAATTCTTCTTTTGGAAGAATGCTTTCATGGCTTTTCTGAAATCCACGTAATTGGTTATATTGAGCATAATTCTTAGCTTGCATGGACAACCAATGCTGAAATCAGGGTGTGTAGAAAAAAATCCCTTCCCCTGACCCACCAGTTTTTTAAAGCCTTTTCTTTTATTAAAAAAAAAGGTCTTTAAATGCAAGTTAAAGTGAACTGATAACACTAATAGGTTTTTGACTGCAGCTGGATATTACTTTCCAGAACAACTTGTTCTTTAATGGTAGGTCTCTGCCCATTTAACAAAAAGATGTATCTATTATCGTATTGTAAGCATGGTTGAATAATGAAAGCATAGTTGGCATTCTGATTTGAGTCACTGTGTATCTTGAAAGTCCACTGACTTACAATTGATTTGTCTGCTGAAAAGTGTAGAGTTAAGGTATCTTTTGATGAACTGCTAGATAAATGTTTATTATGCACTTCAAAAAGGTATCCTCTCCTCCCCTGAAGGCTTCTTACTAATCCTATCTACTGTGAGAAACTGAAAAAGAACAGGTGTGTTATTACTTGAATAGTCACAGCTCATAAACACAAAATTGTATGGATATTAAAAAGGGATGTTACATCTCAAACAGGATAGCTACATCTCAAACAAGATAACTTATTGTCAGGGAGGGGTGATGGTGGTGGGTATTTTCTTTCAGATAGTTAAGCATGGTCCTTATTTTTGCTCTTTAGTGGAATCAGGAGTTATTCCCTGGGACACAGAGGATGAGTTAATTTTGTGAGGACACAAGGATGAAGACCCCACTGAGTGTAGGCACGGCTTGCACATAGGCTGTGGGTATTCCTGCTATTTTTCCTCCCACACACCCATGTATTTTGCCAGCTGCAATCTGTCTCCATTATTATTACTGTGTTTATTCTTCTCAACTGCCTATTACACATCTGGGAAACTAAATGGGAAATAAACACAAATACATTTACTTCAAGTTTTTGCATAGCATTATAATTAGAAGTTGGAGACATCTTTCTCTTCATCGTTCAATACTGACTCATTGTTCTTCCTCTTGTTCTTTTCCTGAACACTGTCTTTATAGCTATTATTTCACAGAACAAAAGATTTTTCTTTAATGGTTGATGCGTTTAAAACTAATGGGCAGGTACACTAAGCTAGTGTATGTATTGTGCTGTGCTAGAGAGCTGGAATAGCCTACCTTGAGAGCAGGAGCAGATGCAAGCTGCCTGCAGATGTTGACTAGATGGACAGTTGCTCATGAGCAATTCCATTATGTTTCCTCAGCTCCCTTTCTGAGTAATACTGGGAGATTGCTCCTAACCCCTAATGGCTTCCTTATGTTCTTCTATCCTCATGTGTTCAAACTGTGTAGCTGGCTGCTGGGGAGGACAGCATGGTGCCAATGGCTGGTGCAACACAGTTAGCAGGCAGATGATGTGGCAGTGTACAGACAATGCAGTGGTTCCATATCCTCTGTGACTGGTGGCTGCTGAGTGCTGGGTTACATGGCTCATGCCCTCTCCAGAGAGGGTGGAAGTGACCTGAACAACAGAAAATGCAGCACTTGCTGCTTTGGTTTCAGCACTAGGTTAAAGCAAGCGAGCAACAACTGTTTCTGGATTGTGTTCAGTTGTACAGGATTGCAGTTGGTATTGACGGTCAAAGCCCTCTTTCCAAATCCCCAAAGTCTTTGGGGTGTTTGATCCCTTTCCTCTAGCCTTGTTCATGTTGGCATGAAAGCTGATTGTATAATAACTCAGTCTAGCATTTCCAGCAGGGAGCTGTGCCTGGAGGTTTTAATCAGCAGCTCCTAGTTTGGGTGAAGGGTGGGAGAAGTGAGGAAAGACTGAAAAACTATGAAATACTTACCAGATCCTCATGCTGACTTTACATCCAAACATCCAAGTGTGAGGGAACTGTTTCTGAGATAATTGCTGTTTCTTTGCTCAAATTGTAACCTTGTATGTAGTATATGAAATCATCATGTACTCTCCCTTCTCTATGATGAACAGCTTGACAATGCCACTACTAACATGCTGCACACAGTAGCTGGGTACTTGTTTTCATGATTAAATGAAACACCAAAGTAGTTGTATCACTAACAACAAAAAATAAAAAGCCCTGACCAGAGCTTTGAGGTAGTTCTGTCAGGACATCTTCTCTCAATGATCTTTTAAATTCAAACCTCAGGTTTTCTTTGAACAAAGACTGCATCAGACAAACCTCTTTTAGTAGAGACAAGAACAAAAAGACAGACTAGACATGGGGAAGGATTTATAAAACCAGTCTCCTGCTGCCAACTTTTGTCCTTGTCTTCAGTCTTGGTTTCAGTCAGCCCTGTGGCTTTAGGAGTCCAAAGCAGACTGACTTCACTCTGGTCCCTAGCAAATGTTTTCTATTGCTGCTGGGTCTTGTTTCTAGCTTCTCCTGCAGCTCTCAACCATCTCCCAGGCCTGCACTGGATGCTCCTGTCTCCTTGCTGTTTGCTTCTGCCTCACCTTAAGCATAACAAGTAGCTCTCGAGTGTAGGTGCTGTGCTCTTCACCCAGCAGAGGGACCCACCTGGTTCAGCTGACTTCTTTCAAAAAAATAATACACAAAGAGAAATGAATAAATTGGATGCCATCTGTCCTAGCCCCCCATAGAGACTTTCTCTCTTCTGGAAAAAGAATGTATGTTGTAATAAATGTGAGAAGTGCAATATAAATATTTAGCTACTGTTGACTCATCTGTTTATGCTTTCTGGCTACCTTTTAAAAATGATTTTGTTTCTCTGTAGATTTTCTGTGGAGTCCTGGATTGTTTTTGTTGTCTAGGCTGCTGATTTCTGCTACTTAACAGATAAACAGATGCATACATGAAGAAGTGTGGGAGCTCAATATTTGGTATGTGTTCTGCATGGGATGCATTGTTTCGTTCAAATTTGGTGCTGTTGTAGTAGACCTGCACAAATATAGCTCTGCTCAGTGTAAGTGCTTAGGTCAGATTAATAAGAACTGATGGGTAGTAGTTTGAGAGATTGTTGAGAATTACAGCAAATATTCCTAAATTTGAGTAATGCAGCTCCCACACTTCTCTGCACAGTGAAAGTGGCTGCTTTATCCTATTCCAGTCCCAAGCTTCCTGATGATTTCAGATGTTATGGTGGAAATATACCCATCTGTAAATTAACCACTAGTATAATGAAAAGTTATACAAATCTGTAACTTCTAGCCAGTTTCATGACAACTACACTAACAGCAAGATATTTTGCAATGTGGTGACAAACCTTGGTATTGAGGAGAAGGAACATACATGAAAGAAACAGCCAAACAACAAGAACAGAGACGCATTTTCTTTAAATGAAAACATCTTAAACAATGACCTTTCTGACAAACCACAGCAGTACCAAACATGCAGCCTCTTTAATAGCAATTTCATACTGGATCTTTGCACACATACCCCCTGGAAGCTTAATGCAGTCCAAATGTTTGTCCTTTGGACGAGGCCAGTGGTACATGCTCTGTGATGGCTGAGCGAGCAAGTGCAAGTTTGAAAGTTACTCAGGCCAGTCACAATAAATAACTGAAGGGAATTAATGTTCCTTCTCTCAATTTCAATGTGATTTCTGCTCACTTGATGTTTTCTTTATCTTTTTTTTTGGTGGGAAGGAAGTAAGGAGCAGAGAGGGAACAGAACTGTGAGTGTGTAGTCTATGTCATGAAAATATGCCTGGAGTCTGAGCTGCCGGTGAGTTTAGCCCAAGCCACCTCTAGTTCCTACTGATGCTGAGCTGCTGTAGCACTCATTATACTGAATTTGAAAAAGATAAATGTCTTGATTTATGATGCCTAGAGTGTTGTTTGCTTTGTCCCATTATACAAATACTGTAAACTGAGATAGAGAACAAAAATCCTGTGGGATGATACCGTAATCATAGCTCTTCGTTCTAAACTCTTCAAACTAGTAGATTTCTTACGCAGAAAGTACTTCAGATTTATTTTCATTAATTTATAGAACCTTTTTAATTCTCACTTGCTAACAGGCTTCATCAAAGGGATATATCGGATCAAATAACCATCTGGTTCTTGCATAAGGGGGTTATTATGTGATGTTAATCTGTTATAACAATATCTATCAATAATAAATTTTCAAAAGCCAACTTGAAAGCATGAGTTAGATTAATTGCATTCAGCCAAGCATAGACTATTAAGAGTTGAAGTATTCGTCCATTGCAGGCATTTCATCTGTGTCTATAAATGTTTCGCTTCCAGCCTTTTGGGTTTTTCTATTTTTCCAATAGTTTTTATCATGGTTTAAGGTTAGTTATTACAGTCCTCAAACTTCAAAATTTCATTAGAAATAAGGTATGCTTATTGCCTTCAAGTCCATAAAGATGCAAAACACATGAGGTCAAAACCCTTGAGGTCAGATGAAAATAAACCACTGCTATTCTCATTTGGTGGTGTTTTATCAGAATTACTGTCCTGTGTATCTATCCAGTAAGTTTTACTGCAGCTTGTCGACCAAATGGAAGCAATGCACAGTCAAAAGCTCTTGCACAAATGACAAAATTGAATGACTCCAAAGAGGAAAATAGTTCCTTTTGAAGAAAGCATAAGGAGAGAAATGGAGACTCTGCTCCTGCAGCTCTTTGCTGGGAGCTCTGTTCAAATATGTGCCTGTGCCTACATAAGTGGGATGGGTGGCTTCAAAAATCCAGTGCTTCAACAGGCAGTACCATAGCAGCAGCTGCATACTGAGTGCCTTGCATCCACTGTGCTTCATTCTCTCCCACTTCTTCTTTAGACTCTCTTTGTGCCTTAAGAATAATCTCACTTAGACACAGGTTGGGCAGAACCAGGTTAGTTGTGCTGTATACCATGATGCTGCAGGTTGTTTTTATCCATGTAAACAGGACAATGAAGCACGTCCAGCATGTAAGTTGGCCACAGCCATGTTGTAAAATGGCTAACTATGGTTACTTCTGGAGTGCAGACAGGGTTTCATTCAGCTTTTCTGTGATAAATTATTATTATAGTTTGTACAAACTTTCATATAGTTTCAGAAAGGGCATATTAATGTCTTGTACCTCTTGAAAAACATGCTTTCAAATAAGATGCAGCTGCATTGTCCATTGCATTTCAGTCCATTTCCTTGCTGCTGTAGGAGAAAAGATGACTAACTCATTTACAGCAATACTTAACAGTAATAATTTAAAATTTATGGGGCACCCGGTGTCTAGATGCCTTAGGGTGCCTGACAGGCTATAACTTAAAACATAGATTTTAAAAAAGCAGTGTGATTTAACACAATAAAACTGACACAGAAACCCTATTGTGTGATAAACAGAACGGTGTCCCACAAACAATATCAAACCCAAACCCTCTGCAGCCTGACCCAGAGGGGTGCCATTTTCTCTGAAGTGTCAGAGAGGACTACACACTTGAGCTAAGAGAAAGCACTTCTATAGGCAGACTTCACACATAGTAAAACAGAAACAGCTACAGCCTTGGCCTGAACTGTAGGATTTGTTGCCCTTGTTAACCCAGGGTGAATACTTCAGTATGGAAGCAACATACAGTGGCAGACATCTTTCAAAGTTATTTTTATAGCTATTACTATTCTTTGAAAAGCATACTGTCAAAGTACACTTGTCCTCTTACTAAATTAATTTCTATATGTATAGACATCATTTTTTGAGTTGGTACTTCTCTACCAATTTTAGGTAGTTACAGAACTCCTTTAAAAGTCAGTGAGCAGTTTTTCATCTGTGCTTGGGATCTACTTGTGTCCCAACATATGGGTTTACAGGGTTCTATCAAGCTTTGTCAGGTTCTTGCTGAAGACCAAGAGTAGTTCCTGAGAGGTGCCACGTGAGATCCTTTTCACCAATTAATCTGTTGTTTCCAGACATCAACTTTGTGAAGCCAAGTAGACCCATAAAGTTTAGACAGAAGACTGTCTGCAAGAGTTAATTTGTTTGGTTCATTCTGCCATTGCTTCTAAGGAAGACAGAAATATTTCTTATCTGTCCTAGTTCTGAAAATTAAAAAAAAATAAAATAAAACCTATGATATTGCCTTAAATCCTTCTATTCCTTTCAAGATTGAGTAACTTCACTATACAATGTTAAGCCACATAAAATATTTGTAATAATACAACTTAATCTTTGAAATAACTACTGGATTTCTTTACTGTCATTTCTTTTGCTTGTTTTCTAATCTACGTTAGCCATTTTACAGTTGATCCTTGTAGACCTCGGCAACAGTATCTGAAAATCATTTGAGGTGGAGTTGTACACGTGATTGCTGCTTGTTACATCTTTTAGAGTAGGAAAGGATTGTCCTGAAGGTCTAGTCTGACATCTTGTATAATACAGACTTGGAAATAAGACTTCTATGGTTAAGCAGATTATCCTACTAAGTATTGTGGAAGATGATCTTGTGTAAATATTCTTTCTAATAACAATAGGACCGTTTGTAATTTTATTTGATATTGTGACTGTATCCATAGGGGTGTCAGTCTCTTGATTTGGGCATACAGTTTCAACAACAGTGTATTTCAATCTTATATGTCACATCATCCTAGCTAAATAATGCTAGCAAGAAATGCAATGCCCCCAAAAGTGCTGTAGCTAGAAATGTACACATCACAGCATCAAAAAATATTTGATGTACAGTGAAATTTTTAGATCATAGCTATTTAAAAACAAGTGTTACTTACAAAGCTTGGTACAGGATATAAGAACACGAATTAATTTTACAGAAATTGATGCTATTGAGTGGGTGGTCATAAATCAGAATGGCTGTTACTGAAATGCATTCCTCTGTGTTATAACACTTGTTTTAAAATATTGTCAACATACCATCTAGTACTTAAGATGCATGAAGATGAACAAGTGTTGTTAATTCCAGTGAGCATTGGGTTGATGTAAAGCCTCTGGACTATTTCTTTTTTCAAGCATATACAGCACAGATCAACAGCTGGCATGCAGGTCTGTTTCTCTGATCCTATATTCTCAGCTGACTTGACCTTGAATTCTGGAAGTTTTGGATGGAATTACCAAGTACCCATGGTGTCAGATAAAATATAACGGAGAACAGGAATGTATTTTCAAATATCATAGTGTAAAGAAAAACTAATTCCTGACAAATGTTTTTTTTCGTTAGGCTCTGTTCATTCCAAGCATAAATGCATGAGGTGCCAGATTCTTCCCTCCTCCTCCAAAAAGAAAGCATATGCTGGTTCTTAAGGCCAATAAAGCAGCTCATGACCATTGGTATTGGTGAATCTGGGTAGCTGGATCTGTTAAGGCCTGTAGGTGGAGAACTCAGATTTATTTTAAACTTTTGTGTGTGGTACTGGCTTCTGTCTCTTCTTTCAGAATACAACATATACCTGGATGGAGTGTGGCAAAGACCTACAGTGAAGAACTCACATCCCTGTCACCTATGCCTGCACTTAAAGCAGCAAGATCTTTGCCTCTTTCCAGATGATTCGTTACAGCACTGAGTAGTAAGTGTTTCCTGGGGGAATATGCCACCAACTAAGGAGATAATTTCAGTGGAGAACAAGCAGATAGTGCTTTACTTGCTTTCAGTCTCCTAAGATGGGCTTAGAATAGTTTTTGCATATTCTAAAGTTACTGGCTCCTACTTCAGCGAGTGCTCTAAGGAACAGTAAAATGTTCTTAACTATAGTATATATAAATTGATTTGAGATTGATAGCAGGAACTTCTGAGAAATTGTGTGTGTATGTGACTGTTCTCAAAGGATTTAAAAATATTCTGTGTAGCACTTCTGTCACCCTGCATAGCAGAGTATTAAAGATTCAGGTTGAAGTGAAAGTCTGAATATCCAACATGAATATTCACATGGCAGGCATGAAAGGTAGAGGTCACTAATGAAAGCAGTTATGTCTGCTATAAAAATATTAACAAACCACTGTATGCTCATAGTACAGTATAGTTAGCTGTCTTCCTGCTATGGGAAAACCCAAGTGTTCCAGCTTCTGCATTTTGTTCAGGAATAGTGGAAAAATACCTTACTGTGTTAAAGATTTTTGGAAGTTTTACAAAGAATTTATAGTGTGGTTGAACTACCAAATATGAGTTAAATTATGTGCATACAGCAGGTACTGAAAGGGAGCCTAATTTTTTTGTAAATGAAAATAGTTGCACAGAGCAGGAATCAATTGATGGCTACGTTTGTATTAGATTAAGATCCCTCAAGATTAGGTTGCAAGTAGGAGAGGAATTATGTAAGTTTAAGACTTAATGCTTCCAGAAAGAGCATATGATCAACTCAATGCAAGGTATAATGGGAAATGGGGTCTGAGAAGGTGAGACCTTTATACAATAGGACATGTATGTGAATGGTTAGCATTGAAGGAAGTAGTCTGCCCAGGAGAAGCTGGATCTGGAAAGTCACTTATCATTAGAGATCTGATCCTGAAGAGTCTGACAGCAAAACCATGGTGGGTGAGATGAGGATAGGAAGTCACCCCTGAGTTGAAATAGTATACTACTGAGCTGAGGAAGATGCTTTTACGATATTTAAGGATGCAATTTCTAACTTCCTTTAAAGTAGTTTTAAATGCATTTGAAGGTTTTTGTTGTATATCCAGAAAAATTCAGGTGTTTTGTCCAGAGAACTGAAAATCTTCACTCTGTTTTCTGAGGCAGTATCTACTGGACTTCTGATCAATGTCTACTGCATCTGGACTTTTTTACTCCTTTGCTTATAAGACCTCTAACTGCCATAGAAAGAAATTAGACGTGTTTGCCATGATTTTACTTGACCAAAACATGCAGGTACTTTGTCTGGTAGTCCCCTTTCTAGAAACACGGTGCCTCAAAATGAGGCAGCTCTGTTCTCCAGCTGAGGCTTAACACATACTGAAGATTATTTTACGTTGTGGTTGTTCATTCTGGAGTGTATAAACAGGAGTATATTTGAGACATTCACAACAGCAGGATAACTTTGATTAAGTTTAGTGTAAGACCCACTACTGCTTCCAGATCTTTCTAAAGAGATGATACCTGTGCAATTGTATCATTCCCTATTCCTGGTGCTGGTGAGTTTTAGCTATCTTCTCAGTATTGAAATGCAACCTGATCTTTCAGATCATTTGTCAGCATAAATGCAAATACTGTAGGGCTTAGGGCAGACCCATGTGATATATACTATTTTGAAAATTAGTTACTGATGCTCAGAACTTTCAGCTATTCCCTACTAGCTCTTTAAACTTCTTTCCTATACGGCTTACATAAACCTGTCGCATGAGAGAGCAGGAAAATATTGCTATAGTCCAATTATAGTATGCTTTTCTTAGCAACATCTATATGAAGTGGATCAATTAAATGGTTATTACTTTGAATATCACTAAATAACCTGAATTATTAGCTTAATCCAGCACTGATTCACTTAAAATCTTGCCTTAAGATTTTTTTAAACCCTAGTTTAAAAACCTCTGAAACAATAGGAGCGAACACTTAATATGCGGTCAGCTTGGGAATGGAACTGCAAACACATGTATGTATTTAAATACCTTCAAAGAATAAGGAGCAAGTTCTTAATACTGAAATCCTGGCCCTGACTTCTAGGACTTCAAGTATCTGAGAAAGCTTTGTCAGTAACTGTCTTACATGCAAAGACAGACATAAGTTGGAAAATCAGTCTTGCCATTTAATGCTTTCAATTATATTGAGTATTGCAACACAAGAAGTCTGTATTGGTTTACAGGGAAAAAAAAAAACAACAAAACTTGGCTTTGATTGGAAGAAAGATCTGGTGGGGAAATAACTTTTAGGTTGAAATATTTATTGAATTCAAACAGCTCTTAAAGAATTTTTGTAGAAAAAAAGCCACAAAAAAGAGCAGTCCTTAAAAATAGCTTCGAAAGGAATCTTCCTCAGCAAATCGAAGTACATTAGGGAAAGAATAACTTGGCATTTTCAGAAACCAGGAAATGCAGACAAAACAAATACTGTCAGAAGTGGGGAAAGAAGCTGAGACTGAATAGATGGGGCTTGTCATATTTACAAAAGGCATGCTTAGTTGTTTAGGGAAGTAGATTGCCTTCTAAGAGACTGAGTTTTTTAACTGGTAGTGTAACATGGTTTAAGTTGACTCATGTCAATACAATTTATTTCAGGTACTTATAGCCATCATGCCTGGCGATTACTAGTAGTAAGGGTGCTGTTGTCCCTAAGGAAGGGGGGACTTTAAAGGCATACACAGCTCTTGCTAAGCTCTGGTAGTTAATTTGCTGTGTTTTTAAACATTTTATTTGATAAAATTATCAAAATTTAATTTTTTTAATCCAATACTTGGATTTTATTTTCAGAAACGATAAAGTTGTCATATTTGCATGCACTGGTATGTTGTGTGGACTAAAGCAGTATGGCTTCACATTGTTTGTTAATGTTGTATATCAAAATCACTGTTACTGGTTCAAAATAGCCATGTATATTTGGTTTCTTTGGATAAGGGGGTAGTCATTTTTTTTTCTTTTAGGCTGAACTCAGTATAACTGTAACTCGCAAGAACAAGAAACCTGAGAGTCTGTATACTATTTTTTTCCCATCTTCCCCTCAAATAGTCATTACAGAAGCTGGAAGCTTTGCTTCCTGAGAACTTGTGTAAAAAAAAAAAAAGGGCAAAGCCATTTTTCCATCCTGGTCTGGATACTGTGGTGTAGAAAGTTTGGGAAGTCTGTGATGGAAAAAGAGAACAATGAACCTACACAAAGTTAATGACCTTGTACCTAGTCAGAGAAAGTGGCTTGACAAATTCCAGGGATATCTGACTACAACCCTTGCATACCTGGTCAAAGCTAAACGCTATTTGCACACTGGAAAAGTGCAGATATACACGAATAAAGGCAGGCTGACAGTATTGCAAGTGTTCTCCTAATGGGCTACCACCCAAGGTAGCCCAAGGTTGCTTTTAAAGTGTTGCTTCTGTTCTAACCATGTTGGAGGCAAGTGGAGGAGGTTAGAAAAGAGATGCATAGATCCAGGAGGGAAGCTTTCAAAACAGCTGCTGAAAATGTGATTAACCTTCAGTAAAGAAATATATTGTGCAATAGTGAATGTAAAGACTGGGAATGGAGAACCACTATCACGAATAACACCCCTTCTAGGATCTGTCAGCTGCCAGAACCTAATTGCTGTGGATGCTGCAACAGCTAATACTCTAATACTTAAGGATGCAAGGAACTATTAAAAGGATAAAAGAACATTTGCCTTTCTGATTTCAGTCCAGCTGCTAGAGGGGCAGGAGGAGGGGAGGGAAGAAATGTGAAGTCCGTAAATACTTTTAAGGATGATACCATACCATCCATCTAAACAAAGGACTAGCAATTAAGAGCCATCCCTTCTTCTGGAGAACAGATTTTTTCTCTAAGCTGTGGGACACTTCAGGGGCTGGCATGTTTACTTCTGGAATCTTGAACATTGCTTTGGCTTTAAATCTTTTTCTTCTAAGAATGTGACATGTTAACTTCTTAAGCATGACCCTTAATTAGCTGTTCCTTGGGTGGGGGGAATATGGTACTATGCTTCTGGGATGATGTTGCAACAAGTATTAAAACTTCAGACAAGTAACTCCTGCAATTATTTTGTTTGTCACAACACATGGATTCCTTCCATAGAATTTAATTTGGGATGTAGCAGCTTCCATGATTGTGGAAGAGCTTTCTCATAAAAATACATTACAGGGAGCTTATGCAAGTGGTTCCTGACACTATCAGGCTTCAAATCTGGAGGTTGTTGGATGTCCCAGTGTTTTTCCTTGATGCTGAATGTAGTTCTGAACATGTAACTACAGAGTAACATAGAAGCAGTGGCTCGACATGTTTGGTATCTCTCTGTGCTAGACTGCAGATGAGTTGTAGCTCACTGTTTGCATTTGGGGGTGGAGTTGGGTGGGTCTGTGGTGAAAGGTGTGCTTTTTCAAATGTTCAGCACTGTGTAGGCTGTGGATATGCCCTAGAATAGGCCATATGAAGCTTTATAGCACTATGTTAACCTAATCATAATTGACTTGATGAATGGACAAGCAATTCAGGAACTAAAAAGTAGAGCAATGGGGAAGCACAATGTATGAAGGACACTTCATATTTGGTCAACTCGAAGTATATGACCTACTACATAAATTGTAAAGGTACCTTTATTTAAGAACTAAGACAACAAATGACGGAATTTTTGGGCCCCTCGCTATAAGAAGGACATGGAGGCGCTCAAGCGAGTCCAGAGAAGGGCGACGAAGCTGGTGAGGGGCCTGGAGAACAAGTCTCACGACGGGAGCGGCTGAGGGAGCTGGGGTTGTTCAGCCTGGAGAAGAAGAGGCTCGGGGTGACCTTATCGCTCTCTCCAGGTACCTTAAAGGAGGCTGTAGCAAGGTGGGGGTTGGTCTGTTCTCCCACGTGCCTGGTGACAGGACGAGGGGGAATGGGCTAAAGTTGCGCCAGGGGAGGTTTAGATGTTAGGAATGATGTTAGGAAGAACTTCTTTACCAAAAGGGTTCTTAGGGCTGCCCAGGGAAGTGGTTGAGTCGCCATCCCTGGAGGTCTTTAGAAGACGTTTAGATGTAGAACTTAGTGATATGGTTTAGTGGAGGACTTGTTAGTGTCAGGTCAGAGGTTGGACTGGGTGATCTTGGAGGTCTCTTCCAACCTAGGTGATTCTGTGATTCTGTAATTTAAACTTACAAGAATTAGCCTTTCTTTATTATGTTTATAACAGTTCAAATTGAGTATTATGCCTTTATATAACTTTGTGCTTCATTACTCAGTCTTATAAGGTGCAGGTTAGAATAAAAATGCCTCCTATTTTTCAATACATTACTTCAAAATGGATTGTTTTTAATTGAGGTATATTCCTCAGATTTTTTTGGTCCCCAACAATTCATTGGTCTTATTCAGTTGAAATGAATACTAAAACTATCAAAGCATTCTTCTTAAAAGAATTAGGCCAATAAAAATGAAACCCAGCTGTCCCCTCGTATTTCTTTCCATATTTTTTGCAATTATATTTTGTAAATAGCAACCGAAGTGTTCAGAGCTAGTTTAAAAATGCAAAACAAAAATGGTTATGCTAATAATACCGGGAAAGAAAACATAACTGTGTACATGAATTAAAACTAATGAATCAAATAAAGCAGTTGTGTGGGGGGTAGTGAACACCCCAAACCATCCAATCAAATCTTGTTCAGTGGCTGCTGTTAAGTATGTCCTCTTCCTATCTTTAAACTTCTTAGCTGGGTTAATTGAAATGTGCTTTATGTATCTAAAATATGGAATACACTCAGTACATGCCAGGGTACTTCTGAAGATTACAATCAAATGTTACGTACAGTGGAACCAAAAATGTGTGAAGTTCATCCACTTTCATGCTTGTTCCTGGGGGAACATTGAGATTGCAAGGAAGGGACTCACTGAGCTTGCCTACACCTGAGTGGCATTAGGGTTTCACTCTGAAAGAAAGTCATATTTTTAGTAACTTCTATATAATTTTGTGCCGTCACTTCAGCAGTGCTTTTTAAATACACTGGATTAATTCCAGTTCACAATACTAGGTAAAAACCTGTGTGTTTTATATTCAAACTCTAATCTCCACTGGAATCTCTTCATTGTCCTTTTCCCAGGACTCTGGCTAAAGAGAGAACTGGTATTTGAAGTCTCATGGGACCCTACTGAGTATGCTTATTCTTATTATATGAACAAATAACTTCATCTTGTGTACATATCAAAGCTGCTTTCTTTCTATTCTTGGAACATCATCTACTGCTGTCTAGCCCAGCTGTGGTAGATCAACTTCCTTGAGCAATAATGGTATTGTCATTAATAATGGCTAAGGAATTCTGCACAAATCACTTCTGTTTTCTCTGGGTGAGTGTGGTTTCTGCATGTGACTCTTGTCTGAGTTGTGCACACAAACCAATTTTCTCAGGCATTGTTCTAGAACATGAGTGCCACCCATTAGCACAGTTAAGCCACCTAGGCAGCACTGAATAGCCTTGGCAATGAAGTTGATTGTGTCCCTGAGCCCAAACATTCCTGGATTGATTGTCACCCCCAATTGCACCTGTTTTAGTGCAAATGCCAAAAAATGTATATATTTGAAAACAGTAAAGAATTGCCTTGGTATATGTTTATGCAAGAGTTGGAAACTTGAAGATAGCAAATCATTGGGTGTGGTGATTTATAACTGTAGGGTAGACAACACTGACATACTTAGTGCAGCAAATATTTGGTGTCTTTCAGAAGAAATCAATAGGTCAATGCAGATTGCTGTACGCAGACTTAAAAAACTGTTGATATGAGGTTTTGGGAGGTACACACAAAGGCATACTTCTCAGTTTCTAAAAAAAAAAAAATAAGCCTGGGCAATTGACTGACATTTTTTTCCCCATACTTTGCTCATTAGAGCCTTTACTGAGATGGTAGATAACTATCTGTTCCATGCCATCTGGCAGCTGTTTGTGCAGAGGGGCCTTGGAGGTATTTCTTCATGTCTTTCTACTAGGGCATCATGGTTCTCGAGTCTGAGACATAGCACTGAGAAGTTCTGTCAGTGTAGTCATATCACATGGTGGTCATATCATACTCCCAAGCTGCTGCCAGTTATGCCAGTAAACCCTGCTGTACATGTAGCTGTTTTAACAGCTGTTACAGCTGTACAGCTGTTTTAACAGCTACATGTGTTCACTTGTTCAGTTGGTCACTTTGGAGATGACTTTGCTATGCCAGCAAGAAAACTCCTTTTGCTGTTGTATGCTGCATCCGCATCCTCAGCTGAAGTATGTTCATAACAGAATGACGGCAGGCTGTATGCACCAAATACAAAGCAGTAATACTGAAACTTGCATGTTCTGCATGTTCCACTCTAGACATTGACTAACAGTCAGCATACGTTCAGCACGATATGATGCCTTTCATCTTTGTTCTGTCTGATCTGATTCATTTGGATCTCTGAGATGTCACTCTCCTTGCAGCTGCAGATAGGACAAAATAAAAGAGCTGTTAACGTGTCTGCTTGATTAGCATTGTCAGTTTTATGCTTGAGAAGGCTGACTCTATCCCCTGCAGTGCCCCTTGTATGAACCAGAAAGGGCAAAACTAACACCACATTAAACTATTTATAACACCTTATGGTCAAAATGGCTGACTAATTTAATTTAGAAGAATCTATTGGTGTCTGGGCAGTTGTGAATATCCAATTAATCTGACAACATCCATCACACTATGAGAGACTGGTGTCTGCTTTGCCCGATCTATCCTATTTTGCTTAAACTGAAGGAGATATAACTAGCTGCGTTTCATATTAGAATAATTATGGGCGAAGTTTCTAAATAAGAATAGTCATGCCTACTTCAAGAGCTTAAATGTAAACGAAGTAAATGCATTGCAAACTATACTGTAGTATTTCTGAAGAAGCTGAAATATGAAGTGCTTTCAAGCTCTCTTGATAAGAGAAATACTGAGGACTTCATAGAGTGCAAATTAATTTTAAAATACTCAGGGCCCTTGAAAAAGGTCAGAGACAAGGAAAATGATGCTAGCATCTTAATCTTGCATGTACTAAGATCAGCCTCAACTTAAGAAGATATTCTAGAAAAAATATTAAGTATGTTCAGTTATGCATATGGAAGCATTGGGACTGGATCTCAAGCTTAGTTAAGTTTTGTTATTACTCTTAAAACTGAAATAGTAGGCCTAGATAACTTATTTCCTCTTGTTCACTACAATTGTTTTTGAGGTATTAGAGTTCTTATTTTCATTGATGTAGTGGTTTTTTTTTTGATGCCCTGGATGCTGTTAATTTAGAAAGTCTAGATTTTAAAGTTGTGTGCCTGATTGCTGTTTTAATTCCCAAAGTCATTTGGGGCCATGTTGTTTGAGTTTCCCTTCCTGTTGTCAAAGTTGGGGCCTCCTCTACTTTACAAGAGCAGTTGCTCACGTACTGAATGACATCATATCATACATCACTGTACGCATCTGTGTATATGGATGTGTGGATGAGGATACACATAACAAAGGTGATGTTTTTTTAAAGCCCTATATCTACTATATGATGCTCTGTATATACTAAGCACAAAATGGCAGAGTTGTGCATGTATGTAGGGAAACCAGGAAGTAGCCAAAGGGACTCTTGTGTATGGCTGGCCCTGTTTCTCCTTTTTTCCACTTTTCCCTACTGTCTATGGTCTGACAAGTTTTGCTACTGCAGAAACCCACTTGATCCAGAAGGCCACATACTTTTGTACTGATGTTTACTGCCATCTCGAAATTAAAATTCTGTGCATTTTTTCATTCCCTCCTACTGCTACCACCACAACATTTCTCTTATGCTTTGGTGGCGACTAGAAACTTTAACTACTTCGACTCTCTATACATCTGTTAATGTCTCTGGAAGAACACCAAGGCTAACCCCGGCTGAGGAACTCGCTTCCTGCCTTTCGGCCCCTCGACAGCGCGAAGCCCCCGATGGTCTCCAGCGGTCCCCACCCGCCACTAACGGTCCGCAACGGCCGCTGCCCCGCGGGTGAGCGCGCCCCCTTCTGCCGCCCGGCCCGGCGGGTGCCGGTGCCGGCTCCTCCCCTCGCCGTCTTCGGGAGCCGGGCGAGCCCCGCACCCAGCCCCTCGTCCTGCCCCCTCCCCCGGTGCGATGGAAGTCCCCGGGAGCCCTCCTCCTCCTCCTCCTCCCCGCTAGCCGGCGGCGGCCCGGCCCGGTGCAAAATGCTGGGCATGTACGTGCCGGATAGGTTTGCCCTGAAGTCGTCCCAAGTACAGGACGGGATGGGGCTCTACACGGCCCGCAGAGTGAGAAAGGTGGGTGATCGCCGGCCCGGCCCGGCCCGGCGGGGAGCCCTGCCACGTATCGCGGCGGGGCCGTGCCGCGCTCAGCCCTGCTCCGCTTCCGCCCGCCCCGAGCGAGCCGAGCCCGTCGTTGCCTCCGCCCGGCCCGCGGAAGGGGAGCGGGGCGCCCTGCGGGGGTTCCCCCTGCTGTTGTCGCACTTTGTCCCCACTTTATTGCGCTCCTCTGGGTTTGTTTGGCGCGCCCCTGGCCCTACGGCTCGGTAGGGTGGGCGGTGCAGGTCCTCGATCCAGGGCAGAAATCCGGGCCCGGTGGGGGTGCGGTCCAGCTGATCTAGCTGCACATCTCTCATCTCCCGAACGGGCCCTGCCCCGTGATGCCGCCTGACTGCGGTGAAAAATTCTTGATTGTTTGAAACCCCGGTTAAAACTGCTCAGGTGGCTTGCTCAAACAACTTCTTCCAACCGCTAGAGGCATACCTAAAGTTACAAACCCTGCAGTAGCATGCACTTCCAGTTATATATGTTTTGCTTTCCATCTTTTTCCAGGTTCTGCTTCTCACACGGTTGGCAGAGCTGCCTAATTTTTCAGTGGTTTTGTCCACAGGGTTTAGGCACCTTGATGTAGGGATGCCAAATCTTTAAGCTGTTCAAGAGGGTTAACAGGGGGCAGAGAGTCCAAGCTTTTTATCAGTTAGCTTATTATTATTGTTTTCACTGAGGTTCTGAACATTCATTTGAAACCTTTGAGAATTCACACATGAGGGAAAATTGTAGGCTGCTATCATATATCAATCCCTGGACTCTGAAATAGAATTAGCTTTACAGTGAAACTCACTGAAATTGTAACCTGTCTGTTAATGTCAATGCTGAAGGTCTGAGTCCCCTTCCTTTACACTGTTGTATGTTGAACCATTAGATCTATATGCCAGGGAAAACAGAGCTTTTTCTTAACAGAACTACTCCATGTTACTTTTGAATTCTCTTTTTATACAGGCAAGGTATATGCTGTCAGAGCTGTGCCTGTATAGCTCTGCCAGTGTGAGTTCCTCATACAGGACATCCTAACAAAACTGAAATGTTGCAAGTGGGACGTGTGTTATATGTGGAACATGGCAGGAAAAGGTGGAGGCAGTTACAGTAAGATCTGTCTATGTTTTAGGAGTGTGTCATGACAGTGTCTGTTAGAGACTTGGTTTTTGTTTGGCATTGAATCCTCTGTGCTGGTAGCACCAACAGTTGTGGTATGCGAAGCCCTGATCAAAAGTCTATGCCTGACAGACGGGCAGAGTTTCCTCCTCAGTAGGATGAGGAAACCAGCTTCTGAGTTGTCCTTTGGAAACCAGACACTGCTTGGAACAGGTATTCCTAAAAACGGTTGAAGACCTAAGCACAGTGTGTGGCCATAGCTGCTCACAGAACAGCAGATGTGTAAACAACACAAATGATGCATTGGATATAACCAGACTGTGTGTTACTCTTTTCCCATGGAAAGAAAAATCTGAAGTGCTCTCAATGTTTCTTCCTTTCCAGTAGTGAGGCAGCATTACTACACTTTATGTTTATAATACAGAGTAGCTAATAGCTGACAAATTGTTAAGTAATACCTTGGAGCTCTGGGACTGGGAGGAGGTGTTGAATATGGCACTAATTGTGAAATAATATCTGTGTCCCTGAATAGCAAATACCGCATCATTTTCTTTGTTATCACACAACTGTAGTTGTCTTAACTGGAAGTCAAATGCATTTCAAATGATCTTATAATCAGAAATTGCAGTAGCAACTCTCCAGATGTTAAGTAATCATGAGGTAGGCCTTGGAAAACTATAGTATTAAAACCAAAGTTTTGGTAATAATACATTTTGACCTGCTGTTACTTACCATCTTCTTTTGTTCCTTCAGGCTTTATGCCATGTTTTCAATCTTTTGTCTGTAGTCATAAAAGGCGGAAACTTTTTGTTTCGTTACCTTAACAAAAGCTGTGATTCTCTTGTAAATTTTTCTCCAACAGCTTAGCAGTGGCTACAACACCAGAATCTTAAGACCCTTGGTATAGTCTTGAGAGAGAGCTACTACCTTTTCCAGTGTTCTGCTGAGTCTGGAACACGTTTAAGCACTGCTGCTTTTTTGAAAACAGCTGTTGGAAGCAGCTTTTTGACATTTGAATAACGTGCCTTTCATATCTTTCAATCATTTCTATGGTTGACTTCAGACTGTGCTATAAACCTGAGCTTTTTTGATTGGAGAGGAAGTCTTACTATGTTTTTGATTTGTATATTGGTATACGACAGCATATTTATTAGCTGGGACTAATAAATATATGCATACATGTGAAAAAAAATCATCTTAAAGGCTGAATTAATAATCTCCACAGGCTTTTGTATTGCAAGACACCAGATTTTGCCGTGTCTAGTTTCTGCTTTTTGTCCAAATTTGAGAAGCTATAAAAAATGCTTAGTAGTTTGAATCACCTCCAGTTCATGTTACATTCACTTTATATTACTGGTGGGCATCTTGCCTTTTACTTTCTCTATTGTTTTGAACTTCTACGAGGGCTTAAGCATATTGCAGGAGAGGTTTATTCGTTTGGAGTAGTTGAGCTAGGAATGACGTGGTATTTCTTGTTTTGAGTCAGTATGCCCTATTAAACTGTTGTTGTGTTTCACCCCAGAGGTGATGTGTTGTTAAGTGGTGGGTAAAATTAATCCTGTAGGTACTTCGTATGGTATGTAGGCATCCTTTGGATTGTGAGGATGAATGTATTACTGAGGTGAGGGTTGTGGAAACCTTCAAAGTAGTTAAGGAATAAATTCATCTATTTTGCCCACTAGTAATGTTAGTAATGTTAGTGTTGTTCTGCTGCTGAAGTGAGTGTAGGAGACTGGCTGTTTCAGGTTCCTTATTCATTAGGTCTTTTAATTATTTCTCTGTTAAACTTACGGAGATTTTTTTCTTTTCCTTTCTATAGAACTAATCTAGGTTACAGTCAAACAAGCTTCTTTCATCTTGATCCTTGCTATGACTGATAGGGGGTTGCTATGTGATAGGGGGTTCTGCAGTTACAACCATGTCCTCCCTCAGAGCCCAGCAGCTGTAGTGAGCTAGTTTCTTGTTGCACCAAAACTATGTGGCGCTTTGTAAGTGGATGGGAAAAGCCTGTTCAGCTTGGTGTGAGAGGTCTCCCGAAAGTGCCTACCTTATGTTTGCTGAGGCTAGAAAGGACCATACATCTCCAGAACAGAATTCCTCTGCCACCATCTTCCTCACTTTTAAAACGATGAAAGTTGGTATGGAGATCAGTGAGAAGTGAAGTGAATTTTTACTCTCGCTGCCTATATCTCTATCTCCATTGGTGCTTTGGGCTCTGGTCATTGTCTGGTGTTCTTGTCTTTTTACCTCCTTATTCTCTTGGTCCTTTGAATGGAATATTTGTTGAGCACATTTTAATATTTTACTCCTCTAGTCTGTTGCCTTGTTATTATGCAATGTCAATTTTCTTTTCTGTTGTTTGTTACCTCCTCAAGTTTCATTTAAAATATATATATATTTAATTTATTTACTTGGTTGAGGGATCATCCTGTAAGTTTTCTATTCCACCTTTTCCTTGCCACTGTACCTGTAAGCAAGGAAGAAGAAGGAAAAACACGTAGCAGGCTGTTCCTGGGATCATGGAATGTGTCTGGGGGAAGGGACTTGTAGACAAGATCGATCCTTTCATTAGCCATAATGTTGTATTTTTAAAGAAACACCAAAGTTGCTTTTTATTGTATAATTATAACCTGTAATGCCTTAAAGTATATAACAGCTTTTTTTTATCTTAATATTGCATAAAGGAACATTGTGTTCTGCATTCCAATTTATATGGTTTATCAATGCAAATAAGAACAAGGGGAGAAACAGTTAGGCCTATGCCAGGTGGAAGTCCTAGTTGAAGTATTTACCCTGCTGCTGGCATGAAATCTATAAAGGGAGGGGAAAAAAAAAACACTTTTGGAAGAACATAGCAATGGATGTTTTCACGATGTGTATTACGACTAGCAGGTGGCATAATATTTTAATTTTTTTTGAAGGCTTGAATTAATTCATAGACACGTGCATATTCCCTCATTTTTTAAACAAGTCCCTCTGTATGTTCAAAACCTCAAAGTTATTTAGTGTTTTGATTTGTGGCACTTCAAAAAGTAGTGTTGCAAATAATCCTGCAAATAAATCTAATGTAAACTTTGTGCTTGCCAAATACTTCGGACTTATTGGGATGCATATTGCAAGATGCTTCCTGAGAATCTTATAAGAAATGTAAGAAATTTGACTTGTAAATATGACCCTTATTTAAAATCAAGAAAAATGCTTTATGCTAAATGGAAAATTAGCATGTACAGGGAAGGTATGGTTTTAAGAGATTCTTTAATCCATAAAAAGAATGCGAATGAGCTTGAAGTTGAACCCACAAGGGTGTGCACCTTTTTGGCTGATAGTGGGCTTCCAAAATAAAACTGTCCTTTTCCACTTGAAACTAAAATTGAGACCTCTGCTGGAGTTTGGAATTCACTTTTTTTTTTTAATATATCCCCTACTGATTCATTTTCTTTTATATTCATTCCTTAGGGTGAAAAATTTGGCCCCTTTGCAGGGGAGAAGCGAATGCCTCAGGAACTGGATGAGGACACAGACTGCAGGCTTATGTGGGAAGTGAGTAGTCTCCAGTGAGGACATCACACCTAGCAAAAAGTGCTCCCAGGATTATGTTCTCATTGTAACATTTTTTTTTTTTTAGTTAAGGCTTAAAGATACTGTAGCTAGATGTTGCACTTACTGATGATATTAGAGTACACTTTTTGTGTAGGGATATTGATAGGGAAATTACTTCTCTGAAAGGATCAAGAAATAACAAATGATAATTTCTAATCAATGAAATATGAAACAAAAATGTAACAGCACTATGGAAAATTGTTGAAAATTGTGAGAATTAAAAATGGTGAAAGTAATTTGCATATGGGATTGTAAATTACTGAGATTCTGGTTTATGTTTGCCAACATGTCAGGTCACACAAAGCATTCGCTGCTGTGGTGCCTGTGCTAGTATTTGGCAATGGTAAGGTAAGTGAAATTTTTGTATTTTACTAACATTTGTAATTCAATGTGTAGTTACAAGATCTTTAGCAAAATAAAAACCTGGTGCTATGGGTAGATGAAAGTACAGGGGGTTTCGGGGCTCTTCTAAAACACACTAAATCTTGTAATGAGGTCCTTAACACTTGTGTCATAGCTGTGTTTGCCTGTAGCAAAATTCTGTCTGGGTTTACCAGCTGAGGACTTCACACTTTGACTGAAAAATACTTGAAATAACATTTCAAACTTGTTCTAAGCACCTGCTTTTCGGTGCTTCTGTTCCATCTTTGTAATCTGTGATTTCTGCTCTAGTTCTTTGAATAGAATTCATGTCTTTCTTTTTCACCCAAGCAATTTCCATTGAAAGCAAATTTAGTCCTCTTCTACTCTGAAAAAGGGACTCATTTTCAAGTTTCTCAGATTTCTGTGGTGTATTTTTCTATTGTGTGGCACTGTACAAAAAACACATAGGTTTGTCATCCGTATTAAAGCACTATACATACATTTATTGCAAAATAAATATTTATTTGGAAAAAATAACCCTTTACCATTAACATTGCTGAGCTTCTTCTAAGAAGAGCATGGTACTGATATGGTCTTAGAGCTATAAATACATTCTACACAGTGGAACAATGTGTGAAAATGCTAAAAGCCCATCTTGCGAAACCCAAACTCAATTTCTGTCCAGTGATAGAGTGGAAAAATACTCCTTGATGAGTATTAACTCAAGTCTGTGAATCCCTATGCCTTTATTTTTCCCTTTCCCCTAGAATCACCCTATTTTTTGTCTGTTTTATTGTTGTTGTCTTTTTTAATTTGGAGATGTGCCCAAAATACCTATTTCCAAAAAGATGGTGTAGATAGTTCTTTCCCCTGAGTCCTTTGGTTATGTACTCAGAGCAGCTGTTTTCATCTTGTTTGTTCTCAGCTGAAAACAAAATAATACCATGTACTTTTGTTATGAATGTTTGCCAAATACAGTACATGTTAATATGCCCTGTCTTACTTGCCTTTTCATGATGTTTCTGCAAGATACTTTAAATTAATAAAATACTTGAGCTAGAACAAGGTTTTTAGAAGGGATGGTGAGTGGATTATAGTTGTTAGAAGGCCTTTAATTTAGGTTGGTTAGAAAGCCATATGATTTTCCAGATTTCCTCATTGCTGATGATTAAATGAGATTTATCTGTTTCTATATGACAGAAAATAAAAGGGAAATGCATGTATTTATTGATGACACTAATATGACCCCTTCGACAGCAAACCAGAAAATAAGATTTTTATGAGCTGTTCTAAAACCTTTTCATAATATCTTATTGTAACCTAGTTTTGAGAGCCTTGAAAAGATTCCTGCATACCAAATTTTATGACTTCCTGAATGTTTGAACCTAAGTTGTTCATGTTTACTGAAGTTGATCTGAACATGAGCTTTATAATATAATTTAAATCATGCTGAGAGTAGTCTTAAGTTGAAAATTGAGACCAGGAATGCAGAAAGTAAAAAGTAAAACAGTCCAAGTAAATGGTTATTCCAGAGACTGTGGGAGGCAGTCATAGAAACCAGCCAAATTTGTGTGTAGTCAGCTGTACCAAATATATTAAAAATAATTAATATGATGACTATTGGATGAAGGCACAGTCAGGCCTGAGCTCACAGTCTGACTGCAGTCAAAAAAAAAAAAAAAGCATATTCAGGGAGGTCACCTTCAGAAAGAAGGCTAAATAATAGAAGCTTTTCAATAGGTCAAGTAAAAATGAACATTAGTGTTTTCTTCTCTGTATGTGATGCCTGTGTTCTTAGCTTCAACTTTGTGGAACAGTTTTCTGCAGGGAAGTTCTCCACATGAATTTCTAGTTGCATGGACTAGTGGTCTGTAATGTGGTCTATTTTGAAGAAGCTCTTCCTACTTCTGTAAGACCAACATTGTGAGTTGGCATCTTTGAGACGTCACATTGAGACAGAAATGTGCATGTGTTTAGGGACATGGTTTAGTGGTAGACTTGGCAGTGATGGGTTAATGATTGGACCTGATGATCTTAGAGGTCTTTTCTAACCTAAATGATTCTGTGATTCTATGTTATGTTTTCATTTGGTCTTTGGGAAAACATGGAACAGAAAAGAATTTATTGGGTCCAGTGATTTTGTTAATACAGTTCTGAGAACATTAGGGTTTGTGTTTTAAATTAAATATAGCACTGTGCTACCAGTTTGCCTGCAAATCGCATAGTTCTGAAGAAATCAAAGGTTTACAGTTGCTCATTCAACAGACTCTGTGTTGGGGAGGGGTCTGAAACTCAGGAGTATTGCATCTAGATGTTTATCATTAACAATAAAAATCATGTTTTCATGTTAATAAAAAAAATAGAATGTAGAAAAGAGAACTTTTCTTTACATGGTTGTTTGAACGAACATAGATTTTTAAATTTATAAATGTTTAGAAAATGGTTTATAGAAAGCAGGCAGTGTGTTTACTGCCTGCAGCAAAGATGACCATCTGCTTATTTTCAGTGATTTTTTTCTTCTTCTCTTGCCAGGTGTGCATGGTAAAATGTTTGCATTTGCAGTTGTGAACATTTTTTAGTAGTATACATGGCACCTTGAATGTTTTTCAAAAATTTGGAGATAATTGCAGCATAAAAAGATGGAGTGCATCATGTGGATGGGCATTGCAAGCATCTGAGGTGTTATTTAGAAATCTGTAGGATTCCATCTGGTAACTTATCAAATGATTAGGGGCTCTTTTTTCCTAATGCTTGTATAATAATATGAAATTTGTTATTGTGGCATATTTAGTGATGTCCTGGTTGATATTGAGGTAAAACCCCCCTATGCAGTAGCAGTGAATGTCAGGTATTTCATCTTCCTGTGAAGATATTTTATATAATCATTGAATAACTCGAGTTGGAAGGGACCCACAAAGAGGATCATTGAGTCCAACTCCTGGGTCTGGACAGGACCACTCCAAAATCAAATTATGTCCGAGAGCATTGTCCAAATGCTTCTTGAACTCTGGCAGGCTCGATGCTGTGACCACATCCCTGGGGAGCCTGTCCCAGTGCCTGACCACCCTCTGGGTGCAGAACCTTTCCCTAACACCCAGCCTGACCCTTCCCTGTCCCAGCTCCATGCCATTCCCTTGGGTCCTGTCGCTGTCCCCAGAGAGCAGAGCTCAGCGCCTGCCCCTCTGTTCCCTTCGTGAGGGAGCTGCAGGCCGCCATGAGGCCTCCCCTCAGCCTGCTCTGCTCTGGGCTAAACAAACCAAGCGACCTCAGCCACTCCTCACACATCTTCAGATCTCCAGACCCTTCACAGTCTTTGTAGCCCTCCTTTGGTCGTTCTCTAACAGTTTTGTGCCCTTTTTATACTGTGGTGTGGCCGCACCAGCACAAAGCAGAGCGGGACAATGATTTCCCTTGACTGGCTAGCAGTCATGCTTTGTGTAGCCCAGGAATATTTGACTTAGTTCAGTGACACCTTGTGTGTTAATTCTCAAGAAGATAATTTTTAGTGTGTGCTTTGTATATGTATATGTTTTAGGTAGTGGGTGACCAAATATTAAGGGTGTTGTAGTAAAATGGAAAGATATCTTGCCACGGATTACCACGCATGAATTTGAACCTCATTCTAGATTCATGCCAAAATCCATCTATGCTTAAATATGAAGTGAATTGCCACTTAATTATTTGGCCTGGGAAATTAAAGGTGACTATGTGTTGTGGTTTGGCTCTGGCAGGCAGCTGAATGCCACCCAGCTGCTCACTCACTCTCCCTAGGTGGGCTGAAGGAGAGAATTGGAAAGGTAAAAGTGCAAGAACTCACGGGTTGAGATAAAGACAGTTCACTAAGTAAAGCAGAAGCCATGTACGTAAGCAAAGCAAAACCAAGAATTCATTCACCCTTTCCCATCAGCAGAGAGATGTTCAGCCACTGACAGGAAAACAGGGCTCATCATGAGTACCGGTTTCTTGGGAAGACAAATGCCATTACTCCCAACGTCCCCTCCTTCCTCCTTGTTTCCCCCAGCTTTTATTGCTGAGCATGGTGTCATATGGCATGGGACATCCCTTTGGTCAGCCTGGGCCATTTGTCCTAGCTCTGTTCCCTCTCAGCTCCCTGTGCACCCTCAACCTCCTTGCTGGCAGGGCAGCATGAGAAGCTGAAAAGTCCTTGGCTCTGTGTAAGCACTGTTCTGCAACAACTGAAAACGTTGGTGTGTTATCACCACTATTTTCATAAAAAAAATCCAAAACACAGCATTGTGTGAGCCTCTACAAAGAAAATTAACTGTGTCTCAGCCAAAATCACGACACTGTGTGTCTGGTGACATCACTCCCTAAGTAAATAAATAGAAACTCCAACTTACCTCCATTGGTTACAGAAGCTACAGGAACATCTTGGTCATGGTGGCCAGAAGTGCCTCAGAACCAGATAGGTGCTAGGCCAGGAAGGTCTTCTGAACTACAGCGGGAAACCTCAACTTCTGTGGATATGCCCCTTAATTTAGAGGAAGTAGGGATAAGGTCCCATGTCCTGTTTAAATACAAAAACAACAACAACAAAGTGTGATATCATCTATTGGTGACTAGGCTTGTGAGGTCTATTCCTAGCTCTTTCACTGATTTCTCTTGTTGACAATAGGCACATCATATAATCCTTGTACGTCTTTGTTGATCTATGAAGATGACTGAATCCTGTATTATTCAGGGGTGGTCTCACGAGACTTAAGAGCATTTGTAGTTTGGTAGTCTTAGAAAACCAATTAAAAAAACTTCTGGGCTTGAGTTCAGGCCTCATTAAAATAGTTTTAAAATCATTTCTGGATTGACCACTGTAGCTTGAGGATCCTGAGGAATGCATCTCAAGCTAACTGGGTATTTTTTATTAATTGAAAATTTGAGTTAAAGCTAACTGTATAGAAACTGGGAAAATAACATTAAAACATGGAATTAGTCATGTAGACAGGTGGCAGGTTCAAATGTCACAATTTTTAAAAACAAATATGTTCACTAGTATTATAGGATTGATCCTACTTCACTGAATTTTCAGGGAGCCTCAGTCCTGTAAAAATGTTTTGCTTCTATTTTAAATGTTTTATAACTATTTATGAAAGACTAAAAATATTCAGATGTATGGGGAAAATGCAGTAAATTGCTTGCAGGTACTTTAAGAAAAGCTTCCTTAAAGCATT
This sequence comes from Anser cygnoides, assembly GCF_040182565.1. Classification (NCBI taxonomy): domain Eukaryota; kingdom Metazoa; phylum Chordata; class Aves; order Anseriformes; family Anatidae; genus Anser; species Anser cygnoides. The sequence goes on along the minus strand of NC_089876.1, from coordinate 33,754,496 downwards.
TTCTACTTCAGTTTGTGGTATACAAAAGCATTTTTCCACTTCCTCCCTCGGAAAGATATCCTCCATTTTCCAACAATTTTCTGCCATCAATAGTTGTGGTAGGCAGGTTGTCCTGAAGATTCTTGGAGTGGTTCAGTGACTGGAAAGGAGTTCCCGGGGAGCAGACTGGAATTTTTGTGGCAGAATGAATCCTGTTTACTTTTCCAGGTCTCATGTGGAGTAAGTGGTAAGGCTATGTGTGTGAATCCTTGTAAAAGAGGGTTCTGTGAGATAAAGAAGGTTAAGAAACCTTAGCTTATTCAATATGGGAGTTTGCTTGTCATGCTCCAGAAAGCTACTTGCTGAGTCCTAGTTCTGTAGGGTAAAGAGCTAAATTAGTAGTAATATCTTTAAGTTTCTTGAGGAGCATGTAAGCAGGTTGACACTGTCTTCCGTTTTTCTTCTCTTGCTGTTGTAGCTAGCGCAACTGCCAGGGCTGGGGGAAGATACTGAAGCTACACAATATGTTTCTCGTGTTTTCCAGTGTCACCGATTGGGGATGTAGGAGGGAAAATTACTTGTTGCTGTGGCTAGTAGAATCACGTTGGCTTATAGTACAACATCTATCTTAGTGACAGCCATCTTTGATCCTGTTTTCTTGGAGGTCTAAACAGATTTACAGGTAGAGCCATGTGAAAGCATGTTTGATTGTATTTGTTGATGTATCTTCTAATTAAGCTGATTTTCTTGTTTGCTAATCACAACACAAGGCAGAAGTATGACTGAGCAGGCTGTTACTGGAGAGAGCATCCTTTGGGACATATTCCAAACTTCATTTCAGTTCGTTAATAGTTCAACTTGGGTGGTATTTAGGTACTCTTTTCAGTTTGAGGAATATATTTGCAAAGCAAACAGACTAGCTCTTGTTTGTTGTTTTTATTTTTTATTTTTTTTTAAAAAGAGGATATTGATAAAGTTTGAAATTCCTTGCCATGGTACTCAAAGACACATCTAGGAAACTCACCCATTCACCCAACCAGTGAAAAAAGAATGGTAAACGTCTAGTCCACGTTAAGTACGGTATTTTGACTGTTTTTCTTGTCTTCTTCCTCACATCTGTGTATTTAATGCAGCATTATTTCTTTATGAGGTGGAAAAAAGCAACAGGAAGTGTAGCAAGTTTTCAAGGAATTTATTGTATTCTTATACCAATAGTTTCCTTATGTGTTAAGTCTTTGCTTTGTGTTTGATATTTCTTCGCAAATTGACAGAGATAAGAAAGCACAACTGAGATGATTGTGTATCACTGAAGTGAGTATAAATTATCGTTACATAATTTAAGGATCAAACAAATGAAGAAGAAAAATGGATGAAAAGGGAGGGTAATGTATGTTTTTTATGATAGGATCTTGATTCCGCTTCTAATCCAAGTCAAGATATGATGGAAACCTTTATAGGATTTGCATGGTGGGCCTCTCTAACCCAGTTTTTGGGTAGGTTTAGCTAAATCACGAAGCCATTAACTTGACTTTAATTGCTCACAGATGTTAATCTTCATTGTAAACTATTTTCACTCAGACAATGTGCCTGGCAGAGAAGGACCTGGGAGTACTGGTTGCTAGTTGGCTGAATATGAGCCAGCAGTGTGCTCAGGTGGCCAAGAAGGCCAACAGCATCCTGGCTTGTATCAGAAACCGTGTGGCCAGCAGGGCTAGGGAAGTGATTGTCCCCCTGTACTCGGCTCTGGTGAGGCCGCACCTCGAGTACTGTGTTCATTCAGTTTTGGGCCCCTCGCTACAAGAAAGACATGGAGGTGCTCGAGCGAGTCCAGAGAAGGGCGACGAAGCTGGTGAGGGGCCTGGAGAACAAGTCTCATGAGGAGCGGCTGAGGGAGCTGGGGTTGTTCAGCCTGGAGAAGAGGAGGCTCAGGGGAGACCTTATCGCTCTCTACAGGTACCTTAAAGGAGGCTGTAGCGAGGTGGGGGTTGGTCTGTTCTCCCACGTGCCTGGTGACAGGACGAGGGGGAATGGGCTAAAGTTGCGCCAGGTTTAGATGTTAGGAATGACGTTAGGAAGAACTTCTTTACCGAAAGGGTTGTTAGGCATTGGAATGGGCTGCCCAGGGAAGTGGTTGAGTCGCCATCCCTGGAGGTCTTTAAAAGACGTTTAGATGTTGAACTTAGTGATATGGTTTAGTGGAGGACTTGTTAGTGTCAGGTCAGAGGTTGGACTAGGTGATCTTGGAGGTCTCTTCCAACCTAGATGATTCTGTGATTCTTTAATGTGAGGTTCTGCTCTGTGGTTATTTAGAACTGGGTGATTATTGCAGCGTAATCAATGCAGCACTTCTGTAAGGCTTTGGTGGGAAGGAGAGCTGTTCAGGAGGTAAATGCATCACTAACATGTCTTTTTGCATGAAGTTGGGATTTGCATTTATGATTTACAGTCATTCTGCTCAAGTTCCTGGTGGAAGCAACAGTTCCAGCAATGAGCAGGTATTATTTCTCAACGGAGTTGTCAAAGAATCACAGAATGGCTGAGGCTGGAAGACACCTCTGGAGTTTATCTGGTCCAACCCCCTTGCTCAGGAAGGGCTACGTAGCTCTGGTTGTCCAGGACCATGTCTAGGTGGCTCTGGAGTATCTCTTTCCAAGGATGGAGACTCCACTGCCTCTCTGTGCAAAGTGTTCCAGTGCTTAGTGTTATATAATATTATTTGTAGGTGCATTTAAATATGTAGGTTTGACACTTTTTACTCTGGTTAATCTGTGTGTTTGAAAGTAAAACAACTTTTAAAGTTCAAAATATTGGCACCTTTTCATCCTTTTCATGATACGTCCCTCTTAAGATAAGTGTCTTTGGAAGAATAGTAATACATTTCGAAGACTTACTTGTTTGGAGAACTACAGCAGTTTTTTTTTTTTGTTTGTTTTAATCTGAGAACAACATGCTGTCACCAGCTCTCATGGTAATGGAATACAGTTTTTGTTTCTAATGGTATCTTTAAAGTTTAGTTAATTTAATCAGTCATACTGAAGGAATATGATACTGCATCCATTAGAAATAAATACAGCAAGAATGTGGGCAATTTAAATACAAAGCCATGACAACAATCTAATTTTGATCTTGCATAGCTGAAATCCCCAGCTCTTAGAAAATACCTACTCTGGACACTTCTTGTTGACAGATGAAAATATGTTCCTTATATAAATAAGTCATATGGAATTTGTGTGACTCTATGACCTTTTTTCATGGCTCTCTATCTTTGATATAAGATTTAAATGGCATGCTATTTAAAACAAAACCAGCAAGCCACTGGCAAAGTGGCAGCTATGTTGTTTCAGCAGTATTTCTTTTTGTTTTAAGGGCAAAGAATGACTTAGAAATAGTAACCTAATTTTAACTATTATTTTCATGTTGTCAACAGAAGCTGGAATTTTGTCACAGTCATAAAAATTCTATGGATCTATAATGATACCCAAAAGCCTCTGTTAAGATGACATATATGTGCAATTCTTTCTTTAAAACAGTGGCTAGCAGGGAAAATTTGCTTGATCTGGTGTTAAAACTATCAGCAAATATTATTTGGGGAGGTGGGTTCTACTACTACTGAAGTTCTGGAGTGGAAACAATGGGATGACTTGTTAGTTAAAGCTGTCACACATCTGCCTTCAGTTCTGCAGGGCCGTTCTTTAAAGTGTCTTCTTCACTTAGTGAGCAAAACCTGAGCATGTTTGTTTCCCAGGCTAAACAATTTACAGCCCTTCACCTATGTAGTATGTTAATTTGTTGTTACTGAAATCATCTCCTATTCTGACACAGTTTCAGCTAAGCATAATTTAAAACTGACCAACTGTTCACTGAGGCTACGTATTTATATGTCCTTTGGATAGGTATATATGAAGGACACAAGTGAGCTGTAAAACAAGATATACGGGATAGATCAATGCAATTATATTGATCCTTGTTCTGAAGATAGTTCTCAGAAAGTGCTGGGGGTGTGGGAGAAACACCAAAAAAACCTCTCAAACTTCCAAGACTTGAAAGGGAAACAAGGAATATAGTTTTCAAAACGTGCTTTATAAGTTTCTGGGACGTTTAGGATTGGTGTGGGACAGATATGTTAAAAGCAAAGTTAACAATAGTGAAACCATATTTGCTGGATTTGGAATTTGGAAGAAGAAAAGTTGCGTTTGGTGATAAACAAGGATAAAGAACATTTAGTGATGGAACAGTGGGATAGGAATGGAGACAGAATTGATAATTCAAGTTTGGGCTTGTAAGTTGCTTGAACAATTGGTAATTTTACAGAAAAGGGAAGCTGCAAACAAACAAAAGTTGCGTTCAGATTTAGACATACTGTTTGTAATTGTTTGCAGTTAAGATTGAGATTTCTCTGGAGACATGAGACTAGGTAGAAAGAGTTGGATTTAGGATTTGGCAGAAAAAGGTGGATAGGATCTGCTAGAGAAAGAACATAATGAGCAAAGGACAAGGCAGTCTAGAAGATCGTAGAGTCATAGAATGGCTTGGGTTGGAAGGGACCTTAAAGGTCATCTAGTCCCAAGTCCCCTGCCACCCACTAGACCGGGTTGCCCAAGTCCCATCCAACTTGGCCTTGAACACTTCCCCGGATGGGGCATCCACAGCTTCTCTGGGCAACTTGTTCCAGTGCCTCATCACCCTCTAAGTGAAGAATTTCTTCATAACATCTAATCTAGATCTCCCCTTTTAGTTCAAAGTTCCCCATTGTCCTATCACTATTGGCCTGTGTAAAAAGTTGTTCTCCATCTTTTTATATAAGCCCCCTTTAAGTACTGAAAGGCTGCAATGAGGTCTCCCAGAGCCTTCTCTTCTCCAGGCTGAACAGCCCCAGCTCTGTCAGCCTTTCTTCACAGCAGAGGTGCTCCAGCCCTCTGGTCATCTTAGTGGCCCTCCTCTGGACGAGCTCTAACAGATCCACATCGTTCTCGTGCTGGGGGCCCAGACCTAAATGCAGTGCTCCAAGTTGGGCAGAGGAGGGACAATTCCCTCCCTTGACCTGCTGGCCATGCCTCTGTTGATGAAGCCCAGGATGCAGTTGGCCTTCTGGGCTGCAAACGTGCACTGCTGGCTCATGCTGAGCTTGTTGTCCACCAGAACCCACAAGTCCTTCTCCGCAGGGCTGCTCTCAATGAGTTTTTCTCCCAGTCTGTGCTCATGTCTGGTGTTGCCCCGACCCAGGTACAGCACCTTGCACTTAGGCTTATTGAACCTCATTAGGTTCTTGTGAGCCCACTTCTCAAGCTTGTCCAGGACTTGGAGGCAGCTAAGTCTATAACCTTAATTTGTAGGAAAGTGATCGGTGACAGGCTGAATGACAAAAGACGGGGAAGTATGAGAAGAATTAGATATACTGGAGGAGTAAAATGCTGGCATTAAAACATGTAAAGGAGAAGAACTCTGAAAGGAAATCTGGAGAAGGGATGATAGGATTTGAATGGGAGAGGACCTCTCAGATTGTCAGTTTCTGGCAAGATAGTAAGCAGAGGTGGACTTAACAAAACAAAGTGGGAGGAAAGAACATGAGCAAAGTGATCATACTGTCAGATGAGTGAGACCCAGGAGTCAGTCATAAAGCAGAGAGGTTTGTTTAGTAGAGGAAAGGCTAAGAAAAGAGACTGGGAACTCAACAAAGGAAACTGACCCCAGTTGCTGGATTTGAGTTGCTTACATATTTTGAGGTGGATAAATGCACTTACATAGAAAAATATGAATGTGCAGCACAGCTGTGAGTACCTGTCGAATGCAAGATCATCTTGCTGACACCAGCACACATTAATGTTTTACATGTTAGTATATGTTCAGTAGATATGCTAGATGGTAAGTTTTAATTTTGTGTTGATTTTTTTTGAATGTTTCAGGTTCGTGGCGGTAAAGGTGAAGTCCTTTATATCCTGGATGCAAGCAATCCACGCCATTCTAACTGGCTGCGTTTTGTCCACGAGGCTCCGTCACAAGAACAAAAGAATCTGGCAGCCATCCAGGTAGATTTGGTGGATTCCTACCATTTGCTTCCTGTGACTAATTTGTAAATTTGATCTCCTATTTAATCTTTGTCTCTTGCAATAAAATTGTAAGATCTGAGAAACATAGTAGCCATGCTGCTTTCATTTTCCTACTTTTTTTTTTTTAGAAGTGAGCAGTCATGCTTAAATATGGTACCATAAATACAAGATTGAAAGATTGAAAAGGCTGTCATTAGTTAGGACCTGGTATTCTTTGAAAGATCTGTATTAATTTACTGAGATGGACTTGCACTGAGTAACTTACACAAACTATTTCTTTCTCCTGGTTTGTAGTAAAACAGTTTACATTTAGAAGAAAAAATGACTTCCAGTTTTTCATTCACTACGCTAACAGAAGTTTAAATTTCTCACTAGAGCCTTAGTCAAATTAAGCTTTTGCCTGAATACAGTTTTTTGTCATGGTAGGATTTTAAAATATTAACTATGTAGGTATATACTTGACTGAATCGAGATTAGTGGTTTAGAGGACTAGTTGTGTTTCATGCTGAACTCAGGTATGGATTTAGGAAAGTAGAGTCATGATTTTACTTTGTAGTTAGTTTAAAATTTAATAGAACAGTGTGACAAGTTTGAAAGCAAGCATGGTGCTTAAATTATTCCTGTAGAAAACAGAGAATTGAAGGATCTAATTATCTGGTAGGATGATCATACAGTGCTTGAGGATAAGTTAATAAAAAAAGATTTTTCTTTTTCTAATCTTGGCTGCAGATCTGAATTTATCCAACTCATTTCTACATTTTTATATTTGTCATTTGCAGCATTCTGTGGTAATAAGTTCCACTGTTTTAATTACATATTATGTGAAACATGCTTCTGTTTTTTTTAGCAACTTCTTAATTTCACTTGATTCCCCTTAGTCCTTGTGTGACAGTGAATAGTCACTTTGTTCAGTATTCTATGTCATTCTTGATTTTATAGAACCCTATTATATCCGTTCCTTCTTATTTGACAGCTCTTTTCTCAACCTGAGGAGTCTTAGTTTGTTTAATCTCTCATTTTTGGAAGCATTCTGTGACTTTGCAGAACGGTAGCAAAGACAGACGTATTTTTCTAGTTATAGATATTGTCCTTTTAGAGATTATGAAAAAAATGAACTACCTGCATATTTTTTCAACAGCTCAGTAAAATAATTTCTAGTCGCATATATGCAAGAATTACATAGCTGTGTTATTTTTTTCTCAAAATACGCATTTGCCAAAAAAAGCTGTTTCAGGTTAACGCAAGTTATTTGTTAATGTAATCCAAATCTGCATTTATTTATTTATTAATGTTATGAAGGGGAAACATTCAGAAGATAGTAAAAGGATAAATGCTAGTCAGCATTTCTTAAAATTATTACTCTGCTTTTTCATATTGAAATGACTTTTTTCCTTGGACTTTCCTTCAGATCCTTGAAAAAAAAAGAATTAAAAAACAGTTTATTTTGAGGTCAAACAAAAATATTTTAAGATGTTTCTCTCTGAGAAACAGCGTTTAAACAATGCTTACTTCTCTTTGCTGAGAAGAGAAATATTTACGTGAAAAAAAAAAGTTAGTGAAGATCCAGCGTGTAGTTCTGGGGAAGGTGCACACTGATGGCTGTCAACACTGGTAATTTCAATTTCTTTGTTGATGACTTGTTGGCTCCTTAAATCTCATATTCGCCAGAGGAGCTGTTTGCTTATTAGGATTTTAAGCAAGCACTGTCCACTGCTTCCAAATACCCTTGTATACCTCATTTTGGCCTCCCTCTTCATGTCCCAGTTGTGTGCCTTTCTGTGACTTCCATTCTACTGTTGTACTACATCTGTTCTGCCTAGCATTTGTTCCTTTATCACAGTAGTTGAATGCTACTTATTAGCAGTGGCATTGTGTTGGCACATCTGACTGGTTATCTGTCTGCCTTCACTTGATTTGGCCTCCTACTTTCCAAAGCTCTAGTTTTACTGAATGCCAGTCTATGGTGTACATCTGCTGCTTTATTCCAGGTGATCTCGTGCAAATGAAAATTCAAGAATGATCTCCGTAGAAACCAGAGATCTACTTCTGTCTTCCAGACCAACCAGTTTCTCTCCAAATAAAAATCTTCACCAGTCTCTGGTGTTCCATCAAATATTGATGGATGAACGTGACTGCAATCTTGCTGCTGGTGTTGTTTCTTTGGACCTTGTTGCTGTTCCTGTCTTAGGTCAGTGTGGACAGCTTTATCATCAGCTTATCCTGTTGGCCTCTATTCTGTCATCTTTTTGTGATCTCTTCAGATCTTTACATCCAGGCTACAGTTTAATTTAGAGTAACACAGAAAAGAGTGTTCACTATTCATCCGTGCAGCAAAAACTTCTCAGCCTTGACCAAATGACTGTTTCATTGTGCTTTTCCATGACGTCTGTGACAAGTCAATGGTTAACTTAGTATGACCATTGCCTGTGCAACTATTTTGGTATATTTTTCCTTCAGCCTTTGTCTTTGTTATATCAAAGCTTGACAGATGAAGATCTTTCAAATGATTTGTCGTCCTGCTTATAGAACTAAATTTGCAAGGTCCTCCCCATCCATGGTCGTCAGTCTTAGGCATTAGTCAAATATATGTTATCATGAGTGAACAGGCAGTGTGATAACAAGTTACAGTCAATGTTGGCAAATGCAAAGTAAGGTTCACAAGAGGGAGCAGTGTGAACAAGTAATGTTTGTTATTACTTTTTAAATAAAACACTCAGTAAAATGACCTGAATTTCTGAACAGAAGTCTTAATAGAATGTCACATCCAATGCATACCAGTGGGTTTTTGCTAGTGAAAATGATTCTTTAAATAAAGAAGTAAAAACAGACTATTATGTTGGATTGCATAATGCTATATCTCATTTAGTATGTGTTTGGTGCTTTTTGCATGTCTTTTTAAAGGATCATACTGGAGTTACACAAGATGACTTAAAAAGAAAAAATGAGCCAGAAGTATTAAAGTCCTATAAAAACTTCCACAGGAAAACATATGGAAAAGTTGAGAGGGGGAAAAAGAATAAATATCAGTATGTACGCAGTGATGAAAAGCATCACGGAGGCAAATTTATGAACGCAAACAAAAATTTACTAAATTATCTCATTATTTTTAAAGTACCATCGATAATCAGCTGACAATATAACTTGTGCATTCTCTGTGGGTGACCTTGAAATTGTGTGTGTATGTACACATATGTATTTAATTACACATAACATGAATAGGTATTACTTGTATTGAATAAAGCTAAAAACGCACATATTTCTTTTCAGGGTTTGGTTTCACTTTAGTAGACGGAGGTGAAAATCCCAAAGCTCTGCTATTCCTTCAGGCAAAAAAAAAAAAAAAAAAAAAAAGCCCACAAATCCTTCAGAATTTTGCTTCCACATTCCTTGTCTTTATGATAGGCAGATTTAAGGCTACTTGTTTCAGTAATATTTTGCTTTATGAAATCAGTGGGCAAAATGTTACTGGAGTATTTCCAGTAATAGTATCCTTTAATTTGAATTGTGAGTTGCCTGCTTGCCACAAGGATGATGAAATTATGTTTTACAAAAAGGAAAAAGTTGTAAGTTACACGTATAAAGTTGCTTTAGCTTCATTGTAATTTTGTGGCTGCAAAAAAACATAAGTTGCATTGCTGAACAAATACCTAAGATAATTAAAAGATGAAAAGAATTCAAAATACAGATCATTATGTCAAAAAAAATCCTAATCTTAAACCAACTGAATGATCATGCATTATATAATTAAGTAGAATATGTCTGCATAGTTTTAGAAAACTAACTCAGAAGAGTAAATAGAATACTTAGAGATGGCTAGAGACTGTGTTCTAACAAGCACATTATAATTACCCTTACGAAACACAAAATTTTTCTAGATACTTTTATTTTGCGAAGACTTCTTATGAGCTTGTCTGGAATTTTTAAATAAGCATTTGATTTCTCTCTCTCTGTTTTTCTGCTTACTCTTTAAGGTAAAGTTTTACTACTGAATCTTGCAAGTTAACAATGATTAAAAATATATGACCAATGTTTATGATACTAGCCTGTAAAACGTGGAAAATAAAGGTCGTGTGCTTCACAGTTTCCCTTTTAAAATTTTCTAAGAGACTTTGTATGAACTAGGAAAAAAAAAAGGTGAATGGAAGCCAAATGATTCCTTAATTTTTTTCTCACTGTTGCTAATTTCCACTATTTCTGTTTCTCACTATTTTTCTTCCCAGTTTCCAAATACTCCAACAGGAGATTTTTGGTTGACTGTGAGAACGCTTTCTAATCTGATTGTTTCACTCCAGTGGTGATAACCATTGTAATCTCATGTCAAAAATGAAGTGATCAGCTCACTGTTTGCTGCCTAGTGCTTGGTATTTAGTTTAAAGGAAAATGAAGTGGATGCATGTGCCTCAGTAAACCACATCCTGGGGTTGACTGGAAAATATGATTAGCTCATTATAGGTTAATTGTATACAATGATCACATTTAGACCCTGCACAAAATGCTTCCTGTGGTGAAAAGACAACATAGAGGGCCTGGGAATTATTTGAATTTTTTTTTCCTTTTTTTTTCTTTCCTGTAATGCAATGCTTTCTTACTAAAACCATAGTTCTGGTAAGAGCTTTTGGTGGTATTGTGGGGTGCATGCTGGTCTCTGAGTTCTGTCACAGCTCAAGGGTGGAGCTGTGATGTCTGTGTGTTCTTTGACTTGGAACACACAGCAAGTATTTTTAACAACTGTTGTGTAAGTAGTGCCAGTGTGTGACTGCTGGAAAAGAACGGAGAGGTTGGAGGTTAGCAGCATATGTACCATTTGTTTTTCTCAGCATTTTGCAGTTGAATTGCTGCAGGGTTCTCTAACTTATTTCAAGTAGTAATTGAATGAGTTAATCCTCTGTTATGTTTAAAGTAGCTTTAGGATTACAACTTTTGCATTAACAGAAACTATAAGAATTCTAATCTATTTTGCCCTGGGCTATTCTTATCTATTTACTTATAAACATGACTTGTTATATGGAGTAAAAATGCATTGTAATTATCATAATCAAAGGGAAATGGTTCCTGTCAAAAATTCTGCAGTTTTGTTTTTTCATTTTTTAGAGTGGTAGAGTATTATATTTTCAATATTCTTCTATCCAGAATGTATGCACTTATCTGTTTGTCAGTTGTAATTTTATTAAACACTCCCTGCTGGAGATTACTATGCAAAAAAGGTCCTGTTGTTGTTAACGTGAAAACTGTTTTATAAACAGAATCGCAGCCAGCTAGAGCTTTAAATTCAAATATTATTTCATTAGCAAGCAGGCACTGAGATGGTCTGCTGTAGCTCAGAAAACCGTGAGCTAGAATAATGATTAGCAAAACTAATGCGAAGAAGGATATTTACTGTGAAGTGGTAGAGTGGTTTAAAATCATATTTCACAAGTGTGACAGAGGACTATTAGTATGTGAGAGACAGCGCTATAATAAATGTAGTAAAACCAGACTATCCAAAGGCAAGAGGGAGAGAAGATGCAAGGAAAGCAAGGACAAACTGTTTTGTGAGCGCCTGAAATTCACTTTGAGTATTACAGAGGAATGATTAATTTGTTATGCAATGTAAGAAGTAAAATGAACGTAGTTGTTGGCTTCCCGTATGCTCAGTGGGGAGAATTCAAAAGTCTGCTTGATTCTTGAATTTTTTCTTTTTCCAACAACAACAACGTTTTGATTCCAGAGTGATAGGCGTTTATCTGGTCTTGAGTACACACTATCGCTGTTCAGGTACTGTTGCTGAAGTGAGATGATCCTTTCCATATACTCAGCGCTGGTGAGGCTACATCTGGAGTCGCGTCCAGTTCTGGGCCTGTTGCTCTGAGAGACACCTTGCTCCTGGAGAGAGTCCAGTGAAGGGCTACAAAGGTGATGAAGGGACTGGAGGCTCAGGGGGATCTCATCTATGTGTGCAAATACCTGAAGGGAGGGTGCGAGGAAGATGGAGCCAGACTCTTCAGTGTTGCCCCATGACAGGACAAAGGCAGTGGGCAGAAACTGAAACACATAAGGTTTCCTCCAACCTTCAGGAAACACGTTTTTTTTTTTTCTTTCTTACTGGCACAGTTTGCCTAGAGAGGTTGTGGATTCTCCTGTCTGTTGGAGATCTTGAGAAGCTATGGTGCTGGCCAAGCCTCTCTAGGTGTCCCTACTTGTGCAGATGTTGTTCTGATTGTGTCTTTCCTGGCACGGCATGCTGTTTTTGAACTTTCCTATGTCCGGGCTTGTGACTTTGCCTTCCCCTGCCACCCTCCCTAAGGAATCACCTCCACACATTTCCTGGCGTGGAGTTTCTACCCTCACAGACCTTGTCTAGTACTCTGGCAAGCGGGAAACCTTGGAGCTGCAGGCAATGATCAAGGAAAAGGGAGCATGGTTGTTTGGAGAGCTACCAAAGGAGAACTGGCAGAACAGGTAGGCTGAAGAGCTTCCTTGCTGCCAGGAAATTAGGTGTGGAGAGAAGCCAGCTAATGATGCTTTAAGAGCAGTGGTTGTGGGCACATGGGGGAACTTGGTAAAGATAATGAAGGTTTGGGTTGGAGCCAGCTGATCAAGCCCCGGAGAAAGGAGAGGCTCCATTCTCACTCAGGCAGTACAAGACTATTTGCTTCCTCCTCCTCCTCCTGTATTTTCAGCTTTCATGAGTGATCATGATCTGCTTTGGATGAAACAGTAGGATGGGGCTGTCAGTGTTTGTTGGCCCATGTTCCTTGCCAGCCTCCTCTGTTACGAAGCACACGTGTTAGTAAATGTGAGGGTCATTAAAATTATTTGAAAGATGTTTTACTACTTTCACCATGTCTGTGTATGTGTGCATGTAGATAAATGCACTTCATGCAGGTGCTGCTGGTGGGGAGGGAGAGATTTAAATTCCTTTGTTTGTGGTTTCTGGAGAACTCCCATTGCAGCCTGAGGAGATACTACAGTGGAGGTATATCTGTTTTAATTAGCACTAAGAATACCAGACAATTAGCATAGCTGGAAAACCCGAACAAATTAGCTTTGGAGGAGGAACAAGCTTGAGTTGTATGTTACGCTGGGTTGGTTTTAAAACTCTTTTCTTTTCAGTATGAATGCAATCCAAATTACTCAGGCATTGAAAGTCATTAGTACTTCTTCCATTATTGTTATTATTGACCAAAAGTACACAAATGGGACAGAATCAGGAGGACGCCTTTTGACATGAATAGCCCTAAAATACATCCCAGATGCACAATGGGGAGGTGCGGAGGTGAGAATGCAACAGTACTGTGAAGAGCTTGGTTGTTGGGATTCACGCACTTGGTCTAGGTAATGAGAATCCTTAGTTCTGATTTTTGCACTCCCAGATTATACCATCTTGTGGTGCTAGATATGTCATGTGTGATCTAATTGAAAGGTGCACCATTTGGTTCTTTAATTAGTAAAATTTTTACATGGGATACATGCATTTTTATTTTTTTATTTTTATTTTTATTTTGTAAGCCAGCAATAGATGTGGGCTTCTGCATGCATTTATAAGGTTATCTTGCTTTTTATGTTTGTCCTGAACCCCTGATGCGTTGGGGGTTTACCCCAGTCATTTTATCCTAAGTGGAGACTGAATATAGAAAGATTTACCACCTTTCCTCACATCAGAGTTGCAGGAGATGCTTTGAGTTTAGACTGCAGTAAATTAAAGTACTCTGAAACTCTTGACAGAAGCATAAAAAAACCAACAACTCCTAGATGTACATACACAAAAGTTAGGGTGGCATGCTGATAGATATCTGGGCTGCAAAATCTGTCTTGAAAAAATACCTAATTAGTTTTGGTTTCAAATGCTGTTGGTGAGATTAGGAATAAAAAGAAAAGTGGTGTGTCCTAGAAGGAAGCAGCAGCTACAAGTCAGTTGGATTAAATAGGCTTCACTGTTGTGTGACAATAATTTCTGTAATATATAACAGACCTTCTAAACAAGAGAAATACTAAATCCCTGTTGACAGTTTAAATTAATCTTAGTATATTACAAAAATTAAAAATCATTATCTTGTCCTTGTGCTATGAAGCTTGGTACTAAATATATGGCTAGAAGTACTGTAAAGAAGCTTCAATTAACTTCCCTGGATGTTAATCAGATAAGCTTTAAGATTTATGATACAACTTGGAAGTCTTTATTACATAAACATGCGTCTCCTTTTGGTGTCTTGGGGAGCAACCAAAGCAATTTGTTCATATAGAGCAAAAAAAGCAGCTCCATATAGCAGCTTAGGAGGGAGACAGCTGTTTTTGTTACAGCTTCTACTCTGACCTGCCTTGGTAACTTTAACATTGTCAAAGGCCAAAATTGTTAGCTTATGTATCTATTTGGAAACTTTTTAGTCATTGTGGAGAAGGTTTTGGACCTTGTTATTACATAGTTTGATCTCATGCAGAATCTGGGCTGGATCCTTGGCATTCTGTGATTTAAACTAGCAGAGAGTTTTGATCAAGTGGCTTAAAGTGCTTTTAATAGATGTGCCTGCTAACTTAATAGTGAGGATAACTGACCAGTGTTGAAAGTCTGTTGATGAAGAGAGCTGGGAATCCAAAAAACATTAATAATCAGTACAAAAACCTGTTACTGAAAGCTGGATTATAACTCATGCAGCCAATAGATGACAGAGCTAAAGTTTATTGGTTATTTAAATTTCATCGTTTTTCTAATAATCGAATGTTGCATTTTCAAACTCTGAAGTTCTTGTCAGGCAGAGTGTGGCAAGAGAAGAGGACTTTAACACCTTTACTTTGGTCTAGGCTACAGTGCAAATTGGAAGAGCCTCCTAGGTGAGATGGGACTCCAGAATACAAAGGCACTTTATCCATGCAGCCACACTGGGAAAGAAATCTAAGAAAGGCTCTTCCAGCTTGGTGCCTCCTGGGGAATGGAGCTAGCCCTTCTATAGTTCAGGGCTAGTATCAGGGTCCCAGACTTGTCTCTAAATTTTACTTTTGACAGTTATTCATTGCTTCTACTTATGGTTTACAACAGGAAGGGGAAAATATTTTCTATCTGGCCGTGGATGATATTGAAACAGACACAGAACTTCTGATTGGTTACTTGGACAGTGACATGGAAGAAGAGGAGGAGGAAGAGGAAGAAGTAACTGTTATCCAGGAAGATGAAGACACCGGCAGCAATAAAGAAGTGCAACCAGCTGGTGAAAAGAATGCAGGTGAACAATATGTGGCAAATAGTATAACTTGAGTGCTTAAAAGTAGAATCATAAGATCGCAGAATAGTTTGGTTTGGAAGGGACCCTTAAAGATCATCTAGTGCAAGCCCCCTTCCATGGGCAGGGACATCTTTCACTAGATCAGGTTGCCCAAAGCCCAACCTGGCAAAAACATGGCAACGTTTCCAGGAATGGAGCATCCACAACTTCTTTGAGCAACCTGTTCCAGTGCCTCACCACCCTCATAGTCAAGAATTTCTTCCTTATATCTAATCTAAACCTGTCCTCTTTCAGTTTAAAATTGTTCCCCTTGTCCTATCGCTTACTTACCCTTGTAAAAAGCCTTTTCCATGTTCCTTATAAGCCTTATTTAAGTATCGAAAGGCTGCAATGAGGTCTCCCCAGAGCCTTCTCTTCTCCAACCTAAACAGCCCCAGCTTTCTTAGCCTTTCTTCAAAGAAGACGTGCTCCTCTGACCTGTA
This sequence comes from Anser cygnoides, assembly GCF_040182565.1. NCBI lineage: Eukaryota > Metazoa > Chordata > Aves > Anseriformes > Anatidae > Anser > Anser cygnoides. Next base: position 33,738,791 of record NC_089876.1, on the reverse strand, counting down.
GGCCACACTTCTTTTAATGCAGCTCAGGATACAATTGACTTTCTGAGCTGTAAGCACACACTGCTGGCTTATGAACAAGTTTTCATCTACCGGTTCTCCCATGTTGTCTCCTCAAGGTTGCTCTCAATCCATTTGTCCCCTGGAAGTAATGAGGAAGAAAGACAACACTAACTGTATGGGACTGGGGAACTGGAAGGCTCCCCAGGTTTACTCTGATCTCTTGTATGATTTTTATCTTATTTTGGGTTGGGTTGGGATTATTTGCCTAATATGGGGAAGCCAGTCCTCTGAGTTACTGAGAGGAGTGAAAGGGTGAACACAGATTTCATGACAAGTTATGATCAATTTTTTGAACTAAAAGAGTTCATCTCACACGACTATAGCCTTATAAAAGGTAGGTTTACAATCTAAGCAAGAGAGAGAGGTTCCCTGTGTAATAAACTTAGAGAAATAAACCTTTCCATAAAGGAGTTCAGCTGATCCTGAGGTAAGACGTCTAAGAAGGGGTAGGTGACCTGAGCTGCCTGTTGAATTCTCAGCATGTTTATGGATAGTAGAAACAACCTGTGTAACATGCTTAGACTAACAGCCTAAGTCACACCTAATGCTTTGTATGTATTTTCAGTAATGTTGATTATAATCCTGTCAAGATAGACTGTCTATTTGGAAGGAGAAATAGCAGTGCATCTGTAACCACTACTGAGATGGCAGTAAAATTCAGTAATTTCTTAGAAAAATTACTTTTTCCACACCTGTGAGAGAAGATATAAGACCATTATCTGGATGAGAAAGGTAGCTTATCTGAAGTCTTCCTCTTTGCTTTAAACAGTATTTGCTTATAATAGATTTCTGTCTCACATCCCTGTTCAAAGTGAATCTAGAATCACTAATTCAGAGAAGTATGTCTGCACTTTATCTGAGCAGTCTAGAGGGATTCTAGTCTCTGCCCCTGATAGCATTTCAGAACCTGCATAACAGCAGGAGAATGAACTGGTGTTATATCTTTATTGTGTAATATGAAGTTTGTAAACCTCTGTTGAAGAGAACAAGATTTCACAGGCATATGTGTGTGCAAAATACACATTGAGAGACAATATCTCTTGTGAATTTCATGATGCCATTCTGCATAATCTGTTTTTGGCAGAGAGTGTCCCTTAAAGTAACCAAAATATTCCCTGAAAACTATTGCTTTTCTGTTTTCTCTTCCAACCATGCAGATACCCTCACCTGTAAAGAGGACCATGCATGTCCAAACTGTGAATCCAGTTTTGCAAGCCAGGAGATTCTAGCTGAACATCTCCAGACGTTGCACCAAAAACCCAGTGAGGAAAAGGAATTTAAGTGCCGAAACTGTGGAAAGAAATTCCCTGTTAAACAAGCTCTACAAAGACAGTGAGTAGAAAAAAGAGTATTTTTCAGGGATCATTTCATTCAATCATTTATTTCTGTTGGCTTAATCACAATTTAAGCTTTAATTTTTTCTACCTATTTCTATCCTGACTCCTTTCATATTACTTTCTTGTATTTGTTGGAGACTTCAATTTAAATAAGAAAGTGTCACTAATTTTTAATCTTCCAAAATTACATACTGTAGGTCAGATTAAAGCTACTGGTTGGTGCAAAGCCCATGGTCTCCATCAGTGGACTCTAGCAGTTTAGGAGATTCAGCTTTTTAACTGGAGGTGTCATTACAGAATTAGACTAAGATTTAGAAAAAGCAAATGATATCTGGAAGGACAGAGAAAGGAAAAGCAGTGCTTTATGTTGGTTTAATTAAATATTTGTATGGCAAAAAAAAAAAACAACCAATAACAACAAAAGAACCTGTAGCAGATGGGAGACTTAAAAGTGCACTTTTAAGAGACTTAAAAGTGATCTTTTTTACTCTGTTCTTGGGTAGTGTAAATATGCAGTTTTGTCACTGAAGTCGTATATCTCACATTATACTTTTGTACAAATATATAACCCTTTTTTCTTTTGGTATTTATATATAAATTTGCTTGCAACTAAGTAGATATATTGCTTTTTATTGTAGGTAGTACACTGGTTGCCCAAGTATCTAATTATAGATAGTACATTTAATCTAACTGTTTCATATCAGGAGGAGACTCATATTGCATACAATGGGATTAATACTGCTCTTGTAAAGAACTGCTGATGTTTCTTATGTCTGAATAATGTTAATGTATCTTAAACTGGCAGTTATTTATGAGCTTTATGTCCTTTCATGGAAATATATAGCAGAGAAATATTTGGTGGAGGTAATTAAATATTTTCTATTGAACATAGACTTGCTCCTTCTAGTCTGTAGTGGGAGTTGAATTTGTGTAGTATGGCTAGTTAAGTAAATCTTTGCATCGTGCAAAGTAAAATTAATCTGAGGATACAGCAGTATGACCTGAACTCTTGCTGTTTATGCATCTGAGTCCCACTAAATTCCAGGAAACTTCACATATTAAATAGATTACTCACATACTTAAGCATTTGTAGTTTGATCTACAAGTAGTTTGTAGTTTCTAGCTACTGCAATTCTGTAAATTGTAGAATGTTCCACTTATTTTTTTATTTTTATTTTTTTGTTTTTCTTTAGCGTACTTCAGTGCACAGAGAACATCAACCCAGGAGACTCTTCAAGAAGTTTTCAGTGCTCTGTTTGCAATACTTCCTTCAGCTCAGAATCGAGGTTTTGTGTCTGAGTTACTGGACTGCTGTCGTATCATTGCTGGCCTCCCTTTGCATGTTATCTTTCAAGCTTGTTAGTGTATGTGAATCCTAACAGTGAAAGAAGTCAAATGCTTTCATTCTTATTTGCTGTAAGTAATGCATGAGGTGGCCTTGGAACTCTGCAGTGCAGCATGTGTTAAGCTCAGAGTACTTGCTGTGTGTCTGGTTTCTGCAGATACTGCTTCATGTGTTTTTTTTTTTTTGCTGGTTATCCCATATAGTTACGAACAGCACAAGGAGGCATGCAGAGGGGATGCCAGATTCATATGCAAGGCAGATGGTTGTGGGAAGAGGTTCAAGAGTAAGGATGCCCTGAAAAAACATAAAGAAAATGTTCACAGTGGTAAGAAACAGTTTAATGTTTTGGGGAAAAAAGCAACAAACAAACAAAAACCAACACCTCTAACATGTTCCTAGCCTTACATATGCAAATCAGAGTAAACACTGTCTTTTGGTTTCTTTTTTAATGGATTCATTTGTACCAAAAAGAAAATTAAGTAGTAACTAATTGCAAGGGTAAGTATTCCTTCTCCCCTAGGGAGAAATTACTGTATAGCAGATGAATCATTAGTCTTTTGCAAAAAATGCAATAGGAATCTGGGGAAGTTTAAACTAGGCAAATAAGAGATAAAGCAAAACAATTCGGTAGTGAGGAAAATCAACCACTGGCACAAACGGCTGCAGGAAGTGGTGAGTTCTTGATCTTTTGGTATTTTCGGGACACAATGGGATGTCTTTCTGGAAGACATGCTTCACAAACGATTAGGCTTGATGAGGGTATTGCAGGAAATTCTATAGTCTCTGTTGTGCAGGAAGCCAGATCAGACAATCCACTAGTCCCTTTAGGCCCTGGAGTTTTTATATCTGTGCACTGTGAATCAATAGTTTTCAATCAAACTTCACTCTGTTTTCATGAAAGGGCAAAATGCTTCTCTCAGGTCCACAATGCAGATCTCAGTTATGTCATTCTGCTCTCTCTGCATGTCCCCTCTCAATGTCAATGGCAGATCAGTATGTGTGGGGACAGCAGAATACCAGAGTGCAAAGGAAACAGTCTTTAGTTGATGAGAACACTGAGATGCTTTGTGAGATTTTCATTACATGATCTTTCTTCTGCCAAACTCTTACAGCATACAGAAACCCTTCCATAACAATTTTTATAAAAGATTCTCTCTTTTTTTGGTATCAGTAAGATTATTTTTTTCCCAGCCATGAACGTTGTTATATTTAGGCTCAACTTTGGTCAGTTATATATAGGTATACAAATTCCACAATTACTCTCTTGTATGATCACTCAAGGCATGACTAAGGGTAGATGCCTGAAGGATATTTTTGTTCTGCCTAAATAATGAGCAGAGCTTTTGTTTTGTCACTTGGAAGTCATAGAAATTACAACTGGTGTCAGTGCAGGAAGGAAAATAACCTACTAATGTTGAGGGACACTTTTTCAGTTCCTTCGTGCCTTGCAGTACCTGGAGGCAAGGAAAAGTAGAAGGGATTGCTACATGTGTAGTCCATTATGCAAAGTTATGAGCAGAGGCATAGGTATTCACTATCAGCTTCCTCTCCTCTGGAAGGCTCTTGTTAATGCTCTTGTAAGTTAAGGTACTAAGTTTATTCCTGTATTTATATGTATATCAGTACATGTCAATACTTACCATAAGTTTTATAATAGCAAATACAGATGTGAGATGAAGTACTTACGTATTGCTACAAATTTAAGTATTGAACTGATTGACAGGGTACACTGTAGTGAAAAATGTACCTTGTATTATGCTTTCACATTCTGCTCACTACACGTGGGCAGCTTTCTTCATTATCATCTTTCAGTTCTCTGATCCATTATGATAGTATGACCTAAGCTGGGTGTACTAATTTTACATTCAAAGTCTTAGAAATCCTATATTATCTTAAAGCCTGCTATTAGATTCTTTTATTTCTTTGTACAAAATGTTCATTGGAAATAAAACTGTGGGCAATAAAATGGTCTACAAATGAATAACATTCTTTACAAATTCCTCCATTAACAGCAGGCTATGGTGTATCAACATGAGATACGCTGCCTTTATTTTCTAGCTTAGTTGCTTTAGTTTTGTCCTGATCAATCATCAACAGAATGGAAACACTGAAGACTAAGACACATTTTGCTAGTCCCAAAGGGCTAAGAAATGCTAGTGTTTCTAGTTACGGCCCCCATAGGTCATTTTTGATTACAAGTCATTTCAACACGTTTTAGCAAAATGTTATGTATATAGTTTCATTCAATTTATAAAAAGTAATTTTATTTTAACGATATAAATAGTAAATAAGTCTTGTTATCAGTCTCATTTGAAAGATGATACTTTTGCAGGAGAAATTACTGTTACTAAAGCAGTATGAAACGTTCTTTCTGGAATTGCAGTGCTTGCATTTGTGCACACAATCTTGGCATCAATGGATGGAAAAATACCAATTAGGAACATGTGTTACGATTGCAATTAGTCAAAAGACCCAATTTACCTCTCATGTTAGTAAACCAAAGCAGTAAATTATCTGCTCATATCATGTGCCAACTAACAAGATGCAGTAAAGCATGGCATGAGTTCTTAAGTGAACCTAGGAAGAACAGATCTGTTGTTCAGGGCAACTCTCAGTATCCTGAGTGATTTCTCCTTTAGAAGTCTCAGGAACCACTCAGTGGTTTCCTTTCAATTATGTTTGTAAGTGAGAATTTAGTGCAGACTGATTTGCAGCCACAGACAGCAGATGTGGTTGCCTCGTTTTACTTCATGCACAGAAGGTATGAGGGCACCTTCTTGAGGCATCTGTTAGGTGAGGGCTCTCAAGACCAGCTCTGTTAGCCATCTTTGACTGTTTTGTCTATGTGTATGCTTTAACGTGTAGTCTAGAGTAGCACTTGTGATCTTACAGATCACCGTTTTAGTACTAAAATAGATAAAAGAGGAGAGGGATTGTCATTATAATTATTTAAGTTTAGTATTTTGGAACGGAAGACAAAAGTAAGGCCAGGATTAATTTTTTCTTCTTGAAGATTACTCCCAAGTAATAATCTGGAAAAACAAATAATCAGAATCAACATCATATTAATTCTTTAGGACAGCAGGAACAGGAAAGATATACAATGCTGAGAGTGAAAAATTGAGCTGGAAACCATCAATAGGTTTGTTCAGGATCCATAATTTGTCTGTATTTGAATAAACAGTGCTTGCCTCTCTTTGGTTCGGATTCCATTCTGTTTAGTGTTCAATGTATTGTGAACATTTTTTACATAAGCTATGAAATATCTTGCATAGGCATGTAACTATAAACAAAAAATTAGGTTTGTGGTAGCTTTGCCTTGTGATAGTTTTGTGGGCTATTAAAATGAATTTCAAATGACAAATAACAGAGAAATCCAAATAAATGCTTTGTCACTTCTTAAAGCAACTGTGAAAAAGGTAGGAAAATATATCTGGTAACGGACCTGTAGCTTGGTTTGTAATTTACATTATAGACTAGATTTGAATTTGTGATCTGGTGCTAATACACATTGCCTATCTTGTTCAGTTAAAGACCATTAAGGCTATGTTAGTAGAATGCTTAATACTTTCTGAATAGAGAAAAATGGGAAATGGTTGTTTGGGATCTTTTTTGTCATTGCTGCAATAACTTCTTTCAGGAGTATTTCTGTTAAAGCTATAGTATATATTTTTTGAAGATATTAGTTGAATTGACTTCTGGAAGAATTCAGCTGTTCAGTTATAAGATGAATTATTCTTAGCTGTGAATTGTGCTCTTCATATTTGATTGGTTAATGTGTGATAATATCTATATCAAGTTTTTTTCTATATTGTTCTAGTTTTCTTGCTTTATATTCCATTAGTAACTGTCTTGTTGGACACCCACAGAGGACTCCTGATACTGAATACTTTCAAGATGGGATACAAATGTAAAAATCTTATGTCAATGAAATGACCTATGAAAAGTCACAAACTCAGTAGAAATATTTAGGTTCTTTCTTAGCACTTCCTTTTTAAGCTGTTGGTGGTATTTTGTTTTTGTTTCAGGAAATTCTAGGAAGAAGCTGATGTGTTCAGTGTGCAATAAGAAATGTTCCTCAGCAACAAATCTCCAAGAGCATCGAAAGGTCAGTGAGATGAAGGCTAACCCACAGCAGGCTTTGATTTCACTAAGATGTAAGACTGTGGTGCCTAAGTGACTTGAAAGGTGCTGTAATGCAAACCTTTGACTAATCTCTGCCATAATTACAAAAACAATTTGTTTTGTTTTGGGTATTTATTTTTGTAATCACAATTGGTTGCACTAAAAATCTTTCTAACGTTGTAGTGGATCCTTTACCAAGTACAAGAAACGTTTGTGCTTGTTTCATTTGTGCTTTCCAATATTAAGTCAAAGATGCATGCTGTTCCTTAGCATTCTTAAACACTATAAATATGAAAGTATGTAACCTAACTAAGATGGCACATAGGCCTTAAAATAGGTCCATGAGTCTTTGATTTTTGGACAAAATGCAGTCAATCTTTCTTATTACCTTGTTGACATAACAGTAAGATTGTTACTTGTAATTTAGTTCTGTGGTAGAAAAAAAAAGTGCTTCCTCAAAAAGTAAATTTATAATGCTTTTTTGTTTAGTATATAATTTATTACTAGAACAGGAAGGGTTAACACTTCTAAAAGCATCTATTGGAAATAAGGGGTTCATACAGAAATACAGATGGACTATGAATATGAGATTCTGAATCCATTATACCCAAAGGAAGTCCCTGCAAGATTAATTTGATAAATCACTAAAACCCAGGAGATCCTGTTTTTACAAAAAGCTACATTGTACTGTTTATCAGATTAACTGTAAGTCTTTAATAATGCCCTGGTTATAACCTGAATCCTTTGAGGATATAGATGATATCAATTAAAATATGTTGTTGCAAAGGAAATGATGGGGCCCCTCTTTTCTCCCCGTTCCACCCCAACCCCTTGGCTTGTGTTAATACACCCTCCATTTCTTGGCTAACGGGGCTGTAATTTGTTCCTCCTCAGACCGAACTGTGGTATGCCATGCCACATGTTATTACAGATTTTACATGTCAGTGCACCTTATCGATTGTCCCTGAAAATGTAAAATATCATGGTTTAGCATGTCCATTTTATGAAAACTTGTTTCTTCATAGTGTAGACACTTTGATACAAGCTAATAAGCTTTTCAAATAGCATTGATAGTTGGCCAGTTGTGTGCTTACTCATCTTAAGAATCACTATGAAGATTTTCTGCATAAAAGTTTCTTTCCTCTTCTTGATTGGCTCCTGTTTTAAGACATATAGAAAATAGATATTCCAGATTCACACATCTCCATCAGGTAGTGAAAGAAATTGCTTGTAAGACTCATGCCTCCTATTATTTGAACTACTTTGCTTTTGTACAAAGTGGGGGAAATCCACCAGCAACATCACCAAAGATAGTTAAGCAAGAAAACCAGTAAGAAAATAATACGTATAACAGGGAGGAAACAGATTTTTTTTTTCACTCATTTCCTGTCAACATAAAGAAATAAAACTAGGAAATAGGTAAAGTAAAACAGAAAATAAGCCTGAACAACTGGCAGAGAGTTCTGACAGAGAAAGAAGGTAAAGATGATGACTACAGGGGAGGTTGAGATCTGTTTACTGTGTGAAGACACAGTTATTTAGATTGCTATATTTCACATCATTGTTGATTTACACTTATTTTATGTGTGCATTTTCCAGTTGTTTGTCTTAAGTGTCTAAAGATAAGCCCTTTCTTTGCCATTCACAATTAAAGTTCATTGTCATCATCTTCTGTCCCTTAATCAAAGCCTCTTGTTTTCCAGACTGTTGCTTGTGCTGTGCTAGTTTTTGGTGACTTCACTTTTTTTCTTTATCAAAATACATTCAAGGAAATGTTGGGCTGAAAGAGACCCCAGGAGATTTTCATACCCGTTTCATTCCTATTTGGTAGAGGGGAGTAAGCATGTACCTAAATCATCTAGGTATGCACCGTCTCAACTCCTAAAGAGTTCCCCTGAAGAAAATTCTATGACCTCCATAGGTATCTTTTTGTATTCTGATTTTGAAATGTGCTCATTAGTCTAGTGTTGTTTTTTTATGTCTTACTTAAATCTACTTCTGTACTGCAAATTGAGTTAATTATTCTTTGTCTTATGCCAGAGAATGCCAAGAAAAATTCATCACCATCTTCTTTGTTGCAGATGAGCACACTGCAAAATTGTTATGAACATCCTTTGTCTTTTCTTGACTGTATAAACACAATTATCTTAACCTTTCTTCATGCACCTGTTTTCCCAAACTGTTTAATTTTTTGTAGGCATTTTTTTCCTGTCGATTTTTTTCCTTTTCACCTGTATGCTTGCTAAAGTCAGCTGCCCAAACAAGCAGAGCCACGATGCCTAGTTGAGACCTTAATAGTCCCAAGTAGAGGAGAGTGATTTGGGGACTGTGCTTTTTAACAGCAGAATCAAATTCATTATTCATATTTTGTTTGGAATTCATTATTATTCTCTGTAGTGGTCCTATTCGTTTCTTTGATTTCTCCATCCTACATATTGAGTGGTTTTTGAACTTCATTTACTGTGTGGAAGTCATTTTGCATTCTGTTTTCGTATTCGTTAGGGATTACGGTCCTACCCAGAATAGTGTCATCCACATTTTTTACTTTATATTCCAAATATATTTATATCTATATTCCCAAATTACATATGCCAATACAGCCCTCATCTTGCACAATGCTTACAAATCTTCAACAACAGTTATGGTGTTGTTGCTTGTTGTAGTAGTGATCAGTATCTTTTTATTCTCCCATCTATCTATATTCACCTGTTTTCTTTGTCTTGTCCTCCAATTGTAAAGTGACAGCCTTCTTCTACCTCGTAGTTATTCTAGTTGGGCTGCTACATTATATGGTAATGAAAAATAAAGTAAAAAAATACCAGCAACCACAACTCAGCAAATGCAGTACAGGAGCTAACAGAACACTGGGTAATGGAAGTGTTGTAAAACAAATGCCTGTATGAAATGCAGGATTACTTCTCTGGTAAGACTTGTTGGGTTGTTGCGTTTCTGGATTTTTCAGCAGACTTCTTAGAAGAATCTGTAAGATTCCATTAAGAGACATGCTGCTGTGTGATCTGCCAGAGGGAAAATGACAGAACTGAGGAGGAACCTACTGATCTGTTTGAAGAGATTTTATGAAGAAAATTTGATACCTTCTTAATTTACGGTCCTTTCTGCCTTATAGAGGGGGACTTCATGCAAAATCATGCTGAGGAGAATCTCTCTTAAATGTTTTCTAATTTCTTTTTCCTGCCTTTTTTCACCTAGCAGGTCCATGTGTCTCTGCATTATTTTTTCTGCACTTCAACGTCAGCCAGCATTTTGTTTTACTGTGCAATCTTTGTTTGTCATGATTGCTGTGAAAACTGCGGAAATGTAGTGAAAACCAAATGTCAAATATCATTTAAAAATTGTCAGATCGTGGAGTAAATTCAGTTGAATGCCATGTTCTGGTATCCTTGCATTCTTCAAAGCACTTTCTTCTGACACAGAGTCTCATCCAATTCTTGGAGGGGTAGATTAAAATTCAAGTTAGCTTTTGGAAGTGTTTAACATGGGTGACTTTTATCTTCCAAGTTTTACTGCAGTTTTGCCCTTAGGGCTCTTTTGAATGACCTTTTGTTTTTCAGTAGACCTCATGAAAATTTTAAGATGAGCAGTCCTGGTCGTGAAGGCATATATTTATCTGAGTAATACATTAACATAGCTCAGATGTTTGCTAGCTTATATAGCACTTACTAACTTGTTTTATGAAGATGTGGCTCTTCAAAGCCCCGTGCAACAATTTTAAGTATGTTCTGACTGTAATGTAATAGAGGTTTATGGTGATAGCTGTTAGAGCCCCCTAAAAAGAGTAATGTTATTATATTAATAAATCATTGCACAATCACATCTGTGATATTACTGAATTGAATGAATGAATTTGCATAGTGTACTCATAAAGCATATTACTTGACAAGTTTTCTTAAAATGAAAATTTGTTTGAATATTTTTGTTAATAAAAATATATGCTATATGTTAGCACCGTTTTACTATGTGATTTTGTAGTTTTCTAACTGATTGAAGAGTGCCAGCAATGGATTAATGTTTGATAGCTACGGCTGTTTAATGCACATACACACAAGTCTGTCTGATTCTTTTCTGAAGAATTGATTAGAGTACCAGCTTACCAGCTATAGAGTATGCATTTGATCTCAATAGCTTTTTAAAGTGTGCACACTCAAGTCTGTCTGAACACAAATGTACTCAGTGAGACTGTTTAATAAACAATGACCATAAATTGAAATCAGACAGTTGTATAGAGGTAAAGCACAACCTTGGATTCTGATGTGTTAAATAGTAGACTTAAGAGTACCTTTCAAGTTATTTCAAAGAACTGTGGCAGGGGGATTCTGATATTACTCGATTGCAGAGCTTACACATAAACTTCATTTAGCAATCTAAGTCAAAATCCAGATCACTTTGGAAAGGGTAGAGTAGTAGATTGTTTGTGTATATAAGAGAAATTAACCTGAAATGCAGCTGGGTAAACAGGATATTTCAAATGAATGATCTTTGTGCTTAACACCTGGTTCTGGCTAAGTATTTGGTTAAGCATCACTGTCCAGAGTATGCAAACTTATAGAGAGTGCAGGAAATGACATAATCACTCTTTAGAGCAAGGTAAATGTTTTAGTAAACTAAAGTTAGTTTGGGAGTAGCAGAATGAAAAGCAGCAGAATAAAAACATGGTGAAGCAGTATTCTTACAGAGAATCTCTTTTTATTTTTTTCTTTTGTCTTAAGTGTAGGTCTTAGTTGATCTTTTTTACTGTGCTGTCCACAAATGTTTTTCATTAGAGTGTTGCACTGAACCTTTAATATTTGTTATTTTTAGCTGCTAGATTCTCCTACAGAAAGTTTGTAGAGCTCCCCAAAAATGTTTCATGAAATGTGATCTCTGTGAGGAAGTTCTGCTGTCGAAGGCTGTAGTTCCAAAAGGCTAAAAAGTATGTTTAGTTGCGCTGTGACCAGGTTAAGGTGAGGCTGCTGAAAGCAAGTGTAACACAGGGGAAGGTGAATGGTAACCTGGACAGGGTGTGCCATTGTAAAAAGTACTTATGCTGCATGAGTTGCCTCTGTTCACCAGATGAAATAACAAAAATGGTGAAGTCATTTCTTTTATCAGTATAATTACCAATATAATTACTCTGACTTTGACTTTTTTTAAAGAATTTGTTTTTTCCCATGTTCTTTAGCTGATGGTAGATATTGCCAACAAAAAGGGTACCTGGTTGTTAGCCATGTATGCATATATCCTTCATGCATGCCTTATGTGTAGGTGCTATGTCTGGAAGTGGAAATGTATTGAACTGAATGAAACTAAGACCTGCTAAATTCTAAATAAATGTGTCCCTAAGTGGTTTGTTGGAGCACAATTATTTTAAAACCACACCTGTAGTTAATCAGATTCTCTTTCTATGAGTAGAGATAAATCCTAATAGAGTTTGATGGTATTTGTATTTTGAAATTATTACAGTAGTTATGAAGTAGTTTTTGTGTTATTTTTACTTATGGCTGTTTTACTAGAAGGAAATGTTCTCAAAAGGTATTCTGCATCTGATTTTTAAGCTTTCATATTAATCATATTTTAAATGGATTGGTTATTATGATTTTGCATAGCCTTTGTTTCTGAATAAAGTTCTAGTGATTTTTTAAAAATGAGTATGAATACTGTTTATGAGAGATACTGTTGTTCATTGGGGGACTAGCAAAGGGGATATCACAATATCTGTAGGTATTAGTGTAGTTGATGGCTAAGAAATAGTTATGGTCTGTTAGAGAATTTCTGTATATGTAAGATGTGTGATCTTGTTTGAGTCAGGTATTTAATTATCATTAAATGCTCATTTTGCAGGTTCATGAGACCTTTGAGTGTCAGGAATGTGACAAGAAATTTATTTCAGCTAACCAGCTAAAACGCCATATGATAACTCATTCAGGTAACATACAAAATGACACAAACCTATATATAATGTGTTACATATTTAGTTTATATTCAGTTTTACCTGAATTGCTTTCTTATAGAAGGCTTAACAAATTAATTCTGTGTTGCTCTTGGCTGTTCAAGCAGGTCTTAGATTGCAAGGAAACCATCTAAGTTATCGTTTCTAAGCCTTTCAAAAATCCAAGTGTAATGCAGTATTCTTACACCTGTTGCTGCTTTGTCAAGCTATTTTCTCATACTAGTTGGCTAGATGATGTCAGTTAGCTGGGATAGGGCAAAAGATTGTTGCTTGGCTTATAGAGGAGGTGAAGAACTAGGGAGTGGCATTTTATGTTGAAAAGAAGAGGATGGGAGCTGAGGTATGCCGTCAGGCAGAGATCTGTGATAAAAGGGGAAACATTCATGTATATTTATTTATATATATTTAGTGGGCTCATATATGCACAGGGTTCTCAGTCAGAGGAAAAACAGCTCATACCCCACACCATTTTGTAGCCCCCACACAAAAGTTTCATTGTGCCTGTTTTCTGCCAGAACAGGTCGCTGTGAGCAGGGAGTTGCCTGTCCATAGGCTTTGCAGTAGAACGCAAATTGGCTCTGCCAGGATTTCTGATCACTGCAATCTAATGATTTTATCTTTCACCAGTGATTAGAAACATCAACCAACACAATGGAAACACAAATGTTGTTCTGTCAAACACGTTAACATTTTAAAAATGCAGGTTTTACAGCTGCACAGGCTTGTAATTGAACTATTTTCTTGGTATCAGTCCACACCAAAAGCTCATTTCTTGTAACATAATCTTTATCTCAGAGGCTCTTAGCTTGCTTTTGACATTTTTGGATGAGCATTAATGTTGCAGTCACCAGTCAAAGCATAAAGGCCTTTTTCATAGCAATTTTTGGTTTTGAAAGCTAATATGTATATTGTTAATTAAGTTTTAAAACATTTAAACTGTCATGCCCTCTTTCACATTTGTAATCTGGAAACAGGGTTTTCCTCTTTGAAGTCATTCTCTTTTGATTTAAGCTAATTAATCAGAATTTAGTGTTAGCAATGATTATTGCAAAGAATGTGCCAATTTCTTGAGATACACCATGGCTCATCTTTTGTGAAGTGACATAACTGTCTAACATAAAGGGCATTAGTTGTCTTTCTAATTGGTTTAATCTTAATTGGGTTGACTTAATTGCAAAAATCTCTCTGAGGAGATGACTGTCTCTGCCTTTCATCTTCTCCCCCTGTATAAAACAGGAGATTAAATGTCCCCCACTCATTTTCTACAGAAAAACGCCCCTACACCTGCGAGGTTTGCAATAAGTCCTTCAAACGACTTGATCAAGTGACTGCACACAAAATAATACACAGTGAAGATAAACCTTATAAATGCAAGCTTTGTGGAAAGGGATTTGCCCACAGAAATGTTTACAAGAATCACAAGAAGGTAAAGCACTCTGCTGTTGTTGTTTACAGGTCTGCCAGCCTCAGATTTACAGATATTTTTTTCTTTAAATGGTTGAACATTAAGCTCTGGCATGCTTATAAACATGGGATTAAAGTATTGGAAAATGTATTTTTTAGTGATTGTTGTTATAAGCAAAATCTCAAGATAATAATTGTAATTAGAACAAAATAAGTGGAAAAAAGGAAAAGAAGGAAAAAAGAAGGAAATCACGCTTGAATAAAAGCATCAAATATAAATTCCCATTTTGACTTTTGTTTTTTTGTTCTGTTTTTGTTTTATTATTTTTTTAACAAGTTAAATTTTAAACTGCTCTAAAATGTCTTCAATTTTATTTTTTAAAATACCACATTTGAATAAAACTGTAGTCCTGTTGCAGTCATTCCTAGTTGTTAGACTTAGCAGTAGATGCTTTCCAAGCTATACTGGATTTGCAGTGAGTAGTGTTCCCACATTAAAACAACATCAGAAGAAACATTACCTGAGAAATAGGCTCCTGAAGGGATGCTCTGCTTCTGTTGATTTAAGCTCAAATCTGCTTGACCTAATTTTCATAATGCCTGTCATTAATTTTAACCTGGGTTTACATTTTTAATGGCAAAGCTGTATCCACAATGGCTGTATCAGAATTACAAGACAGAAGAAAATCTCTATTTTTGTGCCCAATATTTGGCACTATTTTATTTTATTTTTCTACTTTCCCCTTTTCTTTCCCCCTTTTGATGAAGCTGATACACCCACACTTACAAGTCTTTTGCAGTTTGGCTCATGTTATATGCCATCTGGGAATTTGGCACAGGATCTTTGCACTATCTCTTGCACTTTCAGCAATAAATCATATTAGAGTAATAATAATGCTTCTCATAGGGTAAAATGGTGATGACTGTCTAAAACAGAAAACAAGCAGAAATCTGCTGAAAGACAAGATTCACTCCCATATATGTTGTGGTTACATCTTGTGTTTTAGACTTTAATGGGGCAGAATCTCACAAATTGGATATATTCTAAGAAAACATATAGAAAACTGTCTGGACAGATACTTCTGTATCTTAAATGAATAGTTTTTATGTGTTTCCCTAGGTTAATTTGCAGCTGATTCCTGATAGGGAATTTTGGCTGTGAGTGGACTTTGGGTTAAGTATGAATAATGAGCAAACACTTTGACCCACTTTCAGTGTTCAAAACAGCAGCACCACTAACATAAGCAAGGATTGCATAAAAGAATGTCACAGAATTGGTTCTTGTGTCTGTCAGGGATTAGAGACTCCACATAATAGGAGAAACATTAAAATTTAGTGTTAGCAAGTACCTAATTTTGACAGAATTCTTTAAAGCATGTTGGAATACTTATTTTCTGAACCTGTTTGCACATAGTACTGGCTGTAAATTGATCCTGTCCTATAATGAGAAAAACTTATTTGTGTCTTTACATAAAGTTTACCCAAACACTTGTGCATATTCACCCACCTACATTTAGGTTTCTAATTTCACTTGCTAAATGAAGGGATAAGACTGAGGGACAGGACTTGATGTAGATTTCCTGAGCTGCTTTTCTGAGACACCTATGTTTCTACTGAGTATAGAAGTTTTAAAGATACTGATTAGCAGAACAAGGTGCCTAGATTTGGCCTTAGCTGTCCCTAAAATCTTCAGTCCAGTAAGTAACATATCTTTAACAAAGGTAAACAAGGAGAGGTAGTAGATAATAGAGGGAAATATGAATATGTATACACAAAACAAATTGTAAAGTGTAAACCAAGTATACGTTAGTTTGTGATGACAAAATAGTTTTAAGTGCCATTATTTAGGCAGGGCTGTACTACTACAGAGGGAAGAGAGCGAGAGTTCTGTTGCTTGGTCACAGAAATGATGAACCAGTAAGAGTGGAAATGTAAACTTTTATTTCTCATACTTCTGTGTATTTGTTCTTCTCAGGTTTTTAATGAGTCTTCAGATGTGTACTCCCTTAAGACCATACTCTAGGTTTCATTTTCTTCTGAAGCAAGAAAAATTGACCTCAGTTATAATTGAAATTATAAGTGCTTTTTTGAATTACTCCTTTATGGAGGCTACTTGATCTGTGTTTTTTTTTTGTTTTTTTTTTGGAAGTATCAGAATAAAAATGACATTTGGCTCTCACAACAGATGCTTTAAAATATTTCTCGGATGTAAGTGAATGGTCATTTCAAAGGTACAGAAGGAGATTAGTTCCTCACATTTCACTGGAAGATACACAGTGGTTTTGCTATGAGCACATCTACTCTGCTTAGTGGAGCACTGGGATGTGAACCCTAACTTAGCACTCGTTACACCCTTGTAGGTACAGATCTGAGAGGCAGGAACCATTAGTCTTTTTGTGGTATCACTCTGATGTACTGCTGCTGCACACAAGCACTATGCTACTCTGCGTAGGTGCATGTGCAAGCTTGCTTTGTCACTTGCTTGGAGATAGTGTTATGCAGCGTGGAAAGAGCTCAAATGTCTTGAAAAAGCTCAGACTAAATCACTGAGTGGTCATGGGAAGAATATGGTTCCATTTTTTGTGACAAAGTGTAAGGATTAAAGTTGTGTTATTGCAGTGGAAAATGCCACTAACATTGCATATTCAAAAGTAGTTGTGCAGGCATAACAGTGGGAAGGTATGTTAAGATAAGCAGATAAGAGGAACAGAAAATAATACCTGAAATTAAGAGACGAGCACAGTATTGTGTTACAGATAAAAGTAGTCACTTTTCATTCAGGACAGACTGGATGAACGTGAATATTCTGTGCCATGTAATGCAGGTTACTTCTATACAGGACAATGCAAAGTTTTCGCTCCATCTGCTACTTTGCTATGTATAGAGGATGAGTTCAGAGAATAAAATATGAGGAAATGACAGTGAGCAGAAGTAGGTCACCAGACATGGGATTTTAAAGGGTTTATGGTTAATCCAGGGATATTTGGTCCTGGGGAGCATAATGATTTAAAACAATTGTATTCCCTCATCTTCTCTACTGGGAATGGGTAGCCTTGGGCTGGGTTTGAACTTCCACAGATGCTGTTGTAGGAAAGGCTGCCATGAGATATTCCTTAAAAGCCTATCCTTAGTTGCTTTGATTATATGACTGTCCAAAAAGTGCACTGAATTCTTCTGAAAATGGCCATCTGCAAACCTTAAAGGGTTGGAGGTGCAGGCTTTTTGTGGAATGATGACTTCATTTTGTACAGTTTCTGATGACAGATGCCAGTGTCCACACTGTATCCAAATGAGCCTAATCCAGCATCTATAATTTCTGCACCTTTCAAAATACTGTAATCAGTGGTATCCAACAGAAAATAAGGAAGTTAGAAAGGAATTGTTTACTCTATTTTAAAGTATTTAAGGGGATATAAACATGGAAAACAATTTAAAGAAATGTGTTTAATTTTTGTAATCAAATAGAATCATAAATTGTGTTTTTCTACATAGTGGATATGCAAGTAGAGGGAAATGTATATAATATAGTAGGAGTTTTTGGTTTTGTACTGTTGTTTATGGTCCTACTGGCATTTTAACAGTGGAAAGGTTCATTCAGCAATTTGGATCTCCTCTAGAGGAGACAACAGTAAAAACATCCGTTTTGGGTTTGTGCTTTATTTTCCGTTCTCCAGCCTGCTGGGAATGTCTGCTGAAGAAGTAGCACAAAATAAAGTAATGGTATTTTTTTAGTCTAGACAGACTCTTTCTCATTGGACTGTGATTATAAAGCATTGCAGTACTGCATCCAAACATTTAATGCATTTCAAGGCTTAGCTTGCTACTGAATGACAGAAAAAGCTATGGATAGTTTAGAAAACTGTCTAAAGCTTCTATTTAGTGGTAGAACATCAGGTCACTGAAACTAATTGCAATGTTAGCAATATGTACTGCTTATATTCTGCTCTAATTCAGGTTGTAAAATGAGACTGCAACTCACATTGTTTAGTTTGACTGCCTTCTTTTTTTTGAATTCTAATGCTGCAGACTTCCATACTGGATGTTTCATCTTATTTGAATGGAAGGCAATTATAGAAATCTCTCTCATGAGAGCAACTGCAGTCCATTTTTCCGTATGTAAATCCAGAGCAGTCTAGTGCATTTTGCAAGATGCTGCTGGGACCCCTATCCAAAAATAAAATCAGTTATTTAATTGTATGAGCGTAGTCTATTGCTTTGTACTGCCGTGTACTTATATATAGCTAAACAACAAAGCCTTATTTATGTGTGCACTGTGTACCTGCTACCAGATATGTACATGTATCCTATTATATAGCAGATTGTATGGCTATTTAGTATATACCGTCTCTTCTAGCAGCTTTTAGTAAACTTGTTAGCTATTTTTTAATATTTAATGTAAGCTTGACAAATATACTGGCCTACTTTCGGGATTTGGAGTTCCTGTAGTATAAATGTGCTGCTCATAGTTGATCCCAAGCTTGCATAACTAAGTGAAGAGGTTTGACAGTGGTGTTGACACATGCATCTCAAAGAGCATGTGCCTTGACAGCTGACATTTTCTGCCCCTTCTCTGACTGAATGGAAGCTCTCTCTTTTCTGGAACCTATTAGTAGATCATAGGAGGACAGTATTAGAACTAATGTGCTTGTTTGCAGGGATACCTTTGCTCATTAAGATTTTCATGGCTTTTTGTAACACACATAGCTTGTTTCTGGGCTTTTCACAGATGGGGCAGATGAGATGGGATATCTATGTACCCTTGCATGTGGGTATGACTAGTTAGACATTTGTAGTGAAATTCAGAAATGTAGGTGAATTCCTGTATTTTGGTCAAAGCCTAGAAGTGGCAAGAGGATGCTAAGAAGGAATTATATGCAAGTGACTGTGCTCTTCAGAACTATCACTCAAGTGTTCTAAAACAGGGCATTTTTAAAGTAAATGACATGAAATTTGCGCTCGTGAAAGGTGCCAGATTGACAGCCTTAGAGACTGAACCCTTCTATTTATCCACAGAACAGGTACAGCACAGACAGCAGCACTGCGAGCTTCCCCACAGTGTCTCGTCAATATGTCTCAACCCTGTTCTGGAGGAACCACCTATTGAGGTGAGAGGGTAGTTCAGTCTCTTCATGTCCTGTCAATCCTTGGCCTAACTGCTGAGACTGCCAAGCAGGGTGTCAGCTAATGCAAACTGTGATGTAAACCTCTAGCAGCTGGATTCAGCAGATTTTATATAACTTGTAATATATTCCATGTGTTTGACAGTGCTCCACTTGCATTTTTGCTTTAAGTGACGTAGGCTTGGGGTCCAAGAATTCACTTTGAGTCCAAAACCTCTTTATAACATTGCAAGTACTCTAATGTTTCGGCACTGTTATTTATGTGAGAGGACATTTGTGTTAAAAATCAGTCTTGTTTTGAGGCTGTGAATTTACATGTAAGTTACTACACTGGCTCCCCATAGTCCTTCTTTCCCTCCCCATTTTAAGGGATAGCTATAAATGTCATATGGTATTAGGAATTTTTCTGCCAAAAGCAGAAATGGATCAGATGCACATGTACCATGCTAGTATTTACCCTTACCCTACAAAATTAATTAATTCTCCTATTTTCGTACATACTACTGAACATTTACTGTCCATCCCTTTTTCCCCTTGGCACTCCAGCTTCCATTTAAGGTTTTTGCAAGCTAATACCATGTTCAGACACTGATGCTTTAAAAATGTACTTTCCTTTACAAAAAATAGTAGGAAATTGGGTAGAAAAATTGTATAGATTAGTTTACTATCTATAGTGGGATAGCACTCAATATCGCTAGGAAATGTGGAGAGGAAAAGAGAAATTTACAACAGTAGGATGAAGCTGGATGTTTCCCAAGCTCAAGAAAAGAAACATGCTTCTGCAACTCTGCAGTTTGTGAGATTCATCCAAACTTAGCCTTTTATTTTATTTGTGGCTTTGAGGGCTGTTTCTATTTTTCTCTTTTTGAAGGCTATTGAGACTGTTTCTCAGCTATGGTGAATTTTTATTACAACAAACAAAAATCTTAGTTCTGATGCTTCTGTGTGCTTTTTGTTTCTTTTAGAATATGAAGTTCAAACAAGGATATGCAAGAGTAGTCTCATGATTTGAGAAATTTTCTTTGCCAAATTTTAGACTGCTATCTTGGGATAATCAGATTTGTTTTAATGTTAACATTAACTGAAAAAAAATACAGGATTTTGTGCACACCTCTTTAATTTTAAGGTTTTTATTTGTATTAGTGAGTATGTAAGGCCAGTGTTAGTGCTGATGAAGAAATGAAACTGATCTTGTAGTTTTCCTCCTGGTTATTCTGTATTTTTGTTTCTATTTACATGCTTGCCTCATATAACACTTCTGAGGACCGGGTTGGTACATTAATTCAGTAGCTGCTATGCTGACTTTTAGGATTCAAGATGATGGCAGAATGATTGTTTTAATTTCCTGTCCCCTGATACTTCAAATTGTTATTATATCCCCTCCTGAATCCAGTCTGGAAAATTAGCTATAATTACTGTAATGACAGCTAATTGATTTCCCTGAGCCTCTAACATGTCTTTCATCTGCAGACCCATTCTGAAGAGAGACCATTCCAATGTGAGGAATGCAAAGCTTTGTTCCGAACCCCATTCTCTCTACAAAGGCATCTGCTAATCCATAACAGTAAGTACTAATTCAGAGAGGAAAAAGAACTTCCTTACTTCTCATATTTGACTGAGAAAAACTGATGTATGCACCTTGCTCTAATATACAGCTTGCTATGTTAAATTAGTCTTAAAATTGAACTCTGTCCCCTGGGAGTTAGAAAATACAGGGCCAAATTCAAACCTTGCCTTTGAATGCACTTATATGCAAATCCAAATGCACTGTAGAAAATTTGTCCATACTTTGAGATCTGATGATGAGATTTCTTTCTGCGCTAAATGTGATAGCAGTACTTACATTTTAAGAAAGGAGAAAAGGAAGCAAAGATAAGTAGGTGGCTTGCTCAGCTTTTGTAGGTAATCCATTTCAGAGTTTGAGACTGAGATTGTCTATTCTGTGCCAGTCCAGGCTTCACTATAAGGTAATGTTTCCTGCCAGTAGCACATAACTAGCAGCCCAGAAGAATTCCGTGGCTGTTTTCCCTCATGAGTAATGTGTTCTTGGCAGTCTGTACTGTTTTTTAAATGACTATGTAAAGATTTATTTTCTATGGAGTTTTCTCCATCTAATGTTTACAGAGCCCTAAGCTGCCACTCAACCATGTGATTGTCAGCAGTTTAGATTTTAGAAAAATATTCATAATCTAAAAATTATCGTAGATTAGGTGGCAGTGCTTTGGTATGAGGAGTATTTAGATTGGTATAATTTAAAAGGTAGACTTTCCTTTCTTAATCCAGTATAACAGTGTTTATGGTAGATGAATTATTAGGCTGAAGTGTTTGGCTTCTTCTTTTACAATTATCTTCTAAATCTACCACAATTTCACAAAGCACTGAATTTTGTAAAATCTTTATCCAATGTAAAACATTAAAAATGTTGTGGGGGGAGGAGAGAGTTCAAAAATGTTCAGTAAAATATGTATTCCAATGTTCTGTGCAGTGATAGGTGGACTAGGTGGATAGGTTTGCAGGATATCCAAAAGCAGTATTTTACAGTGTCCAGAATTTTCCGCACTGGTAAAAGGTAAAAGTCCCTATAAAAACACGTTTCACCCGTCACTACCCCCACCCCCAGGAGTGTGGGAGCTCAGGAAATTTGAGGTCTTTGAATCGGACATGATTTGTGGCTTTAGGTGTTCCTGAACCACCACCATTTAAGCAAATACAAGTATTTCAGCCTGTGAACTAGTCAGTCCTCCTTGGTGCAACAGCAGTCTTGTTGAGGGGCAAAGGTTTTTAAAGTTAGTAACTTCTTCTGCCTTATTAGGTAAAACTGTCTCCAAAATAAGTCAAAACATTAAAATAGTAATGTTTGGTATTTTTATTTATCACAGGGAAGATTGTCTCTTCTTGTTTTTTGGGGAAAAAAATGAAAACAACAACAAAAAACAACAGACCTTCTTAGCAAGTAGTCCTTAATGCAGCAGAACATGGGCCAAAACCTTTATGGTCATACTGCATCTCTATCATCCTTTTATAAAAGAAATGTTGATAGACCAATAAGCAAAATAAAAAGTGGAAGTTATTACTAGGATGAACTGAAGAATAAGCAGTTCAGTTCAAGGCTGTGATTAAAACAAATAGGTCAGCTAGTCTAAGAGTTTGTGTTCCAGGTGAAGAAATATAGAACTCTTCCCCTGATGACATAACTCTGAAATTGACAGGTTATGTTGGTGTGAAATAAAGCAGATTTATAGGCATTGTCCAGGTACATTTGGATAATAGTGCCTCTCGTAGCACTGAAACATACCTTTCTTTAGAAAGGAGAGAAACAAAACCATCTCTAGATGTGTTTGGCTGGCTTTACTGATCTGTGCTGTAGGAAAGAAAAAATTGTTTGTGAAGCTTGAAATCTCTAGGAAAAAACGAAGTTGAGCCTGCACGATACATTCCTTTTAAATTCAGTATCCCATTGTTTTAGAAGGAGGCATGCTGAAGAATGATATGGAAGGCCTTAAAAGTTATTTTACAAACTTAATTTACTAGAAAAAAAAGCGTATTTCATAAAGCTCATTTTTCAGGCATACCTGTCTTGAAATTTGTGAGACATGCAAGACATCACGCATATAATTTTCCAAACTCAAGATCAAATATACTGGTTCATGAGGCCATAAGAGATCTGGCTGACAGGAACGAGTAACTCAAAGCAGTTTATTGGGTCATTCGGTTTTCTGGAACTGTGGAGGCACCCATGAAGGGGAGCTTATCTGTTGAGAAAGACATCATCCTTTTTATGTATTTGTTTTCTAGTGTAAAAATCTATGTGCAGAACATTTGATAGCAAGAGAAATAATAATTAGTTCATTTTACAGGGCTTGGTGGAAGTGGATATTGAAGATTGCACTTCTCAAGTAAAGCACAAGTAGCCCTGTTTTTCTTTTTTCTTTTTTTTTTGTCATAAAGAGGGCACATTAGTGGAGTAGAAAAGAACAGTCCAAGGAAAGACATTCACATTATGATGTGTACTTCTGAGGGAAAACGCTGTAGGATATATTATGTCAGGACTCTGCTTCCATATTTGGAGGCATTTACAGGTACTGATACCATAGTTTCATGTTAAGCACTCCTTAAAAGTTTTCCTCCTTCAGTGGTTTCAAGAACTGAAGTCAATGATGTACTTTGTTGTTTGTTTCCACTTTCTAGAGTGCCTAAGTCTGAAGAGAATGTGTATTTTTTGTTAATGTTTTATTTTGTAACATCTTAATCTAGCATAGTGCAAACCTATTGACTGAAAATGCAGAAAGAAAATAACTTTCTTCATTTCTTATACATAGATATTCAAAATTATTTGCTACCTTTAATAATACTTTTATCTACCAAAGGCAGTGGAAAGAGTTTGGTTTTTGGCAGTGACAATTCTTTAGCAACCAGCATGCTCTTACATTTACTGTATGAAATCTCTCTGTTTATCACAACATGAGATATCATGAAATAAATTGTGTAGCTCTGTTTTTTGCTGCAGTTTTCCATGAGAGGATTTTCAAAGCTGCTCAGGGAATTTTGATGCTCATGTCTTGTTGCGAGTGATTTATACTTTTGCTTTATGCCACTTAGGAACCTTTTGAAACTCTTTGCAGCTAGTGTTCTTTATGAAGTTTTCATGTATCTTTGTTTATGGTTTGAAAAAGAGAAGAAAAATGGCCAAAGACTGCTCAGCGAGCCAACTGTGAGTGGGGATAGTGTTCTGATGGCTCTTCTATAGTGAGGTATACAGTTTGTGATTAAAAAAGGAAGTTGAGGAGAAACAATGATTATTTGCCTTTATCTAGTATAACGTTTGAAAAAAAAAAAAAACACCACCAACAAAAAACCCACTATTTTTAGGCTTCCCATCATTTTGTTTGTTGAAAAATTTTGCCAAACTGACACCAGGGCTTGGCTGACATTAGAGCTGTGTATAGTGGAAGATTATTATAGTGTGTACACAGGAGAGATGAGTTAGTTCTGACTGCCTGGCTTTGGAGGACTTTTATTTGAAAAATGGTTGATCTTTTAATACTGTATCTTTTTTTGTTGTTTGAAAGTTATCTTCTCGGATCATAATAGAAGTGCAGTACTGAAAATTACAGGAAAGTTTACAAATAGAACTGTAAAATAAAAATGATGAATCCTCCTGAGACTCAACAAATGTCAAATCTTGTCATAAATCATGATGATATCATATAAGTGTATGGACATCATACAAATATTTTTTACTTTAGAAGACATGGTAATTTGTTCAAATGGTTTGGTATTGCTTCCTTTTTTTCCAATTTTTTTTCAGGAGCTAAGTTATTAAAAGAGAGACAAGGAAACATATAGGCAACTAAATAAATTCAATAAGCATATAAGTTCTTATGAGAAGTAAATTTCAACAGAAGTTACTTAAATATTTTCCCTTTGTTGAAATGATAGAAAATTGCATGCTACTTAGTAAAAATAGCAATGACTTCACTTGGTTAGCAGGGCAGTCCTGTGTTCCCAAGATGACTCGCTTTGTTAGCAGTGTGGTCTCATGTTCCCAAGATGAGAACAGAAGAGATTCACGAGGCAGTTAGAAGCAGTACAAGTGTTAATCCTCCACATAAAGGCATATATCCTTGTTGATCTTGACATTTTTTCTGAATAGCTAGACTGGAAATATTTTTAGGGTAAGACAACATATACTCTTGTACCTTTTAGCATTTCTTGCGTTATCCAAGACAAAACTGCCTTTGTTTCCAAACTGAAAAAAGAATGAGCAGTTTGGGGGTTGGGAAGAAGACAACTGTGGTTGATTTATGGAGGAGGGAAGCAGCTTATCTGGGCTTTGAAATGTCTGTGGGTACTTGTGGCACCACTGTTTATAAGCTTCACTTGTCATAGAATCATAGAATATCTGAGTTGGAAGGGACCCGTGAGGATCATTGACTTCAACTCCTGGGTCCCCAGAAGACCACCAAAAAAAAAAATAAAATAAAATGGATCATGTGTCTGAGACAATTGTCTAAATGCTTCTTGAACTCCGGCAGGCTTGGTGCCATGACTGCTTCCTTGGGGAGCCTGTCCTAGTGCCCAACCACCCTCTTGTTTAAAAACCTTTTCCTGATATCCAGCCTGACCCTCCCCTGTCACAACTTCAAGCTGTTCCCTCAGGTCCTATCGATGGTCACCAGAGAGCAGAGCTCAGTGCCTGAATCTCAGCTCCCCCTTATGAGGAAGTTTTAGACCGCAATGAGGTCTCCCCTCAGTCTCCTCCAGGCTGAACAATCCAAGTGACTTCAGCTGCTCCTCGTATGTATTCCCCACTAGGCCCTTCACCATCTTTGTTGCCCTCCTTTGGACACTCTCTAACAGTTTTGTGTCTTTCTTATACTGTGGTGCCCAGAACTGCGCACAGTACTCAAGGTGAGGCTGCACCAACGCAGAGTAGAGCAGGACAAGCACTTCCCTTTATCGACTAGCAATGCCATTCTTGATGCACCTCAGGATATGTTTGGCCCTCCTGTCCACAAGGCACACTGCTGGCTCATGTCCAGCTTGCTGTCGATCAAAACCCCCAGATCCCTTTCTGCAGGGCTGTTCTCCATCCTCTTGTCCCCCAGTCTGTATGTATAATCAGGGTTGCCCCTTCCCAGGTGCAGGACCTGGCACTTGCTCTGGTTAAACTTCGTATTGTTGGTGATTTCCCAGCTCTCTAATTTGTTCAGATCTTTCTGCAAGGCCCTACCACCCTCGATGGAGTCAACAGCTCCACCCAATTTGGTATCGTCCATGAACTTGCTCAAAAAACCTTCAATTCCTTCATCCAAATAGTTTATGAAAACACTGAAGAGAAATGGTTCTAAAATGGAGCCCTGTATATGTATTACATATATGTTACCTATATGTGTAATACTAATGTGCACTCACGTATCAAGAAAAAACATTTTCCAATGCCTTGGCATGTAGCATCAAATGGGCTTTAATATGCAGCATACTGAAATCAATTTCCATTCATATTGGCCTTTGGACTTGCACCAAGACTGGGATTATTTTAACCTTTTGTTGAGCCATATCAAGGAAATATGTTACCTCTATATGTATATCATTGCTACTGGAAAAACTAGCTTTTGCATGTAAAGACTGTGTCTTACTCAAATGTAACAGGAGGTTGCAGCTTAGCCCTTTGTCCTGAAAAATAAGAAGTGGATGATAGTTGTGAAATTATGTTGGTCTTCTTTTGTAATGCACTTGTTGCTAGGAAAACTTTTTTTCAGGTATAGGCACCTGATTTCCAGTTTAGACTGTGGTTCTGGAGGTAACCTTAAGCACCACTGATTTCTGAATGAGTGCTATGTTGCAGATATTTATTAAGATATAATCTTAATCAAGAAGTTAACAAATAAAAAGAGAACATTCTCTTCTGCATTTACAGTAGCAATAAAAAGAAGGTTCTTGTAATGATTTCTCTGCAGGATCACTTATCTTGTTTCTTTTCTAAAAACACAAATGTGAATTTTCACAATGTTTCTTCCTCTCTCTGAGATCTTTAGTTGAATTTTGAAACTATTAGTAATATTAATTATGTCTCTGTCATAACCTTTAACCACATTACTATAGTTTGAACAGTAGCTACAGCACTTAAAATTTATTTCATCTTTGTCATATGAGTTTCTTTTTATTGATGTGAATGAGAGCTTACTCGAAGCATGTATGTCTTTTTTAGAGAAGTCTTTTAAATTCAGGAAGATCTCTTACCATTTAAGTTTCAAAAGATGAAGCCTCTTACATCTTGTTTGTTACCATAAGGAGAGTCTGTT
The DNA here is from genome assembly GCF_040182565.1 of Anser cygnoides. Taxonomy (NCBI): domain Eukaryota; kingdom Metazoa; phylum Chordata; class Aves; order Anseriformes; family Anatidae; genus Anser; species Anser cygnoides. Next base: position 33,711,648 of record NC_089876.1, on the reverse strand, counting down.
ACTGGAGGTACTGATAAAACCTGTGCTCCTTTTCACAGGTAGCCATTTTGCCTTTGGCTATAGAGTTTAATCTTACATTTCTGACTATGTTATTGCCACAACTACCTTCTGCTTTCTTAATTTCCCAATGACATTTTTATCTGATATGGTATTCCTTCTCTTTCTGTTCTCAGAACCCAGCTCTTCAATTATATTTGCTGCTTTTATTCATTTTTATGAAACAATAAAAATTAGTGTATTTCCCTAAAAAGCTGGTATCTTTAAACCTTGTTTTCTTCTTTATAAGGTGAGAGGACCTTCAAGTGTGATCACTGTGATGCTACTTTCAAAAGAAAGGACACCTTAAATGTTCATATTCAAGTTGTACATGATGGACATAAGAAATACAAGTGTGATCTCTGTGACAAAGCTTTTGTGACACCCTCAGTCCTGAAAAGTCATAAAAAAGTGAGTAGAATAAATTATTTCATATTTACTCCTTGTGTATCCTTAAGATTATGGCTAAACACAAAATGCCTAGATTCTTCTGCATTGCTGACTTTTCAATATAAAGCTGTGTTGATGCTTAATACCCTAAAGTGCTTAATACAGTAGTTGCGCCAGGGGAGGTTTAGGTTGGATATTAGGAAGAACTTCTTTACCGAAAGGGTTGTTAGGCACTGGAATGGGCTGCCCAGGGAGGTGGTTGAGTCACCTTCCCTGGGGGTCTTTAAAAGACATTTAGATGTAGAGCTTAGTGATATGGTTTAGTGGAGGACTTGTTAGTGTTAGGTCAGAGGTTGGACTAGGTGATCTTGGAGGTCTCTTCCAACCTAGATGATTCCGTGATTCTAGTGTTATTGGTGGTATCCAAAATATGCAGGAAAGCATTAGCTGTTAGGAATGAATACCAGCTGTCTGTCTGGTATCCCCCAATACTGCTGTTAGATATATGTGTTTTCTAAAGAACCCTATCCTAATCAAGATGGATTTAACATTCATATCGCTGATGTAGGGGAATGAAAATTATGTAAGTCCATCCAGTATTGAAATGATATTTATTCTTCCTTCAGCTGCTGCAAGATATGTATCATGTGAGATAAGGTTTTTATAATCTAATGAAGAACTTTACAGAATGAAGAACATTCAATGTCTTTTATTAAAAAAAAAATAAATAAATAAAATAATTTCCCTATCTGAAAAGAGTCGTGTGCAAATCTAGAAATCCAGATTGTTAGCTGGACATATCATTTAACTTATTTTTTTTCCTATCCCATTTAAATTAACAATTGTAAATGAAGTAATCCAAAATACTCCACTACAAGAGTATTCACAGTTATAAGGAAGTTATAAGTTATAAGGAATAGTTATAACATTTCTTTATAACTTTCATTCTTGTCTTTCCTTGTCCCTTGCAGACTCACACAGGAGAAAAGGAGAAAATTTGCCCATATTGTGGACAGAAGTTTGCAAGCAATGGAACACTGAGAGTTCATATTCGAAGCCATACAGGTACAGTTATATTTATTATAATCATCAGGAAAAAAAATCTAATTGTATGTCAAGGTATCTGTAAATTTGTGTACAAATGCTCTGTCTAGCTACAAAAAGAAGTATGAATTTACAGGTAGGCCTAACACACTTTTCAGATGTTTTACCTGCTTAATGTATAAAACCAGATTCTATTTTGAACTGTAATTATGTATGAATATATATATGTATATATGTATATACAGTATATATGAGTATTTACATGAACATACACTGTGAGTTCATTCAAGTCTGGTTTCTGAGGTGTTTTTAAACTCTAATCTCATGTCATTGTAACTTCTGACCTTATCATGGCCTACACATTACCCTAATTAGAATGTTCTACCTTGGGTACATTTTAATTCAAAATGTATTTTCTGTTGCAACATCCAAATCATTCTGCTGTTCTCATAGTACTTCTAGGTCTGAGTTATGTAACTGACTTTATATTGCCACCCTGATTGCACTACTTTTTCCTTACCTTTCGTTACCTATGTGCTTCTGTAAAAACATTGAGAATAAGTTAGTCATGTTGTCATTTATATAGGTTTCGTTTTCTGAGCTTGTGTTTTCTTTTCAAATAAATGGCAGGTAACTGAAGGGGGTTTCTTTGTGATGATTTGTTTCCAACATAAAACGGTATCGATTTGCTTTTGGCAGCCAAAGCATCGGTTTACAAATAGTCTTCCTGTGATGTTCCATTCACTCCACATAAGCGAATTTGGTTTGTAGGGAGATGACAGAATTGGGGTTTCTAATCATTTGGTTTTCCACTATGTTTGGCAAGTGTTCCATCACTTCAGTCTATTAGAACCGCCTGTTGAGATTACGGGTCTTAACTAGTTTGATATATTTTACAATTTTAGATTTGACTGCCCCAGCTAATAGCAAATTTCACAGTCCTATTGTCAGGATAAATGGCTAAACTTTAGCTCTTCTTCTTTGCTAAATTCCATGCTTGGAATCTTTTCTTCTCATAGCAGATGTTTAAATTGTGCATATAAGCTTGTGAATAAGTGTTCTGCACACGTAGTTAGCATATACCGTGATCATAGGCACAAAAGACACTGAAGGTCCAACCTGCTAAGACACAATCACAATACAACGGTTCTCTTCTGTCCATTCCTCCTCTTTATTCTTGTTCTTTCTCCACCTACATCTCTATCTTCTCAACCCTTTCAAAGTCCTTCCTGCACAATCTCACGTGCTATGTCTTTCTCTTCAGTCTTCTGTCCCCTAAGATGAAATTTGCTCTTCTTTTGTCACTTCCTCAAGATGCAGAGGAAGGGAAAAAACAAACAAAAATCCCACTCATGGAGCATGTGGTATGAAGACTGAGAGAACCCTTGGGGAAATGTGCCTGTTGGAAGGACCAACCTATTTCTGACCTGGGCTGTACTTTAAAGAAACGCATAGATGGGAGTACAAAGGAAGCAATTTGATAGTGTTGTTAGTCACTCAGCACATCAGTACAGACTTCTGGGTCTATGACTGCCTAAATTTCTAATGTGGTAACTTTTTTCAGAAGATTATTTTGTTTATGGATATTTCTTTACCTTCACCTTACCATCCCGTGAGGATACTATGTTATTCTTCAATCTTCTATTTTTGCATATGAGACTCCGATGAAAACTAAGATTGTTATAGATTATCCAATGCTTAAGGGAACATCAAAATGTTACTCTACTTCTTCAGTAAAATCTCTGGATTCACATTCCAATGTGTTTTGCAGGCAATTCTGCTTTATTGCCTTTAGTAGTGGGGTGCTTTTTTTTTTATTTCACGGGCCTTTTTCTGAAACTACATCAATTTGCACAGTGTAGAGAGGCCTTAGTTTTTCAAGCTGATAGTGCAGATGGCTTTTGGGACAAGGTTTTATAGCTGTCTGAGTGAAAATGCTTTTCACACATGTGCTGCTACCAGTTGCATTTAATGTTTCAGCTCTCTCAAGCTGGTTTTCCCCAAATTAGGAAAGGCGAATGAGGTGAGTTTTGTGAAACCACACACCAGAGAGACCTCTAACCTTGAGGGCAGAGACTTACAACATTTTCAGCCATTATTATGCAAGAAACAGTACAATGGCATTTTGAATTTACTTCAAGTAGAAAGGCACGGAAGTTTTCCAGTACATTTGTAAATTAAATAGGGCTGGAGAAGGTGCCTGGCCAGGAGATGGTACAGGTTGGAGGTAACAGAATGTGCACTGTGAAAACAGCTTATGAAAGAATCTCACTGTAGAAGGAAATTTTCAAGGCTTCGTTATCAAAAAAATCTTGAAGTACTCCTTTTAAAGAGAGTTACAAATTCAGGAAGAATGTCTTGTTAAATTCATTTATAATGGTCTGTGATAAACTCTGATCCTTCCAGTTGCTATGGTGATGTCAATGACATTTTTGATGGAGGGATTTGTGATTTGCATCCTTCACCACTCAGAATCAACCGATACACATTTTCATGTGTTTTGACTTCTTGGTGGTTAAAAAAAATTGCTAAGTTACATGGTGCAATACCTTATACTAGGTTTAGTGAGAAAATGCCTAGTTAGATTTATGTTGCACTTCAGGAGGGATGGTTTTGACTTGTGCTGTGACTACAGACTTCAGCTAAGTTGTCCAAGATCATAACACGTGCAGACCAACCACCAGAGGAAACTGCTGTTCAGTGTGGAAAAGCTGTGCAGTGTTCAGTGGGCCTGATTAAGAATGGGCCTGAGTGAAGCACAGCTTTCTGAGGGTTAGCTTGCATCATTTCAAGAGAAAGTAAGGGTAGTTGATGAAGGGAATCCATGTTATTTGGAAACAGTACAAAAAAGCTGAGTGCTCATTTGATGCCTTTTAAAGTTCACTGTATTGTGAAAATCCTTGAAAACTTTTCAAGCATTTTCTGAGAAATCTTGAGTTCATCAAAGAGAGTGGAGCCACAAACTTGCTTTATTTAGTGATGGATGTTTGGTTTTGAAATGTTGCAGTGTTGAATACTTTGTGCTCTTGATATCAAATAAATTCAGTGGTTTTGAATTAATCAGTTAAAAAAATGTGGCCTCTTTTTTTTTTTGGTCAGACTTTAAAGTATCACTTTTAATTCTGAGCTAGAAGTGAACCAACCAACCAACTGTCCATTTGCAAGAGATGATTCATCTTTTGAATAAGCCTTCAGCTGCGACCAAATTTTCAGTGCATCTAAATGGTACACCATAAGCATAAATATTAAAAGGAACTTCATGTTTTAAGAGATTAGGTTTCAGGTCCTGGTGCAGATGTTTGTGTTAGTGTATTTGCTGTGCATGTGGTTGGCTGGCCTTTATTAGCTACTTTGTATAAGAGGATTTGCTCTGTGTTTACAAAATAAGGCCAGGCAGTGTACTTTTGCAAAGAATTGTGCATTGATTTTTATCTTCCTTTTTTTTTATGTCCTTTATAAAAGCTAAGATTCTTGTGTATCCTATTCATTCTGCTTTGGACTGTAATTTTAATATGCTTAATAATTCGTATACAAAAAGAGAAGCTTTTATTCAATATGCAGCACATGTTCTTAAATACTGCTACGCACAGATGTATGCATGCTTCTTCAATAAGCAGTTTTATTCCCTCTTTTATCTTAGAATAAGACTCTGTAAATGAGCCCTAACAATACTTGGCCTTTTGCAGAAACTGATCTGGTTTGGGGTGAGTGAACATGTCTGCATGTGCATGTATAAGAGGGAAGGGGTTGATGTTTGCATCTGAACCTAGTATATTGCTCTGTAATTCATCATCTGGGGTTCTAGCCTTAGAATGACAGAGACAGCTCTCTGTAGGTCAGCTGAAACACTATAGCACATTCTCCCTCTGCTGTATCCTGTTGGTTTATGACTTCTTAAGGTCAGAGGGAGCTGGGGTTAATTCAGCAAAAGAATCCTCTGACTGCGATATAAATTCCTTGGCTTGTTCATAAATTGTAAAAGAAGTTCAGTGGACTGCTCCTTGGGATTGAAGACTGTGGGCCAAGAGGTTAATTACTTGCCTAAAGTTTCAAGCAGCTTTCAGTGTTAACAGTTACTGGCTGTGGTTTGTGCAGCTTTGCAGTTGCCTTATGCATAGGTATTTAAAACTGTTAATTGATGTCTTGTGTGTGCATTTGTATGTGTGTACATATATAATTATTTGTGCCTATGTAATATGTATACATGTTTTTTATCTGCCTGATACTGGTCTTGTTTCTTTCCCAATTAGTTGTATCCTAATCCTTCCATCTTCGGTATGTAGCACATCAAGTTGTGGAACAATGAATGTTGGGGTGAAGTAGTTCATATTTGCACATTCATTTATTTTTGCAAAAATTGAGTCTGTTTTAAATGTAACTCTGTCCTTTCCATGCGATCTTTTTCCTACTCCATTACACAGGGATTGGTGAGGTACCACTGATGCTCCTACATGTCTTTCAGAAAATGCTTGTGCATACAGACATAGATTAAAACTCAAGGACATGTAACTTTGTTTTGTGTCTGTCACATTTAGTCAATCTCCTGATAAAAAGACAGTAAAATAACTATAACTTCACGTCTTAAATATTTTCTGAAAGGATTCATGTTTTTATTCTACGCCATTTTACAGCCGTTATTCATGTGACATTCTTTCATGTTATGTTCTCTGTTATGTGGAAAAGAAGCTTTCTTTTTTAAGGAAGAGTTGAGAATGTTCTTTGGAAATTTACTTCCATAACCATGAACTAAGGATGACACTGTGAAATTACATTAAACAAACAAAAATCATTCAAACCATCAGCTTCCATATCATTTGTGTCAACATAGCTAGGCTTACGTTTTTCAGTTTCCATTTCAACAAATAATACTGTTTTATAAGCTCATGAAAACATTTTATCATACTTGTCCCCTATAATTTTAGGTGCTGATTGCCTTCTTGAGATGTGTCTCTTCCTCTGCATTGAGAGCTTGATATAATAGTCCTGACTTTGCCATTGTAGTCACACTTCTGCAATTTGATTAATTAGGCATTTGAGCATATTTAAAACCATATTTAAAGTACAACTGTATAAAAACCTAGTTCCAAATTTTGCACTCATGTCGAAATTCCTAACCAAACCAAATATTAATCATGAAGTTAAAAATCAAAATCTTTGCTTATTAACAATAGCTCAATCATCTACGAAACTAAAATACTTCAAAATAGTCAAAGGAAGTAATGAATTCAAGCTACGAATTCAAGGAAGTAATGAATTCAAGTGATTCCTGCGTATTGGCGTGTGATGTATGCCTCCAAAATTGTAGTAGCTATGCAGATGACTGTTCATTAGTGTACATAAGATATGTAGACAAATAATCATTCTAGGAAATTATCTGGTCCTTCATATTATATATATATATATATATAACCTCTCTATATACTTATTGCCTCTAAGTAATTTATATTACATAAAAAGAGATAAAAGGGAAGCTTTGAGGAATTTCCTCTCATATCACACTGAAGTATGAAAAAATGTATCTGTATTTAGTCAGAGAACAGCTTGCAAATGTCTACAGATAGGTTGTTTCTATTTGATAACTTATAGATGATCACTCTTTTATCTACTGAATTTAAAAAGGAGCTTGCAGAAGACCTCAAAGGTGAGGATTCTGCATTTTTAAGCCTTTCAGTTTATACATCATTGTCGTATTTATCTCCAGACAACAGTTAAATCTTTAAAAGTACCTGTAAAGTTTCATGCAACTGTCAGCTTCTTGTTGTCTGCTCCCATGAATGGAGAAATGTTCTTATAATGGATAGATTATTTGAATGCTATTGACATCTTTAGATAAATTACACCACATAACTGATTAATATACATACTTTAAAAGATTTGGTTGACCTTAAGTCATAGATGTTAATGCTCCATTCATAGGGAAGGCAAATTGCTTAATTCCACAGACAGATGCAAAGAATCAAATTGCTTTATTTTTTAAATTAAGCCTGTGGAGTTTTTATTTGTGACTAAAATTCTTAATACCAATATGCAACTGGTAAGACTGTATTACCTCTGCAGGTAATATAGGTATAGTTAGGAGTAAAGATAATAACATTTGTATTTGGTAGGGTTCTTTACTAGTCTTTATGATTTGTTCCGTTACGAATAGCTAAAACCTCAATTATATGATAATCACGATAGGCCAGACAAATATTTTGACTGTAGGTCTAACTACTGCTAATCTGAATTCTGAGTAAAACCAAAACTTCTAAAGAAATTTTCCCAACTTTGAAAACATTGCTTCTCTGTCTCAAAGAATAAAAAGTACTTAGAGTATTGAAAGACAACATTTGTTAAAGCAATCTGGTTTTATTTGAAAAAGAATAGCATTAAGTTTGTTGTTGTTTTCTCCTTATTAAACGTGACCATAGCTAGTGACTGGAAAATGCATTTGGTTGAATCACATAAAAGAAATTCTAGTTCTCCCTTGTGTCTACGAAGTGCACAAGTATTGGATCTTGGTTAGGAAGCATTCAGAAGTACACAGGCTTTAGTGTTATTAATCATCAGAGAAGAAAAACAAATACAGAAATATTTGATCTTGTCTTCAGAGTCTGCCAAGTTTGAATGTCATTTAAAATGAAGAATGTGAAGAAATATCTCTAACTGACCCATACCTGAGTACTGATTTCTGTTTCTCTCAGGCAATAACTGTAGTTTGCACAGGACTATTCTCATACCAATCAGAGAATCCTATCCCCTTCTTTATCTGGTTGACTTTGAGTGTAGAATTACAGGTGTATTTGGCGTTTCTGGGTCTCGTCTCAGCTGACATCCGCAAGTATTTTATCTTTCAAATCGTGAAGTTATTTAGTCCTTGGCATGAGAAAGCTATGCCTGTGTAGGTGCTTTCGTACTTCTAAAAGGCTTATTTTGAGTGCTAAGTTTAATGGCTGAAAGTCAGGCAGGCCAGAGTTTTGTGTAGGCTGGATCACTGTGTTTATTGTATAGTCCAGATTAGTGGTTTGGCTTGTAAAGAAAACAGCTAGCTGCTGCAGTCAGCCAAACTTCTTCATTACTGCACTGTTATTTTCCATTCCTAGTATCTCTGGTTAAAATTATAAAAATTTCTTAAGAGAACTTAAGCATTAAAAGACCTTAATGCTTAAGGGTATTTAATACTTTTGAAAATTCTGCTCTGTATCTAGAAAACAGCCACCTCTCTACAAGAGGAAATTTATTACTCTGAGGAAGTGTTTGTATTCTCAGAGGTCAATTTGACATGCTGTGCAGCACAAAGGCGATTAAATTTACTGAATATTTTCTTAAAGTGTAGATATTTAATCTTCTTTCAATAACTAGTTTTCTGGCATTTTCTGCTTCAAGTTCTGTCAAAGTCACTTGGTTCCTTGAGTTGGTATATAACTTAGTCTTAATTCCTAAAGAAGTTAATTTCATTTGGAAGACATTCAGTTCTGTGTATTTTAGGTTTCTTTGTCTCTGTGCATGTACATATTTGTATAATACATTTAACTGAACCTCTATACAGTTAAGGACACAAAATTCCTTTTCTTTGATGGGAACTCCATATACAGAGCACCAGCGGCTGAGGATAGATGTGTAAAGTTGTCAAGTGCTCTATGTGAACAGATAATGTTCCAAAGCATATGTCACAGATTATAATTTTGTTATATCCGTTAACCTTTTGCCCATCCTTACTTGCTGTTGAATGCTGTCATCACCCTAGATTATCCCTGACTAAAAAAGCACTCTTGCAATTCCTTTTTGGGGCTGCCCTGTTGATCACCTGGCATGGAGTGTTGCATGTGTGATCCAGATGGCCCCTTTGCCTCCAAATTCCTCCCCAGGTGAGCTGTCTTCATTCCACCAGAGCTGTGTGATGGTGGATTCACCCTTCTTCCTCTCTTCCCTGCCCCAATCTTAAGTTAGGTGTTTAAACAGGGTTATACTTTAGCATAAGTGTTCTAAACACAGACTTTTTAAAATTATACAGAGATTATTTTTTATAAATTGTCTTCTAATCCTTACAGTTCAACGTCTGAAAAAAAAAAGCAATATTTAGAAGTTTATAAATGGCCTGGGAAAGATTCTGAGGGACAATGATATTGCCATAATTATCTGTTAACTTTTTAAAGAAAACAATTGCTTTTAAGTTTCATACAGTACACATGGTCTGATGTTCAGTGCAGTCTTTTTCTAATGTTAGTGAATGTTGACCTAGACCAGTGGTGCTGAATACCCCAACTAATCCAGCAAAGAAGTATTAGTGTTTTTTTTAAAAAAAAAAAAAAAGAAAACATTTGATAATTTCACTGTCTAATGCAAATTCTTTATCCCTCAATACAACAGTTCCAATAAAGCCAGAAAGCGAGAAAGTGTGTACAGGAAGGGAAGTGTAAACAATTGAGAATTTCATACAAGTGACCAAGCAAGCCATATCGGCATGGGGACAATAAATATGACTCAAAATTAAACAGAATGAAATAGAATGGCCATATAAGATTTGAAAGAGCTCTATGAGACTGCTTCCAGAACTGAATGTAACGGTTCATTAAATGCATACTTTTGCATGCTGTTGACTACCTTCTCTGTGCCTCTGTCTCATTCATTGGTCTCTTCTGACCTTTGTTAAACTCTCTTCAAATTAGGGCTACTTCTCCATTGCATCTCTGTGAAATACAGTAACCTTTTCTCATTTGATAAGGTGTTTATCACCTGTAAAATACGTATTTGTTGGTCTTAGTCAAGGTTATTGTTTCAAAGTAATAACTTTTTTTTCTTCCATCACGTTTCCACCTGATTTTATAATTAGCTTTTTTGTGGCTAAATTAACTACGGGGAATGCAAACTATATTGTGGAAATGGCAACATATAGGACTAATTTGAACTATTGTGTCTTAAAGTCTTTAATAAATGTATAGCTTTAGCTACTGAAAACTAATAATGAGTGTTTGGTTTTGTTTCTTAATTGCTTTGCTCCCAGAGGTGTCTGAGTTTGGGAAATCTGGGTGCTCAACTCACTGTAAGTATTGCCTTATAGCATCTTTGATTACAAATGTCTCTTAGGAAAGTGTCCATCTCAGGTTGAATTGGAATGGAAGAATCTGGTCTTTAAAATTAGCATTTTATGCTCTATTAAGGTCCAGTAAGTATTAGATCTCAAGCTAGAGATGTATACACTTGAGAAAAAAAAGGATACCAATTCTATCATGACATCTTTTCAGATCAAAATCCCATATGGTTTTCCATCATGGAATTGTTTTTCATAATCCTTGTATTAGGGTTACATTTATTTTTATTATGTTAAAAGCTTTGTTTTTAGTCATACAAAATCTGGAAGTAGAATGTCTAGACTTTGAATTACATTAAATCCATTGCAATTTATCTAAGGATTATTTATTTGGGGTTATTTGTGCAGAAGTGCCATTAATGTGTTGAGCAGTTTGTTCTTGGACAGCAGGGACGTGACAGTCAGCTGTAACTTGAGGGTAATAAAAACGTTTATTAGGACATGTTGATCGGACAAGCTGCATTTAATACGTCTACTGGATTTTGATGTTGTAGTAAAGTAGTGGTTAAATGTCTTAGTGAAGACTGCAGATCATAGTCTCAGCTGAGGTTTTATGGCAGAGTTGTGAACAATAGCATAGAAGGTAAACCTTTTTTTCAGATATTTTCCAAATATGAAGAGTCAGAAACAAGGCTTAGTCCTGTATTTGTGAGTTAAGACTTCTTTCTCCACATTACCCATATTTTTTAATAAGTAAAATAAAATCTTGTTGAAATAACACTAATTTTGAAAATTTCCTTCCTATTGACTCCAGTAAAAAGACATAATATTCAAAAAGTGGTGCAATGGTATACTTCAGTATGATATCCCTGGTAAGGATTTATTATTGCTTCCAAACATGAAGATGTTTCTATATTTTATACATATTTACAGGTAAAAATATATATGTGTATATTACAAAAATATAGTAAGAATAGTAAAATATAGTATATACTAGTGCAAATAGTATAACTGTTAATCAATACCTTTTAGCAGCAGTAACTTCACCTTAGGTGCACCCCCTTCTTAGATGATTTCATCTGTGGAGCTGCTTGAAGCTGGTCTTTTTCAGGTATAACATATTGGTATGAAGTCATACTGTTGCCATCTACTGGCATCTGCCGAAAGCTCTTAAGACTGTACTCATCAGGTATCATGATCTCCATGGTTAATTTCTGAAGAACTCTGTTTATCTGTTTACTGAGTTTCAGACAAACTCAAAACCATCCCTTGGAAGCAAAATACTTTCTTTTTAGAGAGACTTGGGTATGGGCAGAGAGAGGGAGGAAAGGTACAACTCCTGCCTGTCAACACTCATCTGCTTACAAGCTGCTGAAAGCTTTAACTTCTACATCATTCAAAAGCCTTAAAACATAAAAATGTCTGCTGAATTAATTAAATATTTGAGCACTGACAACTGCTGGAGTGCTTGAAGGACAAATGTGTGGATTAAAGACATAAAGGGTCATGAGAGAGAGTGTCGTATTTCAAACTATTCAGTGAAAACACAGCTATGACATGGTAATTGTTACCATAAAAGGGGGGGGGGGGAGGGAAGAAAGAAAAAGAAAAAAGACAAATTCACATAATTGTGCTTACTGAGAGATGGCAGAGTACAAAGGGAAAAATATTTAAATTTTGCAAATACTTTACTACTGAGTTGCTGTCATTGAGTTGTCTAAACAGTAAGAAAAGAGAAAAGAATAGAATATTCTACTGAAGAGATTTTGTATCCCCTTACTTCATCTTCTAATCTCAACTGTCCTCAAACCTCTGCGCACCCTGTGACTATATGGAGATTTTATGTACAACATTGGCTATCAGTTGTCAGCCTTACTGTATTTGCAACTGAACCTTTGGAAGAGCTATTTCTGTAAGCTCTCTTCATTACATACCTTTTGTGAACCTTTGACACCTTGTTCACAAGAAGGAAAACATCCTGTATCTTCCCTCTGAGTAATCATGTAGGAACACTTCATGCAGAGAAAAGATGAAGAAAAACAATAAAATTCTCCAAGTCAAGATTAATATCCCTGTCAGAAGGGACTGTGGAGCTTTAAATGTTAATCTCTGTTGCTGCCACTCTCTTAAACTAAGATTGTTGGCTTATCAGTGAAAGACTTATTTTTTAATTGTGAAATGTAGTTGATCTTACCTTTTTTTTTTTTTTTCTGGGATTGAGTGTGTGTGTTTATAAGTGTTCATAAGATACTTGAACTATGCCAATTCTCTCTGTATATGCAAAGGTTCTCTGTGCATCGACATGTCAGATGGAGCTTTATTTCATCTGTGTTTTATACAGGCTTGTTATACCTTCAGCATTATGATTTTTGGATAACAAATTTTAATTTGTTAGTAGAAAAATAGTTATGGTAACTTGATTTGTTAAATTGTGTTTTTGTATTTGAAACATCCTGCTATTTGCCCTTAAAGCTTTGTATATAGAGAAGAGGGGATGATAGAGGGAGATTCCAGTACATAACCTAAAGAGTTCAAAATTGAAACACCCTTGGGGAATTACAAAGCCTGAGCACTTATTGCAAATTATCAAACTAGTTTTAATTGTGTGAATCCGAATAGTTTTTTATTTATATTACATTGGGCTTAGTAAAATCAGTGAAATCAATGCTAAATGACACCAGTTTAATGAAGTGTTAAACTAAATACATTTAAGATATGGGATGCTGCAAGGGAGATGCTAAGAGCCTTCTGCTTTCATTTCAATTACAAATTGTGACAGGTATTCCAGGTGACAGGTATTGTGAGAGGTATTCCAGACCTTTGATCATCATTGTGGTCTGGGCTTGCCCCAACAGGTCCACGTCTTTCTCATGCTGTGGGCCCCAGAGCTGACTGCAGTGCTCTAGGTAGGGTTTCATGAGAGCAGAGGGAGAGAATCATCTCCCTTGAACTGTTGGCCATGGTTCTTTTGATGCAGCCCGGGATACGGTTGGCTTTTTGGGCTGCAAGTGTGCATTGCCAGCTCATGTTGAGTTTCTTGGCATTGACCAACCAGGTCTTTTCCTCAGAGCTGCTCTCAATCCATTCTGCGCCCAGCCTGTGTTTGTGTGGGATTGCCCCAGCCCACATGCAGGACCTTGCACTTGGCCTTGTTGAACTTCATGAGGTTTGTATGCACCCACCTCTCAAGCCTATTCAGTAATGACCAGATATGAAATAAAAGTATTATTTGGAAGCAGTCAATGCCCAACCATAAAAGTGACCTTGTGCAGAATGTTGTTTGGGCAAAGGCAGTAGGTTTTTTCTTCTATTTCTGTTTATTTCTTTTTTTTTTTGTATGTGTCATTTTTTGTTTTGTTTTAAGGCTCTCCCTGAATATTCGTGTCTTGCTAGGACAAAACTGAGCAGTGAAAAGTCATTCTTTGAACTAGTCCTGCAATGTGCCCTCATGGACCTTTTTTTTTTTTGGTAATTTTCCAGATTCTTAGATCTCTTTTTGTTTGAATTGAGTGTGAAGACAAGAACAGAAAAAAAGTACCTCATTTTGTCAAATAACCATGCTGCAAGACCATCGTAAACTGAGGACATATTTCTGGATTCTTATGCTTTTCTTGTTTTCAGGTGAGCGTCCTTACCAGTGTCCTTACTGTGATAAAGCTTTCAGCAAGAACGATGGATTGAAGATGCATATTCGCACCCACACAAGGGTAAGTGTATCTTAGTTGCTTTAATGGATACTTTTGAATTGTCAAATGAATCACATGTGGGGAAATGTGAATACCTCCTGTTTACACAGAGATTAGGGTATACCAACTGAGATATTTTATACTTCTCAAAATAAAAAGCAAAGAATTAAGACATTAACTGTTAAATTCTGACTCCCTTAGTGACCTTCTATTTTCTGTATTCTGTGTTTTATGCTAAAATAATAGTAGTATGAATTTTCTTCCTGTAACCTGTGATAGTTTATAGGTACAAATGAATATTTGTGATTTGTTTCCTGAGAAAACAATAGTAACGAGGCTTCACCATGCTTTGAACTTCAATATTCAGTGTTTTGATTCTTACTGTCTCCTTAAAATCCAGTCACTGTGAGCTTTTAGAGGCTGTACTTTACTCATGCATGACAAACATTAAACTGGAAAGAACTTGGTGATTTAACTGAAGGAAAAATAAAAGACAAATTGCAGATGTTTCTGAGATTATTCTTTAACCTCAAGGCTAATTTATCATAAAGGTTTCCTGTTTTAGGGACGAGGCTTGTCACTTCATTGACATTTACTAGAGGACAAAGGCGAAATCTCAGCCCCACTCAGCCTTTCTTTCCTTTCTAGCAAAGAGATGGAGAGCTGCCTTCAAACAGCCAACTGTGAATTCCCTTAGTAAAGGGTGATCTCCAGGTGAAGTTGGACAGGTCTAGCATTCTGTATGCTAACTGCCTTTGAACACCCCTTCCGCCATAAGAAAACAAACAAAAAGTTAAGAAGTAAATCCTAGCCTTTGCTGGTAATTCCTTGGGAGATGTTACTGCCTATGGAGGTTAAGGCATCCTGGAGGCCAAACCGAGCAAGTTCTTCGTTAGGATATGGGGAGGGTGAATGTGAAGTTAGTGGTCCCCATAGCCAAACCTGCACACAGAATAGCTTTTTGAGCAAATAAAGATAAGATCAAAGCTGTTTGTTTAGTTTTCTAGCCATTTTACCCAGGCCTTGAGGGCATTAGCTGGAGGTCCTATATGAAGTGGTAGCTCATGTACCACAATCTTTAGTTCAGAAGTAATCATTACTTTGTGCAAAGCTTCCTGATGTTGTATTGGGAACAGCTTAGTCCCATGTTGTTAGTTGTTTCTGCCTCTTTCCAGCTGCTAAATCACTTTAAGAAGTGCTATAAAATTTTTTCTGTCGCTGCTGTCCCATATTACTGTTTCTTCACCAGGAGAAATTTCATTGCTATTTATGTTCTATATGGCTGTGAATGGGAGGAATAGTAAACAAAACCTGCTCTGTAGTAATACAAAGCTTAATTTTTTCCTGATTTGTCTTATAGTTTGAGTAAAAACAACAAAAAATCCTATGTAGAAAGAAAATAGAGGGGAAAAAAGCGTAAGAATAGGCCGTTAGAGCCCTTAATGATGCATCTGCGTTGAGTATAGTGGTTTACAACTGATGATGATTTCTTCCAAAATGCATGATTGTGAGTGTGGCTAGAGAACTTTGCAAACATTATCTTCAGTGCTTAAAAATGGTAAATTAACTGAGAGAGCTTACTTAGTGCAGAAGTGCAAATCCTACTGTCTTAGGAAATACAGTGCTTCTTCAGTGAAGGAAAGTTGTGCAGTATTTCTTGATAATTCTATATTTTCCCTGATATATATCAGTCCTAGTTACCCACATGGTGCAAATATAAAGCACTCAGATGTATTACGTTTACAATCAAAAATAAAGGGGGAGGGGGAAGGAGTATTTCAAAGTAGAGATATTTTAATTGTGTTTAATGAAGCACTTAGAATTGTTCTTCAGCTGAGTGTACTTTTGTGGTATGTTTCTTGCTCTACACTGTGCTTTGAAGTACAGTTATACCTTGGAGAATTTGCTTTTTTCTTGTCTGCTTTTGGCTGCTCATTTCTACCTCTTTTATATAATTTGTTGCTTACATATATTCCCATATGTGATCAACTTTTGCCACCCTTATATGTAAGCAGAAAAAATAAAAATCTTTGAAATTTGCTACCTGGTTCCAAAATGCTTTCATCAAATTGGACTGGAAAGCAAATTGAGGACTTACTGATATGAGAATAGGAGGAAAAATAAAATTATTAAAGCACTACTTATGAATGATAGAAAAACAATTGAACTGATGCTTATTATTTAGGTAGCAGGAAAAGGGAAGAGTCAAGAAACCAGCTTTTATGGAGTGGATATTTGTTGTTAATTTATGCAGATTTTATAATCAGGGACAGACATTTTATTACACAATGGTAATAAAATCTGAGTTAAAATGTATCAGAGTTTACTGTAACAGTATTTAGTAAAAATATCTGTACAGAAAAAAAAGTATTTTCTGTACAGCTCAGTTCATGACAAACGTGATATAAGTGTTTCCATGTACTAGAACTATAGTGATCATCTAGGTATGAACAGTTCATATTTCAATTTTCTTTTCGTTCTTCTAAGCACTGTACATCTTTACAGTTGTGCTGCGTGATTTAAAATATGCAGGCACAACATGATTTTTTTAGACCTTGGTCTGTGGTTTTGCTTCTTTTTGCTGTCATGCTGCTTATATGCTACTCCTACATGAGTATGCTACTCCTACTCCTAAATGAGCTTCACAGAGAAGCTCATTTACATATAAATGACATTTTATATTAATTTATCCCCAAATAAATGTTTTTCACTTTGCGGTAATAAGGCCTAATACTGAGAATGTTAATATTACTAGCTCATTTTGATAACCTAAGCCTGTTGCTATAATCTTGCTTGTCCCAAATTTTCCTCTTCTTCACCCTTCAACACCACATTGAATATGTAAATAGAACCGGATAGCTAAAAAGATTAAAATCCTAGTAGGAGGAAAAAAAGTTAATTAGTAGTATTAACAAAAGCGATATAAGAAAAAAGCAAAGCTTATTAGGAACTTTCACAGATTTTAAAGTCAGAAGGAATGGCTATGCTGAGTCTGTTCTGCAAAATGTTGTCCATACAGTACTGTAGGATAATAAGCTGTGCTTTAATTGCTCAGATAAGTAAATATTAGTACAGGTACAAAGGAATAAATATGCGTTTTAGGTGGTGTGATTCAGACAAATCAAAGAGAACAGAGTGTGGTGAAAGGAGGTTGGGTACTTGGAAGGAATAAGAAGGAAGAGATATTACTGAAAGGTAAATTGTAAAGAGACCAGTACTTACAAGAGCACTCTTGTTATGGCAAAAAGATGAAGATTCATTTAATGTTTGTAGTATGTTGATGGTTGTCAGGACTGCAGCTGTTGGCGTTCAAGATCTCAATAAGAGATGCTGAAAAACTTAAATAATCGATTCTCGTGTGCTTGGTGTTGTTTATGCATGATTTTTGAGATTTGTAATGTATTGAGAAGGGAAAAAAATAGAATCCAGGAAAATGTTATATACAAAGCACAAAAAAACAAACAAGCAATCCCCTTAAGTAAAAAGCTGTTTTATATGTACATTATGTAGTAGTTTTGTAATATCAAGATACCTGCCTTGAGGTTTCTCTATATGCAGGCATGTGTTCAAAGTTCAAAACTGTGCAGTCTGAAATGCAGAGCTCTGCTATGTACTGCCTGTGTTCTCTCTCTTTTTTTTTTCTCCTTTCATTCCTTTTCATTTTTCTCTGTGGAGTATATGATACCTGCTAGAGAAGAGGTGGGAATTCTCCTGTAGTCTTGCCTATTCAGTCATATTCTTCCTTCACTCAAGTTTTGTGTATGTGATCATCAAGGCTTGCAGAGATTAAGATGGCTTACTTTATTACATAAAAATATGTTAGGCTATCAACCTTGTAACGATAACCTGGATTGCCAGTTTTGAGCATTTTAGATCTTTAAGAGAAATAGCTGAAGTGAAAATTCTGAGCTACTGACATATAAGTCTTTTTTGGAGTGCACCCAGTCATCCTGTAACATCTCTCAGGTTCTCAGAATGGTTGTGGTATAGTTCTTCATTTTGGAAATCAGAGGCTATGTCTATGGTAATAAGTAATACAGTGCAGTACTAGATGCGTACAGTGAAACAGCTGTGGCTGAAGACCTCATGTTTGTGTTGTATGTGTTTCAAGGATTTTACTGTGGGTTATGTGTAGTCTGGTCCTGTGGACTGAATGTACAATAGCACTCCCTGGTATGCATCTTCTGGTTTATTTTTTTCCAAAATGAATCCAGGTCATGCAGTCCAAAACGTTTTGGAAACGTGCACCAAAGGGCAGTAAGAGAGGACATCTGGGAGATGTGCTTCAAAAGCAAACACCTGATTTGCATGTGAAGACTGAAGTAGATTTTTTTTCTAACTGTACTGTGTAAGAACTTTTACAGTGAAGGATTATACTTGTGCAGTAATAGCTTGAAACTCCTCAGTATGGTATTGATTCACTATAACTTGTTCCGTGATCCTAAGCCATTTAAACACAGGCTAAACTAAAGATTAGGTAATTAAAAATGTACCGTGTTTGCCAATGTTTACTTCTATCAGTTTTAAGAGCAAGAAACACCGGAAAGTCAGACTTGAAATTTCTCTCTAGGGGTGTTTTTGTTGTTTTTTTTTTTCAAGACAAAAGATTGTACAGATAATGGCTATTCCTTTTTTAATCCTTTTATTTTGAAATTTATTCTTGCATACCTTCTGAAAAATAATTATCTAAATAAAAAATAAGTTTTATACATTCTGAAGGTATTTTTGTATCAGCTAAACCTAGCAATGTGAAATTAGCATGATCCATAGTATTCTTCTTCAAGAGCTATTCTTGTAGATATCTTGAAAAAAAAGTCTTTTGGTCAGAAAAATTGTAAAGTAGCTTAAACGTAATAATATGACATTCAACAAGGAAAATGTCATTGTAGAGATTAAATCTAGATTTATTTTACCAGTGGGATTAAATGCCAAACCTGATCCTGTGGGTCAGGGAAGGCTGCTGGAAAAATCATTGTAGAAAGTTGATTAAGGTCTGACAGCTGCTAAACTTAGTACAGCCTGGGTGGCCACAGGTGTCAGCTCAAACTCTGGAGTAAACAGAGGAGGTAAGCCAAAACCCCTATTGACAATGGCAGGAGAAGAAAATACCAACCACTTAATATTAAAATTTCACCTGAGTGCTGATTTACTTTTATAGAAGTAGATGTGTTTGTTTTGTTTAGCTGTATTCTTAAGAAGAAGAAATATTACAGCCTAAGAAAATGTAAATGAGGAACTCATTGAACTTATTAATTAAATGAATTTACAGGCCATATCAGCTTTGAGAAAATATGCTTCCAACCTGTGCCCTAAGTAAAATTTATACATTCCCTAAGGCTTTATTCAGTGCTTGATACAATATTTTATAGTTCGAGCGCTAACAATTGCATTGCAGTATTTTCTCCATGTTAATGTTTGGAAATAATAGGTGCCCAGAATTACTGTTATGTCAAATTGATTTTTTCAGTAACTCTGAAAATGTAGCTTTATTACATTGTTTCAATTGAATACATGGCAGTGATGGAAAAGAGAAAAAGTAGAGGCCATTCCCAAATGCTTTTTCATCACTTGGATAGGATATTTCATATTTATACTTCGAAGGTGTAAGTGTTATATGTCACTTTTATAGCTTGTTTAAAAAACTGATTTCTGATGGGTGGAAGTCTACTAGCTGTAAAGCTCAAATAATACATTTCTAGGTTAATACTTCAAAATTAGAGAAACTACAATGTATTGTACATTTCTTTGATGCATAGGTACCTGCTGTTTAAAAAGTGCATTGATACTGAGCTACATTTAAAAAAGCTCCTACTGTTCGGAGATTATAATAGAGCAAGTCAGGTGATAAACATATCGTTTTGTAATTCTGCAACTAACTTTACTTGTGTATACTTGTAATGCTTAGCCAGTACTCTCTCTCACTCACACAAACACACACACACTAGATGGAACTGATCAATAGATTGCAATTCATGCTGTGTAGCTTCTGAAGACTTAGAATCAAGGAATATCCTGAGTTGGAAGTGACCCACAAGGATCATCAAGTCCAGCACCTCACTCAATCATTCTCTATATATGATTCTGTGATTCTGAAGTCAACTCTTGAATTCCTAAATCCCATAGTTAATGTCAGTGGTGACCGAGATAATTAATCTGACTGAAGCTTGTATAAATATGTCTGCATAAGTTGCAGTCATGTGAGTGGCTTCAGTGTAAAAATATCCTTTTAAACCAAGCCCTCAAGGTTTGAATACAGTATGTACACCAGTTAGCTAACCTTGAGTTAATTTTGAGTTTTACTAATGAATTCTATGGGAATTGGTATAAGTCAAGATGAGCAAGGAAGTTAGACAGCATCCTGTTGAGTTCAACTCTTCGAGTCAGTGTTTGTGCTTGCTGCTGTGATAGTACAAGAAGCAGACCCTCCTCGTACTGGTCCTGAGTTAAATGGTCTCTCCAAGGCACTTATTTTTAACTTTACACAACCTCCTCTATTCTTCTCTTAAAACAGAAGACTGTAAAAATAAAATTTAAAAAAATGCAAGAAGAATATTCATGATTGTTAATTTCACTTGTTTTGTATTTCTTAGGAAATACTTGGGCTTAAGGAGGTTTAAAAAAGTCATGTGTTCTAGACACAGCATACCATGCTATTGCCAAAAAAAAAAAAAAAAAGCCTTGGGTACTAAATAGTCTTCTGTGAACAAGACTGTCTAATGAAATAATATATGAGGTGTTGATTGCATTTTGAATTTTTTTCAATATTAGATTTTCTCTATATTTCCCCATTGGTGAGACATGAGTGAGTTCCCAAACATCTGTCTGCCTGAGGATGATGACTTTGCCAGTGCTGTGGTTTCCTTCGCATGTGAAATCTCTGCTTGTATACAGAATATAGGTTTGAATCCCACTGCACATATATTTTCACACTTCTTTTTTATGTGATGTTGACTGATGATCTTCTTTTCCTGGTAGAGGAAAAACATATCATTTGTATTGATATTGTTCTTCTTCCAAGAGCAGATCAACATCTGTTCAGTTCTCATCATGGCTGATTAAATAGACCCTCCTTCACTAAATCTTAGGGCAAAAATTACTTCTGCAGTTTAAAACAAAACAAACAAAGGAAAACTTTACAATTGATTGAAGGTAGCAAATAGGCAGAACTGCTTTGGAAAGCAAGAAGTTAATGGTGTAGTAGAGTTCTACTAAGTGCACATGACTAGGGCTTTTGAAGAAATGCACCTTTTTACTTCTGACAGACATTTCAATGAAGATGCATGTTTTTATGTTCACTACAGATGTTCTTACAAGAATATCAGATTTTTTTTGAAAACCCCAAAACTGAAGTAATAGAGAATTTTTCTAACAAAAACACTTTTAATAAAAGTAACTTTTTCCATTTAAATTTGCCAAAATCATTTCACTATTGTTTCAACAGGAAGATTTCTGTACCTTCTGTAGCCATTGGAAATATTTTTGAAAGGATTTTACTTTTCAGCTGAGGAAGTGTGTATTTCCAAAGTGATTTATTAACAGTCTAACTTTCTCTTACTTATTGGGCTTTAAACATTATCAGATTCAAAGCCCTACTAATTCTATAGAGTTATAAATTTTCATCAGCCTTTGTCTTCCTGTGTCAACATTACTTCAGTAATTCAATGCAATTCTGATAGTTTAAGTAGGCCTCTGTCTGTGGGAGAGCCACTTGCTTTAAGTTCCAAAACCCCTCCAATTACTAAGAGAATGTCTTGTTAGTTCTTTCACATTTTTCACACTTAAATACAAAACTGGACTCCATTAACTCGCACCATCTGTGATCTTAAGTGACTTAACCTCTCTTCTCAATGGGGGTTGTGTTGCCAGTAGTGATGACCTAGCAGAAAGCGTCAGTGATGTTTTTTTCCTGACATTAATCAGCTTAATGCTTGTTTTAGGGCTGAAATGTAACTAAATGTCAGCTACATAAGCCACCCTTGCTTCAGTAGGCACTTTACTGTCTTTTGTACTGTGCTATTTCTTAATTCCCTGCCCTTCAATTAAGATGAAAGCTGGTCTTTATAAAATTGAGTGATATATTACATGTCACCACTTCATTGATAGCAAAATTACCCATCACTCTTGTTCAATATTGGAAAAAAAGTGTATATTGACGCTGGAATTTGCAGAGGCTCAAAGGTCTGTTAACACAGCTGCTGTCTAACAGGTCTTCTTATAAAGAACTACCCACTCGGCCTGGCCCTCAGCATGATCTGATACTATCTCTTGGGGGAGTTCCAGACCAAGCAGAAGGATCCATCAGGTTCTTCGGGACTTCTGCTGCTTATTCACATTGCTGTTATGCTTTACTTTTGGTAGAAGTTTGCAGTTACCAAGGCTGCAAGGTAGGCTGAGGGTTGGCTACAATGCATGTGTAGGCTACAGTGTGTAGGCTGTCGCAGGTTGGACTCTCCTTCCAGGCCTCTGACACCATGCTTTTCAGGTTATTGTTTTCCTATGTCTTCAGTTCACTTTCAGGTGGGATAATCAACTGAATGGTACCAGTTCTTGTCACCATCTTTGATAAATGGCATGTCCAACTGTCCAAAGAGCTCCTGAGTGTAGTTTGAGGGACACATCAACATTAATAATTAGTAATGAATAAAACAAGGTGTTACTAGTGTTAGCAAAAGGTTTAAAACATGAAAAGAAATGGGTTTATGTGAAATATACAGCTGTCAAACTTTCCTCAATGCCTAGGATGCCCTTTAGGAAATGCTCCCTGAGGTCAGTATCTGTCTCTGTCCTGTTGTTTTATACAGCAGATTACACCAATGTCTTTTCTGCGTTGTTCAGGGTCGCAAAACTACTGGATTTCCAGGGATTCTGTTTGAGAGGTCAGCAAGCGTGGCTGTTATACATCAGTATTTTCTGGGTGATGATGTTTGTTTATTCTAGGCTACATTTTTCCACTCTTGCTAATTTTTTGAACTTTTAAAAATCTTTTTTTTTTTAACTAACCCTGTGTTCAGGTGATCATGAAAATACATGTAGCAACAAATAGTATTTATAAAGATTAATACAAACATTTTCAAATTCTTCACAGAAGTCTTGAAAGCAGGTAGTGTTACTGTATCTACACCTCATGTATAGGCCTTATAAGGCTATAAGGCTTTCTCTTTTGTAGCAAAGGAAAGCTCTTTGTTTCATAACAATTAAAGCAATTAAAAAAAAAAGAAAAAATGGGATTAACTAAAGGCTAATCTGTTCAAGTATGTATTTTTAAATATTTTGCTATCAAAAATACAAGCTGATAGTTTTTCTTTAGTTATTGTGTTTCCTCTACTTAGAATAAATCTCACCCAAAAAAGTTCCATACGCACTATTTGTTAAGGAACTTAGGTTGAGATCTTTTCAATCTTATTCCGGTTTTACCAAGAAGCTTCTTGTGTGTATGAGGACCATGAAATACCATCAGTCTTAGTGTTCATTTTTCCTAAATACGTCATGTATGTCTCTAGACTTCTCTGTTTTACAGATCTGAATTTTGTATGTATTGCTATTAGTTAAAGTAATATGAGATCTAACATGCTTTTCTTTGTTTCTCTGAACTTCCCTGTGAATGTTTAGTTTTCAGCACGTAGAAAATTTAGATTGACTAAGTTGATAGTCATGTGACACTTAGCATTGTCAGTTTATCTTACCCTAAGATACTTGTAATTCAATGGATGCTTAGATATATGAACATGATCTACAAAAAGAAATGAGCAATATGTGAAATTCTGATGGAAGTCAGAAGTAAATCTGCTGAATTCAGGAGGATATTAAAAAAGTGGACATAGCTTTAGATAGCTCTGGTATTTTAAGTGTGCTCTCTACGTCAATTAAAATCTAAGTGCTAAAAAGGATTATTGAGTAACATTTCTGTAGTCAACAAGTTCACTATGAGTAGTATAAATCTGTGTTCGCTGTAGCAAATTAATCAAAAAAGTAAAGGATGAGGTTTCCTCAGTATGGGTTCAGTTTTAACTTGCTCCTGTCACCTTGGAAAGAGTTATCAGAACTGTTCTTAACTCTCATTTATTTGATCTTGAGCTATATTTTATTTGGAAATAAACTGTATAGATGGTGTTTTTTCTTGTCTCTGCTGATGAACTCAAGAGTGATAGTTCCAGATTGAAATTTAGAAGGTTACTTGGAGATGCTCATACTGAAGTCATTCATGTTTTTACCTTGCAATCAGTTTTACCAGATTTACACAACCACATGTGCTAATGCTAAATTAATATACATAACATATTTATATTGTTTTAAAGGGAGATACAGTCAACTACGGCAGCAGTTAGCAGTTCAAAAATTCTGCATTTAAGTATTTCCATCTGCTGTGGTTGAAGGATACTCTGTGCACATGTTCTTTCAATCTGTTAAAGGTGCCATTGAATGGCCTTGAGAATTGGTCTTGTGCTGATTTCTTTCTAATGCAAAGCACTATTTACATAGAATCCAAGATAGTCATTTATGATTCATGTAGCTGAAGGCAGAGAAGGTGTGCACTGGAGAGAAGGCACTCTTTCCACAGTTGTTAAAATGTTGAATTTCTCTTTTTAATTTCATAAAGTGAAAATCATCAGAGATGTGGACATCCACATTAGTGTACCAGTTTTATAGTGAACCACCTTACGGAATGGCAAGTCTCATTGAGGCTGTCCTTAGCCATTCTTTCCTTTGTTAAGAGGCAGAAAGGTTATAAATCCTGATCTACATATTTCTATTTATACCTGGTATGCTTAAAAATTTAATACTAAATCACTTCAGTATCAGCTACATCCTGGCTTTCTCGCTCTTCCTGCTCCCTTTCTCATTTATATCATCAATAAAAGAAAACACATGTAATCCTTTGGCTTTGCTGCCACCATAACCATGGTCTGGCAGATGCTTTTTGAACAGAGGGTAGATTTATAGTACTGGCAGTTGCTAACTCCTCTGAAGTCAAACTTCATATGATCTTCCCAATGACCTCCTGTTTTGTTGACAGTTAGCAGGTTTTTCCCTTTGCTTGAGGTTTTAAATTTGTCCAACTTTCTTCTAATCTCATCATTGTCCCTATTGTCCTTATGTGGTGGCATTTTCATTCCTTTGGGCTTGTTGCTACATTTAACTATTTTTTTCTGTGTAGATGTAGAGCAAAGTGCTTATGCTAAGCCAGCATCATCTTTTCCATGTTACAAATGCTGCCTTTTCCAAGCATTATAGTATTGTGCATTCGAAATTTGGTGTGAGGTAAAGAAAGGGGGGGGGGGGGAGAAGTACAGAATGTTTTATTTTGAATAAGCCAGTCTATGAGAATGATGTCTTCCTTGAAACCAGTAAAATGTTCTCTGGAGAGAAACTTAAGGCCAAGTTTTTCTCTGGACAGCACTGGTTTTTTGTTTTTGTTTTGTTTCAGTTTTTAACTGAAATGGACACAAAAGGGAATGAAGGGCAGCTTAATGAAGAGGAGGGCTGATGCAAATCAGAAATGTGTCTGCTGATATCAGTGGAATATACAGATGTAAGCGATCTAAAATTAGATCAAAGACTGCTTTGGGTATGTTTCATGCACTGCATATGTGAATTTGAATGTAAATGTCAAGGGAATAGTTAGATAAGCCCTTTTTTGCAGTAGAGAATAATACAAATCATACTAATAGATGAATATAACCTCAGGGAAGATATTCCAGCCCAGGTTTGTGAATTTAGCTTCCCAGAGTTCATAATGGCCTTCTTTCCAGAAAGGAACCTAAGGATTCCTGAAGTTTGTTTAACTCTGAAATGAGTAAGATAATCATAATCAAGTTAAGTCTTCATTTACTTTTAGAACAACATGATAAAAAGGAAGCAAATATACCTGGTACCGTCTGCAATAGTGGATGTTTTCATAGGTGTTTAAAGATGTATACGTCATATACTTTACATTTTCTGTGGAACAACCTAAACAGAGAAAGGCTGTTTTCAGAGAACTTGCAGAAAATGTGGTTTATGTTGACCACAGTGTAAAACCAATTAAGGGTGTGTTGCAGAAACCTGCTTTTCGTATGATTTGTCCATACATTTCCTTAAATATTATGGGCCTGCTTCATGAAGTCTTTTGTCAGTCCAGCAAAATTTCCCAAGACAAAGTTTTTTGTGTAGATGATCTTTTTTCTTTCTTCTCCTTTCTTCTTCAAGATCAGCTCAGTTCTTTTTAAAGTAATTTATTATGTTTTAGTCTATAATGAAGAGTTATGGAAATTACAAAATTAAGATAATGATGAAAAAACACAAAGAGGATTAGCATGTGAGGAGAGACTTAGAAAGAAAAGTTTATTAGTGGCCTCTGTTGACTCTTTTGATGATACTCAGCTGGGCATCATGTACTCAGGTTGTGTCAGCAGATATATTTGTCTTCCATCATGCTGAAATGTACTTTACATGATATATCTAAAATTGAAATTGCTAAAGAAGTACTTTTCCCTGTGTGCATGGCTTATGACGTGGTTTTGGTGAGCTAGAGAATTCCAGCCACAGCAAGTTGAGTCATTTCAGTGATAGTGCCTTTTCTAGGAAACTTCACGGGAAGGCACTTTATCACGACTTGCAACAGGAAGAGCTGAGATCTCTGTGAAGAGCTGCCCTAAAGAGAGAGCTTGGGACATACTCAGAACAGCACTGATTGATAGTCTGTTATAGTACTTGTACAGTTGATGCTGAGTACCTGGCAAGATTAAGCAATGTATGGAGACCTGATTGTCCCCTCCATACTCAGAATAGGAATTCAATAACAAGAGAATTTCTTCACTTTGTAGGTTCAAAATCTAACCTGAGTAACTCCTTCCCACTTACCCTTGGAAAACACAGTATCTCCCAAAAGACTCTATAGGATTAATGCCTATTATTTGTTAATTCATGTAGTTAGCATTTTTATTGCCTATTGATTTTTTAGTCTTTGTTTTCAATTTAACCTAGTAAAAATTTCTTAGTGTTTACTTTGTAGTCTAAAACACCCATCTTTAGAATGCAAGCAATATATAATTAGGGAGCACAGAAAAAAAGTATTAGGAAAGTGAAAGTAGTGTAATTGTTTGACTGGAAAAAAGGTGCCTCTGGAGCTTCAAAATCTTTAGTGAGACAATGTGTAGTATCATAATGATAAAGTTTACATTTAATTAATTGATTTAAATGTTGTTTTCCATGCAGTTCTTATGTAACTTTAGTGGAATAAAGGAGGAATTACGCCTTATATGTAGGTTTCTATTATTAAGGAAGAACTTTGAAGAAGAAAATCTTTATATAGGTGGTATTTTGTACATAATTCTAATTATTTATATGAGGTCAGTGAGCTTGTAACTTCTATAACATCATGTGTTACAGTAGCTGCTAACCAATAGTTCTAATAAAAATACAGATGGCTTAGTTGCCATCTGCACTTCTTTTGAGATTCTACAATGAATATGTGATTAACCTTCTGTCACCACTTTTCAAAATATTTTTTTCTTCTCCACAACAAGCTTTTCTTTTACCCCCACTCCCTCCCCTCCCCTCTTCCCATGTTTGGAAACCTGGTAACAAACATGAGGTTTTTATAGACATCTTACTTGTCTTTATGCTTTAAGCTTTTGTGGAGGATGAAGGAAAATACATTGGAATTTTATGTTTTTGTACCTTTCATGTTATGAAAAACAGACTTCCAAAATGGCTGGGTTTGAAAGACTGGAACAGATAATTAATTCATAAGTGGGTGTTGAAGTGGAAACTGTCAGGCCACAGCTTTCCCAGCTTTCACTTAATCATTTGAAAGTCGTTTTGTGTTGTTTTCACTGACTGTAATCCCGTAGAGAGAATATAAAACTTGCACCATCCAGCATGGAATTCCATTCCTTTAATGACTTGGGCTCTGTGTTGACTCACTTTCACTCACTTTCACTCGCTGTTGTCATTTCATACAGGAAAAGCCGTACCAATGTTCTGAGTGTAACAAGGCTTTCAGTCAAAAACGAGGCCTAGATGAGCACATGAGAACCCACACCGGAGAGAAGCCGTTTCAGTGTGATGTGAGTTGACCCATCGCTTTGTCTTCTTGACTTAAATGCAGGAGCAAGACTTAATTTCAATGAGAAATGGCCTTGTACACGTTGGCTGTGGCATAAAGTTACACCTTTGGTTGCCTAGCTAATGGGAGACCATTCAGGCAATTTTATGTACCCTCTGCAGTTACCAAGAGTATTGTGTACACTTCTATTTTATGGTTTTGGATCCCGTAAGAGTTATTTTCACCGTTCTTAATGCAATTTGGATGTTGCAAGTAACAAATTAATGCTATTTGGTTCCCCTTTAATTGTATGACAGGTTAATAGTTGGAGATTAGTTTATATAGGAAAAGTTATTAAATTCATTACATGGAATCTGGATACTTTTGATGTTGTTCAACAGCACAAATATGAATTCAGAATTTCTGGGTTTTGTCTAATGAAATCTGATGTGATATTTTCAACATCTGTTCATATGTTTTTGTTACAACGAAGAAATCCTGAATGCTGTGTATGCTTGCAATGCTGAAATGCAGAATATCGTATTACAGTTCATAGATCACCATCAAGTACCTTTTGATTGGTATGCCCCATCCTGTATGTAGTGTATCTTACAGCTTTTAGAGAGGGTATATGGGGAGGTGGAATGCACAGAAATCATTGTGACAGAATCTCATTCAGAATTATCAAATTACAGGATTGTAGTATTTGCTCAAGGATTTAGCGAGGGCACTAGCACAGGGCATAGAATATTATAGGTGCTTCATTTTGTGATTCTAGCTCTTACTGAATTAGTCACAAGGGAACCACTAGTTTTCAGTTATATAGTAGGTGGCTCAGTCTAAAGAGTTGTAAATTTGTTCACAAATTTTTGAAATGAAATATAAAATTAGAATAACCACTTGTCATGAAAGTCACAAGGTTCTATTTATTGATCTGGCTTTCAATGAAGTACTCTGGCAACATTTCATTGAGAATAAAATTCACTTAATGAAAAATTTCAGAGACAATAGTAGCAGTTTTGCTAATGTCTGCAAGACAGTAGATTTGTTATATTCTTTTGGGATAATCTCATCCTGGCTATAGATAGTACCTTGAGGATTTCTGTAATTACAAATCATTGTCAGTGATATTTTCAGCTTTCAGATCGCTGTAATGTTTATCAACTGTTAGTTAGCTTGCAGTGTAAAAGCAACTTTTCCCACATGGAGGATCCAAGACTGTTCTTGGATTCACAGTATACTTTTTGAGACCAGTCAGAGGGGGTGTGTGTGTGTGTGTGCGCTATATTCTTTTTCTTTTTTTAATTTAATATAGGAACTGCACGAAAATGCACTTTCGTGTTCCAACTAACTGGATAGAACTTTTGTTTTCCCAAATCACAGCGTATCTTGAAAAAGCTGTAATCTGTGCTTAGTCCTAGTCCTCCTCTGAGAATTTTTATGTACCTGCACTTATTGGAGATTTTTTTTATACTTTAAATTACTGTCGTTTTTTGCTGAAATTACTCTTCAGCACTAACCTTTGGGCAGTTGCACACCACAGAGATTGACTTTTCAGGGCTCTAGCATACACGGCAGATGCCTTTACTATTTATACAATAATAAGTTGCCCAAAACTCTACAGTGCTCTTCTGCTTAATGCGTACTTGGAGAACATTGGAAAAAGGTTTTTTTTTCTTCAACAGTTACTCCCATTTCATCTGGACTCTAATTCTGATGATGCTAGGGACATAGTAAATATCACCCAGAGCAGCCTGTTCCTCCAGAGCTGTCTTGCACAATGCATGTTGCCAGATGTTTCTACAGAAGCTACAGGAAAACCAGCAGGGGACAGTTCCAAAAAAAAAAAAAAAAAAAAAATTACCAATGGGAGACATTTATTCCTGGCTCCCTAGCACTAAAGATTACTCTTTACACTAAAATATTCTTCTTAACAAGACTTTTTTTATCTTGCTAAATATAGTTGTTCACATTATTTTATTTATCATGACTTGAGTGGTAATTTATGGCAACAAGTTCTACAAATTCTTAACTGTGTAGAGAGGTTTTGGGGAGGGAGAGCATGTCAGGTTACTGCAATGGAATTTCAATGACTGTCTCTTTGGTTCTTTAACAGAAAGATTTAATAGCTATTCCGTACATTATTTTTTGTACACCTACCATGTCCCTTCTTAGTCAACTGCTCTGAGGCAGATGGGTTAATTCTGTCCAAGTTCTTTGCATGACAACTTCCCATGTCTATAATTGTATTTGGTAGTATTTTCTGGATTTTCCCCCCTTATTTCCATTTCATATTTTAAGGGGTAAAGGCATAATACTGGCGTATCCTTACTCATTAAAGTAATGCAAAATTCTGTAAGTCTAATGGCTCACACCTACTCAGAATCCTTCGAAGGTGAAAAACAGGCTGTTTTATTCAGTGATTAGCATATTCCTATATGTAATCATATATGTAACCACACTGAAAAACAGAAGTCTTTGAGAGAACTGAGCTTTTTTTGGTCTTGTTTCCCACCTGGCATTAGCAGCAGTCGTAGGAAGTATTCAGCTCTTTCTTTTAAATAATGTATCGATATCTGCTGTCAGAATTTTATGTGTTTAGTACTAGTACCATTAACATTTACAAACAGGAACTTCCTTCAGTGCCAAAGAACTGAAGAAAGAAAGGCTTTGGCTATTGAAAAAATACATATATTTAATGGGCTCAAGAATAGGCTTCACTTGACACCCCACCTCTCCCCACCCAATAAAAACTTACATACCGGTTTGTTTTAGAGTACATTTTTGCTTTAAATAGAAATTTATTCCAGAGTGAGAAATAACTCATACCTTATCTTCCTCTCTCACCTCCCTCCCCTCTCTCAGCCATATGTAACAGACATTACAAAACAGAATTATGATACATGTAAAAGTAATCCATATAGCCTGTTCAATGAAAGTGCTACACTTTATTTCTGTGGCCATTTCTTATATTATCAGTCATCAAAAGCATTTTTAGAGCTTACATTTAATGAATCAAAGCCCTCACATCCCACTGATAGTAGTGATAATTTAATATTCCCATTTTAATGTGAAACTTCTAGTATATTTTGCATAGGAAAATGAAATAACTGAAATGTGGAAATATAAAATGTGTATTTCCTAGTATGTTTGATTTCTGTCCTCTGAAAACCAGCCTGATTTTTAGTGGAAGGCTGGTTGAACTTCAGTTGCCTCAGAGACAAGAGATTATTCTTCGGGGGCAGAAGGGTCAGGTACTGCCTATCCTGGTTTATTTCCAGTACAGTATTTCCCAACACACTGCCTTTAGTTGACCCTACACTTACTTTCAAATGTCAATCATCCCCCCTGCTCAGTTAAAACTGATCATTTTGACCAGATTGATTAGAGTTCCAGTGCAAATAAGCAGGAATGGCTGTAAATCTATAAAATGTTGGTCTTGCTTGTAAAACTGAAATGCAAAGCAAACTCCAAAAAACAAGATTGCAAGAGTACAGCACAAGGACTGGCTCCATCCTCTTGACACCCTCCCCTCAGATATTTATAGACATTGATGAGGTCAAAAATCTCTAAAGCTGATTGGCCTAATGCATCAGAAAAAGTTTTAGGTAATGTTTGCCCTGTTCCTCAGTCCCTTTTGCTATTGAAAACAGCTGGAGGAAGGTTAATATTAGTCTGACTGGCTCCTAGATTGATTCTTTTTGTTTTACAGTCTTATGTTGTGACATTTCCATCCTATTCAATGTTTAAATTCTCTTTCTGCTATGGAGTGTTTCTGTAAGCAGCCTGTCCTCTCTTTTTATTAAAAATAATATGCAGTCATTGATGTAAGTTTTAAATTTATTGTAAGTTACCTAAGTGGAAGCTGGATTTGACATCTTGAATTCTATTTGTAATAGTAATCACATAGCTTTTTATAATTTTGAGGTGTGTATAAGATGCATGGGACACATACAACTTGCACGTGTGTATATCCATGATTGACTTCCTGACTTCCAGGAAATGTATGTTTACAAATACATGACACTTTTAACATGTTTAAACTTGTGGGCAAATGTGATGATAATGATTAGGTATATGAGTTCACTTTGTGTATTTGTAGAAGAGAAATAGAAAATGGTGCTTGACAAAAGCAGTATTAAGACCCAGCCAGTGAATGCTGCAAGTAACATTCACCATCACATAACAAAAGAGTGACTGTTGCTTGGGGCTGAAAGAGGTAATTATATGTTTAGGGAAAAAACGTAGAGAGTTACAGTAGCTGTACAAAAGTTCTCAGTGTTACATCATGTCATAAATTCAAAATGTTCCATTGCAACGGCACATACAGTGTTCTTGTCTGGGGAAAAATTAGTTGGGGTACAAAACTTGCCTGTGGCTGTTGCCCTTTTTATGGTCATTGTATGGTTTTGCCTTAGTTGGCATAAAATACATATGCTGCAGATCAAGACTATCAGTTTGTATAGTCAGTTGTTCTATTTGTCTGTCTTGCTTTTAAAAGGAGTTGGTAGTCGCCCAGCAATTTCACTACCATTTTAATACCAATGTGACTTTAAAACTTCATTTTCCAGTAGAGAGGTTCTGCTGGATTCTCTCAAGTTTCCTCTGCATGGGAGACATTTTTGTTTGGAATGAGTGTGAAATTCTAAGACTGCAAGCCTGTAGCTGTTCACTTTTATCTAATTATACGGCTGCTATTTCATTTGAATCAGGAGCATGTCTTTTTTTTTAAAAAAAAAAAAAACAACACAACTTTTCTGGGAAATTCATGCCTAAAATATGTACCTAGATGGAAGTTGAACGTAGCAGTATAACTACACAATTTCAAATGACTTGATGTCTTACATACAGATCTTAATGCCTTGCCTACAGATTCTTAACTTTTCATTCTAACTTCTAACTGAACGTGTTCTTAACTTTTCATTTTGACTTCTGTACAGAAATGTGTTTAATAAATTATTTCTTTAGCATGACAGAGGCCCTCATCCCCCTATCTGTTTATTCATATGGTAGAGTGGACTGAACAGCTTGAAGTGCAGAGGAGGAAGGGAGGACACACACCAGTTATAGCAAAGGAATTGAACCTTCATTTAAAAAAATAACGTCTTTTTTTCTTGGACAGGCAAGAAAAGACTGCAACCATCAGTATTCCTCTATAACCATTTCTAACATTTGTTGTAGTCTTCAGAACCCCTTCTTTCTCACTCCTCCCTCCTCGTAACAGAGCAATTTAGAAATGATTTTTAGGAACCTGCAGATTTCATTCTGCAGGTCAGGAAGGAAGCCTTTCTTCTGAGGTTGAGTTGATAGAGGCTTGTGAGTTTTTTGTCATAATTTTAGTTGCATCCCAGATAGAATAATAGGTTTTGAAAAAATGTTACTGGAACACCTCAGTGTTTTGAATATCAGGTCTTTTTTATTTCTTTTTCCTGTGTCTGTGGTACCACTGTTAACATACAACATTGAAAATACCAGGCAGAGTAATAGTCTTTAAAATGTTCTATGAAGGAGTATTCTTCTGAAGACTAGCTAATTTATTCTTGCAGGTACGTGTGGCTGTAGGTTCAGTGATGTAAAATACAGAGCATTATACATTCTTGTAAGTTTTAAGAACACTGTTGTCTTTGTCTTGTCTTCTCTGGCCTAGGTTTGTGATCTGTCCTTCAGCCTGAAGAAAATGCTGATCCGACATAAGCTGACTCACAACCCCAATCGACCGATGGCAGAATGCCAGCTTTGCCACAAGAAGTTTACAAGAAATGACTACCTCAAAGTGCACATGGAAAATGTTCATGGTGAAACTGACAGCTAATTATGGCATGTGTAAGAAGAATGGATCTCATGTTCCAAAGTGTTCCACTTGCACATGTACAAACTCCAGACCTCTCACCTGACTACTAAGCATAGTCAGGAGAAACAACTTTAATGTGTTCACATGTTGTTTTTCTCACGTTTTGTTTTTATCCTACTAGCTTACTAAAAACGATATATTCGCATGCAGTAAAACATAGTTTTGAAAATAAAAATTTGAAGATGCGAGAACTTTACGAAGATTTTATCCTAATTAAAAAGTAAAAGATTTAAATCAACTTTATTTTCTAAGTTTCCAAGGTTGTGATTGAGATATTGGTGGCATTACCTGGAAATCCTGGACATCTGAAACTGAATCACTTTGTCTCCAGCTCTTATTTCTGTATGTAAGCCTCAACACTCCATTAAAAATCTTCAACTGGAAATCATGCAGAATTTGTCATTGTGTTTGATTTCTGATTGTATCCGGCATATTTTATTCAGATCTTAACGCTGCATTTTATTGTAACATGACTCTGTCTCATTTTCTTTATAGCTTTCTCGTTAGATGAAACTGATTAACTCGAATTGGTTCTTGAGATGCTGGAATGTATAGGTATAGAAACTGGAAATCTGTCAGCTTAGGTATTTCTGTGTGAGCGTTCAGGAAAATTTACTACTTCTGGTTGCATGAAACACAACAGAAGTAAAAACTTTGAGCAATTTAGTGTAACTACTATGTTTGTATTCATCATTGTGACTGGGAAGGCAAGTGTTTCTGAAAGACATTCTGACAGACTGTCTTGAGCAGTGACAGTTGTCTAGTTATCATGTATTTGATTTCTCAGTGAACACCTGGTTGCCAGTCTTTCTTTCTGCAAAATCAGATGCGCTAGTTTTCTTCATCTTACTTAACGTTTTCTTAATCCTGTTAATGACCACTGGGAATAATACTGCTTTATACCTGAGTAACAATCAAATTCTTCCAGATATCAGATTGAATTGTTTACTATAGTAAAACTCTCGAAAAGAGCTTCCACAAGGCTGTCTTTGTAGCACAGCTAGATAACTAAGAAATTGTTATCTACAAGGACAGTAAAAATGTAACTTCAGAAGGTGAGTACGTGTGAAATTCCTGAGATATCAGCAGTTATATTAATATTAAGGCTAAGTTAATATATAATATTAAGGCTGTGTAATTAGTAAACAATTCATATTCATTTTGGACTAGCCAGTGCTTTATAAAATAAATTTGTATTGGGATATCTTAGTACTAGTTTTTACGGGAAAAGAGTTCAACCTTTCTGAACTGCAGTGGGGACAATTGAAAGAAACAGCATGACCCTTTATTTCACTTCTCAAATCTGTGTATCACAATAAATGTTCTACTCAGAAGAGCAGAAGCTTACAATAGAAAATGTTGCTTTATTTAGTCATTAACACTTCATTCGTTCCCTGCTAATAGTTTTCATTCCATCCTTCTGCATGGACATCTCTATCTTCATGTTCAGTTTTGAGACCCAACACTGGGTCCCAATAGTAGAGTGTTCCAAGCTCATAACTTTTCTATAGAAAATAAGCAGAACATGCGTTGTGTTTCAGAACCCAAAGGAGACCCACAACTAATAGGGACAACTGTAAATACAGGATTTATAATGTAATTATTATGTTTTATTATGAGACTGTTCATATTCAACCTCCTTTCTTTCATTTTGGAAGTCTGTGACACCCCATGACATCTAACAGGTTTACAAGTGTCTTTTCCATTTACAAGGAAATTGTAAACTCAAGTTTACAGGTTCCTTTTCTTAGGGAAAACAGGTCACTTGTAGCAGTTATAATAAAATTGATCGGGAAACTGTCACTGTATTCAACAGGAGAAAAACCTTCAAAATTATGTCTTTCTATTTATTTCAGGAGTCCTTGGCTCAAGTTATATATGACCAGTTAGGTTTTAATGAGCCACCAGCAAGGTTTCTGCAGGCAGAGGCATGATCTTGTGTTTCATGCAGTTGGAGGTAATATGATCTGAATTCATAGTGGTGAACTATATAATTGAGTTTACATGTAATGCAGACTTACCATTATACAATATATTTCTATTTGGCCATACCTTTCTTAAACAAATAAACAACAACAACAACAACGAAAAGCACAACCCTTTTTCCTTCGAGCAAAAATTTCCATTGGTAGCTTCCACTTGGAAAAGATAGAGAACATTCCTTTCAGGTGATTTGGAGAAATGAGAAACTGAAACCTTGGTCTAAAGGAAATTCTTGCTTTTAGTGTGTGTGCGTGTGTGTGTTTGTATGTTTGTTTTGCTTTATTGTCCACAATGGCAAAATAACCACCATTAGTTAAAATACTGACTTTTCCATGTTAAGTTGCACAATGCAGACTGACGTGAAGAGCTAGAGATATTTGTGAAAGAACATGTAGTCACTGCAATTTTAGAAGGCTGTGATTTTTTTCCTGATATTGTATAATTTTCTGCAGATCACGGCATTCAATTTGTTCTCTTTATTTTTCCATTGCAGTTAACTCTTCTTGGAGAAAACTCTATCTCTAGTGTTAGGAACAGCAGGAAACTCATGTTCCTTTTGCTTTCCATGCTGATCAGATGTACAGCCAAAAGCTGATACAAATTGTTAATATGATATTATTAGCAAACACAAAGGATGTTTATAATTTATAATTATTTTTGTCAGCATGATTTTCAAGGATTTGATAGATCCTTTGGTTTACACTAGCAAGCTCTAATTACAAATCAGAAAAAGGAGGAAATAGGATAAGTTAACAAAAGTGTACTAGGCATTTAATGTTTCTATGTTTGAACGTAATGACATAGGGCAATCAAAGCATTTTGTATGTTCTGCAAGTAATTTTGTGATGATATAAGAATATAAGTTTCTGGTGTGTGTTTTAAATTGCAATGTTTAACGTTCTGCATTTGGGTAAATATGTACCAATATCATTATTCTTCAAAGACCTCCAACTGGAGTTTATTTTAACTTATAAGTCACATTTTAATTTATTAGTCACATTTTGCAGAGCTGATGCTGTAACTTGCAATTATGTAAATTATTCTCACGATCTGAAGAAATTACCTCATAAAACTATTGTGCTGCAAGTTGTTTATGGCTGTTAGATTCACCAACTGAAGCTCTATTTCAAAAAAAAAAAAAAAAAACCAAAACCATCACCACCATCACCCTATTTCCTCTGCCTCCTTTCCTGCCTCTCACCAGTGGTTTCAGCATGTGCACAATATTAAGGGAAGAAATTACAGGAGTATTCCAACTGAGGAAAATCATTTTGATCTACTGAGAAGACATTTTTCCTTTATGAGGGCTGGGAAAAGTAAAGGAACTCTGAGTCCATACCTGAAATTTATTTATTTATTTACTTCTTTCTTTTGAGTTAAAAGAGGGCAGAAGTGTCTCTTGTAACAACTGCTTACAGATCGTTCACTGTGTTGAATGATTTCAACTCTGTCTAGTTGAAATCCAGTAGTCCAGCCTGGGGTTTAAATTTTGGTTTATAAACCATGGCTTCTGAGCAAGTGTAATCTGAGATTATTGATCTCTTGTGCCTGGTTTAGATACCTTTCACAAATGGACAAAGGTGTGCTGACTCTTCTCCGTTCACATCCTGAAGAGGCAGGAAGCATTGCAATAGCTCCCTATCTGAGACATATACAATACAAATCCTAACTTCCACTGTCCAACAGTGATTGGTAGTGCTGTGGATAGGTGTAATTCTCTCTAATAGACTATGAACTTTTGGCTGTGTAATATTGATAATGGTTTGCTATGAAGCCAGTGCTGTTAGGCTTGCACTAACTCAGAATATGATGGCAGTTTTGGCTGTAGAGCTGTATTCATAGAACATGTATGAATTCTGTCAACTTCTTTTTGTCTTTAGTGCATACTGTGGCACATCAAGAAGATGGAGTAATTTAAGGATACACAGTAACAGCTGAAAAGTTGTCACTGATAAACAGTTTACTTGACTTGGAAAATTATTTGCTAAAAATTCAATCTCAGACTGCCAGTCTTAATTTTATTAACTGGTTTTCTTTGAGTGTGTTTTATCACACACTCATCCATCCTCATTCTGTTGTAAGCTGGTACTGGATTTGTAATATCATGTGAACAAGAGCAGAGACTATACTAGCAGTCTTAATATTTGCAGAGCTTTTGCTGATAAGCTGCATCACTTTCAGCATGCCCTATTTGTTATGATCAAGTAGCATGCGTCTCTGAGCTTTCTAACTTCAGCTGCGTCTTGTGTTACACCAGGAGTGTGATCAGATGCTGTGCATGGCACAAATTGTCGTCACCCTCTGGTGATGAAAGAAACCATGAGGAAATGACCACCGATGTCGCAAGTGCGGGGAAGGGGGGAGAGTTGAGGACCCATTTGTGTCTCTGATCTCCAACTGAGGTAGGCAAAAAAAATATCTCGGATCTCCATCACTGCTTGTGTTCTGGACTTGGTCACCTCAGGAAAATCTAGACAGAAAGATAGAGGAACAGGGACAAAAATATAACGTGTTTCACTTACTGGTAGAACTGTATGTGATGATATGTTTTGATGCTCCTTTTGAAAGTGATGGCAAGTGCTTTGTAGTTTAAACAAAAAACCTCTGATCTGATTGTGTGGCGGGAGTGGGCAAGAAGTGCATTATCAAGAAGTATGTTCATTTTAAAGTGTAACTTTCACCATTTCTATTGAATTTTGGTTAATGGAGTCATTCATCCTGCCCTGACTGTACAATGATCTGTTGTAATTAGAGTCAACTTAGTGCTGAGAGGGTTATCATTGCTATCAGTCTTTGTGTGTCCTAAGTGGAGCTGGATTTTGAGAAATGGCTTATGCAGTATATTTTAGAAATGTACTTGGGATATGCTGTACATACAAACTGAAACTGTTGGAATTAAAGTAAATAATTCAGATTCCTACCACTCTTCTGCTATATACAACTGAAATTTCAGATGCAATGTTTTTGAAGGAAAAACAACATCTTGATGTTAGTCCACTAGATTGTGAGGTCCTTCCAACAATTAACCCAAATAAATTGGACATTATTCTTCAATTTTAATAAAGAGAAAACTAGTAAGAGTTGCCACCTAGGTTTTTGAAACAGTGTTATTTCACAACTGTTTGTCACAGACAGGTATGCATACATACACATAACCTGTTATATAGGGCAGATATATAAAAGACAGTCTAGCATGAAAAGGTGAGATCACAGGTTTCTAGTGCTTTGAAGCCTGATTCTGTGTGTGCTCCTTGAAGTCAGTGAAGTTTAAGTCCTGGAATTTAATTGCAGTCTTAATGATTATCTTAACAGGACGTCCTGGTAAGCAACAACTCAGTTCTGTAAAATACGAGCATAGATGGAAAGCAGTTGCTCTTTGAGTCAACAGAGACATTTGAGCGCATGCGAGAAACGAGTTGAAATCTGTCTTTCAAAATAAAACAGATTACGTTTAGCTGAGAAGATATGTAAATATAGCTATGGATTCTGAGATCTTTTCACTTTCTGGAACAAGCATGAGGCCCAGAATAGTGGGTGTCTGAGGAACTCCAAAGAGTATGGCTATTATATTTCAGGATCTGCTTGTTGACTGTCTGCCACTTGGACAAACTGATGTGTTTCTCACTTTTCCTCTTTCTCTCTCATCATGGCTTTCTTCCTAATTTGGCTCTAAGCTCTCCAACACGAATATATCTCTCTTCTGTTTATATAGGCATTTGCAGTTCCCTTTGATTAGCTACTGTACTGAAAATAGTAATAAAAGGAACACTTCTTGAAAATTACTGACAGGGTAGTAGAAACCTCCTGAGGAAACGGGTGTTTGAGGGCTGTGAGTTTACAGTGGCTACAAATAACCAGAAAACCTCCTACTTTTAATTTGCCATTCCTTCAGTTTAAGAAAAAAAATATATCAAAAAAGCAAACAGACAAAACTGATTTGAGATCTGAGGACTAGTATGTAATACGTGATATCAGTTCTGTGTAAGATTAGTATCCCATGAGAAATACACTATCACAATTGGGCTGTGGTATGAGCAAATACATGTCTAGTTCTGATGGTTCAGCTGTTGAGCAATACGCTAAACTTAAGGACGTCATTGATCATTTTATTCATAAACTTTAGCTGTAAACTACATCATAAAATAAAAGTGTCTCTCGGTGTGTTTGTGCAGCAACTAGTATCAGGTAGATGTAGCAGGCAATAAACTGAATGATTGTTTCACGTTTTTCTGCTTCCATTTGTAGCATACGGTAAAGCATCCATGTTGTTTGCTGAACAATAATTGAAGCAAATTTGATTTCATTTCTGCTTTTCTTTGAGAAGGACGTTCTGAAAAAAAAAGGGACCATTAATAAAAGGTTTTTTTTTAATCCTTCTATAAGGAAAAGACTGTAAACTCTTAAATCCACAAGTTCATTTCCAGTTTGACAGCTGTTCAAACAAAACTGGAAGTGTATGCTACAGCAGGTAATGTTTTGCTGCTGGATTAGAGACCTTCACTGCAGCATTATCCAAATTAACTCTTTAGTACCAATATTTTGGTCATTTTCTATCTGTGTCATGTCTTGCACTTCAAAATATTCTTTAACAAATTATATGTGCCAAATTCAAGGTAGGTCATAAATCCATTTAGCATCGAAGTTATTTAAAAAAAATCTCATCTTTGTTTCACAGACATTTCAAAACTTGGCAGTCCATTTGCTTTTATGTGTATATATATGATGTCTTTTGTAACAGGTCATTTATACTTCAATAAAACTCAGAAGGATTATTCTCTACATCATCTACATCTGTATGCACTTTGTTCAGTTTCATAGTAAGTGGACTGGGGATTGAGTCTGTTGAGATGAAATAATAAAAGTGATGACTTCAAAACTGGAAAAACAGTAAACATTTGGGATTAAATAGGAATTCAGAAAAGGCACCCTTTGAGCAGAGGAATAAAATTGTGATTAGAGATTGCATTATTACTTTTTCTTCCTTTTTCTCCATCACTTAGAACAAAATTCTAAAAGGTCCTTTGAATAATAAAACTAAGTTTGAAAACTTATATTTAAATTCAATTTAGCAAATGTAAAAGGAGGATGAAATATTAATTCAAGTAAAACTTCACTATCTTTGCAAAAAGACGAGACACATCTTTTGTTTGTTTGTTTTTTGGAGCTTGCTGTTACTAGCCAGGGCTACTTGCTTTCCTTCTAGTTTTGAAGACAGAGTTTAGTTTGTAGAAACTAAGTCTTGTTAGATGACACTAGCAGTTTATGTAGAGGAAATCTGCTATAGTTTTGATTTTACATTAAAGAAAAAGTTGTTGAATTGCTCAGATGTTTTGGATAAAGAGTCCCAAGACCTGTGCTTTCATACCCCTGTGTGCAGTTTGAGCAGCCTTGAATCATGCAAGAACCCCTTCTGTGAAATCTCTTCCCATATTTTTGTTTTCCAAACTCACTCTGCATGTCTGAGGTTGCAACCTGTGGTTGCTTTTAGTGATGTGATCTAAGAGTCTTTCTCAAATAGGTCCAATATAGTTTCTTCTGCCTGGAGGGTAGTTGTGGGTTATGCCAAGCAGGTGAGGTTATCCCTTTCTAAAACATCTCCTCGCACAAGTCCAGGATATTTGTGTAGTTTGACAAGCTAAGTTTAGCTCTTCAGTACAGAGGAAGATTAACAAGCTCTTTCTTGGAGCTGTAAAGGAGGTCAGCTATACTAACCTACAAAACAAAGCTGCTGTTAATTCTTCTGTCCAGCCCCTTACAGTGCAGCAAGGCTGGCTGGAAAGCAGTGATTTCTTTATTTCTTCTCTTTGCTTTGAACCTTTTCATCAGGTTAGTAATAACAGTAAAATAAATAAGATTTGAATATGGCCTCAGAATTCAAATGAGGATTAGAATAGAAAAAAGCTATGAAATTCATTATTTGGACTTTATTTTTTGTTTTCCTGATTCTACAAATAAGTTGGTGGAAAGCAGGATTTCTGTGTCACTGCAGAACTCTGCAGGCCATTCACCTTATCACTGGAGAGGTGGCAAAGGGGCTGCCCGCTGGTTAAGAGTTAGCTGTTCTCAGTTGGAGAAGTCACTGTGATTGGTATGCAGGCCTAATGGTTTATTTTTAAACTTAAAGAGTTAACAGCCCATTGTTTCAGAAAGAAAATTGCTGTTTCTTTCCCCCATATAAATTAGTGCATTTGTTTTTTGTACCAAAATGGTAGCTTGCTGCTGTCTATTTCACTGACAGTAGAAGTTATCTAAACTTTCAGCTACAGTTGTCTTACAAAGAATCATCCTACTTACATTTCAGGCTAGTAGCTACCAGCTACGTGCATGCTTGCAATGTATTGTGAACAAGGTTCTACTTTCTGACTCATTTATTAGTGTAATTTCTTCATCCTTTAGGGTTAGCTCATTGTTTTTTGCCTTTGGTTTTGTTTTTTATAGAAGTCTAAAAATATAAGCCAGTATTTTCCCAAGCACATAGCTTTTCATCCAAATTAAAATGTCATCAGTTAGCAAAAATACAGCTCTTAGCCAATAAACACCTAGTTTCCAGTTAAATGCTACAAAACAATATTTTTCTAGAAATAGAAAATTAATAATCAGATTGAAGATTCATTAGTCAAGACTGTAAATTGTTACTCCTGAGCATAGTACTAATCATTGTAAGTTCCTAGTAAGGTGAATAAATGCATTAAACGTTAGAAAACTTAGCATGTCTTCCCTAGCAGACTTCTTTTGTAATTGTGGGTAGCTTCCTCTGTAAATAAAAAAGCCCAGTCAGTAGTCAACTTTGTAATTGTGAGTTTCCTATGGCTAATTTTGCTGTTTCCTAAATTAAAGTCCAGTGAGGTCTGCTCAGGATATGGCCCTGCTCTAAAGTCCACAGGAAATGGTTCTTTTTAGCTGTAGTTCTGCATCAATAAAGGATAAATACTTAGATGTTTGGTTCAAAAGATATTTTCAGAAGGATAAATGCAACTTAAGAAGATGTTCACTCTAAAAGAATTTAGAG
Organism: Anser cygnoides; assembly: GCF_040182565.1. NCBI lineage: Eukaryota > Metazoa > Chordata > Aves > Anseriformes > Anatidae > Anser > Anser cygnoides. The sequence goes on along the minus strand of NC_089876.1, from coordinate 33,668,613 downwards.
TTGTGTATATGCAGTGCACTGAAAATGGCTTTGGCATTTGTCTTTGCTTTTTCTAAAGCAAATCTGGGCTGGATAAAGTGACTTTTTGCCACCTCTTTTACTACTCGGTAAATCCCTCATGACACATTTTGAGAAGACTCGGGCATAAAGAACAACATTTTCTAGAAACCAAGCAAAGTAGATTACAAATGAATCCTTGGGTCTTTATTCCTTTTCAGATTTACCATATGTGAATCCACAATTGCTGTAGATTTTGGCAACCTGTTCACAGACACATGGAGAGCTTTAGTCTGAAGAAACTGAAAATGTTTTCTTGTTCTCATCTCATACTTTCTTAATTTTTGGGGGGGATTTGATTTATACTGATTTAAAAAAAAAAAAAGAAATGGCTATAGCTAATACATACACAAGTATATTTTTTTGGAGTTCACTGTTTAAAGTAGGCACAAACAACATGTTTAAATTAAGACGTTCTTATATGTATGCATGAATGTGCATAAACAGAACAAAATGTGCACACTGTAAGAAGGGGATGTTATAAATACAACTAAAGCTTTACATGATGACAAAACCAGACAAATCGGGTCTACCTTTATATGTGAAAGGATGAAAACCTGGTCTGTATATTAGAGAGAACTGTATTTCTCTGCTTTCTGTCTGTGAGAAAAAAACTGACAGTACTAAGGAGACCTTTCATTGATAAGGTTCATTGAACAACCTGATAATGAACAGGATATGGCTTCCATGTCCATGAACTAACAGAAGCATCCCTCTGTACGAGTAGACTTCTTCAGAGAGTGAGAAACCTTTATGCTTAAAAGTACTTACCTGCCCAGCTTACACTGATTTTACTAATATTTCCTTGCATCACAATTTTCAGTACAAGACTATGTACAAGATCGGTGGCAAAAAATTAAAGGTACTTTCCAGTGCAAATATGATGTAGAGGTAATTTATAAGTTGGGTGGCAACTTAGCATGTGCCCTTTGCAACCTGGATAGTTATGCATCTAATTTGTATTGACCCTGTGGCCAGGATTCCCAAAGTAGCTGTGTACTAATGGAGAAGGGTGAGAAGTGAAAATAAATTGTTCGTCTCCTAGATAATACTAACATTAGCAAAGGGGTTGCAGTGGGTAGGTTTCTCTCATGTATAATTTTGTTGCTTGGGTAGTGTGGAGAGGAGGATTTAAAGTAGAGAATCCCTAATCAAGTAGGTGTTTACCTGCTTTGAAATGAAGGGCCTCATCATTCTTTATACTGATTTTTATACTGACTTTATACCGACTACATGAGCCAACTTCCCTCCTGCATTTTATCTTATACTTTCCATGTGTTCTACAAGATGGATCTTGGCATCTAATTTGGCACTGTAGGTTCTGCTGGGTAAAAGAATGTCTATGAGTAAGTCTGTTTATGGCTGTAGCCCCAAATACTTGAGTGTCTTTTGAAGATTAGTTTTAGGTTTCCAAGTCAGGACAATTTTGTCCTGTCCTGTCAGCAAAGGGTATGAGATACTGTATGTGAGAAACAAAACTCTCCTGTTGCAGCTTTATTTGAGTTGAGCTAGCTGTTGTACAAACTGATCATATCACCGCCAAGTTGAGGATTCTGGCTTCCTCTGTGTGTTTTTAAAGTCATTATATCATTGGCAGCAATTAATGACCTTCCAGCTGAAATCAGTGAACAAATATGAATGACTGAATTGTGGTCATTTTGATTATCTGTGGAACCAATGCAGGCCAGTTTCAGAACAAATGAAGAATTGTTTGAACCTGGTTAATAGGATTCATATTTTCACCATATGGCAAGGTTATATGTCTAAGTAAATGCAATCAGGAATCTAAATGCAATTATGAATTTAATTTCCTTTAGTAAGCGGTCAATTCCTCTTTTGAAAAACAAAAACAACAGCAACAAAAACCCAACCAAACAACAACAAAACACACAAAAAACACATGTATTTCAGAACATCAAGGTCTTGTGCAAGATATGATATTGTCTAGCTTCTCTTCTCTTTTTTTTGTCTGTGTATATTTTTTTTACATTCACCGCTTCACCTATTCTTCTGCCCTCTTGTGGATTTTAAATGTATTAAATACTATAGATTTATATTATGTAGGTTTTAAAGCTACAGATCTTTGTAATGATCTTATGACTGATTTGCATCATCTAGGAAAAAATAGGCATGCATGTTCTACAATTTGCTGTGTCTTCTTAGTGCATTTGCCTGAAAGAACTGTTCTGCATACCCTCTGATTTCAGGATTTTTTTAGTTCTGGTTTTAAACCTTTTTTTTTTTGTACAAACTGGCATAGCTACCATATCTTCTACATTTTTTTCTCATTTCTTATCCCCCTACTGTCACACAATTGGTCTTCAAATGTGACTGTCTCAGGAAACCATGAAATGAAAGATAATGACAAGGCATATGAAATACCACTGATTTATTCAAACCTTTGGGAACTTTTTCTAAGGTCATAAAGTGAATGGATCAGAGCCTTCTATAGCATAACGTTTTGCCAATACTACCTATAATTTCTATCCAAAATGTTGTTCTATCCAAAATGTTGCTGTGTATACAGAACTAGTAAATTGCTTCAAAGCTTGAGGCCAGGGTTCACTTCCTGTGCTGAATACATCCAGGAGCATTAGTGTATGTAAACCTATAGTAAATAGTGCATGAAGATGGAAATCCAAGACCAGATACTCAAAACACTATGCATACAGTTGGTGTTTTTCCTAAGTTACTCAAATTATCTGTCACTTTCATTGTGGTTTTGGGTTTTAAGCCAGGGTAGTTTTGAATTTTGATACAGAACTAAGGTAAAGATATATGGTATGTTCATAGGGTTTAGCTGGAAACTGAAAAACTCAGCTAATGAAAAATATCCTATCAGTATCATTGTGGCAATATATAATGGTCAACACAAAATAATTTAGATAGCCTCTTCATATATCTTGTGAAATACAACAGTTGAATGATAAGAAAGGGAAAATAAATAATATGGGGTCAAAGTGGAGAACTAAAGTTTCCACTAATTGTGGAAAGTGAATTTTCAGCTAGATATGTGAAATAGGTTTCCTAGAAGGAGGTGGTAATGTAGTACTGAAGAGCATTCTGGAGGAGAACATAAAAATTTTATAATAAAACGGAGGTAAGGACAAAAGCCTGGTCTAGACCTGTGTTTTTCCTCTTCAGTGTTCTACCACTGTTGCTGTCAGCAGTGCAACTAGCACAGCAGCTAGTGATACTAGCAAGATGTCACTGAAAACAGCTTGCATCAATTGCACTATTTCGTTGGAATCCTGTTGTCTTCAGGATGCACAGACTTCTGGCCTACTGGAAAACTTCAATGTGTTTCTAGTAGGAGCCATGAAAATTTGAGCAAAAGGGAACATTAGAGATGTCCCTAGGCCACCATGGGGTCAGAGTGGGAGACCACAGGGGTTGCTTTGTCTGCGTTTTGCTTTTGGGTAGCGGCACTTGCCACTGGTTCTCCCTGGCTCACACTGTCCAAGGTGCTGATGGCACCTGGGAGACATCGGACAGCCTCTGCACCGCAGAATCGGGGACCTGCCTTCTGGGAGCAGTGAGACCTCAGTAAGACCTTTCTTTTTTGTTCTGCACAACAGCACGGGTAAGAAATTGTCAGGGCCTATCATGCTTTCTAACCAACAGTGCCAATATTGTAATAATCTCTATTCAGAGGTGGCGTATAGCCATCACAAAAGTATAACTATTTGCATTTAGGTGTGAGTATACCCATTATTTTAACATTATTCTTCTGTGCTTCCATTTGCATCATTTGCATGATGTTGCAGAATATTTTTTCTATTTTTGAGAAAGTAGCAAAAATATTGAAAGCCTCTGGAAATTTACGTCTTGTGGGTAACTAAGATTTTATCATGCAGTGTTGTTGCCTGATGTAGATATGGTTCCTATTGTCTGTATTTTCTCTGGTCAAAAATGGCTTTTGTCTTATTTTATTTTATTTTTTATTTTCTTTTTTTTTTTTTGTCTGTGGTCATTTTTATGTCCACAGATGACAGCAGAGACTTAAGGGTGAGAAAAGAAAGTATGTTAAAATGTAGTTTCTCTGCAATAAAAATAATGCTTTTCAATTGACATTGTCAATATAAGAGTAAAAATATGTGAATGTGTGGGCACTTAGCAGCTTCCTTTTTTAATTGTATCATGGACAAGTGCTATCCATGCAGAATTACTAGTGGTTGGTCCAGTAATTATGAGACACTTCTAATTACCCACTATACTATTTTCATGATTCTGGTCTTGGTAGCCAAAACAACAAAAAAGTAAGAAGATCGTAGTGTAAGTATTTGCTGAGTGCTTCAGATGATCAGAAAGGCAGGAAGTGTGTAAGGGCAAGCATAACTCTCATGTAAGTGTGATAGTGTTCCTCATGGCATCTTCTGAAATGGGTCCTGTGGTTTTAAGCAGATGGATTCTAAAACCAGCTGTCTAGAGGCTGAACATGATTTCAGATATTGTACCATTTATCTGGGTAGGAGAGAGAAAATAGTGTTTTAAAAAACCTGAAGTTGCGGGTTCACAAATTCTGAGTAGAAGCTCTCAGAAAGATAACAGGTATCATAAGATGTGTAAAAAATCCTGAAGGCTGTTAAGGCTTGACTGAAAATATTTGTTTAATTATGTTGTGTTGGTGGTGGTTTTATTTTGTTCTTTGTTTGTTTTTAAAATACATTCAAATACATTCATCTCTACACATAAAACAACCGCATAAGAGTTGAACATTGTTTTGATAATTAAGACTTAGTTACAATGGTAAGTTTGTTTTTTATTGTTTTATCCTGCTCTGCTGCTCTTTAGTATATGTATGGGGATTTTGTACTTACTACCTAACATATACAGGGGTACGTGTTCAGCAAGACTCTAAGCAAGCATTTAAGTGCATGTCTGACTTCTGTGAGGGTCCAGAGAGCTCGGATGCATTTAGAAAATAAAGAAGAGGTGTTCAAACACCATCCTGACAAGGTAAGTAAGGATGTGAGGAACTGAAACTGAAGGCTTTTTTTTTTGACATACTTGTTCTTGCTAAGTAACATTTTACTTTGTAAATACCTTGGAGTTTTTATAAAGTGCTACTTTGAATTAGTGAGAAAAACTTTTCCACATATTTTAGTCCTGACAACAAATTCCCTTATTCTGCCAACATAACATTCTCATTTTGCTGAAGAAAGCTTAAAGTCTGTTGCTCTTTTTTGCTTCTCAACTTGCAATTCTACTAAATCTTTCAGTCATTTCTCTTTACATCTTTATTTTCAGCACATTTAGGTAATCTGTAGGGTTTTAAGTTGTTTTAGCTTGGGTCCATTGTGAGACATTAATATATTTTTGACAAGGTACATGGTGTGGAACGTTTTGGTCTGTAACACCAATAAAAACAGATGGAGGAGCAGAGCCGTGTGTGACGTAAGGCACGCAAAAATGTGGATCTCACCAATTAATCATGGCATACTGCTGACAAATAAGTGACAGTAATTGATGCAGCCCTTTGAGAGGCAATCTGGAACTACTGCAGCCTGGGAAAGCTCATTCATTTCTTTTCCTTTGCTGAGTTAGTGGTGAATAACAACCCTATTTAATTGCTGCCCAGTGTTGCTTTATAAGGTAACAGTGTCACTGACAAGCCAGGAAGTAAGAGTCTAGCAGTTAGCACTATCTAGCTAGATTTTGTCTGCGTTCTGTTTCTGCAAACTATTGATGTTTTCTATTCGGTGTATTGGCCATCAAAGGGCTGACGTACATAAGTGTAAAATGCGTTTGAATATCTGAATGTGTTGTGTTAGGTTTTCTGCTTGTCAGATTTGTACAGGTTTCAGCTCATCTGTTTAATTATCAAAATGTTTTAGTTACTTACATTCATCTTGCACTGTTAGGCCATAGTGTCAGGATTTCTACAATGCCCAGCAGATTCCAACAATAAAATGTACTCTGACGAAGATCTAACTTGCACACCGTGCTTTGTTTTAGGTGAACTTGTCTGACTCAGAGTAAAGCCAGAAGGTCTTATGGCTGTAAGAAAATGTTTAGCTGTTTTAATAGGCAGTATGCCAGACCAAGGCAACATATATTCAAACCACTGTCTGCTGTTATTTTTTTTTTTTGTCAGCAGGGAGAGAAATGGGGGCTGAGACCATAATATTAGAACAAAGAGATATTTCTGCCGAATTTTCTCTCCAGTAGGCAGTGGTTGCTTCCATCACATTGAACAAAATTTCCTTCTAGAGCGACAATAGCCTGCCTTGGTTATTACTGGAGTGAGGCCAGGGAATTTCACTTCAACGCAATAATATTTTTACAGCAAAAGAGCTGCTGAATGGGGCCTGCTAGGGCTATCATATTTGCTGGCAGGGCCACCTCTATCATGATTTAGATCTGCTGCCATTTCCTTGTAATTATCAGGCAGGGGAAGATAGTATTCAAATCCCCTTTATTATTGCACATACTCTCTGATGGCTTCCTTTTTGATTTTCTTACCTCTTTTCGAGTGTAGCAGAACAAGTGTCCCCAGCTCTGAGAAAAGGAAGAGGTAGCCAGAGGGGTGGCATAAACAATTGTATGGGAAGAAGTGTGAATAGGAAGAGTGTTGAGGATGTCCAGCTCCTTGCTCTGTTTCATTAAGCAGAAGTGCAGTCAATCAGGTGACAACGTGGGATAAAGCAACTGGTTTAATGACAGACCACCGTAGTCTATAGGAATTATCATACTATAACAGCAGTTTTGTTGTAGGATTCTGCTGGAATTTTAAGGAGTAATTCCTCCCATTTTATGACTGTGAGAACTGAACCACAAGGTGGTTCAATTAATTGCCCTACTTGCTGATAATCCAAACACTTCCATCTGCCGTCAAATGGAACAGGAGCTGCAGATACTTACGACCTCCATGAACCAAGCTGGCTGCATCTGATTTGCCCAGCCTCTGTAGTGATTCTGCAACAGAACAGGATGGAAGTCTAGGTATCGATGTAAGGAGGGAAACAGAGGAAAGACACTAAGGACTCATGTGTTTCTTTACACTAGACTCCCTGGCAGTGGCACTGGTTTTTTAGATCTTCCTTGCTCAGCACTGCAGTTCCTCAATGACTGATGTAGAGAGCTGCAGAGAACTGGAAATGCTGCACGGAGCTGAGAAACGTGGATGTACTCACCTGCATGTGAAATGACCTGGGAGGAGAGGCAGCTCACACATTGTCAGAGGGACTGCACCTACCTGTTGTCTAATTCTTTGTAGTCCCACAGTGCATCAGAGGATAATGCATATTTCACATGGGGATAAATGAATATGTACTGAAAGGCTGCCTATACTGTCCTGATCGTTTTTGTGCCTGTCACCAGGCTTGTGGCCAAGCCACAGAGCTACTGAAATCACAGCACAGAAACACTGCTGGACCCTTGGCAAGTTGGCAACATCTGTGAAAATGTTCTATGGACTCGTGCACTCCAACAAGTTCTTTTCAGGTGATGTATCATTCTCCTTTTGTGGAACATGGACTTCAGTAATAAATGTCCATTCCTGAAAATAATTCATGATTTTGTGCTGACATTGCCATCAATCCATAAGCAGTACCATCTGTGTCTAGTCTGAAGGTTTTCAAAACATAGGTATGCCAAGAAAGGGGTAGTCACAGGGGCTTTATTCAGCGTTGAAAATCTTAAATCATTCTACTGAGTAGTGGGCTTACAGTATTGGCATACCCAAAAATAAACCTGTAGCTAAAGCAGAGATGTACAGAGTTTCACATCTGGGAGTGCCTACGGAGATGGCTTGTTCAAAGCAACATTGTGGGGGTTGGTCAATTGTAATTCCCACCTCGTTGATGTATGAAATGTAGATGGTCTCTTTTGGACATATTCCAGACTTTTCTGGATTTAGCTTCAGTTTGCCAGAGAGCATTATAAATATATCAGGTCTTATTAAGCCCTTTTTGCATGCATCATATCATCTAGGCACAAAACTGAGTGAACCATGCTATTTTTCAGTGCAACTAATTGTCCAGCCTTTCCTTCTGGAAACACTCTAAATGACTCTTTACTTCCTTTTGTGAAATTTCCATCTCCTGATTTGTTTGGCTTTTTTTTTTTTTTTTTTGCCAGGTCACGCTGTTCTTTTTTTCCCCTCTTTATTTTTTAAGCTTCTCTCTTGCTTTTTTTTTTTTTTCCCGTCTTCTGAGTTTCTAAGTGCTCTAGGCACTGGTGACTGAGCAGCAGATTTTTTTTTTCTTTTTACTCCAATTTGGCCATATTTGTTTTCTGTAACACAAATTCACCTCATTAGAGGCTGAACTTTTTCCTCACATCAGTGTTATTGTTCTGATACTGCAGTGCTGTTACTAGAATAGCTAGCTAGAATGTGCAAGCAGCAGACTGCTAGAGAATTTTATTCCTCTCTAGCAGAAATAGATGAAATGTGGGGTTTTACAAATAATTTTCCTTAAGAGAGGAAACTGATGACAATGTAAAGGAAATCTTCAATGGGATCTTGCTTGTTTATCAGTTAGGTACAAAACTCTTTTTCTCTGAATGCAGAAAAATAAGGATTAAAAAAAAAAAAAGTATTGAGTGTAATTCCAAGAATTTCTCAGTAGTGTTTGTATAAAAAGCTCTCATTCTATCCTTCTGTGGAAGCTTTCTTTTCAGGTATACACACCAAATGCTTGCTCTGACTTCTTATTGGCTTTGCTTTTTTTCTTTTTTCTTTCCCTCTCTTGTCCCTACTGTTGTGTCTCCTCATGTCAGATGTATGCATACACAGTTTTGCCACAAAAATATCCAGTGAAACACCTGAACCTGCATAGCTCAGCTATCTTTATTGATGAACAGATGAAAATCTGTTTGACTCTCTAATGCAGCTTTAATGATTTTATACAACTATTTTAAGTGAAAGACCCATCCAATCATTCCAACTCATCTTAATGAAGTTTAATCCAGTCTGCCACCTATTGACAAGATTCTTTTGTCTCCGTGTTTGATTTTGGGGTTAGTAGAAGTAAAGATGTACAGTAAAAGAGTGTCTTTTCCTCTCCTTGTGGCTCAGGTAATTTGCACCATTTCCCACTGCTTGCTGTGTTACCTGCCCAAAATTGCTAAATTTTTTTAAATAGCTTTTGCTGTCTGGTAGCAGAAATGCCTCAAGTGTTTGTGTGGTTGTACCTGGAGGGAGAGCAGCAGCAATTCACAATTTCTGTGGGACATGTGACTTGCTCTCTTAGTAAAAGTATGTACACCTTTGTGTGTGAAGAAGTCTGAAGTAAGCCTAGGCTATGAGAAGAAACACTATGGAAAAGCAATTTTTGTGGAACTTCAGGTAGATTTCCATAGCTTTATGTGTAAACTGGTGCGAGAATATCTCAGAGATGGGGAGTGAGGGAAATGAGACTCAGAAGGAACTCATCATTTCATCTCAGTTGGGGTGGTTTTGCATGTGAAATAGAGGGAATTGGAATTTTGGCTGTTGCAAAAGTCCTTGCAAATACCAGCAGTGTTTCACTAGAAGATTTTGCTATTGCGTTCTCAGTTTCACTGAGCCTTTTAGTGTTTTAGTAAAATTCTTAGAGAGGTCTAGGTATGATGCAAAATTTGTTTCCCTAGTTTTTTCCCCTCTTTGCCTTTTCCCTTCAGGTTATTGCTGCTGTTCCGCATCAACTTCTCAACCCTTCCTTTCCTGGCTGTCTTTCTTTGTGTTTAGATCTTTCTCCAAGAAATCTGGAAAGATGCACTCATCTATTTTCCTTCCAAGCAGAAGAACAAAAGCACAAAATGAGTGGTGTATTCCCTGCTGATTTCACAACTTGAACCAATATTTTTCACAGTGTTTATGGAAGCCTTCCTCCAGAGACACCTGCCAGATCTTGATCCCTGCTCGAAGCCTCACTGCTGTGGCTATGCACTGCTGTGGATTACTGGGATAAGAAGTGACCTTGGAAAATGTGACTGCAAGTGGGAAAAGCCAGGATGTTTTTCTGTAGAAAAAAGTTAACACTTCTTTTGCATCTTGGTTTGTTACGAGTAACCATACATGGTTCAAGGTTCTTAGAAAACTATTTTCTGTTATCTTTGACATACCTTATAATGTATTTCAAGCTTTGACACAATGTGGCTGGCACAATTTCATGAATGCTATAGCATGAAATGGCTGAGCAGCTAAAGAACTGTTCTTTTTAAATTGAGTTTTTCTAACATTTTCAGAGCTGCATGAATAGAGACAATCAGCATAGTTAGGTTTGCTCAGAAGAGCACTTGAGTCTGCCTGCTTGTGACTCTGCCAAGCGATGGGACTTGGAATACAAGTACTGAGATCCGTAGTTCATTACTTTGTTTTTAGTTGTCTAATGTTTCTGTATTTCAGTAACAGCTGGGGTAGACCCACAAGTATTGATGACAGAGGGAGATGTTCTGGCAGAGGATTAGGCGTCATGTCTCTCTACCACCTACCTTGAGGAACTAAAAGGAGCCATTTGCATGGCAGACCCTGTGTAGGCTGCAGCCAGTGGCAATGCTTTCTTAATATGGTTAATGCCTCAGGAAACTAGCAAAGGCAATAGCAAGATTAAATGTGGCATATCTATTGGAAGTATTTGTTAGTAACATCATGGTTTACTTGAAAAAAAAGATCCTACTTGCTTATTGCAGATTCTTTATTGATTATATCTGCTGGTTGTTTTTCCAGGTTGCATAAATGCTGCTTTTCTAAGTATTGGTCTGCATGTGAGGGCAATGGGTGGATTTTTGTGCATATTTTCCTGTTCAGTAAAGTTAACACTTAGCCTGTAAATTCATTCTGAAAACCTTGTTTTCAACTTGGGATAGTGGTTGGGTGTTACATGAATAGTCAGCGTTTTCCTGTCCGTTTCTACTTGATGTATGACCCTATGTAGAATGGGACTTTTCTTAATATAGCAGTCATTACTATGATAAAATACTTTGATTTGGGAAAAAATAATAATTCCTGAGTGATCTGTGAACTTAAAACACATTGAATTCCAATTAGAAATGTTACTCTATGAATTACAATTTTATTTGAGATTATTACTACATTTACTGTGATCTTCTGCTTGTCCTTAAGTCACAGCCTGGGCTCATAGTTTGATTTTTACTGTTTTGCACCTACAGGTTACACCTAGCTGGTGAGCTACAGTTTAGATCAGTAGTTCAGAACAGGATGAAAAATACTATTTCTAGTATCTATGGCTGATAAGTGAGGAATGAAATAATGAATTGTCCTGGCCATACTCTGAAGTCTGTGGCAAAGCTAAAATTTGAAATTGTGTGTTCTGACTCAGCTATTAGATACAAATCCTTGCCTGGGTGTTCAGATGTACAAAACCTTTTTTTATATACCGAGTAGTTTGAATGTCACCTAACAAACCAAGTTCTCCTCTTGTTTTGACATGAACAACTGAGATTTCCTCTTTTGCCCACAGACTTCATTAACTATGTGGCTTTTTTAATCACCAGGCACTCACCCAAAATAGCCTACACATTGTTCGAGTGTCCTTACTGGTAGGAAGCATGACCTCCTCTCTGATACTGGGCCACCAAAAAAGAATGTAGTAAATTTTAATGTGATTGTAACTTAGCCAGCATTTACATAAAAGAAAACAATGATCTTCTTGTTATGGAGATCATTAATGAAACATCAGCAGTGGTCTGCAAATGCTACCACGTTGTGATCCAGCTGAAAAAACAGCCTTGTGTAACTTGAGTACGTTGCATAACACAGGAAGTGGAAAAACAAACTAAATTTTCAAGGGCTGTTTGCATTTTAACTAGAGCTGAATGAAAAGTCTACATTGAATAACTTTTTGAGTAATTTAACTTTTGTATCCTCTGAAGGTATATGTATGAGGCTGAATAAATTCTTCCTCGCCTGTTCAATGCTGCTATTTGTGGTGGCATTTTTCAGTGTGTTAATCTAACGTATGAAATTCAAATAGCATAGAATTTCAGATACATCACATGGCACTGTTTCTGTTTCCTGTTGGGTAAGGGTATGAGTGCTCTGCAGCCAGGATTTGTAGGTAATTCAAAATTCATCTTCCTTGCTTAGTCAGGCATGTAACTTTGAAATTTACCAATTAGCCTCCTGAAAGATAAATGCAGTAAATCATGTGCTGTCATAGGTGAACTTGTGTTCCAATAAATTCATGGAAGCATGATAATTTATAGAACTTGCTTGGCATTATTTATCTAGGAATAGTTCAATACATTCCGATGCATGTATCTTCCAGACAAACATTTCTCTCAGATAGTATTATACAGGTACATCTCACTGTAGAAAGGCAAAGTTGCAGAACTCAGAAAAATTTCAGGAGGTGACAGTCAATCAAGAAACTCTTCAACTATTTCTTACAAGGTCTGCCATTTTCAAAAATGAAAATTTCCCATAAGGATCAAGTATGTAAATAATCTGAATCTAGTTTTTGACATCAAAAAAAAAGTTTGTTAACAGCATTAAAAGACTTTCCCTGATATTCAAACTTCCCAGATCAGAGGTTTCTTTAGGATGAGTGGAAGTATAGTACAGCCTATGGAAGTTTTTTGCTACAGAGTTTTTCAAGGAAATTGCATCCAGGCCAAAAAGGGTAAAAATCGAATGTAAAGATGGAAAAATCAGGAAAATGAACTCCAAAATGAAACTGTCAGCTTTTGTTGTGGGTGATGTATAAACAAACATATGCACAGAGTTCAAGAGAATTATATTGACTTCTCATTAGCTGAAGATCTGTTTCTCTGACCCAGCTGAAGGGACACAGATATTACTGACCAAAAAATGGTTGTTCAGCACTGACAAGTAAATTGAGATTGACTCACTTGTGAATTAATAATAGATAGGACAGCCACACTGTAAATTGCATTTTGTCTTTTATTAGTGGGAGAGGAGAGTAGGAGAGGGTGCTGTGCTGGCTTATTTTTGTAAATAGCACGGAGCTGTGAACTTTTAAATTTCTTCTATGTACTGAACTCAACAGAATTGCAAGGCATACTCTCATTATAGTTTCCTTTGTTATTATTAAAATTAATAGCCATCTGGTGAGCATCAGCTTCAATATAAAAAATGATGTTCTTTAGTTTGGTCAGCCTTCAGTGGATAAGTGAGAGGCACGAAGGATCTGCATTTACTCAGGCATTACTTGGCATTGGTATTTTCTGCCACCAGGATCTAAGGGTAATGGATGAGAAAGCACTTCACAATGGATATAATTGCCATATTCCATGGGGCTGAAGTAACATTCGCAGCCCACATTATCTGTTCAAACTCTGTAATACTAAGTATGCATTAAGTATTGTGGTTTATTTGATCAACAGAACTCTCCCACCTCCCCCGTCCCTGCTCCCCAAGCCACAGATGGAGCAGTGGCTTTTCAATTGAGTGAGGACACCACAGAATTTATGGCTGCCTGGGGATTATTCTTTGGATTTGGCGTTAACTTAAAATTGGGCTATGTTTTTATAATTATTTTTTCCTTTATTTTATTTTCCCCATGTGAAAAAAATCTGCTTTTGATATATATTGTTACCCATGTATTTAAAATGTGACAATATGTAAACTGTATTTCAAATGGTGCAACACTGGCCAATTTCCAAGCTGGGTTAGATTTATAGGATAACAGTATGTTGTATTGTTTTGTGCCAAATTCTTGGACTGATGTGACACTTAGTTAATTTTAACACACACATACAGACCCCTACCTATATTTCTATCTATAAAATTTTATGAAATACAGCAAGTAGCTGAAAGATGCATGCTTTTTAAAGAGCTGATTGTTTAAGGGAAAATATTCTAATTGTGTGCCTTCTACTACCATATTTGTCTTTTGTATTTCAGTGAAGTCTTGAGGACCTCGTCTGTTGTGATAGGTGTACACGCATGAGAAAAAAAGTGGTCTTTACCCCAGCTTCCCTGCAGCCAGGTAAAAAGGAAGAAACTGGAGCTGGATATACAGAACAATTGGGGAAAGCATAGTGGGTGCTTTGTAATATTTTTGTTGTTGTTGATGATTTTTTTTTACCTTTTCAACATACTTGTGAAAACAAACTTTCATGTTCTTGTTGCTTCGTTGCTTATGTCTCTCTAGGGTTACAGTTCACTCCTTGTGACATTAATGCTTCTGTCTATATCAAGCAAACAAGGTGTAATGAATTAAAGGTTTCATAAACTTATGTGGGAAACCAGGCAGGACAACTATGGAACCTTTGTGAAAATATGTCCCAGTTCAGGCCAAAGGCTTGTTTTCTGCCATTTCTTTTACCATGATGTGGCTGGGAAGATTTCTAAATTAAATATATTTCAAGTATGCCAAGAGATAAATATATGCCTTTAAATTTTATTCTTTCTGTACCCATCTACCAATATAAAGTAAGCTTTTTTTTTCAAAGAAAGGTCCCACCATAATGAGCTATTTCTGAATTCATTCAGATTACCAGTATAATCTGAGGTGAAATTTTTGTGGAATATGAAGAAATTAAGATTTTGTTAACAATGAAAAAACAGTATTTCTGCTTTTTTGTAAAAGTAATATCATAAGGGTACTTTTTTTGATAAATACCTGTCAGAGTTTACACCATAATCTCAGACATAACCTGATTATACCCATGTTTTGGAGAAGCAAGTTTCAACATTACTTCTTGCTCAAGTGTGGTTGTATGAGTCTGGGCAAGTCATAATTGAATGTGTGTGTGGCAAAAATGATTTGGGTACTAATTATCTTGGATATTGTTTGATTGCATGTGTGCAGAATGTATACCCTACATATTTATGGGTGGGTCTAGTGAACAAAGGTTATTTAAAATGTGGGTTCAGTTCCATGAAATAAAAGTGGTAAATAGAAGGGAAAGTTTAAAGAAAAATAAAAAGACTAATAAAGGCAGAAAATGTGGATTTTTTTTTAATTCCATGTAGGTTGGGTGTTTTTGTTTTATTTTTGTTTTCTTTTGTTTAAAGGGAACTGTATTAGATTTACTGTGATTGCTTCATAAACCTGGAAGGATGTTAGTAACACAATTCCAGAGATGAGTAGCGTTTTGTAACTCTTTCATTGCTGATAGCACCTCACTCTTGACAAGACTGATCTTTTGTCTTGTGCTTGCAGCCTTCAGGGTCCATGTGTTTGTCTTGTAACTTCCCAGGCCTCTTGCAGGCTGATTTGTATGCCACAGTACAACTGGTAGAAAAAAGTTCCACATTCAGCACTGCAGTGACTGCCACTTTCACTTAGAACAGGTACAAGGAATTCACACCTATTCCTTGTATTCAGGATTTCAGAGAGTGGAGCTCACACACTAAATTTGGGAAAGTTGGGTTAAATTTTGTCCTCTGATATTTCTACTTTGCAGAGCAGTGGCCTGCAATAGAGGAGTTTGTTACAATCTGGGACGTGTCCTTCTGGGAAAGCAGGGAAGCAGATGCATCACCATTTTGAAGTGGCTGTCCTTATCCCTGGAAAAGCTGGTTTTATAACCCATGGCTCTGAAGCCTGGAGTAGCAAAGGAATGACCGCAGTTTGTTTATGAACCTTGTGCTTCTGGCACTCCAGCAAAGATGTGTCTTAACAGTCAGACAGGTCAGAGACTATTTTCAGTAAAAAAAAAAACCTTGCATTGTTTTTGGATTGCACTCACTCCCTTCTATTTGTTTTTCATGTCTACTCCTCTGATCATTCTCATGTTTCTCTATTTGCAAAGCTAAACAAGAAAATAAAATATAAAAAAAAAAAAAAAAACACAAATGTTTGCCACACTAGAAAGTAACAGATTAGAAATACAAAAATTAAAAATGGCTGCATTGTTTGTATTTCCTCTTAATTAAAATGTGATCTTTTCAAAAGTACAAAAAATCCATTTTTTATTTTTATTTTTAAAGAAAACAAAGGTATTTTCAGTGCAAAATATTGTTTGAGAACTGTCAGCTACTGGGTGTCTTATATCCTCAAGTTCAGTGGGAGTGCTCTGGAAGCATGTATAATCTAGAACTTTGAATAATTTACTGTAGCTACTTTATTCTGTGATCTATCAGAGTCAGGCTGCAGTAACTGAAGCTGAACTAGCTTAGCCACTGGAACTGAATAAGACAATAGGGGTGAATGTATTTCAACAGAGTATAAGGGTTTGATCAAAGTTTTGTGTGTTATCAAAAGTAATTCCCTGTTGTAACAGGAGATTGCCTGCTGATACACATGTTTTTAACAGATACCATAGACTATTTTCTATTATTTTTGCAGGAGGATGAACTTCTGTTCAACAGCCCATCCTTTAATAGACATAAGATCAAAGCAATGTCAAGCAAGTGTTGCTAATCCGTTTGAATTAGTGGTGCAAGTTCATGAGGTCACTTGTAAAAGTGATGTAATATGCAGAAAACCTCTAAAAACTGAACATATGTTATATGTAAAGCAAGAAGCAAAGTAAACTGGAACATTGAAATGGGACTGAGTGACATGCGTTCTGTATCCACATGGAAGGCACTAGAGACGAGGACACGGAGCTGGTAATGTCTCTAGTTTTCTGGCTGCAGCATTGCACATAAATGCACATTGTGTTGCAACAGTCTGAGCTTGTACCTCCTAGTTCAGGCTTCAGAAGGATTACCATTAATGGCACAGTTGCAAAGAGTTGGGTGTATTTTGCTTGTTAGTTTGTTTACCTCCATGACCAAATATATTACATTTGTGGATATGGTGATACCATTTAATGAAGTCCAATGTATTAAATACCAGTTGACAAAATATGAAATATCTTTTTTATAAAACAGTTTTTTTGTATGTGTTGTGGAATAAGGGAGAAGAAAGATACTGGTCAAATACTCAAAGAAGCTTAGGGAATTATGATAGCTAAACAACTACAATACTTTTAGGAGCTAAGCTAATCACAGCTTCAGTCACAAATCATTTTGTAATCCTTTCAAATATAATCTCATGGCATAGTGGGACCCAATCTTACTTGTCACTGCTTTTTTGTTGGAGCAGCAGTATAAAAATAATAAGTGAAGAAGAGGGTTCTGGAGTTCAGACTCCTTTTTTGAGGTGTTGCACTGTGTTTAATATTGAACAAATGATTAAAAGATGCTATGTCAGTTAAGAAATTACCTATGTTTAGTGAATTAAAGAACAGTGAGAAGGGGACAGAAAAAATAGGAACATGGAGTTAATCTGATTCCCTAGTTGGAATCATTATGTATTCTTTCCAGGACTTACTAACTAGTCATATTGCTAAGGGGAAAAAAAATTGTCATTACTGATCTGTTTCTGTTTTGTGTTTAAGTACTGGATAGTAATGACAGTAAGCTTGCATTTAAGGCATGTCTCAAAACTGTGCTAATGTGCCTGACTATCTGAAGAGGAATGTTTGCTGTCTAGCTAAAGATACCATTTTGATCTAGCAGGTTTGGTGCATGAAAATTTGGTATTAAGAGATGTAGTTTTAAATTATGAGGAATACCTAAGAGAACTGTGTTTTGGACTTTGTAAACACAGAACTCTTTCCTTTTTTTTGTTTGTTTTGTTTTGTTCCCAGGTGCAGGAATAGCACAGCACCTCTAAAACACACATACATTACAGTGTGCAAAATGTATGTTTGGAAAGCAGAGCTTTTCACCTATCAGCTGTCTCTAAATCTATCCACTGCTTGGGAAGCCCACTGGAATTAGGGCCCAGTATGTATATGCCCAGTATCATTAAGAGTTAGAGTGAGATGCAGATGCTGGTATAGGGTGATTGCTGGTCCTGGAGCCTTCGTGCAGAGTGCGCAGCATTCCCCCTTCTAATCAGAAGCAGATACTCCCTTCCCAGCTGTCCCCTGTACTCTTGTTCACATTCTTACATTAGAAGCTTGGGCCAGGCAGTGAAAACTTCATTTCTCATAATATCTTCAAGGAAATCCATGGGATTATCACCACCTGTTACCACTGTGTAACGCTCAGATGCTATTCCACTTTGCGAGGTGACATAGAAAGTGAATGACAATTGCAAGAGTGGATGGCTGCAAAAGAGAGCTTCACAGGTAGGTTTTCCTGCCTCAGGATCACTGTCTGGACATCTTGGGACTCTACGCTTCAGTCTAGCTTCCACGGTCTCCTTCTGATGCGTGCTTTCCCTCTGTTTATTTTCCTGCTTCGTCTCTTTATGACTTTTCTGGTCTCTTGGTGCCTCACTAATGCTTTTTGCTCCCTTGCTTTCAAATTGTTTCCATTAAAAAAAAAAAATCCCTGAATTTATTGTAACGGATCTGAACATGCAGCTTCTAATGCTGGTGAGGCATACGCTGTGGGTGGGATCCAGTTGCCTATATTGTGCTCTTGAGGATGCCCCAGGGCAGCCCACTTGGCCTGCGTTTGCCCAGAAGGGCACGTTATTTCCTGGAGGTCCTGTCTTGTTTGTCAGCCTCCTGGAGACATTTTCACATGCCCTAAGGCAGCCAAAATGCCACCAGACGCCTATGTTTACACAACCAAATCTCACCCACAGTGGAACGCTGCAGTCTGTGCAAAAAGGTTGAGAGAAAGTTTCCTGCTGACATTTTTTTGACAGAAAATTGGGGTTTTATTTATTCCTTTGTGCGATATATGCCTTTTCTGTGGGCAGAATTCCCAGTGAAGACTTGATGGTTCAGCTCGCTGTGCACATGCACCCTGTCAGAGGGGAAAGAAACATTTTCTAACCAGTTTCATAGCAGCCTCAGCTTACATTGGTGACTCCTGTGAATTATTGCCACTTAGGAAGCCTTGCGTTACAATGCTATAACATGCTGTTTGGAGCATGGTTTCCACTATTTGTGAATTCTAATTTGGGCAGAAAAATGGAATAGGGACAGTTAGCAGAATAACAAGTAATAGCAGGAATGTTTGTCTTCCTGTCATAACCTTATATTTTTATAATACCAGTTCATCAGGAAGCTGAATTCTTTTGTCTTTTTTTTTTTCCCCATAGTGATCTTGGAGCTAGTAATGCAAAGGTAAAGAAGACTTGAATGTTTTAAAACAAATGAGAATATGTTGCTTGAAGAATATGCAATCACTGTTCTGGCCCCCTTTGTTTTTGTTCTCTGCCTTGCCTTACACAGCTTTTGTGGATAGTGCATAAGGATTTATTTAGAAATGCAGCCCTCACTTCTGTGATCATCTCCACATGGGGGCAGAGGTCCATCTGTCGATCATTTTGCTGGGTGGGGTATTAATTTTGAAAAGAGCTGGGTAACAGACAGCTTACATGTTTTTGATATTTCTTCATGTGGTTATGGTGGCTTTTGCTGCCCTCCTGTCTTCGAGGAGGGGATTTTCAGAAATGCTCTGCTGGCCAAAGCCTGTACCTATTACAGACATTAGGAAGACTCTCCTGGGTGCGATACAAGTTGAGAAAGGACAATAATAATCATTCTTTAAAAAAAAAAAAATCTCATCAGACATAATTTTGCAGACAGCAGGTAGAATAGTTGAAATGGAACACACAGTGTGCAGGCCGCCTGGCAGTAGCTGTGAAGAAAACGTGTGCCTGAATACTTCACTGAGAAATGTAGTCATTGGTGTGCATTGACTAAGAGCTTTTGACAGTCTTTGTTGCTGGGCAAAAAGGGAGCAAAAAAGGAAAACGAGTATAGAACATATGCTGAGAACGTAAGTCGTATAAGCAGATGACAGTTACTCTTTGATTTGTTATTTATCTACAGGTATTCTTAATTTCAATATTCTGTTGTCATTATATCCTAGTTGTGATCCATCTCATTGCAATTTATTCCGCAGCATGCTTAAACAGCATGTTACATGGTTGAAAAATATTGGTGTAATCTGTACAATATATCAGTAAAGGATATTGTTGGCGGAAGACCACCTAGGTGAACTGGAAAGAAGAGATCTGAAAGTGTATTTTGTTTCCTCTCAGTCGCCTTGTATTGGCTATGACATTGATTGTAGCTCTTCTGTTTGCCTGAAGGGCAAATAGCAATATTTTACTTGTAGCGTAAAAGGTAACATGGATGTAATATGTGTAGGTAGTGCATGTCTCCAAGGAGAAATTTTAAAGAGAGGAAGTAGGCACCCTTGAAGTACTCATGATTTTAGCTGAAATGGACAGGATTTGTGTCCGTCTCATATATCAGTGCACTTTATATAGTATTGCAAGCCTTTTGAATGATATCAGTCCCAAGCAGAATATTTTTGAGAACTGCTACGATTTGTTATAAGGGCCATTCAATACTATCAGATGCTTTTCTGGCAACCTATGATAGGACAGCTGAAGAGTATTCAGACAATTAGGCCTCAGGCATTAACTGCATTATTCCTTGAACATAGCTTTTAACACCTGATATATGAAACCCATTTGACCTTTCTCTGTATTTATAGAAATCTGGTAGTGCAGTCTGACAGCCATGGGTTTTTGCTACCTTTTGTAATTTACAGTTAGGTAAGCTATTTGCTGGAAATCCCTGATTTGTTTGATTTGATTCTTGTTTGATCTTTTTGGGTATTAGTGTAATTAGATGAGTTTTTGAATTGGCTTGGACAGGGCCAATATTGAATTTCTTCTATAGCTATTGTAGTATCAGCATTATTTGGTGTTTACAGTTTTATAAAGTTGACCAAAAAGAAAAAAAAAATGGGCCTCATGTCAGTTATAGTTCCTCTTTAATGTGATACTACATTTCTAGCTTATCTGCTTTCTATCCTCTCTACATACATAACAATATACATCTCAGCTGTTTCATTCATGTTATTTTGTTAGGAAAATGGCATATTTATCAGTCTATATGAGTAAGTTTCTTAGTAAAGGATAAAGAGGGGAGGAGTTTGGGGCTTACAGATGTTTTTATTAATGAAGTTACTCTTTCAGTTTTTTTTTTCTTTTTTGTCTGCTTCCTTGAAAGGGAGGAAGAAGTGATGTTGAATTTCAGATTTGCTCCGTCACATTTATCTTGCAAAAAGTTTCTGCACTTGATTGGAATTTGCTGTGACAAACGCGAATAAAAGAAGAAGGGATAATTACTACTTTTCAGTAGTGAAAAATGCAACTGCAGAGTCAGTGCTACTGGCTAAATAAGCTAAAAGAGAGCCAAAAATTTGTTACTGCTGCAGAGTCTGGTTCTGGATGCCAAAATCAAATCTGATCTTTCCCATTGGTATTCTGGTATAGTATTCTAATCCAGCCTAATTTCGGTGAAAACTGTGGCCTTTTGATTTATTTTGGTATATAATCTATATTTCCTGCTAAGGAGGGATCCTGAGGAAGGTTGTGAGGTCCCTATCAGAGGACGTTGTTCCCAAGTCCCAAGCTGGTTTTCTGCTTACAAAAGCGAACAAGATACGCTCTGGCACCCAGATCATTTTTCACTGGGCTTTATGGAAGTAATCATATGCTACCTCTGCCAGGAAAAAAAATAAAATAAATCCATAATCCACATTTGACCACCCCTAGCAAAAGTGGCCCCAGCTATAGGTTCTTGCTTGGGTTTAATAAGCCTTTTGTATCTGTCCAAAGCCTGGAGCTGTTTAACGCAAAAGCTGTCAGGATTATTTTCACAATAGCATGGCTAAGCTAGAAGTGGAAGATCCTAGTTTTACATCGATCTCCTGGAGAGCTTGCTTTGGGGAGTCCCTGGAATACCAGCTGGGATTTAAATCTTCCTTGTTTTGGTGACAGCTCTGTCTGTTTGTTATCAATGGAAACAGTCTCTGGGAATGGTTCCTCCATGCACCAGGGCTGTTTTTTTCCCTGTGGTTAATTGCATTAAAGTGAATTAAGTATCAAAGCAGAGTTCAGCAAGGAAACACACACCTCTTAAAAATGAACAGAACGTTCGCTCTTATTTATACCAATCCACTCTGAGAACTCCTACTAAATGTTAAGTAACTATTATCTTAGAACTAAGCATCTAACAACTTTTCATGAGTTGTGGACACAGAGCATATTTGGGATCAGATTGTTGTGACAGGTGTGACTTGCAAGGTGGTGTAGCGATCAACATTTGGGAAAAGAGATTTTTGTGTTCTTTGACCCTGAACAAATTTGCATACTTACAGGGACTGTAGACCTACTGGTGCTGACAACAGATGGCTCAGAATGTTCTCAGAGGAGAGCGTGAAGTGAAAAGGGAGATAGATAATTGCTGTGATCATGCTGTTGGCCTGGAAGTCAGGAGGTGTTACTGGCTGCGAAATGATGCAAAGAAATTATTTGACCACAATGGACATGTAGTAGTAACAAGGTGAAACTCTTGCCTTTTTCACAGAACTGATAGTGTTTTCAATATTTCACTCTAAACCATTTGCTTAGGAGTGAATGCAAAATCAGAGAGTCCTTTAGTATCCAGTAAAAATGTTATTAATTCAGCTATTTAGCTGGGGTTGAACAAGCCATGCAAATCTGAAAAGGAATGTCTTGTGCATCATTTGTTTGTGCTTAGTTTTTGTGCTTCCTCCCATTTGGTTTGGTGATTTTGCTGAATATATTTGAGAAAGAAATAGAAATGGTGTACTAGTGGAAGCATTTCCAGATGGGTTCTGCGTTACAAGAGGGAATATACTCTGTGGGATATTTGTGAGAGGTTTATATGCCTATGCACAGAAATAAAGAGTATCCCTGTAAAAGTATCCCTGAAAGTACATTTAGCGTAGGCACTCATAGTAATCCACAGCATACAGCTGAAGGAGTGGAAGGCACTGTGAAAGTGATGCTTCTTAATTGTTGTGTATCTTCACTGCAAGTGCCTTCCTCCAAATAAAATTTGCAAGGAGACAGGAGATGTGGAGTGACAGTGCACTAAGGAATGCATTGCCGTCTCTCAAGTCACATGGCAAGACTTCTGCAGCAGGATTGATCTGTTTTGCTTCTAATCTTATATAGGTAGATCTGGGAAATGCATAAAAAGGGTATTAGAAAATAGAGCATCAAAAAAAAAAAAAAAAACGTGATGTGTTGGCTTTACAAGCTTCCTCCAGGGTATTTGACAGAATCCATAGCTTCATATCTCATTGCACATGTTTAAATAAATATTAAAGACAAGCATTTTTCCTAAGATATGCTAGGGTACAACAGAAAGAATATTAATGTTTTTGCCCCTGGCAAAAGCATTTCATGGCTGTAGTAATCATCTCCAATTATTTGTTAGTGTCATGACTTTTTGGCTATTGTTTATCTAATAGCATTTAAACAGAAGCTTATTTGTGATAAGTTTTTACATTTTTATAGGTTGAAGTCTGTATGTGTTTAACATACATGCAAATTAATTTGGAAAATGGGGGCAAGACACACAGATCAAAACTGGCTGTAAACTGCTGCTGACTTCACAACAGGGAGTTGGGCTTACATGGGTTTTAGTACTTCAGATTCCTTCCCAATCCTTTTATTTCTGATGTAGCAATTGCCAGCAAAAATACATCTTATTTCCCCTTGCTAAGAAAGACCTAAGTGTTCCCTTTCTTTGAGAACATCCAAATTCCCTTAGGCAAACACCCAGGAATGTGTAATTATTTTGAAAAAAAAAAAAGCTACTAGGGTAATCCTGCATTCATAACCAATTCCAGAAAATATAGAGACAAATATGAAATATCCTCTGTGTAAAAATTTGGTCTCTAGGTAGATATTTGCACTTGATAGATATTTGCATATGTACATATTTGGTAGGTAAACATTTTATTTGCACCTCAGATGTATACATACTACTAAAAGGTAGGTATTTTTCCATCTTGTCTTGCTGCAGATACTGCTCTGTGGAGATGACAAATGTATAAATCTCACAGATTTCTCAGAAAGAGAATTCTCAGATACTTTTCTTCGTCCTCAAGAAAAAAACCACAAGGTATTCTCATTCCTCTGTTGAGCATCCTGTAAATGGAAACGGAAATGTTTCTTGGGTAAGTTCCCATTTTTATATTGAAAATGCTGCGGGCCTTGTTCTGTGATATAGTTGCCTTCCTTCTGCCAGTAAATCCCAGAACCATTGCTAAATGTTTTCAGAAGTAAACCTCATGTCTTATCCTTCCACCTTTCCCTCTGGAGGTCAAATGTTTGTAGGATGGGTCTTTAGGCAGGGAAGAAGGGATGCCAAATTCACAGCTGTGCAAATATCCTGTGCCCATGTGTGAAGAACACTTCAAACAGTGCACCCAGGATGTGCCAGAGTTGGTTCAAGATGGACCAAAAATAGATCACACTGCTCCAGAGAGGACTGCCAGCCTGGGCAAATATCTATATTATCCTATCAAATATTATCCTAATGCGGATGCAGCTGGTTATTGATCTTAATGTGGCCCAATTCTTAAGGTCAGTCAGTGAAATCCAAAAACGTAGGATGCAATTAAAATCATTTTTGTTGTTCTATTTTCGTCCCATCATTTGCACTTTCTACTTCTGGTTGAAACAGCAGGCAAAGCGCTGAACCTTTACGGAGAAACCTTCCATTAAAGGTTTTGGTAATGATCTGATATAAATGAATCTGTTAAAATTGCTAATGTATTTATAAACAAGGAAGTATTAACAGAGGCAAGAACCAGGGAGAAGTTTAAAATAGCAAGATTGCCATCTTGTATGTTGTTTGAAGAATGGACTAGCTATGCTCTCCCTTGGTCTTGTTTGCCTACTCAGGTTTTGAGGGAGGCTTGTTTTTTAAGTAAATTTATCCATGACCTGGAGAAGCCTTGGTGGAAGATTCTAAGATCATCCAAAATGTTATTCAGACCCCAGGGCAATGTTTGTTCTATTTCTAAAAAAAAAGCCAAGATATTGGATTATAGCATAGTCCCTGCCATAAATGTAGTGTTTCCTCTCTTTAAAACTGTCAAATTAGGTCATACCACTATTCTGTCCCTTCAACAATCTTTACAACTGAAACCTTCCAGAAGGCAAAAAATTAAATTTCCTGCCTGAGAAGTATTGGGAGAGAAAATCTGCCTTGATTTCTGTTTCTCTTCAGAAGTCCTACCATTGGATACAAAAATGCCAATTGCACTTTAGTTGGTAATATTTGCAATGTGAACTATTAAATGAAAGTTTTAATTCATCAGCCATTGGTAGTAAATCTTTTGATATTATGTGCATTACTTTAGAAACAGTTTTGTAAATCAAATTAAAAGGAAAAAATGCTTTGATGATTAGAAATGCATCTGCAATAGCTCTGTAGGCAGTTCAGCCATATTATAACTCCAGATACATTCCTGTTGCCTGATTGTTCCCTGTGTAATGGTGTTTGTTGTCTGACATGAGAAGCAAGCCTTCTGAGAATGAAAGACTTGTCTTCTGTTTGTAAAGCACTGGCCAAACTCGAAGCACTGCAGTGATTTTGTAATTAGTGGCAAACCTTAAGAAATTTCATGTAATGAAATGCTTAACATTCTGTTGGGTTGTTTTTAATTTATTTGAAATTCTGAGGTCTGAATTTTTCGTATCATATTTTGTTGGTTTTTCATAAGTAGCATGCTATAAAACAGTGTCATTTAAAGAAAAAAAAAAAAGCTAGATTAACCAGCTGTGGACAGAGTGTTTGGCAGAACAAAATTTTTGAATTTAACTGTTGAAAAAACTCCATTCTGGAGTTCTGGACTTTTACCATAGAAGAATGAAGTAGAAATTGGATCTGAAAAAAATGACTTTGTATCTTTTCAAGACTAGTGCTTTTTACTTATATGCTATCTGAAATGATTTTGTTTGGGGGAATAAAACAGTAATATATGATCGAAGCACTGAGCTTTCTGACTCTCATTTGGTGCTGGAATGCTAATTATTGGATATGTACCTAATTGCTCCACAATATGAGCTATATGTCATGAAGATGATGTTCTCCTTCTAGAAGTTTTCAGCTTGAAATGATACAGCAGAAATGGAGGTGCAAAGTAGCATCAAAGAACAAGTCAAAGAATGATAAAAAGATTCCATTACTGAATCTGATATAGATTTGCAACAAAGTAAAAAGTGCTTTTCCAAAGGTGAAAAAATTGCTAGATTTTCTAAAAATATTCCTTTAATTGTGATTTTGTGAAGCGGACCTATAAAGCAGATAAATTCATGTCCAAATCAATTAGTGACATAATAGCAGGCACAAGTGTGGAAGAAAAAGCCTATTTTGAGTGATATTCCTGAAATACAGCAGGTACAGTCATTTTCATATTTGCTAGTTATTAACATTTTTGAAGTCACCAGAGCAACTGATCTATCTCTAATGTAATGCAGTATTTGGAATTATGGTGTTTGTTCTTTGTTTGTTTGTTTTGTAATCCTGTTTGGTGATGAACATTTGCACATTTCTTGGACTTCTTTCAAAAATTTACAAGAAGGTGCTTTGTATGTAGGCTGTGAAAGGCCCCAGAAATTTTCTATACTGGGTTTACTCAGACAAAGTGAAATAAACCTCCAATTCAAAGGTATGACAAACACTATTTCCATACTAGTACTGTACCTTCATCACTTGTGACCTTACTGTTTGATGATTTGGCACAATGCCACAGCATAATTCAGTGATTCCCTGAATATCATGATTCTTTCATGTGGAAAACAATAAAAAGCATATGGTATCAATTATACTTCACTATTTCCCTGAGAATTCAAGCACTAGAAATAAAAAACATTGTCTGAAGACTTTGAATTTCCATTAACCGGAAACAGTTGGTATAAATTATTTTTACTGAAACGGCTTACCAGCCCTGGATAATAAAAGAAAAATAACATTGGCATTTCTTTGACTTCGTAGGTGCAAAATATGTCATGCTCAGAGGGAGCATAAAATTCCAGGTCGGGTAGTGGAATCATTTTATTGAGTATTGCATTTGTCTTGGAGAAGTCTGGAAGAATGGGTTTCCTATGATCTTAATTCCTACAGCATCTCTAAGTATCATGGTGATTTGTGTGATAAAACAAATATACTGGATAATGAATATCATGAACAGCTACAGTAAAAGTAGGACATAAGAGGAGAGGCTTCTAGAATAATAAAACTTTTGGTGTCATTGCAAATGTGTAAATTCTTGCACAGGTGCATTAATACGTTGCAGGTAATTGAAAGAGTAACCTTTCATTATCATTTCTCTAAGATCTCTAATTAGGACATAGTTTCTGAGTATCATCCAAGGTGAAAATTCTGAACTGTATCTCTTGACAGTCTCTTTTGAACTCTCTCTGAGGGAGATTCATTCTTTAGGTGTATGTGAGTGCCTGTGAAGGCACAAATTGGTCTTAAGGTTTCAGCTAAAGAATGCACTTAAACACTTCAGAAATCAAAGCTGAGCTATTCAAAGAAATGTTTTTACTAGCAATATATTTCCAAAGCATGGCTTGGTTGGACCTGAGTTTTAGAAATTTCATAGCTGTACATATTTTAGTGCCTTGCTCTCTGAGTATTTTCATTGTAATTGACCGTATAAAAGTCAGTTACAGTGCAAGAGAGGGCTTTTGTTCCTTTGTTCCTTGGTTCAAGACAATTGCTCTGCAGAATCTGGACTCATTCTGATGTGGCAACATTTCTGGTAAATCGCAATCAAGTTTATATTACATTGTTTGTCTTAACTACCAGGATTTATCTTTATTGCCTACTACCACATTTGGTAAGTGGCTTTTTTCCTATTGTTTCCATAAAAGGAACAACTCTATAAAAGCAGTAGTGTTTACTCAGACAGAAACTTAAGCTTAACTGATAGTAACTCTCAGAAACCTAAACATAATCTATCTGGGATTGCCATGGTAAAGCAAGAAGTCAATAAAATGCTTGTTAACCAGAAAGGAAAATAGGAAAGTGAGTTAAATTCCAGACTTCTAAATTTTGTACTTGACAAATAGACTGCTATCCATGTTAAATATGACTTAATCAGTAGGGTTGCTTGTATAATTATATACCACCTAGCATTAGGAGTTTATGTGCCTGTGGATTTACAGGCACATTTTTAGGTTTATTAGGCAATAGTTATTACTTTCTATTTACATTCTAGAACTGGGGTTGCATGAAACAGAGAATGGAATTTAGCCTTCAAACTTGGTGTAAATCTCACTGGTTGGGTTAGCAAAGGAGATGGACAAATTAAGTGTGCAAGAATGGCTGAAGTTCAGCAACAAGAGTAGAACTGCAGAATTGTGAAAACAGCAATGCGAAGGAAGGAGTCAACATTAGACTGAAGTCTTTCATCTGTGGATATATGACAACTGTAAAAGTAAGAAATTTGCTGTTGATTAATTAAAAAAAGAAAAAAGAAAAAAAAAAAGCATGATGAGGTCAAAGAAGCCAATAAATCCTTGAAAACTCCAGGTGGACCTCTGTCGGCTTCTGTTAGCATTTGTTGACCAGCAAGGCTTCATTTTCCAAGTCTTTTGTACTGCAGTAAGAATCTTTGCTCTGTTAAAATATGCTATATTCTAAAGCTGTGAGAGTAACAGTAGTGTAGAGAAATGTAAGTGGACAAAAGAACAGTGTCCAATGTATTTGAGATGAACAATTACATTTGAAATGTTGTTGTCTTTGCAGAGGCTCTTGTAGGAGTTCAGAAGAAAGATCTTATCTAGAAGTTTGATAAAAGATTAATGGTGTCCTGTATGCTGCTGAATTCCTTTAGAAACAGCTGATTTTCAAGCCACTGTTCATGTTAGTTTAATGGAGTAGCCATTTTTCTGTGTCCTAGTAAAATACTGTGCCCATGGTGGAGGGAGGTGGCACTAATGTATCCTGTTTTGAATTCAAGCAGAGCTACAAAGGTCTTTTCTCTTAGGGTCTCTGTGCACACCCCCTTCTAAGTATAAGACCAACTGCATAATCCTGGATGTATTTAGTGGTAGGAACCTGGACCTCTTCCTCAAAGCTCAAGGTCTACGAACCCACGTCCTGTTGTTGCCCCTTGATGCTGGCTAAAAGTCTGGTCTGTTATCTCCAATGTGCTCTCTGTGAGGACAGGCCCTTGGTATCCAAATAAACTTGTTTTGCCTGATGTCACTTCCAGTAGCCTGTGGTTTGAATGGTGACAAAGCATCTCTTCTTCCTACTGATTTCTTCTGCAGCTTTATTCCCTTTTAATCTATGAAGAAGGTAAGAATTCTGATCAGAACTTGGCGAAATTAGACTTCCAGGGCTGTGCCATAGCATGATTTTCATCCTTTAGTTATGGTTATTTGAAGGTGGGTGCATAGCTGCTCCCAGCTCTTATATCTGAAGCAAATTCAGGCAACACCCATCCGAATTATGAACCTGAGTTTCTTATACTTGCCTGCTTGCCCAAAAAGCTCTTTCCATCTATCCCCAAGAAAAGAAGAGGCACAGGTAATTCACCTGGTAGCAACACTTCTCCACACAGTCCCTTATTTGGGTCTGTTGACCCCTATGCCCAGCTGGCTCACCAGGAAGGAGTATTGCCCTAAAGTGCTTACGTTTAACTGGGAAATCATGAAGGTATAAAGACCCTCCGTCTTCCTTCTTCTGAGAGATGAGTGACACTGGTCTGATGGGAAATAATGAATTTTCTCTTTTCTAAGGTATTTGGAGACAGAGTTTTCCTGAAGTTAACTACAAATTATACCCACCTTCTCTGGAATAGTCTTAGTTTCAGCATCAATGGCCCAATATAAAAATGTTTTAACTGACATAGCCAAATTTAGTATAGTTAAGAAACCATATGTATTTGCACAAAATTAGAATTTATTGTTATAAAATAGCATATAATATTTAAACTACCATATTTTTTCCAGGCATCTTTCATTAGAGAGACTGATGACTATTACTACAAATATCCCACAGAGTGTTCGATTATGCTGGAAGGAGGATGAAAACGACATGCCAGAAGCTACGCAAGAGAGATGATGCACATTATTCTAATTTTATGAGGTTGTAGATCTTGGGAAAAGGAGAGATTTATAACACCACTCCCTACAATAATTAAGAAAGTGTGTGTATGATTTATGTGTATGTATTGGGAAGATGGGGTAATTTGCTGAAAATATCACAGAAAATAGAATCTCTGAATAATAATGATCTGTGCAATATGTGTTTTCTCAGGATACCTCAGAAGAATCCAAATATTCTGTACTAGTCATGAGGTAAAAGTCCATTATTCAAATTGAAAAATATCTTTCTGTGCTGCAGAACTCAGCCATTGTTTTCTCTTTCATTTCTCAGTGATTTGGTGCTAGCTAAAAATACATGTCATATTCAATGCCACAGAGTCTGAAAAACACCGCTGATCAGCTGCCAACATAATGTTTTATAAATCTTGTCATCTTAATGTGAGCAGAAATTAGGTAGGGATTTTACTTTAAACTAAGCATAGGCCTGATTTGTCAGGTCATTTAAGTGTAGGCTTGCTGGTATTGCATAAATGTCATTGAAATCACTTTCAGAGATAAAAATTATTTATGTCTTGGAGGGATTATTATTTTGATAATTCAGAAACAGAACAATGGCAATCTTATATGCTTTGTTGACTTGAGATCAGGAACAACTGCGTATGCAGATCTTGAGGTAGAGTTTGTTAAGGCAAGTTATTTAAAAATATTTTTTAAAACTGTTGATAGTATATCATGTAATTTTTTCTTCCCTTCATTTACAATTAAAGATTCAGTGTTCAGATGATTATGTGGAAAGTGAAATAGTGCAAGCTATTTGAAACAAATATGAAGTTTGCTTTCTTTGATATTTTACGTTGCACTCGTTCCAAGAACACATAGGGGAAGCAAGCTCTCAGTAAGAATAAAATACAATTTCTAGGGAAAGTTGTAGATAAAATCTGGCTGGTTTCAAAAGGAGGAGCAGGGGCAGTAAATTAATACTTTATGTTCTCTATGTTAGCTAATATCAGACTGTGTTGCAGGAATTCTCATCTGGCAACTTTTTCAACAGAGAAGTAGGTCTTAAGTTTTCTTCTTAAGTAGTTTCCATTTTCTACAGCAAAATCTGGATTTGACTCTGATCTCATTTCTTGTTGTTTTAGGCTAGCAAAATTCCACTGATGTTGAATAATAGTATTTGTTCTAATACAGGATTTCATTAGGAAATTAAAAATGGCACTGTTGTGTCCCTTATATGTCCCATTGTTTGTATTCGGGGTGAACATCAAAACTGCAGGTCTGATTTTTAGCTTCTTCCTGTAGAGCATCAATGGACTGCTTATTAATTTAGAGTCTAAATTAACGTGAAAACTGGCTTCATTACCTTATTCAAAGTTCATTTATTTCTATGATTCTATTCTAATGGTGGGACACCCACTAATGGTAGTGACCTATTGCCTCTCATAATTATTGTTAATCTAATACTCTGTGCTTAAAGTGTGGGAGCAGCTAGCAGTCTGGGCTCATGCAAAAGTGTTTGGAATTTATTATTTTTTTTTGGTCCCAAAAAGACATAAGGAAACAACAAACAAAAAGGTTTCGTTTGCTGGTGCTGTGGTTTAACCCGGCTGGCAGCTAAACACCACACCAGCCGTTCGCTCACCCTCCCACCTCCCTCTCTGGGATGGGGGAGAGAAACGGGAAAGTGAAGCCTGTGAGTTGAGATAAAGACAGTTTATTAAGACAGGAAAATAATAATAACAATAATAATAATAGTGATAATGATAATAGTATTAATAATAATAATGTGTAAAAAACAAGTGATGCACAATGCAATTGCTCACCACACGCTGACCGATGCCCAGCCTATCCCCGAGCAGCCGGCCCCCCACCCCGGCCAGCCACCCCTATATATTGTTTAGCATGACGCCATAAGGTATGGAATACCCCTTTGGCCAGTTTGGGTCAGCTGTCCTGGGTCTGTCCCCTCCCAGCTCCTGCTGCACCCCTAGCCTGCTCGCTGGCAGGACAGAGCGAGAAGCCGAAAAGTCCTTGGCCTGGTGTAAACACTGCTCTGCAACAATTAAAACATCAGCATGTTATCAGCGCTCTTCTCATCCTAATCCAAAACATAGCACCCTACCAGCTCCTATGAGGAAAATTAACTCTGTCCTAACTGGAACCAGGACAGCTGGCTTGGAACAAGAGAGCAGAGCAGAATTAAAACTGTGTGGTATCTACATATAAATATGAAATATAAATATGAAAATCACAGAATCGAAGGGGTTGGAAGGAACCTCAAAAGATCATCGGGTCCAACCCCCCTGCCAAAGCAGGCTCCTTAGAGCAGGCTGCCCAGGTAGGCGTCCAGACGTGCCTTGAATATCTCCAGAGAGGGAGACTCCACAACCTCCCTGGGCAGCCTGTTCCAGTGCTCCGTCACCCTCACTGTGAAGAATTTCTTTCGCATGCTGGTGTGGAACTTCCTGTGCTCTATCTTGTGGCCATTGCCCCTTGTCCTGTCCCCACAAACCACTGAGAAGAGGTTGGCCAAATCCGTCTGTCTCCCACACCTCAGGTATTTATACACATTGATAAGATCCCCTCTGTCTTCTCTTCTCCAGGCTGAACAGACCCAGGTCTTGCAGCCTTTCCTCATAGGGAAGATGCTCTAGGCCCTGTATCATCTTTGTGGCCCTCTGCTGGACTCTTTCCAGGAGTTCTGTCTTTTTTGTACCAGGGAGCCCAGAATTGGACACAGTACTCCCGGTGAGGCCTGACCAGGGCGGAGTCGAGGGGAGGATCACCTCCCTTGACCTGCTGGCCACACTCCTTTTAATGCACGCTCCTTTTAATACAGCACCTGAAGAGTCAGTTCTTTCTAAAAGTATTTTAGTTTGTATGCAAATAACTTTACAATGTACTATTTATCTTCTAAAGCAAAAATTTGTAGCTGGTGGATACAGATTATAGTAATGTAGCTTTTTTTTTTTTTTAATTCTAGTATGGTAATCTAATTACAGTTAAACATGAAAAAGTAAATGTCCCTTTGCAAGTCCATTTTTTATGTTCTTTTCTAAAGCAAGTAAACGTCAGTAAATTTGTCTTAAATATGTGATGTGATACTGTCCAGTTTTTAAGTATTTTTCTTACGGTTCTGCAGTGGAATTACTTTTTGTTCATTCAAAAAGGATGAAATCTTATGACTGCTGTTACTGAGGTCTGTGTTATTTATTTTAAATTAAGTGTTCTAATATTGTTCACAGAGAAGAAAATATACTATGGAAAAACTAGCTCCAATGCTTGAAACACATTCCAGATCATGCAGACGTACTGCTCTATCCATATATTATGTGTGAGTCTGACCACTGGCGTAAGTTACCTTATTCTCATAAAGTGTTTATTCTATAGAAATTTTCCTTCTTTACTGTGAGTAGCTCCGAGATCATCTCTTCCACTTTCCCCCGGATGTGGTCTTCTGCTGGGGATCAAAACCATTAAACTAAATGTAGTCTAAAGACAATATTTTTATGGTGATGCACTTATGTAGGTAGAGTTTTGCATTGTTTCTTGAGGCTTTTCATCCCCTACTCCCCCTAATCTCAATTTTTTTACTCCAGTTTTGTGCTGTCATAATGATATTGCTGGTCTTCACCAGGCAAACATAGATTTGTGCATCTGGTCATCTTTCTGGTTACACGTGGACAGTACTTACATAAAACCACTCTGGAGAGTGCATTTAAGATAGACATGGGACTCTTACATTGAGGTTGCAGCTGAAGGCTTTTTAAATCATCTTTCTATTTCCAGGATTGCTGTACATATTTACAAAATGGTAGAAGCAGCACATTATTCAAAAGTAAAGTTTGTATAAAGCCATGTCAAATGCATGCATGTTCTGTGTTTCAGTATGGCAGAGAAAGAGCTTCTCTTCTCCAAGCCTCTGCAGTCCAGCTTTTCTCACAGTCATGTTGAGTAAGGAAAGCCATCAGTCAGAATTACTTTGCAGAAAGCAAACAAATTGCTATCAGTAAGAAGTTTTTGTTACAGGATCCCAGGACAGCCTTAGGACAAAAACAAGGCTTCCTGTGCTAGTTGGAACAGGGATGCACACACATGTGCACACAGTTCTCCGTAAGAAGCAAGAACACCAAGAACTGGTAAAGTACACGTTTGGCTGCTTCTGTGAAATTGCACACAAGATTTTTGCTGCCAAGCAGTGTTTTTTTTTTCCTCTTTATGAATAAACTTCTAACTATTGCAGGTGGCAGACCCCTTTTCTAAGTGTATATTCCTGTGTGTCCTGAGACATCAGAGGGGGAAATATCTGAGGTGGGGGATGGAACTGAGAAGAGACTGGAATGCTGTGCAGGTATGGTGAGATTGTGAGTACAACTTCTTTGAGACAGAGAAAATACTAAGAAGGGTGAGGCCTGGGGGTTTGTCAGTGCTGCATGAATGTGAACGTGTGGGAAAGAAGGATGTCTCATTGAACAGTCACATCAAAACAAGTCTGTCTCATTTCTTTTTGTTTATTTACATACAAGTTAAAAGTATATTTATTTGGACAGCTTGAAATAAGCTCTGTTTTCCAGCAGGAAAATACAGCTAAATCCTTGCGTACTATGAATTGGCACCACTGCACTGAAATCAAGAAAGCTTGTTGATTTACATCAGCTGTTGCATATTAACTAGAAAAAAAATATAATGTAGTGCGTGTTGTAGGTGTCCAGATCCAAAATTTTTCAAGTCAGTTTTTTAGCTAGTATATTTGGATGACTGAGATATCCTGACAGGTATATTAGAAGAAAAACTTCATGATTTAACATTAATTTACCATGCCAGGTGTTTCCGATTGGGTTGTGTGCTGTACCATAGTAATCTTAGGTAATGCTTTCTTCATATGTGCTAAAGATTTTATTATCCAGTATAGCTCCTGTTTTGAGTAAGGATATTGCTTATGCCTAATCTTGTGTAGCGAAAGTGTAGGCTATATATAAACAAGAATTGTTTAAGCTGAGATACATTCTGAATCTAATCATAATATTAATGATACAAGAAGATGCAAACTGCTAGAATCTAGTTTCACAGCTTTATAGGGTTACTCGACAGGACAAAAGCATTGCACCAAATTGATTGACTGATGCAATGCCAAAGCTCTCACAGGGGCAGACCTTGAATTGCCTGGCACAAGACTGTTTTGGCCAGAAGTTCAGAGCAGCACAATTTGAGGAAACTGTCTGTGAGAAGCAGTGCCCCCTCCCTGCACCACCAGTTCAGAACTCAGGGGAAACCAGAAGCTGTTGGCCTTGAACAAAATGGATGTAATTGGTCTCATCTTTGGAGGAATAACTGTTTTTGTTGGCATGTTTCCTCTTTAACTTGGCAAAGAGCAGTACGTTATGGTAAGACCTTGTAAGACCACTAGGCTGTCTGTGGGTTGTTGCCCATCTTTCATATGATCCATCTTTGATACCACAATGTTTTTTCTTCACAAGATAACAGAGTTACAAATAGGATATTTTTCTGCTATTGAAATGATTCCACATCCTCTCTCCAGAACAAGTTACCTCTTGGGCCAAGAATGCTTCAGTTTAGGTGCATGGAGCCAGGCACACACAGCTTAGACATACATTTGCCAGGATTTGGCATTCACATTTCTGTCTGATTTGCCTCCAGTTGTAGCTTTTCCTATTCTTAAATTTGCATTTGAAATGTACTCTGGGTCCTTTGCCGGTATCCTACACCTTAGGCAGCTTTTTAATGGCCCTGAAAGGTATAAAAGGCTTCTTGGCATAACAGATCATACAAGCTGTGCTGCCAGAGCTGACCCACCAGAGACAGCTACACAGGAGGTCTTTGTGTCTTTACATGTTTAGCCATAACTTCAGAGCATCTTTGTTTCTCAGCCCCTAAGAGAAAGGAATGTGGGTTTACAATGTCTTGACACACGTTCCCTCTTCTGAAAGATTCCCAGGAGTAAAAGAAGTCAAGACAAGGAGGGGTTTGTGGGGAGAGTATGAAAAATATTGTGAAAGGATGGCAGCAGCACCATGTCGGAGAAGGTTTTATTTTAACTTGCCTATGAATTACAAATTGCAATTTCAACCTCTTTTTATTCCCCAGAATGAAAAGGAGAGAACTAATTCTCTATTGAAACAAAAGCTTTAAGCATAATAATCTATATCTGAGAGTAGGCATTGGGTTGGGGAACATCACTCAGCCCTTTGGGCCAATAACAGTCTGCTGTGCCCACAGAGGTAATGAAGGATATGTGACCACATCCCTTATGGGT
The DNA here is from genome assembly GCF_040182565.1 of Anser cygnoides. Classification (NCBI taxonomy): domain Eukaryota; kingdom Metazoa; phylum Chordata; class Aves; order Anseriformes; family Anatidae; genus Anser; species Anser cygnoides. Next base: position 33,632,562 of record NC_089876.1, on the reverse strand, counting down.
CGTATAAAGAATATTGAAGATGGGACACTGGAAAAAAAAATACAAAAGATTGTTTCTAGAGACCTTGTAAACTGACAGTTAACTCTACTGTTCAACAGAAGTCCTTCTGGCAGGTTGTTTAAGCTGAGCTCTTTTATCCAACCATAGAACTGGTAGAGGAGGACAGTTGTTGAGAGAATGAATTTTGAGATACTCCACCATGTCAAGACTGTACAGAGTTTCACCCCAAACACCTACTGCTGTCATCTCACAGAAGCAAACACACAAACAAAACCTAAGTAATATACCTGGAAGCTTGGAAAATAGCTCGTGATTACTAGTTATGCAAGAAAGAGGGTGTTGGAATGGGTGTAAGAATTTTTGGCTAGATGGATTTTCAAACTTCAAGGAAAAAGTTGGGCTTGCATTTTGAGTAAGGTTTATTCTTCTTTTAACTCAGCAATGTCCTTGTTCCATGTTTATTTTGGCATGCAGCTAATTAGTAATATGATTCTTGTTGTGAGGGTTTATATAAAGTATCCCACATTCTTTAGTACCCAAAACTCTGACTGGCTTTAATACAGGTCGGTGTTACTGTTGCAGTTCATGGCTGAGCTTCATTTTGGGCATCTATATGTAGCTACTTAAGGCACTGCTGAGGGAAAAGAATCTATCCAAATAATGTATTTCCAAAGAATGCTGGTGGTGTGAAACGCTGTGTTTATTGAATAAACACAGTGGTGGAGTAAATCAATGCTGGGTATAAAAATATGCAGTTCTTGTAGAGTATATGTTACACTAAGCATGGATATGTTGCATCTCTATGCCATCTTTGTATCTTGAGTGTTACACTCATATATGCTAGTTGTTGTGCACTTAGAAATTGGGAAAAACATCTATCAGGTATAACACAGGGTCTCATGGTCTTGTTAAACCAGCCACAAAAATCAGATGTACTTAGAAATTAAAAATCAAGCAAAAGTTATCTCTCAATCTTAAGATTGAATGGATTCTTAAAATATGTTAGCAACAATAAATTCTACTGCCTAGGTTCAAAATGCACTTAATTGTATTCAAGAATGGCAGAGTGACCCGTACTCATCATTGAATGATAAATGGGATGGATGTGAACTCCTGAAATGCACACTGGAGTGTGACAAAATGCACCTGCACCACTGTTAGATGAAAACAGATGATGATACACTTCTTTCTAAGATGAAACAGCTCTTTCTAGAGCTACATATGAAAATTCCATTTCTGAAATCAATGAGATGAGTAAATTTTTATTGTATAAGTTGTAATTTGAATCACTATAATTTGAATCAAATCATGGTCCTATGCCAACAGTGATATCATTAATATTGTCAATTTTTTAGTCCTTATCTATATAATTTGTCTAAAGTGGCAAATTCAATTCAATGTTAGTTGTAAACAGATGGGGATAACCTGAAACAATTCACTGGAAGTTATATATGTGTTGGAATACATCCTTTTATTTTGTGTGCCATAGAAAGAGTAAACATAATTAGATCTATACTTTTCCACCCAAGTGACTTTTACTAATAAAAATGCACTCACAGAATAACATGACATGATTTACTCCTTGTATATAAACAAATAGTTACATGTTCCTCTATTTCCTTCTCTCTGAATTTCAACTGCAGACTCAAAAATGCATGCTCAAACTGGTGCAAAATAAAGGTGCGGATTATTGTGCAAATGAAACTACTGAGATCAAGAATGCAAATTTAAAAAATAGAAATAATCTCTATCCATTTTTTTGTCCTTTTGTATGTCAAGTATTTTAGGAAGATAAGAATCTTCAGATTAGGAAGAGATTAATACTGATTAATATATTTTATTATGCTGTAGTTCAGTGCACACATCAAAAAAAACAGTGACAGAGCCTGAAGGGTCTGGTCAATATGATACAAACCACAGCTCTGTCTCCCCCACTACCTTATTTTCTTATATGTAACTTATGTTTGTTTCTGGAAGATAAAATCTGGGTTTAATTACATCTATGGACAACCCATGCAAAATAAGAAACAGCAGGAAGGAGGGTACTTTGGGGAGCAAAATATTTGGGTGAGCTTCCTCTTGTATATTTGGAGAAGCAAGGGACTTGGATTTCTCTGAAACATAAGCTGGCTTTTCTTCCTCTCCCCAGAGAACCCATTAGTAATTGGTGTGCAAAAGTAGTAATTATATTCAGGTGTTTAATCCACAGTATTTCATAGCACATGGCACTTCACTAGTGCTTATATTTTATCTTGGAAAAGTTATGTGAGAAATTAACTTAAACTGTGGGAGTCCTTGAACATACCTGCATCAGTCTGAAAAATGTGTTTTCCAAAAGGACTTGGGGACGGTAAGCTGCCACTGAGTACCTATGGCCTGCATAGCTACCCTGGTCCTCATTCAGTGAGTGAAGCCCCCACTTGCTGAGGAATGATTCAAGAAGCTGGGGAGCTGCACATGTCTGCACATCCTCCTGCCCACATGGGGCCAAAATGACCCCTCAAGGCCAAGAGCAGACCAGTACAAAAACCTTCCTGACTCCTGAGGTCTGCAGAAGATACTTGTGCTATGCCCCAAAATCTCTTTCACTTCAGCCAGAGCAAGGTTACTATGTCAGGCTGCATCCTGCAACGATACAGGTTTGAACTGCCAGGTCTTCATCTCTTTGTTTTGTCAGACGTTTGCCAGAAAAAATTATAAATAGTTTTCTCAGCCAGAGAACCGTGTGTTCTATGCAAATGAAAGCAAATTGTTCTGGTGTTAATCATCTCACTTGTCATTGAGCAACAGAAAGCTTTTGAAGCTAATTCAGAAATTTCCATCCCATCAAAATGCAAGCTTTGTTGGGTCTGCTTACCTGTGTAGTGTTATTCTCATACATACACACACATTAGCATTGCCTTAACTCAAGATCTGACAAACATATCCTGATTTAGTGGAGGTCAGTGGAAAACAGTATTGAATCCAGACTTTCCTGGTTCCCTTTGAAATAACTTGTTGGATGAATGTGCCAAGATCATTTGTGGAAAACTGCCCTTGCACTATGTAACAGTGAGCCCCGCTTTTAGCTCTGTGAGTCTTGCCTGGCTCTGGTACAACCTCCCAGTCTACTACTTTTATTATCTTCAGTCTCTTTTCAATGCAGATGTTGCCTGTATTTTCTGAGGTATGAAACAAGCAATGGAAAAAAAAAAAAAAAAGCAAAGGATGTTCTTTCTGGAGATTGTAGGGATTAACATCTACATTGCTCTTTAAAGAAGCTCAAAACGTTTTACTAGCTTCAAATAGTAGCGGTTTGTATCTGTCACCCTACCTGTGATTATCTCATTGTTAGGGTTTGTATGTTTGGTTAGTAACACATGCTCATTCGTCTGATTAGCACCATGCTTTAATTTCATTTAATAAGTATACTTTGGAGTCAGGATGATCTTCATCAACCAGAATAATTTAACTTTGCTGTGTAGAATTAATTAAGATGAAGACTGTCAAATGAAACATAAAAAATAATCAGTGGTTCTAATTAGGAGATAATAACAAGTTTTTTTTGTTGTTTATCAGTTTTGTTTTGGTCTCAGCATCACATTTATTTTTTAAGAACAGTTACACGTTGTGAACATTTATTTAAATACATTTGATTTCGCATGGCACCATGCAAATAAATAAAATCCTTAACCCTCTTTTGACAACCAATAATTAAGAGTGCAAACTAAATACTGAAAAAAGAGATTTAGGAATAGGTGCCTAATTTAGGCATACATCGGGAGTTTGAAGAATTATGTATCACTTAAGAGATTAGCTGAGGCAGTCTCTGTTAGAAATTAACAATTATCTCCAAGAACTGATAGAGTCCTGATACAATTTTGAGAGATTTGAGGCAAGACATTAAAGAAAATGCTTTTGAAAGGGAAGAAAAAAGAGGATCAAGGGAACTGTAGTTGTTGAAGAACTGACTACTCTCTGTTTCCATTCAAGAATGTCCTACTTTGGGAATCTAAATGTCACTCTGGTTATGTTCAGGACTTTTCTTGCTCTCTGCACATCAAAATGCTACACCTGGCGTTGCCCAGCACGTTGTCTATGTGCCTGTACTTTGGTATCAAAACCTTTATACAAAGGGCTAGTGGAGTATGCTTAGGCACCAAGCCTGTATAACTAATATAGATGTCAAACGGAATGGCATTTCAGGACAGAACCTAAGAATGTTTTTTAAATCAAGTTCTTTTCAGTGTTTTCATTAATGGCTCAGAGCATGGCCAGTGGAAAAGGCTGGTGTAAGACTTTGTGGAGGAAGTCCAGATGGAAGGGGTTTGAAACAGTTCAGACTGTGAAAGCGAAGACTCTGGATAAATTGGTGAAATGGTCTTAAATACATGAAATTCAGTGCACAAATGCAAATTATGACAGTGGGGAAGAAGAAATCTCATATACGAGTGTAAAAAAGGGTCATGTAAGCAGGCAATAATACTGTGGAAAAAGGATGGAAATATTTTACTGGGTTCAAAAATGAATCAGTGGTGTGATGCTGTTGCAAAAAGAAAAAAAAGATTTCATTCAGGAGTATGTTGGTAGACACATGATCTATCAGACTGTATGTACAACTGTGCTCAGTAATAGTAGAGACTTACTGGCAGTATGGTATATAAGCACGTTCAAGATAGAAAAGTTAGAGTTCAGAGGAGAGCGTCAGGGCAATAAGGGGTTTAGAAAAAAACTGGAGGCTTTTGTTTTGTTTTGCAGATAGAAGACTTGGTCCAATTTCTGTGATTCGAAAAAAGCTGGCTGTGAGAAGGATGGTGCTGGCTGATTCTGTGTGTCGCCTAGGGATCAGGCAGGAAGTATTTGGTTAACATGCAGCAAAGACATTTTGGTGTCAGGAGGAGCTGATATCCCAAACCAGACAGCTATTCAAGGTGGTTATGGAGTCTTTTCCTTTGGAGATTTTTAAGAACAGAGCAGAAAAATATCTCCCGGAAATGCTGAGATGCGTTTTCCCCAGACTGGGGAAATTACTTGGTGCTTTCTTTCTGCCCATGTGCCTGTTTTCTTCCAAGTCAGAGCAGAGTTTGGAGGAAGGCAGCTGGCATTCATAAGGAGTGCACTTGCCTCAAGGTATTGCCTCAGCCAAGGAGTCAAAATTTGGCTTGAAGCATTTTAATTTAATAGTCATAAGGTGATAGGGCATATAGGTTGAAACATAGATCCATGGTGAACTAGTACAGACATTGTGAAATGGAAAGTAATTCTGCAAATGCAAAAGGTTGGCTATGCTTCAAATCAGAGAAATTCTTCCTACTTATATGTGCAGTTTCTACACGATGGCAGCATCATTTGCTTTCTGGATTTCCTTTGAGTTGTTTCACAGCTCCAGGTTTATGGTGAACATAAAGGTCATAATAAACTATTCAAAAAACAGAAGTTTTGAGGGGTTAGAGATGTCATCGTTGTTGCTTACAATTAAATCCAAGAAATAGAAGTCTCACCCCTTCCAGCTTGTTATTGGGCACTGTGCCCAATGAAGTAATTTTCCTTTGATTATGCAGCCAGTCCTGAACATATGAATAGATTTGATGACTGCATGCTCTATTTTTTTTTTTTTTATTTTATGGATTTTATTCTGACTAGAGGCTATACAGTATGTTATGCTACCCATCAGACTTGGCTACAGAGTCAAGCTTCAAGAACACTGTTCTTTCCTTGCCAGCTTATTCAGCCTACAGTCACTCAGCCCACAACAGCTTGTCAGCTCTACTGAAAAGAGCCAAGTAAGACTTCACCATGTTTCTTTCCTGTTCCTCTGCAAAAGACAGTACGTTTCTTGAATCAGATTGAGCAGAAGTTCTTGTGGTACATGGCCAAGAGCTTTGTTAATATCTCATGGGCTCAGAAGAGGCAGCCTGGTCCTGTTAACTGTTGAGTGCTGAAGAGGAGCCAGGAAGAAAACAATTCTTCCTCGTAGTTACGGGAATGTTCTGTTCATAACGCATCGATGTTTTTATGAGCTCCAGCAAACTGTAAACACAGAGGGAAATATAATTTCCACCCCTATGCTGTGGTGAAGAGAAACACCATGTCCTAAGTTCACAGAATGAAAGGCTACTGAACTGCACATGAGGAAAAAATACTGTTGGGATTAAAATCCTCCAAAGGCATCCATGTAACACATGGCATCATTATCTGATACAAGCTGAAAAGAATGCTCTTCAGAAACACTCTCAGGATAACACACAAAACTTTGTGGGAAAGGTACATTTCAAGATGAGATTGCTGGCCATGTGCTCAGAGCAACAGAACAAAAACACCAGGAAGAGACCTAAGGTATAACAGTAGAAGCAAACATGGCATCTGTGTCTAGGGAAACACCAACTACCTGATAGGTCTTCTCACCTCTGAGACTTATAAGTCTCAGTGTACCTGAAGGGACCCATAGGAAACTAGCCAATACAGGTATCCCACAGACTAATCCCTGGTAATTTAGTTTGCTCACTCTTTTATACATTCTACACTGTTTAGCATTGGCATTTTTTAATACTTTAGTGGAAGAACCCAAATCATGCACCTTTTCCAGGTGATTTTTCTATTGTGCATTAGCATTACAAAGTACCCACTGTATCATTTTATGTAAGAAGACATCTCAGAATCCAGCATGCCAAATGAGTTAACAATACAGTCTGCATCTGGCTGCTCAATTGTGCTAGTGGTGAACAGAAGTACAGGAAATGGGGAAAAAGCATGACAATAAAATTGTACCAGAATAAGAGTAGAACCATCATACAGACGTAGACCATTGTTACAACTCTAAAATTAGGGATATAATCATAATAGAAACCTCACATTCTAACTTAATTTAGACCCTCCAAGAAGAATTGCAGATGCTTTCACCCCACAAAGCACGTTGCCTTGACAAATCCTCAGGAGTTTTTTGCCTGCTAACCATGACAACACATCTGGCTGGTAAGGTTTTGTATTGTGGTCCAGCAACAGTACAACTCTTCTCTTCTTCCCTCTCTCTCTCTCCCCCTTTTCTCCATCTCTCTCTGTGTCTATTCCCTTCCCTCCTCTCAGGCTTATTCCCACTGGGTGTTTCTTTCAAGTTCTGCTGCCAAACTTTTTGCTTCTCTCCTGCCAGGCGTTCCGCTTGTAAATTGCCAGAGCACTCTCTTTTTTCTTCTAAGCATTCACTTTTCTTTCTTCTCATTTTCTCTAGTCTTTTGTCTTTCATTTGTAATGAAATCCTTTTTTTCCCCATCTCTTTCTTTTTTCTTTCCTGCTGCCATTTTGTGTAGCTGTTGCCTACAAGTTTTTGAGATTACAATTTCTGTTAGTGTATATGTGATGATGCTTTTGGTCTAACACTTTGCTCCCCAATTACTCACTGTTTTGCCTGAAATTGATTGCCTTTCAGAGCAAACATTGATGTAGTCTATGGTTCTAGGTAACTTGTATAAATCTCATGAAATAGAAACTCAAAGGAATTAGAGTCTGTAAAAACACATAGGTGTGAATTGATTTGAATGTTTTCAAACTGTGCAAAATTAAATTCTTGTCTTCCATGAACTTCACAAATTTTTGTATTTTGATGGAGGAAAAAGAAAGATTTGAGGAGTAAAGTTTTCTGTAGTATTATATTCTGCTGCTTTTAACAAATGCATTGGGGACTTTGAAGTATTGTGTTAAGCTCTATTTTAACACGAAGTACAGTATTATCAAAATGCTTCCTATCAGTTGTTGAAAACAAATTTCTTCATATTTGAGTAATGTTTTGTATTCTTTTATTTATCTAGGATGAGGAATAGCAGGAACACAAGAGGTTTTCCTGGGAATGCATCCAAGAAGTGCTGGTAGAGGCTTTCTAGTTAATCAGTTTGTCAAAAGCAGTACTTTTTCAACATGCAGCATTATTCACTTAATTTTTCATTAAGCTTTTTAATGTAAGCACTATTAAAGCAAGCAGCTGTGATATGGAAATGTTTATGTATGCCAGATCACTTGAACGTCCTAACTTTTCATCTGTGCAACAAGAAACTGAACTATATATTGTGAGCATCGCTGAACATCAGCAGCCACAACAGCCATGCAGGGCGCACTCCCTCCGGCATCACACGCTCACTGCAGTCTCCCTTAAAGTTTGTTCTCTGTTCATATATCATAAGTGAGTGTTACTCATAAAGGATTTGAAGTCCCCAAGCATATGTGTCCACTTCCACCATTAAAGTGGATTCAGGTGCTTGGCATGGCTGTCTCCAGGCAGACTTTCCTTAAATAATTGATATCTGCCGTCCCATTGCCCCATAGTTGTGTATCTGGATGTACTCACGTTGCATTTATAGGGGTTTTGCATGAGTCGCTGGCTGACAGAACCTGTGGCAAGGATCTCACACTTTCTTTTATTAACGTAACCTATTTTTGCATTCTCAGATGACAAATTATGCCAAATGAGCTTTCTTGCACCTACTATGATATGATGAGAAATTCGTACGTCAGCCGCAGCTGTCCTGAAAAGGTTGTAAAACTTTTAGTGGTGTGAGGCACTTGGATTTGATTGCCAGAAGATGTTGAATGAAAAAAGGAGAGAGACATGCTAGAAATCAACCTTTCAAATATTTAGCTGTGATCAAGTGTGTTATATTTTGACTTATCTGCTTTCTTAAGAGTTAGGTATAGTGCTCCTATGCGGTGTTACAGTTAAAATCTTGCTGCAGGCAAAAAGCAACATTCGTTGAACCAAGAACTTTCCATTCGTTTAGTTAGTCTTTTATTACTCTGGTCAAACTTATCTAATTAATACAAAAATCCTCGTTAATCATATGGTAAAAATGTTACAGAAGAAAACTTTCCTATTTACACCTTTTCTCTGGTGTTATATACACAATTCTGAAGTCCTTCTGGGTCCTCAGAGCAATGGTTTTGGTCTTCCTCAAATGGAAGAGGAAGTTCATAATGATGTGTCAGCATACAGAGAACAAAACAAAGTTATTGGTGTTCTATGCAGCGAGTGCCTATCTGTGTGTCAGTCCTTTCCTATGTATGATTTTCCCAGAGCTAAGCCAAAAGAGCTGAGGCAATAAGCAGTGGCCTGGCAGTTGAGTGACTTCAAAAAATGGTGCCACAGAAGTTTGAAGGGCCTTAATCTGCCTCTTTTGCGTGGTTGAGTTCATTGCAGACTTAGAATAAATCTCAGTCAGATTTTTGAAAATTGAGGTGTACAGTTCCAGGAGCCGAGGCAATTCACTGCCCTTTGCACAGAGATGAGTGTAAGAGTGTCAGATGAACTGTACGTGGTTGTTCTGTGTCACAAAGGATAGCTAATGTACATACTGGGCCTCCCTCTAGGGGGGAAAAAAAAAATCTGTATCTTAACCATTTTACTAGTTTCATTGATATTTAGAATTTTTTTAATTGCTTTGGAAATTCTCTGCTGCAGACATGAAATTTTAAGGGCAAACCCCCAAATTATTTGGAGACCGGAGAAATCAATTGATTAAAACAATTTGGAAAAGACTAAATATTTTCCAGTCAATGAAATATGAACATAATTTGCATATACTTTAAAGATATGAATGCTTAAGTCAAAGGAAAGGACTAATGTTATATCAACTTTGGGAAAAGCTGTTTCTGTTAGTTTTAGTTGTGAAGAATGTTTTGGAACTCTTCCCTGAAGAGCTCTTGCAAAAATCCATGATGCTTTCCCTTGTTTTAAACAAGATGTTCTATTTTCCAGAAGACTAACAGACATATGACACAGTTTTGCAGCTCTCTTGTGCTTGCTGGTTTTATCTGGATGCTGAACACCTGTAATCTCAATTCATTTAAATATGTTTTCTCAGTCTCATCCTGTACCAGCTGTTTGAGTAGCTCAGTATCATCTCCTTAACTACAGCAAGCACTTGTTGCCTAATGGAAAGGATCTCCCTCGCACTCTCTCTCAGGATAGTTTATTTCATTAAAAGGTACGGCCCAGTTTCTTAGGCCACTAAATCGTGTATATCTCTGGCACTACAACATAGATGTTTTGCAGCAGCTTTATTTAAACTTAAAGAAACAAAATTCATTTATATATCAAATGATGAGAGTAATAAATTCAGTATAGTGGCTTGTTGTGCATTTTGTTCTTTTATTTGCTTGCCACTATTAATTCAGGGTGATTTATTCTGTTATAAACTAATTGATAGTTTTCAGATGTGTAATTCTCTGTATGTGAAAGGCTATTGTATTTACAATAACCTAGCTATATGTATTCAAAAACTTCCCAAAGGATATTAATGGTGGATGGCAGAGGACAGGTGGGAGGTGATTGGACTTTTGTCCCAAAGATAAGTAACAATGCTGATTTTTATATTGCCACTGCTTGCTCCAGATTGGGTATTTGTTCCGATGAAATGGATAGTTTACTTTCACCAAGTTGTCTCAGGCAGTTTAGAGAGAGGAGAAGTTGGGGGGGGGGGGGGGTGGAATATCTGATTTGTTGCTGGCTCAGATCTGCCATACTCTGCTAGCAAATGTGAGAACCCCACATATGATCCCCAGAGCATAATTTTGCTACTCATTGGCATCAGAGAGCTAGAACACCCATTCTCCTGTTTTTACCAGGTCATTTTATATCCTGAAGTAAGCAAGTTTGAAAATATCATTATTTCATTTTGCATAAGTATGTAAACTATGGTCTTTCAGATAGTTTTTAGAAAACTGATTGCATGCATGTACTGATATTGGTGAATTTCCTTCAGGTGGGATGACAACGTGCATGCTGTTGACAGCACTGAGACAACACAAAGATGGGCTTTAGAGGGATAACAGTTCCTAGTTATGGCAATGCTGTTCAGAAACAAAGGAATGCATATAGCAGATACCAGCTTCCACATCATTAGATGCTGTAATTTTTTTTCTCTGCAGAAAGTACAACAGAGACTATTCCTGTTGAGTGAGTACAATATTGAATTTTATTGAATGTTAAACAAGCATGGTTTGTATCTGTTTTGAAGCTTTCCCTTTGTCATGTGCATTCATTTGGTACCTATAATGCCTATTTGTTGCACTGAAAATCTGCAAAGTGCATGTGGCTTCAGTACTTTCCTACTAGGAGGGTGGCAACTAATTGAATGGCTTCCACATGGATAGCAGTTACACATCTTGTAGCCTACCAGGCTTCTGTCCCTTAGTTTATCATGGGAGCTGAATTTTACTATATTCAGATTGTTGCCTTCTTTTGTATTTGTTTTTAAATGCAAACCTTTTTCATTAAAAGACACAATAAATTTAAGTTAAAATCGTTGTCTGCTCTGGTCTTCCCTCTACAGGGAGAGCAAATCAGGGAGTGAAATGAAGCTGTAGCTGATGTGCCATCCTAATTTATGATTTGTACTGTATTTTGAAAAAAAGTAACACACAGATCAGAGTATTGAATTTAATTCCTTATATTTGACACACTGCTTCCATGAAAGTAGTGGGACGTCTCAGAAGATGGTCATCAAATTCTCCATTTTTTTCTGTAGAGCTCATGGATGCACAAAAGGTGTGGTGCCCTGGAAAAAAAACAACAAAACAACAAACCCTTTAGGAATGCTATGGAAAGGCAATATTTTGCTGGGCCAAAGTATAAGTTTTAATCTTGCAAATGTATTCACATGTGAAGGTAAAATAAATTTGTGTATATGACTGTTTCTGCCCAATGCAGTAGCCTCAGTGAGAGTTGGAGTCATCCTTATTCTGATGCTGTCTCTGAGGTGTTTCCAGTCATCTTAGAAGGAAAAAGAGATGCAGATTACAAGCCCGTTTTAGTCATTGCTTGGCACAGGGCAGAGATGAGTCTCTAGAGGAGGCTTGGGGAGTGGGAGAGGAGGGGTCTGTCAAGAAAGGCAGCTTGGAAAGCCAAGAAAAGGAGTGACACAGTATCTAGGATAAAGTATGGATAATAAGAAGAAAATAGTGTTGGGGATGGAATGTAAACAACCACCCTCGGAGCCGTCATGGAGGCAGCCCTGGATTTCATATTGCAGGTGAGCAATCTCTTACTGGATCTGCAAAATCCCTGTGTGGGCAGGGGCAAGGAAGAGGAAATGAAGACATGTCGAGTGTGAAAAATCATAAAGTGGTTTTTGCCTGCATTGTTATCCAAGTCAGTCTTTCACAGTACGAGACCTCTATGACAAGCATGGATTTGTAGTGAGGAGGGGCTACTATTTCAAGTCAACCTTCTCTGCTGGTGTGTCTGAGAGAAATAAAAGTAGCTAAATACAGTGTCTCTGACATATATTCCCACTTCTGTTAGAAATATTTTATAACCCACATCCCTAACAGAATTTGGGAGAAATAATTGCAACAATGTATTGTTATGATGTATTGCAAGACCACAGTGGAATAATATTTTGGAACTTTAACTGTTCTGCATCTGATCTAATATTGCAGCTAATCCATCAAAAATTGATCCTGAAGTCTCTCAAAAATAGCTGCTGCTGCAAATACCTATAATGAATGCTAGCATTGCCTTGCTGAATACAAAAATGGTACTGCACAAGTCCTGAGAGTGACCAAAACAGATCAATAGTTTGTGGGAAGATATCCCCAACAGAACCTGATGAGCACTGATCTTCATCTCTCTATTGATCAGTACTGCAATTCCACATGTTAAAAATAAGTTTTGTTATATAAAGAAATGTCATAGAATCATTGAAATAGGACCAGAGCTACCTCCACTCAAGTATCACCTCTACCTGAACCACTATTAATGCACTGAAACTGGGTGCTTGCAATTATTGCCATCACTGTATTAGGGCTTTTTGCAATAACTGGCATTCCCTGCATTTCATCAGGGAGTCCTTTTTCATAAAAACAAACAAACAAGCAAACAAAAAACAAACATTGCTATCCTTTCTTGGATTTTTATAAACGAATCAAGAAGTTTTGTAGAATAAATTGTACATCAACTTGACAGTAAATCCATGCACTTAAAACCAAGTAAATTCAGGATAAATTTAATTTCAAGAAACTGTGCTAAACTAAGGGAGATGCTACATTTAAATACTGAAAATAAATTTAATCAGTTATGGACAAACCAGTTACAGGCTTGCTGATCAAAAAAGCAGGAGCTTTAAAGCCTGTAGATAATGTGTTTGAGTCACACTAAATTATATTGCTTTTTTAATGGAAGAAATTTGAGGAAAATGGATCTTTTTACAAGGAATGGACAGAGCAATAGCAGAGTATATTGGCTGTGATGATTTATTTGTTTTCCAGAGCTTTTGGGTGACTTATTCTTGAAATATTACTGAGTTAGCTTCTCCCAGCTCACCTGCTGGAGCCATTGTTTTTCCTCTGCAGGCATTTTACTATGTCTCTGTCTGTCACTATATGTAGTCATAAATGTAGTACTTCAGGCCTCGTGTTTCACATGCAAAGCCAAAAAGGAGAAGAGAGGAAAATATCATGATTTTCTTTTTCTTTTGCTGGAACAATTGGATTCTGGGAGAAACTGAAGCTAGTTAAGCAAAGTGGACTCTGAGCCATTTGGGAGCTAGCTAAAGATTAGTGAAAATTATATAGGAAAGGAGCAATTCTGCAAAATGAAGTGTAGAAACTGGATAATGCGAGCAATCGTTTCTGACAAGGTCCTTACTGTCTATTATTTGCGTAGAGAAAGACAATGCCTAGTTTGTAGCTCCATCAAGAATGGGACTTCAGCATTTTGCAGAATCTCAGTGAGTAATTGCAATTTTAAGGCTATTATTTCACTATTCAGGATTTTATTCAAAATGGAGATAAAATGCTTTTGTTTACTAACAAAGATGCATGGAATTTCCGCATGAAGCATTCAGGTGCTGGATAATGGCCTTTGTTGTCAGAGGATAAATGAGTCAGCCTCATTTCTCAAAGGACACTTTGGTCAAATAGTGAAAACAGGAACTACTCCCATTGAAGTATCATAAGCAGAATTTTACAAACTAAGATTAGGTAGCCTTTGCAGGTGTAGTAGTTATCCTGTGTATTCCGCACATAAATATTGAGTACTCAACAGAAGCCTGCCTCTGGACATGCTTTTTGGCATGCATTCCAATGGAGCTTTTCTGTTTCTGAAACAGTCATTTAGGGACTTCTCTGTTAAAGCTTTCACGAGACAAGAAGTGATAGGGAAGGAAATGAGTAAATCCATGGCAAATGTGCATTTTCATTATTAGTGCTTTTCTGGTTCTTTTTACAGCTTTTGTCATACATTTTAGAAGAGAAAGGGTTGTTACAATATCTGGGTCATTGATTGTTTGTTGGTGAGTTTTGAGTTCAGAAGTAAGCATGACAGCAATGGCTATTTGACAACATTTTCATAGTCTGAAAGAGTTCCAGACCAAGCTTCTTTTCTTGCTATCACATGTTTTCCTTTTGCAAATTACTGTGATTTAAAGGAATGTTACATGATTGTTGCTTCATTTAACCTTTGAGCTGGAAAATAGAAAAGGATGAAATGGATAATGCAAGAACCTTCTTTTAAACTATAAAGCAGCAATTTTTAAACAGCATAGAATGATCTAGTACATGCTGAATGCTTGACTTTTTTTTCATAGATGTGTTATAATTCTTCAGTTGTTAAAGAGAAGAGAGCTATCTAGTGGTTACAGATGTCATCATGTTTTGTCCAACAGCTATCAAGGACTGTATCCAACTTGAAAAGTACAGAGTGGTTTAAATCATCTGTGAATAATGCAAGGTTTGGGATTACGCTCTGTAACACTGGAGGACAGATTCTGCCACCTGCTATGGTTTTACAAACTCATTTTTTGAAATACAGGTTTCTCATCTTACTAATTGAAAATCACACAATATTTTAAGGTAAAAGTTACAGCTGGAAATGTGAATTTAAGTAGTTTTTGTTGGGATACAGTTTAATGACTAGTCTTTGTGTAGCCATGGGAAAAAAAAGGAGGGGGGGGGAACAAAAAAAGCAGATTAGTTGCCAAGTGGCATGAAGGAAATTTGGTTGCCCAACAAATATTTATCTTCTGGAAGTGAAAGAAACCCTCCACAGCATACTTTACTATAGAGGATAGTCAGCATATCAACAGTCGATACGGCATCCTATGGCAGATTGCACCAGTCTGCTGTATATGACTCATATATGGAACTTGAACATTTACTTGCCTTAAAAATGAATAAGAAACTACAGACCTAACTGAAATATCAGTATTGTTTGTTTAAAAAAATGAAATAAAATCAAATGCCACTTGAAGCAGTGGAGGGTATTTCTCAGTTCTTCTTTTCTGTCTGAAGTGTAAGGTGTTCTCTAGCAAGTACTTGCATTGAAATAGAGAGAATAGATGCTAAGTTTGAAGCTGTAGTAGGAGTTCATTTTCATTAATTTCAGGTTGTGTTTTGTCCTTTAAAGCTAACAATGTCTTGAAGAGTCAGAGAACTCTCAACTCACACTCTGGCAGGTAGATAGTGCAAAAATGAGCTCTGAAATATTTTCAGCTCTTTTGAATAATTAATTATAACAACAGAGATTTTTTCCAAAGAGGCTCTCAGTGCAAGGTATTCCATTGCATTATTCTTCTATAGAGAGTGCCAGCCTATTCCTTTGCACATTTTGCATCCTTCTAAGCACATGCTCTTGCCTTTTTTTTGTGCTACTTTATGTTCCCTTTACTGTTTCTTCTCTGAACTAAACCATTCCAACAGGGACATTGCACCTGCTTAAATATCTTTAAAATTACCTCTGCACATACCTAAATTCATTACAGATGCATACGAGAACCAAGCAGTGAGACACTCTGTCTTGGTGTCTCTGACACCAAATTGTCATCAAAAATCTCACCATTGCTTTTTCACCTGCTCATGTGGTACCCAGCTGTGGCTTGTTGGCCTTGTGTTCGCCTGCACTATGAGATTTGCTGTTCAGAGATGAGACTTCCACTTCTGCAGGACTCTCACATCAATTCTGAGTTGGCCCCTGTGTGCTCTTCCAGGGAATGCAGAGAAGTTAGGCTTTGATGGGAGGGGATGTGGGGGTTACTTGTTCGTCTTCCATGTGCACTAAAACGTAAGTGCATACTGTAAAGAAAACATAGCTACAAAAGAGAGCAGAGTGGTTAGAGTGAAAATGTCTAACAACTTTGGAAACCAGTATCTTTACATGTTTTACATTATAGTTCAGTATGTTAACACTTGGCCACAGTGCCGTACATCTCCTAATGCATCAGAATTATTGAAACATCTGGGCTAAATAGCTTCATGCCGATCCACTGAGAAAATCCACAAAGGATTCAATCCTTTAAAAAATATTTCATTTTATATCTAGGATAGTAGGTTGCATTACAGTTATATACCAATTTATTAAACACACAGGAACATTTTGTTTCCTTTTTTTTTCCTGTTAGTCTTTAAGTGCCTGCAGGGCACACCTGTGTTTCTTCACCAAGAGCTGCATTGCCACCAGGCTTTGCTTGGCTGCTGTGTGGGAGAGGGAGCAGAGAGGTGCCTTGTCCCTTTACGCAGCCCACCAAAAATAACAGACCTCTCCAGAGCCAAGAGCAATCCTTTAAAAGAAAGATGCTTCTGCTATGTTTCTCTCCTGTGCAGCGATGCAAGCTGATCCCATCCAGCCTCAGGAGAGGCTCCTGGTTTCCAAAACTTCCCTGGTTCCCTGAAAATTGTGCATGCTGTATGCTGCCCTGCTCTGAGTACAGGAAGGCAGAGCCAGTGGGCAGCCATGGTTAAATTTAATGCACTGTGGCCGAGCGTTCAGAAATTACATTGAGGAGTGTGGTATGATTTTTGTACAATGGGAATTTAGATGTGCTAAGCATGAATAGAGCTTCACTTCCTTCCTGTGGCTGGGGTTAATAATGGCTTAGAATTGCTTAAAATGTTTTGTCAAAGTGCGCTATATTGAAGAAATAATCATTTTATTGGTAGAAATTCTATTTTTCTCTCCTTTTTGGGGAGCATGGGCCACCAAGAATGCACGTCATCCAACTTAGCAAAGGCAGATTTTATTCCTTTCCTCTCTCTCTCCTTTTTTTTTTTTTTAATAGCTCTTTTAATTCTTTCCAGAGGGGAAAAAAATCCAAAGCCACTATCATCTTTTTATTTTTTATTTTATTTTATTTTATTTTATTTTATTTTTTATTTTTTCCAGCTTTGCCTGAAGTACAGAATGTTTCTGGCATCAGCTGCCTTCTCCATTGCTCACCAGCCTGGTGCTGCCCCTTGTGATGACTGCTCCTCTTCTGCCTTGACATCATATATCTTCCGAAATACCATACGACTCATGTTCCTATGGTAGCCATCTCCTGAAGGTGAGAAGGTTGCATATGCTACAGCAACGTACTCCTTATATCTGTCTGCAGCATCTTCCACAGACTGGAGTGGAAATGATTGTGAGAGCCAATTAAGAATTGGTTGAATGGTGTTTCTCTTTATTACTTCTATTGTAGAAAGAAGTAGTGAGTGTCTGTGGATTTGTTTTTTGTTGTTGTTGTTGTTTTGGGGTTGTTTCTTTTGTTTGTTTGTTTTATCTTGTTTTTTAAATCCTGATTTGAAAAACCAAGAAGGAAAGTTTTGCCTGGAGTAAATGCCAGGGAAAAGACAACAGAATATATTTCTCTGCATTAGATACCAGATAAGTGGTGCAGCTGGACTTGTTCAGTTGGCATTCCAGATGTTTTCACGCTGAAGTCCCAAATGTGCTGGTAATTAATGTGTTTTCTAGCATTCAGAAATACCCATGTATCAGCAATAATGAATTTCAAGTTTTTTCTACTTTGTGTCATTTTAGATGCACTTTTCTCCAATATACGTAGTACCAAAACCAGTCCCACATTTCAAAAATGCATAGTGCCAGGTACAACATTCACACTCGTTAAGGAAATGATGCATGAAATAAATATGCTTTTTTCAGAGAAATTTGTACCTATTAAACTAGGTGTTCAAGGGATCGCATCATCTGCTCAAGAGCAAAATTCGGTCTGAAAAATCACAACTGATACCTGATAGCACTCACTTGTTCTTATGGCATTGATGATTTTGGTCAGTTTTCTCAGATATTTTCAGATGGAAGGATAAATGATTCATGCTGTTACGTGGACTGGTTCCCTGTTTACTTAGAAATAATTACGCTTAGTAAGGTTCTCTTTATTATTATCATTATTATTATTATCATTATTATTATTATTGTTATTATTATTATTCTGCAAAACCCCTATTGAAATTGTTGTGGGGCTTATTTGCAATGTTTTCAAAAATATTTATCTTTTAAGTCTTTTTAGCAGGTAGAAATAAGGTGGGGTTGTCAGCAGGTTGAATCAGGCATCTATGAGCAAAATGCTTCATGGATGTTAATTTAGAAACCATTTAAGACAAATTAAATAGCACTTGGATGGTAGAATCTTCCCCAAAGACACTCTTTTAAGAATATTTTGTATTGTGCAACTGAAATCTGGTGTTGAGAGAGACGACCTAAGTCCCCCATTTCCTTCAGTAATTTCTTTTGTTTACCATAAAACACAGAGTTACTTGTAAGTGATAGGAAAAAGTCCTTTTCTACTTGTTCAACTATTAATGTCTTGGTATTCCAGGGCAGATTTCATGGAGAAAAGTGACAATTACACCAGATCTCTTGGGGCAGTGAAGCACTGAGGCTGCCCACACAGCACCTCCATGTTCGTGTTAAGGGACGTGTGTTCTTGACTTTGTACTCTCCTAATGACAAGAACATTTGTGCCGCCCCAAAAGGCAGCTGTTGTTTCACTGCCGGCATCCCTTGCAGTCAGCAGGATTTGTGGTACAAGCTGAAACATGGGATGGCCAGAGAATGCTGTTCAGCTCACTGTGCATTTCAGGACAGCCCCAGGTGACTCTGTGATGGTCTGGTTGCAGTGAGTGATGGCAGCGTTCCTTTAGGTGGCGTTTCCACTGGGACAGCCGAAGACACCTTCAGGTAGGTGGTGATTGCTATTTCTGTCGTACGGTTGGTAAGATTAAATCCCTAGGGGTTTAAGTGGTTAACCTGAGGAGCAGGTACTAAATCCAGAACACATTAAGCACCAAACATTCCAGCTTTTGGCCTCTGGCAACATAGCTCCATTTAGTATAAGAGGAACAAAAAATCCCCAAATCCTTTAATTAATCATGGAAGGAATAAATGTGCAGAAACCTCATACGCTTTCAATCACACCGTTATTTTTCATTGCTGCAAAGCTATCCTGGGGCATGAGTTCACAGGGAGAAAGGGTGGCTGAGGTGAGAAGTGTTCAAACAGCTGAGTAAACCACACATGCACTTGAAATTACTGCAAGGTTTATAAGTTCATATAAGCCTCATAACTGTAAGGTTTATTAGCCAGCGCTGAGATTTTCCAAGGGAAATGGGGGAAGATGCGAGTTGATTAACTCTCCACTATATTGCATGTGCTGTAATGCTGGAGAGCAAGTGGCATGGAAGAGTCCCAAATGGTGAAGGTGGGGTAAGTCCCACTCCACCTCTTTTTGCTGCTTTTCAGGGAGTTTAAATTAGGGAAAAAAGTTGGTAAAAAATAAATGGTTGATGATAACAAGAGAGCAAAGGCCCAGTGAATCTCATTTCATTTCATGAAAAGTTTTCAGCTTTTGTGCTAAAGAATCAGTTTTGTTTTCAAGCAGAGAGTAAATACATCTTTAAAAATCGAGGACACCTAGAGACATGCATGGTTTGGACCTTGGTGCTGGAAGCCAGGGTGTCTGGCAGGTGATTCAGGCTCTCTCATCCTCACACCCGGATGTTTGCAGCTACTATCCAACAGTTGCCACCAACAGCGATGCTTGTTAGTGTGGAGAAGGAAGCCTTTAGGTGATTCAAGCCAGGCACCCAGAATCAGAGTATATGAAACAACTCACAAAAAGCCCATACTGAGACAGTTGTAGTCCCTTGACAGTTGTAGCAAGAGCAAGCATTAGCATATTTTACAGGCAGGATGTAGAGTTTCACTAAAATGAGATTTTCTTATATTTTACCAGCCACAATTCGATTCTGAACGTACTTGAAAGACCTGTCATTCTTCCTTGGGTGTTTATGGGACTGATCTCCATGTAACCATGGCCTAAAT